>NC_069361.1:60955000-62205000 GCF_021730395.1 Mercenaria mercenaria | reverse complement strand
ATGTGACAAATAATGTCTTTATATTATAACAATATTTTTATACACTTTGCCTTTTGGACAGATAATAGCCTTTATTGACTTTAATTGCTTCTTCAAACAATGCCGCTAAATGTTTTGGGTAAAAAGTCACCCGATTCTTAGCATGCATGTGTGTACCGTTTGCACGGAACAGTGTAAGACGAACTGTATATTCTGTGAGGTAAGTGCAGTTAATATGATAAGCTTTTATCTAATTTAATACTTGTCGTTATTCCTGCAAATCGAAAAATAGAAGAAAAAAAAAACAAGTACATTCGGTATTTTTTTTTATTTTTGCACAAGAAATGCTTATAAAGCCGTAAATATATCAGCCGGCGAACAGTAGTTGACAATGTTGTTTCCTCCGATGTTTAAGAAGACATACCTGAAATATAAAACATATGTATTTAAAAATCATTATCGTATACGTTTATAAAAATAATACGTATTCGTAGATATAAAAAAAAAATAATTGGTATATCCAATCTGTAATGTTATTTCTAAACGTCGTATTGATTTATTTTATATTGTATTACTATTTTGTTAATAATGTATGTATTCACTACACGTCATTTCACATACCAACATTTGAATAGGTACTGAAGCTAATTATTATAATGTGATTTTGGCAACTCACGGTAGTAACACATAAGGCGTAACAGTGTTGCATATTATGCACGTGCATGGCATGTGCACCAACATGCACATGTTTGTTTACACGTAACATTTCCGATCAGCGCGGTTTATGTCATGACTCGTATTTTGTCTATAATTCTTTTAAAAATAACAAATTGATAACTTTTTTTCGGAATTTATTTTCTTTTATTATGTCATAATGAAATATGAAGAAATAGTTAAATCAAATCCAATAATAAACATATGGCAGGCCCTTTCCGATCATGTTAGGCCCTTTCCGATCAAATACCACGGAAAGGGCCCTTTCCGGTATTTAGTCATGCCCGACTTCAACAGTATTCACCTTAAACTTGGATCTAAATGGTTTACAGATAACAACGTTCATTTGGAGTTCTTCGGTTATTTAGGTTTTGAAAGAGAAAGTAAACAATCGGGTGAACGCTGGTATTTGTAAACCATTTAGATCCAAGTTTTAAGTGAAAAAAAAAACAAAGAAAAATATCAAACAGGGAGTGCCACGCACCAAAAGCGCAGCCTCCTCAAAACGAACCCCCCAGAACACTGGTTAAGTCTTATTTTTTATTTCTTTTTTAACAAAATTTAAGATGTAAATAACCCTTAATCTCTAGAAAAAGGAGGTCCGTATCCCTAAAAAATCCCTAACAGGCTTGTCTAGAGGTACAGATCCGTACGTCTAGAATCAGATTCTAGAGGTACGGATCCGTACCCCTAGACACTAACAAAAATAAAGTGGCTAAATGGAAAGATAAGCGAATAGTTAAAGCATATTGATTAAAACATTTACGTTTGCTTTGCAAAATAAAAGAACACCCATACATGGGCTCCCAATGTAGTATGAAGTGTCTGCCTGCTAGTCATAATCGTTAACGATTGCTAAGCAGTAAAACATAGGCATAGACATAGTGTCCGGTAACTGCATACATGTTAGCAAATTCTCTGGGGATCTTCTTTCCATCCGGTAATCTATTTCTGAATGAATATGTAATCCCCTGGAATAGATTACTGTATTTTCAGCCGATAAAATGAATGTTTGCTGGATTCAATAACGGTGAAACTATACATTGCTTTATAACTAAAATTGTTCATAACAAGTACAATAAGGCATTTAATAAAATATACATGGTACTGGAAAGTTGGCAATCATATGATCAAACAAAGTCCCCCTTCAGCTCAAATACATTACAATTAATGGGAGTAATCACTGGTTATTGACATATCAAAAGTCTAAAAATAATAGAGTATATATTGTCGACGGTTTGATGGCAGCTCTAATTTATCCATACAACTGGCTCAGATATATGGCAACAGTAAAGAATGTATTAAAGTTGTGATACCTGATGCGTAGAGACAGGAAAATATGTCTAAGTGCAGTGTTTTTGCCATAGCGTATTTGACAGAGGTACTTTCAAACTTTGAAATAGACATTTCAGCAATCAGATTTTATTTATTTATTTATTATTTATTTATTTAGTTTATTTCGGCGCACCAACACAGTATGTGTTATATGGCGCCAAACAGGACTACACATTTTGGTTTCACATCTCATTTACATCGAAATAAAACATGAGGTATGGAATCAAAATTTGCATACCTGCTGGAATCACAGAGTTACAGCAAAACCAAGTGTTAAGGCCCTATTAGTCGCCTCTTACGATCATGCAAGGGTAAGGCAGTGGTTCCAATTCTTTTCATACACAGATCGTCCCAGAACCACAATTGTGTAGAAAATAGTTCATTCACCCCAAAATACAAAAGATGCCTAAAATGCCATGTAAAGAATCAGGAGTCAAACTGTCTGAATATATTGTATCTGTAAATTACCTGATATTGTTGGTGATATGGTCAAGTGTGACAACAAATTCTGTAAATTAAAGTGGTACCATAAGATAAGATAATATAAATTTTATTTTGAGTCGGCAAGACAAGTAACAATACAACATAAGCACTCTAGGTGCTTTTGAACCGACTATATGCTAACAAATTTATAAGGAACAAAAGTAGAACAAGCTGTAAAAGAAGGACATGGTTAAAAAACATATGAACATTAGAATAATTATTGTTGCAAATTAACCTAAAAATTACATCTAGCACAAAGACAGAACATTATAATAGCATTGCACAATCAAGGAGATCTGGTATATAAAACAAACCATACATATTAGCACATGGAAGGAAACATAAAAATGACACGGCAGCATTTTGAGTGTGATACTGATAGATTTTATATTTAACAGCCATGTAAAGCAGTACATTTAAGACCATGTAATTGATTTAAAAACCAAGTAACAGCTGCTGTTCTAGGTCTGTGACCTAAAAAACTGCAATAAGAAAATAAAGGTAAAAAAGTGAAGCCATCAAAACAAGCACAAAAATGCATAATTTAAGAGAAAGCTAAAGGAAGTTATCATCTCAGGATCAGACATGAGATGAACTGAACAGCAACTACTACATGATAACAAGAAAATTAAAGAAAGCATAACTGCAGGAAAAGCCATGCAAATACAACTGCATGCAAGACATAACTGAAAGACAAGGTAAAATAAGAAAATAATACTACTGCATGATGGAAATCAAGAAAGCTAAACTAATAAATAATATACAACTACATGCAAGCAAAACCAAAAATACAGGGCAAAACTTAATTACATAATGTCACACAGGAAAAACATATACATCATCAAGTATGCTGCTGACCTGTTCTATGGGGGTATATAAAAAGATGCGACTATTAAAGAGATTCAAGTTTTGCACAATGAACATTTACAATCATTTCCATTCCAAAAAGAGATCTGATTTTTAAACTGACTGAAGTTTACAGCAGTTCTGTAGCTTTCAGGAAGGGAATTCCACAGAACAGGTGCAGCATACCTGAAGGTGTTCTTACCAAAATTTGAAGTTCTGACTTGTGGTACCTGAAGAATATTTGAATACCTAAAGCAACTGTGAGAGGAATAAAATGGCCTTGTAAACAATGTAGTTGGTAATACAGCACAATGTTGTAATATAGGATACAGATTTCAACCGGTAGCTCTACTTTGTTAAGAATTTGTTGGCTGTACCAGGAAGGTCTAATACGTATCAGTTATTCCAGGTTGTACATGTAGATTATTGAGTTAGTAATAAATAAATGATTGAAATCAATTAAATAATTGAATGGAGGTTTCGGTTACTATCTTACGTTGCATGTATATTCCATCTTATGCCTTATTATACTTGTTATGAACAATTTTAGTTATAAGCAATATATATTATAAGAAAATTAAAACTTTTCCGGGTTTTCCGGGTTATAAACTGCCCTGTATCTCTATCCGTCTTATTTAGTGGTTTTAAACCTTAAAAATGGACAAGTAATTACTTTCATAGATCTACTGTGAAATGGCTCGTAAAGTGTGTAACGCTGGGAATATTGTTCATTATTTATCTAGTAGGTCGGTCCAGACGTCATTCCGTCAGGAAGACCAGGTTTTACGTCATAGATATTCTGTGTCAGAGACCCTGCACTGGAAAAATCTTGTGGGTCATTACGGATGTGTAAATGCTATTGAATTTTCCCACGGACAGGGGACTCTTGTTGCTTCAGGTAAAAACGAAATTATTGTATGTTCCTATGTTCTTTACTAGCCAGTCAGATTACTCAATTAGCTTGTCAGTTACCTCCAGCAAATTTGAGGCGATCCTAGGAAATATTGAGATAATTGTCTTATATGGCAGGGCAAAGAACTATAAAATACACATAATGGCAACTGGGGATAATCGCGCGTCATCTCGTGTTAGCGCGTTGTCTTATTTCAAAGCGTTTGCCGACAATCAATCGTGATCAAATCAACAGACGCTCCTTACTGAAGTATAAAACTGGCAGTCTGTGTAATGTAATGGCCTGTTACTTTATTATTATGACACGTTCATACTTAAATTATTATTTTATTTTAAAGAGAAGAAAGAAAGGAAATTGTAATGTAATGGCTGTTCAGGACATAGTTATAAAGTAATATAGAAACAGTTCAGTATTCTAAAAATATTGCTTCTCCGAAATATTGTTCTCTCTGTTTCATACACATGTATAATTGTATATTGCTTATCCTAAGGTTAACAGAGTACAGTTCTTCTCTGTACCAGGCATACAGGTAGCCAACTGGATGCTGGCATATTTCCATTATACATTGCAGATTCATGCAGATTCAGCAGTCCGCTGTAATAACGCTCGGACATGATAGCTAATTACCAACAATGCTCTTGGGTATTTTTCCTATATAACCCTGATTAACCAGGAAAAGCTGAGGACGGCATGGGGAACCGAACTGAATAGACTCTATTAGTTATGGGTTAGCTATCATTGTCAGTGCGTCTCACTTTTCCATAAGAACGTGGGTTGAACTTTAAATAAAAGCTGTTGACTTACAAAGTGTTGTTTACTATTCCTTGTCACCGGAATTTATTACGTGACATATGCCCAGTGGTAATAAACCATTTTTTTACGACAACTGTTGATTTCTCAGATTTCCAATCATAAATTCATTCTTTCCCCGTGTAGAAAATGCTAATAACATTAAAAAAGCACCATTATCATTATAAACAAACAATCCGAAAGTAATCTTATTTCAATCATGATCAACAGACGCTCGAAACGAGATCTCATTCAGTTGTCACAGGATGTTGGCGAGATTTGCTCTATATGCCTTTCAAGTGCGTTGCCGATCTATTTTTATAGCGCTTTGGGCAGGGCCTTCGCCAGCTTTGAAAAAGTGGTTCCCACCTTCGGCATCCCGTGAGTGCCAAGTGCAGGAGAGGAGAACACGCAAGGGGGGTTCCCCCACCCCCTCTCTCTCTCTCTTGAAGTGGGTTCTGGATCTCCCCCGAGAAAATTTTAAGATTTTGGATGCCATTGAGTGTGTTTTTTTTGCATCTTGAAACCATTTTCTGTTAAGATTTTCAGTCAATTTCATAATATTTTTCAAGGATAACTATCCAACTTTTGGCCAATTTTAGCAGATTGCTATAAATGTTGATGTATTTTTAGCTCACCTGTGCTCAAAAGTGAGCTTTTGTGATCGCCCTGTGTCCGTCCGTTGTCAGCAATTTGACTGTTAACACTCTAAGAGGTCAAAATTTTAGCCCAATCTTAATGAAACTGGGTCAGAATGTTACTGTCATTAAAATCTTGGACGGGTTCGATATTGGGTCATCTGGGATCAATAACTAGGTCACCAGGTCAAATCAAAGGAAAAGCTTGTTAACACCCTAGAGGCCACATTTATGACTATATCTTCATGAAACTTTGTCAGAATGTTAATCTTGATGATCTTTAGGTCAGGTTTGAATCTGGGTCAGGTTGGTCAAAAACTAGATCACCAGGTCAAATCAAAGGAAAAGCTTGTTAACACTCTAGAGGCCACATTTATGACTGTATCTTCATGAAACTTAGTCAGAATGTTAATCTTGATGATCTATAGGTCAAGTTTAAATCTAGGCCAAGTGGAGTCAGAAACTAGGTCACCAGGTCAAATTAAAGGTAAAGCTTGTTAACACTCTAGAGGCCACATTTATGACTATATCTTCATGAAACTTAGTCAGAATGTTATTGTTAACCTTGATGATCTTTAGGCCGAGTTTAAATCTGGGTCAGGTGGGGTCAAAAACTAGGTCACCAGGTCAAATGAAAGGTAAAGCTTGTTAACACGCTAGAGGCCACATTAATGACTGTATCTTCATGAAACTTGGTCAGAATGTTAATCTTGATGATCTTTAGGTCGAGTTCAAATCTGGGTCAGGTGGGTCAAAAAGTAGGTCACCAGGTCAAATCAAAGGAAAAGCTTCTTAATACTCTAGAGGCCACATTCATGGTCATATCGTAATGAAACTTGGTCAGAATGTTAATCATGATGATTTTTAGGTCGAGTTCAAATCTGGGTTAAGTGGGGTCAGAAAGTAGGTCACAATGTCAAATCAAATGAAAAGCTACTTAACACTCTAGAGGCCACATTTATTGTCATATCATAATGAAACTTAGTCAGAATGTTAATATTGATGGTCTTTAGGTCAAGTTTAAATCTGGGTCAGATAGGGTCAGAAACTACCGGTAGGTCACCAGGTCAGATCAAATGTAAAGCTTACTAACACTCTAGAGGCCACATTTATGATAACATCTCTATGAAACTTGGTCAGAATGTTAATCTTGATGATCTTTAGGTCAAGCTCCAATCTAGGTCAAGTGAAATCAGAAACTAGGTCACCAGGTCAAATCAAAGGAAAAGCTTGTTAACACTAGATGCCACAATTATGACTATAGATATCTTAATGAAACTTGGTCAGAATGTTAACCTTGATGATTTTTAGGTCAAGTTCAAATCTGGGTCAGGTGGGGTTAAAAACTAGGTCACCGGGTCAAATCAAAGGAAAAGCTAGTTAACACTCTAGAGGCCTCGTTTATGATCATACCATAATGAAACTTGGTCAGAATGTTAATCTTGATAATCTTTAGGTCACATTCAAATCTGGGTCAGGTGGGTTCAAAAACTAGGTCACCAGGTCAAATCAAAGGAAAAGCTACATTGTTGTTAACACTCTAGAGGCCGCATTTATGATCGTACCATAATGAAACTTGGTCAGAATGTTAATCTTGATAATCTTTAGGTCACGTTCAAATCTGGGTCAGGTGGGGTCAAAAACTAGGTCACCAGGTCAAATCAAAGGAAAAGCTACATTGTAGTTAACACTCTAGAGGCCGCATTTATGATCATACCATAATGAAACTTGGTCAGAATGTTAATCTTGATAATCTTTAGGTCAAGTTCAAATCTGGGTCAGGTGGGTTCAAAAACTAGGTCACCAGGTCAAATCAAAGGGAAAGCTTGTTAACACTCTAGAGGCCGCATTTATGACCATACCATAATGAAACTTGGTCAAAATGTTAATCTTGATAATCTTTAGGTCAAGTTCAAATCTGGGTCAGTTGGGTTCAAAAACTAGGTCACCAGGTCAAATCAAAGGGAAAGCTTGTTAACACTCTAGAGGCTGCATTTATGACCATACCATAATGAAATTTGGTCAAAATGTTAACCTTGATGATCTTTAGGTCAAGTTCGAATCTGGGTCATGTGGAATGTGACCTACTGACCTTTTTTTTTGTTTTTTAAGATACAGCCTTGAAATTTGGATGACATGTACAGTTTTGCACACTGATCTTAAAACTGACTTCAGTGGCCATGAATGTGACCTATTGACTTACTTTCTTGAGGGGCCTCCGTGGCCGAGTGGTTAGAGTCGTTGACTTCAAACCATTTGCCCCTCATCGATGTGGGTTCGAAACCTCATTTGGGGCGTAGAATTCTTC
The DNA here is from genome assembly GCF_021730395.1 of Mercenaria mercenaria. Classification (NCBI taxonomy): domain Eukaryota; kingdom Metazoa; phylum Mollusca; class Bivalvia; order Venerida; family Veneridae; genus Mercenaria; species Mercenaria mercenaria. The sequence continues at coordinate 62,196,995 of NC_069361.1, read as the reverse complement.
ACGTGAGGAAGCCATCCAGCTGGCTTACGGAAGGTCGGTGGTTCTACCCAGGTGCCCGCTCGTGATGAAATAGTGCACGGAGGGGCACCTGGGGTCTTCCTCCACCGTTAAAGCTGGAAAGTCGCCATATGACCTAAAATTGTGTCGGTGCGACGTTAAACCCAACAAAATAAATAAATAAATAAATTACTTTCTTGAGGTGAGCGATACAGGGCCTTCAGGGCCCTCTTGTTATAGTTGAGATTATGTCGGCATTTTGTTTGATTTAAAGCAGTTGTTTAAGATAAATAATCATATCTTAAAATAATTACCAAATAATTAAATAATTAGAAGAAATTAGCTTTCGTTTTGGTTTGTTTTATTACGTTGCGAAAAAAAACAATTGTTTCCATTTTTTAAAAATATACAGCATTTCTTTTTATGCCCCTGCCATAAAATAGAGGGGTGGGGGGCATATAGTGTTACCCCTGTCCGTGTTTGTGTGTGTGCATGTTTGGGAAAGGGTGGTGTTCATGTCCAGGCCATAACTTTGACATGTATGGTCCGATTACAGAATAATTTGACACAAATGATAAGTATGGATAAACGATGTGACATGCGCAAAACCCATTTCACTAGCTCAAAGGTCAAAGTCACAGTCCTTGGTTGAACTTAGCCAATTTTCACTACATATAAACTGATAATGTGGTCTTCGTGTCCGGTCCATAACTTTGACATGCATGGTCAGATTTCAAAATAATTTGACACAAATGATAAACATGGATAGACGATGTGTCATGCACAAAAAAATTTCACTAGCTCAAAGGTCAAGGTCACAGTCCTTGGTTGAACTTAGCCAATTTTCACTACATATACAGAATACTAAATTTTCTGGTTTTCCTACAATTTTTTTTTTTTGTAAATAAATATGGTCAAGGGTCCTTCTTTTAGTATGTGAGCAGTACCATGCCTGTGACCTTTCTCCTGTTGCGGGGGCATCCGTGCCGGTGACACATTTCTAGTTTATTTAATGAAATGTAAAATTATGTTTATTTCTAATGCTATTATTTATTTGTTTTGTATGTCTTTGCCATACTTCATGTGTATTCTTTGTAAATGGGCAAAGGCAAATTGTTTTGCTGACTATGCCAATAAACTTGAAAGTTGAAACTTGAATTTAAACAATTATTATAAATTATAAAAGATTGTCCTTTAAATCATACCGGATTAAAGATTCATCAGATAATCGTTTAGTTATGATTAATCCAGTCAAAGAGTGTTGATACGTTTGACAGGAAGTGTGCCGAAGTTGTTTTCACACCCGTGGGCAATCATGACAGATTCCGCGCGTTGTAGATGCAATATTTCGGCACTTTTGATCAAAGTAAAAGATCAAATTTAATGCGAATAAACTGGTATGGCTGATGTTATACTTGGCCAAAAAAGTGGTCCGGCCATGGCCGGACCGGCCAAACCGTCTGCGATGGCCTTGTATGGACAATATCCCCACTCGCGTCAAAACACTCGAAAGACCAAAATGGAAGTAATTTCTGATGAAATTTTCATCACTGCCGACGTTTTACATGCTATAGGTTTAAATGCCGATTATGTCACGAATTGGTCATTAATACAAATAAAACTTACATATATTGAAAGGGAATTCAATTCCTCATTGATTTATATAAAAATTATCAAATAATATCCAAAATTACAAATTTTCTGGTGATTTAAACCTATGTATGTACTGTACATGATTATCGTTTACTGTGTCTACTTAAGAAATGAAATAATTTTTTCGGTGTTTATGCGAAATGAACAACAGAATAGGATCGGCAAATTAAACATGAATCGCCAGCGCGATTCATGTTTAATTTGCCGATCCTATTCTGTCGTTCATTTCGCATGAACACCAAAAAAAATAGTTTCATTTCTTATATTTACATTATATTTCCTTTCCATTTGTAAACAATGTAATATTATGAATTGCATATAATTTGTAGCATTTAACATTAAAATCAGCTTCCTGGCCATTCTGTTCACCAGACAGAACAACTGCGACGTCATCTAAGGAACGTTCTCCCTGACTATACGCGGACGTCGTCAAAACAGCGGTCGGTTATCACTAAGCAGCGATGACGTAACTTTCGCGCCTTTCCGTTTGCTGTTCATCAGGGGTTCCATTTGACCCGGGACCCCGGGTCCGGACCCGGGAGATTTTCAAAAGACGCTCAAAGGACCCGGCATGATACTTGCCTGTGCGTCCTTCGGGACCCGGAGGCATTTTCCTTTGATAATCCTTTCTCTTATCATTCATTCCTTCAATAAAACTATTTCCACGATAGACACGTGTATTCCAAAATAAACACTCGCGGTCATGCCCTCCTGCCTTTGATCGTCTGCAAAATCCCGCCCTTTCTCCTGTAGACATGCCTCGCTGATTTTTTATCAGCAAGTTACGTCACGGCGAGTGCACATAGGTAACAAGAATCAACGAAGTGTTGAAATTAATTGATAAAGCGTATTGATCCTGTGTACTGTCAAAAAAGGCGCCAATTATTAAATTATCGTAAGCAGCTGATTACCGAGCATGTGAAAAGTACCCTGCAAGATTTTTTCATGCAAACTTTAAATTAGACCATTGCTTGGTAATCATACCGTAATTTGAATGAATTTTGAAAGCAAAAATAAGTTTAGAATGTCCGTTCACAAGTCTAATTACATCCGATTGTCATATGCATATTTCCAAAATTCCTTTAAAAAACTGACTTTCAATGCAGTTTTTAATGATAAGTAGCATCATTATTTGAGGATCTTTCTCCGATTTAGCTTAGTTGGCCAAGTAAACTGAGCAAAAACTACTTTCTGATGACATTCCGAAAGTGTACCAGTATCCGGATAGTGCATTTTGGATACATTTTTATGGAGTGTTATAGCACTGTTCTGTTATTAAAAATTAAATGAAACATAGAGGAGCAAAACCTAATCAAAATAACATGAATTTTGATAAATATTAGTTTACAATATATGACCTGAAACTGACATTTTTATTATGCTGTAACATGAGCTTGGGTTTATTGTTTTCTTAGTATAAAGATCTAACTAAATAAAAAATATAGTCAATTGTATGGACGTGTTGGGACAGGACTCCTGTATTTCGGAAAAGGACCCTTCAAAATTTGGGCCTAAGGGTCCTGGGACTCTTGGGTTTTCAGGTCTAGTGGAACCCCTGGTTCATACGAAATGAATGTCAAAAGTTTCAATGGAAAAGAATAGGGCGAATGTTAATATATGCCAATATGCGCAAGCGCTAAAACCAATAACTTTACACGACTGTGTACTGTGATTTATCCTCCATTATTTTGGTCCTTCAAAGTTTTGACGTTTAGATTGCCCCGTCACAAATATAAAACAATCTGAACATCGAATTATTTTTGACAAACTTATCTTGTATTTGTATTCATGGTAAAAAGATGAAGGGATAACATTTCAAAAGTCAATTTTATTCAAGTAAAAAAGATGGCATCAGCTACATGTTTGCAACATACTTCTTGAACATGGTCATTTTCAGTCACTTTTTCAAGCCACGGAAATTCCTGAACTAGGAATCGTTCCATACAGTTCTTGTCCTTATTTATTTTTTTTATGTTAGATTCACTTTCGGTTTCACTTTCAATATTTTCAATATTTGCACTAGATACGTTATCGTTTTACGCAAAGTTTTTCTAATTTTAACTGCGACATAATCACATCAGAATGTCAAAATTTTGCATTGATTTGAATCTGACTTGCAAGCAGAAGGTCACAGGTTCAATTCCTGTATCTGGCTGCACATTTTCCCGCTCCTATTACATTGGTTCTGTGAGTGGTGGCTAACCTTGGAATCCTAGAGCTAGGGTGAAGCAATGGCTGGGTTAGTCAATAGAATCTTAATTTGTCTTTGAAAAAAAAGGAGAGAGGAATGCAGCAGTGTGTATATAATGTATATAATTGGTCTATGATATCGATTGTCTGATTAGCTCAGTTGGTAGAGCATCTGACTTGCATGCAGAAGGTCGCAGGTTCGAGTCTTGTATCGGGTTGCACATTTTTCCTCTCCTATTACATAGGATTGCGGAAGTTCTGTATTGCTAGACAACTCTTTTAGAATTTAAGAGGCATCAAATATATGTTAGGACATGCATAAATAATATAAATATGTTTGCATCAATTCAGGCCCGACATTTTATTTGTAACGTGATGAGCAAATGTGATTATTTAGTATGGTTTTGAAATAAAAACGTGTAGGGGTGCTGATTTCGCCTGATTCTATATGCACAGAAATCTCAAGTGACAGGCAAAATCTTTAAAATGTAAATTTTTTTTTTAAATTTAACTTTGTCCCTCACATTTCTGCGCGCCGTCATTAATATAGCATAAAAATCGCTATTTTAAGTGAAATAAGTAAGTTTACAACATCATGCATGTCCTAGCATATATTTGATGCCTCTTAAATACTTCTGTAATCCTAGCCTATCCTCATAGGATTGTCTAGGAATATGGAACTTCTGTAATCCTAGAATCGGAGGCTAGGATTACAGTACAGTTATTGTAGCCACTGCCTACTTTAAATGACTGAACAATGTCGGTGTTTGAAATATATTTTGTATCGCATCCATTGTGGAAACAAAGCGAGTCAACTGTTGACACATTAATTTATTAATTCGGGAATGGCTGCGAATAACTTCACGATAAAGTTGAGTACAGCTAAATTAGGTCCAGTTACTGTGCAAACACCGCTACTTTCAATCATCTAATTCAATTATCTAAATTTATGGCGAATGCAAAAAGCATATTAAGTGAGCTGCGTGTTATGAAAATAAATTGGTCAGCACATAAATCAAAGGTGTGTGTTACGTAAACAGTAAGTACTACCTAATCAACCATGCGATTATTGGAAAACAACGATCTCTGACTGGTCGAGAGCAAAAAGCAGTCACCGCAAAGCCTTTGATTGACAGGCAAACTTCAGACAAAGTAGTTCTGTTGTGTAATTGGTAAGCTACGCATTTGACAATTTTTTTTAAAGCGTCCTGGGGACTCGCTGTTGGAATATTTGTGCGTCCTTTTCCAAAAAGTATGCGTAAAAATATGCAGAATAAAGTGTTTCCGAGAACTCTGGTAGTAACAATGATCCTTCCATATTTGATAAATATGGTTTATAGCAGGAACAATGACCCCTCTGTATTTTATAGATCCATAGCAGTAACAATGACCCTTCTATATTTGATAGATCCATAGCAGTAACAATGACCCTTCTATATTTGATAGATCCATAGCAGTAACAATGTCCCTTTTATATTTGATAGGTCAGTGGTTCTACCCAGGTGCTCGCTCGTGATGAAATAATGCACGGAGGGGCACCTGCGGTCTTCCTCCACCATTAAAGCTGGAAAGTCCATATGACCTATCATGTGTCGGTGCGACGTTAAATCCAACAAAAAAAAAAGAAGATCTACAGCAGTAACAATGACCCTTCTATATTTGATAGATCCATAGTAGTAACAAAGACCCTTCTATATTTGATAGATCTATAGCAGTAACAATGTCCCTTCTGTATTTGATAGATCCATAGCAGTAACAATGTCCCTTCTATATTTGATAAATCTATAGCAGTAACAATGAAGATCCATAGCAGTAACGATGTCCCTTCTATATTTGATAGATCCATAGCAGTCACGATGTCCCTTCTATATTTGATAGATTCATAGCTGTAACGATGTCCCTTCTATATTTGATAGATCCATAGCAGTAATGATGTCCCTTCTATATTTGATAGATCCATAGCAGTAACCATGTCCCTTCTATATTTGATAGATCTATAGCAGTAACGATGTCCCATCTATATTTGATAGATCTATAGCAGTAACGATGTCCCTTCTATATTTGATAGATCTATAGCAGTAACAATGACCCTTCTATATTTGATAGACCCATAGTAGTAACAATGACCCTTCTATATTTGATAGATCTGTAGCAGTAACAATGACTATTCTATATTTGATAGATCCATAGCAGTAACAATGACCCTTCTATATTTGATAGATCTGTAGCAGTAACAATGACCCTTCTATATTTGATAGATCTGTAGCAGTAACAATGACCCTTCTATATTTGATAGATCTGTAGCAGTAACAATGACCCTTCTATATTTGATAGATCTGTAGCAGTAACAATGACCCTTCTATATTTGATATATCCATAGCAGTAACAATGACCCTTCTATATTTGATAGATCCATAGTAGTAACAATAGCAGTAACAATGTCCCTTCTATATTTGATAGATCCATAGCAGTAACGATGTCCCTTCTATATTTGATAGATCCATAGCAGTAACAATGACCCTTCTATATTTGATAGATCCATAGCAGTAACAATAGCAGTAACAATGACCCTTCTATATTTTATAGATCTGTAGCAGTAACAATGACCCTTCTATATTTGATAGATCCATAGCAGTAACAATGACCCTTCTATATTTGATAGATCCATAGTAGTAACAATAGCAGTAACAATGTCCCTTCTATATTTGATAGATCTGTAGCAGTAACAATGACCCTTCTATATTTGATAGATCTGTAGCAGTAACAATGACCCTTCTATATTTGATAGATCCATAGCAGTAACAATGACCCTTCTATATTTGATAGATCCATAGTAGTAACAATAGCAGTAACAATGTCCCTTCTATATTTGATAGATCCATAGCAGTAACGATGTCCCTTCTATATTTGATAGATCCATAGCAGTAACAATGACCCTTCTATATTTGATAGATCCATAGTAGTAACAATAGCAGTAACAATGTGCCTTCTATATTTGATAGATCCATAGCAGTAACAATGTCCCTTCTATATTTGATAGATCTTTAGCAGAAACAATGTCCCTTCTATATTTGATAGACCCATAGCAGTAACAATGTCCCTTCTATATTTGATAGATCTATAGCAGTAACAATGTCCCTTCTATATTTGATAGATCCATAGCAGTAACAATGTCCCTTCTATATTTGATAGATCCATAGCAGTAACAATGTCCCTTCTATATTTGATAGATCTATAGCAGTAACAATGACCCTTCTATATTTGACCAGGAAGGTCTAATACGGGGAGTAGAAACTTCTTATAAATCAATACATTTATCTGTATTATGCTGTCGTCCATACCTGTAAATATCGACCAGTCGTTAGCAATCGATGTTTTTTGTTTTCGCCACTATCGATTAGCGTGTAATTAGCATATTACCTCATGTTAATAATGGAGCTATAACACTTATTGTTCAAAGGGTTTACCAGTCACATGTTAAGTGGCAATAATTAGATGATCAGGGATTGATCTAAAGGGATTCTGATGCAAAAACTGCATGCGACTGCATGTGGTGATATGCTTAATTATTATGAATTAACTCGAACTCACTTCCCTAAGAAATATTTTACCACGTAACTTCAAACCTTTATCAAAGGGCCGATTTTGTTGGATTTGAATATAAAAAAATGGAAAATAACAGAAAGCTGACACTTTCCTTAATCTTGTAGAGCCATAATTATAATTATTGTTTATAATGTCAGATTTCTACATACAAAAACAAACATTCTTCTTGAATGTAGGGAATGTTTCAAACGAAATTGTTGTTTAAACTCCAAAAAATAGTTTAATAAATTTAATCTTAAAACTGATGTGTGAAAAATACAATGTTAAATACATTGTATTTTTCACACGTCAGTTTTAAGATTAAATTTATTAATAATATATTAATAATATTTTTTTTAAAAAAAAAGGCCGACAACGAAGTTACATTTAGTATTCCGAACTTTTAGATAAAACTGCAGAAAATCATCTAGGTTTAACACGCATTTAAATGGTGAAGAACAGAGCACTTTCATAAACAAATACTTTCAGGCAACAGTTCACAGTTTTGACTTGCTATTTTCATTAAGATATGTCCTATTTTTTTATCCCCCGACGAAAGTCGGAAGGATATAGTTTTGGCGTTGTCCGTCCGTCCTTCCGTCCGTCCGTCCGTCCTTCCGTCTGTCTGTCCGTCCGTCCGTCCGGAGCCATATCTAGGAAATGGTTGGGAATATTTATTTAAAACTTCATATACATGTTCACCACAATGAGTTCTTGCGGCCCGTCAAGTTTCAGTCAGATTGCCCAAGTAACACCAGAGTTATGGCCCTTAGAAGTTTCTAGTGTTAACTATATAGGGTACTATAAATATGGCAATTTCTGCATCATAACTTTTGATATATTTGACCTAGAACTATGAAACTTAAACAGAATTTAGATCACCATAATGTGGTTGTGTACACAAAATTTCATTTGGATTTATTCGTAAATTAAGAGTTATTGCCCTTTAATTGTATAAAAATCTACATATTTGTACATAACAAACTTACCATTTTGTAGAATTTCATTAAATTTCTTTCATTCTTTTCCATGAACATTTATTGTAAACATGTGAAGTTGTGTACCCACACCTGGTCGCCCCCTTACCTTGATCACACACCTCCCCCACTATCCCCCGACCCCCCCCCCCCCCCCAAAAAAAAAAAAAAAAATTCATTCCTTAATTTAGATTTTTTTCAAACAAACTTCATAAACATGTTCACCACTATGAGGTTATGGGGCTGATCAAGTTTCAGACAGATTGCCCAAGTAACACCAGGGTTATGGCCCTTAGAAGTTTCTAGTGTTAACTATATAGGGTACTATAGATCTATAGATATGCCAATTTCTGCATCATAACTTTTGATATATTTGACCTAGCAACTATGAAACTTTAACAGAATTTAGAGCACTATAATGTGGTTGTGCACAGACAATTTTGTACGGATTTCTTTTTGTAACTTCAGAGTTATTGCCCTGTACATAACAAACTTACCATTTGGCAGAATTTCATTAAATTTCTTTCATTCTTTTCTGTGAACATTTATTATAAACATGTGAAGTTGCGCACCCACACCTGGTCACCCACTTGCCTTGGTCACACCCCCTCCCATTTTTTTTTTTTTTTTCATTTATTTTAGATTTTTTTCAACCTTCCAAGTTGTACTATTCCCCCACTTCACTTCTCCACCCAGTCATGCCCCACCACTGATCATGCATCCTCCGCCCCCCCCCCCCCCCCCCCCCAACTTCACCCTTTTACCTTTTTTTTTTTCATTTTTAATTTTCAATCAATATTTATAATGAGCATGTGAAATTTTGTTTCCTGTCCCGTTCCCCTGCACCCCCACCCCCTAAAAAAATAAATATATACATATATCTATATATAGATATATATATTTCCATCCTTTTTTTTTTTTTTTTAAATGTTCAAACCTTCAACATGTTAAGTTGTGACTGCACAAACCTTGCCCTCAGCCATGTTCAAGATATCTTATCTGTGTTCTCTTAAGGACATCTGATCTTTTAAGTTCAAATGAACTTGTAAAACAGCAACACCTGGTGCCAAACCACTCAAAGAAAATATTTCATTCCAGTTAAACTTCAAGCTCACATTTCAATTAACTGCATTTAATTTTAAAAGCTAAGCTTATTACAGTAAGCATATCCCATTCAAAATAAATTCTTTAGTCCGGATCAGAGTATCATACATTTATTGTCTACTCTTTAATTAAACATTTGTTTTCTGTTAAATTGATTTTGACTAATGAAATTATTTGCTTCTTATTAACATCCTTAACTTTTTGCCGGATATATCTTTTTGCCATTCCTCACCACAAACCCTTTCGGCGGGGGATACCAATTCATCGAATTTGCTTGTTTGTTCTAAATACTCTGAATCAATAAGGCAAATATCATGTAAAAAACGACATCTTTTTCTCTGGGTAAGACAAGTCTAGATTTAGCCATTTTCACAGGGCGAAAAGTAACATTAATGTAGATATTTTCCATTTAAAAACAGATGCAGGCAATAATTTCATGGCAGAACTTTTGTTTTCAACAAAAAATTCAACAAATGCTTTCCCAGATTTTCACTGAAAGGATGAGTTAAACTGTAAGGCGTAAGTGTTTGAGTAATAGCAGAATAACCTACGGCATACGCTTCGATTGGACGACAGCATAAGATAAGATAAATGCTGGTTTCCAGTCCCCGTATCAGTTGTTCCAGATTTGATAGATCCATAGCAGTAACAATGACCCTTCTATATTTGATAGAACCATAGTAGTAACAATGTCCCTTCTATATTTGATAGATCTATAGCAGTAACAATGTCCCTTCTATATTTGATAGATCCATAGTAGTAACAATGTCCCTTCTATATTTGATAGATCTATAGCAGTAACAATGTCCCTTCTATATTTGATAGATCTATAGCAGTAACAATGTCCCTTCTATATTTGATAGAACCATAGCAGTAACAATGTCCCTTCTATATTTGATAGATCCATAGCAGTAACAATGTCCCTTCTATATTTGATAGATCTATAGCAGTAACAATGTCCCTTCTATATTTGATAGATCCATAGTAGTAACAATGCCCCTTCTATATTTGATAGATCCATAGTAGTAACAATGTCCCTTCTATATTTGATAGATCTATAGCAGTAACAATGTCCCATATATATTTGAAATATCCATACAGGTAACAAAGTTCCTTATATGTTTAATACATTCATAGCAGTAACAAAGTCTACTGTAAAATCATTTAATTTCGTGGGCATGAAATTTCATGGTTTTGGTCAAAATGGCAATTTCGTGGGGATATGAATTCATGGATTTCAACTTTTGAACATAAAATGAATGCAAATTTTACTTGTTCATTTGGATTAAATTCCGTGGATTGTCTCAACCACAAAATCCATGAAAATTAATTCCCCACAAATATTAATGATTTCACAGTATATTATATTCATGCAGTAAAGATATATAGAGAAGTTATAATGAAGAGATGTTAACAATGTGTTTTGCAGGAGGTGATGATCGTAGGGTGTTTTTATGGGATGTTGAAAAAGCTTTGTCTGATATTGGGAAACCATCTGTGATGAGAGGAGAACATAACAGTAATATATTCTGTGTTGCATTTGACATTGGGAATACAACTGCATTCTCGGGTGGTAAGTAGTGTTATTTGTCCTGCTACATTCTCAGCCAGATGGTAAGTAATGTAATATATATGTCCTGCTGCATTCTCGGGTGGTAAGTAGTGTAGTATATCCAGCTGCATTCTCGGGTGGTAAGTAGTGTAGTATGTCCTGCTGCATTCTCAGGTGGTAAGTAGTGTAATATGTCCTGCTGCATTCTCAGGTGGTAAGTAGTGTAGTATGTCCTGCTACATTCTCGGGTGGTAAGTAGTGTAGTATGTCCTGCTGCATTCTCGGGTGGTAGGTAGTGTAGTATGTCCTGCTACATTCTCGGGTGGTAAGTAGTTTATTATGTCCTGCTGCATTCTCAGGTGGTAAGTAGTGTAGTATGTCCTGCTGCATTCTCGGGTGGTAAGTAGTGTAGTATGTCCTGCTACATTCTCAGGTGGTAAGTAGTGTAGTATGTCCTGCTGCATTCTCAGGTGGTAAGTAGTTTTGTATGTCCTGCTGCATTCTCAGGTGGTAAGTAGTGTAGTATGTCCTGCTGCATTCTCGGGTGGTAAGTAGTTTAGTATGTCCTGCTACATTCTCAGGTGGTAAGTAGTGTAGTATGTCCTGCTGCATTCTCAGCCAGGTGGTAAGTAGTGTAATATGTCCTGCTGCATTCTCAGGTGGTAAGTAGTGCAGTATGTCCTGCTACATTCTAAGGTGGTAAGTAGTTTAGTATGTCCTGCTACATTCTCGGGTGGTAAGTAGTGTAGTATGTCCTGCTGCATTCTCAGGTGGTAAGTAGTGTAGTATGTCCTGCTACATTCTCAGGTGGTAAGTAGTGTAGTATGTCCTGCTGCATTCTCAGGTGGTAAGTAGTGTAGTATGTCCTGCTGCATTCTCAGGTGGTAAGTAGTGTAGTATGTCCTGCTGCATTCTCGGGTGGTAAGTAGTGTAGTATGTCCTGCTGCATTCTCGGGTGGTAAGTAGTGTAGTATGTCCTGCTGCATTCTCAGGTGGTAAGTAGTGTAGTATGTCCTGCTGCATTCTCAGGTGGTAAGTAGTTTTGTATGTCCTGCTGCATTCTCAGGTGGTAAGTAGTGTAGTATGTCCTGCTGCATTCTCGGGTGGTAAGTAGTGTAGTATGTCCTGCTACATTCTCAGGTGGTAAGTAGTGTAGTATGTCCTGCTGCATTCTCGGGTGGTAAGTAGTGTAGTATGTCCTGCTACATTCTCAGGTGGTAAGTAGTGTAGTATGTCCTGCTACATTCTCAGGTGGTAAGTAGTGTAGTATGTCCTGCTGCATTCTCAGGTGGTAAGTAGTGTAGTATGTCCTGCTACATTCTCAGGTGGTAAGTAGTGTAGTATGTCCTGCTGCATTCTCGGGTGGTAAGTAGTGTAGTATGTCCTGCTACATTCTCAGGTGGTAAGTAGTGTAGTATGTCCTGCTGCATTCTCGGGTGGTAAGTAGTTTAGTATGTCCTGCTACATTCTCGGGTGGTAAGTAGTGTAGTATGTCCTGCTGCATTCTCGGGTGGTAAGTAGTGTAATATGTCCTGCTGCATTCTCGAGTGGTAAGTAGTGTAGTATGTCCTGCTGCATTCTCAGGTGGTAAGTAGTGTAGTATGTCCTGCTGCATTCTCGGGTGGTAAGTAGTGTAATATGTCCTGCTGCATTCTCGGGTGGTAAGTAGTGTAGTATGTCCTGCTGCATTCTCAGGTGGTAAGTAGTGTAGTATGTCCTGCTACATTCTCAGGTGATAAGTAGTGTAGTATGTCCTGCTGCATTCTCGGGTGGTAAGTAGTGTAGTATGTCCAGCTGCATTCTCCGGTGGTAAGTAGTGTAATATGTCCTGCTGCATTCTCGGGTGGTAAGTAGTGTAGTATGTCCTGCTGCATTCTCAGGTGGTAAGTAGTGTAGTATGTCCTGCTACATTCTCGGGTGGTAAGTAGTGTAGTATGTCCTGCTGCATTCTCGGGTGGTAGGTAGTGTAGTATGTCCTGCTACATTCTCGGGTGGTAAGTAGTGTTATATGTCCTGCTGCATTCTCGGGTGGTAAGTAGTGTAATTTGTCCTGCTGCATTCTCAGGTGGTAAGTAGTGTAGTATCTCCTGCTGCATTCTCAGGTGGTAAGTAGTTTAGTATGTCCTGCTACATTCTCAGGTGGTAAGTAGTGTAGTATGTCCTGCTGCATTCTCAGCCAGGTGGTGAGTAGTGTAATATGTCCTGCTGCATTCTCAGGTGGTAAGTAGTGCAGTATGTCCTGCTACATTCTAAGGTGGTAAGTAGTTTAGTATGTCCTGCTACATTCTCGGGTGGTAAGTAGTGTAGTATGTCCTGCTGCATTCTCAGGTCGTAAGTAGTGTAGTATGTCCTGCTACATTCTCAGGTGGTAAGTAGTGTAGTATGTCCTGCTGCATTCTCAGGTGGTAAGTAGTGTTATATGTCCTGCTGCATTCTCAGGTGGTAAGTAGTGTAGTGTGTCCTGCTACTTTCTCAGGTGGTAAGAAGTTTAGTATGTTCTGCTGCATTCTCAGGTGGTAAGTAGTGTAGTATGTCCTGCTACATTCTAAGGTGGTAAGTAGTGTAGTATGTCCTGCTACATTTTCAGGTGGTTAGTAGTGTAGTATGTCCTGCCTCATTCTCAGGTAGTAAGTAGTGTAGTATGTCCTGCTACATTCTCAGGTGGTAAGTAGTGTAGTATGTCCTGCTGCATTCTCAGGTAGTAAGTAGTGTAGTATGTCCTGCTACATTCTCAGGTGGTAAGTAGTGTTATATGTCCTGCTGCATTCCCAGGTGGTAAGTAGTGTAGTATATCCTGCTGCATTCTCGGGTGGTAAGTAGTGTAAAATGTCCTGCTGCATTCTCGGGTGGTAAGTAGTGTTATATGTCCTGCTGCATTCTCGGGTGGTAAGTAGTGTAGTATATCCAGCTGCATTCTCGGGTGGTAAGTAGTGTCATATGTCCTGCTGCATTCTCAGGTGGTAAGTAGTGTAGTATGTCCTGCTGCATTCTCAGGTGGTAAGTAGTGTAGTATGTCCTGCTGCATTCTCAGGTGGTAAGTAGTGTAGTATGTCCTGCTACATTCTCGGGTGGTAAGTAGTTTAGTATGTCCTGCTACATTTTCAGGTGGTAAGTAGTGTAGTATGTCCTGCTGTATTCCCAGGTGGTAAGTAAAGTCTGTTCCACCTATTACGTTTACCTCGTTTCTGAATTATCAGTATCGATAAAATCGTCCAAAAAACATATTTATATACCATTCATCAATATCTCTAGACCTTTTTTTCATTTTTTCAATAAAGTGTATTTTAAAGATATAATCTTGGATTTTTCTTTTTTCCCTATAGGCCGTAATGCTATATGACGTTACGTCGACTTTCCAATATGGCGGCGTCCGTAGCGCAACAAACTAGGGGTCAACTCAAAATCAAAACGCCCGAGTTAATATTTGAAAATACTGTGTTTGATATCGTATTATGCTAATTCTTGGGGAATTCATGTCAGGCCACCTCAACATGAATAAATAAATAAATAAATAAGAAAATAGAAAGAAACAAACACAAAAATCAATGGCATTCTAAAAACATGTGCGTGCGAGCGTCTCGATATTTTAATAACACATGGGTATTCTTCTTATATTATGTTTTCTGTTGTTAGACCGGAAAATTATAATATAACTTGACTTCTGTGGATGTTTACCTAGATAGATATTACCTCCCGGAAGTATTTTTATGGATTTAATTAATAAAAGTGGAAACTAAACTTCGCAGTCCGTCAGGATATTCCCTTTCAATCACGTCACGTTAATCTGAACGGACAGGACAAGGAAAAAAATGTTTTAAACATAAAATGGTTAGATGTCTACTACTCGAAATATTTGCGTTGAAATACGTTCATAGTTACAAAAACTATCTTGACCGTTTAGAAATAGAAATATTGGGTTTTCCTAAATAATTTTGTTAACATTTCTGTATTTTTTAGTTATATTTAGGACCCAGATCTAATTTATAAAGAAATATCAGTTTATGTAAATGTTCCACTGAAAGGCCAAATTTTTATATTGGACCAGTGACGGAAAACATACAGAAAAGTAATAACGTAAACAAATTTTTTCTTTAAGACTCCATATTTATGTTGCATATAAACTCCTTTAGTCACCACTGTGGATAAAAAATGTAGAACGGACAATGGCCTCTTTTTCAAAGGTAACAATTTAACGTTTTAATGACAGGGTGTAAAATTCCACTCGCCCGCTCGCATTGGCGAGTTAAAGTCTGAGTAGGACGAGTGGAAACTCGCTGTATACTCGACCGATCGGGCGAGTGGTTTTTTACGTCCTTACTTTACCAAAATTCAGAAATTACAACTCCAAAACCTCAACAAACTTTGAGATGGTTCAGTCGCTACCTGAATTGACTGGAATTTACCCGCGAATTGTAAAGATATCAAAACGTCATGCCGGTAATTTTCCATTCCACAAGCACGTGCGACCTGTCGTATTAAATATCTAATTTACATCGACACGTACACAAAAACCGTGCGTAGTGCATTCATTTTTTAACATTTTCGCTTCAAGTTTTCAACACCTCTTGAGAAATAACACTTTTTGAATTCTATAATGATTTTAATAAGATATCGACAGAAATGTAGGCAAAATTCTATAAAAACGGTCGAATTTTCATATAATCATTTGTAAAAATTCAAACAGCGCGATCTTAGTTACCTATTTCTTTCGAAAAGTAAATAAATGATGAATACTCTGGGCATAAAATTCAGACTTTTGACCAGAAAGAACAAAAAACAGAATAAAAAAATCTTAAATAATGAAAAAGCGGCAGCAATTACAATACATAGAGTAAAACGATTTTTGGCAAACAGATTTCTGTTAGTGTTTACGTGACCTCGTGAACGTAAATAGAAATGCGATTTTAAAATAAAGCAATGTGATGTCATTGCGGTTTTTATTAAGTTTTAAATGAATCTTTGTACATGTATTTTTTTACCAACAATTTAAAAGTTTTTTTTTTGTCAAACAATAATGTAAATTCCTTGAGGGCAAATAGGTCACAGAGGTAGGATATCCGCTATAGTAACTATCGTTTGAGACATTTACCTTTTATACGGGATATAGCACATTCGCTTTTGATAAAAATTAAAGAAGAAACTTTTTATTGATTTCTATTTCTCAGCAATTTTTTAAAGGTGGTTAATCAGATTTTGGTCAACTTTCAGATTTTTTTAAAAACTTTACCAACTGATAATTTACACTTATTTGTGTTTATCAAGTTTCTTAATACACATCAGATTTTCACTGGAAGAATTTTTAAACTATGATTTTCCTGTCCTGGTTGCCCAACCAACATACATTGCCTAAGGAATGTTATGAATATAAGCACTACTGTATTAGAGTTGTAAAAGATTTGCATTGACAAGAACATATCTTGCCAAATTCATTAGAAATGCAAGTTTATAAAATTATTTATTACCTCCCTTTGTCTATCTTGGTTGCGCAACCCAGACAGATTTAAAATAAATCAATTCCAAAGCTACACTTTGTTTCAAAACTTGCCTTTTGTTTCAGATAGTTGTAATATTCCAATATATATCAAATGCAAATGTAAAACTAGAAATTATATTGAAATTAAAAGAAATAATCCACGTTTTAAACACTTTTGTATTAAAGGGAGATAATTACAAAATTTCTTAAGAAGTAATAAATCATACATTTCCAATAGGTATCTAACTTTATGTAATGGGTCTTTTCGTTCCTTAAATAAATCTCTAACAGAATATATAAATACTGAAAAATGTCAGAAAATGTTCCTCAAAATTAATGTGATTGACTACCTTAAGAACCGATGCGGTACGATCAGACAGTGATGTGTCACATGGCGCGAAAAAACATGACGTAATGCCATGACAATCTCGAGCAAAAATACCGCTTTGATCTCCACTTCAGATGTCAAGATACTGACACACTTCTTTTAGCTCTTTGAGGGGGTGTAAATTGATCATGAAAACAAGGTCAATTACTTAGTTTACCAACTGAATAATTACCGATAATCTTTAACGTTTTTTTTTCATCTCTTTCAACACGGGTGGATGGACGATGGTTATTGTGTCCAAATTTTTTAGACACTTTTCAAAATAAATATTTTTCGGGAAATAATACTATTGTACATAATACTCCTTTCATAAAAGTGACAGTATTTAAAGTGTCAATTATTAGGGCGAGTGGCTGTTCACTAAGGGCGAGTAGATATTACTGGCTATTAGTCCTGCAGGGCGAGTGGTATGAAATTTTTTTTTAACCCCTGAATTTAGTCTAAATTCTTATATAAATGCTCTCTCAAATGGGCTTTTTCTGTTAATTCTAGGAAAAAAAACTCTTGTTTTAATTAAAAGTGCGGGAAACGACGGGGAGGTAAGATGGTGGGGGGGGGGGGGCAAAATACATGCTGTACACCGGGTGTCCTTCAGGTCCCGCTGCTCCTACGCCTATGTTACACTTTTTGCTTATCATTTTGATCATTCTATCATATTTTCTTCGATCGCGCGCCTTGTCACGTGCCAAATTTTTACACGTGTGAGCACCGACCGAAAAGAAAAGAATTATCAATCTGTCTCCGTGGACCTTATTAACAAGACTTTGTGCCAGAGACAATAATTAATCTGTGCTCGTTAAATCCAGAAAAAAAATCTGAAGTTACGTAACACTTGCGATGATTGCGCTCATACCTTTGTGGAATTTAAAAGCATACTCCAGACTGCAAATTCAACAGGAATATAGGATATATAAAAATAATGATTAGAAACAAAAGAAAATATCAAACCTTTGTTAAAAAAACCCTGACTGGAGTAATGTAAGACTAAAGCAAACTTTAACGGAAAGAAAACAAGTTTCAGCTCGCATTTGCGTTAATTATTCATGAATGATTTGAAAATAGTTTGTAATGTTTAATCTGTTTCTGGACATCGTAGCTCTGATGGACAATAAAAGTTGATAAATGATAGTTCGGGGATATTTTTTTATAGGCCTAATTGAAATCGGCGGTTATGTATAACAATATTTTACGTTCTATGACTGCTCTCTGGACTTTTTACCAGTTATTTAAGTCAAATGTAAATCTGGCATAATAAAGATAATAATAATAATTTAATAAAACCAGAGAATGGGTTCACGATCCGATTTCGCTTTTAAAAAAGGAGATGCTTCCATATAAACAGCAACATTATAAAAAAAAAAATAAAACAGATAGGTTGACGAAATGATAAAGAATTAATCATTGTTTAAATAGATCTATAAATTTCAAAAAGTAAAATATGATTATAGCATGACACACGTCAAGATTTCTATCTTCTATCGGCTGATTGTACACCTATGTAAATTTTCCCTTGTGCGCCTCATATAAATCTGCATAGTGCCAGCAATACTACGTCATTTATCTCATACGTCATAAGTTTCTTTCAAAGAAAAAGAAGCATACACAACCGGGACTCGATAGGGTGAATACTGTGTTCATTTGGAAAGAAATTGGATATGTGGCGGACTGTAAATACTTCATTAAGGACGCTAAAATACAGGTTATCTTTGAACCATGCGTTTGGAAATGATGTTAAATTGAACAAGTCATCGTTTCAAGGGCATGGTGCGATTGATGCCTGAATTTCATCGATGTGTAAAAGAGCTTGTTTGTTTACAACTGATTCATTGAGGATTGGATAGAGCTATTGAAGACTTGGAAGAATTTTGGAGTGTTTACAACTTTGATAGGTTAAAAGTGAGTCAATTTACATTTTTTCTAGATCTAAATAACATGTTTTTTAAACACAAAATTTCATTTCACTCATGCATTCACTTGTAAGGAATTGTGAACGAAATGGGTTTTGAGTCGCTCCCGATAAAATTCACGAGAATTTTCCCGCAATACTTCAAATTTAGAGAGCAAACTCCAATGGCGACAAGAAATTACAATGGGAGACTGCCGTTGAAAATATAAATTTGTCATTAATTTGGATATTTGGCAAAGCAGAAAAAAATTGTTAAATTTCTCGAGGGTGACTTTTTTTTAGTTTATCAAACCATGTTTACTTTGCCGGTAAGTGTCGTAGTTTTGTCATATGACTCCAAAGTTGGGGTAAACCTTTGGAATGGAACAGACTTTAGTGTAGTATGTCCTGCTACATTCTTGGGTGGTAAGTAGTGTAGTATGTCCTGCTACATTCTCGGGTGGTAAGTAGTTTAGTATGTCCTGCTCCATTTTCGGGTGGTAAGTAGTGCAGTATGTCCTGCTGCATTCTCGGGTGGTAAGTAGTGTAGTATGTCCAGCTGCATTCTCAGGTGGTAAGTAGTGTAGTATGTCCTGCTGCATTCTCAGGTGGTAAGTAGTGTAGTATGTCCTGCTGCATTCTCAGGTGGTAAGTAGTGTAATATGTCCTGCTGCATTCTCGGGTGGTAAGTAGTGTAGTATGTCCTGCTGCATTCTCAGGTGGTAAGTAGTGTAATATGTCCTGCTACATTCTCGGGTGGTAAGTAGTGTAGTATGTCCTGCTACATTCTCAGGTGGTAAGTAGTGTAGTATGTCCTGCTACATTCTCAGGTGGTAAGTAGTGTAGTATGTCCAGCTGCATTCTCAGGTGGTAAGTAGTGTAATATGTCCTGCTGCATTCTCGGGTGGTAAGTAGTTTAGTATGTCCTGCTACATTCTCGGGTGGTAAGTAGTGTTATATGTCCTGCTGCATTCTCGGGTGGTAAGTAGTGTTATATGTCCTGTTAAATTCTTGGGTGGTAAGTAGTGTAATATGTCCTGCTACATTCTCGGGTGGTATGTAGTGTAGTATGTCCTGCTCCATTTTCGGGTGGTATGTAGTGTAGTATGTCCTGCTGCATTCTCGGGTGGTAAGTAGTGTAGTATATCCAGCTGCATTCTCGGGTGGTAAATAGTGTAATATGTCCTGCTGCATTCTCAGGTGGTAAGTAGTGTAGTATGTCCTGCTGCATTCTCAGGTGGTAAGTAGTTTAGTATGTCCTGCTACATTCTCGGGTGGTAAGTAGTTTTGTATGTCCTGCTACATTCTCGGGTGGTAAGTAGTTTAGTATGTCCTGCTACATTCTCGGGTGGTAAGTAGTTTAGTATGTCCTGCTACATTCTCGGGTGGTAAGTAGTTTTGTATGTCCTGCTACATTCTCGGGTGGTAAGTAGTTTAGTATGTCCTGCTGCATTCTCAGGTGGTAAGTAGTGTAGTATGTCCTGCTGCATTCTCGGGTGGTAAGTAGTGTAGTATGTCCTGCTACATTCTCATGTGGTAAGTAGTGTAGTATGTCCTGCTACATTCTCGGGTGGTAAGTAGTGTAGTATATCCTGCTGCATTCTCAGGTGGTAAGTAGTGTAGTATGTCCTGCTGCATTCTCAGGTGGTAAGTAGTTTATTATGTCCTGCTGCATTTTCAGGTGGTAAGTAGTTTATTATGTCCTGCTGCATTTTCAGGTGGTAAGTAGTTTAGTATGTCCTGCTACATTCTCAGGTGGTAAGTAGTTTAGTATGTTCTGCTACATTCTCGGGTGGTAAGTAGTTTAGTATGTCCTGCTCTGGAACCTAATGTTGGATCTGACGGATTCATCATGGAATCCAAGATCTGTTGTTTCAAAGATATTTTCAAGTTTGTATCAAATCAAACCATTAATGAAGTCTATATGCAAAAGCCAAAATAGTCACACTGTGCCAAGTTCAAGACTGGGTCATACTTGGTCAAAAACCACGTCACCTGGTCAAATCAAAGGAAAAGCTTGTTAACACTTGAGTCCACATTTAAGACCCTATCTTCATGAAACTTGGCCAGAATTTTTATCTTGATAATTTTTAGGCCAAATTTGAAACCGGCTTGTGTGGTGTCAAAAACTAAGTCACCTGGTCAAATCAAAGGAAAAGCTTGTTAACAGCCTAGAGGCCACATTTATGATCTTATCTTCATGAAACTTGGCCAGAATATTTATTTTGATGATTCCTATGCCAAGTTCAAAAACTGGGTTATATGCTTTAAAAAACTATATCACCCAGTCAAATCAAAGGAAAAGCTTGTTAACAACGTAGAGGCCATATTTATGAGCCTATCTTCATGAAACTTGGTAAGAATGTTTATCTTGATGATTTCTAGGCTAACTTCGAAACTGGGTCATGTGGGGTCTTAAACGAGATCACCACTCAAATCAAAGGAAAAGCTTGTTAACATTGTAGAGGCCACATTTATGACCCTATCTTCATGTAACTTGGTCAGAATGTTTATTTTAATGATTCAAAGTCCAAGTTTTTACAGGTGAGTGATATAGGGTCATCATGACCCTCTTGTTAACAGAATTTAGTAGTTTTCTTGAAAAACTTTTACCATGACCTACTCACCTACATTTTAGCTCGACTATTCGAAGAATAATAATAGTCTGGCTATTATACTAACCGTGGCGTTGGCAACACACCTTCGTTAAAGTTTTGCATGCAAGTATATATCATTTAAAGGCATATAGCTTTGAAACTTATTTTTTCTTTCTTCTAGGTCAATTACCAACAGAACTGGGTCAAGTCCCATAACTCTAACATGTATTTTGGGCAAATTATGCCTCCTTTTGGACTTAGAAAATCCTGGTTCAAGTTTTACATGCAAGTTACTATCTCCAAAACTAATGCAGATTATGAGATATTGAATTGAAACTTCACATGTGCCTTTGGGGTTATAAAACTAGTTGATTGCATCAAGTCTCTTAAACTCTGACCTGCATTTTGGCCAAATTATGCCCCCTTTTTGACTGAGAAAATCCTGGTTAAAGTTGCGTGCAAGTACATGCAGCTATTACTTAAAGGCATATATATTTGAAACTTATTGTTTCTTTTTCTAGATCAACTACCAACCTCACTGGGTCAAGTCCAATAACTCTGACATGTATTTTGGGCAAATTATGCCTCCTTTTGGACTTAGAAAATCCTGGTTAAAGTACTATCTCCAAAACTAATGCAGATATTGAATTGAAACTTCACATGTGTCTTCTGGGTTATAAAACTAGTTGAAAGCGTCAAGTCCCATAACTCTGACCTGCATTTTGGCCAAATTATGCCCCCTTTTGGACGTAGAAGATCCTGGTTAAAGTTTTACATGCAAGTTACTATCGCCAAAACTTGCAAGTACATACAGCTATTACTTAAAGGCATAATTTTATAGATTTAAAACTTATTTTTTCTTTTTCTAGATCAATTAGCAACCTCACTGGGTCAAGTTCCATAACTCTGACATGTATTTTGGGCATATATTGCCTCCTTTTGGACTTACAAAATCTTGTTAAAGTTTTGCGTGCAAGTTACTATCTGCAGAACAAATGCAGATATTAAATTGAAACTTCACATGTGCCTTCGGGGTTATAAAACTAGTTGATTGCATCAAGTCCCATAACTCTGACATACATTTTGGTCAAAATATGTCCCCTTTTGAACTTAAAACTTCTGATTAAAGTTTTGCATATAAGTTACTATCTCCAAAACTAATGCAGATACTGGATTGAAACTCTATAGATATTTTAACATTCAGTGTAATATTTTCCTGCTTCTGGGACAATAATTCGAATAGTCGAGCATTGGCTGTCTTACAGTCAGCTCTTGTTTGTTTTTAGCTCACCTGTCACGTAGTGACAGGGTGAGCTTTTGTGATCGCCCTTCGTCCATCGTCCGTCGTCCGTCCGTTCACAATTCCCTTGTGAACACATAGAGACCCCATTTTGTATTTGATTTTAATCAAACTTACACACAACTTGTATGGGCATAATATCTTGGTTTCCTTTCGAAAACTGGTCAGATCCCATCATGGGTTCCAGAGTTATGGCCCCTTAAAGGACCAAAATTTGCCATTTTTGGCTTGTGAACATGATAGAGACCACATTTTGCAAACACCTTTAATAAAACTTGCACACAACTTGTATTGGCATAATATCTCGATTCCTTTCAAAAACTGGCCTGATCCCATCATTGGTTCCAGAGTTATGGCCCCTTAAAGGGCCATAATTTGTTATATTTTGGCTTGTGAACATGATAGATACAACATTTTGCAATCAACTTTAATCAAACTTGCACACAACTTGTATTGGCACAATATCTCGGTTCCTTTCGAAAACTGCCCAGATCTCATCATGGGTTCCGGAGTTATGGCCCCGTAAAGGGCCAAAATTTTCTGTTTTTGGCTTGTGAACACAATAGAGACAATATTTTGCAATCAACTTTAATCAAACTTGCACACAACTTGTATTGGCATAATATCTCAGTTCCTTTCGAAAATTGGCCAGATCCCATCATGGGTTCCAGAGTTATGGCCTCTTAAAGGTCCAAAATTTGCTATTGCGGCTTTTGCAGCAATAAAGAAACTTCATATATGGTTTGATTTGATACAAACTTTCAAAATTAGCTTCAACAACAATAAATCTTGGATTCCATGATGAATGTTTCAGAACTAATCATAGGTTTCGGAGTTCTTTTATATCTGATTACCTCCCCTGATTTTAATCAAAATGGATTTATATCAGTAAGTATTTATAGGACTCATCTGAAATTTTATTATTGTCATTAGTTGGACTGAGGCAATCAGGGTAGATAACTTTGGACTGATTTTATGTCAAATTACCTCCCTTTATTTCAAACAAAAATGGGTATACCTCCGTAACTAACGAAGATACTGATCTGCAATTTCATCTATGCCATCAGATTGACTAGGACAATCAATGAAGATACATATTTACTGAATTTTTGACAAATAACCTCCCTTTATTTTTTATGTAAATGGATATACCTAGCAGCTTTTAATGAGATTGGTTTGAAATGTTATTTATGTCTTCCATGGTAAGAAATAGTCATGTTAGATAACTCTTGATTGAACGTTTATCAATTTGAATACTTTTCTAATATATTGTTGTAAAGGCTTGTACTCTGTATCTTCTATATGTATATACCAATGCATGATTGCCTCTCCTGATAAAAATAAAAATGGATTTATCTCAGTAAGTATTTATAAGACTCATTTGAAAGTTCATTATTGTCATTAGTTGGACTGAGACAGTCAGGATAGATAACTACGAACTGATTTTATGTCAAATTACCTCCCTTTGTTAATCCCCCGCCATGGCGGAGGGATTATAGGAATGGTCTGCTTCCGTCCGTCTTTCCGTCCTTCCGTCCGTAACAAAATCGTGTACGGTCCATATCTCCTAAACCCCTTGAAGGATTTTCATGAAACTTGGGTCAAATGATCACCGCATCAAGATGATGTGCAGAACCCATGAATCAGCCTTGTCGGTTCAAGGTCAAGGTCACAACTCAAGGTCAAAGGTTTGAGCCTTCCATTTTGTGTCCGCTCTATATCTCTTAAACCCCTGGAAGGAATTTTATAAAACTTGGGTCAAATGATCACCTCATCAAGACGATGTGCAGAACCCATGAGGCAGTCATGCCGGCTCAAGGTCAAGGTCACAACTTAGGGTCAAAGGTTTGAGCCTTCCATTTTGTGTCCGCTCTATATCTCCTAAACCCCTTAATGGATTTTCATCAAACTTGGGTCAAACGATCACCTCATCAAGGCGATGTGCAGAACTTATGAGTCAGCCATGTCGGCTCAAGGTCAAGGTCACAACTGAAGGTCAAAGGTTTGAGCCTTCCATTTCGTGTCCGCTCTATATCTCCTAAACCCCTTGAAGGAATTTTATAAAACTTGGGTCAAATGATTACCTCATCAGACCGATGTGCAGAAATTATGAGTCAACCATGCCAGCTCAAGGTCAAGGTCAAAATTAAGGGTCGAAGGTTTGAACCTTCCATTTGGTGTCCACTCTGTATCTCCTTAACCCCTTGAAGGATTTTCATCAAACTTGGATCAAATGATCACCTCATCAAGAACTCATGAGTCAGCCATGTCAACTCAAGGTCAAGGTCACAACTGAAGGTCAAAGGTTTCAGCTCTGTATCTCCTAAACCCTTTGAAGGATTTTCATGAAACTTTGGTCAAATGATCACCTCATCAAGACGTTGTGCAGAATTCATGAGTCAGCCATGTCAGTTCAAGGTCAAGGTCACAGCTAAAATCAAAGTTTTACCCTTTCACTATCCATAGCAGTGGCTGGGGATTTAGCTGTCTTTCAGACTGCCTTGTTTCAAATTAAAATTGGTGTATCTCAGTAACCAATGAACATACTGATTTGAAATGTCATTTATGCCATCAGATGGAATCAGAGAATCCAGGGTAGATAACTTTTGACTGAATTTTTGACAAATTACCTCCCTTTATTTTATGTAAATGAATATACTTCAGCAGCATTTAATGAGATCGGTTTTAAATATTATTTAAGTCTTCCAGGGTAAGAAATAGTCATGCTAGTACAAAAATGCAGCATTTGAGCCTAGGACCCGCAAGCTCCATATGGAGATTGGCCCTGACTTGTATGTGACCCTTAGATCAAAAGGGACAGTTACAAGAATATTTTTGTCCTGATTTTATTTATTGTGTATGCCTATGTGATCTATGTCAAAACTTGATCAGCAATGGTACTCAAGTAAGCGTTATAGGGCCATCATGGCCCTCTTGTTAAAGCTTTAGCAAAGAAATTTGTTCAAGCAAGCAACTAAACTCAGGTGAGCGATATAGGGCCATTATGGACCTGTTGTTCTATTTTCTGTCCGTTTCGAGTCATATCTCAAAGATGATTTGAAGGATTTTAATAAAATACTGTAATAATGTTAAGATTCATGAAGACTGCTTTTGTAACGCACAAGTTACAGCTGTAAGTACTTACTAGTATGTAATGCTTACTATATAGGGTATTTCTTTGCAACTTTGATGACATTTTAGGGTCCATTTTGGCTATGGGATTGTGACCTAGCTTAGTACATATATTGCTTTCTTGGAAAACTGAATTGGTCACTGGGTTCAAGGTCAAGATCATTGTTAGTAAGAGAGAAACTTCAGAGATTAGCATACCAAAGACATATTGATTTATGCCTGTCTGTGTGTGTGTCTGTCACAAATCTTGTCCACACTCCAAGTCGATCAGTTCTCATCCGATCTTCACCAAACAAACAAAATGTGTTTGACAGTAAGTCCTCGGCCAAATTCGATAACTAGCCAGATAGGCCCAGGCACTTCAGAATTATGGCCTTTGTATTACCGAAAATCGCTCTGTACACTGATGCCAGTGATACAGGTATTGGTGCATGGTTGACTCAGATACATAATAGAGAAGAAATGCCAATCTATTTTGATTAGGCAGTTGTGGGAGACATGCACTTTTCTCAAAAGCAGCTCTAGGTCTTGTTATACTTTAGTTTTATGTTTTGAAAATCTTACTTATAACCTTGATTCTGTTACATTATATAACTTGCTACTTTTTATTTTTCAGGAAATGATGAACAAGTGATCGTGCACGATCTAACTACGTGAGTTGTATATGTTTATTTACTGTAACTTGTATTTAAGCAGCTTTGAAACCTTTTTGTGCCCCCAAAAACTTTTAGGGGATCACTTTCCCTTGTCCATTAGTCTGTCGTCCATCCACACTTTTCTTCAAATGACATCTCCTCTGAAACCAAGTGGTGGAAGTTGATGAAACTTGGCCTGGATGTTCCTTGGGTGGTCGCCACCACAACACTTTCCTATGGACTGCTTGATAGATGCTTTTGAATTCTGGTTTGTTTCAACTTTTTACAGTCCTGTCTCAAATTTGTTCAAATGGGGCTACTTTGCCCCTTTAAGGGGCTGCAAAAAGTAAAACTAGAAACACCTTTAACACCTTCATCTCATGAACTGCTTGATGGATCTTCCCTATAGCAGTTAACATTTCTACCATGTTTTATTGAAATCCTTCAAACCAAGGCTAAGATATGACTTGACAGACAGAAAATGGAATATAAATACTGTATGATATATAATATATTAAACATATATATATATATTCGTGCACAGGGGGCATCTTACACAGGTATTCCTACTGAAACTTGCAGGATGGCATTTTCCTACAGTAGTAAACATTTGTAGTTTAATTGTAATAAATGCTCCAAACCATGATGTAATAGATAGGTTTCATATGGACCGACAATACCAAATACTCTGCCTTCAATGGGGGATAGTATAACGTACTGGTATTCTGATGTACATGTGAATAAAAAGCACATAATATTATACCTGTAATAGAAATGAGATCCACCATCTTGTAAAATTCAATCATTACTTACCTGAAAATGTATAAGCAACATTGGGTGCCATACTGTGATAGATGTTAAAGGTCTACTAGACCTAAATTTCATATTTAAAAGCATGAACAAATACTGCATATAGTTATGTAAACATAAAATGAACAAGTTTATATGTATTAACAATACTATGCATTTGGTTAAATATAGTACATGCTGTTTACAACTTACAAGTATGGCTCAGCATAGTATAAATGTGTACTACCACTAAAATAAACAACACAATCGACTGATACTGCATGACATTTAATTACAAAAGTAGCTCTACATAGACAATAATGTATATAGTAAGGTAAATATATTTGATGAGGATTTTCTACATTTGAAGTCAAGATCTGGGTATAAAATATTTTAGTGAAAGATAGCCATTGGATATCTTTAAGAATCTGTTTTATTTGTCCTGAGCAGAAAGTTGAATGAAAGATTCATGAAATAAAACAAGTGTAAATTTTCTGTTACTTCCATTCATTGTTAAGAAGCCTGTGAAATGTATCAGGTGTGCCATTACTGTGTACTTTAGCATATAAATCATTTTGGAAATTTTCAGAGGAGAAACGAAGGATGTATTTTCTCACGATGATGCTGTGTATGGTTTAAGTCCTGACCCAACAAATCCTTACATGTTTGCTACTTCATGTGATGATGGCAGAATTCTAATATTTGATACAAGAGATTCCTGTGCAGGTACAAACTTTGTTGTTTTTAGCTTACTTTAATTATGCTCAGGTTCAGCTGCCAGGGCTCTAGTTTGGCTAAATTTGGAGCCAAATATCAGCCCCGTTCCCCCTCAAAATAATATGTTTTTCCCCCTATTTCAAAAAAAAATTCCCCCTCAAAAAAAAAAAAGAAAAAGAAATGACAGACATCGACTGGTACGCGCCGTGTACTGTAAATGGCACTTTATACTTAAGTGTTGGGATCAGGACAAATTTTAGCGCAGGCTGTTCTGTAAAAACAACGGGGCTCAAAATGTTGATTGCCACTAAAGACATTTGCAGCAAAAAAAAATAAATAAATGTTGCTCCGAGAATATTTTTAGTTGGCAAAATGTCCTGAAGCTATGTCTATCTGCAAAACTGTATTTTACCAGTTTCAAAGTGTTTATGGACCAAAAGGTGTGAAAAATCGATAATCTGTATAGACAAAACTGGTATAAAAACAACACCCATTATTAAAAGGAGGGAGCCAATTTGCAACAATCTTATTTGATTAAGCATTCAATTGGCGATAATTAGATAACTGAATAACAAATTGGATAGTTATAATCATTATTTTGTGTGCTTGAAACGATTATATAAGCGGTGGGCCGTTAAGATTTATAGCAATTTTTTAGCTCACTTTAGCACAAGTGCTCAAGATGAGGTATTGTGACCGGTCATTGTCGGCGTCCGTGGGCATCCATCGTCCGTCAACATTTGCCTTGTGAACACTCCAGAGGCCACAGTTGTGATTCAGTCTTCATGAAGCTTGGTCAGAATGTTTGTCTTGATGATCTCTAGGTAAAGTTTGAATCTTGGTCATATGGGGTCAAAAACTAGGTCACCTGGTCAAATCAAAGAAAAACTTGTGAACACTCTAGAGGCCACAGTTGTGACTCAGTCTTTATGAAACTTGGTCAGAATGTTTGTCTTGATGACTTTAGGTCAAGTTAGAAACTGGGTCATGTGGGTTCAAAAACAAGCTCACTAGGCCAGATCAAAGGAGAGAGACCACAATTTTAAATTTGAAACTCATGAGAATTGGTCAGAATGTTTGTCTTGATGAACTCTAGGTCAAGTTCAAATCTGGGTCATAAAGGGTCAAAAACTAGGTCACACGGTCAAATCAAAGGAAAAGCTTGTGACCATTCTAGAGGCCACAGTTGTGGCTCAATCTTTATGAAACTTGGGCAGAATGTTTGTCTTGATGATCTCTAGGTCAAGTTCGAATCTGGATCATGTGGGGTCAAAAACTAGGTCACCAGGTCAAATCAAATGAAAAGCTTGTGAACACTCTAGAAGCCACAGTTGTAATTCAATCTTTATGAAACTTGGTCAGGATGTTTGTCTTCATGATCTCTAGGTCAAGTTCGAAACGGGTCATGTGGGATCAAAAACTAGGTCACTAGACCAGATCAGAGGAAAGGTAAAAAAGGTAAAAGGTAAAGGAAAATCTTGTGACCACTCTGGAGGCCACAGTTATGACTCAGTCTATATATAACTTGGTCAGAATGTTTGTTTTGATGATCTTGATGATTTCTATTTCAAGTTCTAATCTGGGTCATGTGGGGTCAAAAACTAGGACACCCTGTCAAATCAAAGGAAAAGCTTGTTTACATTCAAGAGGTGACGTTTTTTGTCCAATCTTAGTGAAAATTGATCAGAATATTTTGTCTCCATGAAGTCACTAGGTAAAACATGTTTACACTGTTATGGTGTATTACTCAGTTGAGCGACCAAGGGCCATCATGGCCCTCTTGTTTATTACTGCCGAGGCTTAGTTTGGACAAAAAACAAATAAAAAATACTTTGAATAAGCAGAAATTGTAATTATTGAACAGCTGTGATGATAGAAAAGAAACTAAACACAGGAATTATATCAAGAATTAAATTCTAACTTTAGTTTTCCATATATGTCACCAGTATTCGCAACCTTGATTTTCTAGAGTTTCTAGTGCACTTTTAATAAACTAACTCTAAAAAGTCTGCATTCGAGAAAAATATGACAACTTTTGCAAAAGCAGCTCTTATTTTGGAGCATTTTTCGAGAATAAAACTTTTAAAAGTTTCCCCCCCCCACCACCCACCCCCAGATGTAAAAATAGAAAACTTTTAAACAAGTTCTCCAGAACTTTTAAACAAGTTCTCCAGAACCAGATAATGGATGTTCTTGAAACTTGATTTGTAAAGTCTTTTCTCAGGTTTTAGCAAACCTTTCCTTCAAACGACATCTCCTCTGAAACCATGAGGTGGAAGTTGAAAGTTGGCCTTTGTTGCAAGAGCTAAAAATAGAAAAAATCTTCAAACAACATATCCTGACCCGCAGGTCTGAATTTGAAATAATTTCCAAGAAAAAGTCCTTAATTAACCCTTCACCAAGATTGTTAGACCCCCACCAAACATGTTTGGTGGGGGGCTATATAGGAGTCAGTTTTGTTGCATCACATCCCGTCCCGTCGCGTCCCGAAATCTGTATCTCAGTTATTAATAAATGGATTTGATTCAAACTTAAAATAGATGTTTCACCTTATCACCCACATGATGTAACACAAGGTGCATAACTCTGACACCAATTTTTCATGAGTTATGTCCCCTTTTACTTAGAATTTAAAGTTAATTTTGATGCATTTTCACTATATCTCAGTTATTACTAAATGGACTTGATTCAAACTTAAAATAGATGTTTCACCTTATCACCCACATGATGTGACACAAGGTGCATAACTCTGACACCAATTTTTCATGAGTTATGCCCCCATTTACTTAGAATTTAAGGTTAATTTTGATGCATTTTCACTATATCTCAGTTATTTCTAAATGGACTTGATTCAAACTTAAAATAGATGTTCCACCTTATCACCCGCATGATGTGACACAAGGTGCATAACTCTGACACCAATTTTTCATGAATTATGCCCCCTTTTACTTAGAATTTAAGGTTAATTTTGATGCATTTTCACTATATCTCTGTTATTATGAAATGCATTTGTTTCAAACTTGAAGTAGTTGTTCCACATCATCACCTACATATGACACAAGATGCAACTCTTGCATGAATATTTCCTGAATTATGCCCCCTTTTTGCTTAGAATTGTACTTGTATAGTGTTTTGATACACTATATCTGTACCTCTCTTATTATTAGCTCACCTGTCACAAAGTGACAAGGTGAGCTTTTGTGATCGCGCGGCGTCCGTCGTCCGTCCGTGCGTCCGTAAACTTTTGTTTGTGACCACTCTAGAGGTCACATTTTTCATGGGATCTTTATGAAAGTTGGTCAGAATGTTCATCTTGATGATATCTAGGTCAAGTTCGAAACTGGGTCACGTGCCATCAAAAACTAGGTCAGTAGGTCTAAAAATAGAAAAACCTTGTGACCTCTCTAGAGGCCATATATTTCACAAGATCTTCATGAAAATTGGTCAGAATGTTCACCTTGATGATATCTAGGTCAAGTTCGAAACTGGGTCACGTTCCATCAAAAACTAGGTCAGTAGGTCTAAAAATAGAAAAACCTTGTGACCTCTCTAGAGGCCATATATTTCACAAGATCTTCATGAAAATTGGTCAGAATGTTCACCTTGATGATATCTAGGTCAAGTTCGAAACTGGGTCACGTGCCGTCAAAAACTAGGTCAGTAGGTCAAATAATAGAAAAACCTTGTGACCTCTCTAAAGGCCATATTTTTCATGGGATCTGTATGAAAGTTGGTCTGAATGTTCATCTTGATGATATCTAGGTCAAGTTCGAAACTGGGTCACGTGCGGTCAAAAACTAGGTCAGTAGGTCAAATAATAGAAAAACCTTGTGACCTCTCTAGAGGCCATATTTTTCATGGGATCTGTATGAAAGTTGGTCAGAATGTTCATCTTGATGATATCTAGGTCAAGTTCGAAAGTGGGTCACGTGCCATCAAAAACTAGGTCAGTAGGTCAAATAATAGAAAAACCTTGTGACCTCTCTAAAGGCCATATTTTTCATGGTCAGTAGGTCTAAAATTATTAAAATCTTTTGACCTCTCTAGAGGCCATATTTTTCAATGGATCTTCATGAAAATTGATCTGAATATTCACCTTGATGATATCTAGGTCAGTTTCGAAACTGGGTCACGTGCGGTCAAAAACTAGGCCAGTAGGTATAAAAATAGAAAAACCTTGTGACCTCTCTAGAGGCCATATTTTTCATGAGATCTTCATGAAAATTAGCGAGAATGTGTCACCTTGATGATATCTATGTAAAGTTCAAAACAGGGTCACGTACCTTCGAAAACTAGGTCAATAGGTCAAATATTAGAAAATCCTTGTGACCTCTCTAGAGACCATATTTTTCAATGGATCTTCATGAAAATTGGTCAGAATTTTTATCTTGATAATATCTAGGTAGGTTCAAAACTGGGTCACATGAGCTCAAAAACTAGGTTTACTATGTCAAATAATAGAAAAAACGACGTCATACTCAAAACTGGGTCATGTGGGAAGAGGTGAGCGATTCAGGACCATCATGGTCCTCTTGTTTGATATTTTTTAACACAGACTCAAGCTGTTGTGCAATATTCATCCACCATTGGAGTCATTAAACACTCCAGTGACAGTTCTTGACAGATTTAAATGTTTTTGGTACACAGGTGTGACATCATAAAATACAGGTAAAGTTCACTTTGTGTACAAACCACCAATTTTATATGTAGTTATGGCCCCTTTCCAACTTAAAATTTGTCAAACTCATGGTTGCCGGACAATAACTCACGAAAGGTCTGACAGATTTAGATAAATTTTGGTACACAGGTGTAACATCATAAAATACAGGTCAAGTTCGATTGAAATTGCACCTTCTTGTGGCCATGTCTTTCTTATGGTTGCCATTTTTCTGTGACAAGACCGTATTGTGGGGGTATTCGTCACTCCTGTGACAGTTCTAGTTTAAATTATTCCTATTTGTCAAAAAACATGGCTGCCAGGGGGCATGGTCCCTTTTCTCTAGAGTGGTGGAACCTATGCTCGCGGTATTTCGATAAATATTCTCTCTGCAGAAGCACTGATAAAAATATTTTATCGTGCTATGTTCAACACCGACCAGTGGTGAAATGCCTTTACAATAGCAAACGTAGCGATAGCCGTGAGTGCCGCTCACATGACGTGTACAGCAGCCGATACATTTTACGCAATCTGTATCAGTCACACAAATCTTACACAAATATGTCAAAATCACTCAACTAAAGTTAGTTTTTTAGAAAACATGCATTACATTCAGATATAAGATACATTTAAGAGCAAGATGTGATGAATGTGACGCCTGGCTACACAATGAGTGCCTTTCCGACCATGAAAAGATCGATGTTGATCTTAGTATTTTGACAAAGTCCAAATGGTTCTTTCTGAGATGTAGAGAGGAGTAAATTTCCTACACACAAAAGAAGTGTAGAAAACATTAGCGAGTTAATCACTGTCGTTTGTCTGAATCTTTAATACTTGAACATTGATTGATTGATTGATTTATTTCGGCAAAGGAAAACATATAATGGTTTACAAACATTCTTATAATGTTAAAATTCTAACATATTGAAATATTAAATAAATAAATAAATAAATGAATAAAAATGGATAAATAAATAAATATTAAATAGATAAACATTCTGTTTTTAAACAACATTATTATACATTTTAAAGCTTTGTTCCAATAATGACTACATTTCTTTAAGGGATATATACACATAGAGGCACATACTAAGTTTTATCCTCATTTCTCTTGTTTTTCACATAATAAATGAGTAATGTTCTAAATATTATATTCACATATGCTTGTTTGTTCATTTTTAGCCTGCTGATTTTTTTGTTCACCCTTAGTTTAATCGATATTACATACCGCCAGCATAGGTTCCCTTTAGGGCGAATTTTCACCTTTTCACGCATGCCGTGTCGATAGCTCACGAGACGACTAAGTCACATGATGACGCACATCAACAACATCTTTCGATAAAAGGAGGATTACTTTATGTTTTTGCATTGGCAAATCGAAATAATAATTTTTTCTTGCTTCTTAAAAAGATTATATATGTACAAAATACCGCGAGCATAAGTTCCACCACTCTATATGTATATTGTGGAAATCTTCTTGTAAGAAATTGCTGCCCCATTTTCAAATAATTTCACACAAAGGGTCCTCGTGTGATCTTCTACCAAGATTTTTCGCTCCTGAAGGTAGGCATATAAAAATCGCACCGTCTGTGCGTGTGTGCGTCCAAATTCTTGTCTGGGCTGTAAGTCTGCCATCCATAAAGGGATTTCGAAATAACTTGGGAAGAATGTTTGCCATAATGAGACAACGTGTCATGCGCAAAACCCAGATTCATAGCTCCAAGGTTTAGGTCACACTTAGATTAACAGGGTCTGTTTTGTGTCTGGTCCATAACTCTGCCATTCATCAAGGGATTTTGAAATTATTTGGATGAAATGTTTCCCATTATGATGCCTCATGCGCAAGATCCAGACCCTTAGTTATAAGGTCAAGGTCACACTTAGAGGTTAAAGGTTAACATGCTTTGTTTCTTGTCCGATCAATAACTCTGTCATCGATGAAAGGATTTTAAAATTACTTGGCATAAATGTTCCCTATAATGAGTTGACATGTCATGCACAAGACCCTGGCCCCTAACTCCAAGGTCAAGGTCACACTTAGAAGTCAAATGTTAACATTGTTTCTTTCTTGTCTGGTCCAGAACTCTGCCATTTATCAAGGGATCTAAAAATGATTTGATACAAATGTTAACTATATTGAGACGGTGTGTTGCACTTATGACCTGGGTCAAAGTATATGCAGGGGCTTGGCCCATTATACCCAAGGTCAAGGTCACCAAATTGTTATACTTTGAATTATTTTCATGTTAAATTTTTTTGAAAGCTATGTTTGTAGACATATCTTAGGCACTTTAAAAGATAATGACTTGAAATTAAAAATACTGTTTTATAATCATCATCTGCATGTGTGGTTACAATCCCCATAACTCTAATTGTATTTTTGACAGAATTATGCCCCTTTCATACTTAAAGTTTTTTGGCAATGTTTGCTTTCTGGATATAACTTTAGTACAATATAAGATAATGAATTGAAACTTTAAATGTATCTTTATCATCACCATCTGGTATAATAATAAATAAAATATATAAGTAAAATAGTGGAGCGAGCTGTCTTATGGACAGCTCTAGTTATATGAGTTATATATGGAAAAAATACTTTAAAAATTATCTGATCATATTTCCTAGACTGTTTAATTATTATTATCTGATGACCCCAAGTAATTAGGGGTCACTTGACTGTGACCTTGACCTACTGACCTACTTTCTTTTTATTTAAGATACATCCTTGAAATTGGATGACATATACAGTTTTGCACACCAATCTTAAAAATGTGACCTACTGACCTACTTTCTTAATATTTTAGCATCAGTTTGACATTTGAAACATGTTCACACAACTGGGAAAAGGTTTCAATGCTTACTATTTGACTTTCTTACCTGATCTCTTACACTTATCTATGTACTCAGGTGATCGATCCAGGGTCATCATGGCCCTCTTGTTTCTATATTTTAGGATGATTTTTTTTTATTTGTTACCTTTCAATGTGTCATGAAAATATATTCATGGTCGAAGGGTCAAGGTTAGGTGAGTTATGAAGGCTCTTTTGTTACTTTCAGATCCGTTCTGTCTGGCTAATTACACTTCATCAATGCATTCTGTGATGTACAACCCAGTAGAACCTCGTCTTCTAGCAACAGCCAATGCCAAGGAAGGAGTAGGATTGTGGGATGTCAGAAAACCAAGAAGGTAGATATTACACTATTCCTGATGCTACATAAATGTTATACAACTGAGCATTCAAACAGGACAGAGCTCCAGTTGGCTGACAATCTTAAAAGCACTGGCCTCCACATCGTTATTTCTCAAGAATGCTTTGAAACTTTATTACTGAAAGACTATACTGTGAAATCATTTAATTTTGTCGGCACGAAATTTCGTGGTTTTGGCCAAACAGTTGTTTCATGAGGACTTAATTTTGTGGATTTTCTATTTTTGAAAGAAAAAAATTCATAATTTCCACAGGAATAGAGCTAGTATAACATTTTGTACTTACATGTGAAACCTACATGTGTCAAACAGCGCTACCAGGGCTACCAATCTACACCGCGGGAGATTAGCGAGTGATCATGTGCCAATTAACGACTGCGTTATCTATAGTTATACGACCCCTAATTTGCAAAACTTAATGAAACTGTGGAAGATAAAAGAAAAGTCTGCGCCATTTAAAAAGTGTCATAACTAGACTTTCATCTGAATGTTGTTTTTTTTTTATGCCCCCCTTCGAAGAAGGAGGGGTATATTGTTTTGCAGTTGCTCTCCGTCGGTCGGTATGTAGACCAATCCGTTTCCGGATGATAACTCAAGAACGCTTGGGTCTAGGATCAGGAAAGTTGATAGGGAGGTTGGTCATGACCAAGCAGATGACCCCTATTGATTTTGAGGTCAGTGGATCAAAGATCAAGGTCACAGTGACCCGGAACAGTTAAATGGTTTCCGGACGATAACTCAAGAACGCTTGGGCCAAGGGTTATGAAAGTTGATAGAGAGGTTACTCATGACCAGCAGATGACCCCTATTGATTTTGAGGTCAGTAGGTCAAAGGTCAAGGTTACAGTTACCCGGAACAGTTAAACCGTTTCCAGACGATTACTTGAGAACGCTCTGGCCTAGGATCACAAAACTTGATAGGGAGATTGGTCATGACCAGATGACCAGCAGATGACCTCAATAGATTTTGAGGTCTGTAGGCCAAAGGTCAAAGTCACATTGACCCGGAACAGTTAAACCCTTTCGGGACGATAACTTGAGAACCCTTCGGCATAGGATCATGAAACTTAATAGGGAGGTTGATCATGACCAGCAGATGACCCCTGTTGATTTTGAGGTCAATAGGTCAAAGGTCAAGGTCACATTGAACCAGAACAGTAGAACTTTTGTTTTACAGTGAGCAAATAATTTCTGTTCCTTGTGCAATTACTGAATGCATCAAGGGGGGCATTTCGTGTTCTACAAGCTCTTGTTCAAAATGAATGCACGTCGTCATCGAAAATAACAAGCTGTTGAACTTATGCATATGTTATTTCCTGCCAAGAAATGTGTAATGTGATTTGGGTAATAATGCATTGGATGCAGATCTAGCAATTAATTTATAATATTTAATTGTCCCAAAGTAATAGTAGTTTACTACGTGTCAGTAAAAATAAAGGCTAAAGTAAAACATTGCAGAGCGGGCCCGAAAAAAATCAAATGCGGTCGGCACATGATGCTACGTCAAACTTTTTTTTTTTAGCTCAATTATTCATAGAATAGTAGAGCTATTGGACTCGCCCGTGTGTCGGCGTCTGCATCTGCATCCCGGTTTGGTTAAGGTTTTGTATGTAAGGTTCCATAACTCTATTTTGCTTTTTACAAAATTATGCCCCTTTTTTGACTTAGAAATTTTTGGTTAAGGTTTTGTATGTAAGCTGGTATCTCAGTAACCACTTGTGGGAATAAATTGAAACTTCACACACTTATTCACTGTGATAAACTGACTTACATTGCACAGGCTCTATAACTCTATTTTACTTTTTAGTAAAAGGGATATTCCTTGGATTTTCTTCTTTAAAAAGTGTTAAAAAAATTTAATTCCATACAGCACTCGAAAAACTTTAAAAATCTTCTTGTCCAAAACCATCTGAATGTTGTTGTTTTTTTATGCCCCCCTTCGAAGAAGGAGGGGTATATTGTTTTGCAGGTGTCTCTCCGTCGGTCAGTATGTAGACCAATCCGTTTCCGGATGATAACTTAAGAACGCTTGGGTCTAGGATCAGGAAAGTTGATAGGGAGGTTGGTCATGACCAAGCAGATGACCCCTATTGATTTTGAGGTCAGTGGATCAAAGATCAAGGTCACAGTGACCCGGAACAGTTAAATGGTTTCTGGATGATAACTCAAGGCTTAGGATCGTGAAAGTTGATAGGAAGGCTGGTCATCACCAGCAGATGACCCCTATTGATTTTGAGATCAGTAGGTCAAAGGTCAATGTCACAGTGACCAGGAACAGTAAAACGGTTTCCGGATGATAACTCAAGAACGCTTGGGCCTAGGATCAGGAAAATTGATAGGGAGGATGGTCATGACCAGCAGATGAGTCCTACTGATTTTGAGGTCATTAGGTCAAAGTTCAAGGTCACATTGGCCAGGAACAGTTAAACGGTTTCCGGACGATAACTCAAGAACGCTTGGGCCAAGGGTTATAAAAGTTGATAGAGAGGTTACTCATGACCAGCAGATGACCCCTATTGATTTTGAGGTCAGTAGGTCAAAGGTCAAGGTTACAGTGACCCGGAACAGTTAAACCATTTCCAGATGATTACTTGAGAACGCTCTGGCCTAGGATCACAAAACTTGATAGGGAGATTGGTCATGACCAGATGACCTCAATAGATTTTGAGGTTTGTAGGCCAAAGGTCAAAGTCACATTGTCCAGGAACAGTTAAAGACCTAGGCCTTTGATGTTTGGTATG
This sequence comes from Mercenaria mercenaria, assembly GCF_021730395.1. NCBI lineage: Eukaryota > Metazoa > Mollusca > Bivalvia > Venerida > Veneridae > Mercenaria > Mercenaria mercenaria. The sequence goes on along the minus strand of NC_069361.1, from coordinate 62,158,415 downwards.
TAGCATTGCCTTGTGGTCCGCTACTAAGATTGTTCAAATTATGTCCCTAGGGTGAAAAGAGACCCTGCCCTGGGGGTACCAAGTTTTACTTAGACTTATATAGGAAAAACTTTAAAAATCTTCTTGTCTAGAACTGCAAGGCCTAGGCTTTGATATTTGGTATGTAGCATTGCCTGGTGGTCCTTTACCAAGATTATTCAAATTATACCCCTGAGGTGAAAAGAGGCCCCACCCAGGGGGTCCCAAGTTTTACATAGACTTATATAGGAAAAAACTTTAAAAATCTTCTTGGCCTAGGCTTTTGATATTTGGTATGCTGCATTGCCTAAGTGGTCCTCTACCATAATTTTCAAATTATGCCCCTGGGGTGAAAAGAGGCCCTGCCCTGGGGGCCCCAAGTTTTACATAGACTTATATAGGGAAAAAAAATCTTCTTGTCTGAAAGTTCAAGGCTTAAGCCTTTGATATTTGGTATGTAGCATTGCCTAGTGGTTCTCTAACAAGATTGTTCAAATTATGCCCCTGGGGTGAAAAGAAGTTCCACCCCGGGGGTCACTTGTATATGAGTTATATAGGAAAAAATACTTAAAAAATTATCTGATCATATTTCCTAGACTGTTTAATTATAATTTCCTTATGGCCCCAAGTAATTGGGGGTCATTTGACTGTGACCTTGACCTACAGACCTACTTTTTGTTTTTTATGATACAGCCTTGAAATTTGGATGACATAATTATACAGTTTTGCACACTGATCTTAACAGCATAGAAATTTGGACCACGTCAATAACTTTCGATAAAGATTTCAATACTTATCTTTGATGTTCTTAGCCCTGACCTACTGACCTACTTTCTTGTTTTTGAAGCTACAGCAAAAAGATTTTGACCACATGTATAATGTTTGATACAGATTTCAATACTCATCTTGAATAGTCTGAATCGTGACCTACTGAACTACTTTTTCGTTTTTAAAGTTATAGTATTGAAATTTGGACCACATGTAGAATTTTTGATACAGATTTCAATACTCACCTTATTATTAACCCTGACCTATTGACCTACTTTCTTGTTTTTGAAGCTACAGCAAAGAGATTTGGACCACCTGTATAATTTTTTAACAGATTTCAATGCTTATCTTGAAAAATCTTTACCATGACCTCACTTTTTTTTATCCCCCGCCGATGAAATAGGGAGGGGGGTATTGAAATGGCGTTGTCCGTCCGTCAGTCTGTCCGTCCGTCCGTCCGTCCGTCCGCAGCCATTTCTCAGTAACTACTTGGTAGAATTTCATGAAACTTGAAATAAACATGAACCAACATACTGCGATGATGCCCGTCAAGTTTTTTTTTTGATTGGTCAATTTCCCTCAGAGTTATTGCCCTTGATTTAATAAAAAATGTCCGTCTGCAGCCATTTCTCAGTAACTAACAGGTAGAATTTCATCAAATTTGAAATAGACATGAACCAAGATACTGTGCTGATGCCCGTCAAGTTTTTTTTTTGATTGGTCAATTTCCCTCAGAGTTATTGCCCTTGATTTAATAAAAAATGTCAGTCTGCAGCCATTTCTCAGTAACTAACAGGTAGAATTTCATCAAATTTGAAATAGACATGAACCAAGATACTGTGCTGATGCCCGTCAAGTTTTTTTTTTGATAGGTCAATTTCCGTCAGAGTTATTGCCCTTGATTTAATGAAAAATGTCCGTCTGCAGCCATTTCTCAGTAACTAGCAGGTAGAATTTCATCAAACTTGGTAAAGACATGAACCAAGATACTGCGACGATGCCCTTCAAGTTTTTTTTCGATTGGTCAATTTTCCATATAGTTATTGCCCTTTAATTGTTTAAAAATCCACAGATCTGTACATAACAAACCAACCAATTGGAAGAATTTCATTAAACTTCTTTCATTCTTTTCCATGAACATTTATTATAAACATGTGATGTTATGTACCTACACCTGGTCACCACCTTACCTTGGTCCCCCCCCCCCCCCCCCTTTTTTTTTTTTTTTTTTTTTTTTTTTTTTTCATTTTCTATCAATATTTATAATCAACAGGTAAACTGTTGTATCCTCACCCCCCCCCCCCAGCCCCACCCAAAAAAACCATTCATTTTCTTTTAATTTGATTTTGACTAATGAAATTGTTTGCTTCTTGGTAACATTAAAAAATTAAAAGGTATAAAAATAAACGTTATTTTAAAAATAACTTTTGTAAAAATGAATAAAAATGAAGAAATATATAAATCAGCTTATTTCCAATCAAAGGCTTTAGAAGTTATTAACAAAAACGAAATAAAAAAAACTTTACGTACAGCATTTGATGAAATAATAAATAGAATCGGTAATTGGATATCTGAAGGAAGCGGCTGGAGAATAGAGTCAGTCGACGCTCATTATATAAACAGATATAAATATGAGCCTTTAGCCGCTTCTAGTTATCTAGAATTACCTAAATTGCTTAAACATTCGGAAAAAGGATTAATAAATATAAAAAATAATGATAATGAATGTTTCAGGTGGTGCCATTTGGCATGTAAATTTCCTGCCAAAAAGAATCCTCAAAGGATTAGTAAATATAAAAAATATATAAATGATCTAGATTACACAGGAATAAAATTCCCAGTAACATTAAATCAAATACCTAAAATAGAAAATTTAAATGGTATTTCATTTAATGTATTTGGGTATGAAGAACCTTCTGGTGTCTACCCATTATACATATCAAAGAATGGTTTTGACGACCATTGGTAACTTTTTGCTGGATATATTTTTTTGCCATTCATCAACTCTGACCCTTTCGGCGGGGGATTCCAATTCATCGAATTTGCTTGTTTTTTAAGCTTTAGCTAAGAAATTTGTTCAAGCAAGCAATTAAACTCAGGTGAGCGATATAGGGCCATCATGGCCCTTTTGTTACAAAATTATGCCCCTTTTATGACTTTGTATTTATTCAGTTGACAAGGCTGTTGAATAGCCGAGCGTTGCTATCCTCCAACAGCTCTTGTTAGTATTAACTTTTACTTTAACGGGCATGTTGTGAACAAACCATGGATAAATGTCTGAATAAAAGTCTGTTTTGTTCCGACGGATACCTATGTTTATCGTTGATGGAACCTCCATAAACTACACTAAAGCTGCACACAACTACGGATTAGATCGGACAGCTATGGTGTCTTATTTGGCGACATTGCGCATTGTTGCATACAATTTATGTTAGCATGGGCCCAATTTGTTCATTGGGTCTTAGTTTCGTGGTTGAGCTGAACCACGAAATCCACGAAAATTAATTCCCCACGAATAATAATGATTTCACAGTATGTTACAGAAACACATGAGAATTAGTTGTTTTTACTACTTTTTACAATGAAAATCGAAAAACTCTCAAGGTAAACTGCTTCGATTATAAATATCTATATTTAACGTGCAATGACCAGTAAATCTTCCATAGCCCTATTGGTAATGACTGTGGGAAACTTCTTTATTACACTGGCAGTCAGGGTTCGATTCCTTACATGGTCATCTTTCAAATTTTTCACTTGGCACTATTTAGGGGCTGAAACAGCAAAAATTAGAACAGCCTTTAAAAAACTTTTATTGAATTGCTTAATGGATGTTCACCAAATTTGCTCAGAAGTAAGGTCTAAAGGTTGCTGTCCTCCTCAGGTGAGTGACTAATATCCATTTGGACCACGTGTTAATATAATTTGATAGCAGCGTTCTATCGTTTACCTTGTACCAATTTCCTTCAAGCTGTAGCCTATTGCTGGAGTTAGTTTTCTTTGTATGACTTTAAGGAAACTTTGAAAATCTTCTCTTTAATTTGAAATAATTTCACAGCAATGTTCCTTTGGTGATCCTCTACCAAATTCCTTCATATCATTCTGTTTCCTTAAAAAGGTGACCACTAGAGGATGGGGCTAGTTTTCCCAGTATTGCTATATAGAATTTAGAAAATCTTCTCCAAAACATAATATTTGGCACAAATGTTTAACTCAGTGAGACTGAGTGTCATGTGCAAACCCCAGGTTCCAATCTCAAAGGTCAAGGTCACAGTTAGGGTCAAAGGTCATTTTAGAGCTTGTCCAGGCCATAACTTTGTTAAGTATGGAGCAGTTTTGTTTTTTTTCTTTGGCTTAAATGTTCACCTGTATGAGACGAAGTGATGTGTGCAAGCTTCGGGTCCCTATCTCAAAGGTGAAGGTCACACTTGGGGGTCAAAGGTCGTTTTAGAGCTTGTTCGAGCTGTAACTTTGCCATGCATATAGGAATCTTTTTAGCTCATCTGATTTTTTGAAAAAAAATGATGAGTTATTGTCATCACTTGAGCGGTTGTCGGCGTCGGCGTCGGCGTCGGCGTTGCCTGGTTAAGTTTTATGTTTAGGTCAGCTTTTCTCCTAAACTATCAAAGCTATTGCTTTGAAACTTGGAATACTTGTTCACCATCATAAGCTGACCCTGTACAGCAAGAAACATAACTCCATCTTGCTTTTTGCAAGATTTATGGCCCCTTTTGTACTTAGAAAATATCAGATTTCTTGGTTAAGTTTTATGTTTAGGTCAACTTTTCTCCTAAACTATCAAAGCTATTGCTTTGAAACTTAAAATACTTGTTCACCATCATAAGCAGACCCTGTACATCAAGAAACATAACTCCATCTTGCTTTTGCAAGATTATTGCCCTTTTGGACTTAGAAAATCAGTTTTCTTGGTTAAGTTTTATGTTTAGGTCAGCTTTTATCCTAAACTATCAAAGCTATTGCTTTAAAACTTGCAACACTTGTTCACCATCATAAGTTGACCCTGTACAGCAAGAAACATAACTCCATCCTGCTTTTTGCAAGATTTATGTCCCCCTTTGGACTTAGAAAATATCAGATTTCTTGGTTAAGTTTTATGTTTAGGTCAACTTTTTCTCTTAAACTATCAAAGCTATTGCTTTAAAACTTGCAACACTTGTTGACCATCATAAGCTGACCCTGTACAGCAAGCAACATAACTCCATCCTGCTTTTTGCAATAATTATTGCCCCTTTTGGACTTAGAAAATCATTTTCTTGGTTGAGTATTATGTTTAAGTCAACTTTTCTCATAAACTATCAAAGCTATTGCTTTAAAACTTGCAACAGTTTTTCACCATCATAAGTGGACACTGAACATCAAGAAACATAACTCTATCCTGCTTTTTGCAAGAATGATGGCCCTTTTTAGACTTAGAAAATCATGGGTAGGACAATATTTCTATTACACAAAAAAAATCAGATGAGCGTCAGCACCCGCAAGGCGGTGCTCTTGTTTTATTAGCTCACCAGAGCACAAAGTGCTCATGGTGAGGTATTGTGATCACGCTGTGTCTGTCATCCGTCCGTTTGTGCGTCAAGTCATCAGTCGTCAACAATTATGTTTAAACGACACTGAATGGATTTTGATGAAACTTGGCCTGGATGTCCCTTGAGTGGTCCTCTTTCAAAGTTGTTCAAACAGTTCCGCTTAGTTGCACAAAGGGGCCATCAGAGCTAAAAATAGACAAATCTTCAAATGACATCTCCTCCTAAATCAATTGTCCGATTTTGAAATAATTTTACACAAATGGTCCTTCTGTCACCCTCAACCAAGATTTTTAAAATTATACTGATGCGTAAAAAGAAATGGCCGCCAGGGGGTGAAACTTCTGGTCCAATTTTAAAATAATTTCACACAAATGGTCCTTGTATGACCCTGTACCAAGATTGTTCAAATTTTGATTCGTCAAAAATATGGCCGCCAGAGGGTGTGGCCACTTTTCACTATATATATATATATATATATATAGTGGAAACTTTAAAAATCTTGTGTGAAACTGCTGGCCCAATTTCAAAATAATTTTACACAAATGGTCCTTATTTTGCAAATTATTCCGATTCATCAATAAACATGGCTGCCAGGGGGCGTGGTCACTTTTCCCTATATGTATATAGTGGAAATTTTAAAAATCTTCTTATGTGAAACTGCTGGCCCGATTTTAAAATAATTTTGCACAAATGGTCCTTATGTGACCCTCTACCAATATTATTTAAATTATTCCGATTTGTTAAAAAACATGTCCGCCAGAGGGCGTGGTCACTTCATCAACAATTTCTTTAAACAATATCTCCTCCAAAACCACTGAATGGATTTTGATGAAACTTTACACAAACGATCTCTGGGTACATCTCTTTCAAAATTGTTCAAATGGTTCTGGTTCATTGAACATATGGGTCTACAGTTTACAAGAAAAGATCTATATAAGCCTTAGGCTTTCGATCCTGTCCTAAGCGTTTTTGTGAATTTTGTTGATTGTATATGTATTTTGTAAACTATCTTGCTAATAAAATATTTTTAAACCAACATATGGGTCTTTTTGGTTAAAAATAGGTTTTCAGCTGTCACACTTTAAAAATCTTTTTCTATTTAACTCTGCCATAATTGACCAAATTATTGCCCTAAGGTCAAAAATATAAGAAACATTGAAAATCTTCTTCTCTGAATCAATAATAGCTAGAGCCTTGATTTTTGGTGTATGATATCAGAGTTGTACTGTCTAACTATTGCCCTAGGTTAAAGAATGTGTGTGACGGCTAACATAGAAGAAACCTATCAATACTTGTACCATTACATTATACAAACACACTTAAAGCCTTATACACAGGTGAGCACTTTAGGGTCAATGACCCTCTTCTTTGGCATAGTAATAGAGGATGATTTCACGCCCTGTGTGGCTGCAGTTGCTGTAAAGCGCCTTTGAATGTGTTTATCATGAAAAGGGCGCTATAGATATAAATCTGGTTTATGTTTATGAATTATAATAATAATAAATGTTCCCTCAATGGGACAGAGTGTAGTGTGCAACTCCCAGATCCCTACCTCAAAGGTCATGGTCATACTTAGAGGTCAAAGGTCTTGATGCAGTTTTCCTTGTCCTTGTTAGCCACAGATTGATGGTTTCTTAAATAACTTGGCAAAATTGCTTGCCTCAGTGAGACAGTCTGTCAGGCATAAGTACTTAAAAAGGTCAAGGTCACACTTTAGGGTCAAAGGTCAAAAGTTGATGCAGTTTCTCTTGTCTAGGCTGCAACTTAGCCATTTACGGAGATGTTCTTAAATAACTTGACAGAAATGTTTCCTGCAATCAGTCCTTTTGACAGCTTTGGGGCCTGACATGCTGCCCATGGGCATCTAGTATTACCCATACCTCTCCATAAACCACACCATCATCCCAAGGTAATACAAAAGTTTATCTAGTCTTTCATTGTCTACAAGTAACATAATATTATGGAAGTAAAGTGACAGTAACACAATCTTGTTTATTGAATACCTGAGTAATGCAGTCAGATAACAGCTCTTGTTTACCAAACAGTTTTATCATTGACAGCTGTTTGTTGAGATATGGTGGCAGTTTGGTCCAGCAGAGCTGTATGAGTGTAAAATTCAATCAACGTGGGGACCACATTATTGCCTTACGGCGCCGTCTTCCACCTGTCCTCTACAACATTGCCAGTCACGAGCCTGTATGCGAGTTTGATCACAGAGGATACTATAATTCCTGCACTATGAAGAGCATCTGCTTTGCTGGTGATAATGATCAGGTAGGTTATAGAGAGACATGCTGCCCAGCTGGTTGACTTTTGATTAATCTGTTCACACAAGTGTTAAGTATAATGAGGTTTGTTATGGAAGAGTCAGACCAGTACCTCCAAGATTGCGGGCTAGGACACTTACAGTTTTCATTTACTTCTTATATAGCATTCAGTGTATTGGCCATAACTTCTGAAATATGACAGGGAATGAAATGAAATCACATCATGGTAAGGCATAATATGAAGGTGCGTCATGTGCCAAAAGTTGGGTCCAAACCTTGAATATCAGGATCAAAGGCAATACACTATATGACCAATCATCCTATGAAGTTTCAACATTCTGGGTCAGGTGGTTCTCAAGTTATTGATCGGAATTTGTTTTCCATGTTCAAGCTCCTGTGACCTTGACCTTTAACAGAGTGACCCCAAAATCGATAGGGGTCATCTATTCTGCATGTTCAATCATCCTATGAAGTTTCAACATTCTGGATCAAGAGGTTCTCAAGTTACTGATCGGAAATGGTTATCAATGTTCAGGCCCCTGTGACCTTGACCTTTAACAGAGTGACCCCAAAATTGAACCCTGGCAGTTTTCATGTACATTCTTATTCTTGGTTCACGTGAGCTAATAAAAGTGGATGACGCAGTGTCCATTGCCTGGTGTCCACAATTATAACATAGATATCTTCTTAGAAATTACTGGTCAGAATTACTACAAAAGTGGTCTGTAACATCCTGGTAAGGTCTTCTTGCAAGTTTGTTCAATGATTTGCTAAGCCTCTTCATTGAGCCATTAGAGCTGAAAATAGAAAACATCTTTAAACGACATCTCCATCAAAACTGGTCTGTAGTATCATTATAATGTTCCCTCCCATTGTGCAAATGGGAACACTCAGCCCCTTTAAGGGGCCGCTAGAGCTAAAAATAGAAGTACATTTAACCCTTAGCTTGCTAAATTTCTAAAATGGATTGGTCTGTCATTCAGTTTGGGCAGTACCATTTATTATTGGAAGGGATGTTCACTGAAAATTTACTAAATGAATAATGAACAGTGCAGACCAAGATCTGCATTGGTCGCAAAGGCAGAATCACTTGTCAGCAGGCTAAAGGTTAAATAACTGCTTCTCATGAATTTCTCATGATTTTCATCAGATTTTGTCTGTAGCGTCATTGTAAGTTCTTCTGTGAATTTTATTATGCCCCCCTTCGAAGAAGGAGGGGTATTTTGTTTTGCAGATGCCGGTCGGTAGGTTGGTTGGTCTGTTGGTATGTAGACCAATTGATTTCTGAATGATAACTCAAGAACGCTTGAGCCTAGGATCATGAAAGTTGATAGGGAGGTTGGTCATGACCAGCAGATGACCCCTATTGATTTTGAGGTCAGTCGATCAAAGGTCAAGGTCACAGTGACCTGGAACAGTTGAACGGTTTCCGGGTGATAACTCAAGATTGCTTGGGCCTAGGATTATGAAAGTTGATAAGCAGGTTGATCATGACAAGCAGATGACCCGTATTGATTTTGAGGCCATTAGGTCAAAGGTCAAGGTAACAGTTAAACAGTTTCTGGATGATAACTCAAGAATGCTTGCGCCTAGGATCATGAAACTTGAAAGGGAGGTTGGTCATGACCAGCAGATGACCCCTATTGATTTTGAGGTCAGTAGGTCAAAAGTCAAGGTCACAGTGACCCGAAAACAATTAAACAATTTCCGGATGATAACTTGAGAATGCTTGGGCTTAGGATCACGAAACTTGATAGGGAGGACCAGCAGATGACCCCTATTGATTTTGAGGTCAGTAGGTCAAAGGTCAGGGTCAAAGTGACCCAGAACAGTTAAGCTGTTTCAGGACAATAACTTGAGAATGCTTGGGCTTAGGATTAAGAAACTTAAGAGGGAGGTTGATCATGACCAGGAGATGACCCCTATTGATTTTGAGATTAGTAGGTCAAAGGTCAAGGTCACATTGACCCAGAATAGTAGAACTTTTGTGTACAGTGACCAAATAATTTCTGTTCCTTGTGCAATTACTGAATGCATCAAGGAGGGCATTTCATGTTCTAAGAGCTCTTGTTTACATGGAGGTGCTTGGCCACTCTCAGGGGCTACTGGAACTAAACATAGAAATACCTTGAAATACCTTGGTCTCAATCATAATAATTAAGGGAATTCAATTCACAGCTTCAGCCAAATGTTTAGAATAATGTGATGGTGTGTCGCATGTAAAACCTTGGTTATTCATGATCACAGGCAAGGGCATTTTTCATGAACATTCATGAACCTCATGATTGATATTCATCAGAATTAATCTTAAGTGTCTTTATAATGGCCTCTTTCAATTTTGTTCACATGGGGTCACTTGGAACATTTTGGGGCCAAAGTGCTAAAATTAGAAATACTTTGAATCAACTTCTTCTCATGTACCACATTATGGATCTTCCTTAAACTTGGTCTAGAGCATCATAAGAAAGTATTCCCTAAACTTCTTTTCAAATGGGGGTACTTGGCCCCTTTTAGAGGCCACTAGAGCTAAAAATAGAAGTAAATTTAACCTTTAGCATGCTGGCAGCAAGTGATTTCCATGCAGGCTGATCGTAGTCTGCACTGTTTGCTATTCAGTTAACCTTTAGCCTGCTGGCAGCAAGTGATTTCCATGCAGGCTGATCATAGTTTGCACTGTTTGCTATTCAGTTAGTAAATTTTCAGTGAACACCCCTTTGAAGTGGAACCTTTATTAAATGACTTCTTCTTATGAACTATTGCTGGATCTTCATTAAACTGGTCTATGGTACTGGTGTAATGGTTCCGCTTGGCCCCTTTTAGGAGACACCAGTGCTTAAATTAGAAAAAGCCTTAAACAACTTGTTTGTTCTAATGGCTATGCATTTTCGAGGCGTCACAGTAAAATATAGAAAAAACTTTAAATAACTTTTTAGCTCCCTTGAGCAATGCTCATGGTGAGCTATTGTGATCACGCTTTCTTGCCTACCTAGCGGAAAAAGTACACATTTGTCCGAGCATGCGCCATGAATAGATATTCCTGTCCTTCCCTAGGGAAAAAACCTTGTCTAAAATAACATGCACTTAGGTGATGTCGCATAGCACTGGCACTATTATGACATCATAAACATATAAATAATGTCAGGAAATGCCCAAATTTATTTGTCTCCATGATCTATTTTGAACGGCGATAGGCAAGAAAAATTATCTAACATGTCTGCCTATGTTGTTTTTTTTCCTTAAGATAAACTTCCCTTAGTTGTTACTATAAATAACTTATATAACTTTTTTATACGCCCGAAGGGACGTTTTATGTTATACTCTTGGTTCCGTCCGTCTGTCCATTAGCAATTTCGTGTCCGCTTTGTAACTCTTGAACCCCTTGAAGGATTTCAAAGAAACTTGACACAAATGTTCACTACACCGAGACGACATGCAGAGCACATGTTTTGGATGTCTCGCTTCAAGGTCAGGGTCACACATCGGTGTCAAAGGTCATATCAGTTTGTTTCGTGTCCACTTTGTAACTCTTGAACTGCTTGAAGGATTTCAAAGAAACTTGGCACAAATGTTCGCCACACTGAAACAACATGCAGAGCGCATGTTTCGGTTGACTCACTTCAAGGTCAAGGTCACACTTAGGGGTAAAAGGTCATATCAGTTTGTTTTGTGTCCGCTTTGTAACTCTTGAACTGCTTGAAGGATTTCAAAGAAACTTGGCACAAATGTTCACCACACCCAGACGACTTGCAGGGCCCATGTTTTGGATGACTTGCTTCAAGGTCAAGGTCACAGGGGCATTGTGTATATAGCTCTGCATTACAGTGCTCATCTTTTTATTTGGCAGATTCCTTTTTTGTTCACTTACAATAATTTTTTTTTAAATTACTTCCCTTTTATGTTATTATAAATAGCTTATTTTGAAACTTTTTTATGCCCCCGAAAGGAGGCAGATAGTTTTTGAACCGTCTGTCAGTCTGTCTTCAATTTTCGTGTCCGGTCTATATCTTTGTCATCGATGGATGGATTTTCAAATAACTTGGCATGAATGTGTACCACAGTAAGACGACGTGTCGTGCGCAAGACCCAGGTCCGTAGCTCGAAGGTCAAGGTCACACTTAGACGTTAAAGGTCATTTTTCATGATAGTGCATTCGTGTCTGGTCCATATCTTTGTCATCCATGGATGGGTTTTCAAATAACTTGGCATGAATGTGTACCACAGTAGACGACGTGTCACGCGCAAGACCCAGGTCCGTAGCTCAAAGGTCAAGGTCACACTTAGACATTAAATGTCATATTTCATGATAGTGCATTGATGGGCGTGTCCGGTCCATATCTTTGTCATTCATGCATGGATTTTAAAATTATTGGGCATGAATGTGTACCACAGTGCAAGACCCAGGTCTGTAGGTCAAAGGTCCTAAACTCTAACATCGGCCATAACTATTCATTCAAAGTGCCGTTGGGGGCATGTGTCATCCTATGGAGACAGCTCTTGTTTATTATTGGCCTTAGGGAAAAACCGAGACCACTTTTCTGTGGTACAACATGGATGGTACCTCCAATTTTTAGGTGTATTTTGACATACCTTACCTGGTAAAGATTTTTTTGTGGACTTAGAATTTTTTTAAACATTTCTTCCCTTTGTTGTTCCTGTCCTTTGAGCCTCAACAGTCAAGTTCTTTAAATTTTGCTCCTATCCTCTGATGTAACCCTTCGGGCGTATATTGCCCCGCTTGGCGGAGCTCTTGTTAGCATAAATAGTATTCCCTGTATCAGGGCTTCGGAAATTTGCCGGTTTGTCGGTTTTGGACCGATTTTTTACTTTTCAGACCGATTCATAAAGTGAAAAAACAAAAAAAATCGGTCCCGTAAAAATGGAGAAAAGTATAAATTTTTGTCTGATATCTCAATACACCATCTACTGCCAAGCAGGAAATTGTTGGTTGTACCCTCAGATAATCAATAAACGTGTCAAACAGTCTGACTGTCACTTTGATAATCGGTTCGTAATTAGCACGTGACGCAATCAGTTCTAGCGCGGCACATCCTTTAATGTTTGCAGACAGCCGACTGCAATGTATTAGACATTTTTGACTGGTTTCCAAATATGTCTGACTGGATCCAAATCATTTCGACTTGGATCCACTTCTTTTATTTAAAATCCGACGGATGGTTTATTTCAAAAGGCTATGTTTCATCATGGTAAAAAACAAATGCTCACTGCATTTAATCAAAGAGCTATAATTGTACATTATAGGTCTTTGATTTAATGAGACATCACACGGAAAACCAATCAAAATATTTTTTATAATTACTTGATTTGAAAAAATTACAAGATTCATTTGTTGGGGCTCCAGTTGAAACAAGTGCAGAAAATCGTCTTTGCAACCCGACGGTGCAAAAAAGAAAAAGAAAAAAAAATGGACTGGCAAACACGAATGATAAAGAAAACCGGAGTGGTGCTGTTTATCAAATCGGTCTTTTAAAAAACATTTCAAAATGAAATTTTGTTTACATCAGAAGAGAACATATAACTTTTAAAATGTAGCTGCTTATTGAAGTACAACATAAGTGAAATGAAATATCCGTGGCCAACACGCGTGACCTGCGGGAAATTCGATCTCAGCGTTCATATAACGTACACATTCGGTCTGCGGCAGAGTATTCTTAAAATACCGAGACTGTTTAGCAGAGAATATGTGTCATGTAATTGTATTTTATAGAATTCCGTCAAAGAATGAGGAAACATCACAAAGTATCTGCCGTGTATATGGTACCGGTCACGTGCGTTGGCTTTTAGACTAGTTACGCACACGGTGTCAATGCCTCGGTAATTTTATCCTTACAAGTATTTTCTCGGAAAAAAATCGAAATTTAAACAAAGTAACAATCACACGTAACACTGACTAACTGTCTTCGTTGTATGGAAACACGCGGTGACCGGTAACTCAGTTTTAATGCATTACATGATTATATCTTTACTCTATCACGTTTTACAAAATATGTAATATTGGGAATGCAGTGGGTGGGGTAGCGCCGATGTCAGGATTTTCGTTTCGGACCGATTGAGTTATCAAAATTTCCGGAGCCCTGCCCTGTATATTATATATAAAACTGACATTTTTAGCTCACCTGTCATGAAATGACAAGGTGACCTTTTGTGATCGCGCAGCGTCCGTCGTCCGTCCATGCGTGCGTGTGTAAACTTTTCCTTGTGACATCTCTAGAGGTCACATTTTTCATGGGATCTTTATGAAAATGGGTCAGAATGTTCATCTTGGTAAATTCTAGGTCAAGTTCGAAACTGGGTCACATGCCTTCAAAAACTAGGTCAGAAGGTCTAAAAATAGTAAAACCTTGTGACCTCTCTAGAGGCCATAATTTTCAATGGATCTTCATGAAAATTGGTCAGAATGTTCACCTTGATGATATCTAGGTCAAGTTCGAAAATGGGTCACGTGCCGTAAAAAACTAGGTCAGTAGGTCAAATAATAGAAAAACCTTGTGACCTCTCTAAAGGCCATATTTTTCAATGGAACTGTATGAAAGTTGGTCTGAATGTTCATCTTGATGATATCTAGGTCTAGTTCGAAACTGGGTCACGTGCGGTCAAAAACTAGGTCAGTAGGTCTAAAAATAGAAAAACCTTGTGACCTCTCTAGAGGCCATATATTTCATGAAATCTTCATGAAAATTGGTCAGAACGTTCACCTTGATGATATCTAGGTCAAGTTCGAAACTGGGTCACGTGCCTTCAAAAACTAGGTCAGTAGGTCAAATAATAGAAAAACCTTGTGACCTCTCTAAAGGCCATATTTTTCATGGGATCTGTATGGAAGTTGGTCTGAATGTTCATCTTGATGATATCTAGGTCAGGTTCGGAACTGGGTCACGTGCAGTCAAAAACTAGGTCAGTAGGTCTAAAAATAGAAAAACCTTGTGACCTTTCTAGAGGCCATATATTTCACAAGATCTTCATGAAAATTGGTCAGAACGTTCACCTTGATGATATCTAGGTCAAGTTTGAAACTGGGTCACGTGCGGTCAAAAACTAGGTCAGTAGGTCTAAAAATAGAAAAACCTTGTGACCTCTCTAGAGGCCATATTTTTCATGAAATCTTCATGAAAATTGGTCAGAATGTTCACCTTGATGATAGCTAAATCAAGTTCGAAAGTGGGTCATGTGCCATCAAAAACTAGGTCAGTAGGTCAGATAATAGAAAAACCTTGTGACCTCTCTAGAGGCCATATTTTCCATGGGATCTGTATGAAAGTTGGTCTGAATGTTCATCTTGATGATATCTAGGTCAAGTTCGAAAATGGGTCACGTGCCATCAAAAACTAGGTCAGTAGGTCAAATAATAGAAAAAGCTTGTGACCTCTCTAAAGGCCATATTTTTCAATGCATCTCCATAAAAATTGGTCAGAATGTTCATCTTGATGATATCTAGGTCAAGATCGAAAGTGGGCCACGTGCCGTCAAAAAGTAGGTCAGTAGGTCAAATAATGAAAAAAGTTGTAACCTCTCTAGAGGCCATATTTTTCATGGGATCTGTATGAAAGTTGGTCTGAATGTTTATCTTGATGATATCTAGGTCAAGTTTGAAACTGGGTAAACTGCAATCAAAATCTAGGTCAGTAGGTCTTGAAATAGAGAAACCTTGTGACCTCTTTAGAGGCCATACCCTTGAATGGATCTTCATGAAAATTGGTCAGAATGTTCACCTTGATGATATCTAGATCAAGTTTGAAGGGTCACGTGCCTTAAAAAACTAGGTCAAAGGTCAAATAATAGAAAAACCTTGTGACCTCTCTAGAGACCATATTTTTCAATGGATCTTCATGAAAATTGGTCAGAATTTTTATCTTGATAATATCTAGGTCAAGTTCAAAACTGGGTCACATGAGCTCAAAAACTAGGTCACTATGTCAAATAATAGAAAAAACGACGTCATACTCAAAACTGGATCATGTGGGAAGAGGTGAGCGATTCAGGACCATCATGGTCCTCTTGTTAATAAGCTACCAAACATAACTAGACCCATTTTAGAGAACAAACCCTTACTTCATTTTAAAGAGTTATGATGAAACTGAAATAAAATGAGGAGAAAAGTAGGGGTCATGTATCTTCTAAGAGAGATTTCTCTTGTCACATTTGCAAACTGTAAAATCACATCAAAATCACACTGCTGTGACCTGAAAATACTACTCGTACTAAAACTGAGTTTCACTTCACCAGATACAACCTCCTTTCCCATTTTTTCTTCCAAAATGTCAGAAAGTATACACCCACAATGAAATTTAAACAGACACCAGCTTTAGACCTCTCTGGCCATGCCAATTGTTCAAAAACCTGTCTGCCATTACGCGACTAGATCAGATGGCTCGCTCGCTGGTTCCTTTACTATAGTTAGGCCTATATTGACCGTAGGGAAAAACCAAGACCACTTTTCTGTGGTGCAATATAGGTGTTACTTTCAAATTTTAGGTGTATTTTAAGGTATCTCTACCTGGTAATGGTTTTTTTTATGGACCTAGAAAAACAAAAGAATTACAATAATTACTACACAACCACAGAATTAAAATTCCATTTGCAAATACAGGTGCTAGTGTAATAAAATTTGCTATGACGGGCGTATATTGTGACATTCTGGCACTCTTATTCTGCCATGTTATCTGATATGTTGTTGTTTTCTTCCAGTATGTGCTATCTGGATCGGATGAGTTTAATTTGTACATGTGGGCTCTACCAGATGATCTTTCTGAAAGTAAGTCCATAGTTTGAGACTGCACACCATTAACAATAACATGTTATTTTTTTATCAATTCTATGAGATAGCTGAGGGGTCATAGGACTTGTGAGCTGTTGTAATTGTGCTTTGTCTAACATTAACTTCTTAGTTCACCTGAGCACAAAGTGCTCTAGGTGGGCTATTTTGTGATCACTCACTGACCTTAATTCAGCCACCTGTCAGTCTGTCTTGGCATTGTCTGTCTGTCCACACTTCTTCAATTGATATCCCACCTGAAACTTACCATGGATGGTCCTAGGATGGTCTTCTACTAAATATTTTCAAAGAAATCCATGCCATGCGGAATACTGGTTACCGTGGTAATAGAAAAGTTAAACTTAAAATCTCATTTTTTCAGACACAGTTAGCCAGATTTAATAATAATTCACAGAAATGTTCCTTTGCCGACCTTTTACCATTAGATTATTATGTCTGCCCCATGCATGGGGGAGACATTGTTTTTGCCTTCACAGTCTGTCATTTCGTCTGTATGCATTAACCTTGTCCGGCTTTCACAGGTCAAACTGCTGACCAGATTTCGACGAAACTTCACAGGAGTGATCAGTACCAAGCCTAGGTGTGCATATCACCGGCACGTACCACTTCCCTGCACAGAATGGCCGCCAGAGCTAAAAATAGAAAAATCTTGTCTGGCTTTCACAGGTCAAACTGCCAGCTGGATTTTGACTAAACTTCACAGGAGTGATCAGTATTAACCCTAATTGTGCATGTCGCCAACACGTTCCACTTCGCTGCTCAAAATGGCCACCAGAGCTAAAAAAAGAAAAATCTTGTCCAGCTTTCACAGGTCAAAGTGCTGGACAGATTTCAGCGAAACTTCACAGGAGTGATAAGTACCAAGCCTAGTTGTGCATATTGCTTCGCTGCACAAAATGGCTGCCAGAGCTAAAGGTAAACATAGGTGGAGACATACGTTTTTGTGACAAAAACACCTTCTAGTTTAGGTTATTTAAATTCATTTAAAAGAATAACCACAAGAGGATGTCGTCACTTCCATAAATGTTTATAGTGAGAACTTGAAAATCATGTTGAGGCCTCAGTGGCTGAGTGGTTAAGGTTGCAGATTTCAAATCACTTGCTGTTCACCAGTTTTGGATCAAGCCTTGCTCTGGGTGTTGAATTCTTCATGTGAGGAAGCCATCCAGCTGGCTTATGGAAGGTTGGTGTTTCTACCCAAGTGCCCTCCTGTGAAGTTTCTTATAATTTCCTTGGATGAAGGCTGTCCTGAATACTACAAACTATCTGCTGGGCTTTTAAGTATATAGAGGACTTTTTATGCCCCCAAAGGGAGGCATATAGTTTTTGAACCATCAGTCTGTTGGTCTGTCAATTTGTCCGCAATTTTCGTGTCCGGTCCATATCTTTGTCATCGATGGATGGATTTTCAAATAACTTGGCATGAATGTGTACCACAGTAAGACGACGTGTCACGCACAAGACCCAGGTCCGTAGCTCAAAGGTCACGGTCACACTTAGACGTTAAAGGTCATTTTTCATGATAGTGCATTCGTGTCCGGTCCATATCTTTGTCATCCATGGATGGATTTTCAAATAACTTGGCATGAATGTGTACCACGGTAAGACAACGTGTCGCGCGCAAGACCCAGGTCCGTAGCTCAAAGGTCAAGGTCACACTTAGACATTAAAGGTCATATTTCATGATAGTGCATTGATGGGCGTGTCCGGTCCATATCTTTGTCATTCATGCATGGATTTTAAAATTATTAGGCATGAATGTGTACCACAGTAAGACGACGTGTCGCGTGCAAGACCCAGGTCTGTAGGTCAAAGGTCCTAAACTCTAACATAGGCCATAACTATTCATTCAAAGTGCCATCGGGGGCATGTGTCATCCTATGGAGACAGCTCTTGTTGAAAATTATCTTGTTTGAAACTGTTTGGTTTCAGAGTAATTTCACAGTCTTTCCTCTAATAAAATTGTTAAATCATCACTATAGCTCCACAGAAACATGTTTGAGCTCTGAGACTCAGGTGAGCAGTCTAGGGCCATCATGGCTCTCTTGTTTTAACAAATCACCATGGCTCGAAGAAATTTGATAGATAGTGACCTAACGAACGTTGTTACAAAATTAATTTTGAAATTGGGCCTACAATATCTGAGAAGATGGTTTTTGAATTTTTCGTTGTGACATAGAATTCTTCATAGATGACTTAGATTTTAAGGAATGTGACAAGACCACCCAAGGAACATGCTAGTATAGTTTTGTTGAAATTAACTTGGCAGTTTAGGAAATAGTCTTCAAAAAAGACATTGGGGACAATGGTCATGCATCAATTGTTAAAGCTCTATCTAGTACTCGGGTATAGGCTAAAAACAAGCAGCAAAATGACTATGAGGCCTCTCAGCCTTTTGATAATTCTCTGCTGAAAAAAATAGAGTAGCCTAAACAAAAAATAGTAATGTTCATATTATCTTATCTGATATCTTTATGAGACCTTTGGGGAAAAAAGCAAAGTAAAAAGATGTAATTAATATGTTTGTCAAATATCCACTCTCTTTAACTCTAACTTAAATTATCTCCAAGTGAAAAATGATTATATTTTCCATTTGGGTGTAAAACATTTTCAGCAGTATTAATATGTGGTTTCTTCATTTTCAGGGTCATATATTAACAGTGCCCATATGGTATTGAAGGGTCATCGTTCCATTGTGAATCAAGTTAGATTTAATCCAGCCAACCATCTGATTATCTCATCGGGTGTTGAGAAAATAATCAAGGTATTAAATGAATTTTTCTTAAATTTAAGGAAACTAACAGTTATATATTTGCCCGCTTTGCTCTTGTTGTCTTCATATGAGCAGAAAGTGCCCGAGCACTTAATGCTCCAAGTTATTGATTATTCGGTATTAGCTTTGTATAGAGGAATGTGCATGGGTTTTGTGGTGGAGATATTGCACTACCTTAAGAGCGCAATATTATCCAATAAAGAACTAGTGCATATTTCGTTATGCATATCTAATTATCATTTTATGACATGCTTATTTACACTTATAAAGTGATATTCATTTTATTATTGTTACTGAGTAAATAGAAAATTTAAATGTTAACATACAGAGAACACATAATAGCCATAACATCTCAGTTGAATATGATCATGGGCAAGATTTTTCCATTAACACCAGAGTTTTGGCCCTTGAATTATTGTCAAAATTATCATATTTTGTATCATAAACACTTTAGAGGCAACTTTTCTTATCAGTTACCATAAAACTTGACAGATTATATACGGCTCCAAACTCTTATCACACATCTTATAGTTGATAAGATTTCTCCAGAAACACCAGTTATGCAGTCTAAGGAATCTTGACAAAAAACTGCTCAGCTCTGAGCAGTAACACCTCAGCAGGAATACAGTTATAATTACTCTACAGACCCTTTGATCTAATATACCGTGACAGTTAGCTGGTGGTCAGCAATCTGAGGGATAGAGTGGGGCTGATAAGAATTACAAGCACACAGCAGAAACTAAACAATATTAAAAAAGACCTATGGGCATAATTTATACATCAGTTTAGCAATAATTATCTCAAGGTTTCTTTATTTGAAGATTGCTTTTGTATATACAGTTATTGCTAATAATAAATGATTTTACTGCTTAAAAAAGGGTGTCAAAATTAAAGTATAATTTTAAATTATCATTCTAAATTCTGTTATATTTTAATTTCAGTTTTTTTTTGGGTTTTTTTCAATGTCAAATATAGGTAAAACATTGCTAACAATCAAAGGCCCTAAATAGTTATAGTTTTTAATTATAATATGTAGAGTCTCTGTAACAAAATATATATTGTTAACAATTAGTAACATTTTATGAAAATGAAACAAAATATGAGCCGCGCCATGAGAAAACCAACATAGTGGCTTTGCGACCAGCATGGATCCAGAACAGCCTGACATTTGAATAGCCATAATAAGAAGGATGTACATGTCTTATAATGTCTTATTACATGTATAATGTCAGACAAGAATGAATTTGGTGTTCTTGAGTCTCCTGGTCGACATTAATTTAAACATCCTGACCTCAAACATTTTTATGCTTTTACAATAAAAAAACGGCTTTTCATGTTTTTAGAACAAAAAAGTAAAAATAAGTAACAATGATAATTAAAAGTATGTCTTAATTCGAACCTTTTGAAGCTTTAACTCTTACTATGTACCTTTTGAACTTTTGACCTTGCTTGAACAATAATTTAGTTACAAGCTTTCTTCGCAGTCGAGCTAAAATACATTAATAAAACCTAACAATTACATGTATACAATTTGTACATGTATAAATATGTAATATGTTAATTACATACATACCCACGTAGAAGCCATATCAACAAAGAGGGCGGGGGTCCTATTATCATGGGGATCAGGGAGGACACAAATATGAGTCTGGAAGTATGGGTTCAAACTTATAATAAAATAAAATATATCCACATGAAATTAGTATAAGCAGTTTAATCCTGAGCTTACATCATATCAACACTAAACTTGTTGGAGGTGGGGGCAAACTACACACTATGCCCTATGTCTGATGCCCTACTCCCCTTCCCTCTGTCTAGTTTGTCCAATAAATGATACATTTACTATATTTGCACATAAACTGTAGTGTCAGTGTAACATGCACTTCCATAATCAATTACGTAATATTTGATAGACTTAGGGGTTAATTCAGAGATTGCTTGTGTGTGAGACATTTTTGTGTGGTGCTCTAATGAATGCTGTGTTTTTATGCTTTTTAGACATGCTTGGAAGTTCACTGATATTGTAAAATGTGCATCTGGACTGAAGTCGTGCACATCACCATTTTAATTTTTCTTCAGACAAAGGGTTTCAAGTTTTGATCCAGAAAAAAACAAAGAAAGATTTTTAGATTACAGTTTACCAAGATGTTCAACATTATACTAGTCAGTCTCCAGTGTTGGGTCATAATTCACAGTGGTCAGTTAGCTTGTCAGTGATAATGAGACAACATGCTGGGCAGCAAACCACAGATATTTTCTGTATCTGACCAAGATTCCTTAGACTGTATGGCTGAGATTTCTCCAGAAACACCAGTTATGGCTGAGATTTCTCCAGAAACACCAGTTATGGCTGAGATTTCTCCAGAAACACCAGTTATGGCTAAGATTTCTCCAGAAACACCAGTTATGGCTAAGTGATTTCTGAGGAGAAAAAGTATGAGCTCATCTGAGCAGGAAGTGCACATGGTGAGCATTTAGGATCTTAGGATATCTGTTGTCTGTTCATCCATCTTCCCAAATTTCTTTAAAGTTCATCTCCTCCTCTCGGTGATATATGACCTTTTTGTGTCAGTTCGCCGTAAAACCCAACTCATTCATTCATTCATCTCCTCCTCTCGGTGATATATGACCTTTTTGTGTCGGTTCTCCGTAAAACCCAACTCATTCATTCATCTCCTCCTCTCGGCGATATATGACCTTTTTGTGTCAGTTTGCCGTAAAACCCAACTCATTCATTCATCTCCTCCTAATCACCAAGCCATTTTCAACCAAACTTCAATGGCCCAGTTTCAAAATAATTTCACAGCAATGTTCCTGCAGTAGTAGTCTAACATATTCCTTCAAATCATTCTGTTTCGTTAAAAAGCATGGCCACCTAGGGGAGAGGCTTGTTTTCCCTATTCAACTTTATTGGAAATTTTGATTATTTTTTTAGCTCACCTGAGCACAAAGTGCTCGTGGTGAGGTATTGTGATCACGCTGTGTCCGTCGTCCATGCGTCAAGTCATCCGTCATCAACATTTGTGTTTAAACGACATCTCCTCCAAAACCACTGATTGGATTTTGATGAAACTTGGCCATGATGTTCCTTTGGTGGTCCTCTACCAAAGTTGTTCAAACAGTTCCGCTTGGTTGCACATAGGGGTTGCCAAAGCTAAAAATAAAAAAAACTTCAAACAACGTCTCCTTCTAAACCAATAGTCCGATTTTGAAATCATTTCACACAAATGGTCCTTATATCACCCTCTATCAAGATTATTCAAATTTTACTGATTCGTCAAAAAACATGGCCGCCAGAGGGCGTGGTCACTTCTCCCTATATGTATATAGTGGAAACTTTAAAAGTCTTCTTGAATGAAACTGCTTGCCCGATTTTAGAATAATTTTACACAAAATGGTCCTTGTGTGACCCTCCACCAAGATTGTTCAAATTATTTTGATTCATCAAAAAATATGGCCACCAGAGGGCGTGGTCACTTTTCCCTATATTTATATAGTGGAAACTTTAAAAATCTTCTTGTGTGAAACTGCTGGCCCGATTTTAGAATAATTTAACGCAAATGGTCCTTGTGTGACCCTCTACCAAGATTTTGCAAATTATTTTGATTTGTCAAGAAATGTGGCCGCCAGAGGGCGTGGTCACTTTTCCCTATATGTATATAGTGGAAACTTTAAAAATCTTTTTTATGTGAAACTGCTGGCCCGATTTTAAAATAATTTTGCACAAATGGTTCTTGTGTGACCCTCTACTAAGATTGTTCAAATTATTCTGATTCGTCAAAAAACATGGCTGCCAGGGGGCGTGGTCATTTTTCTTCTCTGAATCAATAATAGCTAGAGCCTTGATATTTGGCGTGCGATATCAGATTTGTAATGTCTACCATAATTGTTCAAATTATTGCCCTAGGTTCAAAAGTGTGTGTGACATGTATATAATATAGGCTAACATAGAAGAAACCAAACTCTGTACTTATACAAACACACTTGAAGCCTTGTACACAGGTGAGCGCTTTAGGGTCAGTGACCCTCTTGTTTTTGGTTTAAACCACTGGCTCAAATAAATTCCACGGCAATATTCCTTTAGTGACCCTCTACCAAAGTCATGCAAATCATGTTTTGTTTGAAACACATGGCCTCTCGGGATGTGGGGCTAATTTTCCCTGTATGGAGTCCATTCAGCATATGTGTAAAAGAGTTCCACTTAAGCTGGTGCTAGGGGGCGTGAGAGGTGTTGCACATTTCATTACCTCTCATGAACAGACTCAGTCAAACCGAGTCTGGTATTATTCTTCTTGGTTGCATTCTTTGCTTCCAAAGGATCTTTTTACAGAGTTTATCTTTAAGTACCGTGAGGCGGCTGTAAAAGTCTCCCCATACTTGGATTCAGTGTTGCTATATTTTCTGGACCTTTGGGATTATGGAGTCCATTCAATATATGTGTAATAGAGTTTCGCCTAAGCCGGTGCTAGGGGCGTGAGAGGCGTTGCACATTTCATTACCTCTCATGAACAGACTCAATCAAACCAAGTCTGGTATAATTCTTCTTGTTTGCATTCTTTGCTTCCAAAGGATCTTTTTACAGATTTTATTATAACATTTTGTCTTTTGAAATTGCCGGGAAAAAAATCAAATTTGGCCTGCAGCATCCTGGCAAAGTTCCCTTTTAAGGGGCTGCAACACCTTAAGACAACTTCTTATGAACTGCTTGATATAGTATCACCAGACCTGTTTTATGGCATCCTTGAATGGTCCTCTCTCAAGTTTATTCCAATGAAATTACACAGCCCCTTTAGGGTCACAGAGCTTAAAATGGAAAAAAACCTTTAAATGACTTTTTCTGATGAACCACCAAAACTTAGTCTATACTGTCCTTGTAAGGTCATCTCTCAAGTTTGTCAGATAATTTCGCATCAATGTTCCATGGGCGACCCTATACCAAATTTCGTGAAACTGCTGCGTTTTTTTAAAACAAAAACCTGGCAGCCATCAGTTATGTTCCTTAGGTGAAAGTTTACCAGATATCTTCAGGTTATTGTGATTTGTCTGAAAACATGGCTGCCAGGTGCTGAGCAAGTTTTCTCTATATGGTTGTTTGTAAGACAGTATGGAATGTCCCAGAAATCACTGTTTCACTTTCAAAATAAATTGACAGCAGTGTTGCTTGGGTGACCTTGTATCAAAATTGTTCAGTCCAGCTGTGAATCTCATCTGAGCAAGCCTGGACCACCAAAGCTCTCTTGTTTTCATTATTTGACGTAGTTTTTTACCACAGATGACTCATTATTGAAGTCTTCAGAAATTTTATAGAGGCAGACATTCAGACCACATTTTTAAGATCAAGTCAAAATTGTGACCTCTACAGTGTTTACTTTTATACACCAGTGCTAAGAAGAAAAAAAAAAGATTTCTCATGAACTACTTAATGGAGTATTGCCAAAATTGGTCATTGCATGACCTGATTAAATTTTGTTCAAATGGTTCCATTTGACTGCTTGTACTTTTTGCTAGGGTCATAATTATACTTCTGGATGAATACAAAATTTTTGCCTTTTATGATACAGTATGTCATGACATATATAAGGTTGAAAGGTTAAGACTAGGTGAGCAAGTTAGGGCCTTCTGGGCTGTCTTGTTTTGAAAACAATAAAATTGATTAAACTTAATATTGATTTTACACCAGGTATGGAGTCCTTTCAAATTTCCTGAAAAAGAGAGAAAGGAGGGATCATTTCAAGAACGTAGAGTGTATACTCACGAGGAATATATCAACCTAGTTCTTCAGAATGGCAATGTCATGTCACATGATTACAGTCAGGAATCAACAGAAGAAGATCCTAGAATGATGGCTTTTTTTGATTCGCTGGTCCAACGGGAGCTTGATGGATGGAGTAGTGATGACTCAATGTCGAGCAATGAGGAAGCTTTGTATAGCCGTATTATTCAGCTGTCACAGTCTGATATTGATTCTGATGATTCTTTCCCAGATCTTGGTCAGAATGAACATGATGATCCCGCATATAGTCCATTTTCAGTTGCATTTGCTAGTGTCATGGCATCACAAGCTGCAGAAGGAAATGATGCATTTCCTAGACTCAATCATGCTTTAGAAAATGCTGAAAGAGTTTATGCAGAAACAAGTGATGGTCCTGAAGTAGCGTCAGGTTCAGATGGTATACAAGTTCGGAATGTACATCCAGAAAATGTAAGTCAAAGATCCATGTCTGAGGATATTGAAGAAAGTTCTTCTCACATAGGTTTAACTACATTGATAAAGAGAAAGAAAGAACAATTAAAAGAAAGTATGAAAAGAAGAGCGAAATATCCTTTTGCTGAAATATTTGCAAGTGATTCTGATGAAAATGTTGATGACAGTGAGTCTGATGACTCTTCTGTTTCAAGTTTAAATATAGTGATTGGTGGCAGTAATAAAAGTTGTGTCAGAGAGGTTAAAAACTTAGAAGATAGTAAAGCTTCAGATAGCAGCAAGCACTCTCAGGATAAGTTGCTGCGATTAAAGAACTTAAGAAAAAGTGTTATGAACAGTGATTCTTGTGGTAATTATTTAGAAATCCATGAGAAGAAGTTAAATTCTGAAACACTTGAAGCTTCGTCTTCAAATTTTATATTCGAAACAGGAGAACAATTTGAGAAGGTGCATTTCAAAAAGTTTACAAGGAGGAACAAAATGAAAACTGAAATGCTGGAAACTGATTCTAAAGAAGAATTAAAATCTAGAGCTAGTCCTGATCTTGGTCCATTTCTTCAAAAAGCTGGGACCACTAGTGCATCAGTCGGAGTTAGAAAAGACTCATTTGAAGAAGGAAACAGCGCAAATAAAGGAAAACTGTCAAGTGATTCATTTAGTTATAAAGGTAAACACAAATCAAAGTCAAGCCATAGACGCGGCTACATGAAGAAATCGGAAAAACAGCATCTGCACACGTCAGAATTTAAAAACAAATGTGTAAGTAAGGAAAGAAAGACTGTGAAAAGTGATAGTAAGGTATATTTCAATAGACTTCTTCATGGAGAGAAAAAGTATGAGGATAGTGGTAAAACTGATAAACATGTTGGAAATATATGTCATAAAAAACCCTCCCACAGGCAAGTTATTGAAGACAGAAAACATCATCACAATGGTCATGGAGAGGGAAAGTGCGCTATAAAGAGTGAAGATGAAAAATATTCCCAAAGGCTTAAAAATGATGGCAGAAATTATAGTCACATAGATATTGGATCAGGAAAATCTCAGCATAGAAGTAGAGTAAAATCTGCTTCTGATGCAACATTGGACATAGATGAAAGACGATATGAATTCTATTCTGAAGAAAGAGAAAGATATGAAATCTGTGTTAGGGAGAATAAAAACAAAAGTGTAATGAAGAAAGAATGTGAGAACTCTAGGAAAATTAGAAGTGATCAAGCATCAAATGAAAAGAGACATCAGTGTAGTTATTCTGAAGATGACTATCTTTGTAAAGGACATGGAGATGGGGTGTTTGATGACAAAAAAGTTGGAAGTGCTAGATTTGATGATACACAAGCTCATACTGTCACATATGGTAAAAGTTCTTCTGTTATGGGAGGTGCTTCTGGTAAAGATGATGCAGATGGTTCATCGGATAGTAAAGATATTTGTTTTAGCACAGAAGAGGTAGTTCATAGACAGTTAGATAATGGCAGTGGAATATCCGATAGTGAAACTGAATTTGTTGAAGAAAATGAAAATCAGAAAAAAATGAACAGTTTCAGTAGAGTTGCTGGAAATGACGGTGAAGAACCATCATGCTCTTATAAATTAGAAATATGCAATAAGGTGAAGTGTAAACTTAGTGAAAGTACAACACATCAGAGTGAAAATGAAAGTGTAAAGAGTGAAAAAAGTGACAGTTCTGAAGATGGACAAGCCACATGTGATGAAAGTCATGTGGGAAGAAGTTCTTCAAGCAATGATGAAGACCAATTAACATGGGTTGAGTTTAGAAATTTTAAAAATAGGCTGGAAAGGGCTCATAAGAGATATAAAAAAGAATACCACAACAGAAGAAACAAGAGGAGTTTAAGTGATGAGAAATAATGGACATTTACTTGAGAATTGTTACACTGTAGTGATGGCGTTTGTTGTTGTTGTTGTTTTTTTTCAGGAAAATCTTACTTGGAATGATGTATTGTATATATTAAGTGTATCATCATATATTTAAGGACAAGTTTTAAAGTAAACATGATGTATCTGACAGTAAGTTTTCAGCAAGAAATACAGTATCAAATAATTTTCTTGCTGTAGAAAATGAAAGTAAATGTCAAAAGCTAGTGATTGTATCTTTGATCATTTAGACTGCGGATCATTTGGACTGTATACAGATAAGTAAGACTTCCACAGAATTATGCCTGCCTTACACAAAAACACTTTTACCCGATTTCCTTTAGGCCAAGTGATGTGTCTACCACAGTGTTAAAAATTCAAAAATATTTATTTTAGCTATATTTTTAGCTTGACTATTCAAAGACCGGCGTTGGTGTTGGCTGAAGTTTTTATGAAATGGTAATATCTTGTTTACCACCAACAGTGATTTTTTTCCTTATATAAGCATGGGTGCAGGTAGAAAATTTTGAAAAACCTGAAAATATTGCTCAGGTAGGACCACTGGTGGGTCCAGGGCAAAGCCCTGGCCAAGGGGCCAGAGACCCACAGAAGCTGTGAAATAACAGTGATTTCAGAGCCATACAAATAATTTTTTGAGGTTCTTCTAGGAGTGTATCGACACGGACTATTGCATCATAAAAATTCTAATACAAATGCATCTAGCAAGATATCAGATTATGTCACTTAAAACAGTAACAAAATATTTCAAGAACATCTATACACAGGTTTTTATTTACTTTCTTTTTTTTTTTTTTAGAAATGTCATTAATTCAAGTAACACATTTCTTTAATTTATAAATTAATAACTGTGAAAATTACATGGAAGGATTGGTGCATTAAAAATCATAACAGGGGTGTAATAAAAATCTTAATAGGGTTTAACTATACAGTAGATTCTCTCTATTAACGGCACCCAGTGGTCTGACCAAAAGTGGCCTTAATAGTGGTCTGGCCTTAATAGTGAATTTGAGATTTCGCATGTACTGACCGGTCAACAACCATTGTACTATGAGGTCATAATGATGTTTCTAGATATAACCATGTAGTGTCATACTTAAAATCCCTTGGGCCTACAAACCAAATTAAAGAACAAAAATCCCCTGCATAATTGACACTATTATCGTATCATTCAATACAATTAATTTCTTCTTTGAGAGCAAAAAGGTTAAAATGATACTTTCATGAGGATAACTGCTGCTAATTGCTCAACAATTAAAGTTTTCACAACAAAATTGACAAAATAATTTCAGCATTTCATCATGGATCTGTAAACGCTTGAATTTGCTCATACATTTGTATAACAAGCATCCCGGTGATACTGATTAAGTGTACCTGATTGAAATACACATGAATAGATCGATGTACCTTGTTGTAAATTGCCCGAGGTAGGGGATCATTTACACTCTGTTAAATAAACAAGGTCAATGTGTTGAATAAACAAAGGATGTCTGGGTCCATCTTTTTGTCTGCCCGTAATTATGGTCAGTTAACATATAGTAAATAAGCAAATTGTTCCACAAAAAGTGGCCGCAATGCCGCATTAGTGATGTGCCCGCTGTACTGGTCAATATTTATAATGAATAAAGAACAAATTTATTTTGTACTTCGAAAAAGTGGCTGCAATTTCGGCGTGCCCATTGTTTTGGCGTGCCCGTTAGGTGGAAATCTACTGTAGTTCACTTATAGTACCATGTTAAACAGTCAGTGAGAAATGCTGCGTAATAAACAGTTAGGTAGTCAAACACTTCTACCAGCCTTGAGATGACATCATAAATCTGGAGAAATCTGCTGCTGATTGGTCTAATAAAATGCTTGGATTTTACAGCATTCATCAATGTCATCATTTCATTTACAATATCCTTCACTTTTGGGGACTCCTCTACATCATAGTATAGGTCAAAGCAAATACTCAGAAGACCACTGTCTACATTTTCATCAATGTTTTGGCCACATTGCTTATCATGTGGACCGTGTCCCCACTGACATCAAGAAGACGACCATTATTTCCCTTATAAGAGTCTCAACTCCTTTCACTCCCCTCGTGGTGCTACAGTTATCCATCAAAACACTTGCAACCTGTGTCCACTTTATTTCATAATCTAACAGAACACTTTCTATAGACTTCACAATTTCAGCAGCTGTGGCAACATTCTGAATTCTCGAACCTAAGTGGTCAAGTACAACTTTATTTGACTCTTCATCATAATACTGCACTATAATGTTAAGCACTTTGTCCATATTTCTATTAGTTGCCTCATCAGTGTTCAGTGACACAGAATTGTCCTTTATCTTTGCCTTGAGCTCCTTGTGAATGACTGCAAGACCATGAGTATTTACATATGCTGCACTGGTCCTGGATAATGTTGTTTTACCTAGTGCTACCTTGTCTTCAGCAAATCATTTTGCTAGATCTATGATGTCACCTGCCAGAGAGAACAGCAGACATTGTTCACTTACAAATGCTGTAGTAAGGATTCTCTGTCGGGCAGTTTGATCCTGCATTGACTCTACATGAAAATCCACAGCCAGGAAGCACCTGAAAAAGGAACACCAAGTTCAACTCGTTGAAAAATCAGGCTGTGTTAAAAATGTTTATATAAATAAGACCGGACATATTTTTACATGTTATGTTACAATGCAAACTGAAAATAAAATATAAAATAATGAATGTTGAAATAGACAAAAAAAAACACCCCCCCCCCCCCCACCAAGTCAAACTCTCTAAAAAAAATTGGGCAGAGGTTCCCCATGGGCCATGCCAGCACATCTCAGCCCCCAGCCTTTTCCCCCCAAGCCACAAGTTTGGACAAGAGAAGAAGAACAAGTGGGTGGGGTGACATTCATACTAAAAACCTAACTAACCTCTTGCTTCAACTACAATACAAAAAGACTGGAAAATATGCAATAAAATGCACATACCTGATTGGGTTTTACAGTTTCCAAGTTTATTTTGGTGGGTTTTATCCTTTGAATGATTCTTCACTGCTTTTGTCCCCCGATAACTGATACTTTGTCTTCCCACATACGGAACGAAAACAAACACCTGGAATGTCTTGTTTTTTCAATCAACTGTCGTATTTGTTACCAGAGGAGTCCTTCTCATTCATCCAATCCCATCTCCACTTATTAGCTCACCTGAGCCAAAGGCTCATGGTGAGCTTTTTTGGCCGCTTAATGTCCGTTGTCAGTCCGTCAACATTTTTTAAAAAAAATCTTCTTGAAAACCATTGGGCAGTATTACACCAAACTTCACAGGAAAGATCCTTGGATGGCCCCTTTTCAAAATTGTTCAAAGAATTGAATTCCATGCAGAACTCTGGTTGCCATGGCAACCAAAAGGAAAAACTTTAAATATCTTGTTCAAAAACACAAGGCGTAGAGCCTTGATATTTGGCATGTGACATCATCTAATGGTCCTCTATAAAGATTGTTCAAATTGTGCCCCTGGGGTGAAAAGAGGCCATGCCCAGGGGTCACAAGTTTTAAATAGACTTATATAGGAAAAAACTTTAAAAATCTTCTTGTTTAAAACCACAAGACCTAGGCCTTTGATATTTGGTATGTAGTATTGCCTTGTGGGCCTTTACCAAAATTGTTCAAATTATAACCCTGGGGTGAAAAGAGACCCTGCCCCGAGGGGTCTCAAGTTTTACATAGACTTATATAGGAAAAAACTTTAAAAATCTTCTTGCCTGAAACTGAAAGGCCTAGGCTTTTGATATTTGGTATGTTCCATTGCCTTGTGGTCCTCTACCAAAATTGTTCAAATTATGCCCCTGGGGTGAAAAGAGGCCCTGCCATGGGGGTCCCAAATTTAACATAGATTTATATAGGAAAAAAATAAAAATCTTGTCTGAAAGTTCAAGGCCTAGGCCTTTGGTATTTGGTATGTAGCATTACCTAGCGGATCTCTAACAAGATTGTTCAGATTATGCCCCTGGGATAAAAAGAGGCCCCGCCCTGGGGGTCACCTGTTATATAGGAATAAATATTTCAAAAAATATCAGATCATATTTCCTAGACTGTTAAATTATAATTACCCGATGACCCCAAGCGATTAGGGGTCACTTGACGGTGACCTTGACCTACTTTATGTTTTTAGCTCACCTGAGCCAAAGGCTCAGGGTGAGCTATTGTGATCACTCGGCGTCCGGCCGTCTGTCTACACTTTCCTTTAAACAACGTCTCCTAAACCATCAGGCCAATTTTGATGAAACTTCACAGGGATGTTCCTTGGATGGTCTTCTTCAAAAATTGTTCAAAGAATTGAATTCCATATTGAACTCTGATTGCCATGGCAACCGAAAGGAAAATCTTTAAAAATCTTCTTGTCCAAAACCACTGGTCGTAGGGCTTTTATATTTGGTATGTAGCATCATCTGGTGGTCCTCTACCAAGGTTATTCAAATTATTCCCCTAGGGTCAAATACGGCCCCGCACTGGGGGTCACATGGTTTACATAGACTTATATAGGGAAAACTTTGAAAATCTTCTTCTCCAAAACCACAAGGCATAGAGCCTTATTAGACATCATCTAATGGTCCTCTATAAAGATTGTTCAGATTATGCCCCTGGGGTGAAAAAGAGGCCCAGTCCCGGGGGTCCCAAGTTTTACATAGATGTACATAGGAAAATTTTTAAAAATCTTGTCTGAAACCAAAAGACCTAGGCCTTTGATATTTGGTATGTAGCATTGCCTTTTGGTTCCCTACCAAAAGTGTTCAAATTATGCCCCTGGGGTGAAAAGAGGCCTCGCCCCGGGGGTCTCAAGTTTTACATAGACTTAGAAAGGAAAAATATTTAATAATCTTCTTGTCTGAAACCACAAGACCTAGGCCTTTGATGTTTGGTATGTATGTGGTTCTCTACAAAGATTGTTCAAATTATGCCCCTAGGGTAAAAAGAGGCCCCGCCCCGTGGTACCAAGTTTTACATAGACTTATACAGGAAATTTTTAAAAATCTTCTTGTCTGAAACTGCAAGGCCTAGGCTTTTGATTTTTGGTATGTTGCATTGCCTAATGGTTCTTTACCAGGATTGTTCAAATTATGCCTCTGGGGTAAAAAAAGGCCCTGCCCGGGGGGTCCCAAGTTTTACATAGACTTACATAGGAAAAAACTTTTAAAAATCTTCTTGACTGAAAGTTCAAGGCCTACGCTTTTGATATTCAGTATGTAACATTGCCTAGTGGTTCTCTAACAAGATTGTTCAAATTATTACCCTGGGGTGAAAAGAGGCCCTGCCCCGAGGATCACAGTTTTTATATGAGTTATACAGGAAACAAGAGGGCCATGATGGTCCTGAATCGCTCACCTGTTCCCACATGACCCAGTTTTGAGCATGACGTCGTTTTTTCTATTATTTGACATAGTGACCTGGTTTTTGAGCTCATGTGACCCAGTTTTGAACTTGACCTAGATATTATCAAGATAAAAATTCTGACCAATTTTCATGAAGATCTATTGAAAAATATGGTCTCTAGAGAGGTCACAAGGTTTTTCTATTTTTATACCTACTGGCCTAGTTTTTGACCGGATGTGACCCAGTTTCGAAAATGACCTAGATATCATCAAGGTGAACATTCAGATCAATTTTCATGAAGATCCATTGAAAAATATGGCCTCTAGAGAGGTGAAAAGATTTTTCTAATTTAACACCAACTGACCTAGTTCTTAACCGCAGTTGACCCAGTTTTAAACCTGACCTAGATATCATCAAGATGAACATTCAGACCAACTTTCATACAGATCCCATGAAAAGTATGGCCTCTAGAGAGGTCACAAGGTTTTTCTATTTTTAGCTCACCTGTCACAAAGTGACAAGGTGAGCTTTTGTGATCGCGCGGCGTCCGTCGTCCGTCCGTACCGTGTGTGCGTCCGTAAACTTTTGCTTGTGACCACTCTAGAGGTCACATTTTTCATGGGATCTTTATGAAAGTTGGTCAGAATGTTCACCTTGATGATATCTAGGTCAAGTTTGAAACTGGGTCACGTGCCATCAAAAACTAGGTCAGTAGGTCTAAAAATAGAAAAACCTTGTGACCTCTCTAGAGGCCATATTTTTCATGAGATCTTCATGAATATTGGTCAGAATGTTCACCTTGATGATATCTAGGTCAAGTTTGATACTTAGTCATGTGGGATCAAAAACTAGGTCAGTAGGTCTAAAAATAGAAAAACCTTGTGACCTCTCTAGAGGCCATATTTCTCAATGGATCTTCATGAAAATTGGTCAGAATGTTTACCTTGATGATATCTAGGTCAAGTTCGAAACTGGGTCACGTGCGGTCAAAAACTAGGTCAGTAGGTCTAAAAATAGAAAAACCTTGTGAACTCTCTAGAGGCCATATTTTTCAATGGATCTTCATGAAAATTGGTCAGAATGTTAACCTTGATGATATCTAGATCAAATTCGAAACTGGGTCATGTGGGGTTATAAACTAGGTCAGTAGATCTAAAAATAGAAAAACCTTGTGACCTCTCTAGAGGCCATATTTTTCATGAGATCTTAATGAATATTGGTCAGAATGTTCACCTTGATGATATCTAGGTCAGGTTCGAAACTGGGTCACGTGGGGTAAAAAACTAGGTCAATAGGTCTAAAAATAGAAAAACCTTGTGACCTCTCTAGAGGCCATATTTCTCAATGGATCTTCATGAAAATTGGTGAGAATGTTTAGCTTGATGATATCTAGGTCAGGTTCGTAACTGGGTCATGTGCGGTCAAAAACTAGGTCAGTAGGTCGAAAAATAGAAAAACCTTGTGACCTCTCTAGAG
The DNA here is from genome assembly GCF_021730395.1 of Mercenaria mercenaria. Taxonomy (NCBI): domain Eukaryota; kingdom Metazoa; phylum Mollusca; class Bivalvia; order Venerida; family Veneridae; genus Mercenaria; species Mercenaria mercenaria. The sequence goes on along the minus strand of NC_069361.1, from coordinate 62,124,334 downwards.
GCCATATTTTTCACGAGATCTTCATGAAAATTGGTGAGAATGTTCACCTTGATGATATCTAGGTCAAGTTTAAAAGTGGGTCACGTACCTTCAAAAACTAGGTCATTAGGTCAAATAATAGAAAAACCTTGTGACCTCTCTAGAGGCCATATTTTTCAATGGATCTTCATGAAAATTGGTCAGAATTTTTTATCTTGATGATACCTAGGTCACATGTGCTCAAAAACTAGGTCACTATGTCAAATAATAGAAATAACGACGTCATACTCAGTTCAACACTGGGTCATGTGGGGATAGGTGAGCGATTCAGGACCATCATGGTCCTCTTGTTAGACCTATGACCTAGTTTTTGACCGCACGTGACCCAGTTTTGAACTTGACCTAGATATCATCAAGGAGAACATTCTGACCAATTTTCATAAAGATCCCATGAAAAATGTGACCTCTAGAGTGGTCACAAGCAAAGGTTTACGCACGGACGGACGACGGACGCTGCTCAATCACAAAAGCTCACCTTGTCACTTTGTGACAGGTGAGCTAAAAATACTTAAAAATTATCTGATCATATTTCCTAGACTGTTTAATTATACACCCGAAGGGACGTATTATGTTATACCACCAGTGTCCGTCTATATAGCAATTTCGTGTCCGCTCTGTAACTCTTGAACCCCTTGAAGGATTTCAAAGAAACTTGACACAAGTGTTCACCACACCGAGATGACATGCAGAGCACATGTTTTGGATATCTCGCTTTAAGGTCAAGGTCACACTTAGGGGTCAAAGGTCATATCAGCTTGTTTCGTGTCCGCTCTGTAACTCTTGAACTGCTTGAAGGATTTCAAAGAAACTTGGCACAAATGTTCACCACACCGAGACGACGTGCAGAGCGCATGTCTCGGATGACTCGCTTCAAGGTCAAGGTCACACTTAGGGGTCAAAGTTTTTAAGATACAGCTTTGAAATTTTGATGACATGTACAGTTTTGCATGCCGATCTTTAAACAGACTTTCAGTGACCATCAATGTGACCTACTTTCTTGTTTTCTAAGCTACAGCAAAATGATTTGGACCACCTGTAATATTTTTTTTTACAGATTTCAAAAGTAATCTTGCATATTCTTTACCTTGACCCACTTTCCTAATTTTCTTGTTTTTAAAGCTTTAGCTAAGAAATTTGTTCAAGCAAGCCACTCTATTCAGTTGAGCGATATAGGGCCATCATGGCCCTCTTGTTAAAGATTTACTTCCCTTTGTTGTTACTATAAATACAACAAGGAGACAGAGTGTCATGTGCAACTCCCAGTCCTTTTGACAGACTTATATAGGAAAAAACTTTTGAAATCTTCTTGCCTCAAACTGCAAGGCCTAGGCTTTTGATATCTGGTATGTTTCATTGCCTTGTGGTCCTCTACCAAAATTGTTCAAATTATGTCCCTGGGGTGAAAAGAGGCCCTGCCCTGGGGTTCCCAAATTTAACATAGACTTATATAGGGGAAAAAAAAATCTTTTCTGAAAGTTCGATATTTGGTATGTAGCATTGCCTAATGGATCTCTAACAAGATTGTTCAAATTATGCCCCTGGGTTGAAAAGAGGCCCCGCCCTGGGGGTCATTTGTTATATGAGTTATATAGGAATAAATACTTCAAAAATGATCAGAACATATTTCCTAGACTGGTTAATTATAACCTGATGACCCCAAGCAATTAGGAGTCACTTGACTGTGACCTTGACCTACTGACCTACTTTCTTGTTTTTTAAGATACAGCCTTGGAATTTGGATGACATGTACAGTTTTGCACACCAATCTTAAAACTGACTTTCAGTGACCATGAATGTTACCTACTGTCCTACTTTCTAATACCTTAGCGTCAGTTTGCCATTTGAAACATGTGGCTCATATTACTCAGGTGAGTGATTTAGGGTCATCATGACCCTCTTGTCTACAAAAACCTGGTTAAAAATCTACGAGGTATTGTCGTCACTTGATCATTATAGTTGGCGTTGGTTAAAATGTTTGTTTAGGTCTACCTTTTCTCAAAGACTGAGCTACAGCTTTGAAACTTTGCACACTTGTTTATCATCATTAGATGACCAAGAACCATAACTCTAACCTGCATTTTGTCAAAATTATGGCCCTTTTTGTACTCTAATTTATAACTCTTCTTACATTGTCCAGCACTTGCAGACGAGCTATAGCACTTGTAGGTGGTGCTCTCATTATTTATTATTATTATAAATAATAATTTCTATAATTATTATTACACGTCAATTTCGGAAAAACAGGAAGTTATATGTGATGGCCCATGCGTCTGTCCATCATAATATTATAACCATTAAAGGTATTGACCTCAAGCTATGCGTAAAGGTATGACGATGTACAGTGGGCTTGAACCGGCTCTGTAGGTCAAAGGTCAAGGTCACAAATTGAGCTAAAAGGTCAAAATTGGCCATCGTATTTTGTGCCCAGAGCGTAACTATTTACAATGCAAGGTATCAACTACAAACTTGGCTTGTAGGTAGCTGGCAATGTGACAATGAACTGGGTCTGTAGTTCAAAGATCAAGGTCACAAATTGAGCTCAAAGATCGAATGTGTCTGTTTTATTTTATGTCAAGAGCAAAACGTTTTAACCATTCAAAGTACTGACTTCAAACTTGGAATGTAGATAGGAGGTGATGAGACAATATGCAGAGTGCATGAACCAGGGTGGTAGGTCGAAGTTCAAGGTCACAGCAAGATGAAATCTGCTATCATATTTCATGCTCAGAGCTTAACTTAAAAACTATTATTCAGGTATTGACTTGAAACTTGGAATATAGACAGGTGTTGATGCCGAGTGCAACAATCTACATTGCAACATCCCTTCTCCCCACCACTGCCAAATCTTTTTTCATTCAACTTCTTGCCCTTTATTATTCTGTCAACCCCCCACCCACACAAAAAATTTAGGTTCTTGCTCTTTAGTATCCTGCCTCCTGACACTACCACCACACACACAAACCTTGCTCCTCCTTCTCTCCCACAATCTCACATGCCCCCGACCCCCCAAAAAATCTTTTCTTTAAATTTTGCTTCCATCTTCCTCTGATACAACCCATCAGGCATATACCGGTATTGCCCCAGGTGGCGGAGCTCTTGTTAATAATATTATTACTGTTTTACATTTCAATTTCTTTCAATGTCATGATTTGCAAACATCTTTTTAGCTAGTAGGGACCTCCTGCTGTGCTAATAACCCCCAGTTAACTATTATTACATACATAATCGCTGATAAGCAGCAGAGAATGCTGGACTTGTTTACTGGATTTTAGGGTGGAGACAGTGGACCTAAGCCTTTAAGAGAGCGGATGAAGTGGTCCGGTGGTAACAAGGAGTATGAAACCGGGGGTTTGTGAGTTAGAATGCCCACTCCTCCAACTTACACCTGTCATTCTAAAAAGGCTTCTGGATTTGAAGTATCTTCTTTATCTTGAACTATCCTCCCACTAAAAGTTAATTACTGTCCTTTGGAGGAGTCACCCATATAATACATGCACACACACACACACAGGTTAGATGTGCTTTTCGATAACCTCTTATGCTTAAAGTTTGTTGAGCTTATAATTATGGTCATTGTGAAGTACTGTCATCTCTTGTCAACAAGACATTGCTCTTCTGAGTGAAATAATGCTTCAGGTACTATCATGCCTGGAAAAACTTAACATTTATTTCTTTGTTATCTTAACTGAAACGCTCGTAAAACACACATATATTCTTGTTTTTGGGTCTTGTTGTAGAATAGTTCCTAGTGCTTTCCAGTGATCTCCCTATATGTCCACTGTCAGTCAAAACTGAATTCATATTGGCTAGTTATTGGTCAAAATAGTCTATAGATGATCAACTGAGTTAAAGTATAAATTTAAAACCACACCAAAAACATTTTTTTTTTTATTTCAAGCTTTTTATACAAAAATACTACAATACATACTTTTCGGTCTTTGTATGAAATTGCTCCTCAGTTGTTTTTGTGAACATGTTTTACACAGAATGAAAGCGATTGCGTTAACTGCATTATATTTTTCAAACAAATAAGAAACCTGGAAATTCCGAGAAATCCCGGTTTTCAAACTTTGCATCACAGCAGCATGTTGTGTTTAAAAAGGGTCCAGTTCTGTTATACATATTTAACTGCATCCAATCATGAGATAAAACAAACACAGGAGTGTCATTGCCATATGTCATTCCTGACCCGTGTCATTAGTTTGACCTTGATTGTACCGCATCTAAATGTCTCTTTTTCTAGTACAAAAAAGTAAGTTTGTTTGTTTGTTTTGGGTTTAACGCCGTTTTTCAACAGTATTTCAGTTATGTAACGGCGGGCAGTTAACCTAACCGGTTTTCCTGGATTCTGTTCCAGTACAAACCTGTTCTCCGCAAGTAACTGCCAACTTCCCCACATGAGTTATCAGAGGTGGAGGACGAATGATTTCAGACACAGTGTCTTTTATCAAATCGTCACGGAGAACATCAAAAAAGTAAGACCCAAACAATGAGTTGAACAGTAATCTGTTTATTTAACATTATTTAAGGAGCACTAGTTTAGCCCACTTCACCACAGCGGAACTTTCAAAGTATGCAGATTAATTAAGATATTGAGCAGAAATCATTCTTCTTTTAATAGTAACAGTGACCTTGACCAGACTGACCTGTAAACTATATACTGAAGAGATGCACAGGCAGACAGACTGATAAGGGCAACTCCAAATACCCCGACCCCCACAAAAAATGTGAGGGTGTGGGGGTATAGAAAAAAGTTAGGTCTAGGCAGAGATTTAAGCCACAACCCCTCTGTTCAACATTACACAGAGGAACCTTCAAAGTATGCAGATTTATCATGTTATCCCATTCCAAACTAGTTATTGACTGGAAACCATTTTTATAGCCCAAAGGGACATATTATGTTATACCCTGTCTGTCTGTCCGTTAGCAATTTTGTGTCCGAGAAACTTGGCACAAAAGTTCACCACAATGAGATGACATGCACAGTGCATGTTTCGGATGACTCGCTTCAAGGTCAAGGTCACACTTAGGGGTCAAAGGTCATATATGACTGCTTTGTGTATATTGCTCTGCATTGCAGTGCTCTTGTTTTCATTGCAAGATTCCTTTTTTGTCCACTTACAATAAAAAATTTTGAATTACTTCCCTTTTGTGTTACTATAAACAGCTTATTTTGAAACTTTTTTTTAATGGCTGTAGGGAAAATCCGAGACCACTTTTCTGTGGTACAACATGGATGGTACCTCCAATTTTTAAGTGTATTTTGACATACCTGTACCTGGTAAGGATTTTTTTGTGGACTTAGAATTTTTTTTTGGAATTTCTTCCCTTTGTTGTTCCTGTCCTTTGGGCTTCAACAGTCAAGTTCTTTAAATTCTGCTCCGACCCTCTGATATATTGCATATGGCATATATTGCCCTGCTTGGCGGAGCTCTTGTTTTAAGAACAGTGATCAACCTTTGTGTTTGACAAAAGCAATGTACAAACCAAGTTTGCTGACAACAGGTGTACCCAATCTAAAGATAAAACCATTTTTCTATTTTTGGGGGCAATGCCCCCAGATTTAACAAACCGTCTTTCAATTTTCTTGTCGAGCTTATGACCAACCTGACAACACACAGAAAACAAGTTCCAAAGTATTTACCCAACATAACTTTCATATTGCATTTTGCAATTATATTTTTGATCCAGATATGATTAAATAGATCTACAAATTTTATATTAACAACAGTATGTGAAGAAAACTTAACTGCATAATAAATATAAATTATAATAGATCTTCTTAAGCGTAAGAATAATAAAGACGCTTGATTTGCTCAAGCGATTAATTCTGGAACCGACACTTGTTTTGATCATGTGACCTATTCTGAAATCCAATAACTAGTTTCAATACGCTCAAAAAATGCGTTCATGATTCTGCGTGAAAATAGCAACTACTAAGGAGTTGCAACGCCACTGATAAGCCGATAGATTATTTGATTTTTTCATCGCCGTGCCTCGACACTGTTGTGGATGTGTATTATGGAAAAACTTTATCAGTTTGCGGCGATCAGTATCGTTTATCAGTAGGCAAATCTATAAATATGCGGCAACATCCTATAGAACCCGATTCGCAATCTGTCAAAATATCTTTTCTGTGCATGTGTTATTTCTAATATATTATTTCAGAAAATACAGTGCTGAAATGAAATACTTTTCGCGTGTCTAAGAAAATATTTTTCAAGAGATATGTTATTTATAAAAATTAATACTATATAAAAGATAATAATAATAAAAAATAAAATAAAAAACAGTGTTTTACTTGAAATAGAGTAGGAAGTTTGAATTTATGACTTATTTGTTTCAGGGGAGAGGGGGGGGAGGGGGATTAATTTGACAGTTTGATTTTTTGTAATTATTAACTAATCTAATAATCGTCAGTAAATTTTTTCTCTCATTGTTCAAATTCGTAAAATCAACTATGAACAGATTACTTCTGTTTTACACCAACTATTAAGAACATTTTAAAGCTTAAAGGCATATTTATGTACTTGGTTGGACCGTCCTTATTCGTGATTGTATATTATGTATAATTACATATTTTGATCTCGAAATCAGCTGTAAATCGTTAATCAAAATGTCTTGTCCACAGAAGTTGCATAAAAATGAATTTAATTTCAAATAGTTACTAAAATCAAAGCAGTATAAAATACTTTATTTTTTATAGCTCTTTGCTAAAATTTAATACACAATTGCACGGTGCATATCCATATCGGCGGACTCTTTGCAAAATATGCTTTATCGGCGGTTTCTTGCGTTGGCACCGGCGATTCTTTGCTATAAACAGGTTAGCAGTTATAAAAAGTCAGATAAACACACCAAATTAATTAAGCTATAATGTTTCCAGACAGTCATTAGCCTAGCGCCTCTCTGTGCGATATGCAGAGAGCCTGCCTGTGCATCAAAAAAAAAAAAAAAAAAAAAAAGTCGGGCTAGTGTTCCATGTCAGTACACCATCAACAAATTTCACCGAGTTGCGAGCAAAATCGCTAATAATTAAAAAGTACTTATGTTCCGTGCTCTACTTATTTTTGAGCAGCATACCTATGATCATGGATGGCAGCTCGAGTTTTCGCCTCCCATACCAACCTGGGCACTGTTTATAGCAAAAAATAGCCGGTGCCAACGCAAAGAAACTGCCAATATAGCAGATTTCGCAAAGAGTGTGTTGGTATGGATATGTACTGTGAATTGGAGAGAGCATCCTGAATATACATGTCATCTAGGGAAGGTTTCAATTCATGGAGATGTTGTCAAAAGTTATGGCATCAGAATCTTGCGGGCATGCAGTAATTTCAATAGCAACCACCACGCCACTGCAAATCAGGAGAGATATTTCTTTTTACTTTTTCCCGAAATCCGACCTCACAATAGGGCCAATAGAAATGCGCTTATTCTGGGAAGGTACAGCATTTCCCAAACTGAACATGTGCCCGATTTTTTAGTCTGAAGATCAGATCATTATGTATATGACGTGTTTAACATATAATGTTCCGGAAAAATGCCTGACATTGAAATTGACAATTTCCTTGAAAAAGGACCGAAGAAAAAATTCATTCCCAGATTTTTATTTAAAAAAAGAAACGCCATATACGCTGATCAAACTGGTATTTATCTGCAGGAAAATTATCGTTTAACGTAAATAATGCGCTAAATACTGTTATAATTGCGTGTACATATACGTATTTCATCATTTTTCAGACCAAGTAATTTTTGCTATGGGAGGTAATTCACCATTCCGTGATGATAACTTGCCACAGGTGCCCGTTATATTTTGGCCTCATTTTCTTGGTAATCATCCCTGCAGATGTACATTTATGTTACCAGTTTAATGTATTTCATCTATCTGATGGTGCAAACGGTTTCTGATGGTGATATTCGAAGGCAGAACCACCAGAAATCTTGTTCTTTTTCCACGGGCGTTTCGTATCCTAATTTACTCGAACCTAACTGTATACGCCAGTTCGGTAGGTTCATTGATATGACGAATCACGGTTTTCATAGTGTTTAATGTATTTCTTATATTATGATACTGATAGTTTGAAATACAGGTGTATATTAAATAACCTAAAATTGAAACAGACAATGTTATTTTGATCAACAAACATAACAAACAATATGAATAATAATATCATCATATATCATGTATATTTTTAAGAATACAGTTACTGAATTGGAATGGAAAAAAGGTAGATCTATAAAAATATTTTTACAGGTGTTTGTGTGTTAACTAATGACGACTCCTTATTAAAATGATGCTTATTTGTAACAAAAAACATTCCTGACTTTTTTAATTGATAAGTATTGTACACATTAGAAAACATAGCCTAGATTTTTTCAATGTCAGTTCAAGGAAATCCTGTTCCTTTAAACATTCACATATTGGAATATTTTGACTTTCTTTCCAAACTTTCATGAAGTGTTACAAAGATTGCCCGTTTCTGTTAGACTGTCAAGAACACATGATGTCAGGACATAGAGTGCAAACGGAAGTATTGAAGAAATTGAAATACATTGTTCCTGACTTTTTTAATTGATAAGTATTGTACACATTAGAAAACATAGCCTAGATTTTTTTCAATGTCAGTTCAAGGAAATCCTGTTCCTTTAGACTGTCAAGAACACATGATGTCAGGACACAGAGTGCAAACAGAAGTATTGAAGAAATTGAAATACATTGTACAGCTTTATCTTTTTTCATTTTATCAAACCTGGCAATGAAAGGTTTTTGTTTGTCGATGAACAACTGCTATTTAACAAGACTAGATTTTCTATCTTTACCTTTTGAACAAAATATAGAAGTGTATTGAACACAAAGTTAATAAATTTTATTGTTGTGCACTGTTAAAGTTGTGACAACTCCATTTCTTGCCACACACAAGTGCATTACTTAATGCCTGCATGTACTTCCCTGACATGAATGGGTTACATCAAGTCTTGAAACTGCAATGCACTGCCCCCATCAGTCCTCTCAGTACTTTGATTAGTTATAGTGACCCCAATACAATCCAAGGCTAGTTCTTCATGTAAGCTTACTGTACATCAGGTTTTAGAACAGTTAATCAATCCTAACTAAAGTTATAAACCAAAAACAACCTTTTTGATAAACACAGTGAAAAACAATCTATTTTTAGTAAAAGTGACTTTGACCGTGACCCAATGGCATCAAAATGACTTTTTTTCATCACAAAATAACAACAACCCACTAGCCAACCTCTGACATTCACCAATCTAATTACCAGTTTTTTTTAAAAACCTAGTTTAAAAGTATTTTGAATATAAAAACTATTTCTTAATCAATCAATTTTTCTCTTGTTAACTATCTTTTTTAAGACCGAAAAACCCTATTCAAATGAACATTATCACTTTGTAAAATATAAAACTGTCTCAGCATTAAATACATCAAATATTTGGAATTATTCACAAAATAAATCAATAAAACCACTTAAAATTGTAAAACAACATATTTAACATTAACTTTTAAAAAAAAGCTCGTATTTTCTTTCACATTGCCAGAAAACACTCTTGTAAATTATCAATTATTATTTTCAACAAGTTTGAGGGAAGATTTTACAAGAATGCAATGGATACAGATGAATGAAAATCTGTAAAGTGATTCAAGGTTAAAACTCATTGAAGTTTATTTCTATTCTTAGCTCTAGTAGCCATTTTTATTATATACCTATATAAATTCTGTAAAACATCGGCTTGTATTTTACAATTAAATATGAACAGGCAGAAAAAAATTCTGTATTATACCTTTTAAATTCCGTATTGTACCTTTTGTATTGTATGCTGCCGGACTACTTTCATTAATATGCATGACCTGACACAGTTCTATAAATAGCTCAAATAAAAACTTCACTTAGTTCCATTTTGATATCTAAAAAACATTGAAGATTTCGTTCAATAACAAAACAACAAACAAAAAGGTAGAAGTATATAATAAAAGGGTCATTACAACAGTAGCTAGAACTGGGATTTTGTATTCGGCTCTCATGGATTTTGCAAGTTCGGATCACTCGCGCCTTGTGAGATCTGATCTGGCAAAAATCCATGACAGCCGAATACAGTATCCCAAATCGAGCTACTGTTATAATAACCCTATTATATTACTCCAGTTTATACCAGATAAAGCGCTTCATCAAAAGATGCCAAGTGCCCCCGTTGGAACAAAATGAAGCAGGACATTAAATAATGCTACTGGCCAAGTTCGATGACGATTAAGAAAGTGGTTCATGAAGAAATTTTTTTTAAAGGTATTTCTAATTTTAGCTGGACCAGCCCCTACAAGGGACAAAGATCAACAGCTGTTTCTTTGTGATTTTTTTTTAAAGCTCTAGCTACCCCTAAAGCTGGGCAAGTGTCCCCATTTGAACAAAACTGAGATGCACTACTATTATAATTTAAATTCTTCATTTATATTAACTCTATTTTTGTCCAAATAACTTTAATGAACAACGTTTGTAGTTCAACTAATGTAAAGGTGACTAATGTATGAGGTACTACTGCGATTCTGGATCATATGCCAACACACTACTACACCATCGTTCCACTTCTGATACATCCATTTGTTTACGTGTTGCATAACTCAGCATTTGATCTTTATTCATTTTCCCTGTAGCAAAATATGAACTGTGTTTGTTAGCAAAGTAAAGACCAGAAACTGATGCAGCAGGCTCCATGGCAAGCGATTCTGTAAGTGTTATCCCTACACTGTCTGCACCTAGAAGTTTCCACATTATTTGTTTTTCTGTGTGATCTGGTTGACTAGGATATCCAGGTGCTGGTCTTATACCCTATAACAAAGTAAAACATCACTTACATATGACTCATGACCATTACAAACAAGGGGGCCATGATGGCCCTAGATCACTCACCTGAACGAACAATTCTGGTAGGGGGTCACACATGGAAAATACATGCCTAATTATTAACAAAGCCAGTATTTTCAGACAAGAAACATAAATAAATAAATACTGTATGTATATATGAACAAGCAAATTTGATGTGGTATCCCCCGCTGAATGGGTTTGTGTTGAGAAATGGCAAAGAAATATATCCGGCAAAGAGTTAAGGATGTTAGTAAGAAACAAATAATTTATTTGAACTTAAAAGAACAGAAGTCCTTAAGCACAATCAACTAAGAAACCATGATTTTTTTATTAGCTCACCTGTCACAAAGTGACAAGGTGAGCTTTTGTGATCGTGCGGTGTCCGTCGTCCGTCGTCCGTCCGTGCGTCCGTCCGTCCGTCCGTAAACTTTTGCTTGTGACCACTCTAGAGGTCACATTTTTCATGGGATCTTTATGAAAGTTGGTCAGAATGTTCACCTTGATGATATCTAGGTCAAGTTCGAAACTGGGTCACGTGCCATCAAAAACTAGGTCAGTAGGTCTAAAAATAGAAAAACCTTGTGACCTCTCTAGAGGCCATATATTTCACAAGATCTTCATGAAAATCGGTCAGAATGTTCACCTTGATGATATCTAGGTCAAGTTCGAAACTGGGTCACGTTCCATCAAAAACTAGGTCAGTAGGTCTAAAAATAGAAAAACCTTGTGACCTCTCTAGAGGCCATATATTTCACAAGATCTTCATGAAAATTGGTCAGAATGTTCACCTTGATGATATCTAGGTCAAGTTCGAAACTGGGTCACGTTCCATCAAAAACTAGGTCAGTAGGTCAAATAATAGAAAAACCTTGTGACCTCTCTAAAGGCCATATTTTTCATGGTATCTGTATGAAAGTTGGTCAGAATGTTCAATCTTGATGATATCTAGGTCAAGATCGAAACTGGGTCACGTGCGGTCAAAAACTAGGTCAGTAGGGCTAAAAATAGAAAAACCTTGTGACCTCTCTAGAGGCCATATATTTCATGAGATCTTCATGAAAATTGGTCAGAATGTTCATCTTGATGATATCTAGGTCAAGTTTGAAAGTGGGTCACGTGCCATCAAAAACTAGGTCAGTAGGTCAAATAATAGAAAAACCTTGTGACCTCTCTAGAGGCCATATTTTTCATGGGATCTGTATGAAAGTTGGTCAGAATGTTCATCTTGATGATATCTAGGTCAAGTTCGAAAGTGGGTCACGTGCCATCAAAAACTAGGTCAGTAGGTCAAATAATAGAAAAACCTTGTGACCTCTCTAAAGGCCATATTTTCATGGGATCTGTATGAAAATTGGTCTGAATGTTCATCTTGATGATATCTAGGTCAAGTTCGAAACAGGGTCATGTGCGGTCAAAAACTAGGTCAGTAGGTCTAAAATAGAAAAACCTTGTGACCTCTCTAGAGGCCATACTTGTGAATGGATCTCCATAAAAATTGGTCAGAATGTTCACCTTGATGATATCTAGGTCAGGTTTGAAACTGGGTCATGTGCCTTAAAAAACTAGGTCAGTAGGTCAAATAATAAAAAAACCTTGTGACCCTCTCTAGAGGCCATACTTTTCATGGGATCTGTATGAAAGTTGGTCTGAATGTTCATCTTGATGATATCTAGGTCAAGTTTGAAACTGGGTCAACTGCTATCAAAAACTAGGTCAGTAGGTCTAAAATTATTAAAATCTTTTGACCTCTCTAGAGGCCATATTTTTCAATGGATCTTCATGAAAATTGATCTGAATATTCACCTTGATGATATCTAGGTCAGTTTCGAAACTGGGTCACGTGCGGTCAAAAACTAGGCCAGTAGGTATAAAAAATAGAAAAAACTTGTGACCTCTCTAGAGGCCATATTTTTCATGAGATCTTCATGAAAATTAGTGAGAATGTTCACCTTGATGATATCTATGTAAGGTTCAAAACAGGGTCACGTACCTTCGAAAACTAGGTCAATAGGTCAAATAATAGAAAAACCTTGTGACCTCTCTAGAGACCATATTTTTCAATGGATCTTCATGAAAATTGGTCAGAATTTTTATCTTGATAATATCTAGGTCAAGTTCAAAACTGGGTCACATGAGCTCAAAAACTAGGTCACTATGTCTAATAATAGAAAAAACGACGTCATACTCAAAACTGGGTCATGTGGGAAGAGGTGAGCGATTCAGGACCATCATGGTCCTCTTGTTTTTTTTGTGATGGTTGGGGTACAAAACAAACCACTTTGCATGTTGATAAATAAACATGGAAAGTTTAACATTAAAAAAAAAAATTGGTGTGGGGAAGAGGAGGTGTGACCAGGGTGGTGGGGGTGACCGGGTGGGGGTACACGATTTCACATGTTGATAATAAATGTTCAAAGAAAAAAATGAGAGGTTCCACGAAATTCTACCAACTGGTTAGTTTGTTATGTACAAATATGTGAATTTTTAAATAATCAAAGTTACAAAAGAGATCCTGACAAAATTGTGTGTGCACTACCACATTTTGGTGATCTAAAATCAATTTAAGCTTCATAGTTCTATGTCAAATATATAACAAGATTATGAAGCAGAAATTGCCATATTTATAGTACCCTATATAGTTAACACTAAAAACTACTAAGGGCCATAACTCTAGTGTTACTAGGGCAATCTGACCAAAACTTGACAGACCATATTTCCCTACAGTGGTGAACATGTATATGAAGTTTTATTAAAATATTCCAAACCACTTCCTAGATATGGCTCCTGACGGACGGACGGATAACGCCAGAACTATATCCCTCCGCCTTTGGCGGGGGATAAAAAGTAAGTGCCCCCTTTGGGGGCCATGTTTCTGACGAACTGGAATAATCTGAACCAACTTGATATAAGGTAACTGAAGAAACATCATTTAAAGTAAATTTCATAAACCAAAGAGCATTAACCAAATTTTTTTAATGATTTGACCAAGTGACCTAATTTTTCACCAGAGTGACCAAGCAACAAAATAATCCTTAGGCTAGATTTTAAACAGACAAACATTCTGATCAAGTATAATGAAGTTAAAGTAGAACAGGTGGCTGTGTTAGCATTTACATGGTTTTTATGTAAGGTAACCTAGTCACCTAGTTTTTTACCTAAGCACCTCACTTTTCAACTGACATGAATGTGCAGAAAAGGATTTATGATGAGCAAATGGAAAATGTGGCCTCTAGAGTGCCACTAAGGGTTTTCTATGATTTGACCTAGTGGCCTAGCTTATGACCTCAGGTAACCCAGTTTTGATCTTGACCTAAACTTATTAGAAATAAACATTACGATAATGTTTAATGATGATCAAGTTAAATATGATGCTTTTAGAGAGCTATTAAGGTATTTCTATGATTTGATCAAGTGACTTAGTTTAAGACCTCAGATTTGATAGAGACAAACATTCTGACAATTTTTTATGAAGCTCAAATGGAAAATGTGTTCTCTAGAGACTTTTTCTATGATTTGACCTAGTGATTTAGTTTTTAAACTCGGGTAAACCAGTTTGGTACTTAATCTAGATTTCACAGAGACAAACATTCTGGCAAAGTTTTATGAAGATCAAGTAGAAAATATGGTTGCTGTTTGTAAGGTTTTTCTATGATTTGACCTAGTTTTTGATCTTTAGTAAACCGATCGTAAACTTGTCCTATAAATCATGGAAAACATTCTGACAACGATTTATGATCATACAGTAGAAAATGTGGCCTCTAGAGAGTTAACAAGGTTGTTAACACATGACAGACACAGGGTGATCACAATAGCACACCTTGACTACTTTGTGCTCATATGAGCTAAAACAGGGCCCCAGTGGCCAAATAGAATTGCAAATAGTAACGATTAAAGACCCCCTTGTGGCCCTGTTTTTTGACGAAAAGGAATATCTGTACAATCTTCGTAAAGAGTCACAAAAAAAACGTAAGTAAAATTTCAGAATTGGTCCAGCAGTTTCTGACAGTGAGATTTTTAAAGGTGACCATGCCCTCTGTCAGCCATGTTTTACTGTTTTGTGCTCAGGTGAGCAAAAAAGCTCAGTGCATTAAAGATGAGCTAGAAGGTATATGTTACCAAAGTAACAAGTTAAGATATATTACCTGATACTTGATTTTATGTAGTTCTGTAGCATCTAAATGTTCTGCAGACACATAGCCCCAAAGTTCTTTTCTCACTCTCTCATGCAGTTCCTCAGCAAATGCCTAGATTAATACAACAAAAATAATTTTCTCAGAAAGTTATTGGAAACAAAAGCAGTTCTTAAACAGTTTTTTCAGACTAGTACTACTGACATGAAAAAATATCTTCCACAACCGCCTATATATAATCATCTGAATAGTTATGTATCTAAGTCAACCATGCACCGATACAATGTCATGTATCACTGGCATCTGTGTACAGAGTGATTTTCGGTAATTCAAGGGCCATAATTCTGAAGTGCCTGGGCTGATTTGGCTAGTTATAAAACTTGGCCAAGGACTTATTTGCAAACACATTTTGTTCAAGTTTGGTGCAGATCGGATGAGAAATGTTTGACTTTCAGCACAGATAAGATTTGTGACAGACATGCACACACAGACAGGAGTAAATCAATATGTCTCTGTGTGGTGGAAGAGATAACAACTGAATCAGAACATGACAATAGTATGCACAACAACGCTTCACACCTATCACTAGTGAGGTTTGATGAAATTCAGCATAATGGAATACAGCAAGTAGTGTGAACATAAACAAGAGCTGTCTGTTGACAGTATGTGTGTGTGTGTGTGTGTGTGTGTGTGTTCGGGTTTAACATCATTCTTTTTCAACAATTTTTCAGTCATATAAACAACGGTGTCTACTTGTAGCAGTGAGCACAATGCCCAACTTTATAGTGCTGCCTCACTGGAATATCATGCCGTAGACACGTGACATGAAAGATTCAAAGCTATATGTCAAAAGGTTTTGTTAAAATGTGGACTGGTATGAAAAACTTAACCAAGGTGTGACGTAAACACCATGGTGAGTAGGATAGCTCTCCTTTTTCTTTGAACAGTCAAGCTAAATATGACAAACCGTGGGCAATAACTACTTAAAATCACTTAATAGAACATGGTGATCAGGCCACTGATAACACCTTTAAGCTTTAGTGGAAATCTTCACAATGGTGAAAGAATAGTTGCAAAAATATAAAGAAACTAGATAGTGTTTTTGTCACAAAAACATGTCTCTCCCCTATGTATACCTTTAGCTCTGGCGGCCATTTTGTGTAGCGAAGCAAAACGTGTCGGTGATATGCACAACTAGGCTTGGTACTGATCACTCCTGAGAAGTTTCGTCAAAATCCAGCCAACAGTTTGACCTGTGAAAGCTGGACAAAATTTTTCTATTTTTAGATCTGGCAGCCATTTTGTGCAGTGAAGCGGAACCTGCCGGGGAGATGCAAAACTAGGCTTGGTACTGATCACTCCAGTGATGTTTTGTCAAAATCCATCCAGCAGTTTGACCTGTGAAAGCTGGACAAGATTTTTCTTTTTTCAGCTCTGGCAGCCATTTTGTGCAGCAAAACAGAACATGTCAACGATATGCACAATTAGGCTTGGTACTGATCACTCCTGTTTGTTGAAGTTTCGTCAAAATCCAGCCAGCAGTTTGACCTGTGAAAGCTGGACAAATTTTTTCTATTTTTAGCTCTGGCAGCCATTTTGTGCAGTGAAGCGGAACCTGACGGCAATATGCACAGCTAGGCTTGGTACTTGGTACTGATCACTCCTGTGAAGTTTTGTCGAAATCCGGCCAGCAGTTCGAACTGTGAAAGCTGGACAAGCTTAATGCGGACGGACGGACTAACGGCGAGGCAAAAACAATATGTCTCCCCAATGTATGGGGGAGACATAATGACAAATAAAGAGCAATAACTCCCCTGAAAACATCCACCCTAATATGTAAGAAAAGTGGCCTTAACATCATAAAATATGATTCAAGGGTCATAACTCTGCTGAAAATCACTGACCTGGAAACTGCTGATGGTATGCACAATAAGGCTTAGCAATGATCACTCTTGTGGAGATAAGTGTAAGTCTGCCCTGTGGTATCTGAGCAGTTGCATGGACAAATTTTGTGGCATACTGACAGACAGCACTAAATCAATATGTCTCCCCCACTACATTTGGGAGACATACTAATATTCTTACATGGTTTCATGACTAGATCAAATACTTTTCACAAACTTTTAAACACTCTATGTTTACTTTTCATTAAGTCAAGGACCATAACTCTCAAACTCCAGGTGCACAATTTCACATGCTGAATTATATTCATATTATGCTTCATGACCCTAGGTAAAATAGGTTTTAGAATAAGTGTGAAACAAAATTTTATGCCCTTTTATGCACATTTTTGACTAAGTCAGTGGCCATAACTCTGGTCTAGCTGAATAAAATCTCATACAAAACCCAATGTGCATAACTTCACATGCTAAATACTATTCCTATAATGTTTAATAATCATACAACACAAACTGTCAAGCCCATTAAAGCAAGACTGCTTTGTACAAGTTTGATGATCATACACCATACAGTCATTTATAGTTTTTACATCTTTTTTTTAAATTCTAGTACTGTGAACCCTAACAAAGTCAAAACCACACATTTTTTTGTTTGTTTTTTATTCAAAAATGGTTTATCCAAGAATGCTTCTTACTGAGTCTAAGTTAGCTATTTTAAGCTTAGTAAAGGCAAGAAATAGAGAGGGGTTCTATAACCAAGTTTCCATCTGACACATTGTTTGTTCATGACAATAATAGATATCAATCAGAGATGATGGATGCTCCAGTATCCACCTATACTAACACCTCAACCCTTGCTTCTGAGTACTATGATTTATTGTATACAACCAAAAACATTTCTGATATTATCTCCAATACTTGGGTTAAAAAATAAATTATGGTTAAACAGATTTTTGTATACATTATTTTTATATGAAATATGAAACTTACCTCAGCTAGTCTGTCTGCTAAAGCCTTCACCATTATGATACTGTAATCATCACACTCATTTTGGTACCTTGTAGTGAAGATAAAAAGTACATTATGTTATAAGTATATACTCATTGCACAGTCACTGAAGCTATTCCTCTTTGGCCTGCAGCCAACCATTTGCATCTTATTGTTGTTGGTCTGAACCACCCCACCCCCTGCCAAAGAAATGTAAAATTCTATCATCCATTTGACTTACAGAGGGTCAGTGGACCTATCAAGCTGCCAACCCATGCCTGAAGAAAAAATGGACTTTGGGTTTCCGGCAATTAAGTGTCTCCGCATAATCTAAATTGAGACTTTGTGACTGACAAATCCCCTAAACAAGAGAGCCATAGTGGCCCTAAGTCACCCACATGACCATGACTGTTTGACCTTGAATCTACATATGACACACTGAATCAGGAATAGTAACAACTGTTTTTAGTATAAACTGAATCCTCCAGTTTGATGATGATCTGTGAAGCGGTTCATGAGGAGAAGTCAATAAAAGGTTAGCTATTGTTAGCTCTACCTGCCCCTACAAGGGGCCAAAACCTAAATTTTGAAAACATTTTGTGAGAGCACCTTACAATGACACTACACATAAAGTTTGAGATGAAGATCCATCAAGTGGTACTTTAAAAGAAGTCACTAAAGGCATTTGAGCCGCACCATGAGAAAACCAACAAAGCGCATTTGCAACCAGCATGGATCCAGAACAGCCTGCACATCCGCACAGTCTGGTCAGGATCCATGCTGTTCACTAACGGTTTCTCTAATTGCAATAGGCTTTGAAAGTGAACAGCATGGATCCTGACCAGACTGTGCGGATGTGCAGGCTGGTCTGGATCCATGCTGGTCGCAAATGCACTGCGTCGGTTTTCTCATGGTGCAGCTCATTTCTATTTAAGCTATAACAGCCACTAAATAAAGCATAATGCCCCTATGTGAACAAAATAGGAAGAGGACATCTGACCAAGTTTGTTGAAAATCCATCTAGTGATTCGTGAGAAGAAGTTGCTTAAAGGCATTTCTATTTTTAGCACCAACAGCCCCTAACATTGAGCATACCCATCTAGATAAAACAAGAGGGCCATGAAGGCCCTGTATCGCTCACCTGACCTATTGACCTAAAGATCATCAAGATTAACATTCTGACCGAATTCCATTAAGATATGGTCATAAATGTTGTCTATAAAGTGTTAACTAGCTTTTCCTCTGATTTGACCCAGTGACCTAGTTTTTGACCCCACATGACCCAGATTCAAACTTGACCTAAAGATCATCAAGATTAACATTCTGACTAAGTTTCATGAAGATAAAGTTATAAATGTGGCCTCTAGAGTGTTAACAAGCTTTTCCTTTGATTTGACCTAGTAACCTAGTTTTTGACCTCACCTGACCCAGATTAAAACTTGACCTATAGATCATCAAGATTAACATTCTGACCAAGTTTCATTAAGATATGGCATAAATGTGGTCTCTAGAGTTTTAACTAGCTTTTCCTTTGATTTGATCTGGTGACCTAGTTTTTGATCCTACATGACCCAGATTCAAACTGGACCTTGAGACCATCAAGGTAAACATTCTGAATAAGATTCATGAAGATATAGTCATAAATGTGGCCTCTACAGTGTTAAGAAGCTTTCCCTTTGACTTGACCTGGTGACCTAGTTTTTGACCCCAGATGACCCAATATCAAACTTGTCCAAGATTTAATTGAGAGTAACATTCTGACCAAGTTTCATTAAGATTGGGCCAAAATTGTGACTTCTAGAGTGTTAACAAGCTTTTCCTTTGATTTGACCTGGTGACCTAGTTTTTGACCCCAGATGACCCAATATCGAATTCGTCCAAGATTTTATTGAGGGTAACATTCTGATCAAGTTTCATTAAGATTGGGCCAAAATTGTGACCTCTAGAGTGTTAACAGTCAAATTGTTGACAACGGACGCACGGACAACGACGGACGATGGAAACAGGGTGATCACAAAAGCTCACCTTTGAGCACTTTGTGCTCAGGTGAGCTAAAAATGGTATAGGATCTTATTATGATGCTACAGACCAAACTTGATGAAACTCCATAAAGTGGTTCATAAGAAGAAGTCCTTTAAACAAATTGCCTAGCGCCAACATCTGCACAAAACTAGAAAAGAATCTTATAATACTGTTACAGACAAGTTCTTATTCATCCAGCACACTTTAGTGGCCCTTACAATGGGCCGGGTGCCCCCATTTGAACAAATTTTGGAGAGAACCTCATAATAATCCTACAGGCAATGTCTTATGAAGATTCATCAAGCTAAAACAAAAAAAGGTTTAAAAAAGTTAGTAAACCTTCCACTGAATTGTCACAAACTGCATGCAAACCACTTCCAGGTCCATCACATATAAATCTAGCCTGTGATAGCATGTCTGTTGCAAGTAACTCTCAGACTGATTCATCTGATGAATCTGAGGTTTGCTATGTAAACATTTTTATGTACCTCGTGAATTAAGAGATGTGCATTACCCAGTGGGCCCAGTGTGATGTATGTGACCACTTGAAATACTGTACTCCTGTTAAAGTTGTAAGAAAAAATACAGAAACCAAGTGTAAATGTTCAGAACTGTATGGTATAGCATTTTACAGATCTATAACTAGAGTTGTCACAGGAGAGACGAATTATACCCCCGCAATATGCCCTTGTCACAGAACTAAGCCAATGTCGAAGCCAAACTTGCTTGACCTCTGACCTACTGACTTCAAAGTCAATAGGGGTCATCTGCTGGTCATGATCAACCTCTCTATGAAGTTTCAAGATCCTCCGCCCAAGCATTCAAAAGTTATTGTCCTTAAAAGGTTTAAATTTTGAGGGTCACTCTGACCTTTGACCTTTAGAACTCGAAATCAATAGGGATCATCTGATGGTCATGAGCAACCTTCCTATTAAGTTTCGTGATCCTAGGCCCAAGCGTTCTGAAGTTTTTGTCCGAAAACTGTTTAGATGTTCTGTGTGACCTTGACCTTTGACCTACTGACCTCAAAATCATTAGGGGTCATCTGCTGGTCATGACCAAACTCCCTATCAATTTTCATGATCCTAGGCCCAAGCGTTCTTAAGTTATCATCTGGAAACTGTTTAACTGTTTAACTGTTTTGTGTCATTGTGACCTTGACCTTTGACCTACTGACCTCAAAGTCAAACTTGACCTGTATTTTCTGATGTTACATCTGTGTACCAAAAATTATTTAAATCGGTCAAACCTTTCATGAGTTATTGTCCGGAAACCATGAAAACCAACGGACTGACTGACAGACTGCCAAGCTCACTCCTATATACCCCCCAACTTCGTTTTGTGGGGGTATAAATAGCTCAGGAACAGGTGATGCCATTTTAGAAGCTGACTGTAAACATGCATTTACAGTTCATGTGTTCCCTGTTGCTGTTTGGAGTTTGTTTGTTAAATTAACGAGAACTGGTTACGCCAGGATACAATAACCTACCAAAGTTTGATGAAGATTCATCAAGCAGTTCATGAAAAGAATCTGTTTAATGGTATTTCTAATTTTAGCTCTAGCTGCCCCTAAAAAGGGTCGAGTGCCCTCATTTGAACAAACTTCTACCAAGTTTTATTTTAAACAGATTTTATAGAGCAAACTGTTGGACAGACAAGCTGGCAGGAAGTATTCCAGTATCTTATATCTCTTTCCCTTCTGGTTGATGGGTAGCTGGGACACTATATACTGAAATAATATTTTATACATACTTTTCACACAATTTGTCAACTCCATGGCCAGCTGTGACTGCAAACAACCCAATATGGTCCTGAAGCCCTGTTTGTTTTGGAGCCACAAAATCTGACAGGCATAGGTAGGGATCACTGGATGCAGAATCCTTTTCAGCCTAAAATTTGTAAATAATTGCTTTAGTTCTCAGGCAACACACATTTTATTTAGAGCCAGTCCTATTTTTCAGAAAATAAAAACAAAATTCAGAATGTGCATGTTATCTTTAAATTTTCTTCTTTTCCAGCTCCGGTCATTGGACAGAAGAAATACAAGAGGGATATAGTAGCCCTAAGCTGTTGTTGCAGTTGTTCTATACTCTCTATTTCTAATTATTACAACAGTCACAGAGACTGGACTCATTTTACCTGTAATTAAAAAAAGGAACTTGTGTGCGACACAACATCTCATACTGGGAAATATTTATACCAAGTAATTTTGAAATCCCTTGATAAGAGTTGTGGACTGGACATGACGTGGACCCTCTTAACCTTTCACCCCCAAAGTCTGACTTTGACCTTTAAAATGGTGGTCTTTGGTTTGACATGTAACCTTATTATGCAGAACATTTGTGCAAAGTGATTTCAAAATCCTTTGATAAATGAAATGGCAATTATGCACCCTGTTAACCTTTGACCTGTGTTTTGTTTTTGTTGGGTTTTAATGTTACACTGACACAATTACAGGTCATATGGCAGGAATTCCCCAGGTGACCCTCTCTGCCTTCTTCTTCACAGGTGGGAACCTGGGTAGTATCACCAACCATGGATGGCTTCCTCACATGAAGATTCAACATTTGACGCTCAACCCCGCATCTGTGAGGGGCAAGTGATTCGAAGTCAGAGACCTTAGACCTCCAAGTGTGACCTTAACCCTCAAGATAGGGATTGTTGTCATGAGCTCGACAGTCCATTTCTATGTTCCTATTTTTTCTTGGAAAAAGGCAGGGGACAACAACTAACATGGGAATACAAGTCCTGTCTATGGGTGCTTTATACCTGGCATGCTAAAGACTCGGGGAAAGGTCTATTTCCTGAGCAGCTGGCTATTGTACCAATAATCTAAGAAATCTGTTAATAGAGTACAAGTACAAAGTTTACCAAACTTTCATCTAACCTTATTTCATGGTGTATATTTCTCTTTCCTGTGTACAGCTGAAAACTGTCTTATAGTTCAAGTAAATTTTTAATTATAATAACTGGAAGAGACAGACCATTATAATTGTAAATTCAAAACTGGGATACACTAGGCTTACTGTTGGCTATGATGCCTCAGAATTGAGATTTACATTGTGGAATGGAGGAATATGGTAAAAAGAACTCAACTATGCTAAAAATATTTTGTCAGGGACATGCTATGCCATTTCTTCAGACTTTTTCACCAGACATTCCACCTGATGGCTGTAAAGCCCAGTGTTATGTATTAAAGTTTTATGCATAAGAAACACTACTTTCTTTTCAGCTAAATTCATCATTTAGGTAAACTTAAATTTTAAGTATTATAGATTCATCTGACAACCACAGGCAATCATCTTAGGAAGCTTGACTAACGTAGGCCCAAACAATCTTCATCTATAGCTTGACTAACGTAGGCCCAAACAATCTTCATCTATTGAACGGTAACTAACGTAGGCCCAAACAATCTTCATCTATTGAACGGTAACCATTTCCAGTCATTGTGACCTTGACCTTTAATCTACTGACTCCATAATCATTTACAGATGTCTTCTCACCTACATATCAGATCTTGTGACAATGACAAAAGCAATATATCCCTTTTTCTGGGAAGGACCATAAAAATCATCTCAAAATACACTTGCAGCAACACACTACATATTAAACTGAAAAGTTCACCTGTTGTCTTAGACCATGTAATGTTTCGAGATGTTGCCCAGTTTCGCTGTACACTTCTATATCATCTCCAACACTGCTGGCAGGATAAAAAGCCACTACTGCATGTGCCTGTATACTCTGTGAGCTTACAATCTCCTTCAACATTTTCTGAGCATCATCAAACACTTTCTTTGCTTCATCACCTAGATTTAAATATTTTAGCAGTATGATAACAAAAAGTTTATGTAAAACTTCTTTCCTTTAGGTGTAATTTAACTAGATGTGTGTCCATAGGATATTGGTGCTCCCAATGTCACTGTACATGGTTTCATGACTCTAGGCGGAATATTTTAAGATATACAAACTTTTAGGCACTTAACATGTAATTTGGTCTGACTGAGTGAAAACAGAACACCATTCTCTATAACAATCCTCTAATGTGTTATGACTTGACATAAAATACTTTTTGAGATGCATGCAATACAAACTTGTATACCCTTTATGAATATTCTGACTAAATCAAGGGCCATACTCTGGTCTGACTCAACCTGTTACATGGTGCAAGTGGCTAGTTCCTTATGAACATGGACTCAACTACATACACAGTCAACCACTGATTGACTAGAACTGGTTGCTGTAAGTTGCCAATCCCTCCTGAACATGGACTTAATTACCTATACTGTTAGCCTATCCATAAGTAGACTAGAATCAACCTCTGAAAGCAGCCTATAGGCATCGCACAGTATTATGCCGTTTTTGAAATGTAAACAAAAGAATAATATAAGATTAAGTCCATATAAAACGTTTCTTCAATAAGGTTCAACAAAAACTTTTTCACTAGCTGAAACATGCAATTATTAACATGTAAAATGTATTTATGTTTAAATACACTTTGCCTTAAATAAAAATAAATGTACAGTAAAAACTCTGAAAACCGGACCCTGTCCAGTTTTCAGAGGATTTTGCACAGATTTGTGAGAGGTATTATATATATTCATTTTTATTTATTTCATCCGACCATATTATGTTCAATGTCTGTTAGGTTTTTCTTTTTCAAAATATGCATTGTATCTCTCTGTTATGTATTAAAATTTAATCAGTTTTAACACAAAAACATCACTTAACAAGAGCTCGTCGAACACGAAATGCCCCCCTTGATGCATTCAGTAATTGCACAAAGAACAGAAATTATATGCTCAATGTAAACAAAAGTTCTACCATTCTGGTTTAATCTGACTTTGACCTTTAACCTATTAACCTAACAAGAGATTACAGAGTGATCTTGGTGCCATCCACTGAGCCATTTTTGAATGTTTCAAATTTCAAGACTAGCTCAAGGTCAAAATCAAGATCAAATTTCATTTCGGTACAAAACAATGTGTATGTGGTCCAAATTTGAAAACTGTGGCTTGAGAAATGTGAAAGAAGGTCATTAGACCAATTTCAAGGTCAAAGCCAAGGCGAAGCCATATTTGACCCTAGGGGAATAATTTGAACAATCTTAGTAGAGGACCACTAGATGATGTCATATATGAAATATCAAAGCCCTAGGCCCTGTGGTTTTGGACAAGAGGTTTTTTCAAAGTTTTTTCCTATATAAGTCTATATAAACCATGTGACCACCGGGATGGGATCATATTTGACCCCAGGGAAATAATCTGAACAATCTTGGTATAGGTCCACTAGATTTTGCTACATACCAAATATGAAAGCCCTAGGCCCTATGGTTTTGGACAAGAAGATCAGAAACCGTTTAACTGTTCCTGGCCAATGTGACCTTGACCTTTGACCTAATGACCTCAAAATCAATAGGGGTCATCTGCTGGTCATGGCCAACCTAACTATCAATTTTCCTGACACTAGGCCCAAGCGTTCTTGAGTTATTGCATGGAAACCATTTTACTGTTTCTAGTCACTGTAACCTTGACCTTTGACATACTGACCTCAAAATCAATAGGGGTCATCTGCTGGTCATGACCAACCTCCCTATCAACTTTCATGATCCTAGGCCCAAGTGTTCTTGAGTTATCATCCGGAAACCATTTTACTATTCAGGGTCACTGTGACCTTGACCTTTGACATACAGACCTCAAAATCAATAGGGGTCATCTGCTGGTCATGACCAACCTCCCTATCAACTTTCATGATCCTAGGCCTAAGCGTTCTTGAGTTATCATCCGGAAACAGATTGGTCTACATTCCGACCGACCGACCGAAATCTGCAAAACAATATACCCCTCCTTCTTCGAAGGGGGGCATCAAAATTATTCTATGATGAAAAAACAAGAGGGGCATGATGACCCTGGATCGCTCACCTGAGTAATATGAGCTACATGTTTCAAATGTCAAACTGATGATTTTTAGAAATTTTTTGGAAGATTTTCCAATGTACAATCAAGTAACCCCTGGGGCGGGGCCAATTTTACCCCGGGGGTCATGATTTGAACAAAGTTTGTAGAAGTCTACTAGGCAATGTTACATATCAAATATCTAAGATCTAAGCCTTCTGGTTTATTTTAAGCAAATTTATGAAGATTTCCCTATGTACAATCAAGTAACCCCTGGGGCTGGGTCAATTTGACCCTGTGGGGGTCAAGATTTGAATAAATTTTGTAGAGGTCCACGAGGCAATGCTACATGTCAAATATCTAAGTTCTAGGCCTTCTGGTTTATTTTTAGAAAATTTTGAAGATTTTTCAATGTACAATCAAGTAACCCCATGGGGTGGGGTCAATTTGATCCCGGGGGTCATGATTTGAACAAATTTTGTAGAAGTCTACTAGGCAATGCTCCACGTCAAATACCTAAGATCTAGGCCTTCTGGTTGATTTTTAGAATTTTTTTGAAGATTTTCCTATGTAAAATCAAGTGACCCCTGGGGCTGGTCAATTTTGATCCCGGGGGTCATGATTTGAACAAATTTTGTAGAGGTCCACTAGGCAATGCTACATGTCAAATATCTAAGCTCTAGGCCTTCTGGATTATTTTTTAAATTTTTTGGAAGATTTTCCTATAGAAATCTATGTAAAATCAAGTGACCCCTGGGGCGGAGTTAATTTTAACCCTGGGGTCATGATTTGAACAACTTTAGTAGAGGTCCACTAGGCAATGCTACATGTCAAATATCTAAGCTCTAGGGCTTCTGGTTTTTGAGAAGAAGATTTTTTAATATTTTCCTATGTAAAATCATTTGACCCCTCGGTTGGGGTCAATTTTGACCCTTGGGTCATGATTTGAAAAACTTGGTAGAGGTCCACTAGGTAATGCTTCACACTAAATATCTAAGCCCTAGGTTTTCTAGTTTTTGAGAAGAAGATTTTTAAAGTTTTTCCTTTTGGTTGCCATGGCAACTAGAGTTCTGCATGGAATTCAATTCTTTGAACAATTTTTGTAGAGCTTCACCCAAGAAACATTCCTGTGAAGTTTGGATGAAATTGGCCTAGCGGTTTATGAGGAGATGTTGTTTAAAGTAAAAGTTTACGGATGGACTACGGACGGTGAGTGATCACAATAGCTCACCCTGAGCCTTTGGCTCAGGTGAGCTAATAAAAATGTTTCACTACTCCTGGAGATATGAATAGACTAGCTCTTATAAATCATGGAACATGCATCATTTGAATATCAATATAAAATGGTAAATAAAAATATTTAGCTTTTTTATAATCCGAAAAAAATGTCATATTATGAACAAGAGGGTCATGGTGACCCTGGATCGCTCACCTGAGTAATATGAGCTACATGTTTCAAATGTCAAACTGAAGATTTTTAGAAATGTTTTGGAAGATTTTCTGATGTACAATCAAGTAACCCCTGGGGCGGGGCCAATTTTACCCCGGGGGTCATGATTTGAACAAAGTTTGGAGAAGTCTACTAGGCAATGTTACATATCAAATATCTAAGATCTAGGCCTTTTGGTTTATTTTTAGCAAATTTATGAAGATTTCCCTATGTACAATCAAGTAACCCCTGGGGCTGGGTCAATTTGACCCTGGGGGGGTCAAGATTTTAACAAATTTTGTAGAGGTCCACTAGGCAATGCTACATGTTAAATATCTAAGCTCTATGCCTTCTGGTTTATTTTTAGAAAATTTTTGAAGATTTTTCTTTGTACAATCAAGTAACCCTATGGGGCAGGGTCAATTTGACCCAGGGGGTCATGATTTGAACAAATTTTGTAGAAGTCTACTAGGCAATGCTACAGTCAAATATCTAAAATCTAGGCCTTCTGGTTTATTTTTAGAAATTTTTTGAAGATTTTCCTATGTAAAATCAAGTGACCCCTGGGGCGGGGCCAATTTTACCCCGGGGGCCATAATTTGAACAAAGTTTGTAGAAGTCTTCTAGGCAATGTTACATATCAAATATCTAAGATCTAGGCCTTCTGGTTTATTTTTAGCAAATTTATGAAGATTTCCTTATGCACAATCAAGTAACCCCTGGGGCTGGGTCAATTTAACCCTGGGGGGGGGGGTCAAGATTTTAACAAATTTTGTAGAGGTCAACTAGGCAATGCTACATGTCAAATATCTAAGCTCTAGGCCTTCTGGTTTATTTTTAGAAAATTTTGAAGATTTTTCTATGTACCATCAAGTAACCCCATGGGGCGGGGTCAATTTGATCCCGGAGGTCATGATTTGAACAAATTTTGTGGAAGTCTACTAGGCAATGCTACATGTCAAATATCTAAGATATAGGCCTTCTGGTTTATTTTTAGAAATTTTTTAAAGATTTTCCTACGTAAAATCAAGTGACCCCTGGGGCAGGGTCAATTTTGATGGGGGGGAAGGGGGGTCATGATTTGAACAAATTTTGTAGAGGTCCATTAGGCAATGCTACATGTGAAATATCTAAGCTCTAGGCCTTTTGGTTTAGTTTTAGAAAATTTTGGAAGATTTTCCTATGTTTTAACTTTTGCATATCAATGTCATATTATAAAAATCACTCGTATAACAGATCAATTAACTTCTCCCTCTTAGATTAAGATATTTGCACTTTACAGCTACTATACAAAATACAAACACACAGATAAATATTTTTCATATAGTTTTTCATATATCTTTATCTTATTCAAAGGCAAAAATTCTGAAAACAATACTTGAGCATGATTTTAACTTTTGCATATCAAAGATATAAAAACAAGAGCTGTCACAGGCGACAGCGCGCTCGACTATTTCGATGCTGGATAGTGAAACTGGGCACATCTGAGGAAACAAGAGCTGTCACTGGAGTGTTTAATGACTCCAATTGTGAATGAAGATATTGCGCAATAGCCTGAGTCTATGTCAAAAATATCAACTTAAAGTAATAAGAGAGGTAAAGATAAAATGTATCAAAACACTATATAAGTATATCCTAAGCAAAAAGGGGCATAATTCATTAAATATTGGTGCCAGAGTTATGCAGCTTGTGTCATATAGTGTGGGTGATGATGTTGAACAACTATTTTAAGTTTGAATCAAATCCATTCAGTAATAACAGAGACAGAGTGAAAAAGCATCAAAACTTTAACCTAAAATTCTAAGTAAAAAGGGGGAATAATTAATGAAAAATTGATGCCAGAGTTATGCACCTTGCGTCATATGGTGTGGGTGATGATGTTGAACAACTATTTTAAGTTTGAATCAAATCCATTCAGTAATAACAGAGACAGAGTGAAAGTGCATCAAAACTTTGACCTAAAATTCTAAGTAAAAAGGGGAAATAATTCATGAAAAATTGGTCCCAGAGTTATGCACCTTGTGTCATGTGATAAAGGTAATGATGTTGAACAATTGTTTAAGTTTGAATCAGATCCATTCAGTAATAACAGAGATAGAGTGAAAGTGCATAAAACTCTAACCTGAAATTCTAAGTAAAAAGGGGAATAATTCATGAAAAATTGTGCCAGAGTTATGCACCTTGTGTCATATGATGTGGGTGATGATGCTGAACAACTATTTCAAGTTTGAATCAAATCCATTCAGTAATAACAGAGGTAGAGTGAAAGTGCACCAAAACTTTAACCTGAAATTCTAAGTAAAAAAGGGGGAATAAATCATGAAAAAATGGTGCCAGAGTTATGCACATTGTGTCATATAATGTGGGTGATGATGCTGAACAACTATTTTAAGTTTGAATCAAATCCATTCAGTAATAGCAGAGATAGAGTGAAAGTGCATCAAAACTTTAACCTGAAAATCTAAGTGAAAAGGGGGGATAATTCATGAAATATTGGTGCCAGAGTTATGGCCCTTATGTTAGATGATGTGGATGATGATGAGGAATAAGTATTTCAAGTTTGAATCAAATCTATCAAGTAATTACAGAGATAAGTTGAAAAAAGAGAAAGTGCACCAAAACTTTAACCAAGGTGGGGGACAAGGAAAGACGCCGACGCCGGGGTAAGTAGGATAGCTCTCCTTATACTTCGTACAGTCAAGCTAAAAACAACACTCAAGTTATTAAGTGGACACTGTCAATCATGACTGATACAAGCCCGCATGCTTAGCTCAGTAGGGAGAGCGCATATCTATTGATCACAGGATCGTGAGATAGATCCTCAAGCGCATCGTAAGTTTTCAGTGATGATTTGATAAAAGACGTGTCTGATATCAGTCATCCTCATCCTCTCATGTGGGGAAGTTGGCAGTTACTTGCAGAGAAACAAGTTTGTACTGGCATAGAATCCAGAAGCACTGGTGAGGTTAACTGCCTGCTGTTACATAACTGGAATACTGTTAAAAAAGGCATTAAACCCAAAACAAACTAGAGCTATCACTAAAGGTGATGAATGTACCCCCCGCATGCACTGACACAGTACATTGCAATTTGACGCACACAAGATTGCATAATTATGTGGACTGTATGTATATAGACTGTATGTATACAGTATAGTAACAAAAAACAAAGTCCCATAACTATGCAGAATATTTATCTAAAAGAATGTAACATGCACCATGCACAACTAGGGTTGGTACTGATCACTTGTTTGAAGTTTCATTAAATTGTGTGTAAGGGTTTGGTAGATAAGGCACGCACAAGATGGCATATGCAGACTGTATGTACATAGTATGTTAACAAGAAACAAAGTCCCATAACTCTGCAATTTTTGTCGCTGAAAGAACCTAACATGACCCATGCACAACTACTGTTGGTACTGATCACTTGTGTGAAGTTTCATTAAACTGTGTCAAGAGGATGAGGAGAGATGGTGCGCACAAGATTGTGTCTATGTATATAGTATAGTAACAAAAAAACAAAGTCCCATAACTCTGCAAATTTTTTTTCTAAAAGAACCTAACATGCCCCATGCACAACTACTGTTGGTACTGATCACTTGTGTGAAGTTTCATTAAATTCTGTCAAGGGGATAAGGTGAGATTGTGCGCACAAGATTGCGTCTACGGATAGACGGACAGACAGACAACCTGAAACCAGTATACCCCCCCTTACAACTTTGTTGTCGGGGGGTACAAATAAAGGACTGATTCTAAAGAGATACTAAATTGAACTGATCCCCAAAATTAGTGGTTAGTAGAGGACCAATCTATAGACAGATAAACTGACAAGCAAAACAACATATTCTGTCTTCTTATAATATGCTGGTGGGAGGTGGCAAACATATGTGAAATGGGGCTAATGGCTCAATTGGCAGTTTCCAAGTATTGCTGAAAAACTTGTGATTCTCTGCCAGACATAACAGACTCTCCATTTCATAAAGGCATTAACAATATAGAACATTAATTCTCTGCCAGACATAACAGACTCTCTATTTCATTTAGGCCATTAACAATATAGAACATTAATTCTCTGCCAGACATAACAGACTCTCCATTTCATTTAGGCCATTAACAATATAGAACATTAATTCTCTGCCAGACATAACAGACTCTCCATTTCATAAAGGCATTAACAATATAGAACATTATAAAGCCATTAACAATATAGAACATTGATTCTCTGCCAGACATAACAGACTCTCCATTTCATAAAGGCATTAACAATATAGAATATTGATTCTCTGCCAGACATAACAGACTCTCCATTTCATAAAGGCATTAACAATATAGAACATTCATTCTCTGCCAGACATAACAGACTCTCTATTTCATAAAGGCATTAACAATATAGAACATTAATTCTCTGCCCGACATAACAGACTCTCCATTTCATAAAGCCATTAACAATATAGAACATTAATTCTCTGCCAGACATAACAGACTCTCCATTTCATAAAGCCATTAACAATATAGAACATTAATTCTCTGCCAGACATAACAGACTCTCTATTTCATAAAGCCATTAACAATATAGAACATTAATCATACCAACAGTTTTGTCGTTGAAAATTTTTGGGTATCCTCTATTTGGATATTTCCCTCTCAGCTGCCACACATCAAAGAATGGTTTCCAGTCTATATAAGGTATCAATTTGTTCAGGTCGTAGTTTTCAAACTTCCTCACACCAGTGAAAGTTGGAGCAGCTGAATAAAGATATAAAATTGATGTATACTGTATAATGGTCTTATAACATCATTAGTTAAATGAAATAAAACTTATCATTTAAACATCTTTAACTCATAGGACTTTCAAAAGAAATTCCCATAATCACTTAAAATGGGCATATTTAGAAACTAGAGACTGCTTTCAGTAAAATCACACATCTCGTACCAATTCATTTAAACAGAAAAGTGAATCAATAATCAATATATGTAACAAGTTCCCAACTGGAAGGCTACTGCAGTATAACAAAATGATCTGATATCTGTCAATGATGTATAAACAATATTGTTCTACATATAAAATATGTTAAAACACACTGTTTGGATTAAAATTTGCATATATAAAAATCTATAGTTGGTGATTGCTTATAACATCTATATAAATTTTGATAGCATTTCATTCTGAAATTGGTGGGAGATGAGAAAAAAGGTAGGTGTAATTCTGAAGAAAATACACCAAAATACAAGTTTCTTTTTTAACTGGGTTCATATGATACATGAGTTTATATCAAAATATGACACACTGTCTCATTATGCGGAACGTTTGGGTCAAGTAATATTAAAATACCTTAACCTTTAGCCTGCTGGTGGCAAGCGATTCTGCCTTTGCGACCAGTGTAGACCAAGATTAGCATGCATGGACATGAAAACTGATCATGGTCTGCACTATTCGCTATTCAGTCAGTAAATTTTCAGTGAACACACCTTTGAATAGTAAGTAGTCCATTTTAGAAATTTAGCAGGTTAAAGGTTAAAGGATGACAGAGTGGACCAGACAGGAAAAGAAAACTTATCAACCTTCGACCTCCAACTGTAACCTTGAACTTTGAGTCAGGGATAAGGGTGTTGCGTTAGACACTTTGTCTCAATATGGGAAACAATTGTGCCAAGTAATATTAAAATCACTTAATGGATGACAAAGTTATTGACCAAACAGGAAAAAAAACATATTGATTTTAGACCTCTAAATGAGACCTTGACCTTTGAGATAGGGGTCTGGCATGACACATCGTCTTATTATGGGATACATTTGTGCAGATAATATTAAAATCCCTAAATAGATTGTTGAGTTACAGGCTAGATGGGAAAAAGCCCTATTCACATTTGACCTCCAAGTATGACCTTGACCTTTGAGCAAGGTGTCTGGGTTTTGCGAATGACACATCATCTCATCCAAGGGAATATTTGTGCCGAATAATATTTAAATCCTGTTTTGCATGACAAAGTTGCGGACCGGACAGGAAAATAACCCTTCTGACCTTTGATCTCCAAGTGTGCCTTGACCTTTGAGCTAGGGTTCTGGATGTAGTGCATGACACATTGTCTGTTTATGGGAAACATTTAAGCCAAGTAATATAGTAATCCTTTGATGAAACAGACACTGTTCATGCCATGTTAACATTTGACTGCCAAGTGTGACCTAGACCTATATGCTAGGGGCCTGAAAGTTGTGCATGAAACATTGTCTTGTGTCAAGTGATACTGAAATCCCTTCATGGATCATTGAGTTACAGACCGGACAGAAGAAAAGCCACGTTGACCTTTGACCTCAAAGTGTAACCTTAACCTTTGAGCTAGGGGTCTGGGTTTATTCGCGACACGTCGTCTCTGTATGGGAAACATTTGTGCCAGGTAATAATAAAGTCCCTTGATGAGTTATGGACTGGACAAGCAATTGCGGATGGACGGAACGAAATGATGGACAGATGGAAAAACGCAATCCTATAGTCCCCGAATCTGGTTTCCAATAGGGGAACCAGCCATATAAGACATTTTGTGATAAAAATTTAGTTTTGAAAATGGAAGAGAAATAACCAAATTATGTTAGAAATTGTATGAACTATAAATAATCAGTTGTTTTCAAAACACATAATTATGATCTACATAATGGCAAATAAAAGGAGACAAGACATTAAGTAAGTTTTCATATTGACTTTGACCTTAAGAGGTCATAACTCATTCAACACATGCAAAACTAGCCTTGGTATTACACCTTTGTCAGGGCTCCGGAAAATTTGATAACTCAATCGGTCCGAAACGAAAATCCTGATATCGGCACTACCCCACCCACCGCATTCTCAATATTACACATTTTGTAAAACGTGATAGAGTAAAGAAATAAGCATGTCATTCATTAAATATGAGTTATAAGCATGTCATTCATTAAATATGAGTTACCTGTCACCACGAGTTACCATACAATGAAGACAGTTATTCAGTGTTATGAGTGATCGTTACTTTGTTTAAATTTCGATGTTTTTCCGAGAAAATACTTGCAAGGATAAAATTGCCGAGGGCACGTAACTAGTCTAAAAGCCAACGCACGTGACTTCGGTACCGTATACACGGCAGATACTTTGTGATGTTTCCTCATTCTTTGACGGAATTCTATAAAATACAATGCGTCAAAGTGAATTACACGACATATATTCTCTGCTAAACAGCCTCAGTATTTTAAGAATACTCTGCCGCGGACCGAATGTGTCCATTATATGAACGCTGAGATTGAATTTCCCGCATGTACCAAAAGATCACGCGGGTTGGCCACGGATATTTCATTTCACTTACTTACGTTGTACTTCAGTAAGCAACTACATTTTATAAAGTTATATGTTCTCTTCTGATGTAAACAAAATTTTATTTTGAAACGTTTTTCAAAAGACCGATTTGATAAACAGCGCCACCCCATGTTTGCCAGTCCATCTTTTTCTTTTTCTTTTTTGTACGGTCGGGTTGCAAAGACGATTTTCTGCACTTGTTTCAACTGGAGCCCCAAAAAATGAATCATGTAATTTTTTCTAGTCAAGTAATTATAAAAATTATTTTTATCGGTTTTCCATGTGATGTCTCATTAAATCAAAGACCTATAATGTACAATTATAGCTCGTTGATTAAATGCAGTGACCATTTGTTTTTTACCCGTGATCAAACATAGCCTTTTGAAATAAGCCATCCGTCGGATTCTAAATAAATGAAGTGGATCCCCGTCGAAATGATTTGGATCCAGTCAGAAACAACTGGAAACCAGTCAAAAATGTTTAATACATTGCAATCGGCTGTCTGCAAACATTAAAGGATGTGCCGCGCGAGCACTGATTGCATAACGTGCTAATTACGGACCAATTATCAAAGTGACAATCAGACCGAATGACACGTTTATTGATTATCTGAAGGTGCAAACAACAATTTCCTGCTTGACAGGTGGTCCTGTATTGAGATATCAGACCGAAATTTATACTTTTCTCCATTTTTATGGGACCGATTTTTTTCGTTTTTTCACTTCACGAATCGGTCTGAAAAGTCAAAAATCGGTTCAAAACCGACAAACCGGCAAATTTCCGAAGCCCTGACCTTTGTTTGTTTATGCGACATTTTGCCCAAAAAACAACTATGAAACAATACCCTAATCAGCCGAATATAGGTCACACTCGTGTATAGGACGCAGTGAAAAAATATCAGCAGAATTCTGGAAAAATGCTTATACCCACTTATCACTTATCCGAATTTATATTTGTCTGAAATTCGCTATAGTTTCTCGCTGGTTTTTGCTTAATCATTTTCGATGTTTTTGGATGTTGTGGCAAGTATTTAAATTGAAAAGCATAAACTCCGTGTAAGCACTAAACTGCCGCATCCTCTGACCACTCCATGAATATAAACGAAAGTACACTTCGGCATGTGGCGGTAAAATGACATTATTTTAAGACTGGTTTGCAAATTGTTTTGAACATTACGGATCAGCGACTATGATCATACTGGATCAGTCTAAAATCTCGCATGCACATGTTTACAGTTGCCTCCGGGTATGATTAAACGGTTAATTATTTGCAGATTGTGACAGTAGGTATAAGATAAAGTAATGCCACGGGAGTGAATTTCTCAATGAACATGAGGATTATAGACAACTATCAAAATTATGTTTGAAGATTAGATAATCAATTTCCAGGCTACCTGATATGGAGTTTCAAGTATTTTAATGCAAAATGTGTGAAAACACACCGGGAAAGTTTTACACAGGTCTTGTTAAAAACTTAATGATCAGTTACAGAAATGCGTTGTAAAATATATTTTAATGAAAAACAGCATTTATTTATCTTTTTTACGTGAGCTCTAAATTTTACATTTTATACAAAAGTAATTTAAGATGCTGGGTCCCGATATCGGCTATTAGCTATGCCTGAGTCATTGGTATTTACTCCCCTTGAATTCTCTTCAATATAGAGGTACGCGGGGTAAACAAAGATCGATTTTCTAAATTTTTGAGTCAGGGAAAATGTTTGGTCTTTTTCTATCCCCATATATAGGATGCATCGGTCCTTCGAGACCAGAATCTCGTAAAAAAATGTGCGTCTTATATTTGTAGGATGACGGTACTACATATCGATGATTTGATTAAAACCAAATCAATCATCAAAGAACTGATCAACTGTAATAAGCTATATTTACCACATGCTCTTACTTATCAAGATGAGGTTCTTCAGCTATTCAAAAGTTTCAAGTAACATGGCATTTTATTTCAGAAATATATAAATAGCCAAAGTAATACTCAAATTTAGTTAAAACATAAACAACAATATCAATCAAACTATATATGTGATCCAAACATCCCTAACACATTTTTTTTTAATATCTGACCTACAACTGCCACCTTTGATCTTTAAGACTTCTGTTATGCATCTATCTCTTTCTGTTATGATGTACATGTGTAAAATCCATTACTTTCAGGGGTATAGACATGAGTCCAATATAACACCCAAATACTTCATTGCTTGGGGAAGAGTAAAAGTCGGGCAATAACATTTCTAGAAAAATTTTCCTTTTAGCAGTTGACTGATTCTCCAGTGAAACTTACCCGGCACAGACTCTTCTATCCAGTCCAACTTTAAACGCTTTTCTTGTGCTTTTTCTAAACTGAGGTATTTTCTGTCCTGTAAATATATGTTGAACACAACTTAATCAGGCTATTCTTCATTTTATACATCCACTTACTTGATAACCTTATTTCAACATTTTCTAAAACTTTAGATATTCCAAGACTTACATACCTAACAAAGAACAAGAGGCTCAAACCCAGGCTTAATTTGCTTACCTGACCATAAATTTAGACCTTACTTCTGACCTTGTTTGACAAACATCCATTAAGCAATTCATTAAAAGTTATTTTAAGAGTTCTTTTATATTTACTGTGGCAACCTTCAAAGCAGCTAAGCAGAACCATTTGAACAAATGTGAGAGAGGACCATACAAGGATGATAGAGACCAAGTTTGAAGATTATCTCTAGTGGCCCAATTTGAACAAAATTGGGGGAGGATCGTACAAGGATGCTACAGACCAAATTTGATGATCCATCAACTCATTCACAAAACAAGTCATTAAAAGGTATTTTCATTGTTAGCCCTAGTGGCCCCTAAATGGGAGGACTATACAATGATGCTACAGACCAAGTTTGATGAAGATCAATTAAAAGGTTTATGAGAAGATGCTGTTTAAAGGTTTTTCTATTTTTAGTTTTGGAGACCCTTAAAAGGGACAAAGGTGACCCATTTGAACAAATCCATAGAGGTCCATGCCAGGAAGATACTGACTAAGTTTGGTGTAATTCTGACCAGTAGTTTCAAAGGAGATGTTTAAGTAAAAATGTTGACGCAGGACGAAAGACAATGGATGATGGAAGCCAGTTTATCCACCAATACTAACAGCTCTCCTTGAACAAAGTTTAGGTGAGCTAAAAAGGGTCATGTTCTATTATACATATTTGACTGTATCCAATCATGTCATTCAGAAGTACAGATATAACATAAGTAATTCCTGACTTATGTCATTAGTTTGACCTTTCCCCTGGCAGAGTAAGGCCCAGACAAGGATTTGAACTGTGACCTGTTCATTCCACAAAAGGTACACTTTACAAACGCTTTAGCCTACTGAACCACAGTGTAACTTTCAAAGTATGCAGATTGATCGAGTTATTCAGCAATTTTCTATTTTAGTAAAAGTGAGCTTGACCTGAGTGACCCCCAAATATATTCCCAACCTCTGCCTTTGATAAAAGCTACCTAAACACAACAAGTTTGCTGACAATAGGTGTGCCCATGCAAGCTAAAGATATTGAGTAAAAACCATTTTTCTATTTTTGGTTGCGGGTTTATCCCGTAACCAAAGTTAAGTGTATTTCTGACAATCAAGTAGCATCTTTATTTGATTCCAAATCACATCCAAAGGATATGTTCATGTGCTACAAAAAGTAGTTCCATTCATGAACAATGCGGATGAATTATCAATGATCAAGTAGTTCTTATTCATCCTCTATATCCATTCACACTGGCCATTTAGATTATATAAGACCTGTCAATGATTAGGTATTCCAGTCTATGGTTACATCACTGACTTCCAGCTGTTCATGTAAGGTCAGGCAGAGGTTATCTTAGATATGAGGCACATTAGTATTCGTTTCTTATACATGTATATTTAAAGATTGGCATTTAAAATGAAAATAAATCTAGCAAAACCCACAACCACCAGATATCTCAAGGCTTTGATTAATAACTGCAGTGAACCCAAATATCACCCAAAGTTAATTCTTCAGATAAGCTTGCTGTGCACCAAGTTTAATAAGTTAAGCACTCAGTGGGACACATTAAATCAGTTATACTTACCTAGAATCTGACCTCACTGACCTCATATGCAATCCCAGCCTTGTTTTTTTATAAGCTATTTATATGCATAAAGTTTAATTTCAATCCATCAACCAGAACTTAAAGCTATTGAGCAGAAACTGTATATTTTGTTCTATTTATAGTGAGTGACCATGATCTTGACTCCACTGACCACAAATTGAAACAATCTTATTATAAGCTACCTATAGGCCAAGTTTTATTTCAACATCTCAACCCAAACTAAAGTTACTGAGCGGAAACCAATCTTGACATTGCCCATCCATCCGCCAAACAACATCGCTAATCTAATAAGGTTTTTTCAACTTTGAAAAATCTGGTTAAAACGTATAGTTACGCTGACCTTGCAACTTGATGCTTTATACAATCCTAACCTCAGTTTTTTTTATAAGCTATAGGCAAAGTTTAATTTCGATATATCAATGCAAATTAAAGATATAGGCTGACACCATTTTGTCTATTTTCAGTATCAGTGACCTTGACCATTACCCTAGTGACATCATATGCAATCCCAAAATATGTTTTTAAAGCAGCTACCTACATACCAAGTTTCATTGCATTGGTTACTCCTAACTCAAGTTATTGAGCGGAACCCAAAAGCTAATGCCACCCTCCCTCCAACATTCACTATCTGATAACCAATTATTTTGAAAACCTGATTGATAAGGACAAATAAGAGATTTTACGGTTGCATAATAGTCACAGTCTTAAGACTTCTATGTCTTGTTAAGGCAACAGAAATCACAATAGTCTCAAGTGAATCACAATGCTCAGCTTTTTCTCTCTTATGAATAAGAGATTTATATAAATTTTATCTTTAGAACATAGTATCCAAGCTATCTTCATGCATTTTTAGGAAGATTAAAGATGACTGTTTTCATGAGATATAACAGTCATCTCTCACAAGGTAAGATAAATAAATGTGGGGTCTTTGGTCTTTTGAGAGTATACAGATTAGAATTTCATGCCTAGTTCAGCTCAAGACACACTAATTTACCTTCAGAGATCCATTGTTTCATAATATTATTTGTATATAGGTAGTATAGATGATATTTTACCTTGAGAGAATCATAGTGTTCAGATCTGATCTCTTCATACTCCTCATCTATCTCCTCAATAAACTCCTCCCTGTCCACCTCTCCTAACAAGTTACAACACTGAAATACACAACATACACTAGAACATGCAGCATAACATTCACATGCTACAATGTATATTCTTTTTGGCTGTGATAACAGCATAATCCCCACTATTCAAATCTAATGTAAAGATTTCATGGTATAGCAATAAGCTACACCCGTAGACACAAAATAGACTGTTCAATGCATGTCAAAGCTAGAAAGTAAAAACTCCAAAAACTGAACCCTGTGCAGATCAAGCCAAATGTCCGGTTTCAGAGGATTCTGGTTTTCAGATAATTTTTTGCACAAACTTGTGTAATGTGTTACATAATATTAGGTCCATTCCTATTTATTTTTTTTGTAACAAGAAACTGAGAGTTACTAATGTCTCCTACCTTGAGACAATTCTCACAAATCATATTGGCAGCCAATACAACATAGTTTTTGGTGAATGCTTTCAAATGATATCAAATATCTTTATTTTAAATATTAAATGTGATATAATTTTACAATGGAAAGAAAAAAACAAATAACTAGATGTGTGTCTGTAAGACACTTGGACTGTGTGCTCCCCCCTCCGCCCACTTCCTGTCACTGTACCTAGTTTCTTGATTTTTTTAAGATATATACCACAAAAAACTTTTAAGCATTTTATGTATACTTTCCACTAAGTCAAGGACTATAAGTCTGGTGTAGCTGAGTGAAATCTGGTGCACAAACTTATATGCTATGCAACAATCTTCTAATGCAAATTATGAAATATGACTCTAGGTCAAGTACATTTTGAGATACATGCGACACAAACTTGTATGTCATTTATGCATACTTTGTACTTAATCAAGGGCCATAACTCTAGTATGACGGACAGAAATTCAAAGCAAGGTGCACAATTTCAGATGCTGAAAAATATTCCTGTGATGCTTTATGACCCGATATATCAGAAATGTGCAACACAACTTTAATGTCATTTCATTCATATTTTAGACTAAGTCAAGGGCCATAACTCTGGTCTGGCTGAATTATATCTCTAAGAAAACACAATGTGCTGAATAATATTCCTGTAATTTAACATAATCCTAGGTAAAATACTTTTTAAGACAAATGCAACACAAACTTGTACACCCTTTTTATGCATATATTTAACTAAGTCAAGGCCATAACTCTGGTCTATTTGGGTGAGATCCCATTGAAAACACCAGGTTCACAACTTCACATGCTGATAACAATTCTGTGAGGTTTGATGACTCTGGGTCAAACACTTTTTGGGATACACACCATAGAAATTCTGATGGACAGACAAATGGAAAAACAAGGGTAACTGTTAGTGCTTCCTCCCCCTCCCCAACAAAAAATGTGGAAGTGAAATTATTTTGAAATAGGGCCAGCAATTTCAGAGAAGAATACTACTGAAGGTAAACTAGCCCTGCTCCTTTGCAGCATTGTACAGCACACTCCACTATTCTGATGCTGGATAGTAAAACTGGGTACATCTGAGGAAGCTGGAGCTGTCACTGGAGTGTTTAATTACTCCATTGTGGATAAAGATATTGGACAATAGCTTTAGTCTGTGTCAAATGTATTTAGTAATAACAGAGATAGAGAAGTGTATCAAAACATTAATAAGTATAAAAGGGACACAATTTGTAGAAAATTTCTGCAAAAGTAATGCATTTGTGTCATATCATGTGTCTAATAATTGTATGCGAAAGGCCGCAAGGTGTAGTCTGTGTAATAGTGGATGAGGCGTTTCTTTCACACATGTGGCACTATGTGCTTAAGTGGAGTGGGGGGGGGGGGAATGAAATCTGAGTGTTACTATTTGAAGTTTGAATTATATAAGTGAGATAGAGCAGGAGTACATCACAACTTGAACCTGAAATTCTAGTAAAAAGGGGGCTTAATGTAAAAAGGGGGGATAATTCATAAAATACTGGTGCAAAGTTATGGCCAGATGATATGGGTGATGATGAGAAATAACTATGTAAAGTTTGAAGCAAATCCATTAGAGATAAAGTGAAAAAAAAAGAAAGTGCATCAAAACTGAAACGAAGGTGTGGATGCAGAAGGACATCAACGCCAGGCTGAGTAGGACAGCTCTCCATATATACTTCATTTAGTCAAGTTAAAAATATAAGATTTTTATTTACCACAACCACACTTTTGGAGGCATCTAAAACATGTATGACTGGTTGAGAATATCTTGGTGCTATCTTCACTGCAGTATGAGTTCTGTAAAAACAAAGTCACTGATTCAATGAAACAAACAAGAGCTGTATGACTGCAGTGAACTCATATTTTTAAAAATATCACAAAACTAGCTTTCATACAGAAGTTTTACCAATTTAAACAATAGGGCAACACAAAACTAGCTTTCATACAGAAGTTTTACCAACTTAAACAATAGGGCCACACAAAACTAGCTTTCATACAGAAGTTTTACCAATTTAAACAATAGGGTCACGTTAGCGTTAGTTTCTCACAGAACCTTGACCTTTTGAATTTTCTTTCACCCAGATTTGGTAAACATCCATAGAGCAATCCATGTGAAG
Organism: Mercenaria mercenaria; assembly: GCF_021730395.1. Lineage (NCBI taxonomy): Eukaryota > Metazoa > Mollusca > Bivalvia > Venerida > Veneridae > Mercenaria > Mercenaria mercenaria. The sequence continues at coordinate 62,081,959 of NC_069361.1, read as the reverse complement.
AATTTGTTTCCGGATTTTCTATTTCTAGCATTGGCAGCCTTACTGAGTGGAACCAAGTGAACTAACATAATGTGCTTGTAAAACACATATGCCCCATTCCCCCATCACTATGACCTTTGTCCTTTGACTAACTGACCACAATCCTTAAAAGTTTTATGCCTGTTGGCTAAGGCATTCTTTAGTTACATTGCCTGTTGGCTAAAGCATTCTTCAGTTACGATGCCTGTTGGCTAAAGCATTCTTCAGTTACGATGCCTGTTGGCTAAAGCATTCTTCAGTTACGATGCCTGTTGGCTAAAGCATTCTTCAGTTACATTGCCTGTTGGCTAAGGCATTCTTCAGTTACGATGCCTGTTGGCTAAAGCATTCTTCAGTTATCAATCGCTAGAATGTGTCTGTAGGACACATGGTGTGCCCCCACTGGTATATTTGTCACAAATAAGGGGCAATAATTCCAATGTTTGCAGTCTTAATGGGGTAAAGCCTCAACAAACGTTTTATATAAAGGATTCATTATTCTAGGCCATATACTTTTTGAGCTATAAGCATCACAAACAAAAACATTCACTAATTTGGCTGTTTCAAGGGCTGTAACTCTATAATTAGCATTAAAATCTCAAGAAGAATGCCAAGTGTGCAAGGTCGTATCATGATAAAGACTTATGCAAGGTTTCATGAATTTACATCAAAATATTTCTTGAGCTAGGCGAGTCACAAGGTGAAAATGTGCATTTTTGACTATTACGAGGGCCATAACTCTGGAAATAGGGGGCAGAGGCAGACGAAAAATAGGAGGTGCACAAGTTCATATCACGATAAAGACTCATGCATGGTTTCATCAATTTATATGACATACTTTTTGAGCTTGGCGCGTCACAAGGTAAAAATGTGCATTTTTGACTTTTTCAGGGGCCATACAGTAGAGGCGGAGCCAGACTAAGAATAGGAGGTGCACAAGTTCCTATCATGATTAAGATTCATGCAAGGTTTCGTCAGTTTATATGAAATGCTTTTTGAGCTAGGTGTCTCACAAGGTGAAATGTGCAATTTTGACTATTTCAGAGGCCATAACTCTGGAAATAGGGGTTGGAGCCAAACGAAAAATAGGAGGTGCACAAGCTCATATCATGATTAAGACTCATGCAAGGTTTCATCAATTTATATCAAAACCTTTTTTAGCTAGGCGTGTCTTAAACTTTTTTCGTACAGATGGAAAGCAGGATGCACGAACGGACGCACGGACAAGACCAAATCTATATGCCCCCTTCACTCAGTGGTGGGGGCACAAAAACCCCAATGTCAACAAACAGAGAGACATATACCTCCTGGCCACAGACAATCATTCAATGAAGTTAGAGGCCAAAGCATTCTTTAGTTATAGATCAGAAAACATTTTCACTCAAGGTTACTGTGACCTTGACCTTTGACCAACAGATTCTAAAAACAACAAGAGCTGTCAGTGGACAGCGCGCTCGACTATTCTCAGTGCTTGATAGTATAATATAAGCTATGAGTAAAACTTTAACATTACATAAAGCATATTCTAAGTCGGAAAGGGGCCATAATTCAGTCAAAATGCTTGATAGAGTTGCCTCCTCCTTTTTACAGACTGGGGTCATGATGGTAAACAAGTTTGCAAAATATGAAAGCAATATCTCAATGGACTTTGAAAATATTTGGGGTGGTACGCAAACATTAACATTTATTCTAAGTCGAAAAGGGGCCATAATTCAGTCAAAATGCTTGATAGGGTTCACTTCTCCTTTTAACAGACTGGAGTCAAGATGGTAAACAAGTTTGCAAAATATGAAAGCAATATCTCAATGGACTTTGAAAATATTTGGGGTGGAACGAAAACATTAACATTTATTCAAGTCGAAAAGGGGCCATAATTCAGTCAAAATGCTTGATAGAGTTGCCTCTTCCTTTTTACAGACTGAAGTCAAGATAGTAAACAAGTTTGCAAAATATGAAAGCAATATCTCAATGGACTTTGAAAATATTTGGGGTGGAACGAAAACATTAACATTTATTCAAGTCGAAAAGGGGCCATAATTCAGTCAAAATGCTTGATAGAGTTGCCTCCTCCTTTTTACAGACTGGGGTCATGATGGTAAACAAGTATGCAAAATATGAAAGCAATATCTCAATGGACTTTGAAAATATTTGGGGTGGTACGCAAACATTAACATTTATTCTAAGTCAAAAAGGGGCTATACTTCAGTCAAAATGCTTGATAGGATTCCCTCCTCCTTTTTACAGACTGGAGTCATGATGGTAAACAAGTTTACAAAATATGAAAGCAATATCTCAATGCACTTTGAAAATATTTGGGGTGGAACGCAAACATTAACATTTATTCTAATTCGAAAAGGGGCCATTATTCAGTCAAAATGCTTGATAGAGTTGCCTCCTCCTTTTTACAGACTGGGGTCATGATGGTAAACAAGTATGCAAAATATGAAAGCAATATCTCAATGGACTTTGAAAATATTTGGGGTGGTACGCAAACATTAACATTTATTCTAAGTCGAAAAGGGGCCATAATTCAGTCAAAATGCTTGATAGAGTTGCCTCCTCCTTTTTACAGACTGGGGTCATGATGGTAAACAAGTATGCAAAATATGAAAGCAATATCTCAATGGACTTTGAAAATATTTGTGGTGGTATGCAAATTTTAGCATTTGTGTGACGTTCACGCTAACGTTCACGCCGACGCCGGGGCAAGTAGGATAGCTCCCCTATTCTTCGAATAGTCGAGCTAAAAAGGGTCATCTATCAATCAAAGGAAATAATCGTATGAAGTTTGACATCTGTAGGACAAAGTGTTCTTAAATTATCGCTTGAAAACTGTTTTCAGTCTCAAAGTCACTATAACCTTGACCTTTGACCTACTGACACCAAAAACAGTAGGGGTCCTCTAATTACCACAGGCAATCATCCTATGAAGTTTGACATCTGTAGGTCTAAGCAGTCTTCAGTTATCAATCAGAAACAGATAGACAACTATATGCCTAGGGCAATGAGGCACTACTCATCGCACTATTTTCTAGGGAAACAAATTGAAAAAGTCCTTACTATAAAATGTAATTCACAGCTGTAATTTTATATACGCAAAATCCAATGTTGTTCCCTGTGGTTTGTTGGGTTTTTTACAGAACAAAAAAAACTAGAAAATGCTTTTGTAAAAAAGCGCATGTCTCCCCCAATGCAAAGTCCTATAGGCAAGAAGTCAATAGGGGTCAGGAGCGAAAGTCAAAGAGACACTGATGGTTGGCTGCAATAGGTATCATCAACACTCTTGGCCTAGTGGTTCTCAAGTCACTGTTCAGGCCCCTGTGACCTTGACCTTTGATCAAGTGACCTCAAAATAAATAGGAGTCATCTACTCTGCATGTCCAATCATCCTATTAAGTTTCAACATTGTAGGTCAAGTGGTTCTCAAGTTATTTCCAAAAAATGATTTTACATGAACAGGCCACTGTGACCTTGACCTTTAATAGACTGACCCCAAAATCAATAGGGATCATCTACTCCGCATGTTCAATCATCCTATGAAGTTTCAACATTCTGGGTCAAGTGGTTCTCAAGTTATTGATTGGAACTGGTTATCAATGTTCAAGCCCCTGTGACCTTGACCTTTAATGGAGTGACCCCAAAAACAATAGGGGTCATTTAGTGTGCATGAACAATCATCCTATGAAGTTTCAACATTCTGGGTCGAAAGGTTCTCAAGTTATTGATTGGAAATGGTTTTCCATGTTCAGGCCCCTGTGGCCTTGACCTTTAACAGAGTGACCCTAAAATCATTAGGGGTCATCTACTCTGCATGACCAATCATCCTATTAAGTTTCATCATTCTGGGTCAAGTGGTTCTCAAGTTACTGACCGGAAATGGTTTTCAATGTTCAGGCCCCTGTGACCTTGACCTTTCACAGAGTGACCCCAAAAACGTTAGGGGTCATCTACTCTGCATGGCCAATCATCCTATTAAGTTTCAACATTCTGGGTCAAGTGGTTCTCAAGTTACTGACCGGAAATGGTTTTCAATGTTCAGGCCCCTGTGACCTTGACCTTTAATGGAGTGACCCCAAAATCAATAGAGGTCATCTACTCTTTATGATCAATCTTCCTATGAAGTTTCAACATTCTGGGTCAAGTGGTTCTCTAGTTATTGATCGAAAATGGTTTTCCATGTTCAGGCCCCTGTGACCTTGACCTTTGATGGAGTGACCCCAAAATCAATATGGGTCATCTACTGTTCATGACCAATCATCCTATGAAGTTTCAACATTCTGGGTCAAGTGGTTCTCTAGTTATTGATCAGAAATGGTTTTCAATGTTCAGGCCCCTGTGACCTTGACCTTTGACGGAGTGACCCCAAAAACAATAGGGGTCGTCTACTCCAGCAGCCCTACAACCCTATGAAGTTTGAAGGTTCTAGGTCAAATGGTTCTCGTGTTATTGCTCGAAAATGAAGTGTGACGTACGGACGGATGAACGGAAGGGCGGACGGACGGAAGGGCGGACGGACAGGGCAAAAACAATATGTCTCCTGGAGGAGACATAAAAATAGTGTCAATGATTATTTAATGAGAAAATAAGGCAAGGGAATGACAACTGGGACGCCAAAAACAAATAAGAAGTCCGAGTTTGGAAAATTAATTTCTATGCATAAAAGTGAACCTTCATTTTTAAGTGGGTCTGAAGTTCTTGGGCTTAAACTGTTCTCTCTACCAACAGAGGGACTAACTGACGATGCAACCAACATGTGCAAAGCAATATACCCTTGTTTCTTTGAAGGAGGGCATAAGAAGGGAATTAATTTTGTCGAAACAAACATCAGATTTATAGAACCTGATATGTGAACTTGACTTTTTATCCTTTCAACTTCTTTTCAAGCTCCAATGCAATAATTCCATTTATTTCAGAGATATTAAAAGAAAACATTTTTGTCAAAAAGGGGAATAATTTAATCAAAACTACAGGCAGAATTATAGAACTTAGTCAGTAAATTTACATATGTTTCTGTGAAATTTCAATTACATGCATAAATAGGTTTCAGAAACATTTAAAGAAATGTCAATCTTTGGAAATTTTTCTGAATGAAAAGGGCAGATAATTTTGTCAAAACAGAAGTCAGAGTTTTAGAACTTGTCTTATGATCCCACAAATTTAATGCAAGTTTCAACTTGATATCTGTACTTAATTCCCTAGAAAGGTTGGGATGTACTGGACAGGACAGGGACAGATAGGACTGGACAAAGTAAACCGTCCCCCAAACAAAGTCTGGTGGGGGTATAATTATGACAAATCAATATATAAAACATAACTCTACTGTGCAATATGCACAATTAAACTTTGAACTGATCACTCATGTAACGTTTGATGGAAATCTACCCAGTTATACAGGAGAAGTGGCCAAAACATCATAAAATTAGATGAATCAAGGGCCATTACACGTCAAACCAGAACATGCCAACAAGCAAAACCAGGCTTGGCAGTGAATGCCAGACAACTGACAACAGACAACCGACAACAGATGATGGACGCAGCACTGCCAAAATATCTCATCCCATACCTTTCGTTCAGGTGAGCTGAACAATTCAAGATGGCGTCTAATTTTCTGGCAAAACTGGTTCCCGATATTTGCCCAGGTGCCTGAACCAATCAAAAGTTGTATCACTTTCCACAGAGTTATCAAATTAAAGGAATCTGATATTTGCCCAGAAAATCTGTATTGGCCGAGACACAAAACACTGCTGACTTTATCTTTCAGCAGTTAGTGTAGTACTGTGGAAATATTATTAAGTTAATCAATATTACTACATACTTGGAGGTAGTTGCACCCCCTATCAACAGGGGTGTTTTCATGCCTATTCTCTGCATCTCCTTAGCAACATATATCATCTCATCAAGTGATGGTGTGATCAATCCAGACAAGCCAATAATATCTGTAACAGAATTTATGTTTTTGCATAAACTTAACGAAAACTGAAACAAGAAATATCTTTAAAAAAGAATATTTGGAATTGGTGGTGACTTAATGTATTGAGAATGTTGGATTGCAGTGTACAGATAAAGAACAGTCGCCCATGCATTATTTACATAAGAATACTAAATTATGATGCTTTACAAAAGAGTTCGAAAATTCCAGTGCAATTTTAAATTAGTACTGTATTTCTGACACTGTTGGGTAGATAAACAACCAAATAGGCAGAATTTTTGTGATTCAAACACTTGCAATTATTATCATTATACCTCACTTTTGTCTACAATGATAAAATCCCATTACCCGAGAAAGAGATATTTTGACCATCAAAAACATTTTCAACCTTTCTGACAAGTGACCAGGCGAAAGTGATTGTCAGGTTATGTGACCGAGCTGATATTTTGAATGTCATATACGGGCAAATAACTGCTTAAATTTTTTAGCCAAATCATGAAATGATTGCCTCCCTTGTACATAGTAGTGACATCACTATTCAATTTGTACACGGGTGATTCATCAGAAAAAAGACAAAAGAATTAAAAACTTTTTTAACTTTTTATGTACTTAATTTTGTTCGGTATAATGAAATAGATATCATATGGCAGCGTGTGTGACACTGATGCTGTCAACCCTCGAAACAGAATGTCACCACTTGGCTTTCGCTTCGGGTGACAATTTGCCCTCGGGTTGACAATATCAATGTCACACACACTGCCATATGATATTTATATATTATTATACCTCACTTTTGTCTACAATGGTAAAATCCCATTACCCGAAAACGAGATATTTTGACTATCAGAAACATTTTCAACCGTTTTGACATGTGACCAAGCGAAAGTGACTGTCAGGTCATGTGACTGCACTGATATTTTAAATGTCATACAAGGGCAAATAACTGCTTCAATTTTTTTAGCCAAATGATTGCCTCCCTTGTACAGAATGTCATATTGTAATGACATCACTATTCAATGTGTACACAGGTGATTACCACGCTAAAGATGAAACTGTTGAATTAATGAATTAAAAACATTTTAAAAACTTTTTTATGTGCTTAATTTTGTTCGGTATAATAAAATAAGTATCATATGACAGCGTGTGTGACATTGATATTGTCAACCCTCGAAACAGAATGTCACCACTCGGCTTTTGCCTCGGGTGACATTCTGCCCTCGGGTTGACAATATCAGTGTCACACACAGTGCCATATGATATTTATATATTATCCACAAGTACATTTCAGAGTTTACAGAGATAGCCGAGCTCACCATAACTGTCAACTACACTGTACATAAATAGTTACACAGATTTGGAGTTCCAAGATTTGTGTACTGAAAACCAATCATCAGTCAGGTAAAACTTCAATATAACGTGTATAAATACATCTTATCTACAGTAATCTTTTGTGCTTCTCCGATAAACGTCATTAGAGACAGTATCTACCGTTTCTCTATGTAATACTCTGTTAAAATGTAACAAAACCTTTTGTGAAACAGTCTATAAATTTCAGCCAATAAAAGGTATGCATGTATTCATTTCTGTCCAGTCCCGCAGTTTTTATTGGTTGCAGAATTAAAAATTTACAACTTTTATTGTTTTTTTTTAAGTTGGTCAAAAGTTGACTTAGCTACGCTGAAAATAACAAGAGGGTCATGATGACCCTGGATCGCTCACCAGATTAATATGAGCTACATGTTTCAAATGTCAAACTGATGATTTTTAGAAATTTTTTGGAAGATTTTCCTATGTACAATCAAGTAACCCCTGGGGCGGGGCCAATTTTACCCCGAGGGTCATGATTTGAACAAAGTTTGTAGCAGTCTACTAGGCAATGTTACATATCAAATATCTAAGATCTAGGCCTTCTGGTTTATTTTTAGAAAATTTATGAAGATTTAACAGCGGGCAGTTAACCTAACCAGTGTTCCTGGATTCTGTACCAGTACAAATCTGTTCTCCGCAAGTAAATGCCAACTTCCCCTCATGAATCAGAGGTGGAGGACTAATGATTTAAGACACAATGTCATTTATCAAATAGTCATGCCTGAGGATCGAACTCGCGACCCCGCGATCCGTAGACCAACGCTCTTACCTACTGAGCTAAGCAGGCAGGCTAAATCCAAAATTAGTATACAAATGCAAAATTAGTATACAACAAGTGGTCTTATTTACAGGTAACTAGCACTATGTAGTACAAAGTTACATGTTATTTTTTTTTAAATAATAAAACATAATCAAACGTTTGACCTTCAGTGATGACCTTTACCTAGGGCTGGAACAATCTGGGTTCTGTATGTTGCCTTTATCAGTGAAACATTGTACCCTAGTTTCATAAAGATTCAGCAAAGGGTTTAAAAGATATGAACATCCTGGACAAGACAACAAAGGTTGAATGTTTGACCTACAGACTGCAGCTTGAGATAAGATTGTTTTATACTCAAATGTTTATTTGGAAATACGCTGCTAGGACCAGTATAACGGACTACAAACATTTAACAGAACAAATTGAAATATTACATAAAACATTAGTTAACACTTCCAAACAATTAAACAAAAACATTTATCTCTGAAACTGATATTGATTGCCTATCTGAACGCAACTGTTTGCTGACATCCCTACACTGAGGTAAAACTGATTACAGAGGACACTTACAGAAAAATTAGTATAAAAGTTAATACCTGCATTATGTTCTATTGCTGTCTGTACAATTTTATCACATGGCGTCATCACTCCTAAATCTATCACTCTGAAATCAAAGTTGTTTATTTTATGCTAACTAATGAAATACTGTATTCTATCAGTTAAATATTTTTATATCTCATCACTCACACTGTGAAAATATGAAATCTATATTTTCACACTGTGAGAGATATAGCTCTGCCCCCTCATACATTGTGTATGAATTTTAAATTATTTGCTTAAAACAGGATGAAAATTGTAGTCGCACTTTGTTCTTTATAGTATATTTCTCAATTCAAATTATTTTACTTAATGAGAATTTCATAACGTTATGCAGCAAAAAATAAAATAAAATGGAATTTTATGTTGTGTGCGTCTTTCTAACATCACAACACGTCTGACATCATGTCTGTTTACGCGCGTCTGTTTCCCATGCTGTAATTGTTGCAAAATGCACATCTCAACATAACTGAGCATAAAATAAAAAGAAAATTTGTTTGTTTTTCGGTAATATTGAATATATCTCACCTCGAAGTGAGAAAATGTTCACATTTTCACTCGCGCTACGGGCTCGTGAAAATATTTGAAATTCTATTTGAAATATATTCCATATTCACTCAAAACAAACAAATATCCTCTATATATTTTGATATATCGGTAGGTTTCAGGGAAAGTATTCACAGCTTTTTTGCTATATACAGTCTAATTTCATTCCCTTTTATTCAGATTGTTGACTACCAGCCTTCCTACAACTAACAACTACCTACAATCAGCAGGTTGTAGACTCCAGTTTCAAAAAGCAGGCTGTAGGTTCTAATTGCAATATCAGCGAGTCATAGGCTCCAATTCAAGGTAATGTTTACAACACAAATGAAGTTTTCTTTCAAAGCAGCATATGCAATAACTGGATTTATTTCATGCTTTTCTATGAGTTATTGAAATAGATAATAGAGTAAAATATATCTGGAAAATCACTCATAAAATGAAAGTTTAGTTATTTATATATGTTCAATTGCACCCAACAATTGTTTTAAAGTGAAATTATGTACATTTTTCTAGTAAAAATGCAGCTGAAAAAGATGTGTGTGTGTGAAAAGGATGGAGGAAATAAGAGCTTTTAACCCAAACTCTTCCTGTTACCAGTACAAACTAGAGCTATCACTAAAGGTGATGAATGTACCCCCTGCATGCACTGACACAGTACATTGCAATTTGACGCACACAAGATTGCATAATTATGTGGACTGTATGTATATAGACTGTATGTATAACAAAAAACAAAATCTCATAACTATGCAGAATATTTATCTAAAAGAACGTAACATGCACCATGCACAACTAGGGTTGGTACTAATCACTTGTGTGAAGTTTCATTAAATTGTGTGCAAGGGTTCGGAAGATTAGGCACGCACAAGATTGCATATGCAGACTGTATGTACATAGTATGTTAACAAGAAACAAAGTCCCATAACTCTGCAATTTTTGTTGTTGAAAGAACCTAACATGCCCCAAGCACAACTACTTTTGTTACTGATCACTTGTGTGAAGTTTCATTAAATTGTTCAAGGGGATGAGGAGAGATGGTGCGCACAAGATTGTGTCTATGTATATAGTATAGTAACAAAAAAAAAAGTCCCGTAACTCTGCAATTTTTTTTTCTGAAAGAACCTAACATGCCCCATGCACAACTACTGTTGTTACTGATCACTTGTGTGAAGTTTCATTAAATTGTGTCAAGGGGATGAGGGGAGATGGTGCACACAAGATTGTGTCTACGGACAGACAGACAGACGGACAGACAGACAACCTGAAACCAGTATAGCCCCCCTTACAACTTTGTTGTCGGAGGGTACAAAAACACGAAAGAGAAAATACAATGATGCAACAAACCAAGAATGATACAGCTTCATTAAAGGTTCATGAGAAATATTTAAATGTTTTTCTAGTTATAACTCTAGTGGCCCCTAAAGGGGGCCAAGAGCCCTCATTGGAAAAAATAGAGAGAGAAACTTGATTCTACACACCAAGTTTGATGAAGATCCATTTAGAGGTTCATGAGGAGAAGTCATTAAAAGGATGTTCTATTTTCAGCTCCAGCAGTCTCTACAAGGGGCCAAGTGCCCCCATTTTAGTAAATTTGCGAAAGAACCTTACAATAACACCACAGACCAAGTTTGATAACGATCCATCAAATGGTTCGTGAGAATAAGTCATTTAAAGGTATTCTATTTTTAGCTCTAGCGGCCCTTAAAATGGGCCAACTTCCCCAATTTGAAGAAACTTGGGAGAAGACCTTATATTGATGCTACAGACCAAGTTCCATGAAGATTCATTAAGTTGTTCATGAGAAGAACTTGTTTAAAGGTTATTCCCTATAGGGGCCAAGGTGAACCATTTGAAAAAAAAATTGACAGAGGTCCATGCCAGACCAAGTTTGGTGTAATTCTGGCCAGTAGTTTCAGAAGTAACAAGAGGGTCATGATGACCCTGGATCGCTCAACTGACTAATTTGAGCTACATGGACAAGTGTAAGAGATCAGGTAAGAAAGTCAAATATAAGTTAGCATTGAAATCTTTTCCCAGTTGTGTGGACATGTTTCAAATGTGAAATTGATGCTAAAATATTAAGAAAGTAGTACGTCATATTCATGATCACTGAAAGTCAGTTTTAAGATCGGTGTGCAAAACTGTATATGTCATCAAAATTTCAAGGCTGTATCTTAAAAAACATGAAAGTAGGTCAGCAGGTCAGGGTCACAGTCAAGTGACCCTAATTACTTGGGGTCATCAGGTAATTATAATTAAACAGTCTAGGAAATATGATCAGATAATTTTTAAGTAATTTTTCCTATATAACTCATATAAAAACTAAGTGACCCCGGGGCGGGGCTTTAAATGGACCCTGGGTCATGATTTGAAAATCTTAGTAAAGGACCACTACACAATGCCACATGTAAAATATCTAAGCTGTGTGCCTCTCAGTTTAAGAGAAGAACATTTTTTTAATGTTTTTCCTATAGATCTCTATGTAAATTCAAGGGACCACGGGGTGGGGCCAATATTGGCCCAGGGATCATAACTTGAATAATCTTGGTTAAAGTCGACTAGACAATGCCACATACCAAAAATCTAAGCTCTAGCTCTTCAGGTTTCAGAAAAGAGGATTTTTGAACTTACAATATAACCATATAAGGAAAATAAACCCTGCCCTCCGGCAGCCATGTTTTTTTTACCAAAATAGAACGGCTTAAGCAATTTTGGTAGAGAAGAAGATCATTTTGAAGAGATCATTCCTACAAAATATTTTTGAATTTTTAAAGTTTTTCCTTTCGGTTGCCATGGCAACCACAGTTCTAAATGGATTTTAATTCATAGGGGGTCACCAAAGGATCATTTCTGTGAAGTTTAATGTAAATCTGCCCAGTGGTTTTGAAGAAGATTTTTGAAATTTACATTATAGCCATATAGGGAAAAATAAGCCCCACCCCCTGGCAGCCATGTTTTTACTGAAACAGAACTGGTTCCGCAATTTTGGAAGAGGGTCACCTAGAGATCATTTCTACAGAATATTTTTGAAATCCGGCTAACAGTTTCTGACATGAAGATTTTTAAAGATCTTCCTTTCAGTTGCCATGGCAACCAAAGTTCTGCATGGATTTCAATTCTTTGGGCAATTTTCAAAGGTGGCCATCCAAAAATCATTCCTGTGAAGTTTGGTGTAAATCTGCCCAGTGGTTTTGAAGAAGAAGACTTTTTCAGAACTTGTTTGACACACAACACTTGATGGACGACAGACATGAAACGGTCACAAAAGCTCACCTTGCGCCTTTGGCTCAGGTGAGCTAAAAATGTTGATACAGGAAGCCGGACGAAGGACGCTTTATATTGGACAATGGATGCTGGACCATCCCTCTTTGGATGAGCTTGCAATATATCACCTCTAATCAAGGGCGACATAATAATTACAATCAAATGTGAGTATAATGGCAAAGTGTAAAACTTTACTTACTTGAAGTTATTACAACCAAGTACAACAGCCACAATATTTTTTCCTATATCATGGACATCACCTTTCACTGTGGCTATAACAACAGTGCCCACATATGCTGACTCCTGTAATACAATTATAGATATATGAGGGGTGTTCAATAAATACCAGGAAATGTGCTCTCATTTCTTTATTTCTGATAACATTCTGCTAACATTTGAAAATATGATGGATATGAACATACTGAATGCGATATCTAAATCACAGATTTCAGAACATGGACAATATTTTTGTGTTGTCTCCTAGGCAACGTCACTATCTCAAAAGCAGCCCAAGGTCATATCACACAATTAACCCATACAACTCATGATTACCATTGGTTCAATGTTTATCGCCATTATATGCATTTTTAGACTTTCCTATGAATGTATAAAAACTGTTCATATGATATTCCTGTAGTATTGAAGAAATTGGACACCAAGGAGCTTTTAATTTATAAAACGTGACTGACTGTTATTTTTCAAGTCTGTACCACGAGACATCAGCAATATTCTCCTGACCACTTTTAAACGTCCTCTTCCACTAATTAAATTTTGTTTTCTTCAGAGCATTGTCTCTTAAACCTTATGCAGCATATCATTTGTCTCTTTCCTTGATTTTCAATTCAAAACACAAAATGTTATCTCATGTCTTCGTTCAACACTGATTTTCAAGCGATGACCAACACAATATACCTGCCAAACATTTTACTGATGTCACATTTATAACTTGATATTATTGGTGTAAGACATTATTGGAGTAACACTTACACCTCACATCAATATTCACCCAATTAAAGAAAAGGTAGTTTGAACAAGAGGGCCATGATGGCCCTATATTGCTCACCAGAGTTGATCTGGCTTACTGACTTAGTTTTTGACCCCACATGATCCAGTTTCAAACTTGACCTAGAGATCATCAAGACAAACATTCTGACCAAGTTTCATAAAGATTAGGTCACAAACGTGGCCTCTAGAGTGTTAACAAGGCAGATGTTGACGCATGACCGATGCCGCCGGACAATGACCGGTCGCAATAGTTCACCTTGAGCACTTCATGCTCTTGTGAGCTAAAAATAGGTAAGTTGCAAGTAATGTTTTAGGGCATCTTAAACAGAAAGAGAGAAAAAATTGGGCCGGATGACGTCACATGATGTTGCTATGGGGACTAGCATTTACTTATTATTTATCTAAAGAGAATATAACTTTGACATATCAACTCACTATTCCATAATCTACATTATATAGCAGTTTCCTTTATTTTGATGATACTTGAAAAATGAAGAGCACTTTTCTAGGTATTCTGTTTGTACTCTGTTTAATGTGTCATTAAAACAAAGACCTCTGGAACAACAGGACACTCAACTATTTGAAACACTTCTACATAGTACTAGCATAAAAACAAAATGTTTTACCAAATTTTTCATAGTCAAAAAGGGATAATTTTGCAAATTTAGGTCAGAGTTATGAAAAACCTGACTCAGCATGATCATTTCATGATGCCCAAAAACAGTGAAGAAGGTGGATGCATTCTTTCCAACCTGCTTACTGCAAAACATTTACCAAAATTTAAGATGTGTTTTGTTGAACTTAACATCACAGGTCCTATGATGACTTTCCGGTATTTTATGGTTGAGGAAGATCCCAGGTTCCACTTAGTGTATTATATCTGGCATAGGCAGGCTACTGGGTAGAACCACCCACATTCCATAAGCCAGTTGGACGGCTTTCTCACAGGACAAAAAATTCTACACCCCAAGCAAAGATTTTTTGAACCCACAGCAATTTAAGTTAAGAAATGGTATGATTCTATCAAAAATGCAAGGCGAGTTATGAAGCCTTATCTGTTATGATTAAGGCTTGCTTGGATAATAAAAGCATCTGTTTGGCCCATTATCAACCTTTCAAAAGATTTTGTTGACCAAGTTTGGTTAAGATAACTTATGGAACAAAGTTTGTTTTGTGATATCAGGTTATTGTGAATTAACAGACAGATGTCATGCTAAGCCTAATCTCAATAGTTTACCTCAAGCCTGTGGCTCTTTGACAGACAGATGTCATGCTAAGCCTGATCACAACAGCTCACCTCAAGCCTGTGGCTCTCTGACAGACAGATGTCATGCTAAGCCTGATCACAATAGCTCACCTCAAGCCTGTGGCTCTCTGACAGACAGATGTCATGCTAAGCCTGATCACAATAGCTCACCTCAAGCCTGTGGCTCTCTGACAGACAGATGTCATGCTAAGCCTGATCACAATAGGTCACCTCAAGTCTGTGGCTCTCTAACAGACAGATGTCACGCTAAGCCTAATCACAATAGGTCACCTCAAGTCTGTGGCTCTCTAACAGAAAGATGTCATGCTAAGCCTAATCACAATAGCTCACCTCAAGTCAGTGGCTCTCTTGAGCTAAATTAGTTGAAGGGTTTCAAAAGTATGACATTGACATGAGACCTTCATTTTACCAAACATCCTTCATATTTGACCCGACATGACTGAAAGCAGTGGTCTGCATGTTGTCTTATTATTTCAAAGATTCAAAAATCCTTCAAGGGCTTACAAACAAGAGAGCCATAGCAGCAAAGATGGCAATAATGGCCCTAAGTCACTCCCCTGACATTAACTATCGTGAATGTTAATGTGCCTAGTATAAACAAGACGGTCCAAAAATTGGTCAAGCAAAACTATTAGAACTGTACTACAGAAAAAGTTTGATGAGGATAAGTAAAGAGATTCATCAGAAATAGTCATTAGAAGTTTTTTTTCTTTCTATTTTTCACTCCAGAAGCCCCTGTGAGGGGCTTAACACCCCATTTAAACAAATTTATGAGATGACCATATAATGATGCAACAAACAAAGTTAGATAGATTCATGAGAAGAAATTATAAAAAAGGTATTTCTATTTTTACCCCTTGTTGCAAAGTGACCCTCTCTGAACAAATTTGGCATAAGACCTTACGATGATGCTACAGACCAAGATTGGTGAAGATCCATCTAGCTGTTCATGAAAAGGATTTGTTCAAAGGTATTTCTATTTTCAGCTCAAATTACCTCTTAAGGGGCCAAGCACCCCAATTTCAACAAAATTAGGAGAGACCCTTTTAGATCTAGCAGCCCCTACAAGACACCAAACACCAACATTGAACAAGCTTGGGAAATGAGCTTATAATGACGCTACAGACCAAGTTTGATGAAGATTCATCAGCATTCATGAGATGTTGTTTAAAGGTATTTCTATTTTAAGCTGTTTTTAGCAGTTCACTTTTGAATAAAGTTGGGACAGGACCTAACAATAATGCTCCAGACTGAGTTTAATGATGATCCATGCAGCGACTCACAAGAAGAGATCATTTAATTGTATTTCTATTTTAGATATTTGGCCCATATTAAAGTGTTTGATTATTAAGCATTTGTTAAGTTATTTCTCCATTGTAAAACTAGAACACGATAAAAAACAGAAAGAGGGAAACATGGGCTCAGACAAACAAGTTTTAGGCCTTTTTAATAGCATCTGATAATTATTCCGTATTTGCTATCATTTTTATTTATTTGAAAACATCCTTCTGTCCTATCATTTTCATATTTCTTGTGACATACATCGAAACCTTTGCTTTGTAACTTCAACAGTCTTTGCAATTAAAAAGTTATACAGAGCAAATAAAATTTCTTGAAGTTAAATTTGCTCCATAATGGAAAAAAATAAATTTTTAGTAACTTCTATCCACTGTTAATTTAAAATGCACTTTTGTGGTCAACTGCTCTCCTTTGGACATCATAAAAATTGTAAGGCACTGAGAATAACTGGATACATATACTATGGATAGAGAAATCAATTTTGGTGGTACAGTTAAATTACTTATAAAATGAAGACAAAACTGATTACTGTAAAATCATTTAATTTCGAGGGCATGAAATTTCGTGGTTTTGGTCAAAACGTCACTTTCGTAGGGATATAAATTAGTGGATTTCAACTTTTGAACATAAAATGAATGGGAATTTTACTTGTTCATTGGGATTAAATTTAGTCCTCCACGAATAATTGACTCAACCACGAAATCCACGAAAATTAGTCGCCCACAAATATTAATGATTTCACAGTAACCTTGCTGACATTAATTCTGGCATCCATTGATAATCAGCACCATTTTGTTTCCTTACTTTTGATCATTTTGTGCACATGACATGCTTAGATTTCCCACAGTGATTTCAATTTTCATAATTCACTAACTTTTCTGTGGGTACCAGTAATAAAACCATAAACAATGGATGTGTCTTGTAATAATAAATAAATGACAGGACTGGTGATGAAAGACATAGCTCTGGTTTCAAGTATCTTTATACTTGATTAGATGGAGGTATACAATTTTTTAACTTAAAACTAAAATGGACAAAGCTTGCTGTTCAGCTTCTGGCTGCTGCTAAAATGTAAAAATAAAAGTTTTGGTGTAAATTATATTTCATTGGCAGTGCCATTAAGTAAGTTCATACTGAGAAAAAAAAACCATGTCAGAGAAATTTGGGTAACATAAACAGGTTGAACAAGAGGAAATAGTAAACTACTGTATGCTCCTCAAATGTCTGCTTGACTCGATAAATGTGCCAATAGTATTTTTAGATTTTATTTCTTCTTTTTTTTTTTTTTTGGTAATTTAGAGGTGGAAGTGCATTTATCAGCTGGAAATACTTATACTAGGGTATAGCGGAGTGCACATCCTGGCAATATGTGCATGTTCACTAAAAAATAAATTATGTTCATTAGGGTTAAGCAATTATACTGAGGGGCAGGCATGCAGATGGATAATGCATGGACAAACAGACAGATGGTAACATAGCAGACAGCTGGATAATGTAGGTGGTAACATAGACAGATAGCTGGATAATGTAGATGGTAACATAGACAGACAGCTGGATAATGTAGGTGGTAACATAGACAGACAGCTGGATAATGTAGGTGGTAACATAGACAGACAGCTGGATAATGTAGGTGGTAACATAGACAGACAGCTGGATAATGTAGGTGGTAACATAGACAGACAGCTGGATAATGTAGGTGGGCAGAGAGATTAATAAACTAGAGACTGCTTTTGAAAAGGTCTCTAACATAATGAACTAATGATATGAAATATGAAATGTTTGAAAATTCAACTTCAGTGTTATTGCCAATTACAGAACTTTACTGAGACCATGTATTCATATACATTCTGTGCAAGTTTCATGAAGACTGTTGAAGGTAACAGAAGACTGGGAATCACAACTAAGCTCACCCTGGCACTCACAAGGAAACACATACTGACAGACTGACTCATTTAATGAAAGGCCCTAAAAACAAAAGCTTAAAATTATTAAACAACAGAAATTTGAGACAACTGAAACTATATTTGTTGATTTTAAGTCACAACAATTTACGTCAGTTTGCAACTTCCCAGAGGCAGGCTTATATGCTTCCTCACATAACAATCAAAGCAGGGTTCAAGCACACAGAGATGAGGGGCAAGTCAGCAACTTTAAAAACTTAAGCCATGCAGGTCTTATGGGAGGGTGATTACAGCACAAAATATCCAAATGAACTGGAGGTATAGTTCTTACCAACTCATTTACTCCACCAGCTTCCATACGAGCCTGACGTTCCTCTTCCATAAATGGTATGAGATGTCCAACAGCTTTTTTCATCACCCGAGCTGACTTGATCACTTGAGGCAGAAACATTTTTCCTGCTCCAAACAGGTCTCCAACTATACTCATACCCTTTTAAAGAAAATATATATTTTTGTACCTTTCATTTAAAAGAACCAAAATCTGAATTATGGAGCAGAAACTATTTCTACTTGACCTTTACCGACAATCATGGGTCATGTGTGCGACACATAAGTCTAATCAAGGGGAACATTTCTGTGTAGTAATAAAAAAATCCTTCAATGCATATAAAAGTAATAACGTTTGTGTGTAGCAATAAGAAAATCCATCCATGCACATAAAAGTTATGGAGTGGAAACTTTTTTTACTTGATCATTAATAGTTACCTTGACCTTTGACCTACAAGCATAAGTCATGTATGTACATAATCTACATACTGCCATCTTTCACATACCAAGTTTTATGAGCCTCGCTTGAATACTTTTTGAGTAATTGTGGGATCCAGATTTGCAGATGGACAGATGGATGGATGGACAGACAGAGGTCATTCCTATAGTACCCTCCGGTGTTCCATCAGTAGGGGACTTAAAATGTCAGCATGACACTAAAATGATCATTTAATCTCTTACGTAGTCAAACAACAGGTCGCTATCTGTCTATAATTCTTTTGTTTTTCTATGTCCACAAAAAAACTCCTTACCAAGTAGAGATACCTTAAAATACACCTAAAATTTGAAAGTAACATCTATGTTGTACCACAGAAAAGTGATCTTGGTTTTTTCCTACCGTCAATTATAAAAAAAGTTACAGTATAGGTTATTTATAGTAACAACTAAGGGAAGTTAATCTTAACAAAAAAAAAAAAAAAAAAAAAAAAATCCAAAAAAATGTGTAAGTCCACACAAAAATCCTTACCCTGTAAGGATAGGTCAAAATACACCTCAACATTGGATGTAATATGCATGTTGTACTACAGAAAAGTGGTCTCGATTTTTCGCTATGACTAGTAATGAAAAAGTTGCAATAAAAGCTATTTATAGTAACAACAAAGGGAAGTAATTCTAAAGAAGGGACCTGCGCATGACACTCCATCTCATGATGGTGAACAATTGTGCCAAGTTTCATCAAAATCCCTCCATGCAAGAAGACATGCTCTGGACAGTCATTCTTGAATTTGACCTTTGACCTCAAAGTGTGACCTTGACCTTAGACCTAGGGACCTAGTTCTTGCGCATGACACTCTGTCTCATGATGGTGAACAACTGTGCCAAGTTTCATCAAAATCCCTCCATGCATGAAGAAGATATGCTCCGGACAAAGTCTGTGGACGCTGCCAGCCCGCCCGCCCATCCGCCCGCCAGGGGCGTTCCCATAAAACGTCCCATTTTTCAAACGGGCGTATAAAAAAGACTTAATAATATGCAGTTTTACTTGTCCAAATCATTCCGTACTTCCAAATATCAGAAACTTCCTCAACCAGAACTTTTCTTGTGGTCCCGAGGGTGTGCAGTTTTCAGAAGTTACACTGTATGTATATTATTATAAACAACGGGTAGTTTCCATTTTAGCGATCCCCACTGACTTTGACTATTTATTTTAGGAGGGTTGTGTTTAAATTCTTGTTAAAATAACACAGCTTTGGTATGGAGCCAGTAACGCTAATGAAAAAAGCAGGGGTGTGGGGGCAGCAGCCCCCAAAGTAACGTGACGTCATGACGTATTTCCGACCAGGGACCGCTAAACTGGAAGTGTCCCTAAACAACACACCATATATGTACATAATAAGCATAATTATGTTTTTAACTAATTTTAATGTCCTACATGAAAAACCTGTATATAGTGGCCACCAGTCTGTAGTGGTTTCTTTCTGTTAGTTCCTTCAATGACCGTTATTAAGAGGTTAGACTGTATTACAGTTAAATAACTGAAAACATGATGCATATAATTATGCAACTAAAATCTTGTCGGTAATTTTATAAATTTGCATAAATTCCTTACAGTAGTTTTAGTGTTATGTGGACAACAAAACTCAACAAGAGGGCCATGTTGGCCCTATATTGCTCATCTTGGTTTAATTGCTTGCTTGAATAAATTTCTTTGCTAAAGCTTCAAAAACCAAAACAAGAGGGTCATGATGACCCTGGATCGCTCACCTGAGTAATATGAGCTACATGTTTCAAATGCCAAACTGATGATGAAATATTAAGAAAGTCAGTATGTCACATTCATGGTCAATGAAATTCAGTTTTACGATTTGTGTGCAAAACTGTGTATGTCATCAAAATTTCAAGGCTGTATCTTGAAAACAAGAAAGTAGGTCAGTAGGTCAAGGTCACAGTCAAGTGACATCATATTACTTACTCTCATCAGGTAATTATAATTAAACAATCTTGGAAATAGGATCAGATGATTTTTAAGTATTTTTTTCCTATATAACTCACATAATAACTAAGTGACCCAAGGGCGGGGCCTCTTTTAACCCAGGGACATAATTTGAACAGTTTTGGTAGAGGACTACTAGACAATGCATCATACCAAATATCAAAAGCCTAGGTCGTATGGTTTCAGACAAGAAAATTTTTAAAGCTTTTTCCTATATAAGTCTTTATAAAACTTGGGACCCCCAGGGCAGGGCTTCTTTTCACCCCAAGGGTACAATTTGAAGAATTTTGGTTGAGGATCATAAGACAATGCTACAAACCAAATATCAAAGGTCTAAGTGTTGTGGTTTCAGACAAGAAGATTCTTAAACTTTTTTTCCTATATTAAGTCTATGTAAAACTTGGGACCCCCGGGGTGGGGCCATATTTGACCCTAGGGGGATAATTTGAATAATCTTGGTAGAGGACTAGATAATGCTACATACCAAATATCAAAGCCCTAGGCCATGTGGTTTTGTACAAGAAGATTTTCAAAGTTTTCCCTATATAAGTCTATATAAACCATGTGACCCCCGGGGCGGGGCCATATTTGACCCTAGGGGGATAATATTTGATCCTAGGGGGATAATTTGAACAATTTTGGTAGAGGTCCACTAGATGATGCTACACACCAGATATCAAAGTCCTAGGCCCTGTGGTTTTGGACAAGAAGATTTTTAAACTTTTTTTCCTATATTAAGTCTATGTAAAACTTGGGACTCCCGGGGTGGAGCCATATTTGACCCTAGGGGGATAATTTGAATAATCTTGGTAGAGGACCACTAGATAATGCTACATACCAAATATCAAAGCCCTAGGCCATGTAGTTTTGTACAAGAAGATTTTCAAAGTTTTCCCTATATAAGTCTATATAAACCATGTGACCCCCAGGGCGGGGTCATATTTGACCCTAGGGGGATAATTTGAATAATTTTAGTAGAGGTCCACTAGATGATGCTACACACCAGATATCAAAGCCCTAGGCCCTGTGGTTTTGGAGAAGAAGATTTTTAAAGTTTTTCCTTTCGGTTGCCATGGCAACCAGAGTTCTGCATGGAATTCATTTCTTTGAAAATTTTGAAAGGGGGCCACCCAAGGATCATTCCTGTCAAGATTGGTGTAATTCTGCCCAGTGGTTTTCAAGAAGAAGAGTATTTTAGAAATTGTTGACACATGACGGATGACGCACGACGGACATCAAGCAGTCACAATAGCTCACCTTGAACTAAAAAAACTAGGTGAGAAGGTCATGGTAAAGATTCTTCAAGATAAGTACTGAAATCTGTTAAAAAATTATACAAATCTCTTTGCTGTAGCTTCAAAAACAAGAAAGTAGGTCAGTAGGTTAGGGCTAAGAACATTAAAGATGAGTATTGAAATCTTTATCGAAAGTTACTGACGAGGTCCAAATTTCTATGCTGTTATGATCAGTGTGCAAAACTGTACATGTCATCCAAATTTCAAGGCTGTATCTTAAAAAACAAGAAAGTAGGTCAGTAGGTCAAGGTCACAGTCAAGTGACCCCTAATTACTTGGGGTCATCAGGTAATTATAATTAAACAATCTAGGAAATATGATCAGATAATTTTTGAAGTAGTTTTTCCTATATAACTCATATACAAGTGACACCCAGCACGGGGCCTCTTTTCACCCCAGGGGCATAATTTGAACAATCTTGTGAACCACTAGGCAATGCTACAGACCAAATATCAAAGGCTTAAGCCTTGAACTTCGAGACAAAAAGATTTTTAAAGTTTTTTCCTATACAAGTCTATGTAAAACTTGGGACCCCCGGGGCAGGGCCTCTTTTCACCCCAGGGGCATAATTTGAACAAATGTCGTAGAGGATCATTAGGCAATGCAACATACCAAATATCAAAAGCCTAGGCCTTGCAGTTTCAGGCAAGACGATTTTTAAAGTTTTTTCCTATATAAGGCTATGTAAAACTTGGGACCCCTTGGGTGGGGCCTCTCTTCACCTCAGGGGCATAATTTGAATAATCTTTGTAAAGGACCACTAGGCAATGCAGCATACCAAATATCAAAAGCCTAGGCCTTGGAGTTTCAGAACAAAAGATTTTTTAAAGTTTTTTCCTATATAAGTCTACGTAAAACTTGGTACCCCCGGGGCGAGGCCTCTTTTCACCCCAGGGATATAATTTGAACAAATTTAGTAGAGGACCACAAGGCAATGCTACATACCAAATATCAAAGGCCTAGGTCTTGTGGTTTCAGACAAGAAGATTTTTAAGTTTTTTCCTATATAAGTCTATGTAAAACTTGGGACCCCCGGGGTGGGGCCTCTTTTCACCAAAGGGTTTTAATTTGAACAATCTTAGTAGAGGACCATAAGGCATTGCTACATACCAAATATCAAAGGCCTAGGTCTTGTGGTTTCAGATAAAAGATTTTTAAAGTTGTTTTTTTCTATATAAGTCTATATAAAATTGGGACCCCTGGGGCCTCTTTTCACCCCAGGGTCAAATTTGAACAGTCTTGGTAGAAGACCACCAGGCAATGCTACATACCAAATATCAAAGGCCTATGTCTTGTGGTTTAAGACAAGAAGATTTTTAAAGTTTTTTCCTATACAAGTTTATGTAAAACTTCAGACTTCCGGGATGGGGCCTCTTTTCATCCCAGAGGCATAATTCGAACAATATTGGTAGAGGACCACTAGATGATGTCACATACCTAATATCAAAGACCTATGCCCTGTGGTTTTTGAGAAGAAGATTTTCAAAGTTTTTTTCCTATATAAGTCGATACAAACCATGTGACCCACAGGGTGGGGCCATATTTGAACCTAGGGGGATAATTTGAATAATCTTGGTAGAGGACCACTAGATGATGCTATATACCAAATATCAAAGCCCTAGGCCCAGTGGTTTTGGACAAGAAGATTTTCAAAGTTTTTCCCTATATAAATCTATGTAAACCATGTGACCCCCCAGGACGGGGCCACAGAGTTAAGTTTCTTGCACACAAAATATCATCATGTTAAGCTAATCATTGGTGTCAAGTTTTTCTTGAAATCCATCCATGAATGACAAAGATATAGACTGGACATGAAATCCAGACAGAGGAACAAACAATGGAATTACTGTATGTTTGCCCCTTCAAGAAGAGTGGGGGGCTGAAGGAATGAAATAAAATGTTATATTTCTACAAATATATTGATAATTACCTTCATCAAAGGACCTTCTATGACATTCAGTGGTCGTGGATATCTCTCAGAATTCTGCCGAGCCTCTTCAGTATCTTCAATAACGTATTTGTCTATACCCTAAAAAGTGTTAATAGGAGGATACATACCAAATTGACTACTGATTCTTAAGGACATTATCTAGAATTTGTTTCTATGGACAGATTTGTTTTAGCAATCACAAGGGTATGTCACCATGCCTGTTTTTATGTTATGGACAAGATAAATGCATGACCAATTTGAAACTGATATTCAAATATGAGAACCAAAAACTGAAGCAAACTATAAATAACTTTTATGACAAATTGACACAAACAATTATAATTTAGCTTAAATTCAAAATTTACATTGAAAAAAAAAATTAATATTTTCTTCAATTTCTCTGTATGAGAACATTTTCAGGTATACCTACAAAAGTAACAAAAAGTACTGCAAATTTGGAAATTTTTGCAAGACAAAAATTTTGCGATTTCACATCCAATGAATCAGCAAGCAAAAATAGCTAGAAATTGCCAGTGATTTCTGTAAAATTCCAATTTTACTAAATAAGTTGTTTAAATTTTACAAACGGGACTACTTTATCAATAACAGTGTTTTTATACACCTGTTTCAAAACTGGGATGTATTATGTTTTTACCCTTTATGGATGGGAGGTTGGGAAGGTGGTGTGGTGGGCAGAAAAATCAGTGTCCACTCAATAACTAGAGTATTTTGTATCAGAACTAAACTAAACTGATAGAACATGTCTAACTGTATAAAATCTAGGCCAAGTTGAATGACTAGCCATTTCAGACAAGTTAGTATTTCCACAGTTATATGGCCTTTGAATTGGTCAAAGCTGTCCGCTCAGTAACTATAGAGTAATTTTTCTCAGAACTAAACATAACTTATACAGAGAAAACTCAGCCAATATCCATGACAGGCAGCTTCAAGAAAATGGTTTAACAAAGGTCCAAGGATGTTACTTATTATATTTGGTGAAGATCTCTCCATGCAGCTTTTGAGGTGAGACCTTTAAAAGATTTTCTATATTTAGTTCTGGTGGCTCCTAAAAGTATGTTACAGATCAAAATTGTTGAATATCCATCAAGTGGTTCATTAAAAGACGTAATATAAAATTCTTTCTATTTTTAGCTCTGACGGCAACTAAAAGGGATCAGGTGGGAACCATTTGAACAAAATTGTCAGTGGCCTTTACATGGATGCTAAGAAGATCCATTAAGTGGTTCAAGAGAAGAGGTCACACAAAGGTTTTTTTCTATTTTCATCTAAGGCATCCTCTAAAAGATGTTAAGTGGAAACAATTAAATGAACATCAGACAGGTATAAACAAGATGCTACAGACCATGTATAGTGATAATCCATCATGAGGTTCATGAAAAGAAGTCCTTTAAATGTTTTCCTATTTTGAGCTCTGGCAGCCACAAAATGGGGTCAAGCAAAAACATTTGAATAAATTTTAAGACTATACAAATAAGGATGCTATATATCAAGTCTAGTGGTGATCCATCATGAAGTTCATAGAAAATTATTCTTAAAGATCACTCTGGTAGCCCATAATAGCTATTAAAGATCTATCAGGTGTTTCAGGAGAAAAGCTTGTTTCTTGAAATGTGGAACCTTTAAATTCGGCCAAGTGAAACCATTTTAGGACATTTGAGAGGAGAGCTAAATAGGATGCTACAGATAAAAGTTTGGTGAAGGTCCATCAAATGTAAACATAAAATTGTTTCTAATCTTGAGCTCTGGCAGCCCTTAAAAGGGGTCATGTGGAACCATTTTTACAAATTTGAGAGGGATTTATGCAAGGATGACCAAAATTGGTAAACTTTCATCATGGGGCTCATAGTCATATAAAGTAACAAGCAAATTCAATGAATTAGTATCCCCCGCCGAAAGGGTTTGTGGCGAGGACTGGCAAAACAAGAGCTGTCTGTTGACAGCGCGATAGACTATTCGAAGCACTGATAGAAGTATAGGGTCAAAATATTACCTGAGATTTTCAGACAAAAGAAACGGAACAGATTAGACAAACAATGTACCTGCATTTGTGGATTTGGTTTAGTCTTGCACTATATGGCAATGTGTGACCATGTTGGTAAGCAAGTGTTCAAAGTTTCAAAGCCATATATCAAACAGTTAATAGACAAAAAAGGGAATGGTATGCCAAACCTAACTAATTTCTATGTCCAAACAAGGGCCATAACTGAGCTAAAGTCCTTGTCTTAGGTAAGTAGACTATGAAGGTAAACAAATGGTCAAAGTTTCAAAGCCATATGACAAACAGGTTAGGCAAAATAGAGACTGGTACGAAAAACTTAACTGATTTCCAAGTCCAAAAAGCCATAATTCAGCCAAAATAGTTGACAGAGTTATGTACTCTTGCCTACAGATGGAAATCATGATGATAAACAAGTGTTGAAAGTTTCAAAGCTTCATGTCAAATAGCTTTGACAAAACATTGACTTGTAAGAAAACTGAATCAATTTCCAAGTCCGAAAAGGGCCATAATTCAGCCAAAATAGTTGACAGAGTTATGTACTCTTGCCTAAAGATAGTAATCAAGATGATAAACAAGTGTTCAAAGTTTCAAAGCAATATGTCAAATAGTTTTGACAAAACATGGACTTGTACGAAAACTGAACCAATTTCCAAGTCAAAAAAGGGCCATAATTCAGCCAAAATAGTTGACAGAGTTATGCACTCTTGCCTACAAATATAAATCATGATAAAAAAAATAGTTCAAACTTTCAAAGCCACATGTCAAATAGTTTTGACAAAACATGGACTTGTACAAAAATTGTACCAATTTCCAAGTCCAAGAAGGGCCATAATTCCGCGAAAATAGTTGACAAAGTTATGTTCTCTTTCCTACAGATAGAGACTGTTATAATAAACAAGTGATACAAGTTTTAAAGCCATATGTCAAACACTACACAAAATGTGAACTTGTACGAAAAACTTAACCAAGATTTCTAAGTTAAAAGGGGCCATAATTCAGCCAAAATCCTTGATGGAGTTATGTACTCTTGCCTAAAACTGGACATGTAATGGTAAACAAGTGTTGAAAGTTTCAAAGCTTTATCTCAAAAGACTTTGTCAAAAAGTGGACTAGTACGAAAAATTTAACCAAGGTGTGACGCCGGCGCCGTGGTGAGTAAGATAGCTCTACTTATTCTTCGAATAGTTGAGCTAAAAATATATCCGCCAAAAAGTTAAGGATGTTACTAAGAAGCAAATAATTTCAATAGTCAAAATCAGTTTAACAGAAAAAGAATGCTTTTTTTATATTTGGAGGGGGCAGGGGGTGAGGGGCAGCGGGGGTGACTGGGTGAGGGTACAAAACATCACATCCCAGTATGTTGGTTCATGTTTATTTCAAGTTTCATGAAATTCTACTGGCTGGTTACTGAGAAATGGCTGCGAACAGACATTTTTGGGCATTTTTTATTAAATCAAGGGCAATAACTCTAAGGGAAATTGACCAATCCAAAAAAAAACTTGACGGGCATCATCGCAGTATGTTGGTTCATGTTTATTTCAAGTTTCATGAAATTCTACCTGCTAGTTACTGAGAAATGGCTGCGGACGGACGCACGGATGCGCTGACGGACGGACAATGCCATTTCAATACCCACCTCCCGATTTCACCGGCGGGGGATAAAAAGCTAAAGGCCTCCAATGAGCAACTGACGAATGATACAGTACCATTACCACTTCGGTTTACCAACTCATGACTGCATGGGGACTGGGGAAGATAGGTTATAATATACTAGATGTGTACATTGAAATATCAATAAAACTCTAAAACACAATATTACCTTTATAAGAGAGTATGAAAGTCTTTCCTCAACATCTTTATTTCTCCATTCATCACTAACTGTTGCTTTCTTTGCATCTTTTCCCATTGACTGAAATATCCAGGATTATTCTTAACAATAGTCAACAGTTTAATACATACATATGACAAAATACAATCATGCTATCCAGAAGTACAGATACAACAAACATAAATGTGTCATTGCCTTTTGTCATTCCTGACTAAGTCATTAGTGTGACCTTGACCCTATGGCATCTAAATGACTCTGTTTAGTACAAAACAAGAGAGCCATAATGGACCTACATCACTCACCTGTGTTATGCCCCTTGCTTGTACAGTTTTGGTTAACATTTATGCAAGGAAAATATCTGTGAAATTATTTTGAAGTAGTCCCTGTGTTTTAAAGTTTTAACTTTGAAGGGGGAGGTCTTATGAGGATCAAGATCATTTATATATATTAACATTGGCCCTATTCTTTTCCATTGAAACTTTTGACATTCATTTCGTATGAACAGCAAAAGGAAAGGCGCGAAAGTTACGTCATCGCTGCTTAGTGATAACTGATCGGTGTTTTGATGACGTCCGCGTATAGTCAGGGAGAACGTTCCTTAGATGACGTCGCAGTTGTTCCGTCTGGTGAACAGAATGGCCGGGAAGCTGATTTTAATGTTGAATGCTACAAATTACATGCAATTCATAATATTTTAAAGTTTGCAAATGGAAAGGAAATATAATGTAAATATAAGAAATGAAACTATTTTTCTCGGTGTTCATGCGAAATGAACGACAGAATAGGATCTGCAAATTAAACATGAATCGCTAGCGACTTGAAGGACTTGCATCAAGTAATGTTAAGAGTGAGTATGAACTAAATCAGGTCATTAATGTGGACTGTAGCCAACCTGGTTCGTATGGACAGATAGTTCAATCACTATATGCCTGAGGCATAAAAAATCTATTTCTAGTAACTTAACCCTAAGGCATCAAAATGACATTTTTCATCACAAAAACAGAAAAGTTAGGCCTGGACTGGAATTTAAACCGCTACCAATCCATTCCACATCACAAAATGTAACTTTGGCCCAGTGCTCTAGACTTCTGCACTAAAGTTGAATTTTCTAAGTATGCAGATTAATTAAGTTATGTTGATCTTGAACTTGATCCTACTGACTCCCTATACAATCCAAACCTTGGTTTTCTATAAGCTACATAAAATTTCAACACATTAATGCAAACTTAAGTTACTGAGTTCTCTTTTTAGTAACAGTGATCCAACATTAATGCAAACTTAAGTTACTGAGTTCTCTTTTTAGTAACAGTGATCCCAGTAACCTCTTATGGAATACCAAGAACTGTCTCTGCTAGCTAGCTACATTCTAGAGCAGAAACCAAAAGCTGACTCTGCCCACATGCCATATGACCTTCATCATCTAGTTAAACAGTTTCAGGGTGGAGGGTGTGAGGAGTGAGGTGGAATGTGGTTTGGACTATGAGGAAATTTTGTAATTTGGTAAAGGGTTACCAAAGGAACTTTTTTTGTGTGAAAATATTTCTGAATTTGGGTCATCACTTCACAGGAGATTTTTAAAATTTCATATATAGCCAAAAAAAAAGATGAGTGTACACTGGACATTAATGCCACCCAACTCATCTCGTCACTGTACATATAGTTTCATGAGTCAAGGTGAAATTACTTTAAGATATATGCAATATAAACTTTCAAGCACTTTATGTGTACTTTTAACTTGGTCAAGATCCATAATTCTAGTCTGGCTGAGTGAAACAGAACAACAGGTGCTATATAACATTTCTCTAATGTTTTATGACTCTAGGTCAGATGGTTTTTGACATACATGGGAAACACTTTTATGCACTGAATCCACATTTATGAGTTAATACTTTATGAAATGCACACAACACAAACTTTTATGTGTTTTTTTGCATATTTAAAATTAAGCCAAGAGTCATAACTCTGGTCGAGTTAAATCTCAAAATAAAATCCCAGTTGTACAACTTCACATGCTGAATAATATTTACAATGTCTCATAATCCAAGGTCAAATACTTTTAACACAAACTTTTAGGCTCTATTTGTATATATACTTCACTAAGTCAAAGGCCAAAACTCTGGTTTGGCTGTGCGAAATTCTAATTAAAACACCAGGTGCACAATTTTACATACTGAAAGACAAAAAATAGCCACAGAAATAAGTCCATTATTTATGGTCATCTTCACATCAAGGTTCTTCAGCTAGCATATCCTTTCAATAGTGTTTGAGGAGTTGGACACACAAGATTTTTCTCTATATTCTATAAAGCAAACTTTTCAACAGGCCATAACTGCAGTAAAAATGGTCACAGCAAAATTTCTTTCCTTTATGGTCATCTGCACATCAAGCTTTCTCATTTGTAAAAGTTTGAAGCAAATCAGGCTAATAGTGCGGGAGGAGTTGGACACATAAGAATATTAAACCGACGGACATATGGACAGCAGCATCACTATATGCCCCCCACCCCCAATAAATGTGGGAGCATAAAAATTTGGGAGAAGTCCATATAATGATGCTACAGACTAAGTTTAATGACAATCACACAAATTGTTTAAAGGTATTTCTATTCTTACCTCTAGTAGCCCCTTAAAGGAGAGAGTGCCCTAATTTGAACACATTTTGGAGAGGACCTTATAATGAAGCTACAAGCCAAATTTTATGAAAATCCATTGAGTTGCTCACAAAAACAAGTATTTTTAGCTCTGGTGGCCCCCAAATGGGGCCAAGTTGAACCATTTGACCTTTTGATAGAGGTTTATGCCAGGATGAAACTGACCAAGCTTGGTGTAATTCTTATTAACAGTTTCAAGGAATAAGATGTTTAAGTAAAAATGCTGAAGACGGATGACCAAGGTTGATGCTGGACTATCAACCTAAACTAATAGATGTCCCTAAACAGAGTTCAGGTAAGCTAATAATCGATTAAATCCTATTCAAAACTTTCTGCAGCAATAAAGTATTTTACCTGTGCATAAGCTAGAAGTTTGTCAGTTCCATTTGGATCTTTGGCCCAGAGAAGGCTCTCACACAATTGCAGCAGTTTGGGTTCTATATCATCATATACCGGTAAACAGCCTGCATTTACTATACCCATATCCATACCCGCCTACAACACACAATCAACATTCAACCTTCATACTTAGATATGTTTATACCAATGAATTTATTAAACTTTTTGAATAAAACTAATAAAATGCTTGACAACAGCCTTGCTTCTATGACAATACTCTGGTGTAAAAGCCTCTACATGTATTTTGGGAGAACGAGCACTGTAACAAGATACCAGGCCAAAGTACCTAACAACACAGTCAGACGTGCATTACATATATATAGTCTCACATCCGTGTTATCAATGTCTCGCAATCAGCAGTGACATTTTAGCCCCTTTAACCAACTGTGACTGGATGAGCTATGTATTTTAGCTCTCAAAGATAAATAGACCACAAAACACAATTATCACCCCCATACACCACCTTGAAACAGGGAAAGTAAAATGTAATTGGGGGGTTAACACCGTTTTTCAACAGTTTGTCAGTTATGTAACAGTGGGCAGTTAACCTATCCGGTGTTCCTGGATTCTGTATCAGTACAAACCTTTTCTCTGCAAGTAACTGCCAACTTCCCCTCATGAATCAGAGGCAACACCTGGGGATCAAACTCGTGACCCCAAGATCCGTAGATCTGCACCCTACTGAGCTAAGCTGGCAGGTGCAAACAAAGCATATGATACATTCATGTCATGCCAATAGACCCAAGTTTGTTCCACATTGATATATTTCTGTCAGTTAGGGCCAAATCCCTTGAAAACTGCAGGAGGCATTATCTGTACAAAGATTTTGGGACCGACAAGGCAGCAACTATACATATATGCCCATCTATAAATATATTTCAGGAGGTACATGTATAATAGTAATAAAGTAAAAACTACAATCAATTTCAGCGTATATGATTTGGGTGAGCTAATAAAAACATCGAAACTGAATCATTGTAATCTGTTTCCATGGAGTCTAAATACTAACACCTTTGAGAAAATTGCATCCATTTTGAGAAAACTTAAACAAAAAAATAAATAATAAGTTATGTGTATTGTAAAGACTTTATTTGTGCAAGTGCCTCTTGCGTAAAGGATAAAAAATATGAAATATATTATACCTTTATAGCATGATATAGGAAGACACTGTGCATAGCCTCTCTGACAGTATCCATTCCTCGGAATGAGAAAGAGAAATTTGAAAGTCCACCACTCACTCTAGCACCAGGTAAACTCTCCTATGATACATGGACAGAAAAAATGTATGATTAATTACAACTGTTTGCATTTAAAACTGCATTTTCCAATTTTCCTTATACATGCTGTATATATGGGTATTAGTCCTCATATGATATTTAAGTTCTTAAGATGTCCAAATTCAGAACTTTTCTCCATAAACACTTCACAGATGAAAATATTATGGAAATATAATCATTTATAACAGCTGGAGATTTACACTTATACACTGATTTATTAACTGAAATATTGGAAAACCTTTCAAAAACATACTGACCATATTACAATTCAACAAGTGTGATATTAACTTCTGTATTTTCTGCAGGATGAATTTTGTTCATAGTAACAACAAGCAACAATCATAAAGCTCATGATGACCATGAGTAGTTTACCTGACTTTGACTTTCTGACCATGTAGAACATATAAGTTATGAGAAGTGGTAATTCAAAAGTGCATTTTTACTTTTTTTGGTTTTGGGTCTCAGGTCACAGACCTCGTGTGGGGAGCCAATTCATTACACAGCAACCCATAGATGTGCGTTCTCCCTATTAGGCTAAGTGAATGGGCTTTTTTCTATTTTTATCTTTGGTAATCTTTAAGTGTTGTCCATTGGAAAACTAGAAACAGGTGTGCTCCCCACTAGTGCATTTGTCACAAATAACTGGAAATAATTTAAATGGTTGCAGTCTTAATGGGGTACAGCCTCAACAAACATTTTATGAAAAGGATTCATTACTCTAGGCCATATACTTTTTGAGCTATGAGCATCACAAACAAAAAATCTACTATTTTGGCTATTTCAAGGGCTGTATCTCTGTAATAAGCACTAAGATTCTCAAAAAAATGCCAAGTGCACAAGGTCACATCATAATAAAGAGTCTAACAAGGTTTCATATATTTACATCAAATACTTTTTGAGCTATGCACATAATTAGATGAAAATGTTCATTTTTTGACTATTTCAGGGGCCATAACTCTGAAAATAGGGGGCGGAGGCAGACAGAAAATAGGAGGTTCGCAAGTTCATATCATGATAAAGACTCATGCAAGGTTTTATCAATTTATATGTAATACTTTTTGAGCTAGGTGTGTCACAAGGTGAAAATGTGCATTTTTTTACTATTTCAGGGGCCATAACTCTAGAAATAGGGGGTGGAGCCAGATGAAAAATAGGAGGTGCGCAAGTTCATATTATGATTAAGACTCATGCAAGGTTTCATGAATCTATATCAAATACTTTTTGAGCTAGGCGTGTCACAAGGTGAAAATGTGCATTTTTGACTATTTAAGGGGCCATAACTCTGAAAATAGGGGGCGGAGCCAAACAAAAAATAGGAGGTGCACAAGTTCATATCATGATAAAGACTCATACAAGGATTCATCAATTTATATCAAATACTTTTCGAGCTAGGCGCGTCACGAACTTCGGACGGACGGACGGATGGACGCACAGATGCACGGACAAGACCAATCTATATGCCCCCACCACTCATGGGGGGCACAAAAAGAGAAAGTGCACCAAAACTTTAACCAAGGTGGGGACGCGGAAAGACGCCGACGCCGGGGCGAGTAGGATAGCTCTCCTTATACTTTGTATAGTCGAGCTAAAAATGATCTTCCTATCAAGAAAAACTTAGCAAAAGTATAATAAATGCATTTTATCTTACTTCAACTTAAGTAACTTGACAACCAACCTTTATTGATCTAGTAGCCTCTATGAATTCAACTCCATAACGATCATGTTCCTCCATTCCTGTTGCTATGGTGAGAATGTTTGGGTCAAAAATGATGTCATTCTTGTTAAAACCTACTTTGTTGACAAGAATATTATATGACCTTGTACATATCTCAACTTTTCTTGTTGCATCTGTGGCCTGTAGAAATAAAACGCATGTCCATTGTAAATCCAAGTAAACTAGAGCTTTTTTTTGCAGCCGAAAAATATATGGCCCCACACCCTACCATTTCAAAGGAGCTCAACAAAAATTATGGAAACCACCAACAGACTGCCACAGCGCATTAAGTACATATGGAGCACTTCACTTTGTCCTAGATTTTATAAAGATAAAGTATAGGTCAACCACGTTTTTTGAGCCATGACTAATTTATGCAGGACAGTTGATTCGCCAAAAAAGGGTAGGAACATATATGTAATACATAGTAAAGCAGTATAAGTTATCGACAGATGTAAACAAATGCAAGGCCCAAAGGATATGGCGTAGGCTTAACAAACTTGCTTTTCGAGGTTCGAGCCCTGGTAAATTCACATTTAAAAAAAAATAATTGGATATTGCATGAGAAAATTGTGCAGTTCATTGTATCGATTACATAATGATGTGTTAGCTAGTCAAAAATACTTGCCTGTTAGTCTTAGTTACCGTGTAATGGCTTCTACACGTTACAAATATAGTGATGATGCTCACAAAATATATTAACAAGAGGACCATGATGGTCCTGAATCGCTCACCTATCCCCACGTGACCCAGTTTTGAACTGAGTATGATGTCGTTTTTTTTCTATTATATGACATAGTGACCTAGTTTTTGAGCTCATGTGACCCAGTTTTGAACTTGACCTATAGAGAGGTAACAAGGTTTTTCTATTATTTGACCTAATGACCTAGTTTTTGAAAGCACGTGACCCAGTTTTGAACTTGACCTAGATATCATCAAGGTGAACATTCATGAAGATCTCATGAAAAATATGGCCTCTAGAGAGGTCACAAGGTTTTTCTATTATTTGACCTAATGTCCTAGTTTTTACCGCAGTTGACCCAGTTTCAAACTTGACCTAGATATCATCAAGATGAACATTCAGACCAACTTTCATACAGATCCCATGAAAAATATGGCCTCTAGAGAGGTCACAAGGTTTTTTCATTATTTGACTGACCTAGTTTTTGAAGGCACGTGACCCAGTTTCAAACCTGACTGAGATATCATCAAGTTTAACATTCTGACCAATTTTCATGAAGATCCATTCACAAGGATTTTCTATTTTTAGACCTACTGACCTAGTTTTTGACCGCAGTTGACCCAGTTTCAAACCTGACCTAGATATCATCAAGATGGACATTCAGACCAACTTTCATACAGATCCCATAAAAAATATGGCCTCTAGAGAGGTCACAAGGTTTTTTTATTATTTGACCTACTGACCTAGTTTTTGACCGCACGTGACCCAATTTCGAACTTGACCTAGATTTCATCAAGGTGAACATTCTGACTAACTTTCATGAAGATCCATTGAAAAGTACGGCCTATAAAGAGGTCACAAGGTTTTTCTATTTTTAGACCTAATGACCTAGTTTTGGACCGCACGTGACCCAGTTTCGAACTTGATCTAGATATCATCAAGATGAACATTCAGACCAACTTTCATACAGATCCCATGAAAAATACGGCCTCTTAGAGAGGTCACAAGGTTTTTCTATTTTTAGACCTACTGACCTAGTTTTTGACCACACGTGACCCAGTTTCGAACTTGACCTAGATATCATCAAGGTGAACATTCTGACTAATTTTCATAAAGACCCCATGAAAAATGTGACCTCTAGAGTGGTCACAAGCAAAAGTTTACGCACGGACAACTGACGCTGCGCGATCACAAAAGCTCACCTTGTCACTTTGTGACAGGTGAGCTAAAAATACAGAAACAATGAAAAAAAAAATAAGTCAAACATTATTATTAAAATATATAAAATGGTTTTTAAAAAGAGTCTTCCAAAGATTCTTGACTAAAAAAAACAAGAGATCACAGAGTGATCTTGGCGCCCACCAATGTGCCATTTTTGAGTGTTCCAAATTTCAAGACTTACTCACTAGCTCAAGGTCAAATTTCATTTCCGTACACAACACTTTGCATGTGGTCCAAATTCGAAAGCTGTAGCTTGAGAAATGTGAAAGTAGGTCACTAGATCAATTTCAAGGACGAAATGTGAAAGTAGGTCACTAGGTCAAAATCAAGGTCAAATTACACTTCAGAACACAAATTTATGCATGTGGTCCAAATTTAAAGCCTGTACCTTCAAAAATGTGAAAGTAGGTCACTAGGTCAATGTCAAGGTCAAAGTTTGTTTCGGTACACAATCCTATGCATGTGGTCTAAATTTGAAGCCTGTAGCTACAGAAATGTGAAAGTAGGTCACTAGGTCAATCTTAAGGTCAAAGTTCATTTCGGTACACAAAACTATGCATGTGGTCCAAATTTGAAGGCTGTAGCTTGAGAAATGTGAAAGTAGGTCACTAGCTCAAAATCAAGGTCAAATTTTATTTCGGAACACAGAACTATGCATGTGTTCCAAATTTGAAGCCTGTACCTTCAAAAATGTGAAAGTAGGTCACTAGGTCAATGTAAAGGTCAAAGTTTGTTTCGGTACACAAAAATATGCATGTGGTCCAAATTTGAAGGCTGTAGCTTGAGAAATGTGAAAGTAGGTCAGTAGGTCAAAATCAAGGTCAAATTCCAATTCGGAACACAAAACTATGCATGTGGTCCAAATTTGAAGCCTGTACTTTCAAAAATGTGAAAGTAGGTCACTAGGTCAAAGTCAAGGTCAAAGTTTTTTCAGTGCACAAAACTATGCAAGTGGTCCAAATTTAAAGGCTGTAGCTACAGAAATGTGAAAGTAGGTCACTAGGTCAAAATCAAGGTCAACTCATGTCAAGGTTCATCTTGCCACTCAAAACCATACATGTGGTCCAAATTTGAAAGTTGTAGGTTATTGACAAGAAGATTTTAAAATCTTTTCCCTATATAAGTCTATATGAACCATGTGACCCCCCAGGGCGGGGCCATATTTGACTCTAGGGGGATAATTTGAACAAACTTGGTAGAGAACCACTAGATGATGCTACATTACAAATGCCAAAGCCCTAGGCTTTGTGGTTTGGACAAGAAAATTTTCAACGTTTTTTCCTATGTAAGTCTATGTCAACCATGTGACCCCCAGGGCGGAGCCATATTTGACCCTAGGGGATAATTTGAACAATCTTAGTAGAAGACCACTAGATGATGTCATATACAAAATATCAAAGCCCTAGGCCCTGTGGTTTTGAACAAGAGGTTTTTCAAAGTTTTTCCCTATATAAGTCTATATAAACCATGTGACCCCCGGGGCGGGGCCATATTAGACCCCAAGGAAATATTTTGAATCATCTTGGTAGAGGACCACTAGATGATGCTTCATACCAAATATCAAAGCCCTAGGCTCTGTGGTTTTGGACAAGAAGATTTTCGAAGTTTTTCCCTATATAAATCTATGTAAATTATAGAAATAAACAAAGGGCCATAACTTACTAAAAAATTGTTGAACCAGTCTGATTTTCAGGGGGACACAACTAGGGTACCAATACATCATTCTGACAAAGTTTGGTCAAAATCCCCCAGGTAGTTTTTGAGGAGATGCGATAACGAGAAATTGTTAACGGACGGAAGGACGGACGGACTGACGGACGGACGGACGGACGGAAGGACGACGGACCACGGACGCAGAGTGATTTGAATAGCCCACCATCTGATGATGGTGGGCTAAAAATGCATACTAGAGAAAAAATACGGCCGTAATCTGGGCTTGAACTCGCACCTCACTGTTTGTAATCATAATGCTCTACCAATTGCGCCAGCGATATAATCAAGTTCATTGTAAACAAAACATACATATCAACTTACTCTATAGAGATCTTTCAGGCAGGTATGGACCAAACATTGATATAACCAAATTGAAAAAGTATATCATTCTGTCATGGCTCAAAACATGCGGTCAACCTATAGTCTAACTATGTTTTATGTAAACAAGATAGAAACATGGCATCTAGTGTCAACCAAGGTTTCTGATGTTTTGACCTAGTGAACTAGTTTTATGCCAGATATTCCAGCTCTGAGCCTGAACTAGACTCGATAAAGATGAACATTCTGAAAAGGTTTCTGGCAGAAAATTTGGCTTCTACTATGTCTACAAGGCTTTTCCATGATTTGACATAGTTCTCAACCTCAAAGGAACCAGTTTTGAAAACGTTCCAGTTCTGAGAAAGAGAAACATTTGGACAAAAATCTTTTCAGGAATATTGGGTAAAAATGTGATGTTTACATGATTACAAGATTTGACACTTGTGAACCAGTTTAATGACTCAGTATGAAACATGACCTAGATTTTGTACTGACAAACATTCTGACCTTGTTTCATGATCAAAGGTTGGAAGGACCTGAGAGTCAGCTACTGACTGATGTAGTAATGGAAGCTACTGTACTTTCTGTAGTAGAAAGAATCATGTTTAGGTGTATGGGGGGTAATGACAGCTCAAAATGTTGAAGTATATTAGGTTATTAAACTTTGCTCTTTAAAACACAGCACCCTGCTAAAAAGTCATATTGGACTGACATATATTTGAGTACTGTACTTAATAAGTTTTTTTATTTTCTAAGCGAAGTAGAAAGATAAAATAATTTGAACATGCGCAGTGGAATAGCCCAATAATAGCAACATGTTGATAAATTTATCAACAGCTTTTAACATCAACTTCACATGCAATCTTTTCGTTTGATGACCTGTCCAATACAAAAGAATATATTGGACGGTCACGGTATCCAGTAAAGAAATCATATTGTACAGTCATAATGTAAGCTGATTTGCAGTGATTTTAACAGAAATGGTAACAATATTAGTTTCTTAAAAAAGCTTAAAAAGGAATACATGACTGATGTTTCCTGGAACAAGAAAGAAGGTCACTGATACAATTTGATATTGCAAACACAAAGGAGATGGAATTGTGTCTTCTTTATACCAGGACAATCTGGAAGGGTTAAAGTTAACAGAAAATGGTGATTTGATAGATGTGTATCTTATTATCATTATTTTTTAAATATGCCTGTTTTTGTTTGAGTGTCAGTGGCACATAATGCCAGGATTCTGTACATGGCACATAATGCCAGGATACTGTAAATTTTTGTATTGAAATGAGTTTTAACCTGACAGCAAAGCATGGCATAATATCCCGAAGAATTTCCTCAGCAGGCCGTTCTCATTATTTTAACAAAGCAAACAAGTGAATGAAGTACTGCCCATTCCCATTTAATGGCGTGAAAAGTCCCAGGACTATCCCAGGAATTCCTGAGATATTTTCAGGACATTATCCCAGGATAGTCCTGGGACTTCCTGAGATAATCCCAGGATTTCCTGTTCCATTTTTGCACGGTCAAAGTCCCCTACTGGATGGCAACTAAATTTCTCTACTGAAGTATAACATAATGATCTGATATCTGTCAATGATGTATAACTGTTGAGCGCAAATAACCAATCTGCGCTATTTACCAAACGCGCAGCGCATATAACAAATATTTGTACGTTGGTTATATGCGCAACGATTTACCAATCGTTGCGCAGGATAAATTTAACCTGCGCGATTTACAAAATGCGCAGTGCAAATAACAAACGTAACTTTATATATCAGAAATTTGCATTTCGTGTTTGATAAATCATGCAGTTGGTCAATTTATTAATAAATATAGATGTCAATGCTGAATATCTTGGTACTTAAATTATGTGTCATAAATTTGTTTCTACCTTAGTAAATTCACGGCAGTCAGTCACCAGGTTTCAATACCTCCGATATCATCTTATACAAGATGCAATAAAACCTAAACATGCGTGAAGGTGTGATTTCCTCCAGCTTGCACAGGTCGTCCTCTGGTATGTTTTAGGCTATTTTTATAATTTTCTACTTCACCCGAGCACACACTTAGCAAAATATCGTTTTTATTATATTGAAATATCTTGAAATTTCACAATAATATTCTTTTTACCAACGGGAGCATATCTCTCAACATGTCTAAGATAAAAGATGAAATAAAAAAGTCACAGAATTAAAAGAAAATTCTTACAGATCTTATCTATACTATTATTATTATTATTATTATTTTATAGTACAAAATCGATTGAATAAAGAGTAGACCTAATTTTCATTAAAACGTAAACGAAATTTTATATTTTGTAGCTGCACAAGAGAGGTGTTCGGTGCCCTGCGCTAAATGAAAATCTGGAAATTACTCTGATAACTTGAATATCTTTTATAAATCATATTAACTTTTACTTAGATTTACGATTACAGACTAAAACTATAGTTTTTTTTACAAATCTAAATAGATATATAATGTTACACCTGTAACTTGCGTGGGAGGTCGGTCCTGCGCTAACAGCAAAGTTTGAAATTACACTGTATTTCAAATATATTTCATTCATAAAACATACTATTTATGTAACTTTCAAATGAATACTGTAAAAAATGATTGGAAAAAGAGTGATTTCTGTCATAACGAGAACAAATATTACATTTTTTATCTGCGCAAGATGTGTGTCTGCGCTAATAATAAATCTCGAAATTACTCTGATAACATGAATATCTTTTATAAATCATATTAACTTTTACTTTGATTTATGATTACAGACTAAAACAACTGTAGTTTTTTTTTTTTACAAATCTAAATGGATCTATAATGTTACACCTGTAACTTGCATGGGAGGTCGGTCCTGCGCTAATAGCAAAGTTTGAAATGACACTGTATTTCAAATATATTTCATTCATAAAACATACTATTTATGTAACTTTCAAATAAATAATGTAAAAAATGAATAGAAAAAAGAGTGATTTCTGTCATAACGAGAACGAAATATTACATGTTTTATCTGCGCAAGATGTGTGTCTGCGCTAATAATAAATCTGGAAATTACTCTGATAACATGAATATCTTTTATAAATCATATTAACTTTTACTTTGATTTACGATTACAGACTAAAACTGTAGTTTTTTTTACAAATCTAAATGGATCTTTAATGTTACACCTGTAACTTGCGTGGGAGTTCGGTCCTGCGCTAATAGCAAAGTTTGAAATGACACTGTATTTCAAATATATTTCATTCATAAAACATACTATTTATGTAACTTTCAAATAAATAATGTAAAAAATAAATAGAAAAAAGAGTGATTTCTGTCATAACGAGAACAAATATTACATTATTTATCTGCGCAAGATGTGTGTCTGCGCTAATAATAAATCTGGAAATTACTCTGATAACATGAATATCTTTTATAAATCATATTAACTTTTACTTTGATTTACGATTACAGACTAAAACTGTAGTTTTTTTTTACAAATCTAAATGTATCTATAATGTTACACCTGTAACTTGCATGGGAGTTCGGTCCTGCGCTAATAGCAAAGTTTGAAATTACACTGTATTTCAAATATATTTCATTCATAAAACATACTATTTATGTAACTTTCAAATAAATAATGTAAAAAATGAATAGAAAAAAGAGTGATTTCTGTCATAACGAGAACGAAATATTACATGTTTTATCTGCGCAAGATGTGTGTCTGCGCTAATCATAAATCTGGAAATTACTCTGATAACATGAATATCTTTTATAAATCATATTAACTTTTACTTTGATTTACGATTACAGACTAAAACTGTAGTTTTTTTTTACAAATCTAAATGGATCTTTAATGTTACACCTGTAACTTGCGTGGGAGTTCGGTCCTGCGCTTATAGCAAAGTTTGAAATTACACTGTATTTCAAATACATTTCATTCATAAAACACACTATTTATGAAACTTTCAAATGAGTACTGTAAAAATGAATAGAAAAAGAGTGATTTCTGTCATAACGAGAACGAAATTTTACATTTGTTATCTGCGCAGATGTATGTCTATGTATGTTTATGCTCGACGGGCGGTTATACGTCGGGCGTGATAATATCATGAGGGCGCATCCCGAGTGATTTTTTTGTACGACGTATGAACGCCCGAGTGTATAAAGAGTGTTAAAACATGGTTTTGCTATAAACTATTTCGATTCCAATACCAGTATGCCCTTAATCTAAAACAGTAGATAAATATACAAGCGCTTTATCTTTGTCGCAACAAAACCTTTGACGTCAACGCACGTTAACGTGACGTCATTCTATTGTGAGAGTTATATATTTGAAGTTTCGGCATCATTTCAGGATTTGCTATTAGCGCAGGACAGATATCCCGCGCCGATTACAGAGATAACAAGATATTCATTTTGGCAAAAGCTGGACTTTCAGCCCTTAAAACAATGATAAAATTTACATGGTTTATGAAAGATATTCTAGTACACAGAGTAATTTTCAGATTTTTTATTAGAGCAGGACACACATTTTGCGCAGCTACAAAATGTAAACTTTGGTGCAAGTTTTGATGGAATTTACTCGTTATTCTATTTATTTTGCATTATAAAAGCATGAAAAAAAATTTTCAATTAAAATTGTAAGAAATGACATAGATTTGTAATACTGTTGACATTTCAGGAACTGCGATTAGTGCAGGACTGTCATCCCGCGAATTATGTAGAAGTAACTTTATATTCTACTACAATTTTAGTCTGTAATTGTAATAACAAAATTAAAGTTGACATAGCATATGAAATTATCGGAGTAATGTTAAAACTTTCTATTAGCACAGAAACGACGGAAACCACTCTTGTTT
Source organism: Mercenaria mercenaria (assembly GCF_021730395.1). Lineage (NCBI taxonomy): Eukaryota > Metazoa > Mollusca > Bivalvia > Venerida > Veneridae > Mercenaria > Mercenaria mercenaria. The sequence goes on along the minus strand of NC_069361.1, from coordinate 62,039,353 downwards.
CTATCTATTTCTACTACATTTTTAAAAGGTACATAAATGATATGTTTTATAAATTAAATATATTTAAAATTCAGGATTTGCTATTAGCGCAGAACTGACATCCCGCGCGGGTTACAGAATTAAAATTACATTTGTCTTTGCAAAAGCTACAACTTTAGTCTGTAACCATAAAACAAAGTTAAATTTAGCATGGTTTATGCAAGATACTCAAGTAATCAGGATCATTTCCAGATTTTTTATTAGTGCAGGGCCGACATCCCGCGCAAGATACAGATGTAACAAAATATTCATTTGGCAAATACTACAATTACAGCCTGTAATCACAAAACAATGATAAAGTTAGCATGGTTGATGAAAGATATCCAAGTTATCAGGATTATTTCCAGATTTTTTATTAGCGCAGGGCAAACACATCTTGCGCAGATAACAAATGTAATATTTCGTTCTCGTTATGACGGAAATCACGCTTCTTTCTATTTTTTTTCTACTCCAAAAATAGTATCTTTTAGAAATGAAATATGTTTGAAATATCGGCGTCAGTTCAGAATTTACTATTAGCGCAGGAACAACATCCCGCGCAGGCTACGGATGAAACATTATATTCAGATTTTCAAAAGCTACATTTTAAGACTGTAATCGAAAAACGAAGTAAAAGTTAAAATGCTTTATAAAAGATATATTCAAGTTATCGGAGTAATTTTCAGAGTTCTATTAACGCAGGTCACACATCTTGCGTACCTACAAAATGTAAAATTTCGTTCACATTTTGACGAAACTTATTAGTTATTCTATCTGTCTCACTATAAAATATTAAAAAATGATATAAGTATAAAAGATCTGTAAGAATCGTCTTTTAATTCTGCTTAGTTTTGTTTTATTTTTAATCTTGGCCATATCAAGAGATATGCTCACATTGGTAAAAAAGAACTGCGCTTTTTAATATGATGAAAAAAAGCGATATGGTGAATTGTGGGAAGTGTGTGGCAATTCAGTCTTTTATATAAGTCTCCTTTATGTTCTATATCCAGTATAAAATGACTGCGTGTGATCGAATGAAGTAAAAATACTTTAGTTATAAAAAGAATAGAGAGGACGATGTGGCTATCCGAAGGAAATCACACCTTCACGCATCTTTGAGTTTTATTGCATATTGTATCATACTGCAGATATTGAAACCTGGTGACCGACTCCCATGAATTTACTGATGTTGAAATAAATTCATGACACATTTTTAAAACCAAGATTTGCAATATCAGTCTGTAATTGTTAAACCATGTAAAAGTTAGCATTGTTTATGGCAGTTATTCATATTATCAGAGTAATTTCCAGATTTTATATTAGCGCAGGACACATCTTGCGCAGCAACAAAAATTTGTTCACGTTCTGGCGAAAATTACTCTTTTGTACTACAAAACATTAAAAAATATCAATACGATCTGTAAGAAATGATCAATATATATGTGAAATATCGGTGTCATTTCATGATTTGATATTAGCGCTGGATCGACATCCCGAACAGGCTACGGCGTTTAAAAGTTAAAAAAAAACTAATAAAAATAAATAAAAAAAACTTGTGTTATTAAATATTCTTTGGATATTTTGTATCATTTTAAAGTTTTTTAACACCTATGACAAATGACTCTTAATACCGTCGTCAACAGAAATGTTTAGTCCATAAACTACCAGGGACGTGAGCATCTCATTGAAATTACCGCATAAATACATAACATAACATATCATTTATTTGGCATTAAACACATTTACATTTATAGCCAAACTATTTCAATGCATGCAGGGAGTAGAACATGTGACATTTTCAGAGAAAGTCCTAACATGAAGTATGTTTACAAAGTAAGACAAATATAATAAGAATACTTGTAGATAAAAAAGCGTTTCAATAACGATGCAAACTATTTAAAGTAAAGCACAAAATAGAATCTATTACACATTATTTCGTTCCTTATTAGCAAAATAAAGGTACTTGGATAGATTATTAAGTGTCACAGAATTTTTTGAAGACATTAATGTTTCAAACTTATGAACAGTTGGCCAGTGGCAAAAAAATGGTTTCAAAAATTTCTTACGTAACATATAATATTTTGGACAGACTAATAGAAAATGATATTCGTTTTCTACTACATTCATGTTGCAGTTTAAACACAGTCTGTCTTCCCGTCTGACTTGTTCATATCTCCCTGATTCTATCGCTAGGTTATGAGAAGATAGTCTAAATTTTGCCAGTAATATTCTATATTTGCTAATATTTACATGATTAAGGTATTCTTCAAGTTGAAATGAGTGTTTGTAAAGGCTATACGAAGCCAGTCTGCTAGAATTATTAATGTTTGAGTACCACACTTGTTTATATATATCAATTATTCTGTTTTTAATAACTTGAAAGTTGATCTGGATATTTTCTTGGTTAATCCATAAGTATGTCATTCCGATTTCATTTAAAATGGATTTGATTTGATGGGCCCAGTTTTTCCCACTATAAGAGTTATCATTATCAGCATCAGTTTTTAGTGTTCTATACATACGTTTCAACAAGCAGTTATTATCTAGTGATATTAATTTTAACCAATATTTCATTAAAATCAGTTTTCGTTGAATTCACATTGGACATCGCCCCGTTTCTCCGTATAATCCATCTAGATTAGTTGATTTTTTAACGCACAAAATTTTTCGCAGAAACTTGCAATGGATGAGTTCTATATTTTCCCTTCATTATAACCAAAAACTTCTGCACCATAATTCAAGATAGATCCGACTAGGCTATCAAAAAGTTTACATTTATCAGTTATGGATACTTCTAGTTGATTAAATACTATAAATAGATTATGTAATGCAAATAATGAATGCTGGGCTAATTTCTTTTGTGTACGATGTGAAAAATACGCTCATTTACTTTAAAAAAATGTTCTTTACAAATTAAGCACAGTCAATTCACACCTTTCCGCGTGCCTGATCACCGTCAGTTTTAAAATTAAAACAGTTTTATGTAGGCCTACAAGTCTAACCCTCTAATGATATTCAATTTTATCGGGAGATATCATCCGTATGTTAAAAGCGCAGACTCATTTACCAAACGCGCAAGACAGTTACCCTGCGCATATAAGAAATATATAAGGTTGCCCGATTTACAAATCGTTGCGCAGATAACAAATTGGTTATTTGCGCTGCGCGATTTACCAAATGCGCAGATTGGCTATATGCGCGTAACATAAACAATATTTTACTATATCATTATACCATGTTATAACACAACATTTGAATTAAATTTGTATATATAAAAACCTCCAGTTGTTGACAACTTATAACATCTATAAATATAAAGAAGTATTTAATTTCAATTTTGATAACATTTCATTTTGAAACTGATGAGAAAGTATGAGAAAAAATGAAAATCATCATTTTAAATGGAAGTTATTCTGAAGAAATTACATAAACAGATTTTTTTAATTGGGTCAATATGATAAATGAGCTATATTAAAATGTTTTACAAACTTGACTGTTAAAGATCAATGTTGATTTGACAGGAAAAGATCAATGTTGACTTCTGACCTTCAAATGTGACCTTGACCTTAGAGCTAGGGGTCATGGTATTGTCCCATTATTGGGAACATATGTGTTAAGTAATATTAAAATCCCTTAATGGATGATAGAGTTATGGACCAGGCAGGGAAAATAAACCCTATTGACCTTCAGCCTCTGGCTGTGACCTTGACCTTTGAGTTAGAGATATGGGTGTTCTGCAAGAAAAGTTGTCTCATTATGGGGAACAGCTGTGTCCACTTAATAGATGACAGAGTTATGGACCAGACAGGAAAGAAATACTATTGACATTTAACCTCTCAGTGTGACCTTGACCTTTGAGATAGGGGTCTGGGTGTTGCACATGACATATCAGCTTATTCTGGGGTACACTTGTGCCAAGTAATATTAAATTCCCTTTATGGATTGTTGGGTTACAGACCGGACAGGAAAAAAGCCCTGTAGACTTTTGAGCTCCAAGTGTGACCTTGACCTTTTTGCTATGGGTCTGGGTTTTGTACAGGGCAAATTGTCTCATCTAGGGGAATAGAGCTCCCAGTGTGGCCTTGACCTTTTTGCTAAGGGTCTGGGTTTTGTACAGGGCAAATTGTCTCATCTAGGGGAATAGAGCTCCCCGTGTGGCCTTGACCTTTTTGCTAAGGGTCTGGGTTTTGTACAGGGCAAATTGTCTCATCTAGGGGAATAGAGCTCCCCGTGTGGCCTTGACCTTTTTGCTATGGGTCTGGGTTTTGTACAGGGCAAATTGTCTCATCTAGGGGAATAGAGCTCCCAGTGTGGCCTTGACCTTTTTGCTAAGGGTCTGGGTTTTGTACAGGGCAAATTGTCTCATCTAGGGGAATAGAGCTCCCAGTGTGGCCTTGACCTTTTTGCTATGGGTCTGGGTTTTGTACAGGGCAAATTGTCTCATCTAGGGGAATAGAGCTCCCAGTGTGACCTTGACCTTTTTGCTATGGGTCTGGGTTTTGTACAGGGCAAATTGTCTCATCTAGGGGAATATTTGTGCCAGCTAATATTTAAATCCAGTTTTGCATGACAAATATATGGACCAGACAGGAAAAAAAAATTGACCTTTGAACTCCAAGTGTGACTTTGACCTTTAAGCTAGGATTCCAAATGTTGTACATGACATGTCTTTGAGCTAGGGGTCTGGATTTTGCGCATGACATATCGTTTTATCATGGGGAATATTTATGCCAAGTAATAATCAGAGACCACCAATTCAAAAAAGTACAGGCAACTTACTGGGAATGAGGTAAGTGTATACCTGGGTATAAGGTAATGTTTGTCCGTTCTGATTGGTCAGTCTTGTAAACAAACCAAAAAATGGAATATTTTTACTGTATTTACAGTATTTCATTATATATTTTTGACAAAATTTGCTAAATTTTATGTGTATTGAAAAACTTTATCAAATGAATTTCTCCTACCATGCCAACGACATAAACAGGGGATCATCCCATTCACACGAAAATTACTTAAATTAAGTATCACTATTCATATGCTTTTCATCTGATATTTCGGTGGATTTAAGAAAGTTCTTGAAAAAAATGTGATTGGATATACTAGTTCCGATTTATGGAGGGCCGTGCATGCCGTAATATTATAATGGAAGCCTATGGGAAAACAATTGGTGTTCTCTAACCTAATATTAAAATCCCTTGATGAATATTATGGACCAGACACGAAATTGCGGACAAACGAATGGAATGACAGATGGATGGATGGATTGAAAAATTCCAGAAATGCAGTCATAATAATAGGAAGTACCACCATGTGATCAGAATTCACCAATATTTTAATCAACTCCAGTCATAGGGTGCCGCGGAAGGAAATATTTGGTTTTACTCATGTATCACACAAATGTACTTCATAAATTTGACAAAACACTTTTTGGTCATATCAATTGAAATTGACATAACTTAATTTCATTTATGCAGTAAACACTTTGATATGTATTTTTCACTGCGTTAATGACCATAACACCAGACTGGTTGAATGAAATACCAAACAGAACACCAGGTGAGCAACTTCACATGCTATACAACAATCCCCTGATGTTTTATGACTCTGAGTCTAATACTTTTTGAGATACATGAGAAACAAACTTGTATCCAATTTATGCATATTTTGACAATCAAGGGCCATAACTCTGGAACAAAATCCCAGGTACACAACTTCGCTACTTTTGTGCAACACAACGTTTATTCCTTTTTATGCATATTTTTGACTAAGTTGAGGGCAATAACTCTGGTCCGACCAAGTGGTATCTCTAACAAAACCCAAGATGCAAAACTTCACATGCTGAATAATATTCCTGTAATGTTTCATAATCCTGGGATAACTACTTTTTAAGACACATGCGACACAAACTTAGGACCTTTTTATGCATATTTTTGACTTAGTCAAGGGCAATAACTCTGGTCTGCCTGTGTGAGATCCAGAATAAAACCCCTGGTGCACAACTTCCTATGATGAATATTGATCCTGTGAGGTTTGATGATTCTGGGTCAAATACTTTTTGAGATATAAACGACACAAATTTAGACAGATGGATGGACAAGGACAACTCTAGGCAGAGGTGCGCGGTATTACCGGTAACTGTGGTACCATCATCCCGTGGTACGATACCGCAGTACCATCGGGGAATACCGGTATTTTATCAACATTATCCCTACTTCTGTTTATTTTTAATTTACATTGTCTATGTAGCCTACCGTAACAGCAAATGACACCATGCATGATTTTCCAATTTATATCTCTGGAATTCCCATGCTACTATTATTAGTTTCCAAAAATAACCACCCAATGGTACAATTGAACATGCATGATCGACCGCGTGATCCCCAATCAAAACCTTCGAAAACCTCCGGATTATTCCGTATAGATGGATGACGTCATGGGTGCACTTGTTTTTACTTTGAGTCTGGTAAATTCGGCGAGTCCCGACTTCTTGTTTAAATGATAGTTTAAAATATCCCGGTATGTATTTGCATGTATTCGAAAAGAAATAAATAGTATAAAAAAAGTTGAGTCGAAATTTATTATTTTTTGTTTGAAAACGATTTGATGAAGCCTTCATACTATTTGTATACATGTGACCCAGTGCTTCCCTAGAGACAATCTTCCGACGAATACATGCTGGTAAAAAATACTAAGGGTCATTAATCTTACTAGTCATTAGTCAAGTTATTATTCCAGTGTATTTTTTTCTTTAATTCTAGTCAAGTAACTAGTCTTCGTTGTTGCTCATAAGAAATTAAGTCTTTCTGAGAGTTTTTCAATAAAAATGGTGGTATATACCGTGGTAATTAGGAAAAAATCGTGGTATACCGCGGTATTTTTTTCAAGGCGGTACCCAGCCCTAACTCTAAGTGCCCCTGGGGGGGTGGGGGGGGGGGGGGGCAAAAACATTTATTGATAAAAATGTCTTTAATCAACAATTGTTAGCATTAGATCAAGGAAGCTATTTACATTTCTATTGTCTTTGGTCAGAAAGTGTATTATTTCGCACTTAGCAGTCCTGCTTACCTAGAAGCCTGTAATGTTTTTGCGTCCATATGTTTTAGCTTTTAGATATTTATACTTGTCAAGTTATCTTTTCAAGGTTAATCTTATTCAAATGCTCAATTATTCTTACTATAGTTAAATCATTACATACCTGTCCTTCCTCATCAAATGCCATCACGACGACAGCACCGCCATACTGCCTTATCTTCTGTGCCTTGTCAATAAAGTCTCTCTCTCCTTCCTTCAAACTTATACTATTTACAATACATTTTCCCTGGCTGCATTTCAAACCGGCCTCTATGACAGCAAAATTGGATGAGTCTATACACAGGGGAACCTTTGATATGTCTGGTTCTGATGCAATTAGATTCACAAATTTTGTCATAGCTGCCACACCATCTAACATTCCTTCATCCATATTTATATCCAGAATTTGTGCACCATTTTCTACTTGCACTTTAGCTATTGTTAAAGCTTCCTGCAAGTAAAGCATGCGTTTGACAAGTACTGATACACTTGAAAAAACACAAGGTGTGCCGATAGGACACTGGTGCACAACACTTCCTATCACTGTACATGGTTTCATGACTCTAGGTGAAACCATGTACAATGATAGGAAATGTAGCATATTTAAAAACATTTAAGTATTTTTATGGGGTGGGGGAGCATTTCTTTTTTGGAAAAGTGGATTTACAATGTAATGGCTCATGCATCTGTTTGAAAATATGACAAACAAACAGATGCATGAGCCATTACATTACAAGTCCAAAAAGGGCATACAGAAATGCTCCCCCACCCCTTAAAAAACTTTTAATGTTTTTAAATGAGCTACATGATGCTGTATCAGTATTGCCCAAGTAACTTATTATAAAGTACTGCTTCAATAGAAAATCAAGAGACCATGCACAATAGCTCATAGATGATATTAAAGAAACATGCCAAGTTTCTATAGGGTAGGCTTTTAAGTTTAGTTTACTGTACATACCCGTGTATAATATGCACCCCTGATTTTTCCGTAATTCCAAAGTACCTGGGCCAAGTTGGCTAGTTATCGAGCTTGGCCGAGGACTTATAGTCAAATACATTTACTTCAAGTTTGGTGAAGATCGGATGAGAAATGTTTGACTTAGAGGGCGGACAAGAGTAAAAAGGCTGATTTTCGGTGATTCAAGTGCCATAATTCCGAAGTGCCTGGGCCGATTTGGCTAGTTATCAAACTTGGCCAAGGACTTATTGGCAAACACATTTTGTTCAAGTTTGGTGAAGACTGGATGAAAATTGTTCAACTTAGAATGCGGACAAGATTTGTGACAGACAGACACATGGACGGACGGACAGGAGTAAATCAGTATGTCTCACACCACAGCAGCGTGGGAGACATAAAAATCAAGACATAAAGAAGATTAATATTGTAATGAATAATTATATAGCAATAGTGCTAATCTTACATCAAAGTTGCCATTGGTAATCAACTTAGCAAATCTGCGAGAACCTGCAACATTACATCTCTCTCCAATGTTTACAAAGTTTGTGTAAGGTCCTATCTTTGTGGGCTCCAGTCCAGACAGTAACATGTAACCTTCATTGATAGAGGTTGGAGGTATTCTTGGCTCATATTGCTCAACTGCTTCTTTGATTGCCCTGCAACAAAAACTAGAACTGTCACAGGAGTGACTCATACCCCCACCATACGGTCTTGTCACAGAAGAATGGAAACCATAAGGAATCTTAAAAATACTTTGGAGTACTTCATCCTGGGCTTCCACATATAAGTAATACTAGTATAATACTAGTATAGTAATACAAGTAAATATATTAAATCTCTAATATTAGAGATACACTAAAAGTGAATACAAAAAAGGGTCTTACCGACCCATGTTACCACAGAAAAATGTTTTTACTTTCTACATAGGACTTATAATAAACAAGAGTGCCAGAATGTCACAATATACGCCCGTCACAGCAAATTTCTTTACTCTAGCACCTGTATTTGCAGATGTAATTTTAATTTTGTGGTTGTTTAGTAATCATTGTAATTCTTTTGTTTTTCTAAGTCCACAAAAAAACTCCTTACCAGGTAGAGATACCTTAAAATACACCTAAAATTAGAAAGTAACAACTATGTTGTACCACAGAAAAGTGGTCTTGGTTTTTCCCTACAGTCAATTATAAAAAAGTTACAATATAAGTTATTTATAGTAACAACTAAGGGAAGTTAATCTTTAAAAAAAAAAAAAAAAAATTCCAAAAAAAAATAATTGTAAGTCCACACAAAAATCCTTACCAGGTAGAGATTGGTCAAAATACACCTCAAAATTGGATGTAACATGCATGTTGTACTACAAAAAATGGTCTCGATTTTTCCCTACGTCTAGTAATGAAAAAGTTACAATATAAGCTATTTATAGTAACAACAAAGGGAAGTAATTCTAAAGAAGGGAACTGCGCATGACGCTTCGTCTCATGATGGTGTATAATTGTGCTAAGTTACATCAAAATCCCTCTATGCATGAATAAGAAATGCTTTGGACAGTCATTTTTGTATCTGACCTTTGGCCTCTAAGTGTGACCTTGACCTTAGACCTAGGGACCTGGTTCTTGCGCATGACACTCTGTCTTGTGGTGGTGAACATTTGTGCCAAGTTACATCAAAATCCCTCCATGCATGAAGAAGAAATGCTCTGGACAAAGTTTTCATTCTTGTATCCTTTGACCTCTAAGTGTGACCTTGACCTTAGTCCTAGGGACCTGGTTCTTGCGCATGACACTCCATCTCATGATGATGAACAATTGTGCCAACTTTCATCAAAATCCCATTATGCATGAAGAAGATATGCTCCGGACAAAGTTTTCATTCTTGTATCCTTTGACCTCTAAGTGTGACCTTGACCTTAGACCTAGGGACCTGGTTCTTGCGCATGACACTCCGTCTCATGATGATAAACAATTGTGCCAACTTTCATCAAAATCCCTCAATGCATGAAGAAGATATGCTCCGGACAAAGTCATACTTGAATTTGACCTTTGACCTCTAAGTGTGACCTTGACCTTAGACCTAGGGACCTGGTTCTTGCGCATGACACTCCGTCTCATGATGGTGAACAACTGTGTCAAGTTTCATCAAAATCCCTCCATGCATGTCGAAGATATGCTCCGGACAAGGTCTGTGGACGCCGCCCGCCCATCCGCCCACAAGGGGCGTTCCCATAATACGTCCCGTTTTTCAAACGGGCGTATAAAAAGTTAGAAAAATACCTAAAATACTGAAAATCTAAAAATAGGATTTCTAAAAATAGACTAATTCCTGGAATTTAAGGGGAAGAAACTCAGTACAAAAGTTAAAAAAAGGTTACTTCCCTTTGGCTCTAAGCCAATCAGAATGAGATATAGTGAAAATACATCAAAATTAACCTTAAATTCTAGGTAAAAGGGGAAACAATTCAAGAAAAGTTAGTGTCAGAGTTATGCACCGTGTGTCACATGATGTGGGTGATGAGGTGGAACATCTATTTTAAGTTTGAATCAAATCCATTTTGTAATAATTGAGATATAGTGAAAATACATCAAAATCAACCTTAAATTTAAAGTAAAAGGGGACATAATTCATAAAAAATTTATGTCAGAGTTAAGCACCTTATGTCACATCATCTGGGTGATGAGGTGGAACAACTATTTTAAGTTTGAATCAAATCCATTTAGTAATAACTGAGATATAGTGAAAATACAACAAAATTAACCTTAAATTCGAAGTAAAAGGGGACATAATTCATGAAAACTTGGTGTCAGAGTTGTACACCTTGTGTCACATGATGTGGGCACATGATGTGGGTGATGAGGTGGAACATCTATTTTAAGTTTGAATCAAATCCATTTAGTAATAACTGAGATATAGTAAAAATACAACAAAATTAACCTTAAATTCTAAGTAAAAGGGGACATAATTCATGAAAACTTGGTGTCAAGAGTTATGAACCTTGTGTCACATGATGTGGGTGATAAGGTGGAACATGTATTTTAAGTTTGAATCAAATCCATTTGGTAATAACTGAGATAATAGATTTCGGGACGCGACGGGACGGGACGCGACAAAACTGCCTCCTATATACCCCCCTCAAACATGTTTGGTGGGGGTATAATAATTTATTCTTTAACCTTTACCCTGATGGACTGGTCCAGCATTCAATTTGGGCAATACCATTTATTTTTTGAAGGGGTGTTCAATGAAAATTTACTGACTGAATAGTGAACAGTGCAGACCATGATCACCCAGCATGGATGTGCAGGCTGAGCTTGGTCTGCACTGGTCGCAAAGGAAAAATCACTTGGTGCCAGCAGGCTAAAGGTTAAAATGCCAGTCAAAACATGCAATATGAATATGATCTGTTGCATTATAAGGCACTCTGACAGACTGCTTTATACCAAACAAAATATATACTTAATAGTGAAATTTCTTGCACCTAAATTTGCTTGGAACTGAAAATGTTTGGATCAGAAATGTTTCCCTAAGATTACCAGCTTATTCTGAAAAAGATTTGGGGAAATTACATGAAAGCCAAGTTCATCAAACAGCAAACAGTTTTAAGCTGCAAAATTTAGTACACTAACCTTGATCTTGATCAAATGATTATTTTCTTATTACCTGAAGAGGACTCAGACCATCTGACCTGTCTTCTAACCAGGTTTTGTGAAAAACCATTAAGTAGTGTATAAAAGTTAATTAAAAGTTTTTTTCTGATTTTAGGTCTGATGTCCCTTAAAAGGGACAAAGCAGAACCATTACAATGATACTACAAAGTTTGGTAAGTTCATTCAAGCTGTTCATGAGAACGAAGTCATTAAAAGGTAATTTTATTTTTAGCTCTAATAGCCCCTAAAAAAAGGCCAAGTGTCCCAATCTGAACAAACATAAGAAAGGAACCTAACAATGACGCCACAAGCCAAGCCTGATGAAGATTCAGCCAGCTGTTCATCAGAAGAAGTCATTTAAAGGCTTTTTTCTGATTTTTTGTTAAAGGTATTTCTATTTTTAGCTCTAGTGGCTCCTAAAGGGGCTAAGAGCCCCAAATTGAACAAATGTTGGGGTTACTGATGCTCAAGACAAGGTTTAGTTTACATCAAGCAGTTCATGAGAACTTATTTAAAGGTATTTCTGTTTCTAGCTCTAACAGCCCTTGAAAAGGGGCCTAGTGTCCCCAACTGAACAATGTTGGTAAAGGACCTTATTATAATGCTAAAAAATCGAGCTTGCTGAAGATCCATCAAGCAGTTTATGAGAAGAAGTCATTCAAAGGCATTTATATTTTAGCTCTAGGAGCCCCTAAAATGGACAAGTGCCCTCATTTGATCAAACTTGGGTGAGCCTTTTAAAATGCAGCTAAAGATAAAGTGTGATGAAGTTCAATCCAGCAGTTCATGGGAAGAAGGCATTTTAAGGTATTTCTATTTTAAGCTCTAGTGGCCCCTAAAATGAGTCAAATCGCTCCCATTTGAACAAATTTGAGAAAGGACCTTAAAATGATGCTACAGACCAAGGTTAATGAACATCCATTGAGCAGTTCACGAGAAGAAGTTTAAAGTTGGTTTTTTTCATTTTTAGCTGTAGTGGCCCCTAAAAGGGACCGAGTTAATTAATTTTTAAACAAGAGCTCCGCCAAGCATGGCAATATATGCGCGAAGGGTTATATCAGAGGAGGATGGGAGCAAAATTTAAAGAACTTGACTGTTGAAGCCCAAAGGACAGGAAGAACAAAGGGAAGAAATTCAAAAAAAAATTCTAAGTCAATAGAAAAAAAATCTACGTCCACAAAAAATCCTTACCAGGTACAGATTTGTCAAAATACAACTAAAACTTGCAGGTAACATCCATGTTGTACCACAGAAAAGTGGTCTCGGTTTTCCACTACTGCCAGTAATAAAAAAGTTACAAAATAAGCTATTTATAGTAACATAAAAGGAAAGTAATTCAACAAAAAAATTATTGTAAGTGAATAAAAAAGGGATCAGCCAAATAAAAACAAGAGCATCGCAATGCAGAGCAATATACACAGAAAACAAAGTCATATGACCTTTGACCCCTAAGTGTGACCTTGACCTTGAAGCGAGCCATCTGAAACATGCGTTCTGCACATTGTCTCGATGTGGTGAACATTTGTGCCTAGTTTCTTTAAAATCCTTCAAACAGTTCAAGAGTTACAGAGCGGAAACGAAACAAAGTCATAAGACCTTTGACCCCAAAGTGTGACCTTGACCTTGAAGCGAGTCATCCGAAACATGCGCTCTGCATGTCGTCTTGATGTGGTGAACATTTGTGCCAAGTGTCTTTGAAATTCTTCAAGGGGTTCAAGAGTTAGAGCGGACACAAAATTGCTAATGGTTGGACGGACAGACGGACACCGGCGTCATAACATAATACCTCCCTTCGGGCATATAAAAACTTGATAGAGGATGTTACTGACCAAGTTTGGTGTAATTCTGACCAGTAATTTCAAACGAAGGACGGTGGACAACGGACCATCCACCTATACTAGAAGCTCACCCTGAAAAAAGTTCAGGTGAGCTAATAAAAACAAAAGGACCATAGTGGCCCTAACTCTTTCAATCAACCTTGACTAATTGACCTTGAAGATATGTATGACACACTGAACTATGAATGGTAATGTCTCTGTTTAGAATACATAAACATACAAGAGCTATCACAAGAGACACCAAGCTCAACTATTTTGTTGGTTGGATAGAAAAACTGGGCACATCTGAGAAGCTGGGGCTGTCACTGGATTGTTTGATGACTACAATGTGGATGGTGATTATGGACAATATTCTGTGTCAAATGTATTTAGTAACAACAATGATAAAGTGTATCAAAACATTAACTAATAAATATAAAGGGACATAATTCTGCAAGAGTAATGCAGCATGTGTCATATCATGTGGCTAATAATGTTGAACAACTATTTTAACTTTGAATCAATCTATTTAGTAACAAGAGGGTCATGATGGCCCTAGATCACTCACCTGAGTTACACTGCTTGCTTGAAAAGTGTTGGTAAATGGTTATGCAAGGAAAATATCTACGGAATTATTTTGAAATAGTGTCAGAGTTTTCTGACAAGAATATATCAAATGTTTTTTACTTAATAAATATGGGCTGGTAATGTGTGTGGGCCATAACTCTGATCTGGCTGAGTGAAATCTCTAACAAAACATTGTGTACCACTTCAAATACTGAATAATATTGCTGTAATGTTACATAACAGTTTTTGCCAGACATGCAACACAAACTGTGAGGCCCTTTTAATGCATATCTTTGACTAAGTTTTGGGTCATAACTCTGGTCTGGCTGTGTGAAATTCTAACATCAGGTGCACAACTTACATGCTGAATAACAATTTTGTGAGGTTTGATGACTTCAGGCCTTTTTGGGATATGCACATCATATATTTGGACCAACAGATGAATGGACAAGGGCCCCCACCACTTCACCCAAACAGAAGCTTTGGGGGCCATAAAAACCACCTTCAATTGTGATTCCAATAGCTCTTTTATGAAAATTGTTGATGCTAACTGGATGGATAAGCATCCATTTTTACTTACAGTCATCAACAAACTGGATGGATAAGCATCCATCTTTACTTACTGTCATCAACAAACTGGATGGATAAGCATCCATCTTTACTTACAGTCATCAACAAACTGGATGGATAAGCATCCATCTTTACTTACAGTCATCAACAAACTGGATGGATAAGCATCCATCTTTACTTACTGTCATCAACAAACTGGATGGATAAGCATCCATCTTTACTTACTGTCATCAACAAACTAAATGGATAAGCATCCATCTTTACTTACTGTCATCAACAAACTGGATGGATAAGCATCCATCTTTACTTACTGTTGATCCATCTTTACTTACTGTCATCAACAAACTGGATGGATAAGCATCCATCTTTACTTACAGTCATCAACAAACTGGATGGATAAGCATCCATCTTTACTTACTGTCATCAACAAACTAAATGGATAAGCATCCATCTTTACTTACAGTCATCAACAAACCGGATGGATAAGCATCCATCTTTACTTACAGTCATCAACAAACCGGATGGATAAGCATCCATCTTTACTTACAGTCATCAACAAACCGGATGGATAAGCATCCATCTTTACTTACAGTCATCAACAAACTGGATGGATAAGCATCCATCTTTACTTACTGTCATCAACAAACTGGATGGATAAGCATCCATCTTTACTTACAGTCATCAACAAACTGGATGGATAAGCATCCATCTTTACTTACTGTCATCAACAAACCGGATGGATAAGCATCCATCTTTACTTACTGTCATCAACAAACCGGATGGATAAGCATCCATCTTCACTTACAGTCATCAACAAACCGGATGGATAAGCATCCATCTTCACTTACAGTCATCAACAAACCGGATGGATAAGCATCCATCTTCACTTACAGTCATCAACAAACCGGATGGATAAGCATCCATCTTCACTTACAGTCATCAACAAACCGGATGGATAAGCATCCATCTTCACTTACAGTCATCAACAAACCGGATGGATAAGCATCCATCTTTACTTACAGTCATCCCTGACCCTCTGTTAGGGCTATACTAGAGAACATGGTTGATATAAGAAGTTTCAAAGTCTTACTTGATATGATCTGGTGTTGTCCCACAACAGCCTCCTATTATGTTAATTAAACCATCTTTGGCAAAGCTCTGAAATTAATTTAATAACATGGTAAGGTGTGTCTGCAGTTCCCTGGGAGGCCTAACTTTACAAAAAAGATATCTATATTTACATGCAGAAACATATAAATCTATGCGAATAATAGTGACTTACAATATTGCATGCCTCTGAACACCCAATCTGACTAAAGTACTTGATCTTCTAAACGAAGATCTGAGAACGACCCATTCACATTCGTCTTCTGTATATTTTGGATTTCCATTATTGCTATTTTTATGTTATCCAATCAGACGACTTGTTCGATTGTCAAAGGATAAGAAAAATATGCGGTTATTCCAGGACTCGAACCCGGGACCCCTCGTTTACAAAGCAAGTAGCCTACCGACTGAGCTAACCGGCTATCTGATACATTACGACATAAGAATTGTAAATATCAAAAGTCAATGCTACATGTAGATTTGCAAGATGTTGTAAGCTAGGCTCTGAATGGCTAGCGAAAGAGCCGTCAGAACGAGGCAATGAATAGGTCGTTTTCAGATCCTATGCGTAGCGTAATATAGGAGATGTACTTTAGTCAGATTGCTGAACACCAAACAAACAAATTATACAAGATGTCTCCCAAATGCCTCAAAATGACCCATGTCCCTATAATAGCATGCTTATGTACTCATTGAAAAGAAACGCTTTTTTGGAATTACACAGTTTAATTGTGTAAAAGTACAACTTAAAATCGTAACCATTTTCACCATTAACATGGATCATCAGGAGAATGATAATAATGAAGCAATTTATGTAAATAATATAACAGGGCCATCCAGACTCACCTCACCTGAAATTAACTATGTGACCTTGAATATATGTATGACACTCTGAATCATGAATGGTATAAGTACCACACAGTATTATGGCGTTTTTATTTTTACAAGTTTGTAAACAATAGGGTCATGATGACCCTGGATCGCTCACCTAAGAAATATGAGCTACATGTTTCAAATGTCAAACTGATGATTTTTAGATTTTTTTAGGAAGATTTTCCAATGTACAATCAAGTAACCCCTGGGGCGGGGCCAATTTTGCCCTGGGGGTCATGATTTGAACAAAGTTTGTAGAAGTCTACTAGGCAATGTTACATATCAAATATCTAAGATCTAGGCCTTCTGGATTATTTTTAGCAAATTTATGAAGTTTTCCCTATGTACAATCAAGTAACCCCTGGGGCTGGGACAATTTGACCCTCGGGGGTAAAGATTTGAACAAATTTTGTAGAGGTCCACTAGGCAATGCTACATGTCAAATATCTAAGCTCTAGGCCTTCTGGTTTATTTTTAGAAAATTTAGAAGATTTTTCTATGTACAATCAAGTGACCCCTGGGGTGGGGTCAATTTTGACCTTGGGGGTTATGCTTTGAACAAATTTTGTAGAGGTCCACTAGGCAATGCTACATGTCAAATATCTAAGCTGTAGGCCTTCTGGTTTATTTTTAGAAAATTTGTGAAGATTTTCCTATGTAAAATCAAGTGACACCTGGGGCGGGGCCAATTTTACCCTGGGGGTCATGATTTGAACAAAGTTTGTAGAAGTCTACTAGGCAATGTTACATATCAAATATCTAAAATCTAGGCCTTCTGGTTTATTATTAGCAAATTTATGAAGATTTCCCTTTGTACAATCAAGTAACCCCTGGGGCTGGGTCAATTTGACCTTCGGGGGTCAAGATTTGAACAAATTTTGTAGAGGTCCACTAGGCAATGCTACATTTCAAATATCTAAGATCTAGGCCTTCTGGTTTATTTTTAGAAAATTTTGAAGATTTTTCTATGTACAATCAAGTAACCCCATGGGGTGGGGTCATGATTTGAATAAATTTTGTAGAAGTCTACTAGGCAATGCTACATGTCAAATATCTAAGACCTAGGCCTTCTGATTTATTTTTAGAAAAATTTTGAAGATTTTCCTATGTAAAATCAAGTGACCCCTGGGACGGGGTCAATTTTGACCCCAGGGATCATGATTGAACAAATTTTGTAGAGGTCCACTAGGCAATGCTAAATGTCAAATATCTAAGCTCTAGGCCTTCTGGTTTATTTTAAGAAAATTTTGAAGACTTTTCTATGTACAATCAAGTACCCCATGGGGCGGGGTCAATTTTACCCCGGGGGTCATGAATTGAATAAATTTTGTAGGGGTCCACTAGGCAATGCTACATGTGAAATATCTAAGCTCTAGGCCTTCTGGTTTATTTTAAGAAAATTTTTGAAGATTTTCCTATGTAAAATCAAGTGAACCCTGGGGTCGGGTCAATTTTGACCCCGGGGGTCATGATTTGAACAAAGTTTGTAGAGGTCCACTGGGCAATGCTACATGTCAAATATCTAAGCTCTAGGCCTTCTGATTTATTTTTTAAAAATTTTCAAAGATTTTCCTATAGAAATCTATGTAAACTCAAGTGACCCCTGGGGTAGGATCAATTTTGACCCCGGGGTCATGATTTGAACAACTTTAGTGGAGGTCCACTACGCAATGCTACATGTCAAATATCTAAGCTCTAGGGCTTCTGGTTTTTGAGAAGAAGATTTTTTAAGATTTTCCTATGTAAAATCAAGTGACCCCTGGGGCGGGGTCAATTTTGACCCCGGGGTCATGATTTGAAAAAACTTGGTAGAGGTCCAATAGGCAATGCTTCACACCAAATATCTAAGCTCTAGTGCTTCTGGTTTTTGAGAAGAAAATTTTTAAAGTTTTTCCTTTGGTTGCCATGGCAACCAGAGTTCTGCATGGAATTCAATTCTTTGAACAATTTTTGTAGACCTTCAAACAAGGAACATTCCTGTGAAGTTTGGATGAAACTGGCCTAGCAGTTTATGAGGAGATGTCGTTTAAAGTAAAAGTTTATGGCCGGACGCCAGACGGTGAGTGATCAGAATAGCTCACCCTGAGCCTTTGGCTCTGGTGAGCTAATAAACAGTCAACAGCTTTCTTGTTTAAAACAAAATATATATGAATGTAGATTGATAGCTGGCTTGTTGGTGCAGGGAAGGAGTTGATGGCAATGTGATCATTTTATAGTGATACTTTTCACAGTTCAAATCTTGCATCCATCTAAAGTATTTTCCATTTATATTATTTGCATTACATACTTTGTGTAAATTTGTTTTTCTTGAGTTTCTAATTTATTTTTTTGTTCTTATTTTCATATAAAATTGGTAGTATCTTTGAATTTCATTACCGAAATGGCAATGCTATTTGAAATGAAGTATAAATTGTCATAAAACTTGTTGCACTTTTTAATATCACAGGAGAATTCCAAAAAACTTTATATCATACACGAGGGGAAGTGTATTTAAACATAATAACATGATAATAATGACATGTTTCAGTTCGTTAATTAGTGTGAGGTTGGGACTATAACTAACTTGAGCTGTCTTCCTTGAAATTTATAGAAAAATAAGAAGTCTATGTAAAACTTGGGACCCCCAGGGCAGGGCCTCTTTTCACCCCAGGGGCATAATTTGAATAATCTTGGTAGAGGACCACAAGGCAATGCTACATATCAAATATCAAAGGCCTAGGTCTTGTAATTTCAGACAAGAAGATTTTTAAAGTTTTTTCCTATATACGTCTATGTAAAACTTAGGACCCCCTGGGCAGGGCCTCTTTTCACCCCAGGGGCATAATTTGAATAATCTTGGTGGAGGACCACTAGGCAATGCAGCATACTAAATATCAAAAACCTATGCCTTGCAGTTTCAGACAAGAAGATTTTTGAATTTTTTTTCATATGTAAGTATATGTAAAACTTGGGACCTCTGGGGCAGGGCCTCTTTTCACCCATGGGTAATAATTTGAACAATCTTGGTAGAGGACCACAAGGCAATGCTACATACCAAATCCCAAAGGCCTAGGTCTTGTGGTTTCAGACAAGAAGATTTTTAAAGTTTTTCCCTATATAAGTCTATGTAAAACTCGAGACACCCGGGGTGGGGCCTCTTTTCACCCCAGGGGCATAATTTGAATAATCTTCATAGAGGATCATAAAATGATGTCACATGCCAAATATTGAGGCTCTACGCCTTGTGGTTTTGGACAAGAATTTTTTTTTTAAAGTTTAGCCTTTCGGTTGCCATGGCAACCAGAGGTCTGTGTGGAATTCAATTCTTTGAATAAATTTAGAATGGGACCACCCAAGGAACATCCAGGCCAAGTTTCATCAACTTCCACCTAACAGTTTCAGAGGAGATGTTGTTTAAAGGAAAGTGTGGATGGACGCAGGACAGATGGACGCCGGACGATAAGCGATCACAATAGCTCACTCTGAACACTGGGCAGGGCCTCTTTTCACCCCAGGGACATAATTTGAATAATTTTGGTAGAGGACCACTAGGCAATGCAACATATTAAATATCAAAAGCCTATGCCTTCCAGTTTCAGACAGGAAGATTTTTAAAGTTTTTCCTATATAAGAATATGTAAAACTATGGACCCCTAGGGCAAGGCCTCTTTTCACCCCAGGGTAATAATTTGCACAGTCTTGGTAGAGGACCATAAGGCAATGCTACATACAAAATATCAAAGGTCTAGGTCTTGTGGTTTGAGATAAGAAGATTTTTAAAGTTTTTTCCTATACAAATCTATATAAACCATGTGACCCAGGCCTGGGCAGGGCAATATTTGACCCTATGGGGATATTTTGAACAAACTTGGTAAAGGACCAATAGATGATGCTACATACCAAATATCAAAGCCCTAGACCCTGTGGTTTTGGACAAGAAGTTTTTCAAAGTTTTTCCCTATATAAGTCTATATTAACCATGTGAACCCCTGGGGCAGGGCAATATTTGACTCTAGGGGGATAATTTGAACACACTTTGTAAAGGACCAATAGATGATGCTACATTCCAAATATCAAAGCCCTAGGCCCTGTGATTTTGGACAAGAAGATTTTCAAAGTTTTTCCCTATATAAGCTTATATAAACCATGTGAACCCCGGGGTAGGGCCATATTTAACCCTAGGGGGATAATTTGACCAATCTTAGTAGAGGACCACTAGATGATGTTACATACCAAATATCAAAGCCCTAAGCCATGTGGTTTTGGACAAAAAGTTTTTAAAAGGTTTTCCTATATAAGTCTATGTAAATCATATGACGCCCCCAGGGCGGGACCATATTTGACCCTAGGGGGATAATTTGAATAAACTTGGTAGAAGACCATTAGATGATGCCACACACCAAATATCAAAGCCCTAGTTACTGTGGTTTTGGACAAGAAGATTTTTAAAGTTTTTCCTTTTGGTTGCCATGGCAACCAGAAATCTGCATGGAGTTCAATTCTTTGGGCAATTTTGATAGGAGGCCACCTAAGGATAATTTCAGTGAAGTTTAGTGTAAATCTGCCCAGTAGTTTTGAAGAAGAAGATTTTTGAAATATACAACATAGCCATATAGGGAAAATAAGCCCCGCCCCCCCTGGCGGCGATGTTTTTTACTGAAACAGAATGGCTTAGAAAATTTTGGTAGAGGGTCTCCTAGAGATCATTTCTACAAAATATTTTTGAAATCTGGCTAACAGTTTCTGACAAGATGATTTTTAAAGATTTTCCTTTTGGTTGCCATGGCAACTTAAGTTCTGCTTGGATTTCAATTCTTTGGGCAATATTGAAAGGGGGCCACCAAAGGATCATTCCTGTGAAGTTTGGTGTAAATCTGCCCAGCGGTTTTGAAGAAGAAGATTTTTTTTACAAATTGTTGACACACAACACACGATCCACAACGGACATCAAGTGGTCACAAAAGCTCACCTTGAGCCTTTGGCTCAGGTGAGCTAAAAATATTGTTTACAATGTTTGCCACTAGAATGTTTATCTTCTATAGTGAATCCAGCTTTCTGAAACAGACTTATTATTTTGTATAAAACATGTCACTGAATATTGCTGAAATCACAGATTTTTGAGAAAAGTGAAATAACTAGAAAATGCTTTTGTAAAAAAGCGCATGTCTCCCCCAATGCAAAGTCCTATAGGCAAGAAGTCAATAGGGGTCAGGAGCGAAAGTCAAAGAGACACTGATGGTTGGCTGCAATAGGGATCATCTACTTGGCATGTCCAGTCATCCCGCTAAATTTCAACACTCGTGGCCTAGTGGTTCTCAAGTCACTGTTCAGGCTCCTGTGACCTTGATCTTTGATCAAGTGACCTCAAAATAAATAGGGGTTATCTACCCTGCATGTCCAATCATCCTATTAAGTTTCAACATTGTAGGTCAAGTGATTCTCAAGTTATTTCCAAAAAATGATTTTACATGAACAGGCCACTGTGACCTTGACCTTTAATAGACTGACCCAAAAATCAATAGGGGTCATCTACTCTGCATGTTCAATCATCCTATGAAGTTTCAACATTCTGGGTCAAGTGGTTCTCAAGTTATTGATCGGAACTGGTTATCAATGTTCAGGCCCCTGTGACCTTGACCTTTAACAGAGTGACCCCAAAAACAATAAGGGTCATTTACTCTGCATGAACAATCATCCTATGAAGTTTCAACATTCTGGGTCGACAGGTTCTCAAGTTATTAATTGGAAATGGTTTTCCATGTTCAGGCCCCTGTGGCCTTGACCTTTAACAGAGTGACCCTAAAATCGTTAGGGTTCATCTACTCTGCATGACCAATCATCCTACGAAGTTTCATCATTCTGGGTCAAGTGGTTCTCAAGTTACTGACCTGAAATGGTTTTCAATGTTCGGGCCCCTGTGACCTTGACCTTTCACAGAGTGACCCCAAAATCGTTAGGGGTCATCTACTCTTTATGAACAATCATCCTAATAAGTTTCAACATTCTGGGTCAAGTGGTTCTCAAGTTATGACCGGAAATGGTTTTCAATGTTCAGGGCACTGTGACCTTGACCTTAATGGAGTGACCCCAAATTGATAGGGTCATCTACTTTGCATGTACAATCATCCTATGAAGTTTCAACATTCTGGGTCAGTGGTTTCTCTAGTTATTGATCAGAAATGGTTTTCAATGTTCAGGCCCCTGTGACCTTGACCTTTGACGGAGTGATTCCATAATCAATAAGGGTCATATACTCTTTATGACTAATCATCCTATCAAGTTTCAACATTCTGGGTCAGGTGGTTCTCTAGTTATTGATTGGAAATGGTTTTCAATGTTCAGGCCCCTGTGACCTTGACCTTTAACGGAGTGACCCCAAAATCAATAGGGGTCATCTACTCTTCATGACCAATCATCCTATGAAGTTTCAACATCTGGGTCAAGTGGTTCTCTAGTTATTGATCGGAAATGGTTTTCAATGTTCAGGCCCTGTGACCTTGACCTTTGATGGAGTGACCCCAAAATCAATAGGGGTCATCTACTCTTCATGACCAATCATCCTATGAAGTTTCAACATTCTGGGTCAAGTGGTTCTCTAGTTATTGATCGGAAATGGTTTTCAGGCCACTGTGACCTTGACCTTTGATGGAGTGACCCCAAAAACAATACGGGTCGTCTACTCCAGCAGCCCTACAACCCTATGAAGTTTGAAGGTTCTAGGTCAAATGGTTCTCCAGTTATTGCTTGGAAATGAAGTGTGACGTACGGACGGATGGATGGACGGAAGGACGGATGGACAGGGCAAAAACAATATGTCCTGGGGGAGACATAATTATTTTAACATATTTAGGTCACATAGAAATGTTTTTAGTAGAGAGCACAGCCGAGACCACAAAAATATACTGACCAGAGGTCTAGCTTGTTTCACAAAATTTATTGTTTAATTTGGTTGACAACTGAGCCCATACTGAAAATTTGAGATTTATTTAAAAATTCAGTTAAAAACTGAAGGTTTCCCATACCCACAATGTTTACATCAGACATATTCTTCAACAATGAATAAACTGTAAAATACTGCTTGCAGTTTGATAAAACATTACTTTCTGAAGAAAGAAAATTTGGAATTTATACCATTTACAAACTTCCAGTTTCAGGCCATTTCTGGGCAAAATTAAACCTTCTTTTTTGGTGGGGGAGGGGGAGGTGGGTGCACAAAAAGGGTAAGGCAGCATGAAAAATTAGGTGTAGAAAGGGATGATCAATTAGTTAGGTGTTGAAGCATCTCAGTTTACAGGTGGTTTTACATATCCTGTTGATTCTTAACAGCATAAGCGCTACAGATGTTACCTTTAACTGAGCAGCCATCATTTCAGGTGTCTCATCATACTCTCCAAATGTGTTTGGTAGACCTTAAAATATACAGTCATAACATCAGAATAAAATTAGAACAAGAAGCAAATTACCTAAGTTGCTCATCTGAGGAGGCCACATACCTTTTCTCCTTGTTTCTGACCAAGTCTGCAATTTACTGAAAAGTTTTTCAAATGCTTGCTGTAACAGTCCCAAAATATGTATAAGTTAGAAGATACATACAAGTGTGTTACCGGCTGGTATCATCATACGTGGGGGTATCTCAGGGAACATAATCTGGGTAGCAAACAAGCCTCTTTAAGTACTCAAAGCATTTGGGATGGGAAATACTGTTTTTCCGCGTCCCGTATTAAGCACGATTTTATGACCTCGTATGACCTTATGCAACCTGAATAATGTACCAATTGGATTTCCTGGTATTTCTGTACTCTAGTCGTTTTTGGTTTTGAATAAATACTTGAATAGTATTTGAAATATTTCGAGTAGCTTTAAATAAATGTTCTTGACATAATATTTGTTTGGATCATCCTTACATAGATCTATTTTAATTATATATAGATTTAAGGGAATCCTATAATGTGTTTTAGGAAAAACACATGTGCCTATAAAACTGTGAGCGGTACCCATGTGCAACGGAATTTAGAGCACGGTTAACCATTCGATACCAGAATTTAATAAACACAATACTTAAAAAGAAAATTCCGCAATCATGCGATAAGTACTGTATACATGGCAGTCTGAAAGACAGCTAAATCCCCCGCCACTGGTATGGATAGTGCAAGGGTAAACCTTTGACCTTGACCTTGAACTGACATGGCTGACCCATAAATTCTGCACATCGTCTAGATGAGGTGATCATTTGACCCAAGTTTCATGAAAATCCTAAAAGGGGTTTAGGAGATACAGAGCTCAAACCTTTGACCTTGAGTTGTGACCTTGACCTTGTGTTGACATGGCTCACTCATGAGTTCTTGATGAGGCGATCATTTGACCCAAGTTTAATGTAAATCCTTCAAGGGGTTTAGGAGATACAGAATGAACACAAAATGGAAGGCTCAAACCTTTGACTCTTAAGTTGTGACCTTGACCTTGAGCCGGCATGGCTGACTCATGAGGTCTGCACATCGTCTTGATGAGGTGATCATTTAATCCAAGTTTCATAATTATCCTCCAAGTGGTTTAGGAGATACAGAGCGGACACAAAATGGAAGGCTCAAACCATTGACCTTGAGTTGTGACCTTGACCTTGAGCCGACTCATGAGTTCTGAACATCATCTTGATGAGGTGACCTTGAGTTGTGACCTTGACCTTGAGCCGGAATGGCTGACTCATGTGTTCTGCATATCGTCTTGATGAGGTGATCATTTGACCCAAGTTTCATGATTATCCTTCAAGGGGTTTAGGAGATACAGAGCGGACACAAAATGGAAGGGTCAAACCTTTGACCTTGACTTGTGACCTTGACCTTGAACTGACATGGTTGACTCATGGGTTCTACACATCGTCTTGATGAGGTGATCATTTGACCCAAGTTTCATGATCATCCTTCAAGGGGTTTAGGAGATATAGAGCAGACACAAAATGGAAGGCTCAAACCTTTTACCCTAAATTGTGACCTTGACATTGAGCTGGCATGGCTGACTCATGGGTTCTGCACATTGTCTTGATGAGGTGATCATTTGACCCAAGTTTTATAAAATTCCTTCAAGGGGTTTAGGAGATATAGAGCGGACACAAAATGGAAGGCTCAAACCTATGACCTTGAGTTGTGACCTTAACCTTGAGTCGACAAGGCTGACTCATGGGTTCTGCACATCGTCTTGATGAGGTGATCATTTGACCCAAGTTTCATGAAAATCCTTCAAGGGGTTTAGGAGATATGGAGCGGACACGAAAGTGTTACGAACAGACGGAAGGACGGAAGGAGACCATTCCTATAACCCCCCACCATTTGTGGCGGGGGATTAATAAACAAACTTGAGAAAGGTAAAACCACAGGCAATACAACTCAAGTCTGGTGGAGATCCATCAAGTGGTCTATCAGAAGAAATTTTAATTTTCAGATCTGTTCTGTCAAGTGGAATCATTTGAATATAACTGAGAAAGGTCCATCTAAGAATGCTTCTCACCAAGTAAAGCAAAGATCTTTCAAGTGGTTCATTGTTTAAAGACATTTTTCTTGTTTTCTCTAGGTGCTTTAAAAGTCAACCAGAACAGAACGATATGATCCATCATCTGGTTCATCAGAAATAGTTCTTTAAAGGCTGAACACCACTAAATCCAGCTGTTCTTTATTTCATATAAACTCACTTCATAACGGTGTTTCAACATTTTCTAGCATATCAGATTTTCAGAGACTTATATTCCCATAAAGAACTAGATCGCTACTTTAGAAAAACAAAAAGAAAAGGGGCTGTTAACTTTTATATAAGAAAACTACAGTTTGTTAAATACAACCCGCTGAATTTACTACTTTTTGCTTCTTTCAATTTCTCTTTTCGTGACATTAAATTCTTACACCGCCATTTTTATCTAGCATGCGATAGGAACATGCCGATTTCATTAGAATGCAAAGTGATACATACTGAAACGCGGTAGGGTAAAAGTAAGCACGTTGCTGCCGAGAAAATGCACTAGGAAAGGAAAAAAGATTAGTACTATTTATATTTGGACTACTTGTGACTAGACCTGCGGAGGCTTACATTCTATTTGGTAGTGATCAGCCTTAAAGGAATTTCTGGCTACACAGATCCATTGAACAAATTTTAGAGAGAACCATACAAGGATGCTACAGACTAAGCATAGGTAAGATCCATCAAGTGATTTATCATAAGAAGATGTTTAAAGGCTTTTCTCTATTTAGCTTTGGCAGCCAGTAAAAAATGGCCAAGCAGAGTAATTTCAATACATTTCGGCAAGTACTTTACAAGGATGCTTCACCATATGACAGACAGATTTGACTTTGCTGTGACCTTGATCTTTGACCTACAGGTCTGGTTCATGTTCTCTGCACATCACCTCATCGCCACTTCCATATATGCCAAGATTAAAGTCAATACCTTTTACTGTTATTAAATTATGCTCTGGACAAGAAATATCACAAATTTAGATCTTTGAGCTCCATTTGTGACCTAGACCTTTGACCTACCTATCTGGTTCATACTCCCTGCACATCATTTCATCGCCACCTAACTATACACCAAGTCAATATCATGAATGGTTACTGAGTTATGTTGAATAATCAAAGGGCAATAAGTCAGTGAAAAATCATCAGACAAAACAGGAAGATAATATGCACATCCTAATATCCTCTTGATAGTAAAGCTCCCTATGGAGTATTGCTAAATTACAACCCGTGGTTGCTGAGAAATACTCTGAACATTTTAGAATTGAACTATAGTATACTATTTTTGAATAATCAAAGGGCAATAGCTTGGTGAAATATCATCCGACCATAACACAAAGATAACATATGCATCTTTTCTTGATAGTAAAGTTTCCTATGAAGTTTCACTAAATTCCAAATGGTGGTTGCTGAGAAATACTCGAGACAAGTACAGTGCATTTGCGGTACTATGAATCGCAATTTAACAAAATACCATTATACTACAAAAAGGTGTCATGGTCCCGGCTGCTCTCCTTCTGATTTCTATCTTACAAAGTTGCGGTTATAGGAAAATTTAATTTAACAAAAAAATGCGCTCCTACGAATATGTTGTTATGCCCTTAAAGGCTGTTTTCAACTTGTTTCAGTTGCAGTTTTATGAATACCTGTACTGGCCAAGTTTTCACACCTTCAATTCTTAATGTGTCATGTTCGTACTAAGTCAAATGGTCATCACGGTGAAGCTTGAAAAACGCTTTAGAGTGGAAAGTGTCACTATGCCTTAGCTGGGCGTAAACAGTAATTAAAGTGTGGAAACTTACAAATCAAATGCGAAACACATAAAATTATGATGTACACTATGACACAAGTTACCGTACTTGACATTAGGGTGATTATTTTTTTGTCCTATAAATACTGGATCGGATGGCTCACCAGTCAGTCATCTGCTTAGATATCAACATGTCTCATACATTCACTACATAAAGAAGATAAGAATAAATATTAAAGTCTTGATTGTCTGTACATTGTCGTTTTATTATTCCAAACTATTCAGTG
The DNA here is from genome assembly GCF_021730395.1 of Mercenaria mercenaria. NCBI lineage: Eukaryota > Metazoa > Mollusca > Bivalvia > Venerida > Veneridae > Mercenaria > Mercenaria mercenaria. Next base: position 62,011,218 of record NC_069361.1, on the reverse strand, counting down.
AAGGGTCCAGGTCATCTGGAAGGATAGTTGTATCGGAAAAGGCTATTTATGCTTTTCTATACATTTAACATTACAGATACCCTCTGAGTTCATATTCGGATCAGATTTGTACTTTTTTTGTAGTAAACCCAGCTGTACATATAAATTTGGTATACATATACTCTGATACGAAAATCACAGGTGTAAATATCACAATGTGTAGATATTACATTTAAACAGTTGTTAAGATGTGTAGATATTATGGTGTCCCATAGCGAAATTTCCAATGCTGCACTCGATCGAAAATGCGATATTATGCAAAAAATGCTGCCGGTCCCTTGGCCTTTCATAGGACTGCGATTGTACTGTTTAGTACTATAGTATACTACTATTAAAAAATCAAAGGGCAATAACTCAATGAACAAGGAGCTGCGTTCAATAAACGCTTGATGCCCCCAGTTGCATCCTTGTCGACAGATTTTGCACCTAAGTCCAAAACGAGGTCGAGGTCAAGGTCAAACTGAGGTCAGGTGATGTTTGAAGATGAGGAATGGTCACAGTTTACATCTGTATTAGTATCAATTCATTCTTGTAAGGGGTATTGATGCTAGACGAAACGGTCCCATTTGGTTAACCTCGTACGGACGGACGGACAGGACAATCACTATATGCTCCCGCATCAGTAGATGCTGGGGGCATAAAAATCATCTGACCAGAACAAAAAGACAATATGCACATCTCCTCTTGATAGTGAAGTTTTCTATGCTATGAAGCTTCACAAAATTCCAACCAGTGGTTATATTATTATTATACCAGATTTATATATCACCCTTTTCATGATAACACGTTCAAAGGCGCTTTACATATAGCAAATGCAGCCACACAGAGCGTGAAATTCATCCTCTACTAGTACAGACAAAGAGCGATCTGACCAGAGGGGCAAAGTGAGATAATGATCCCAGAACAGATAAAGAGACATTCTTTTTAGATACAAGCCTGTCTGGCTAACGTAGCCTAGCTCTTTGTGAATAGACAATCAGGTTCTTTAATGTGCCCGGTGTATAGCACCGATACATACTAAGCCGCCTTTCCTGGGAAGAACCAGTACAGGCCACTTAGTTAGGTGGGAGGCACTCGAGAGCATCTCAGAAATTTCCAGTGCCAGGACCAGGATTCGAACTCCAGACCTCTGGATTGTCAGTCAAGCGTGTTACCACTAGACCATCAGCCCACCCGAAAGTTGCTAAGAAACTAGAGCTATCACTAAAGGTGATGAATGTACCCCCCGCATGCACTGACACAGTACATTGAATTTGACACACACAAGACTGCATAATTATGTGGACTGTATGTATACAGTATAGTAACAAAAAACAAAGTCCCATAACTATGTAGAATATTTATCTAAAAGAATGTAACATGCACCATGCACAACTAGGGTTGGTACTGATCACTTGTGTGAAGTTTCATTAAATTGTGTGCAAGGGTTTGGTAGATTAGGCACGCACAAGATTGCATATGCAGGCTGTATGTACATAGTATGTTAACAAGAAACAAAGTCCCATAACTCTGCAATTTTTGTCGCTGAAAGAACCTAACATGCCCCATGCACAACTACTGTTGTTACTGATCAGTTGTGTGAAGTTTCATTAAATTGTGTCAAGGGGATGAGGAGAGATGGTGCCCACAAGGTTGTGTCTATGTATATAGTATAGTAACAAAAAAACAAAGTCCCATAACTCTGCAAATTTTTTTTCTGAAAGAACCTAACATGCCCCATGCACAACTACTGTTGTTACTGATCACTTGTGTGAAGTTTCATTAAATTGTGTCAAGGGGATGAGGAGAGAGGTGCGCACAAGATTGTGTCTATGTATATAGTATAGTAACAAAACAAGAGGGCCAACATGGCCCTAGGTCGCTCACCTAAGAAACACTCCATAACAGTGTAAAACATGTTTGACCTAGTGATTTCATGGAAACAAATATACTGACCAATTTTCATTAAGATTGGACCAAATAATTGGTCTCTTGTGATAAAACAAGCATTTTCTTAGATATGACCTAGTTTTTGACCCTAGATGACCCATGTTCAAACTCGACCTAGATTTTATCAAGGCAATCATTCTGACCAAAATTCATGAAGATCAACTGAAAAATACAGCCTCTATCACATACAGAAGTTTTTTTCCTTGATTTGACCAGTGACCTAGTTTTTGATCTCAGATGACCCATATTCAAATTCGACCTAGATTTCATTAAGGCAATCAACCTGACCAAATTTCATAAATATCAACTGAAACAAGAGGGCCAACATGGCCCTAGGTCGCTCACCTAAGAAACACTCCATAACAGTGTAAAACATGTTTGACCTAGTGATTTCATGGAAACAAATATACTGACCAATTTTCATTAAGATTGGACCAAATAATTGGTCTCTTGTGATAAAACAAGCATTTTCTTAGATATGACCTAGTTTTTGACCCTAGATGACCCATGTTCAAACTCGACCTAGATTTATCAAGGCAATCATTCTGACCAAAATTCATGAAGATCAACTGAAAAAACAGCCTCTATCACATACAGAAGTTTTTTCCTTGATTTGACCAAGTGACCTAGTTTTGATTTCAGATGACCCATATTCAAATTCGACCTAGATTTCATTAAGGCAATCAACTGACCAAATTTCATAAATATCAACTGAAAAAAAACAGTCTCTATCGCATACACAAGATTTTTCTTTAATTTGATCTAGTGACCTAGTTTTTGACCTCAGATAACCATATTCAAAACCGACCTAGTTTTCATCAAGGCAATCACTCTGACCAAATTTCATGAAGATCAATTGAAAAATACATCCTCTATTGCATACACAATGTTTTTCTTTGATTTGACCTAGTGACCTAGTTTTTGATCCCAGATGACCCATTTTCGAGATCAGCCTAGATTTTATCAAGGTAATCATTCTGGCTAAATTTCATGAAGATCAGTTGAAAAATACAGCCTCTATTGCATACACAAGGTTTTTCTTTGATTTGACCTAGTGACTAGTTTTTGACTCCAGATGACCCATTTTCGAACTTGTCTAAATTTCATCAAGGCAATCATTCTGACCAAATTCATGAAGATCAATTGAAAAATACAGCCTCTCGCATACACAAGGTTTTTACGTGATATGACCTAGTGACCTAGTTTTTGACCCCAGATGACCCATTTTCGAATTCGGCCTGGATTTCATCAAGGTAATCATTCTGACCAAAATTCATGAAGATCAAATGAAAAATACCGCCTCTATCGCATACACAAGGTTTTTCTTTGATTTGACCTAGTGACCTAGTTTTTGACCCGAGATGACCCATTTTCAAACTCAGCCTAGATTTCATCAAGGCAATCATTCTGACCAAAATTCATGAAGATCAATTGCAAAATACAGCCTCTATCACATACACAAGGTTTTTCTTTGATTTGACCTAGTGACCTAATTTTTGACCCGAGATGACCCATTTTCGAACTCGGCCTAGATTTCATCAAGATAATCATTCTGACCAAAATTCATGAAGATCAATTGAAAAATACCGCCTCTATCGCATACACAAGGTTTTTCTTTGATTTGACCTAGTGACCTAGTTTTTGACCCGAGATGACCCATTTTCGAACTCGGCCTAGATTTCATCAAAGTTATCATTCTGACCAATATTCATGAAGATTAAATGAAAAATACAGCCTCTCTCGCATACACAAGGTTTTTCTTTGATTTGACCTAGTGACCTAGTTTTTGACCCGAGATGACCCATTTTCGAACTCGGCCTAGATTTCATCAAGGTTATCATTCTGACCAATATTCATGAAGATCAATTGAAAAATACAGCCTCTATCGCATACACAAGCTAAATGTTGACAGACAGACGACAGACGACAGACAGACGACGGACGCCGGACATCGAGCGATCAGAAAAACTCACCTGAGCATTGCTCAGGTGAGCTAAAAAAACAGTCTCTATCGCATACACAAGATTTTTCTTTAATTTGATCTAGTGACCTAGTTTTTGACCTCAGATAACCCATATTCAAAACCGACCTAGTTTTCATCAAGGCAATCACTCTGACCAAATTTCATGAAGATCAATTGAAAAATACATCCTCTATTGCATACACAATGTTTTTCTTCGATTTGACCTAGTGACCTAGTTTTTGATCCCAGATGACCCATTTTCGAGATCAGCCTAGATTTTATCAAGGTAATCATTCTGGCTAAATTTCATGAAGATCAGTTGAAAAATACAGCCTCTATTGCATACACAAGGTTTTTCTTTGATTTGACCTAGTGACCTAGTTTTTGACTCCAGATGACCCATTTTCGAACTTGGTCTAAATTTCATCAAGGCAATCATTCTGACCAAAATTCATGAAGATCAATTGAAAAATACAGCCTCTATCGCTACACAAGGTTTTTACGTGATATGACCTAGTGACCTAGTTTTTGACCCAGATGACCCATTTTCGAATTCGGCCTGGATTTCATCAAGGTAATCATTCTGACCAAAATTCATGAAGATCAAATGAAAAATACCGCCTCTATCGCATACACAAGGTTTTTCTTTGATTTGACCTAGTGACCTAGTTTTTGACCCGAGATGACCATTTTCAAACTCAGCCTAGATTTCATCAAGGCAATCATTCTGACCAAAATTCATGAAGATCAATTGCAAAATACAGCCTCTATCACATACACAAGGTTTTTCTTTGATTTGACTAGTGACCTAGTTTTTGACCCGAGATGACCCATTTTCGAACTCGGCCTAGATTTCATCAAGATAATCATTCTGACCAAAATTCATGAAGATCAATTGAAAAATACCGCCTCTATCGCATACACAAGGTTTTTCTTTGATTTGACCTAGTGACCTAGTTTTTGACCCGAGATGACCCATTTTCGAACTCGGCCTAGATTTCATCAAAGTTATCATTCTGACCAATATTCATGAAGATTAAATGAAAAATACAGCCTCTCTCGCATACACAAGGTTTTTCTTTGATTTGACCTAGTGACCTAGTTTTTGACCCGAGATGACCCATTTTCGAACTCGGCCTAGATTTCATCAAGGTTATCATTCTGACCAATATTCATGAAGATCAATTGAAAAATACAGCCTCTATCGCATACACAAGCTAAATGTTGACAGACAGACGACAGACGACAGACGACAGACAGACGACAGACAGACGACGGACGCCGGACATCGAGCGATCAGAAAAACTCACCTGAGCATTGCTCAGGTGAGCTAAAAACAAAGTCCCATAACTCTGCAAATTTTTTTTCTAAAAGAACCTTACATGCCCCATGCACAACTACTGTTGGTACTGATCACTTGTGTGAAGTTTCATTAAATTGTGTCAAGGGGATGAGGAGAGATGGTGCGCACAAGATTGTGTCTATGTTTATAGTATAGTAACAAAAAAACAAAGTCCCATAACTCTGCAAATTTTTTTTCTTAAAGAACCTAACATGCCCCATGCACAACTACTGTTGGTACTGATCACTTGTGTGAAGTTTCATTAAATTCTGTCAAGGGGATAAGGAGAGATGGTGCGCACAAGATTGCGTCTACGGACAGACGACCAGAGACAGACAGACAGACAGACAACCTGAAACCAGTATACCCCCCCTTACAACTTTGTTGTCGGGGGGTACAATAACCAGACAAGAATTGCGTGTGGGATGGATGGCTTTTGGGGAGCATAAAATCGCCAGGTGCACAAATTTAAATGCTGTGTAACTATCCTATGACGCTTGATGACTCTAGGTCATACTTCTTGAGATATGCATGAGGCAAGTTGGGACTGTAGGGGTGCAAAAAAAACTCCAAAATATTAAGATTTTTTTTAATTGAATGCATGGATAACCATGTTGTATCAATGCTTACCTGCATTTGGATAACAGATAGTAAATGCTGTGGTGTTGTCACTCACTGCCTGCAGGAAAGGCCTCATTTCTGCAGCACCAAGGGCACAGTTCAAACCGAGGCTGAAATTGTACACAAATATTTTTCCTCATCTGTAAAGTTTTTATTTACATTCAAATGTGAGAAATATTTTTGTTTATAGGTTTTAGGTCTGGCAGACAGAAATCCCAAACAGAACACCAGGTGCACAATTTCACATTTTGTATAACAGTCCTGTAATGTTTTACAACTCCTAGTTGAATACTTTTAGATATACAGGTGACACAAATTTCTATGCCCTTTTATACATATTTTGACTAAGTCAAGGGCCATAACATTGCATCTCAAACAAAATCTCAGGTGCACAATGAACCTATGTCAAATATGTTTTAAGTTATGTACAACTCAGACATTTATGCCCTTTAACACATATTTTTGACTAAGTCAAGGGTAATAACTCTGGTCAGGCTGAATGAAATCTCAAAACTTCAGGGGTACAACTGCATTCCTATAATGTTTTAAAATCCTAGGTGAAATAATTTTTGAGGTACATGTGACACAAACTATTTGTCCCATTAATGCATATTTGTGACTAAAGTCAAGAGTCATAACTCTGGTCTGGTTGTGTGAGACCCAAATTAAAACACCAGATGCACAGCAGCTTCAGGTGCTGAATAACAATGTTGTGAGGTTTGATGACCCTGGGCCAAATACTTTTTGAGATATGCATGACAAAATTTTGGCTGGCCAGATGGACTGAGAGATGGACAGATAAGGGTAACTCTAAGTGCTCCCCTCCCTCCATCCCACACCCCGCCAAAAAAAATGAGGGAGCAGGTGGTGGTAAAAACAAATAAGAGTAGAAATTGTACTCTATAACCACCATAAAAATTATGGTCATTGACTGACTGCTGTTGCTGCATACAAAGATACCACATTTTCTCTTATTTATTTTCATTGTCTATTAATGGTTGAAAACCAGTTTCTGGAACTATAGGATTGCCCTTTTCTGTCAAGTCATTCCATTTACCATTCTATCTGTCCACAATTTTTGTCCAGTCCATAACTCAGCACCCACCCATCACGGGATCTTAATATTACTTGGTACAAATGTTCCCCATAATGAGGACCCTTAGGTCAAATATAAAGGTCACACTTGGTGGTCAAAGGTCAACAGGGCTTTTGACCTGTCAGGTCTGTAATTCAATTTTTCATCAAGGGATTTAACATTTTGTTCCCCATAATAAGATGATGTGTCAGGCACAACCTTAGACCTTATAGATCAAGCTCACATTTGGAAGTGAAAGGTTCACTTGTATTAACAGGGTCTGTTTGTGTCAGTCTATAACACTGCCATCCATTGAGGTATTACAATATTCCAAATAATTAGATAATGTGTCCTGTGCAAGACCCAGACTCCTAGCTGAGAGGTCAAGGTCACACATGGGGGCGAAATGTCAACAGTGTTTTAACCCTGTCCAGTCCATAAATCTGCAATCCTAGAAGGGATTATAATATTACTAAACACAAATTTATCCCATAATGATACAACATGTTATGCAGAAGTCAAGGTCACACTTGGAGATAGTGTTTTTATTCCTGTCAGGTCCATAACTCTGTCATCCTTGAAGGGATTTTAATATTATTTGGCACCAATGTATCCCATAATAAAACAACATGTTATGCATAACAATCCGAGTACTGTTATTCAGGTAATATTTACTCATTATGATATTTTCTATTCAAAACACAACACTAAAGCTTAACATAATAATGTTTTGTTTCTTTTTTCTGATTTTCCCATCAATTTAAAAAGAGGGCAAAGATGGCCTTATATCGCTCACCTGTGTGATATTAGTGTCAGTGGAAGTATATCATATAACATACATATAAACGAATGGACTGGGAATAGAAATGCTATGGTGAGTATAGTGTTATCAAGGCTTTACAATAATCATCGTGAGCTAATAAAAAAGGTAGGTAATCTGACAGGAATCAGTCCAGAGGTTTCCAACTTGATCATCTGAGTAACCTGATGACATTGATGAAATATGAAATCAGTCTTGTCAGAAGTTACCGAGAAATATCCATTCAAATTAAAACTAAAAGGTGTTTTTGTCAAAAAAACGTATGTCTCCCCCCTATGTATACCTTTAGCTTTGGCGGCCATTTTGGGCAGCGAAGCAGAAAGTATTGGCAATATGCACTACTGGGCTTGGTACTGATCACTCCTGTGAAGTTTTGTCGAAATGCAGCCAGAAAGCCAGACAAGATTTTGGTCAAAAACATTTGGTACAAGTTTGGTGAAGATCGGATGAGAAATGTTGGACTTAGAGCGTGAACGAGAGTAAAAAGGCCGATTTTCGATAATTCAATGGCCATAATTAACAAGTGCCTGGGCTGATTTGGCTAGTTACCAAACTTGGCCGAGGACTTATGGTCAAACACATTTTGTTCAAGTTTGGTGATGATTGGATGAGAAATGTTCGACTTAGAGCACGGACAAGAGTAAAAAGGCCGATTTTCTGTAATTCAAGAGCCATAACTCCGAAGAGCCTGGACTGATTTGGCTCATTATCGAACTTGCCCTGCTAGAGCGCATGCACATTCATCAAGCCAAAAGGACTCCTATACTACTCCGATTGCATGCACATTCCTGGAGCCAAAAGGACCTTTTGGCTCCAGGAATGCACATAAAATCTGAGCGTTTTTCGGTAATTCAAGGGCCATAATTCCGAAGTGCCTGGGCCGATTTGGCTAGTTATCGAACTTGGCCGAGGACTTATTGGCACACACATTTTGTTCAAGTTTGGTGAAGATCGGATGAGAAATGTTTGACTTCGAGTGCGGACAAGCTTTGTGACAGACAGACAGACAGACAGACAGACAGACACACAGACAGGAGTAAATCAATATGTCTCCCACACCACTGTGTGGTGGGAGACATAATAAACTGATTTAGCTCTTGGAACTCATCAAAGATCTTTTAATCATACACATTCTTTGTAAATATTATTTGGATTGGTGAAGAAATAACATTGCTTGAATGTAAAAAAACAAGGCAAAATATAGCAATTTCTGTAAAATCAAGAGCGAGTAACTATAGTCCTAATGGTAAGATTTCACTCATAATTGAACTCATCTGAGATCTTATGCTTATACACATTCTATATAAATATGATTTGGACTGCTGAAGGAATGAAGATGTCATAGTGTAAACAAGGTAAAATATAGGTTTTTTTTACTAAATCAAGGGCCCATAACTCTAGTCCTGCTTGTCTGATTTTGTTCAAAATTGAACTCATCCAAGATCTTATAGCAATACATATACTATGTAAATATGTTTTGGATTGGTGAAGAAATGAAGGTGCTAAAGTGTAAACAAGGTAAAATATAGTATTTTTTGTAAATCAAAGGCATATAACTCTGGTCCTGCTAGCCTGCTTTTGCTCATAACCAAACTCATCCAATTAGGATTGGTGAAGAAATGACGGTGCCAGACTGCAAACTACGTAAAATATAGTAATTTTTGTAAATCAAGGGCACATAACTCTGGATCTAGCCCATAATCAAACTCATCTGAAGTCTTGTGACCAAAAACATTGTGACCAAGTTTGATTAAGATTGCTTCAAAATTGTGGATGCTAGAGTGTAAACAAACTAAATGTGAATGGACAGATGACGGACGCACAGACAACGGACATTCATCAATCCAAATAGCTCACCATGAGCCTTTGGATCAGGTGAGGTAAAAACTTAATGTTATTAAAAATATTTCTTTATATTTATAGATGTAAACAATCAACAACTGTAGATTATATCTATATTTTTTTTCAATATTGTGCATTATAACATATTGTATACATAGTACTGATATTTGACAACTAAGTGTGACCTTGACCCTGGACTTTGTAACCAGGGTTGTAAGCTCTGCATGTCATCTTTATAAGGTAAACAATTGATGCTAGTTTAAAGAAATTTTTCAAGCTGTTCAGACAACACACAGTGGACAATACATGACCTTTGACCTCCAATGTGACTTTGCACGAGAACCTTATGACCTGGGTTATGCACTCTGCAAGTTGTGTTAATTAGGTAAATAACTGATGCTAGTTTTAAGAAAAACTTACAGGCAGTTAAGAAGGTATGGAGTGGACCTACAGTTAAGCTATTTGATCTCTGACATCCTAGCGTGACTTTGACCTTAGCCCAAGTGCCTGGGTTGTGTGCTCTGCACACCGTCTTAGCGAGGTGAACAATGGAGGTCAGTTTTATGAAAATCTTGAGGTTAAGCTATTTGACCTCGAACCTCCAAGTGTGACCTTGACTTTTGACCTTGTAATCTGGGTTATGTGCTCTGTACGTCGTCTTCATGAGGTTAACAAAAGATGCCAGTTTTATGAAAATCTCCCCAACAGTTGAGACGATATGTATTGGAAACAACAGAAAGACTGCTCAAGTGACGTCTATGTGTAACTCCAGTATAACCCCCATATAATTTGTATCTCAGGATATAATCCCTGAACCCTAGTGTGGGGCTAATAGTGACCACAGGGGCATGATTTCAACAAATTTGGTAGAAGACCATTACACAATACTATGTGCCAAATATCTTAGCTGAGGCTATTATGGTTTAGACAAAAATATTGGTAAAGTATAGGCTAAGGCTATTATGGTTTAGACAAAAATATTGGTAAAGTTTTTCCTATACAAGAAGGCCATGATTGAACTGTTGTGGTAGATGTTCACACAAAAAAAGTATCTGGGATTATTGTTTAAATAGGGCCAGCATTTGTCTGACAAGAAGATTTTGAAATGTGTATGTGGGGGGAGAACGAGGGGGAGGAAAGGGGGAAGGATGATAGGGGTGATGAAGCGATACTAAGATATATTATCAAGAAACACGACAACCTAGTTTTCTTTTTTAAACACAACAACTTTTCCTTTTGGATGAGAAAATGTTTAAGTAAAATGTTGATGCAGAAAACCGGACACCATACCATCTGCTTAACTTATAGCTCACCATGAACAAAGTTCACACAAGTCAAAAAGTATATTTTCATACCAGAGTGGTTCTGCATGTGAAACACTTATTATAAATGCCTCTGTTGTTTGTCCAGACAATGTCCTACCACTTTTATCAACAATAGTACCAGATACCTGCAAGGTAAAAAAACAATACATACAATAGTTCTTGAGTTAGTGTAGACCAAATAAATAATAGGGTGTTTTTGGACAGCGTGGTAACTTTTGACTGTCGCTATCCCATCACATTCAGACTTATTCTGTATATTTTTGTTTGGAAATTCCCACTGAAATACATTGGGAAACGTTTTTTGGTATATGTATCTCTTATGATTACATCTCTGATAATGAATTTAAGCTGACATTAAATGCATACCAGAGCTATGGGACTTGATGCTATCAAATAGTTTTATAACCCCCAAGAAACTTGTAAAGTTTTAATTTAATATCTGCATTAGATACTAACTTGCATTTAAAACTTTAATCAGGATTTTCTAAGTCCAAAAGCATCCATTACTTGCACAAAAAACAGAATCAGAATAATGGGACTTGACCAAGTGAGGTTGGTAATTGACCTAGAAAAAGAAAAAAAGTTTCAAAGCTATATGTGTTAAAACAATAGCTATACATACTTGCATGTTAAACTTTAACCTACAAGGTGTGACACCGATGCCAGGGTGAGTAGAATAGCTTGGACTATTCTTCGAATACTCAAGCTCAAAATGGATTTGCTTTATTTACATATGACACGTCACACTTGTATGCGGTGACTTTGAAGTATGCAATTATAACATACATGATCTTGTGTATAGAAATAAGTTAAAGTGAAATTATAGCAGTCATAGGAAACCAAAAGTTGATTCCACTTTGCATAAATACACTCAAGTGACAAACCGAAAAGGTTACAATTACGTACTTTTTGGTTCTTTCTAATTATTCGACACTTTGACCAGTACAACAACCTTCTATACAATATATCATTCGAACCTACAATACCATGACTGGATTTATATCGAGAACCGGTACACACACCTACCCTTTATACGTACTTTTTACTTAATAAAGGGCCATAACTTTCCTCTGACCAACAGAAAACCCAAACAAAACCCAGAGGTGCACAACTTTACATGCAGAATGATATTCCTAGTGTGTTTCATGACCTAGTTCAAATACCTTTAAGATATGTGTTACACAAACTTCTATACCCTTTTATGCATACATTTGACTTAGTCAAGAGCCTTAACTCTGGTCTGGCTGAAAGAAATTCATAGGTACACAACTTCACAGTCATACTGAAAAATATTCATATATTTCATTCTCCTAGGTCAAACACTTTTTGAGATACATGCAACACAAACTTTTAGGCCCTTTTGATATATATTTTTGATGTCAAGGGCTATAACTCTGGTCTGGCTGTGTGAAATCTATATTAAAACACCAGGTGCACTTCAATTGCTGAATAATTATCTCACGAGGGGCCCAAAAACACTTCTTAACAAGTGACCAAGTATTGCAGTAGCAATGCAGAAGTCCCCTACCGGTATAAAACTTTTGCTAATGTCCATCCCTTGTGCTTACTGGCAACAGTGTTAAGACTAAAAATGCTTCAAGGGATTTAGGAGCTCAGAAACAAAAACTATTTTTACTCAAATTTCGATAGTGACCTCGACCTACAAGCATAGATCATGTACACAACACATTGTCTGATCACGAGGAACATTTGTGTGCAATATTAAGATAATCCATCAATGCACATAAAAGCTATGGAGTGGAAACAAATTTTTACTTGACCTTCAATAGTGATCTTGACTTTTGACCGACAACCATGGGTCATTTGTGCAACAAATAGTCTAAACATGGGAAACGTTTCTGTGTAGTAATGAAAAAATCCTTCAATGCAATTAAAGTTTTTGGGCAGAATCAAATTTTCACCTGACCATAAACTGTGACCTTGACCTTTAACCGAAAAGTACAGATTATATGTTGACACATTGTCTCATAATGGGGAATGTTTGTGTGTATTGCTAAGATAATCCATCAAAGCATACAAAAGTTATGGAGCGGAAATAATTTTTACTTTACCTTCAATAGTGACCTTGACCTTTGACTTACAAGCATGAGTCATATAAGTGTATTATCTACGTATTGCCCTCTATATACATACCAAGTTTTTTGAACCTAGCTTGAATACTTTTTGAGTTATTGCAGGATCCAGATTTGCAGAAAGACAGAAAGACAGACGGATGGAGGGCATTCCTATAGTCCCCTCCAGTGTTCCACTGATTGGGACTAAAAACATAGTCTTAGCCACACCATATGCTATGGGGATGTAGACTATAAAGTACTGAAAATTAATCAAATATCTGAAATATCTGTTAGAAAATTAACAAAAGAGGATACCATTCAAAAATTATAATTTGGTGACTGACCTTCTCTAGTAAGTAGCAAAGCTTTCTAATTTGATGGTGTGATGACTACTTGCCAGTGTGAGACTGTGTAATGTTTTTCTCCTAAACTTTATAAAAATGGATGGACAGATGGGATTTTTGTCTTGCAACTTGCCTAGTTGTGCCCTAAAAAATTATACTCTTGGTGCTTTAACTTCAAACAATTATTTAGTACATTGGTGTACTGATACCTCAGGCTGACCCTATATATATATATATATATATATATATATATATATATATATATATATATATATCTTACTTTATACAGTTCGGCTGTTTGCCCACTAATGTTAGAGCTTATCTCAGTAGAAACGAGAGCTCGTAGAACACAAAATGCCCCCCTAGATGCATTCAGTAACCGCACCAGGAACAGAAATTATTTGGTCACTGTGTACTGGAGGTTTGACATACTGACCTCAAATCAATAATTATGGGTGACTTACCAGTCATAAGTGACTTCCTTATCAAATGTGATCTTAGACCAAAGAATTCTCTAGTTATTTTGCTAAAAAACTTCTACGGTTCTGGGTCAATGTGACCTTGACTTTTGACCTATTGACCTCAAAATCATTAAGGGTCATCTGCTGGTTATGATCAACCTCCCTATTGAGTTTTGCGATCATAGGCCCAAGAGTTCTCTGGAAATCATTTAACAGTTCCAAGTCACTGTGACCTTGACATTTGACCTACTGATCTCAAAATCAATAGGGGTTATCTGCTGGTCATGAACAACCTATTAAGTTTCAAGATCCTAGGCCCAAGCATTCTCAAGTTATCATCCAGAAACCGTTTAACTGTTCCAGTCACTGTGACCTTTGACCTACTGATATCAAAATCAATAGGGGTCATCTGCTGGTCATGAACAATCTCCCTATCAACTTTCATGATCCCAGGCCCAAGATTTCTCGAGTTATCATCTGGAAACTGATTGGTCTATGGACTGAGCGACCAACATCAGCAAAAGAATATAGTATTACCTCTCCTTCTTTGATGGGGGAATAATTATTTTATTACACTTTATCTAAGTGGTTAACATAGAGGAAGTGAGACATGCCCAAAGCAGTTTTCTTTGTATAGGTTACTAACTGGTCAAAGGCAGTGCTTCAACTTGCTTCTTGTTTGTTTTGTTTCATGTTATGTATATATTATTATATGTTTTTCTCAATACCCGCACTGAAAACCCTTCTTTTATACCCACTCCCCCACCTACTCTCTCACATTTTCTTATCCACTCCCACTTTTTTCCCATACCAGTTTTCAATATCTTCCATATAATTCATAAGTACTTGTTGGTTGATGGTTCTTGAAGCACCCCTTATAAATTATCTTTCCACTACAGTTTCTGTCTGTGGATGACAGACTGGTCTCTGGAGTGGTAACAAACAGTTTTCTGTGATTTGACCATATTTTTGACAAAAGATAATTTGGTTTCAAATTTCACTCAGATTTCACATAGATAAAACTTTTGACTATATTTCATGTAAATCTGATAAAGAAAAACTGGCATCTGAAAGGTTTACACAGGTTTTTCACCTCAGATGAAACAGTCTCAAAACTAATCCAACCATTTTCATATTAATCAGGTAAAAATGTATCCTCTATATAGAGTGTTAATATGTTTTTTTATGACTTGATCTATGAACCTAGCTTAGTTTTAAACATGCGAGTGTTCAGAGTTAAACTGCAGATGACCAACGAGGAATGATAAACACTGCATCATCCACCTATGTTAACATCTCAACCCGAACCTTTGGTTCAAGTGAGCCAAAACAAGAGCTGTCTCCATAGGATGACACATGCCCCCGATGGCACTTTGAATGAATAGTTATGGCCGATGTTAGAGTTTAGGACCTTTGAACTACGGAGCTGGGTCTTGCGCGCGACATGTCGTCTTACTGTGCCACACATTCATGCGTAGTTATTTTAAAATCCATGCATGAATGACAAAGATATGCACCGGACACGCCGATCAATGCACTATCCTTTAAAGTCTAAGTGTGACCTTGACCTTTGAGCTACGGACCTGGGTCTTGCGCGCGACACGTCGTCTTACTGTGGTACACATTCATGCCAAGTTATTTGAAAATCCATCCATGGATGACAAAGATATGGACCGGACACGCCCATCAATGCACTATCCTTTAACGTCTAAGTGTGACCTTGACCTTTGAGCTACGGACCTGGTCTTGCGCGCGACACGTCGTCTTACTGTGGTACACATTCATGCCAAGTTATTTGAAAATCCATCCATCGATGACAAAGATACGGACCGGACACGAAAATTGCGGACAAACTGACAGACCGACAAACTGACAGACCGACCGACAGTTCAAAAACTATATGCCTCCCTTCAGGGGCATAAAAAAACAACAATAGAGGAATATGACTTACAAATATTGGGACTTCTCTACTGTCAGCCGCAAACAGTTGTTGAATAGCAAATAATGCAGCCTGAAATTTGTGTAAAACATAATAAGATCAATATATGTGATGGCAATGTATATACGAGTATATCAAGTAAAACCTTGACAGTAGTTTATTAAGCAACATGAGGGCCAAAGTGGCCCTAAGTTGTTCAGCTGACCTTGGCTATTTGACCTTGGATCTGAATTATAAATGGTAATATCAATGTTTAGGATATAAAACATAAAACCAGTCAAGTGCTTTTTTCCTATTTTAGCTCTGTGTGCCCCAATTTGTACAAACTTGAGAAAGGACCCTATAATGATGCTACAAACTAAATTTGATGAAGAGCCATCAAGCAGTTCATGAGAAGAAGTTGTTTAAAGGTATTTCTATTTTTAGCTCTAATGGGGGCTGATTGTCCCATTGAATAAAATTGGAAGAGGACCTTATAATGATGTCACACATCAAGTTTGACAAAGATTAATCAAGTGGATGAGAATAAGAAGTTTAAAAGATTTTCTATTTTCGGCTGTGCCTCTAGGGTCCAAGGTGAATCATTTAAACAAAATTGATAGAGTTTCTTGCCAGGATGCTAGTGGCAGAGTCATGTGTAATTCTGACCAGATGTTTTAGCAGAGACGATGTTTAACTAAAAATGTTGATACAGGATGACAGATGATGATGATGGACAATGGATGCAGGACCATCCACATATACTAATACCTAGCCCTGAACATAGTTCAGCTGAGCTAAAAACTGTAGTAGGGGTTAAGTACACAAAGAATTGTGATGGACAGAAAAAATGATGGACAAACATTTTAAACACTTTATGCCTCCCAGGTCTTCAACACCTGGGGTTAAAAATACAGTGATGTCCCTCAGACAGACAGACCATCAAGGAAAACAATATACATCCTCTTTTTTTGAAAGGTACTTAAAAATCTACTTTTTGAATTTTTTTAATAGTCCAGCTAAAAACTACATCAGAAAATATAGTACTGGTGGTTTAATTTGGGGCAATTTAATTTCGCTTTCTGTTTGATATTTTTTTTATATAATTACATTACTTCCAGAAAAAAACAGTCCTAAAATGATTCTTCATTCAAATCTAATGAGTCAGGACACAATATATGATAAAATAAATCACACCTACTTTTGAGTTAGCTGTATCAAAGATAGTCTCTACCAGTAAGACATCAACACCACCATCAAGCAATCCCTTTGCTTGTTCTCTGTATGCTGATACTAATTCATCAAATGCTGAAAAATTCATGCAGAAAAGTTATATCTCTTTTTACAAAATCCTCAATTTGTGAGACATGATATGATAAATTAATCATCATCTCAGCACAAAATATCATATTAATGCAGTTTTTGCGCTCAGGTGACCATTACTAATGACAGTTATACAATTGCCTATATTCCATGAGAAACACTTCCCTCCGACACATTGCTGACAAAATTTTGTGTATCTTCTCTTGTTAGCACTTGTCTATATCTTTTGTAAGTTTTTTTTTCACAATAATAAAACTTCCTTTTATAATTTCTCGTGTGACATGAAGGCCCAGTTCTACTAATCTGATCCAGTTTTTGACCGTAGATGACCCACTCTTGAACTTGACCTACCGTCCATTCTTGCATGTAAGGCACACTTGCTTATACCAAGGGCGTAGGAGCTGGGGTGGCAGGGGCGGTGCTCGCCACCCAAATATTTCAAGGAGTGGCGAAATACCAAACTCGTAATTTTTTGAAAAGGCTGGAAAATATAACTGAGAGTAAGTCAACAGCCTTCTCTTGCCAATAGTCACCCTATCATGAAGTGCATCGGTGGCTGATATGTAAACAGAATCTTGTCATATCGCTGACACCTTGCTAGATAGCCTTGGTGACAGGGTATTTTACAAAATCTGCAACAAACTAGGTCGGTGTATTTTCACACCCCGCAGACTCAGATTATAGGCGATACAGTTAATCCCAATCTGACTAAAGTACTTGATCTTCTAAACGAAGTTCTGAGAATGACCCATTCACATTCGTCTTCTGTATATTTTGGATTTCCAATATTGCTATTTTTATTTTCGCAAATCTATTTCTATTTGAACCACTCAGACGCCTTGTTTCAACAAGCATTTGGCTGAACCTTCAAAACAGCGTCGAATGTCAAAGGGTGAGAAAAATGTGCAGTCAGTCCGGGTCGAACCCGGGACCTCTCGCTTACAAGGCGAGTGCCCTACAGATTGAGCTAACCGGCTGTCTGACACCTTATGCGACCAAGTCCGTACCATGACATATGATTTATCTCAAATCACGAGGGCGTAGTCACGATGTGGTCATCATAAGATTGTAAATATGAAAAACCCAGGCTAAATAGATTTTTTAAACTTCTACTTTCACATACAAAATGTTGTAAGTAAGGCTTTGATTGGCTAGCGGAAGGGTCCTCAGAACAAGGCTATCAATAGCAAGTCTTCAGATCCAATGTGCGTAGCGTTAATTGGAGATGTACTTTAGTCAGATTGCAGTTAATCCTACTTAAAATTGTTTACTGCCAAACAGATTACAAACATTAGCAATTAATGTTGTGTCTCAAATTCTGCCGATAAAGGTAAGGCCTTTCATAAAATATATTAAATTAAATCTGTTTGACACTTATTGTTTGAAATATCAAAGAAACCGATCATAACAATTAAATTCAATGCATCAAATGTAGAACTAGAAATGTGTCCATGGGACACAGATGCCCCCACTACATGACAAAGGACACAGATCAACTTTGGGAAAACAAAATGTTGCTATGACAATTTTTTCCTAGGTCAGGGGCTATAACTCCTACAATACTGAATGAATCCGGACATGAAACCCAAGGTGCACAACTGCACGTGCTGACCAACATTCCTGTAAACTTTGGTGACTCTAGGTCAAATACTTTAGGAGCTATGCGCGACACAACATTAAAATGACCAATTTTTTACTAAGTCAGGGGCCATAACTCTACACGACTGAATGAATCCAGACACGAAAGCCCAGGTGCACAACTATACATGCTGACCAACATTCCTGTAAAGTTTTGTGACTCTGCATCAAATACTTTTGGAGCTAGGCACGACACAGCACTAAAATGACCAATTTTTACAAAGTCAGGGGCCGTAACTCCTACACGACTGAATGAATCCGGACGCAAAAACCCAGATGCACATCTACACATGCTGACCAACATTCCTGTAAAGTTTTGTGACTCTACGTCAAATACTTTTGGAGCTAGGTGCGACACAACATTCTCGGAAGGACGGACGGACGGACAAGGGCAAATCTATATGCCCCCCCCCCTCCCGTCAAAAAGTGGGGGCATAAAAATCCTGATAGATTTTACAGATCTAGTTACATTAACAAGTAATACAGTTTCTACATAAAAATGGAAAAGGCCAATCTGCCTCGCAATTCTGCCTTTCCAAAGCGATCATTCATCATAACTGTATTTTTGTTCTTAGCTCTACATATATGTTGTACATTGAGTGCAAAACATTATGTAATGAAATTAAAATATATTAACATATGAGTATATACATGTAATAACTAGTGCTTATTTCAGAAAGAAAACAGTGAATTGCGTTTACCTTTATAATGCCATTTAATGACTAAAATGCCTTAAGGATGGGATTATCCCTTTAAGTCAGGGTCTTGTGCTAGATCCCCTGCTCAGACATAACTGGTTGTACCCTGGCAAGACATTGACCATATCTAATATCATACTGCCTCTACAGTGTTTAAACACAGTAAACTGTAAATAGGGTTGAAAACTAAAAAAAAAAAAAAACCTAGTATGTTCAACTGCTACTGAGCAGTCCAAGAAGTCACCAGATTTCAACATTTACTCTAGATATATGCAAAATTTTGATATGACATTATAACCCCGTTGACAGAAGGGGGATACCCACTCCCAAACCTACCCCCTCCACCGCTCCAATACTCAAATCGTTCCTATGCCTCTTTATACGATGCACCCTGACCTTGGATAATCACCAACATTTTAATTTGTAAGAAAAAATGGAAAAAATTAGTCCAGTATTACATAGTAAAAAACTGCAGACTTCCTTAAAAGGTCCAAAAACAGTAAAATATTTTTTATATGAGTGAGTGAGTGAGTTGGGTTTTACAACGAACCAACACAAAAGGGCCATATATCGCAGTTATTTTTTTGTTTTTGTTTATATGATAAAAAGGATTTAAATAAATCAAAAACTACTAAATTATAACCTCAAACCTTCCAAAATCTTGATTCATCGATTTGTTTAACAAATTGCAGACTGTTAAAATAAAAGTATTTTAAGGTAAATGCAACTCAAATTTTATGCCATTTTTATCCATATTTTTGACTAAGTCAAGGGCAATAACTCTGGTCTGGCAGAAGGACATCCTAAACAGAACACTAAGTGCACAACTTACAGACTATATCTTTAATGTTTTATGACTCTAAGTCAAATACATTTTGAGAGGCATATGACACAAACCTTTATGCCCTTTTTATGAATATTTTTGACAAAGTCAAGGGTCATAACTCTGATCTGACAGTTTGAAATCCCAATTAAAACACTAGGTGCACAGTATCACATGCTGAATGACAATCTTGTGTGGTTTGACGATTCTAGATCAAATACTTTTTAAGATATGCCTGACACAAATTCAGATGGACAGAGGGTAACTCTTAAGTGCTCCCACACCAAAAATGTGTGTGTGTGTGTGCACAAAAATGCCAAAATGTTGCTTAAATATGACTGACTATCCATAAAACCAGATAAGCAGATTAACTTATTGAGTTACAATATGGTTTTGTTACAGTAACAACTATATCTTTATAGTGACAATGGACCATCTTTTCAAAAATTTAAACACCTTGGTATGTCATCTACTGGTTGGCGACCCAGATTCGGACAATTTTCAAACCTTTTCAGCTATCATATTTTCATTTTTAGTGCAAGATCCATGAAATCCTACCTGAATCAAGTTCAGTTCTTTGGTGTCACAAAACGGGAATTTGTTTGTATCTAAAAATAAACTGAAAACGTCACTGACGGCCGAAAGCGGGTACATAAATTTAACGTTTCTAGCGTGTTGCATGCAGGATCCAGAAATCGGACAGTACAAAACAGCTAATTATCATCATTTCTTTCTCGCAGAATCACTTTAAGGTCGGTGTTAATGATGAAAAGACATGTTTACCTTGTTTACATTCAACTATTAATGTTTGATATAAGGCTGCCGAGAGTTTAACATATTCAGCTGGCCTAAACACGTCATAAAATTTTCAGTAAAAAAAATTGGTTTAAACGAATTTACATCGTGTTTTTAACGGGAAAACCTTGAAACTTGTTTTTATCTACCCATTTTGATCATTTTAAATAGGATGATTACTTGGTTAATCGGATCCGATTCGATTACTTGGTGAAACCGGTTTCAATTTTGCAAAACCGCTAATCGCTCTCAAACAATAAACATCCTACAGTCCCAGTAAATGTATATTATTTCACATTACATCCCTGACAGCAACATAGACCAGCAGTATATTTCTGCTGAACACGCATCAACATAAGCAATAGTGACTGTCCCTGATTTGCCTGTTGTCGATTTATTTAAACAAGAGGGCTAAGATGGCCCTAGGTCGCTCACCTGAGAAACACACCATAACAGTGTAAACATGTTTGACCTAGTGTTTTAATGGAAACAAATATTCTGGCCAATTTTCATTAGGATTGGACCAAAAATGTGGCTTGATATGACCTAGTGACATACTTTTTGAACCCCAGATGACTCATATTCAAACTTGACCTAGATTTCATCAAGGCAATCATTCTGACCAAATTTCATAAAGATCAATTGAAAAATACAGCCTCTATCTCATACACAAGGTTTTTCTTCGATTTGATCTAGTGACCTACTTTTTAATCCCAGACGACCCATATTCGAACTCAACCTGGATTTTATCAAGGCAATCATTCTGACCAAATTTCATTAAGATCAATTGAAAAATACAGCTTCTATCACATACACAAGGCTTTTCTTTGATTTGACCTAGTGATCTACTTTTAGACCCCAGATGACCCATATTCAAACTCAACCTAGACTTTATCAAGGCAATCATTCAGACTTAATTTCATAAAGATTAGTTGAAAAATACAGCCTCTATTGCATCCACAAGATCTTTCCTTGATTTGACCTGGTGACCTATTTTTTGACCCCAGATGACCCATATTCGAACTCGACCTAGATTTCTTCAAGGCAATTACTCTGACTTAATTCTAGAAGAGCAACTGAAAAGTACTGTCTCTATCGCATCCACAAGGTTTTTCCTTGATTTGACCTAGTGACCTACTTTTTGACCCCAGATGACCCATATCTGAACTCGACCTGGATTTCTTAAAGACAATCATTCTGACCAAAATTCATGAAGATTAATTGAAAAATACAGCCTCTATCGCATACACAATGTTTTTCTTTGATTTGATCTAGTGACCTAGTTTTTGACCCCAGATGACCCATATTTCGAACTCTACCTAAATTTTATAAAGGCAATCATTCTGACTAAATTTCATGAAGATCAATTGAAAAATACAGCCTCTATTGCATACACAAGATTTTTCTTTGATTTGACCTAGTGACCTATTTTTTGATCCCAGATGACCCATATTCGAACTCGGCCTAGATTTCACCAAGGCAATCATTCTCACCAAATTTCATGAAGATCAATTGAAAAATACAGCCTCTATAGCATACACAAGGTTTTCCTTTGATTTGACCTAGTGACATTTTTTTTTTAAACCCTGGTGACCCATATTCTAACTCGAACTAGACTTCATCAAGGCAATCATTTTGACAAAATGTCATGAAGATCAATTGAAAAATACAGCCTCTATTGCATACACAAGGTTTTTCTTTGATTTGACCTAATGACCTAGTTTTTGATCCCAGATGACCCATTTTCGAACTTGGCCTAGACTTTATCAAGGTTATCATTCTAACCAAATTTCATGAAGATCAGTTGAAAAATACAGCCTCTATCGCATCCACAAGCTAAATGTTGACAGACGACAGACAGACAGACGACAGACAACGGACGCCGGACATTGAGAGATCACAATAACTCACCCTCAGGTGAGCTAAAAATACACCAAAATATGACTTATTAATTATCACACTGCTTGCAAACGATAAAGGTTCATAAGTTCCTAATGAAATCAGCTGCCGGAGGTACCTTGATATGGCCATCTGGAAAGAAAACAGCATTTTCAATATGGTGGCCAATTAACCGGTTCGATTCGATTTCATACAAACAATTAACTGGTTTCAAAATTTTGAAATCGTCCCAGCCCTAATTTTAAAACACGTACTTTTCTCATCTGCATTTAGCAGATTGCAGATGAGTACCCCTTGAATAATGTTGGGGTCTCAAAACAAGCACATGCAACTTCCCCCAGCGAGAGCTGTCACAACATTCCTTGAACAAATGTAAATACATGTACTATGAAATCACTTAATTTCGTTGGCACGAAATTTCGTGGTTTTGGCCAAAACGGCTGTTTCGTGGGGACGTAAATTCATGGATTTTCAATTTTTGAAAAATATATTTTTTTCCATAATTTCCACAGGAATAGATCTAGTATATCATTTTGTTCTTACATTGAAACCTACATGTGTCAAACAGCGCTACCATGGTTACTGAATTTGCAATCTACGCCGCGGGAGATTGGCGAGTGATCATGTGCCAATTAACGATCGCGTTATCTATAATCATATGAACCCTTATTAGCAAAACTTAATGAAACTGTGAAATATTCAATAAGAAGTCGGTGCCAATTAAAAAGTGTCAAAACTAGGTTTTCATCAAATGTTGTTTTTTTTTTGCAAAATGAAGGCGCGTCTGCATCTAAACATACAAGCTGTTCAACTTATGCATGTGTTATTTCCTGCCGAGAAACTTGTAATGTGAATTGGGTAATAATACATCGGACGCAAATCTAGCAATTAATTTATACTATTTAATAGTCCCAAAGTAATAGTACTTTACTACGTGTCAGTAAAAAATAAGGGCTAGTGTATAAACATTGCAGAGCGGGGCTGAAAAAAATAAAATAACAGCCGCAGAACAGTGCGATCGGCACGTGACGCTACGTCAAACTTCTATTTTTAGTATCTATTTTTGTCGTAAATAAACCATGGGTAAATGTCTGAATTAAAGTAGATTTTTGTTCCGACACATACCCTATGTTTATTGTTGATGGAGCTTCCATAAACTACACGGAAGCTGCAGGTCAGTACTGCCTCATGTACACAACTACAGATCAGATCGGATGGCTATGGTGTCTTTTTGGCAACATTGCATACAATTTACATTATCGTGGGCACAATTTGTTCGTTGGGACTTAATTTCATGGTTGAGCTGAACCATGAAATCCACGGAAATTAATCCCCCACGAATAATAATGATTTCAAGGTATTTCAATTTTGTAAGTTTTACTTTGTAATTGCTGCAGTGAATGTTGCACATAAAGCAAGCGTCTGTGTACTTGTCAACAAATGATCAAAAAGAATGTCAAAATAAGCGTTTACGCGACTGTCTGGGTTTCTGGGTCGTCCGAAATTCTGTGTCGCTAACCAGTAGGGAACATCCTTGTGAAATTATTTAAAAATCAGACCAGTAGTTAAGGAGATGTTATTAAAAGATTCTCTATTCTCAGATTCCAAATGCCATATTCTTGGTGAATCAGAATAATTTTAATATTCTTGGCACACAGTCACCCAAGAAATATTTGTATTAAATACTTTTAAAATTGTGCAAGCAAAATCTGAAAAGAAGAATTGTAAAGTTTCTGTAATACCAATATAAGGAAAAGTGATTCCGAGCCATGTTTCTGGATTTATTTTCTGATGAATCAGCAAAAATTTGAACAATACTGGTAGAAAGCCATCCAAGGAAATTTGAGAGAAATTATTCTGAAATCATGCAAGTATTTTCTTAGATTTTTTAAAGTTGCCACAATGTACAGACCAAGAAAAGTGACCATGTCCTCTAATGGCAATGTTTTGGAGAACTGAAATCATTTGAAAAGTATTGGTAGAAGATGCTGCAAGGAACATTTCAAATTCAAACCAACGGTTAAAGAGATGTTGTTTTCAAATTTGTTTTATTCTTAGCTCTGGCAGCCATTTGTGCACCCCAGTGAAACCACTTGAATAACTTTTGAAAAGACACGATCCAAGGATCATCCATACCAAGTTTCATCAACTTCTACTAAATGGCTAGAAAATGTGAATAGTTGCCAGATGGCAAGTGATAACAATAGCTTACCTTAAGCACCTTAATACTGTGATGAGCTAAAATGAGCTCCAACAAGCAAATCCAATGAATTGGTATCCCCCGCCAAAATTAAAAAAGGAATTGTGACTGGATGTGGGTACACAACTTCACATGTTGATAATAAATGTTCTTGGAAAAAAAATGAAAGAAGTTTAATGAAATTCTACCAATTTGTTAGTTTGCTATGTACAAATATGTGGATTTTTCAACAATTAAAGGGCAATAACTCTGAAGTAACTAAACAGATCCTGACAAAGTTGTGTGTGCACTACCACATTATGGTGATCAAAATTCAATTTAAGTTTCTAGGTCAAATATGTCACTAGTTGTGAAGCAGAAATTGCCATACATATAGTACCCTATAGAGTTAACACTAGAAATTTCTAAGGGCCATAACTCTGGTGTGACTTGGGCAATCTGACTGAAACTTGACGGGCCGCATTTCCCTACAGTGGGGAACATTTATATGAAGTTTTATCTAAATATTCCCAACCACTTTAGATATGGCTCTGGACGGACAGACGGAAAAATGTACGGAAGGATGGACAACGCCAAAACTATATCCCTCCGCCTTTGGCGGGGGATAAAAAGTGGGGCAATATATGCCAAAGAGAATAGTTAGTGGATGTGTGTGTCTCTCAAAAGGAAGATGCAATGTGGTGGTGAGTGGGGATTTTGTCCAATGGTGGTGAAGGAATACAAAGCACAAGAAACCAAGTGATTTTTTTAGTGGTGGGGGATAGGGGGGAGTTTAATGTGTGTGTGTCGGGGGTGGGGGTAGGTTGGGGGAACGAGTAATATGAACGTTGAACTTTGACTAGCAACCAAGGTCATGCATTCTGCACATCGTCTCATCACCACATCGCTTACTTATACACCAAGTCTGAAGTCAATACCTTGAATGGTTATGTTACACTCTTGACACAAAATATGATATTGACCTTTGACCTACATACCTGGTTGAAATGCTCTGCACATCATCTCATTGCCACCTACCTACACGCCAAGTTTGAAGTCAATACCTTGAACATTTATTGAATTCTGCTCCAGGCACGTAATATGAGCATCAAATTTAACATGAGCTTCACTTTTGACCTACAGACCTGGTTCATGTGCCCTGCACATTTTTTCATCGCCACCTACCTGTATGCTAAGTTGAAATATAGGAAGTGTCTAGTCCTACAGTAACCGAATGCCTGGCACCTAGCCTGTCCTCTTAAGTTTTTTTTAAGCATCTGGTAATCAATTTGTAATGAATAAATTAAATTTATGATCCTATGCCAAAGCATTCTCAAGTTATCATCCGAAAACCGTTTAACTGTTCAGGGTTACTGTGACCTTGACCTTTGACCTACTGACCTCAAAGTCGAACTTGACCTGTATTTTCTGATGTTACACCTGACGACCAAAAATTATTTAAATCTGTCAAGCCTTTCATGAGTTACTGCCCAGAAACCATGAAAACCAACTGACCGACAGACCTACCAACAGACCTACTGACAGACAACTTCGTTTTGTGGGGGTATAATGATATATATTTGTTGACAAACACTTCATAAACAAATTGATTACAGGACAGCTAGAAAACCCAAAGGAGACAGGCTAGGCGTCCAGATCCAAATGGCTAGAATGCAGGCTAAGCCTCAAGTTAGCAGATGGCTAAACACTTCCTAAAAGTTAATAACTTGGATAGTTAAGGCCCAGACATGAATTGATCTTTGAGCTCCATTTTTGGCTTTAACTTTTGACCTAGTTCATATGCTCTGCAAATCATCTCATCAAAACCTACCTATATGCAAAGTTTAAAGTCAATACCTTGAATGGTTAATATTGAGTTATGCTCTGGACACGAAATGATGGACAGATGGACGGACAAACAGATCGGCAGATTTAAGTTCCATCATATAGTATGTCCATTTTTTCATAAGAGGCATATAAAACGAGGAATTATTTTAAAATTCAAAGTCTGCTCTTAATGTCCTCTCTTGGCACACATCACTGTTTCAAATAAAATTAAATTCCCTACAGTAATGGAAAAGTGATCAAATGTTTCAGGACAGATAAAGGGACTGACAGAAAGAAGGAACACACTGACTCTAATATAACACCCCTTCAAAAATACATTTGGTAGGGGTGATAAACTTACAACCAGGACTTAGCTTATTTATAAAATTTTACAGACAATATGTAATTCACATAATAATGTACAAAATAACATTGCCACAAACTGCATCAACTAATAAACATTTGGAAAAAAGTTTTACTTATATTTCGGAGATCTGGTTTCTCAACTGATGGAGAAATCGACAATGTTCTGTTAGTGGGACCAATAGCTCCTGCAACATATCTCTTAACACCAGTAGCATTTGTTACATCATTAGCTGCTTGCCGTGCTATCTTTGCAGATTCTAAATTAAGCCTGTACACCTGAAAATATAAGATATTTCACAAAAATTTTGACACACTTCCAAGGCATAATTATTATCGATTTTGAATATGCATTTCACAAATATTTATTCCTAACAAGTGCTCCAGGAAAGACAGTTGTGTAATTGGGTACTGATTTAAAACAAAGGGGCCTTTATGGCACCAGATTATTTGCTCAACTGGCTACAAAACACATGAAAACTAGCCTTGTCTACTTGCTGCCATGCTATTTTACAAACAAGAGCCCCAAATAAGCCTAAATCACAAACCTGAGGAGAACTGTGACTTCTAACCAGGTTTTGTGAAGATCCATACAGAAGTTCATTAAAAGCAGAGTTCAAATTTAGACAAGCATACAAGCTAAATGCTAGTGGAATTTTAAAATGGCTAGTGGGTTTGAAATGTACTAGCTAATTTCAGCTAGTCAATAATATAACAAGCAAATGTCTTCGGAGCTCTAGATTAATTGTTTTGAAGGTATACATTTTTCTTCATGAAAGGAATGTTATCATTTATGTTTATGATATTTAATTGTTAAACAAGAATGGCACAAGCTATTTTAAGTTAATAGAAAATATTTTTGTTTGTGACTGGCTATTAACAGAGATCAATCAGTACGTTTTGGCCAGTGAAATATTAATAGAGCAGGGCTATCGCGAGTGGGCGACTTGAGCGAAATAGGCGCTCTAGAACTTCAAACTTCGCTCAAATCTAACCTCAAAGTGAAATGCAAGTCGCCCGATTTTCTTTGATTTCCGCACTCGCTAATTACTGCTACCCGGACTGTTGACAATTTGCACGGTGTCATAAATGAGTGTCGAATACACAAACACACGCCGGTAGCATAATTTAAGCTCCGCCTACCTCAGGTACTTGTGAGATTTTCCCGAGAAGTGTGAAAGCGAATCAAATTATCTGGTACACCAGAGTCTATTGTGTTAAGCCAATCAGTGCCGCATTTATGTCTTTGACACTTCGCGTTAATTGTCAACATGTTCAAGTGCAAAAAAAACAAACAACACAATGTTTTATTAAAGAAACTGCTGATTAACCATGCGATTAAATGGAATATGGTACACAAATATTTGTTATCTATGATAAAAGAACGACATGTAATGTATTAACTACGTTAAATTGACTTCCATTGATGAATTTATATTAATATGTATTTCTAGTTTACACATTTTACTTTCAGTTTTATAATTCGAGTGAGATACTGACATTCCTCGGTGAATAACTCGGTGCAAAGGGCTATAAAAATAAATACACTTCTACTTCTTTGCTTGGTGTTAATAATAAACACTTCATATAAGATATAACCAAAATTCTGCAGGTTACATTTACAGCATCGGCTTGAATTTTGAAAACTACTGTTTTTCAGAATTTTGTAACGAAAGGATTACCACTGTATGGGAAATGATCTAACTAAGAAAATGAATGATCACATCAATGTTTTTTATCAAGAAAATTTACAGCCACCTTTCGAATCACTCAACATCATATTGCGGTAGAAAAAGTTTTCCTACTTCTCCCTAAAGTCTCCCCACTTCTCCCTAAATCAGCTTGAGGGAGAAGTGACTTCTCCCAAAAATTTGGACCTAGCTAGACCCCTGTAGAGTAATTAAATATTATTAACTTTAGCCGGTAGCTTTTCATTTTAGCTAGTGATGAAAAAGGGCACTAGCTAATTTCAGCTAGTACAAACTATTGTAAAATTTGACCCCTGAAAAGTTAACTAAAGGTTTTTTTCTCTAAATTTTACTATGGCATTTGAACAAGCTTGAGAGAGGACTACCGGGCTATGCAGGAATACTACAGACCAAATTTAGTGAAGACCTATCAAGCCATGTAAATGTTTTCTCTAGTCTTAACATGGACATCCCATATGTGGTCAAGCGGAACCATTTATAATAAGTCAGTTCCGCAATACAAACTTGTGTGTTACTGGCAGGTATCATAATGACTTGGAGAATATCAGACCAGAAAATTTACCTCCAAATTATCCATGAGATTATCCTGTACATGATGATACCAGCCACAAACACACTTGGGCCAGAGTTTTTTTATTTTTCGTTTTACGGGAGCGCCGGTCCTAAATATTGCAAAAGTGGAATAAAATTAAAATTCATTTTCCCGAGTTTTATTTTATTTCTTCCGCCGGTCGGTTGTTTACAGCCCCAAAGAAAATAAAATTAGTGTATTTTCACCTGGACGTAATTTCACAGAAAAGGAGTTTAACGCGTGCAAAATAACGTGTTTTGCCGTACATCTATCGGCATTAACAGGGTGTAAAATTCCACTCGCCTGCTCGCATTGGCGAGTTAAGTCTGAGTAGGACGAGTGGACCTCACTGTGTACTCGACCGATCGGGCGAGTGTTTTTTTTACGTCCTTACTTTATCAAAATTCAGAAATTACATCTACAAAACGTCAACAAACTTTGAGATGGTTCAGTCGCTACCTGGATTGACTGGAATTTACCCGCGAATCGTAAAGATATCAAAACGTCATGCCGGTAATTTTCCATTCCACAAGCACGTGTGACCTATCGTAACACTAATTTACATCGACACGTACACAAAAACCGTGCGTAGTGCATTCATTTTTTAATATTTTCGCTTCAAGTTTTCAACACCCCTTGAGAAATAATACTTTTTGAATTCTATAATGATTTTAAGAAGATATCGAAAAAAATGTAGGCAAAATTCTATAAAAAAGGTCGAATGTTCATATAATCATTTGTAAAAATTCAAACAGCGCGATCTTAGTTACTTATTTCTTTCTAAAAGTAAATAAATGATGAATACTATGGGCTTAAAATTCAGACTTTTGATCAGAAAGTACAAAAAACAGAATAAAAAAATCTTAAATAATGAAAAAGCGGCTGCGATTACAATACATGGAGTAGGACGAGTTTTGGCTAGTGCGGCAGAATAGGTTACGTGACCTCGTGAACGTAAGTAGAAATGCGATTTTAAAATAAAGCAATGTGATGTCACTGCGGTTTTTAATAAGTTTTAAATGAATCTTTGTACATGTATTTTTTGACCAACAATTTAAAAGTTTTTCTTGTCAAACAATAATGTAAATTCCTTGAGGGCAAATAGGTCACAGAGGTAGGATATCCACTATAGTAACTATCGTTTGAGACATTTACCTTTTATACGGGATATAGCACATTCGCTTTTGATAACAAATTAAAGAAGAAATTTTTTATTGATTTCTATTTCTCAGCAATTTTAAGAACCGATGCGGTACGATCATACAGTGATATGTCACATGGCGCGAAAACATGACGTAATGCCATGACAATCTCGAGCAAAAGTACCGCTTTGATCTCCGCTTCAGATGTCAAGATACTGACACACTTCTTTTAGCTCTTAGAGGGGGTGTAGATTGATCATGAAAACAAGGTCAACATTACTTAGTTTATCACTGAATAATTACCGATAATCTTTAACGTTTTTTTTCTCTCTTTCTACACGGGTGGATGGACGATGAATATGTCTAATTATTTTTAGACACTTTTCAAAATATATATTTTTCGGGAAATAATACTATTGTACATAATACTCCTTTCATAAAAGTGACAGTATTAAAAGTATTAAATTGTCTAAAGATTGTCTTACTCACATTTTGTTTTGAATAGATTCAACTTACAAGTTTGCCATAGAAAGGCAATACAATATCAAAGGTGCTTTGACATTAAATTTTATTCAAAACATTAGTTGTTTGCAGAACAAATAAATGTTTGTAACAGCAGATTGTTTTTACATTTTTATTTCAATGGTGACCCCTCACACTTTACACAGGCTTGGGACTGTCTGGCATAAAGCAGCCGGTAGTGTTGGCAAAATCTCAGACAGATGGTCCATTTCTTTTGTAACTTCAATAGAATTCATAAGTGTATAAAGAATAATAAAGAATACTTTTTATTGGAGACAATATTTTGACAAAAAGTGATGCAACTTCAGTACTTGAACTTAGTGTAGTATAAAAAGGTGCAAATTACAGAAGCAACTTCAGTACTTGATCTAAGTGTATTATAAAAAGATGCAAATTACAGAGTTAAATGAGGTAAATTTTCAGATTACTTTTTGCTAGATTATCTTTCGTTTTTCATCACTGAAAAAAAAATCTTGCCCTCTGCACTGTGACTGTTATTCAAAGTTATTAAATACTTTATTTTGCTGATAAAATCCAGTATATTATGAGCTGGCATAAACTGTAAAGTTAGCTCATTAAAGATGATATTGGTGAAAGATACAATAAGTAAATATTATGTATAAAAAGCAGAGGTTACACAGCAGAAGATGCAAGCAAACCAAACCACCAAAACTACTACACTACTAGGCCACTTTATACCAGACGTGTTTAGTCTGTACTAATGCTGTCACTGAAATTTACTGTGGCTGTTGTAACAGATAAAATAATTTTTGTCTTCCACTTAAATTAAGTAAAACAAGCTTTCTGAATTTTAAAGACTTGCCAGTTTGAGTTACAGTGCCTGAAGCAGTTTATTCACAAGCATGCAAGAAAATTTTATTCAATGTTCATCCTGTATAAATGGCTTTTATAGTCTTAAAACATAACAATACATCACAATATCAAATACTGGACACAAACACAAGTAAACAAAACTTGAAACGAAAGTTCATCAAAATAAAAAAAATCTTAAAAAATTCTATTTTATTTTTATTTTTTTCCGAGATGCTCACTTTCAAGCTTTTTATTTTTATTTTTATTCCCTCCTCCCCCTGCTCATTTTTCAAAAATCTCCCGTAAAACGAAAGATAAAAAAACTCTGGCCTTGTATGTATTACCTAACTTCTTCTTGTTTATATCTTAAGACCAAGAAATAATCTGGTACATGTTGCCATATTTCTCTATTTAAATATATTTTCAACCTTGATTAGGAACTGCAATACGCTAATTAGTTCAGTGTTATAGTAAATATTTTTCTAACCTTATGACTTCCAGTTTACTTTAAACATAGCTGTACGATATTCATCGTGCATGGAGTATACTTACAATATTTTCCATTCCATAGTCTGCTTGGGCAATTGTGGTCCCACTGAATGTGTTTGTTTCTACAAAATCTGCTCCTGCTTGGAGATAACTCTGAAAAAATTACTGAAATACATCTTTCTATTTTTAGCAGAAAGTAAAGCGACTATTGAAGCAAATCAAAGCAGTATTTCCAACAACTCATTGCAAAGTACATAAAATTTTGCTCTTTTTCTGAATTTCAGAAATACAAAAATCCTTGCATATATCACTCATTTATAATGATCCCATGGTTTAATGACTTTTAGAATTTTGCATTAACTGATTACTCATTTCATATGCTTCATACTTCATTTATATGCTACAGCAAATTTCTGTAACTGAATTCTGACATACAAAAGAGATCTTTCATACCACATGGATGTCATAGATAACATCAGGTTTGGTAAGAGATAGCAAGTCATTGTTTCCCTTCAGACTGCTTGGATGATCTTTAAACTCTGTACCACGAAAATCTTCCTCCTCAAACCTATACTGTTGTATCATAGTTCCCATACCTCCATCAAATATCATAATTCTGTTTTTCATTGCTGACATAAGCTCCATCTTGATATTACCTTGAAAAAGTATCAATATTCATGATCAAATTAAAAACTACACAACAGATTAACCTGCAACCAATAAACAGCCTCTGAGGTTTATGCTTAGGTCTACTTTTAAATCAAATAGTGCTGCAAATATTTCTAAATACATCACTTCCTGTGATTGCCAACAAAATTACATTCAATTCCCTTCACTGTAGAAGGTGAATTCTGTTTTTGGCTTGTTAGCATTTTAA
Organism: Mercenaria mercenaria; assembly: GCF_021730395.1. Classification (NCBI taxonomy): domain Eukaryota; kingdom Metazoa; phylum Mollusca; class Bivalvia; order Venerida; family Veneridae; genus Mercenaria; species Mercenaria mercenaria. The sequence continues at coordinate 61,977,796 of NC_069361.1, read as the reverse complement.
TTGAGAGCAAAACTTAAGTGAACGTAAAATGGTGGATATTTAGTACGCAAACAAGACACAGGGTCGGTATTTTTCTAAATATCATGTTATTTTACAATTATTGTAAGCAAAAGTACATCGAGTTGACAAACTTTCCCAATGTATCATGCTGTTTCTGCACAAAAGAAATATAATTATTTCATTCTAAAAGTAATTGAAAGCAGGGTACAACTTTAAGCTTGTGCGAGTATATTTTGAACTAGAGCTATCACTACAAGTGATCAATACTCCCAGATGGCGCTATGATATAGCGAAGGTAAAATGTTGTAATCATAACCTTTGATCTAATAAATGATGGTGGTTTTATGAAAATGTTTCCAGTTGTGAAGATGTAGAGCAAGCACAAACTTGAGCTATTTGAACTTAGTGACCTATGTTATGTGCTCTTCTTGTTGTCTTCATTAGGTAAAGATATGATGTTAGTTTTATTAAAATCTTCCAAACAGTGTAGAAGATATTGCGGACATAAAGTTAAGTTATCTGACCTTTAACCTCCAAGTATGACCCTGACTTCACATCTCAAAGGCTGAAGGCATGTCACATAAGACACGCAATAATAGCCTGGCAAGAACCCCACTGTTATAAATCATAAACTAGATTTTATTGATATACACATTCTGTGTAAATACAACATGATTGGTGAAGAAATTATGGTGTTAAGAGTATAAATATAGTGAGATATAGCTTTTTTTTCAAATATAGCTTTTTTCAAAGTCCAATAACGCCACTAAATATAAACAAAGGCCTAAATGGACCTAAGGCGCTCACCTGAAGAGGACCTTGACCATATGACCTTGCTTCTGACCAAGTTTGAACAGGTCATTAAAATTAAAGTTTGTTCTGCATTTAACTGTGACAGTCCAAACTTGAATAAACAGTAAAAATGAACTTGATGAGAAGAAGTTGTTCTAATAATGTTCTATTTCTGGCACTACCGGTATTTGTCCCCTCAAAAGGACAAAGTGCCCAAAGATGAATAAATTTAGCATAAGACCTTCTATTGCACAAGACCAGACTCCACTTTAGAAGTCAAAGATTAACATGGTCTTGGTCTTGAGCATGACACATCATCTCATTATAGGGAACATTTATGCCAAGTAATTTAAAATTCCCTTGATGAATGGCAGAGTTATGAACCGGACACAAAACAGACCATGTTAACCTTTGATTTCTAAGTGTGACCTTGACCTTGGAGCTAGGGGTCTGGGCCTTGCACATGACACATCGTCTCATTATGATAAAAATTTATGCCAAGTTATTTTAAAATCCCTTCATGGATAGCAGAGTTATGGACCAGACAAGAAACAAACCCTGTTAACATTTGACCTCTAAGTGTGACCTTGACCTTGGAGCTAGGAATCTGAGTCTTGCGGACACAAAGCAGCCTATTTCTATGCCCATTTTTTTTTTCAAAAAAAAAGGCAGGGGACAACAAGGGATCCACAGGATCATTCAAACAAGAGGGTCATGATGACTCTGGATCGCTCACCTGAGTAATATTGCCTACATGTCATCAATAACAAAAAAGTAGGTCATAAGGTAGAATCAAGCATACCGTATTTTCCCGAATTAAGGCCCCCCCTCTAATTAACGCCCCCCACCCATTTTGGAGGGAAAAAAAGTCAACAAGAACGGGAAAAAATCACCTACCTCATTTTTAAGTCCACATAATAAGTAATTTACAGTACTAAAGTCCAATGTATTAAAAATTAAACACACTTTTAAACAGTCCATGTACCGTAAGTCCAAAACATTTGTACTAAGTACGGTACGTAACAGAAAATTAAACGGTAAATACATTTTTGATTTGTTTTTACACCACTCGCGCACACGCTTCCTGCCGACTTTAAACAAACTTGCAGCAATGTGTTTACGATATACCCTTTTCTTCGGCAGTTTTAAGAACTTTTAATTTAAAAACAGGCACAGCAGCATGTCAAAACACTGACATTGTGTATTGCGCAATTAGCTACCCGCATGTACTAAGGAAAATGTTATCGGAGTACACAGCTGTTTGGGTCATGACGTAATGTGTAGTGTCGCGAGCGTGTCAAAAAGCCAGACATGGAATACACGAGGTACCGTATTTAAATGCATAAAAGACACACTGCATTAAATTGGATGCCAAATAATTACGTTTTGGGGGGATTAAACAACACAGAAACACTTTACAGCTAGTTTGAACGATGTTTTTAAGTTTTGTAAAAATTTTCATTTTTTATTTTTTTACCTCAATTAAACGCCCCCTCTTTGGAAAATGTAACGCCCCCGGGGGCGTTAATACGGGAAAATACGGTAAGTATTGAAACCTGTAAACATGAAATATCAAAGCTGATGCTAAAATATTCAGAAAGTAGGTCAGTAGGTCAAATTCAAGGACATTCAGCATTAGAATATAGTACTTATTTCTTCTTGAAATACCTCAGACTGAGCACTACTAATTTACAAGTATGGACATGCATTTTGTGTGATGTTCAGAAATTCCATTCTGTAGAAAGCTATGTTGTCTTTGAATATCTCCAGAAGATCATAAAAATAGCCAATTTTAACCCTTTCAGGAGTCATTAACTCTGGAAGCCATAGTGGAATATGGCTGGTTCAAGAAAGGAATTGAGATCTTATGGTAATACAAGTTATGTGCAAGTTTGGTTAAATCCCAATCATAAATGAAAAAACTTTTGTGCCGACAAGACCAAAATAGCCAATTTTTGGCCTTTTCAGGGGCCCTAACTCTGGAACCCATTGTGGAATATTGCTGGTTCAAGAAAAGAACCAAGATCTTATGGTGATACAAGTTCTGTGCAAGTTTGGTTAAAATAAAATCACAAATGAAACCACTATCATGCAGACAAGACCAAAATAGCAAATGTTTGCCCTTTCAGGGGCCATAACTCTGGAACCCATGGTGAGATATGGCTGGTTCAACACTTATGGTGATACAAATTGTGTGCAAGTTTGGTTAAAATCCAATCATAAATGAAACAGCTATTATACAGACAAGAATAAAATAGGCAATTTCCGGCTCTTTCATTAGAAACGAATGTAAGTATTTTTATCCAATCAGTGCATGTTTTATATAATTATGTTCAGTTGCACTACGCATTTCCTAGAAGAACTTCCATTGGATAAGTAAGTTGGCGCATGCGCAGATCAAGAAGCAAGTCAAAGGACTTGGCTTCACTTTAGATGACTCTCAGTTCGCAGTTGGAGTTCGAAGGAGACACATCGATAATAATTAATTATTTAATAAATTATTTGTTGCACTAGTCAAGCTGGGACTTTGGGACGACAGTGCCAAGTAGACAATTTCAAAGCAAAAGAAAGGCATTCTTTAGCTAGATATATTGAAAGGCATTGGAGGTCAGGGTCGTAGTACTCTAGTGGCATTTTACAGTCTTTTGCGGCTTATTACACTAGTTGCACCAGGACTTTAGGCTGATATTTCTACAAAGAACAAATAAGGGCATTGTGTGTCTTTATTGGTCATAGAAGCCTGGGTAGTGGCATTCTGGTGATTATTTTAGTTAGGCATTTTGCTGTAAGCTAAGAGTTATTTTTATACATTGTAGTTCTTGGCATTTCAAGTTTCTTTAATTATTCTTCTGATTCTTTTATAAGCTAATCTTTTCGAATCATTTTTATTCAAATCACTTAGCAGATAGCTTGAGGAAAATTTATTTAAAAGTTACTGAGAATTTATAGGCATTTCGCTACAAAAATTAGATTGACAAGCAGTCATTTGGAAATATATATATACGGCATTTTAGGTACTTTCATTTTAGTGTTATTGCATTCTAATACTTTTTCTTGACTTTTTATGATATCAGCCTATATTTATCCAGACCGCTCGGATAAATAATAGCACCCACCGAAATTTGTTACATTACTCTAGAACCCATGGTGGGATATGACTGGTTCAAGAAAGGCACCAAGATCTTATGGTGATACAAGTTGTGTGCAAGTCTAGTTAAAATCAGATCATAAATGAAACCACTATCGTGCAGACAAGAAATTGTTAAAAGATGGCCGATGCATGACAGACATCAAGTGGTCACAAAAACTCAACTTGAGCCTTTGTCTCAGGTGAGCTAACAATAGAGAAGTACCAGTACCATTCCAGCGGAACTAAATTTTTCTCAAGTGAAAACAAGAGCACTGTCTGTTTGTGCCAGTGCTGGACATATGTAAGAAAAGACTTATAGTTCTTGGCCTTCTTACTCATCTAAACTGATGACCAAAAAATGTATGAAGTTTCAAAGTTATAATAAGTATTCAAGAAAAGTGAAATATAAGAAATTTTCTCAATGAGATCTTACTAAGGTTCTGCCCTGTCCTCAGACAGCTTTCCTACTTGAAGCATCATAGAAGGTTCCAGCGCTTTTATGTAACACTAAGAATAAACAAGAGCACCGCTCATCTGATTTTTTTTGTGTAATAGAAATATTGTCCTACCCATGATTTTCTATGTCTAAAAAGGGCCATCATTCTTGCAAAAAGCAGGACAGAGTTATGTTTCTTGATGTTCAGTGTCCACTTATGATGGTGAAAAACTGCTGCAAGTTTTAAAGCAATAGCTTTGATAGTTTATGAGAAAAGTTGACTTAAACATAATACTCAACCAAGAAAATGATTTTCTAAGTCCAAAAGGGGCAATAATTATTGCAAAAAGCAGGATGGAGTTATGTTGCTTGCTGTACAGGGTCAGCTTATGATGGTCAACAAGTGTTGCAAGTTTCAAAGCAATAGCTTTGATAGTTTAAGAGAAAAAGTTGACCTAAACATAAAACTTAACCAAGAAATCTGATATTTTCTAAGTCCAAAAGGGGCCATAAATCTTGCAAAAAGCAGGCTGGAGTTATGTTTCTTGCTGTACAGGGTCAACTTATGATGGTGAACAAGTGTTGCAAGTTTTAAAGCAATAGCTTTGATAGTTTAGGATAAAAGCTGACCTAAACATAAAACTTAACCAAGAAAACTGATTTTCTAAGTCCAAAAAGGGCAATAAATCTTGCAAAAAGCAAGATGGAGTTATGTTTCTTGATGTACAGGGTCTGCTTATGATGGTGAACAAGTATTCCAAGTTTCAAAGCAATAGCTTTGATAGTTTAGGAGAAAAGTTGACCTAAACATAAAACTTAACCAAGAAATCTGATATTTTCTAAGTACAAAAGGGGCCATAAATCTTGCAAAAAGCAAGATGGAGTTATGTTTCTTGCTATACAGGGTCAGCTTATGATGGTGAACAAGTATTCCAAGTTTCAAAGCAATAGCTTTGATAGTTTAGGAGAAAAGCTGACCTAAACATAAAACTTAACCAGGCAACGCCGACGCAAACGCCGACGCCGACAACAGCTCAAGTGATGACAATCACTCATCATTTTTTTTCAAAAAATCAGATGAGCTAAAAAGAGCACTGTCTACAACTGTTGGACAATATGTTAAAACAAGAGCTGCCGAAGGACAGCAACACTCGACTATTCAACAGCCTTGTCGATTGACTGAATACGGAAGTCGAAAAAGGGGCATAATTTAAAACAAGAGCTGTCGGAGGACAGCAACGCTCACATTTTCAACAGCCATGTCGATTGAATGAATACGAGTCGAAAAAGGGGCATAATTTAAAAAAAGCAAAATAGGGTTATGGAATCTGCATAGTGCTTATCAGCTCATGACAGTGGACAAGTGTGTGAAGTTTCAATCCATTCCCATTAGTGGGTACTTCGATTCCAGCTTACATATAAGAATTTAACCCAAAACTCCTAAGTTTAACAAGAGCACCGCCTTGCGGGTGCTGACGCTCATCTGATTTTTTTTGTGTAATAGAAATATTGTCCTACCCATGATTTTCTAAGTCTAAAAAGGGCCATCATTCTTGCAAAAAGCAGGATAGAGTTATGTTTCTTGATGTACAGCGTCCACTTATGATGGTGAAAAACTGTTGCAAGTTTTAAAGCAATAGCTTTGATAGTTTATGAGAAAAGTTGACTTAAACATATTACTCAACCAAGAAAATGATTTTCTAAGTCCAAAAGGGGCAATAATTATTGCAAAAATCAGGATGGAGTTACGCTGCTTGCTGTACAGGGTCAGCTTATGATGGTGAACAAGTGTTGCAAGTTTCAAAGCAATAGCTTTGATAGTTTAAGAGAAAAAGTTGACCTAAACATAAAACTTAACCAAGAAATCTGATATTTTCTAAGTCCAAAAGGGGCCATAAATCTTGCAAAAAGCAGGATGGAGTTATGTTTCTTGCTGTACAGGGTCAACTTATGATGGTGAACAAGTGTTGCAAGTTTTAAAGCAATAGCTTTGATAGTTTAGGATAAAAGCTGACCTAAACATAAAACTTAACCAAGAAAACTGATTTTCTAAGTCCAAAAGGGGCAATAAATCTTGCAAAAAGCAAGATGGAGTTATGTTTCTTGCTGTACAGGGTCAGCTTATGATGGTGAACAAGTATTGCAAGTTTCAAAGCAATAGCTTTGACAGTTTGGGAGAAAAGTTGACCTAAATATAAAACTTAACCAAGAAATCTGATATTTTCTAAGTACAAAAGGGGCCATAAATCTTGCAAAAAGCAAGATGGAGTTATGTTTCTTGCTATACAGGGTCAGCTTATGATGGTGAACAAGTATTCCAAGTTTCAAAGCAATAGCTTTGATAGTTTAGGAGAAAAGCTGACCTAAACATAAAACTTAACCAGGCAACGCCGACGCAGACGCCGACGCCGACAACCGCTCAAGTGATGACAATAACTCATCATTTTTTTTCAAAAAATCAGATGAGCTAAAAAGGGGCATAATTTTGTAAAATGCAAAGTTGAGTTATTGAGTTATTGCACTGCATGTCATATCATGACAGTGAACAGGTGTGTGAAGTTTCAATCCTTTCCCATTAGTGGATACTGTCGAGATACCAGCTTACATACAAAAACTTAACCAAAAATTTCTATGTTGAAAAAGGGGCATAATTTTGTAAAAAAGCAAATTAAAGTTATGGGACCTGCTTTGTGCATGTCAGATCATGACAGTGAATAAGTGTGTGAAGTTTCAATCCATTCCAATTAGTAAGTACTGAGATACCAGCTTACATACAAAACCTTAACCAAAAAATTCTAAGTCGAAAAAGGGGCATAATTTTGTAAAAAAGCAAAATAGAGTTATGAAACTTATGCAATGTAAGTCAGTTTATCACAGTAAATAAGTGTGTGAAGTTTCAATCCATTCCCGTAAGTGGTTACTGAGATACCAGCTTACATACAAAACCTTAACCAAAAATTTCTAAGTCAAAAAAGGGGCATAATTTTGTAAAAAAGCAAAACAGAGTTATGGAACCTGTGCAATGTAAGTCAGTTTATCACAGTGAATAAGTGTGTGAAGTTTCAATCCATTCCCACAAGTGGTTGTTGAGATACCAGCTTACATACAAAAACTTAACCAAATTGGGACGCAGACGCTGATGCGGACGCCAACGCATGGGCGAGTCCAATAGCTCTACTATTCTATGAACAGTCGAGCTAAAAAGCAAAATAGGGTTATGGAACCTGCATAGTGCTTATCAGCTCATGACAGTGGGCAAGTGTGTGAAGTTTCAATCCATTCCCATTAGTGGGTACTTTGCACTACATACAAAAACTTAACCAAATCGGGACGCGGATGCAGATGGGGACGCCGACGCCGACGCATGGGCGAGTCCAATAGCGTTACTATTCTTTGAATAGTTGAGCTAAAAAGAGTTATATTCTTGGCCTTCTTACTCATCTTAATTGATGGCAAAAATATGTATCAGGTTTCAAAGCTATAGTAAGAAAAGTGAACAAAAAACAACCAAGAAATACTGATTTTCTAAATTGAAAAGGCCCATAATTCTGACAAAATGCAAGAGTTATGGTTCTTGACCTACATGTACTTACTAATTAATCTAATGATAATGAACAAGCATACAAAGTTTCAAAGCTATAGCTCTTATCTATAGTCAAGAAATTGGACCTAAATAAAAAGAAATTCAAATTTTCTAAATATATAAATTATAAAGGGCCACAATTCATATAAAATGCAAATAAGACTTATGGCTCTTGACCTACGTACTAATCTAATGATGATAAAAAATCTGCAAAGTTTCAAAGCTGTTTTTATAGTATTCAAATAAAGTAGACCTTAACAAAAATTTTAACCAAGAAATTGAAATTTTCTAGGTACGAAAAGGGCTATAATTATAACAAAATGCATATTTGAGTTATGGTTCTTGCTCTACAGAATCTGAAACAGTTGAACTGAATAATTTGACTAAACGCCTATTTCTATGCAATGACATAATCAGTAGTGTTGTACATAATAGTAATAACTTTATTTAAACAAATAGTCATGAATGCACTCTGCCCCCTGAGGCCATTTCACCCCTATTGCCGAATACCAGTGCCTTACATGGTATGCCAAGACAGGCTGCATGAAGAGGTTCAAACCCCACAAAGTCATCAAATGATGACAAAGAAGTGTGGTAAGTTTCAAAGCGGTAGCTCTCAGTTTTTGGCAAAAAGTGGACCTGAACAAAAATTAAATGGTTTACAGATATTAGGATTCATCAGACTGTTTACATTTTCTTGAATTGTAAATTACTGTGTAACACCAAATAAATCAAGGGGAATCGATATGGATATGGATCAAATAGATTAGATGAAATGGTGTTAAATATGGTGTGACAAACTCTATGAAATGAGGGGTTTATGTTTTTTTCGTACTTATCATGACCATAAGATACAACAGAATATTTCACAAACAATTCCTTCTACTTTTGCAGGTTAATTTTATAAAACAAATAGTGCTGATTAACTAATTGTTAAATGACAACATAAATGAGTTCATAGATCAATGTGCCTTTTCATATTGCAGACTTTGTCTACCTTCAGTTTATTTTGATTTTTGCCCAAATTCACATATAATTTACTAAAGGGTTGGATACACTAGCTTATCCTTTATCAACAGTGTACATTTGTATATAACCATAAAGCAATTGGCACTGAACAGCATAGTTACTTGGATTTACTCGGACATTTAAAGTTTTAGGTTTACATCGATTAAATCTTACATGTATCTCATAATTCATTTTCAACAAAATTAAAGATATAAATAACCCAAAAATCTGGAAAAATGAGGTCCCTACCACTAAACAACCCCTAACAGGCTTGTCTAGATATTTATTAAGGATCAATACCTCTAGAATCAAATTCTAGAAGAACCGGTTTATTACCCTAGGGGCAGTCAAATAATAGGACGTTTCAAGACAGCGTGATAACTTTTGACTTTTACTGTCCTGTTAGAGGGATAATAACTATAAAATATCAGATAACAAAATAATTCATCCCGATCAGATGATCCCAATAAACCAAATGATTTAGGCTACCCTAGACTGTGACTTCAAATCTTTTTTTTTTCTCCATTTTTTTTCTTTCATCAACTGGTTTCTTTTCCCCCTTTATTTAGCTTCTCTCCCTTGGTTTTTGTGCAAAAACAACGAGGAAGATAGGAGAGATAGCCGTGACGTCACACATTAACATCTGTTTATCTGGTGGTAGGCAAAACAAATGTTTTTACATCGTTTGTGTATGGGATCGGAATTTTCAATTATTAATAAATTTTTCACTCATTTATGGATTTGCAAAATTCAAGAAGTTTTGAAATAATTACAATTTTCGTATTCAAATACCTTTTTTAAATGAATAACCATTTTAAATGACATATAATTTTAATAGCAGCATAGTGATGTTCAAAACTTTTAGAAAAACACTGTAAGTTAAGCGTTCATAATTTATCCATTTTTTTTTTTCGAAATAACAATTAAAAGTAATTAATAAATTGCTTGTTTTATAGGAGAGATCGTGTTTGTATACAAATCCCTCGTATTTTCTATTTTTAGAACTGATAAGACAAACATCAGGTGGGCAGGCGCAGAGCGTCCATGTTTTTTGTAAACAGTGATGTTTTTCTAACGGCTTAAACTTTCTTAAAACACAAATGATATCAAGCATTTTTTGATCAATGGAAAGGATATAAAACAAGCAATTTATTGATTACTTTTAATTATCATTTCGAAATAAAATGCATTTATTATGAACGCTTAACTTACAGTGTTTTTCTAAAAGTTGGGAGCATCTCTACGCCGCTATTAAAATCATATGTCATTTAAAATGGTCATTCATTTTAAAAAGATATTTAAATGAGAAAATATGAAAATCGTAAGCATTTCAAAATTTTTTGAATTTTTAAAATCCATAATGAAAGAAAAAGTTATCAAAAATTAAAAATTCCGATCCTATACACACTATAACCTTTCCACGTACTGATCAAAAAATTATTGATATAATTTGTGTTAAGAAAGTTTACAAAAAACATGGACATTCGCACATCACTGTCTTATCAGTTCTAAAAATAGAACATACAACGGATTTTATACAAACAGGATCTCTCCTATAACAACCAGTTGGTTTTGTTTTCTCCACCTGCTATAATTATAAACTTAGTCTTTACTCATTCACAAACTGACCAGTTGTTTTTATCTCCCCTGCTGAGATTTTTTCTCTATTCCTTATTTTTCCTTTCATTACAGTATTTTTCTCCCCATCAGTTAGTTAATTTTTTGTATTGTTCACAATCAAGGCGATATCGTCTCAAAATTCTGTATATAATTTACTTTAGCCAAACCCCTCACAGGACACAACGTGTGAATAGATCACGTGCGTTTGTTGTGCGAAAATTAATTAGAGCATAAAGCAAAGCTAAATATAGCTCCAGAATTTCCACTTCTAAACAAACGTTATTGAGCGTCTGTTTTACACTGAACAAAAACCATGACACATTATTATATCTAGGTCAATGATCAATTTAAATCAAATGAGCAAGTACCTGTGTTGGTCCTATTTGCATTTTCTGGTTTAATTTTTGATGCCATAGTTTTTGTTTTTCAATCTGTGACTCAGCTCAGTTTCGTCTTTTCACCTCGATTAAATCCCGTGTTTTTGCAGTCTACTCACTGCTGTCAGATTGCCGGTCAGCGACCAAATGATTCGTTTATCACTTACCTCGGTATCGTTGTATATCTACGCATGCGCCGGATGTGACGCATTTGTTTGCTTCGTGGATGTAAATTTTTTGACAGTTCAACATTTCAAGTTTCTTTTTACATAATAGAACGTGTTTTTGAACTTTCTGACCGTCAGATTATGTAAGATTATTACTTTTAATTCGTTTATATTCTTCAGTATGAACGTAATTTTAATCTCTACACGATAAGCCTATCAACACCATGCAAATTAGTTTTAGCAAAGTGTATTTTATTCATTTTTACCAGATCTTACCGCTGGTTCCAGACCAGAAATAAAATGCCATTGTACATGTTGTACCCTACATTTAGGTAAACACGGAACAATGATCGTAAACGGGAAAATATGCAAATCCATTTCAATTGCGCAATAATATGTCAGTCAAAATTTTGTAATGTTTACCAACAAAATTGAATTGATTTATAAAACGTAAACAGTTCCATAATTTGGTATTTAGTCCAAATAAATCGATAATATGATCTGTAGGGACAGCATGATAAATTTTTGACAGTCGCTGTCCCGTCTTTGCATATTTCTAATCCCCAATAAATCTGTTGGAACTTGGACAGTTACAATGAACTTATTATGATAACATCTTGGTCAAAATAATTCGCTGTTCAGATTGTTTTATATTTGTGATTGGCAATCTAAACATCAAAACTTTGAAGGACCAAAATAATGGAGGATGAATCACAGTACACAGTCATGTAAAGTTATTTGTTTTATTGCTTGCACATATTGGTGTGTATATACATGGTAAACGTTAAATGTGTACAGTAATAATAGGTTTAAATCACCAGAAAATTCGTAATTTTCGATATTATTTGATAATTTTTACATAAATCATTGAGGAATTGAATTCCCTTTTGATACATGTAAGTTTTATTTGAATTTAAGGCCAATTCGTGAAATAATCGGCATTTAAATTTATAGCATGTTAAGCGTCGGCAGTGATGAAAATTTCATCGGAAATTGCTTCAACTATTTTGGTCTTTCGAGTGTTTGACGCGAGCGGGGATATTGCCCATATGAAAAAATTATCTCAATATTTCCTAGGATCGCGTCAAATTAGTTGGACTAGATAACTTCTCTGAATAATGAATTTTTGTTGACATTTAAGCATGAAATTACCCCTCTGAATTCGACATCGATGATAAACTCTCCAATGCCTTTGTGGACATCGACTGGACTTTTTTTTTAATGTGTCCCTCTTTCTCGTAATTCTGAGCCCTCTCATTTATCCAAGCCTTTGGGAAATTTGCACTTGCAGCTATTTCCTGTTTCGAAATTTTATGTATGTTGTGGCAATTCATATGACAGTTAAACAAGAATAAAGAGAAAATAGTATTACATTAATGATTAAAACAGAAATATACACAATGGAAATTTTGGCACTAAAATCACTGGGGTAATATATAACCTTCTTATAGGAAACAGAAACCATTTATTGTAAAACTTCCTAATCCCAGGGGGTTGTAGGAATGGTCTCTGTTTGTCCTTCCATCCTTCTGTCTGTCTGTCTGTAACATTTCATGTCTGCTCTGTATACCTCCTAAAACCCCTTGAAGGATTTTCATGAAACTTGGGCCAAATGATCACCTCATCAAGACGATGTGCAGAACCCATAAGTCAGCCATGTTTGCTCAAGGTTAGGGCCACAACTCAAGGTCAAATGTTTGAGCCTTCCATTTTGTGTTCGCTCTGTATCTCCTAAACCCCTTGAAGGATTTTAATATGACTTGGCTGTAATATTCCCCTTATCAAGACAATGTGCAAAGTTCAAAATTCACCCCTGTCGGCTTGAGGTCAAGGTCACAACTCGAATGTTAAATGGTTCCACCCAATACCATCAACCCTTTCACTATCCATAACAATGGATATAAGGGGGATATAGCTGTCTTTCAGACTGCCTTGTTTACCTGCAAACACAATTATATATCTTTTCTTAATTTTTGAAAAAGAACATTTTCAAAAAAAGCCTTAAAGTTTTTGAGAGCTAGTTCAAATGATCAAAAGTCTTGGTTCAACGAGAAAGCATCTGGCTGTGTCAAAGTGTCATCATGTGAAAGCCTGGATTATTCATTGACAACAATCCGTAGAATTTTTCTTCTGATAGAGATTTTTTAAGTTTAGCTGTTGGAGTATCAAACTATAGCAAAAACTCTTTTGAAACTTAAATCTGTATTACTGTCAGATATCAGTTGAAAATGAAATACCGACTAAGGGGCTCAGAATAACAAGAAAAGGGCATATATTTTTGTGGCAGCGAAGCGTGCCCACAGATTTACCATACAATCATCAGTCTGCTGTGTATTAGAACTGATGTTAGGGGTAGATATTTGCTCACATTTGTTCAAAAACATATTTTCGAAGATTTTAAAGTTTTTGTTTAAAATTTTGCATTATAACTTTAATTTGAAGTTTCTACATGAATACTATTAATGTATAATTTATTTGAGCAAGTCTATTTTTGCATGTCTTCATTTTCCTAACAGTAAAATACAGACGTGGGTAAAGCTTCGAAGCCAAAATGAGTAAGGCTCTAAATGGGTATTATGTATATTGAACAAGTGGTATTGCCAACTTACCTGTTTTCAAACCCTAAACTTATTCTGTGTTTAATTTACTTGTAGGCCATGAATGATACCCACACCAACAGTTGCATGTTTTAATTTACTTGTAGGCCATGAATGATACCCACACCAACAGTTGCATGTAACTTTTGTTTTAATTTACTTGTAGGCCATGGATGATACCCTCACCAACAGTTGCATGTTTTTTGTACTTGGTATATAAAGTACTAGCAACAGCTGTCAAAATTAAAAATACATGAAAAACAAATATTTTATAGGTCTTATTTTATTTATTTAGTTTCAAGAGTAACTCAGTACATGGTTTTAATAACTACATCAATGATAATAATAATCAAAGTCAAAGTCCATGAAGGGATTTTAATATTACTTGGCACAAATGTACCTCATAATAAGACAATGTGTCATGCACAATTTTCAGACCCCTAGCTCAAAGGTCAAGGTCACACTTGGCAGTCAAATGTTTACATAGCATGAACCGGGTCTGTTTCGTGTCCGGTCCATAACTCTGTCATTCATTAAGGGATTTTAATATCGCTTGGCACAAATGTTCTCCATGATGAGACGACGTGTCATGCGCAAATCAAGGTCACTCTTGGAAATCAAAGGCCAAAACGGCTTTTTTCCTGTCCAGTCTGTAACTCAACAATCCTTAAAGGGATTTTAATATTACTTGGCACAAATGTTCACCACCATAAGACGGAGTGTCATGTGCAAGAACCTGGTCCCTAGGTCTAAGGTCAAGGTCACCCATAGAGGCCAAAGGTCAAATACAAGAATGACTGTTCGGAGCATTTCTTCTTCATGCATGGAGGGATTTTGATGTAACTTTTGTAATCAACTTTAATCAAACTTGCAAACAACTTGTATTGGCATAATATCTCGGTTCCTTTCGAAAACTGGTCAGATCCCATCATGGGTTCCAGAGTTATGGCCCCTTAAAGGGACAAAATTTGCTAATTTTTGGCTTGTACAGTCATAGAGAGACTTCATTTATGGTTTGATTTGATACAAACTTGCAAAATATCTTCAACGACAATAAATTTTGGATTCCATGATGAATCTGTCAGATCCAATCATAGGTTCTGGAGTTATTTTATATCTGATTACCTCCCCTGATTTTGATAAAAATGATTTTGTATCAGTAAGTACTTATAGGACTCATTTGAAATTCCATTATTGTCATTAGTTGGACTCAGACAATCAGGGTAAATAACTATGGACTGATTTTATGTCAAATTACCTCCCTTTATTTCAAATTAAAATGGGTATATCTCTGTAACTAATGAAGATACTGATCTGAAATTTCATCTATGCCATCAGATGGACTTGGACAATCAGTGAAGATACATATTGACTGAATTTATGACAGATTACCTCCCTTTATCCTTTATGTAAATGAATATACCGGTACCTAGCAGCTTCTAATGAAATTGGTTTGAAACATTATTTATGTCTTCCATGGTAAGAAATTTCTACTTTTACTTACTTTTCTAATATATTGTTGTAAAGGCTTGTACTCAGTATCTTCTACATGCATATACCAATGCATGATTACCTCCCCTGATTTTAATAAAAATGGATTTATCTCAGTAAGTATTTATAGGACTTATTTGACATTATTGTCATTAGTTGGACTGAGACAATCAGGGTAGATAACTATGGACTGATTTTATGTCAAATTACCTCCCTTCGTTTCAAATTAAAATGGGTGTATCTCAGTAACCAATGAAGATACTGATTTGAAATGTCATTTATGCCATCAGATGGACTTGGACAATCAGGGTAGATAACTTTTGACTGAATTTATGACACATTACCCCTCTTTATTTTATGTAAATGAATATACCTTAGCAGCATCTAATGAGATAGGTTTTAAATGTTATTTAAGTCTTCCAGGGTAAAGAATAGGCATGCTAGTACAAAAATGCAGCATTTGAGCCAAGGACCCTCAAACTTGGTATGGAGATGGCTATGACTAGTATGTGACCCATAGGTCAAAAGGGACTGTTACAAGAAAATGTTTATCCTGTTGATATTTAAAGTGTATGCCTATGTGATCTATGTCAAAACTTGATCTTATCATTAAGAGCAATGGTACTCAGGTGAGCGATATAGGGCCATCATGGCCTCTTGTTTGTTGTTACTATAAATAACTTATGACACCTTTTTTAATAATCGGCCAAAAAAATGCCATATGAAAACAACAGTTACTGTACATAGGTTTTTATATATATAAATTTTAATCCAAGTGTTTTGTTATAACATATTGTATATACATTTATTAAAACTTTGATAATGTGGCAGTTGAGTTCAGTTAGTCCAGGGGTGTTCAAAGATAATCCGTCATAGATGTATTGTAAAGCAAATATTGGATTTACCTGTATTGGAAAATAAACAGTGTCAATTGTATTGAGGTCAACTGTCACATTATCAAAGTTTATTAGTATAGTACAATATTGTTTATACATCACTGACAGATATCTGAGTTCATTATGTTATACTGCAGAAGAGAAATTAGGTGCCTTCCAGTAGGGGACTTTGTATTGCATAGCAATACTTCATTCACTTGTTACCTAACACTTAAATGTTTTCTGTCTCACTTTGACTTTGAATCTCTTTTGAACTTTTGCACTTTAACATATTTTCTTCTAAGCATTTGTTATCTGACATAAGATGTGGACATCCCTCTTGTTTTAACTATCATATTGTTGATAATTGATTGGATGGTTCATTTTAGGATTCATATTACAAATTATATTTTTGGCAACTTTCATTTTTTTGGTATATTACCAGATTTTGCTTTTGACATTGATATTATTTATCATATTACTATAACTTTCAGGTAAATCTCTGTTACTGACAAAGATACCAATGATCACTAGGAGAAGGAGAAACAATTCAGACTCGGATGATCGACCAATCACTAACAGATACCAGCTAGGAGGAAAAACATTTGAAACACAAGAACCAGCTGCCTCGGAGTTTCCTAGTTCATTCATAGATTCCGAGATGTCATGTAGAGACCGCACAAATGAGTTTGCTTCAGCAGTAAAATCTCTTCAGTCTCGACATATAAATGGACATTTGCCTTCTTCACGAAGAACAGGGCCTATCAAGCAACGAAGTGAATTCACACAAATTGCAAAGTAAATTGTTGATAATGTATCATTCAGATAGCATTTTAGCTCCACTGTTCGGAGAATAGGGTTGCTATTCTACTCACCCGGCGTCGTCGTGAGCTTTCTTGGTTAAAGTTTTTCGGCAGCCTTTGTTTTTCTGTCATATCTTTGTTACCGAGTTTTCCTGATCGGTTGAGTATAAAGCGATCAGGGGGCATGTCACTTTTCCCTGTATGTATGTGTATATATATATATTCAGGGAAAAGTGACCATCCCCCCAGATCCCCTGAAAACTTTCTTGTATGTTAGCACCCTTAAGGTTTTTACCTCCCATTAATTTTATGAAAATATTTGTCTCTGTGAAACCTAGGACAGATTTAAAACTGGGTTACCTGAGATCAAAAACTAGGTCACTAGGTCAAATCGTAGTTAACTCTTGTAGAAGCCACATTTTCTGTTCGGTCTTCTAATGTTTGCCTCTATGAAATCTAAGTCACTTTAATAACTAGGTTACCAAATGTCAAAAACTAAGACTCTAGGTAAAATCATAGAAAAACCATGTTGACACTCCTAAGGCCACATCTCTACTTGATAAACATTAATTTTTGTCAGAAAGCTTGTCTCTATAAAATCTAGGTCAAGATCAAAACTTATTTACCTATGTCGGTCACGAGATCAAATCATAGAAAAATGATTGTTCACACTCTTGAGGCCACAATTACTACTTGATCTTCATAAAACTCTGTTGAAATGTTTGTCTCTTTGAAATCTAAATGAGGTTTAAAACTAGATTACCTGAGGTCTTAAACTAGGTCACTAAGTCGATTAATAGAAAAAACCTAGATAACACTTCATAAAACTTTATCAGAATGGTTGTCTCAAGTTCGATTCTGGATTATCTATGTCAAAAACTATGTCACTGGGTCAAATCATAGACATTTTAAGCACTCAAGAGGCCTCATTTTCCACCTGATCTTGATAAGACCTAGTAGGAATGCTTGTCTGATAAAAATCTAGGATAAAGCATAGAAAAAAGTTTGTTAACTTCACACTTCAGAGGTAATTTTTTAACTTTATTTCAGAATGTTTGCCTGACTGAAATCTAGGTCAAATTCAGAAGTTGGACACTTTAGGTCAAAAACTATGTCACCAGGTCAAATCATTTAAAAACTTTGTTAAGGAACCACCTGTTGTACATAAAACATGTTCAAAATGTTTGTCTCTTTGAAATCTAGGCCAAATTAGGTACTAGGATATCTTGGAACAAGGTAAGGTGAGCTATACAGGGACTTAAGAGTCTCTTGTTCATGGATGTAATTTATTTCTTAATATATATAATTACCTATTTAACATGTATCAGACTGACAGTTGTCCTGTATCGTCAGTGAGTAGATCTCTTAAACACCTTGTCTTTATTTGAAATCTAAAGAACACTGGTGACAATACCATATACACTTGATTGATATGTCAGTATTGTCATTACAGGAGAATAGGAAGAGATCTGGCCAACACATTTGCAAAACTAGAAAAGTTAACATTATGTAAGTACAATACTTTATTGTTAATGCTTTAATTGCCTCTTCTGACTCAAGTGAGCTTTCGGTACAAGCAGGTGCCCTCTCCATCCTCTGTGTGGAGTAATGCTTGGAGGGTCACCTTTGCTTTTATTCCACAAATAAAAGCTAGCCATGTAACCTAGAAAGTGTCTGTGTTTTACTTAAAAGCCGAAAAAGGGGCCTCTAACCATTTGGCTAAATTTGCTGAAACCTGTTTCTCACCACAGAGGGTTTTGAACCTTGCTTAGGTTGTAGAATTCTTGCATGTGAAAAAAACAGCTCTACAAAGGTGCCTATCCCTGCCTGAAATAATGCTCGGTCTTCCACCATGAAAAGTTCTAAAGTTGCTATTTGACCTTATAATGAGAACAATGAAAATAAATAGATAAAACCCAACAAAAAAAATCTGTGTAAGATATTGATCTGTCCTGCACGTGTTGTTTATGGTTGTCAGCTCTGTACCTTTTACCCTTGATAACTTCGCTCAAATGTTTGCCATAATGAGACAACATGTGGGCCACTCAGGGTTTGTTTTTACATGTATGCTTTTGGAAGGGACGTAATGTCTGTTTTAAATTTTGGTAGGTCAGCTTGGATGATGATGGAATACTTAACATTTTCTGGTAAAAAAAAATGGATGTCTTATCCTCCACATTATAAAAATTTTGGTTATATAATAGTTGTCTTGCCATCTGATATTACTATGCTACATTGTGTTGTATGTCAGGCATGTCACATGCCCTTATTGGCCCTGAATATATCAATAAACTTGAAACTTGCAGAATACAAGTTCAGTCATCTTGCTTCTTGCCTTGGGGTCACATGATTTATATAGACTTATATAGGGAAAAACTTTGAAAATCTTCTTATCTAGGCTTTGATAATTGGTATGTAGCATCATCTAATGGTCCTCTACTAAGTTTGTTCAAATTATCCCCCAAGGGTCAAATATTGCCCTGCCCTGGGGGTCACATGGTTTATATAGACTGACATAGGGAAAACTTTGAAAATCTTCTTGTACAAGACCACATAGCCTAGGGCTTTAATATTTAATATGTAGCATTCTATAGTATTCCTTTACCAAGACTTAGATATTTACTAAATTAGGAACAACAGTCATCTGTATAGCTTTGATCCTATTCATATTCCCTAGGCAAAGTATGTTTATCAAATTTATACTTCTGCTAAAATAGCTAAAATAACTCTGCCTTGGTTGGGCAAACAGGATAGGAAAATTAAATCTTAAAAACACCACCTGTGAAAATCTAACTTGTATCAAGTTCTATGTGAACACAAACAAGTGTGACAGATCAGATGTTAAAGTTTTTAAAAAATCTGTTACTTGGACTAAAATCAGCTAAGACTTGCTGAAGGAGGGGTCACAATATTTGTATCAGGTAAAACAAATAATGTTTCATTTAAAAAAAGTGCTTTGTTCAGGTGTATGTTTGGAGTAATTTATCCAATATTGGGGAGCACTGGTGCTAGGATACTGAGACCTTACCAAAATAATGATAGAAATATGGCATTAGCCAGAATGAGATAAATGTTCCATTTATATATTTCATGTTTTGTAATTCATCCAATAAGATAAAAGCTATACAGATGGCTGCTGTTTCTTTCAAATGACATTAATATGAATAAACTGGGAAGTAAGTAAAATAGTAAAATGTGCATTGTTAACACACCCTGATGTTATTGTTTCTCCCATGTAGTGGCAAAAAGGAAGTCTTTATTTGACGATAAACCAGTAGAGATACAAGAGTTGACATACATTATCAAGGAGGACATAAACAGTTTAAACAAACAGATAGCACAGTTACAGCAGGTAGCCAGAGGTCAACAGGGCCAGAATGCACGACAAAAACAAACTCATTCCAACACAGTCGTTGTTGCTCTACAGGTATGTCTACTTCTAGACCCTTCTTCACTTCTAGACCCTTCTTCACCCTCATCATATAGCACAAGGGCCATAACTCTCACACCAATATTTCATGAATTATCCCCCTTTTTACTTAGAATTTCAGTTTAAAGTTTTTATGCACTTCCACTCTATCTCAGTTATTACAAAATGTTATTACAAAATGGATTTGATTTAAACTGAAAGTTGCTGTTCCACATCATCTCCCACACTATATGACACAAGGTCAATAACTCTAGTACCAATATTTAATGAAATATCCCCCTTTTCATTAGAATTTCTTCACTCATCAAGAGATTTTAATATTACTTAGCACAAAAATGTTACCATTAATCAGACGTCTTGCACAACATCGAAACCCCATAAAGGTCAAGGTCACACTTCAGATGTAATTTATTCTTTGCCCTTTTAGCATCATTAAGGGATTTTGATATTATTTGGCACAAGTGTTCTACATGATGAGAAAACATGCCATGCTCATCACCAAGACCCCTAGTTCAAAAACTAGGTCACTAGGTAAAATCATTCTAAAGGTCTCATTTTCTGTTTGATCTTCATAAATCTTTGTCAAAGTGTTTGTCTCTGTGTAATCTAGTTCATATTCAAAACTGGATTGCCCGAGATGGAAAAACTAAGTCACAGGGTTAAGTAAAAAAAAAACTTGTTAACACTGTAGAGGCCATATCTATGTCTCCCCTCCTCTGGGGGAGACACATTGTTTTTGCCCTGTCCGTCCATACGTCACACTTTATTTCCGAGCAATAACTGGAGAACCATTTGACCTAGAACCTTCAAACTTCATAGGTTGGTAGGGCTTACGGAGGAGACGACCCTTATTGTTTTTGGGATCACTCCGTCAAAGGTCAAGGTCACAGGGGCCTGAACATGGAAAACCATTTCCGATCAATAACTCGAGAAAGACTTGACCCAGAATGTTGAAACTTTATAGGATGATTGGTCATGCAAAGTAGATGACCCCTATTGATTTTGGGGTCACTCTGCCGAAGGTGAAGGTCACAGGGGCCTGAACATGGAAAACCATTTTCGATCAATAACTCGAGAACGACTTGACCCAGAATGTTGGAACTTCATAGGATGATTGGTCATGCAGAGTAGATGACCCCTATTGATTTTGGGGTCACTCTGTTGAAGGTCAAGGTCACAGGGACCTGAACATTGAAAACCATTTCCGGTCAGTAACTTGAGAACCACTTGACCCAGAATGTTGAAACTTAATAGGATGATTGGTCATGCAGAGTAGATGACCCCTATCGATTTTGGGGTCACTCTATTAAAGGTCAAGGTCACAGGGGGCTGAACATCGAAGACCGTTTCCAATCAATAACTCGAGAACCTCTCGACCCAGAATGTTGAAACTTCATAGGATGATTGTTCCTGCAGAGTAGATGACCCCTATATGTTTTTGGGGTCACTCCGTTAAAGGTCAAGGTCACAGGGGCCTGAACATTGAGAATCATTTCCGATCAATAACTTGAGAACCTCTTGACCCAGAATGTTGAAACTTCATAGGATGATTGAACATGCAGAGTAGATGACCCCTATCGATTTTGGGGTCACTCTGTTAAAGGTCAAGGTCACAGGAGCCTGAACATGGAAAACAATTTCCGATCAATAACTTGAGAACCACTTGACCCAGAATGTTGAAACTTCATAGGATGATTGAACATGCAGAGAAGATGACCCCTATTGATTTTTGGGTCAGTCTATTAACAGTCAAGGTCACATGGACCTGGTCATGTAAAATCATTTCTGGAAAATAACTTGAGAACCACTTGACCTAGAATGTAGAAACTTAATAGGATGATTGGACATGCAGAGTAGATGACCCCTATTTATTTTGGGGTCACTTGATCAAAGGTCAAGGTCACAGGAGCCTGAACAGTGACTTGAGAACCACTAGGCCAAGAGTGTTTAAACTTAGCGGGATGACTGGACATGCCAAGTAGATGATCCCTATTGCAGCCAACCATCAGTGTCTCTTTGACTTTCGCTCCTGACCCATATTGACTTCTTGCCTATAGGACTTTGCATTGGGGGAGACATGTGCTTTTTTACAAAAGCAATTTCTAGTTTCCATTGGATCACCTTAAAGAATTTTGTCAGGTTGAAATCAATATTAACTTTAAAACTGGGTAAGTCTGTATATAATTTCTTTTCATGTTTCTTGGGTCGTGATTACCAAAACCGTGGTCTTAAGAGTATATAGTGGACACTTAGAAAATTATCTTTCATGAATTTGTTCAAGTTCACAATAATTTCAGACAATCTTTCCCTGGGTGACTGTCTAAAATAGTTAAATCATAACTATAGCCCCAAAAACATGTTTGAGCTGTTATACT
The DNA here is from genome assembly GCF_021730395.1 of Mercenaria mercenaria. Classification (NCBI taxonomy): domain Eukaryota; kingdom Metazoa; phylum Mollusca; class Bivalvia; order Venerida; family Veneridae; genus Mercenaria; species Mercenaria mercenaria. Next base: position 61,955,112 of record NC_069361.1, on the reverse strand, counting down.
CTGGCAAGTGATCTAGATTTTGGTAATTATGATGTTAGGTTCACTAACAAAACAGAATTAAATGCCTTACAAAACAGAAAACTGAAGAGTAGCCATATCAAACATTATAAATTGGACAGTTCATGTGCTAGAGTTTGTTGTTTCGTGGGTTTTACTGCTCTGTTTTGTCTTTAGAAGGTAAGAAAGATAGAAAGTAAATGCTGCCAAAATGCCTCTTACACAACTGCTGTGTCAGCTTAAAATGGAACATCAATTTCCCAATATATCTGTTTTTGTGAAACTCATCATGGTCATCTTGTGAGTAAAAATACACCCTTCTGGTTTTCTTTTATATTTCAGTCAAAGCTGGCGACTATGTCAAATGACTTTAAGCAGGTCCTTGAGGTCAGAACAGAGGTAAGTTTTCTTGATCTACAGATATATTTAGGAACCATGGTTGTACATCCTGATTATTAGAATGGGGTATGTCACTGCTGAGGCTGCATCAGACGCATTTCATTTCCAGTAATAGCTTTTGTTTGGGTCGAGTTCTTGAAAACAAACTATGCTTGCAGGTTGCTTTTAGAAAGGCCATGCTTGATTTTACTAAAAATGAAAGAAACGATTTCCGCTTTATAACTAGTTTTGATTGACGTATTGACATTAAACTTGACCTATCGGTAACTTATTGAAAGAACAAGGTTGGGATTGTGTATGGAGCAAAGTTTTCCCTCAGGAATTTTGATATAGTGGATTTTTTGAAAAAAAATGATGAGTTATTGTCATCACTTGAGCGGTTGTCGGCGTCGGCGTCTGCGTCGGCGTTGCCTAGTTAAGTTTTATGTTTAGGTCAGCTTTTCTCCTAAACTATCAAAGCTATTGCTTTGAAACTTGGAATACTTGTTCACCATCATAAGCTGACCCTGTATAGCAAGAAACATAACTCCATCTTGCTTTTTGCAAGATTTTTGGCCCCTTTTGTACTTAGAAAATATCAGATTTCTTGGTTAAGTTTTATGTTTAGGTCAACTTTTCTCCTAAACTATCAAAGCTATTGCTTTGAAACTTGGAATACTTGTTCACCATCATAAGCTGACCCTGTACATCAAGAAACATAACTCCATCTTGCTTTTTGCAAGATTTATTGCCCCTTTTGGACTTAGAAAATCAGTTTTCTTGGTTAAGTTTTATGTTTAGGTCAGCTTTTATCCTAAACTATCAAAGCTATTGCTTTAAAACTTGCAACACTTGTTCACCATCATAAGTTGACCCTGTACAGCAAGAAACATAACTCTGTCCTGCTTTTTGCAAGATTTATGGCCCCTTTTGGACTTAGAAAATATCAGATTTCTTGGTTAAGTTTTATGTTTAGGTCAACTTTTTCTCTTAAACTATCAAAGCTATTGCTTTGAAACTTGCAACACTTGTTCACCATCATAAGCTGACCCTGTACAGCAAGCAACATAACTCCATCCTGCTTTTTGCAATAATTATTGCCCCTTTTGGACTTAGAAAATCATTTTCTTGGTTGAGTATTATGTTTAAGTCAACTTTTCTCATAAACTATCAAAGCTATTGCTTTAAAACTGCAACAGTTTTTCACCATCATAAGTGGACACTGTACATCAAGAAACATAACTCTATCCTGCTTTTTGCAAGAATGATGGCCCTTTTTAGACTTAGAAAATCATGGGTAGGACAATATTTCTATTACACAAAAAAAATCAGATGAGCGTCAGCACCCGCAAGGCGGTGCTCTTGTTTTATACCCCCTCATGTTCATGTGGTCACTTAAATTTAGGGTGTCTGTTTTTTAGTTATTATTATTCACTAATTAGAAAACAGGAAAAAGAAAATAATGTAAATAAACAAACCTGAAGTGGCCTGACACTGTTTGTACACTAACACAGCCAGGTCTTCATTTTACAGTTAAGTATTCAATACTAAGCCGTCCATATTTGATCAAGCAGGGCTTCAGGCGTGAATAAAAAACATGTTTTTGAGCCATTTTGTAGAACGGTTTACTTTATTAAGTCATCTTGAGGTGTATCAAATTAATAGACTTTTGATGCAGTCTACCTTTTCACCAGTTTTCAGTCTATACAGACCATGAAGCAAACCCTATAATTAAACTTTGGTCGCAGTCCATGCTACTGATTAGTACTGATTTGCGAAACAATGCTTACATAACTAGATTGTGTACAAAAATTTACATTGCCAAAAATGGTCTCCGGTGCATTTATGTCATCAATGACATGTTCAGAAATACTTCGGGGGTCGTTTGGGAATATGGTTTGCTAAAACACACAAAAATGTGCTTCAAGGAAAACTCTGATGGAGTCAAGTTCAAGGTCAGCATAATTTTATTAATCTGTATACTTAGAAAATTCCACCATGGCGAAGTGGTTCTAGAAGGGTAGGTCTATTGTATCTATTTAGTGTTTCCTGCAGGCCTTTTTAACATGGCACAGTGCCATGCCCCTTTTTGAAGTGCCGCTATGCTGCCCTTCAAACTGTCCGTTTGCATCACGTGCCCTTTTATTTTATCAGGCTTGTGTATTTATCTTGACAAGTTCCCTTTCAAAACCAGCCAGGATAGCCAATATCTGTGGGACATGTTCAGTGTATTGTATCGTTGATTAGCGGCTTTGATCAACAGGCCGACACGTGGATGCATCAACCGTGAATGACCCTGATAAATAACTGACAGGATTATGCAATCAATTACAGTTTTATGATACTTTAATTGGGAACAGTAGATGAAAATTTGTTGTTTTTAGCACGTCAGCGGTGAAGCTACATGTAGTCTTTCATGGAAGAGATGATTGAAAACGGTCAATTAAACGATAATTATTTTAAAAGGGTGTAATCATTTAAAATGTAGATTGATTGTCGCACATTTTCGATGCGCTCATTAGGCCTTAAGAAATTAAATATTGAATGTTTGCCCTTTGCCGATCGTCCGTACGAGGTTAACCAAATGGGACTGTTTCGTCTAGCATCAATACCCCTAACTAGAATGACTTGATACTAATGCAGATGTAACCTGTGACCATTCCTCATCTTCAGACATCACCTGACCTCAGTTTGACCTTGACCTTGACCTCGTTTTGGACTTAGGTTGCTTTGTATCGACAAGGATGCCACCAGGGGCATCAAGCATTTATTGAATGCAGCTACTTGTTATTAACATGATTGCAAGAATGTGAACATGTTTATTTACTGCAAATAGTAAATTGATAAATTCTATATAACATTGAAAATACTTTCCACAACCTGTTCTTCCACCGCAGCAAATGTATGACTATGACAGTTGTTAGAAATTACAGCTGTTTATCCCTCTGTTGATGTTTGGGTGTTGTCTAGCTGTCCGATATTAAAAATATTTATAATACAGAAGGTATTTTATTTACAATAACTGAACCTCATGTAATTATTGATTAGCACATGGTCTTTGCTCACCTTTAGTATTATTCCCCTTGACCCAGTAAAAGCAAGAGTTTTCCCCATGATTTGTTAAAAAAAAGTATTAAAAATGCATATGATTCAAAAAGTATTTTAACTAGAAGACCAAACCCGAGTCAAGACTATCTAGTAGAATAATCAGATTGTTCCAGTTTGTAGAAAAACAGTTTGCCCCTGTCAGTCTTGTCAGTCATCAGTCAGTCCGTAGATTACCCCTGTCAGTAGGTCAAAGGTTAAGTTCACAGGGGCCTGAACCTTGAAAACAATGCCCATCCAATAACATAAGAACCACTTGACCTAGAACCTTCAATTTTGAAAGCATGATTGACCATATGAAGTAGATGATGCAAATTTGTTTAGGGGTCAATAGGTCAAAGTTCAAGGTCATTGGACCTGAACATTGTAAAGAGTTTCCCCTCAATAACTTAAGAACTACTTGACCCAGAACCTTCAAACTTTATAGTATATTTGGGCTTATGAAGTAGATGACCCCTATTGTTTTTTTGGATCTGTAGGTCAAAGGTCATGGTCACAGAGACCTGAACATTGAAAATTATTTCTGCACAGTAAATTGAGAGCCTTTGAACTTGATAAATTAGAAGACCCCTATTAATTTTTAGTCACTAACTCCTCGAAGGTTAATGTTACAGGGGGATCAACATTGAAAACAATGTCCATTCAATAACTTGAGAACCACTTGACCCAGATTCTTCAAACTTGATAGCATGATTGGTCTTATGAAGTGGATGATCTCTAATGTTTTGGGGGAAAATAGGTCAAAGTCAAAGTGATCATGGGACTGAAAAGTGCAACAGGACATCATGTGGGGCATACGTGTTTTACTCTTGTTTCATTTTGAAATACTATCACAGAAATGTTTCATGAAGGACCTTCCATTAAGATTATTTGTATTATTCTGATTTGTTAAAAACATTGACTTAAGGGTTAAAAGTAGAAATATCTTCAAAGGACATTAGATTTGATTTTGAAACAATTTTTGGAGAACACTTCTCGAAGAATGAATAAAATTGTTTTATAATATACAATATTGTCAAAAAAAACTATGGCAGCAAGAGTTTTAACTAGAAAAATGTTCAAACATCAAACTGCTGGTCTGATTTTGAAATAATTTTAACAACAATGTTCTTTCAGTGACCCTGTACTAAGCATGTTCATATTATTTTGGTTTGTCAAAAACGTAGCCAGGAGAGGTCATGGTCACTTTTTATTATGTAAACGCCTGTGGCGGGCTCTCTTAGTCAAACAGTTTTCATCCGATCTTCACCAAACTTGGTGACAATGTTTGTGGGCATAATATCTCGGCCAAGTTAGATAACCAGCAAAATCGCTCCAGGCACTCTCGAGTTATGGCCCTTGAACTACTCGAAAATCTGCAGATTTAGCCTTGTTCGCTCTCAAAGTTGAACAGTTTTCATCCGATCTTCACCAAACTTGCTGACAATGATTGTGGGCTAAATATCTTGACCAAGTTCGATAACCAGCCGATTAGCCCCAGGCACTCTTGGATTATGGCCCTTGAATTAGAACAAATTCGATGACGGGCTTATTTTATGACAGTCTGCCACTCTTGTTCCTATATGTATATGCTCATGGACACTGAGAATATCTTTTTGTCAGAAAAAGCTGGCCTAATGTCAAATGAATTCATAGATACTTACCTTGTGTGAGCCCCTACCAAAACTGTTAAAGCTAGCTGTGATCTAAGGCCGTCATGGCTCTCTTGTTGTCTTTATCATTGATAGGATTATACATGTAATGTTTTCTGTTGTACTCAGTAATGAGTTTGAGTTAGCGAAATCTTGTGAGTTTATATTAAATTGTCTTTATGAAATATTACTCTGTGATGATATTTTTTACAGAACTTAAAGCACCAAAAGTCGCGTAGAGAACAATTTTCACAGGCTACTTCAATGTCACCGGCATCACCTCAGGGCTTTGGAAACCCAGGTAATTATCAAGAAATATCTGAGTCACATGTACTTATATTTCCATTCAACTTGCCTTTGATTTAGTAAGATTGTGCATAAAAGGCATTTAAGTTTTTATGGCATGTGTCTCAATAAGTATTTGACTGAACAAGAGGATTGTGATATAGCATATGAAGTTGTGCACCTAGTGTTCTGTTTAGGATTTCACTCAACTAGACCAGAGTTATGGTTATTGACTTTGTGAAAAATACACATAAAGTGCTTAAAAGTTTGCGTTGCATATATCTTGAAAAATATTTTACTTATAGTCATGAAACCATGTAAGAATAGTATTCAGCATGTGAATTTGTGCACTTGAGTTTTGTTTTGGATTTCACTTGGCAATACCAGAGTTATGGCTTTTGTCTTCATCAAAAACATGCATTTAGGGCATAAAAGTTTGTATCCCATGACATTGTATCTCAAAAAGTATTTGGCAAGGCCGCTTAGCTAAGTAGGGAGAGCGTTGTTCTACGGATCGCGGGGTCGTGAGTTCGATCCCCGGGCGGGGCTTATGTTCTCCGTGACGATTTGATAAAAGACATTGTGTCTGCAATCATTCATCCTCCACCTCTTATTCATGTGGGGAAGTTGGCATTTACTTGCGGAGAACAGGTTTGTACTGGTACAGAACCCAGGAACACTGGTTAGGTTAACTGCCTGCTGTTACATGACTGAAATACTGTTGAAAAACGGCGTTAAACCCAAAACAAAACAAAAAAAAAAGTATTTGACATAGAGTCATAACACAGAAGATTCTTATATTGCATGTGAAGTTGTGCACCTGGTGTTCTGTTTGCAATTTCACTCAGCTAGACCAGTCCTTGACTGAAAAGTACACATAAAGTGGTTAAATGTTGTGTTGCATATATCTTAAAAATATTACACCTAGAGTTGTGAAACCATGTACAGTGACAGGAGTGGGGGGCAACAGTGTCCTATGGACACACATCTAGTTTATCTCATGTTTCAAGAGGTAGGTTGTTCTTTGTCATTGACCATCTCACCTAGTCAGGTCAAATGACCAATAGTCACAGTTCAGTACTGAAGTAGACAGTATGATACTGTTGGTCCGAGAGCTCACGGACTTTTATTGCAACAATTGAGGCCAAAAGAAATTTATACATTTTTGGAAACACTATTTCATATCCTCCATGAAAACCCATTTCTTAAGTGTCAAAGCCGTGCCTATCTATATTTTGTTTACTTATGTTTGTGATGTGGGAGGTTAAACTCACTTGTAAAAATTTTGGGGGTAGGGTAAAGTTTAAGTTTACCAATTTTTTCACTGTTTAATTACAGTAGCTTTTTGATTGTCAGTAAATGTATATATGTCAACCAATGTCAGCAAAAAGAAATTCATCAAAAAGGAATGAAGGGCAAACTTGATATTTAAGGTCAAAGGTCAAATTTATGTACACATCACAAAAATTGGCATATTTGAAATATATTTTTATTCTTAAAAATTAGTTTGTTGTCATAAGTCACTCAGTTTAACTTATGTAATGTGTTTATATCAGCCAAAGTCAGAAATGCAAATCTTGTTGCTAAATGTCAAAGTCAGCCCTGATAATTGAAGGTCAAAGTTCATTTTTATGCAAAAATGTGAAAAATGTTACCTTTACTTTTTTAATCTGTTTAATATGTATTCGCATTATTAGTCACCAAAGTTAATTTGTTTTAATGTCTGTATGTCAGGCAAAGTCAGCAGTGCAGATGTAACCCCAAAACTGCCAAGGGTAAAGCTTATATCAAAGGTCAAAGGTCAAATTTGAGTGAAACTTTGCATGAATAGCTTCCTGTTTGAAATATAAATGCTATTCCTAATTATTATTAGTAATTGCTCGTGATTTATTTTAAATTATATATGTCCCACAATGTCAGTAATAAAGATATCATCTGAAATCAGAAAAGTTCAAATGTGATATAAAGGGTCAAAGGTCATTTTCATGTAAAAGGGAGAAAAAATGGCTCTTTAACTTTTCTTCTTGTTGATAATATTTTGTCGATATTAGTCAACGATATCAGTTCATTTAATGTATAAATGTTAGGCGATGTCTAGTATGCACATACAATTTCAAAACATTCAAGGTCAACCATAATATCAAAGGTCAAAGGTCAAAGAAGTGAGTAAAATGTTGCAAAGATATCACCTATTTGTAATAATTTTTATTGTTTAAAAGTATTTGTTTTGTCATTTTAGCAACTGATCGTTGTTTATTTTACTGTATATATGTCAGACGATGTCATAGAAGAGAAAATAAGTCAAGGTCAAACCTGGTATTGGAGGCCAGGGGTCACTTTTGTATAAAAAAATCACAACCTTTACCATACTTATTATTACTTTTATCAAAAATAGCTTGTTGTTATAATACACTGTTAGCAATTTACTTTAATGTATACATGTCAAGCAAGGCTAGCAATGTAGGTCTTATCCTTATAAGTAAAAGGCAAACCTATTATCAAAGGTCAAAGGTCAAATCTGTGTTAGAATTCACAAAATAACAAGAATTTTGCAATGATTTTTGGTTGCGGGTTTATCCCGCTACCAAAGTTAAAGTGTATTTCTGACTATCATAACATCTTTATTTTATTCCGAATCACATCCAAAAGATGTTCATGTGCTACACAAAATAGTCCCATTCATGCACAGTGCGGATGAATTATCAATGAACAAGCAATTCTTATTCAACCTGTATCCACTCACACTAACCATTTAGATTATATAAGATCTATCAATGATAAGGTATTCCAGCCCATGGTTACATCACAAGCTGAGTCAGGCAGAGTTCATCTTAGATATGAGGCACATTAAATTTGTATTTGTTTCTCATTCATGTATATTCATACACTGGCATTTTAAACAGAAAATAAATCTACCAAAAACCCGCAACCATCAGACATTTCAAGGCTTCGATTCTTTATTGTGTAGGTTATTTCTGTCACTACTAGTAAAACTGATCAGTATTCATTATCAAATATATACAACTGTCAATATCACTGTTGAAATAATAATGAAAAGTAAGTCAAGGTCAAACCTGACATTAAAGGTCAAAGGTCATTTTCATGTAAAAATTCAAAATCCAGCATTTTTATTTCTCCTTCGTTACAAATTATATTGTCATTTTGTTCATTGAAAGCAATTTTGTCTTATGTTTATTTGTAAATCAATGTCAGCAATGCAGATCTAATTTCAAAAACAGTGATTGTTAAAGCTTATATCAAAGGAAAAAGGTGAAATTTGCGTGAAAGATCGCAAAAAGTAGCATTTTTGCAATACTTTTCATTGTTTAAAAGTATTTTGTCATTATTAATATTAATATTTCATGGTTATTCCTTGAAGTCTCATACATGTATATACATTATCTATATATTATGGGTCAATGTCTACAATGGAGATATCATAAGACATGGGTCTAGATCAGCCCTGAAGTTAAAGTTTAAAATTCATTTTCGAGTAATAAATACAAAAGATAGCATTGTTATTTTATTTATTTGTTCAAACATATCTTGTTAAGGCTTGATGTTAATTCATTTTAAAGTTAGCCTTTACTTCCTTACTGCCTTCCATCTTCTTATGGCCGTTTTATATTTTATGATGAGATGCGGCAATGAACTGCATCGTATTCTGCAGGTCGCTGATATTTCTTCACGGCTTGGTCTCAAATGGGATGTCTGTTGGCCAAACTTTCTGGCATGCTTCTTCCAGATAGGAACAACTCTGCAGAATGTGAAACGGTGTTTGTTCCTCTGATCCGCACTGACATTTAGCTTTCTCTAACTGGCTGTTTAGCTTGTGTAGACAGTCATGATTTGGCGGGTAATCTCCATTTATGTTCTTCAAGTCTGACGCAAAGCTGTTCTTCCACAGAGTCTGAGCTTCTCTGTATGAAGTTGGAGGTTTGGGCTGTATTTATCTGGTTGCTGTCTTTGCAAGTTTGTGCTCAGCTTCATTTCCAGCTATGCCCCCATGTGCAGCAATCTATCGAAATGCTACATTGTTGTTCTCAGGCAGGAGACTGATGTTTTTCAATAGCTGTCTGATTAAGTTGTCTGATGGATCTACTGAGAGAGCCTGAAGAGCTGACTTGGGGTCTGTTAGCAATATATTGTCCCTTTTCTCCTCGCTCATACTGTTCCAGTGTCGCTGATTTGAGGGCTTGCATCAGGATCTGTAGTTGGAGCATCTCTTGCCGACTGTATGAGAGAGAATGAAGGAGGAGCTGTCTGAAAATTTGATGTAGGCACCACCCCAAGCTTTCTGAACTGCTTTTTCCACTGATCCATTGGTATATTCTTGGATGCAAGAGTGTGCTGGATAGCGGTTATTGATCATTTCTAGCGTAAGAGATTGTTGGTAAGCCTGATTTTGCTTTCCCTTTTCTTCTACACCTGGCACCTCAAATGTGATCTTGGGAGCACATTGTCTGTGAAACCATTCATTGGGCTCGAGCGGCTCTGCCTCTGTGTCCAGTGCTCCTGCTTTCTATTTTTCAGTTTTTGACGATGTGGATAAGACTCTGTCTTTTCAGTTTGTTCTTGGTTCTGCTCTCGAATTTTGAGTGGAGTGGGTGGGATGGTAGCCTCTTTGCCTTCTCTGCACGGTTAAAAGCTTTGTACTCTCGTCTTGTCTCTAATTGTTCAGGGTTGCCTGTCTTTTCGATTCATTCTATTTGACTTGTTTTCATTGCCCCTCAGACCTGAAATTTAACCTTATCTTTACTGGTTTTGGAAGCAGGTACCAATGAGGTTAATGCGTACTCTGCTATGTATCGTACGTTGCCTGTGTAGACTTGCAGAGGATCTTTGCATTCACTCCCCAACCTGTTCAGGCCAGTTTTTTTTCATAGTGGCGAGTTTTTTTAAGGCCATCTTCTTTGATCTTTAAGGTCAGATTTGACCTTGACTAAGTTTTCATTATTATTTCAAGAATGATATCATCTGTTATAAATACATTAAAATGAATAATAATTAGTTAATAGTTTTTAAATACCCTAAAAAATAACGAAAAATCATTGCAAAAATACTGTTTTATATTTTTGGCTAATTTTCGCACAAATTTGACATTTGACCTTTGGAAATAGGTTTTACTTTGCCTTATTTGGATAAGACCTACATTCCTGACCTTGCTTGACATGTATACATTAAAATAAATTGCCAACAGAAAATTCTAACAAGAGCTATTATTTTTTAACAAAGTAATGAGCAAGTATGCTACAAATTGATCTTTTACATAAAAATGACCCCTGACCTTTAATACCAGGTTCGACCTTGACTTATATTCTCTTCCATGACATCGTCTGACATATATACAGTAAAACGAAAAACGATCAGTTACTAAAATGACAAAACAAATACTTTTAAACCATAAAAAACTATTACAAACAGGTGATATTATTGCAACATTTTATTCACTTTTTTGACCTTTGACCTTTGAAATTATGGTTGATCTTGAATGTTTTGAAATTGTATGTGCATACTAGACATCGCCTAACATTTATACATTAAATGAACTGATATCGTTGACTAATATCGACAAAATATTATCAACAAGAAGAAAAGTTAAAGAGCCATTTTTTTCTTCCTTTTACATGAAAATGACCTTTGACCCTTTATATCACATTTGAACTTTTCTGATTTCAGATGATATCTTTATTACTGACATTGTGGGACATATATACATTAAAATAAATCACGAGCAATTACGAATAATGATTAGGAATAGCATTTATATTTCAAACAGGAAGCTATTCATGCAAAGTTTCACTCAAATTTGACCTTTGACCTTTGATATAAGCTTTACCCTTGGCAGTTTTGGGGTTACATCTGCACTGCTGACTTTGCCTGACATACAGACATTGAAGCAAATTAACTTCGGTGACTAATAATGCGAATACATATTGAACAGGTTAAAAAAGTAAAGGTAACATTTTTCACATTTTTGCATGAAAATGAACTTTGACCTTCAATTATCAGGGTTGACTTTGACGTTTAGCAACAAGATTTGCATTTCTGACTTTGGCTGATATAAACACATTACATAAGTAAAACTGAGTGACTTATGATAACAAACTAATTTTTAAGAATAAAAATAAATTTAAAATATGCCAATTTTTGTGATTTGTACATAAATTTGACCTTTGACCTTAAATATCAAGTTTGCCCTTCATTCCTGTTTGATGAATTTCTTTTTGCTGACATTGGTTGACATATATACATTTACTGACAATCAAATAGCTACTGTAATTAAACAGTGAAAACATTGGTAAACTTAAACTTTACCCTACCCCCTAAATTTTTACAAGTGAGTTTAACCTCCCATATCACAAACATAAGTGAACAAAATATAGATAGGCACGGCTTTGACACTTAAGAAATGGGTTTTCATGGAGGATATGAAATAGTGTTTCCAAAAATGTATAAACTTCTTTTGGCCTCAATTGTTGCAATAAAAGTCCGTGAGCTCTCGGACCATGTCCAAAATTACACAAAATAAATACTCTTGACAAACAATCACATACATTATGAACCATCCAGGGCATGGAAACAAACTGGTTGAATTTTTTCTTGTCTTACTTAACATAACTCATGTATATGTTATATTTACAGGCCAGTCTGTATTGTTACAAGATGAAGCCAAGTACAATGGTCAGGCTGGTGGTGATTTTGCAATAAATATGGACCTTGATAAGTCCCGGTACCAGCAGCAGTTGCAACTAATTGATGAGCAGGTGATCTTATAATTCTTGTCTTCATGAAATACTTTGTTTTTAAATAATGAAAAAATGCTTTCGAGTTACCTCACTTAGGTATAGTAATAGATAAAATAAATAAATGAAATAAAATTAAAATAAATATGAAATAAATAGAAATATAATTTGAGTTTAGCAAAGTCTTTATACTTTATGTGCATGTAGTTTCTTGGACTGTTTTTTCTGATATAGTTTAATTCCATCAAGTACCCCTTCCATACTTGACCTTTAACCCCTCTGAGTAGTAGGGTCTTTTTATATCTTGGTGTATCTTCCTTTTAAAGAAGTGTATTATTGAGACATAAATTCATTTTACTGTCAAATTGCCGAATAGTGGTTTGCACTGTCTTACGGTTAGCTCTTGTTTATAGAATGTCATACATTCTTCTGAACTTATCAAGTAGTAAAACCCAAAACATATACATCATGGAATTTGATCTGAAAAGTTGGGGAATTTTATTTTTCTGCTTTTTGGGAACCCTGATAAGGTTATACTGCAGCTGAGATGATTATAGTCATCTTCCAGTAGGGGACTTTGTACTGCATGGCAATATTTCAATGACGTGTTTTACACAGGAAACAACAGATCCTTGTGTTAAAAAACTAATATTCCGCTGCTGAAAAAACTTTTGAAGATAGTCCAGTAAATGAATAATAATTGCTGTAGAAAAAATCTTCCGGGGCCTCTGTGGACGAGTGGTTAAGGTCGCTGACTTCAAATCACTTGCCCCTCAGTGATGTGGGTTCGAGCCTCACTCGGGGCATTGAATTCTTCATGTGAGGAAGCCATCCAGCTGGCTTACGGAAGGTTGGTGGTTCTACCCAGGTGCCCGCTCGTGATGAAATAATGCACGGATCCTCCACCATTAAAGCTGGAAAGTCGCCATATCACCTATCACGTGTCGGTGCGACGTTAAATCCAACCAAAAAAAAAAGATCTTCCAGGAACAAATTCCTTTAGATCTAAAGCTGAATGGTTTTTAGCTCGACTATTCGAAGAATAAGTAGAGCTATCCTACTCACCACGGCGTCGGCGTCACACCTTGGGTTAAGTTTTTCGTACCAGTCCACATTGTGACAAAGTCTTTTGAGATAAAGCTTTGAAACTTTCAACACTTGTTTACCATCATCATGGCCAGTTATTGGCAAGAGCACATAACTCCATCAAGGATTTTGGCTGAATTATGGCCCCTTTTGACTTAGAAATCATGGTTAAGTTTTTCGTACCAGTTCATATTTTGACAAAGTCTTTTGAGATAAAGCTTTGAAACTTTCAACACTTGTTTACCATCACCATGTCCAGTTATAGGCAAGAGCACATAACTCCATCAAGGATTTTGGCTGAATTATGGCCCTTTTTGACTTAGAAATCTGGGTTAATATTTCGTACCAGTCCACATTTTGACAAAGTCTTTTGAGATAAAGCTTTGAAACTTTCAACACTTGTTTACCATCACCATGTCCAGTTATAGGCAAGAGCACATAACTCCATCAAGGATTTTGGCTGAATTATGGCCCCTTTTGACTTAGAAATCATGGTTAAGTTTTTCGTACCAGTTCATATTTTGACAAAAGTCTTTTGAGATAAAGCTTTGAAACTTTCAACACTTGTTTACCATCACCATGTCCAGTTATAGGCAAGAGCACATAACTCCATCAAGGATTTTGGCTGAATTATGGCCCTTTTTGACTTAGAAATCATGGTTAAGTTTTTCGTACCAGTTCATATTTTGACAAAGTCTTTTGAGATAAAGCTTTGAAACTTTCAACACTTGTTTGCCATCACCATGTCCAGTTATAGGCAAGAGCACATAACTCCATCAAGGATTTTAGCTGAATTATGGCCCTTTTTGACTTAGAAATCTGGGTTAATATTTCGTACCAGTTCATATTTTGACAAAGTCTTTTGAGATAAAGCTTTGAAACTTTCAACACCTGTTTACCATCACCATGTCTAGTTATAGGCAAGAGTACATAACTCCATCAAGGATTTTGGCTAAATTATGGCCCCTTTTGACTTAGAAATCTTGGTTAAGTTTTTCGTACCAGTTCATATTTTTTGTAGTGTTTGACATATGGCTTTGAAACTTTTATCACTTATTTAGTATAATAGCCTCTATCTGTAGGAAAGAGAACATAACTCTGTCATCTATTTTGGCTGAATTATGGCCCTTTTTGGACTTTGAAATTGGTTCTGTTTTCATACAAGTCCATGTTTTGTCAAAACTATTTGACATATGGCTTTTAAACTTTGAACACTTGTTTATCATTATGATTTCCATCTGTAGGCAAGAGTACATAACTATTTTGACTGAATTATGTCCCTTTTTGGACTTTGAAATTGGCTCATATATTGCCATTTAGTGCAAGACTTATCGAAATCAAAGTAATACAGGAACATTGTTTGTCTAATCTATTTATTTCTTTTGTCTGAATATCTGTGGAAATATTTTGACCCCATTCTTCAATCAATTCTTCGAATAGTCGAGCGCACTGTCATCAGACAGCTCTTGTTAGATCACTTTTGTATAGAACTCTATCACCACTTTTCTTTTTCCCATCTGTGTCTTATATGCCAGCTTGATGATGAAAAGAATCATTGGTTATTTACAGGACTCATATATTAGTGAGAGAGCAAACACAATGCAAAATATAGAATCAACCATTGTAGAACTGGGCCAGATATTTACACAACTTGCTCATATGGTGAAAGAGCAGGAAGAATCTGTACAAAGGTGAGGATTGTTAGCTCACCTGAGCACAAAGTGCTTGAGGTTAGCTATTGTGATCGCTCACCGTCCGGCGTCTGTCTGCCCGTCTTCCGTCCATCCACACTTCCCTTTAAACAACATCTTCACTGAAACCGTTTGGTGGAAGGTGATGAAATTTGGCCTGGATGTTCCTTGTTTGGTCCCCTTCCAAAGTTGTTCAAAGAATTGAATTACAGACAGAACTCTGGTTGCCATGGCAACCGAAATGAAAACCTTAAAAAATCTTCTTGTCCAAAACCGCAAGACTTAGAGCCTCAATATTTGGCATGTGACATCATTTAATGATCTATGAAGATTGTTCAGATTATGCCCTTGGGTTGAAAAGAAGCCCCACCCAGGGGGTCCCAAGTTTTACATGGACTTATTTAGGAAAAAACTTTAAAAATCTTCCTGTCTGAAATCACAAGACCTAGGCCTTTGATATTTGGTGTGTAGCATTGCCTTGTGGTCCTCTACAAAGATTGTTCAAATTATGCCCCTGGGGTGAAAAGAGGCCCTGTCCTGGGGGTCCCAAGTTTTACATAGACTTATATAGGAATTTTTTATACCCTGAAGGGACGTATTATGTTATACCCCCGGTGTCCGTCCGTCCGTTAGCAATTTCATGTCAGCTCAGTAACTCTTGAACCCCTTGAAGGTTTTCACAGAAGCTTGACACAAATGTTCACCACACCGAGATGACGTGCAGAGCGCATGTTTTGGATGTCTCGCTTCAAGGTCAAGGTCACACTTAGGGGTCAAAGGTAATATATGACTTTGCTTTGTGTATACTGCTCTGCATTGCAGAGCTCTTGTTTTTATTTGGCAGATACTTTTTTTTGTTCATTTACAATAAAAAAATTTTGAGTTACTTCCCTTTTATGTTACTATAAATAGCTTATTTTGAAACTTTTTTATTATTGGCCATAGGGAAAAACCGAGACCACTTTTCTGTGGTATAACATGGATGGTACCTCCAATTTTTAGGTGTATTTTGACATACCTGTACCTGGTAAGGATTTTTTTTTTACTTAGAATTTTTTATGAATTTCTTTCCTTTGTTTTCCTGTCCTTTGGGCTTCAGCTGTCTAGTTCTTTAAATTTTGCTCTGATGTAACCCTTCGGGCATATATTGCCCTGCTTGGCAGAGCTCTTGTGAAGTTTATGATAGTTTTGTTAATATCAATAACAGAAGTTTTAATTTTTAATATCAAGTTGTGATCCACCAAGAATAACAACTCTTGCCTTGGGCTAGTACTTGTAAGTAGAGATCTATTAGTTTTTAGTTTACTTTCCTTGGAATTACACAATTGTGTGAAAAATGAAAACTGTTTTAGACACAATATCATACTTTTTTTGCACAACAAAATCATTTAGGATTTATTCATTTGTGTTTGATTTACCCCTCAAGACATGGTTCCTATGATTCTGTCAACTTACATATGGTAAAAAATTAACTTTTAACAAGCCAATGATAAAATGAAGTACCAGTAGGTAAATATTAGTGCAGATAATACAGTTTTGCTTGCATCAAAATGTCACAATAGAACCACTTTTGTAATACAGAACACCTGGTAGGATTAGTAAAGGTGCAATTATATTGATCTCTATTTCCTATGCCTACACCTCTTAAAACTGAATTTCAGTGATCATGAACGTGAATTACTGACCGACTTTCTAAATATTTTAGCATCAGTTTGACATTTGAAACATGTAGCTCATATTACTAAGGTGAGCGATCCAGGGTCATCTTGACCCTCTTGTTATTCTTTTTCTATAGCCTTTCTTAGGTTGTTTACACACAAAGAGTTTAATGAGAGCTAATAGTTTAGTTTGATGCTTAGGTATCCATTGAGTCTTTGTTCAATATTTTTGCCCCCTTCATGGAAGCAGGGGACATATAGAAGCAGGGGACATATTGCTCTGTATATGTAGATCATGTCAGTCTGTTGGTAGAGTGAAACGGTTTCTCAATAACTTGAGAACCACTTGACCAAGATTTTCAAATTTGGTAGCATGATTGGGCTCATGAAGTAGGTGACCCCTATTGTTGTAGGGGTCAGTTGGTGAAAGGTCAAGGTCACAGGGACCTGAACTTGAAAACGGTTTCTGCTCAATAACTTGAGAACCATGTGACCTAGTATTTTCAAACTTGATAGCATGATTGGGCTTATGAAGTAGATAACCCCTATTGTTTTTGGGTCAAGTAGGTCAAGTTCAAGGTCACAGAGGCCTGAACCTTGAAAACGGTTTCTGCTCAGTAACTTGAGAGCTACTTTCAAACATGATAGCATGATTAAGCTTGTGAATTAGATGACCCCTTTTGTTTTTGGGATTAATAGGCCAAGGGTCAAGGTCAGAGAGACCTGAACATTGAAAACTATATCTGTATGGTAACTTGACCTTGAAGCACTTGACAAAACATTCAAACTTGGTAGCATGATTTGGTTATGAAGTTGATGACTCCTATTCATATGGGGGTCAATAGGCCAAATGTCAATTAAAATGAATAACTAGACAAGGCTTGGATTTACATTGGTCAAACTTAAAAGAATGATTGCATATGGTCAAATGTTGACCCCCCACCCTTTTTCTGAGGTAGTAAGTCAAAGGACAACATCACAGTGGCCTGCAGATTGAAAATGGTTCCCTTTCAGAAATTCCAAGGATGGTTGCCTGTGGTCAGTAGATGATCTGGGGTTTTTTAGGTCAGTAGGTCAAAGGTCAAGATCAGATTGACCCAGTAATTGGTAGCGTTTTTTGCTTACAGCAGTACAACCTGTATTGAGAGACTGACAGAGGGATGGGAAAAAAGTGGACATAACAATTATGGTAGTGAGGGTTTCTCAGATTCTGAGTTAAAATGATGAGGTTGAATGAGACAGTTTCTGTTTGGGAAAGAAATGGCCAGTGTTGTAAATGTGGCCTTGAAAGTCAAATATAGTAAAAATGATGAATATATCAGGATTGGTTTCTTAGTACCAGTTGATATAATTTGTAAAAGTATATTTATGTTTTTGTTTATCATTTTCAGGATAGATTCCAATGTTGAAGATGCACAACTTAATGTAGAAGCTGCTCATGGTGAACTGTTAAAATACTTCCAGTCAGTGACAAATAATCGATGGCTAATGATTAAAATATTTGCTGTGTTGATTATATTCTTCATAATTTTTATAGTGTTTATGGCCTAAATAATGGCAAAAAAATCAGTGCATCAATTTGTCAGATGTGTGCCTTGAGAAATTGTTTAAAAGTGTAGAAACTTCTATGGAAAAAAAGCTTACAATGATGCAACAGTGATCTTTAATCGGTTTAGAATATGTTGTTAACAATGTTTGTTTTGAACATAGGAGTTATACTACTATTAGCAAACATACACATTACAAATATTAAAATTTATTGGTGACGTTCATGGAAAAGATATGAGACAAAATTTCAACTCTGTTAAAAGAAAGAGGAAATAAAGGCTTTTATTTTTATGCATTTGTCATAATGTTCTATTATTTGACAAGTGATGGATTTAGTGTAAGTATTCAGCTGTTTAACAGTGGTTAGTTGGTAATATTTCATGAGAAATGTAAGGTTGATATAATTTTCACTTAACAATGTGACATTTCCATGAATACCTTGTTTGTTTGTTTTTGTTTTTCAGTAATATGCTGTAATGTAATTGTTGTGCCCTTGTCCATACATATATACATATGTCCATCTGTCTGTCTATCCGAATTTGTGTTGTGCATATCTCTAAAAGTATTTGACCTGAAGTCATCAAGTCATTTAGTTATTAGCTCACCTGTCACGAAGTGACAAGGTGAGCTGTTGTGACCGCTTGATGTCCGTCGTGCATAGTGCGTCAACAATTTCTAAAAAAATCTTCTTGAAAACCACTGGGCAGAATTACGTCAAACTTCACATGAATGATCCTTGGGTGGCCCTCTTTCAAAATTTTTCAAAGAATTGAATTCTATGCAGAACTCTGGTTACCATGGCAACCGAAAGGAAAAACTTTAAAAATCTTCTTGTCCAAAACCACAGGGCCTAGGGCTTTGATATCTGGTGTGTAGCATCATCTAGTGGTCCTCTACTAAAATTGTTCAAATTATCCCCCTAGGGTCAAATATGGCCCCGCCCCGGGGGTCACATGGTTTATATAGACTTATATAGGGAAAACTTTGAAAATCTTCTTGTACAAAACCACATGGCCTAGGGCTTTGATATTTGGTATGTAGCATCATCTAGTGGTCCTCTACCAAGATTGTTCAAATTATCCCCCTAGGGTCAAATATGGCCCCGCCCCGGGGGTCACGGTTTATATTGACTTATATAGGGAAAACTTTGAAAATCTTCTTGTACAATATCACATGGCCTAGGGCTTTGATATTTGGTATGTAGCATCATCTAGTGGTCCTCTACCAAGATTGTTCAAATTATCCCCCTAATGTCAAATATGACTCCGCCCTGGGGGTCTCAAGTTTTACATAGACTTATATAGGAAAAAAAGTTTAAAAATCTTCTTGTCTGAAACAACAACACTTAGACCTTTGATATTTGGTTTGTAGCATTGTCTTATGGTCCTCAATGAAAATTGTTCAAATTGTACCCCTTGGGTGAAAAGAGGCCCTGCCCTGGGGGTCCCAAGTTTTATATAGACTTATATAGGAAAAAGCTTTAAAAATCTTCTTGTCTGAAACCATACGACCTAGGCTTTTGATATTTGGTATGATGCATTGTTTAGTAGTCGTCTACCCAAATTGTTCAAATTATGCCCCTGGGGTTAAAAGAGGCCCCGCCCTGGGGTCACTTAGTTATTATTTGAGTTATATAGGAAAAATACTTAAAAAATCATCTGATCCTATTTCCAAGACTAATTATAATTACCTGATGACCCCAAGTAATATGATGTCACTTGACTGTGACCTTGACCTACTTTCTTGTATTTTAAGATACAGCCTTGAAATTTTGATGACATACACAGTTTTGCACACAAATCGTAAAACTGAATTTCATTGACCATAAATGTGACCTACTGACTTTCTTAATATTTTATCATCAGTTTGACATTTGAAACATGTAGCTCATATTACTCAGGTGAGCGATCCAGGGTCATCATGACCCTCTTGTTCTGATTGTGGGCTATGTTTGGGCTTTCTCGCAGTAAGACCAGAGTTAAAGCCCATGACTTAGTCAAAAATATTCATAAAAGGCTTAAAATTTTGTGCCATGTATGTCTCTGAAACCTTACTGGATTTTATATCCCTGTAAACAAAGTTTAGGAGAGTGTGCAATGGAGTCACCTCACTGCCTTGTGTGCCTTTTTCTGTGTTCCTGTGATAACTCGTGACAGGATTGACGGATCAAGTTCATTTTTGGTACATAAGTGTATTAGTCATAAGAAACCAGGCTAAGGATGATTTCATTACAATCCAGTAATATTTGCCCTTTTTCACTTAAAATTCAGCAAAATGGTTATATCTGTTAAAGGCAACTTGTAACTTCCATTATTTCTTTACTTAAAGGATGTGATGGATACATTGAAGATGTCATCATATACCATGACACTTGTCAAAGTCATCTACAGACCATGAAGGATTTCTTCAAAAGAGTCAATAAGGCAAAGTTGACAATAATTTATCAAAATGTGAACTTTGCAAAGCTTGTGTTATTTTCTTTGGTCATGTGGGACAGGGTCAAGTAAAACCCACTGATGCCAAGGTTGTATCTTTCTCAGATTTTCCAGTTCCAACCAGTAAAAGACAACTTTTCTTGGTATGGATATTACAGAAAATTTTGTCAAAATTTTTCATGAACTGCTGAACCCTTAAGTTTAAATACTAATAATTTGAAATTTATCTAGAATGGTGTCAACAAGAGCTCTGCTAAACAGGGCAATATACGCCTGAATGGTTACCACCCTGGTTCATGCGCTTTGCTAATCGTCACATTGCCACCTACCTACATCTCAAGTATGAAGTCAATAAACTGAATGGTTAATAAGCTATGCTCCAGACACAAATTATGACAGATAAATTTGACCTTTGAGCTAAATTTGTGACCTCGAACTTTGATCTACAGTCCAGATTTATGTTTGCACATCGTCTCGTCGCCACCTACCTACATGCCAAGTTTAAAGTCAATACCTGATGATGGTTATTTAGTTATGCTGCAGACATAGGATTGACAGTTTTGACCTTTTAGCTCATCTTGTGACCTCGACCTTTGACCCACAGAGTCCGTTCAAGTGCTCTGCACATTGTTTCATTGCCATCTACCTATAAGCCAAGTTTAAACTCAATACCTTCAATGGTAAGTTATGCTCCGGACACGAATTATGAAGGCCAGACGGATGCATGCACCATCACATAATATGTCCATTTTTTCAAAACAGGTAAAAATCATATGAAAAATTGAAGGATATACTAAACAGTGAAGCTGTTCTTTTGGCACCAAATTTTGGAAAACTAAGCAGTAAATGCTAGTGATATTGGAGCTAAACTTACTTTTCCTTCAGGTGGGGAGGTGTTACATTCCCTGTTATGCTTCAAATATGTTTTTTTATGGTTCAAACATTGTTTTTATCCAATGACAAGCGCAGGATTTTAAAACAAGAGGGTCATGATGACCCTGAATCGCTCACCTGTGTAATATGAGCCACATACCGTATTTTCCTGAATAAACGCCCCTGGGGGCGTTACATTTTCCAAAGAGGTTCATTTGAGGTAAAAAAATGAAAAATTAAAATTTTTACAAAACTTAAAAAAATCGTTCAGACCAACTGTAAAGTGTTTCTGTGTTGTTTAATTCCCCCAAAACGTAATTATTTGGCATCCAATTTAATGCAGTGTGTCTTAAAATTATGCATTTAAATACGGTACCTCATGTATTCCGTGACACGCTCGCGACATTACACATTACGTCATCATACCCAAACAGCTGTGTACTCCGATAATATTTTCCTTAGTACATGCGGGTAGCAATACACAATGTCAGTGGTTTGACACGTTGCTTATGTGCCGGCTTTCAAATTAAAAGTTAAAACTGCCGAAGAAAAAGTTAACACTTTGCCGCAAATTTGTTTAAAGTCGACAGGAAGCTTGTGCGCGGGTGGTGCAAAAACAAAATCAAAAATGGATTTACCGTTTAATTATCTATTTGATGATTGGATACGTACCGTACTTAGTATAAACGTTTTGGATTTACGGTACATGTACTGTTTAAAAGTGTGTTTAATTCTTAATACATTGGATACTTACTGTAAATTACTTATTATTTGGACTTATAAAAATGAGGTAGGTGATTTTTTTTCGTTCTTGTTGACTTTTTTTCCCCTCCAAAACGGGTGGGGGGCGTTAATTAGAGGGGGGGCCTTAATTCGGGAAAATACAGTATTTAAAATGGCACACTGATGCTAAAATATTAGAAAGTAGGTCAGTAGGTCATATTCATGGTCACTGAAAGTCAGTTTTAAGATAGGTGTGCAAAACTGTACATGCCATCCAAATTTCAAGGCTGTATCTTAAAAAACGAGAAAGTATGTGTGTGTGTGTGTTCGGGTTTGTCTTTTTCAACAATTTTTCAGTCAAAGCATATCTTCTTCATAAACAGAGGAGTTTTGATGTAACTTGGTACTAATGTTCACCATCATGAGACGAAGTGTCATGCGTAAGAACCATGTCCTTAGGTCTAAGGTCAAGATCACAGAGGTCAAAGGTCAAATTCAAGAATGACTGTCCGGAGTATTTCTTCTTCATGCCTGCAGGGATTTTGATTTAACTTGGCACAATTGTTCAACATCATGAAATGGAGTGTCATGCACAAGAACAAGGTCCCTAGGTCTAAGGTCAAGGTCACACTTTGGGGTCAAAGGTGGATACTATGTCCGAAGCATTTCTTCTTCATGCATGGAGGGATTTTGATGTAACTTGGCACAAATGTTTACCACCTTGAGACAGTGTCATGCACAGGAACCAGGTCCCTAGGTCTAAGGTAAAGGTCACAGAAGTCAAAGGTCAGACTTCTTCATGCATGGATGTAACTTGGCACAAATGTTCACTACAATGAGATGGAGTGCCGTGCCAAGAACCAGGTCCCTAGTTTTAGAATTACTTCCCTTTGCTGTTACTATAAATAACTTATATTGTAACTTTTTTATAACTGACCGTAGGGAAAAACCAAGACCACTTTTCTGTGTAGTGTTATTTCTAGAGCGACACAGCGGGGCGCCCCACCCCGCCCTTCTTAACTGCCGCCATGCTGCCCTAAAATCGGTCCTATGCTCCGCCCCTTTACTGCCCTTTTCAACTGCCGTCAAAGTGCCCTAAAATCGGTCCTATGCTCTTCCCCGTTACCTCTCATTAGCCTCAAATTTGCATAATCACCTAAATGCGTGTCGTATCGATTCAGCAGCCTGTTGTATACATATGCGATAATTACGTCATGGAGCGTGAACACACTACAGGTCACATGTTGTGTAATGATTAAATTATGGCAGCATTATAATGATGTACTGAGATTTGATTGAAAGTTGTAATTGGGATCAAGGGATTACGACTTATTGTATCAATTAATACAAATAAAAGGACTGATCGGTGATAAATAAATAAATAAAGCCAAGAACAGCTTTGAATCCATCAAAGAATTTAGAGACACTGACGAAGTTCTATCTGGCGTGTATAAGTACTACAAACCTTCAGGTAACCGGACACGATCATTGGAAAAACTTCAGAACATTCTAGATGAAAGTGACACTAAATGCATCAAACAAGTGGCACACACCAGATGGCTGTCCCATCTTGACACAGTAACCTTGCTCAGGGATACATATTCAGCAATGCTGATGGATTTAGAAAACTGTGAACAGTCCGGAAATGATTGTGTAAGGATAGGTTCTGGGCCATCTGCTAGAGGACTTGGTAAGTAATTAAACTGTTACCAAACTGTGCATATTATACACTTCCTGTGTCATGCACTCAGACCTGTCACACAGTTAGCATTACATTTGAAAAGAACAGTGTTGACCTATCCGTCATCAAACCACGAATGGATGCTGCTGTCAGTACATTAAGAAAACTTCAAACTTCAGACGGAATCAGCTTGAAAAAGGCAGAGAAACTAATGATAGACTTTAACATACCCCGACTGAGGAACAAATGAACCATGTGAAACAAGCTGAGCATAAATTCATTGACAATCTCATTGATAACATTGAAATGCGCCTAGAGAACACTGATATCATATCATGGATGTCTTCACTATGCAGAACACACAATGCTTTGCTGGTAATCATTAAATTGAAATACTGGCCCATCACTTTGGATTAGATATCAATCTGTGCCTTCTAGAGTGGGACCAGCTGAAAAATGTGGTCAGAGACATTGATAATGATAACATTGACTGTCCCTCCTCTTTAGTAAAAACAATCAGCAGTTTGAAAAACACTGCTGGTGACATTTTCCCTTCAATTGAAAAAATGTGTGCAGCTGCAGCTTTCCTTCCACTCAGCACTGCTGAAGTTGAACGAGTTTTTTCAGATGTGAATAAAACTGTGACTGATTTAAGGAATCATTTGAAGGTTGAAACAACAAACTGTTGCTAGTTCACAAAGGTGACAAATACCTTGACTTTGAAAGAACTGCGAGATTGTGGCACAAGCAGAAGCCCCGTAGAATTAACATTTAAGTTAAAGACTGCTAAGAACTAGCTGAATTACTTGATATGACTGTATCTGTCCTTGAATACTGATAAAGATTGTGAACTTTTATGAATATTCTAAAGCTTTGCACATTTAGCTTACCATGTCATTTCTATCTCTAAATTTTGTTAAGTTTAAGGGTTTTGGCAATTGACTGTTTTTACCAGAAAATACTCTCAATATTGTCAACATTACCTGAAAGGTTTTCATTTTAGTATCACAGTGCTTTTTGTATACTTTTTCAAAATAAAAGTTTCTAAAGGGAGATAATAGAAACATTTGCAAGTCAATTAAGTTAGTCAATTAAGTTATATGATAACATATTTGTTTGTATCATATGTGTACTATATGTAAATAATTCTGCTGATGTTTTGCAGTACATTCAAATACTTTTCACTTAAACATTGAAGACAAAATTAATATAATACAACTAATTTCATCACAGTTAGAATTGCTAGATTACATTATATGAATGCTAATTTTGCAGAAGATATGAAATTATTCAACTGATTAAAGAAATGAACAGTATAATATTGTATTTGATTGTAATCTTTACTCTAATGCAAGGGAAATAACACCATAATCAGGTGTAATTGTTTTAATGCCCTCTCAAACAACGTGTTAGAAAATGCCCTTCTTTCCGAATCGCGGTAGGGATGCCCCCCAGCCCCTTTTTAGTAGCACCCTGCCGTTTTTGAGCTCTAGAAATAATACTACTGTGGTACAACATAGATATTACTTTCAAATTTTAGGTGTATTTCAAGGTATCTCTACCTGTTTTTTTTTTGCAGACTTACATAAACAAAATTAGATTTCTTGTGGAATTACTTCCCTTTGTTGCTACTATAAATAGCTTATTCTTGAAACTTTTTAACCTGGTTGTTAGAATTGGATATGTTGTTGTTTGGGCTTACTGTCTACCAAACTTATACAGAATATGTTTTACTGTAACATTTACATGATGGGCGTATATTGTGACATTCTGGCACTCTTTCTATATTGATGACTCATTGTTGCTGTAAAGCCATCCTAGTTTTGAAACATAATATGTGTCAATAAGTTATTAATATTGTATGGTTTTCTAGAATATTCCACCAACAGGGTGTTAACATCACTTTAGAGTCTGGATTATTCTGTGTTTCTTTTTTCCAGAATCTTTTTATACGCCTGTTTGAAAAACAGGACGTATTACGGGAATGCCCCTGGCGGGCAGCCAGGCAGGTGGCGTCCACAGACATTGTCCGGAACACATCTTCTTTATGCATGGAGGGATTTTGATGAAACTTGGCACAATTGTTAACCATCATGAGACAGAGTGTCATGCACAAGAACCAGGTCCCTAGGTCTAAGGTCAAGGTCATACTTAGAGGTCAAAGATCAAATTCAAGAATGACTTTGTCCGGAGCATATCTTCTTCATGTATGGAGTGAGTGAGTTGGGTTTTACGGCGAATTGACACAAAATGGTCATATATCGCCGAGTCATGCATGGAGGGATTTTGATGTAACTTGGCACATTTGTTCACCATCATGAGATGGAGTGTTAAGCGCAAGAACTAGGTCCCTAGGTCTAAGGTCAAGGTCACACTTAGCGGTCAAAGGATACAAGAATGAAGACTTTGTCCGGAGCATTACTTCTTCATGCATGGAGGGATTTTGATACCTACGGGCAAAATGTCGAGCCCACCAGCTGTCTTAAGTCCACACAAAAATCCTTAACTGTAGAGAAAGGTCAAAATACACCTCAAAATTGGATGTAACATGCATATTGTACTACAGAAAAGTGGTCTTGATTTTTCCCTACGACCAGTAATAAAAAAGTTACAATATAAGCTATTTATAGTAACAACAAAGGGAAGTAATTTTAGGTTGTTGCAAATGACACTCCGTCTCATGATGATGAACAATTGTGCCAAGTTACATCAAAATTCCTCCATGCATGAAAAAGAAATGCTCCGGACAAAGTCATTCTTGTATCTGACCTTTGACCTCTAAGTGTGACCTTGACCTTAGACCTAGGGTCCTGGTTCTTGCGCATGACACTCCGTCACATGGTTGTGAACATCTGTGCCAAGTTACATCAAAATCCCTCCATGCATGAAGAAAAAATGCTCCGGACAAAGCCATTATTGAATTTAACCTTTGACCTCCAAGTGTGACCTTGACCTTTGGGATAGGAACCTGCGGTTTGCGCATGACACTCCGTCTCACTGAGGTTAACATTCGTGCCAAATATAAACGAGATTGCTCCATGCTTGTCAAAGTTATGGTCTGGACAAACAAATCCGGACGGACGCACATACACCGAACAGCCATTTGGATAACTATGTCTTCGCTTCCGCAAGCGGGCTTGACAAAAATTATCTTTAAAGAGAGGATTTATATTCTTTGGATACACTATATTCCTGAATTTTGTGTGAAATATTTGGAATTACATACTGATTGGATTTAAATTTCACTAGAACAGAATTTCGACTATTCTTATATATTAGTCTTGGTCTTTATTGCCAGCTAATATTGTCAAATTATTTGAATTGTTACATTTGAAAATAAAGTTTGTTATTGGTAATTTTTGTTGGTTTGTTTTTCTGTTACCTTTAGAATTTTAAGTAACAAACAATTGTTAGAATTAGACGTAACATATCTTTTATAGAAGACATTTTAAGAATCAAAATGATATAAAGCAATAGTGTTACGATTAATTCTAACACGACCAGCAAATAACCTACATACTTGTAGAGCAAAATCTATCTCGGGGTTATTCTGCAATAAACCACTCGCGTGCAATGACGTCATCCGATCCAGGTGCATAGCACGGTCGTAAAAAGTAGTTACCATTTTTTCTAACACTTTTGATACTAGTATGTCGTGTTAGAATCGAAATAATAAGTTCCAAAGTGTGATTTATCTTAGAATAACCAGAGTTTTTCGTTCTTATGCGAAACAATATATCACTCAGGCCTACGGCCTTCGTGATACATTCTTACGCATAAGAACTCAAAACTCGGGTTATTCTATGATAAACCACGTTTGGGAACTTACTATTTCTTAAATAACACACACTGTATAGCTTGTCAGGTGCAAAAAATAACTCATTAGACATCTATGCACTTCTAAATAACTCCATGGGACCTGTTACTTCATGTTTATAACACAGTCACAAGGGATCAATACATTTAATTAGCCATTTTACTGGATATACGAATATGTTCATTAAAGTCTTCATTGTGAAACTTTTTGATATATGAAAATGCCATCAAAACTGTGGCACATTTTGAAAAATGAAATGGGAACAACATTTTCAAATCAGTTTAAAAATCAAGCACATGATCCTATCTTTTTATTGCCTGTATTTTCTTTGGACAAAAATGCTTTAAAAATGTGGTTTATAAAAATTATTATTATTCAACTTTACAATATTACACACTGTATTAGGCCAATTGCAAACATCACATGAAACAGATAGAGCTAATACAAAACGTAACTGAGCCAATACGAGAAAACAGGGCCAATACGGAATTCAAGCATTTTGATTGGTTCAAAAGAGAGGGCCAATACGGAGAAATCACTTCCGTTAGATTTTTAAATGACACCATTTTGTGTTACAACAGAGTTATAGATTACAATTTTTTTCATATTTTTGACAAAAAAATCATCTATGTTAATGTAACAACCAAGTATGACTGAGTGAACATAAGATGTCGATGTACGTCTTTACAGATTACAATGCTTATTCGGTATAGTGTACTGTTTGTAAGTGTTTCCTGTCAGAATTTCAAGGAAAATAATGAGAAAATATGCGAAACTCAGATTTATTAAAAGGATGAGACTTATCTTTAACAGACATTTTGATAGTGTGGATTATAATGTAATGACAAATAGTGATTCATATGCTGGAAAGTGGATGAAAATAAATTGGCGAACATGAGTGTCAGCTGTAAACTGCAAACAATTTCGGATAAGAATTAAACAAGGCATGGGGGGTGTATAATATGTGCTTGGTTGGTTGTATTATCTTGATCAACACATGTGTACAATTTTGTGTCTTGTTGCCTGCAGCCTAAAAGGAAATGACTTTTAAAGCAGTTTTTATCACAGTTCAAATGATAAGATACTACAGAAAATAAATTATCTAAATAGGAATTCAAAAAAAAACTAGAGATGCTTTTGAGAAAAGCGCATGTCTCCCACAACTGCCCCTATGAAAAATGTTAGTTTCTCTAGATGTTTTAGACGAGTGGATCCAATCAGTAATTCAAGGGCCATAAATCAAAAGTGCCTGGGCAGATTTGGCTAGTTATCGAACTTGGGTAAGGTCTTATGGCCAAACACATTTTGTTCAAGTTTGGTGAAGATCGGATGAGAAATGTTTGACTTAGAGAGCTGACAAGAGTAAACAGACGGATTTTTCTGTAATTCAAGGGCCGTAACTCTAAAATGCCTGGACCGATTTGGCTAGTTATCAAACTTGGCCGAGGTCTCATGGTCAAACACATTTTGTTCAAGTTTGGTGAAGATCGGATGAGAAATGTTTGATTTAGAGTGCGGACATGAGTAAAAAGGCCAATTTTTCAATAATTCAAGGGCCGTAACTCCAAAATGCCTGGACCGATTTGGCTAGTTATCGAAGTTGGTCGAGGTCTCATGGTCAAACACATTTTATCTAAGTTTGGTGAAGATTGGATGAGAAATATTCGAATTAGAGTGCGGACAAGAGTCAAAAGACCGATTTTTGGTAATTCAAGGGCCATAACTCCAAGACGCCTGGACCGATTTGGCTAGTTATCGAACTTGGCCGAGGTCTTATGGTCAAACACATTTTGTTCAAGTTTGGTGAAAATCGGACGAGAAATGTTCGACTTAGAGTGCGGACAAGCTTTGTGACAGACACACAGACTGGAGTAAATCAATATGTCTCCCACACCACTGTGTGGTGGGAGACATAATAAGGTAAGTTCTAGAATTTTACTCTTGATTATGTTGCATCAAAAATATCTCTCAAAATTATTCTCAAGTACCTACATACAACTCGTTCTGTTTAACTGGCAAAAATTATTATGATTTCTAAAATAAGTCTAAACAACCTGTCAAGATTTTTCACTTAACCGGGCATAGCTGCCATAAGGTAACTCACAGAGTTCTTATGGTGTTACCGCCAGTCGAATAATAATATTATCATTAATCAAGCGATTTCATATTGGCCTAGTTATTTGTCCTTGGGGCCAATACGACAACCCTTGGACAAATAACAAGGCCAATATGAAATTGCTTGATTAATAACATATTAGATATGTGATATATACATGTAAGAAGCGTTCTAAATATGGCATGTTGAACGATTGGAATCCTTTTTTAGAAGGTAAATAGAAGACTGATTTGATTAAGTGTACTATGCCTAAACGTTAGAAAAGAAGGAAATCTTTTAAGTGTTAAACATCCAATAGCAACATTCAGTAAGATAGATTTTTAGCTCACCTGAGCACAAAGTGCTCATTGTGAGCTATTGTGATCATGCTGACTGGCCATCAGTGGACAGTTAACTTGAAAATCATGCTCAAAATTGTGAATTGGGTCAGCTGAACAAAAATTTACCAGCTGAGGTGAAACTACCAAAAAAAACACATGGGTTAGACATTGATTCTACGTTAACTTGTCACATGTTTGATCTGGCCTACTGACCTAGTTTTTGACCCCACATGTCCCAGTTTCGAACTTGATCTAGAAATAATTAAGACAAACATTCTGACCAAGTTTCATAAAGATTGAGCCACAACTGTGGCCTCTAGAGTGTTCACAAACTTTTCCTTTGATTTGAACTTGTGGCCTAGTTTTTTACCCCATATGACCAAGATTCAAACGACCTAGAGATCATCAAGACAAACATTCTTACCAAGTTTCATAAAGATTGGGTCACAACTGTGGCTTCTGAAGTGTTCAAAAGCTTTTCCTATGATCTGGCCTACTGACCTAGTTTTTGTCCTACATGACCCAGTTTCGAACTTTACCTAGATATCATCAACACAAACTTTCTGACCAAATTTCATAAAGATTGGGTCACAACTGTGGCCTCTAGAGTGTTCACAAAGCAAATGTTGACGCATGACAGAAGCCAGACAATGACGGTCACAATACCTCACCTTGAGCACTTCGTGCTCAGGTGAGCTAAAAATTGTATTTCTGAAAATTGCCAGTGCCAGAAAATGGGCTCGTAATACAGTATTATCATCCTTCTTACTGATGTAATTCACAGCCTTCAGGAGGGCTTGAGGATGCATTGATCTATATCTATATAATGCTGATATGTATGTTGAGAAAATAGTACATGTAACTCTGCCGAAGTATTTTCAGGATGCAGACAGCAAACGTCCAAAAAGGCCTCATTACGAAATTGGAACATGTTTAGGTGGACTCCAACAAAGATTTGGTCACCCTACATCACTGTTGAGATCTTTATGTGATGAACTGATGTCACGTCAAGTTGAGTCCAACTCAAAATTCAGGGTATTGCAGCGAATAAAGGATGGTTTAAGTTGTTGAATAGTCATAATATTTAATACATGTTTTTCCAAATGTTTCTGTAAAACATTCATACGATCTCAATATCTAAATGTCCTCGCAAAGCTGTAACATACTGCAAAACATCCAGGACAGTTTGTAACAGATTGTGTGTGCAAATCCAAATACTAGTAGTTCCACAAACAGAATAAATATTGAAGAAATGACACATTTATTTGCAAGAAAACAAGACGGTTTAGCTATTGTATTAAAAATAATTTTATTTATTTGAAGTGCAGTGAACCAATATAGCAAATCTTTAGAAATATGGCTGCAAGGACCAGACTTGAAAACAGATTTGATGAGACTCTAGCAAAGATTTCATATCAAATAGCTTGTGACTCATTCTATTGGTCAGTAAGCCAGAGCTACGTATAAAATCTTAATTCGAAATCCTGATCATTGGAGATTTCATTTAACAATGACCCACACAGAGGCTCAAACTTTGGCCCATAAACTTGGTAGGTAACTGCTACAGTCAAAATGTCTCTTTATGTAATCAATAGAGATATTTTGATTAAGTTTTCCCTATGCATCTGTAGTTAAAAGACAGAGGTCCAAAATCTAGGATAAACAAACTTTGTAGGGTACCATAATGCTGTGCTACACATAAAGATGCTGTTTCTATGCCTTGCACTTTTGCAGAAAGATAGCTTTTAAAGATTTCCTTTATATACTGACTCCTGTAGCAGCCACAGGAATATGGCTTGAAAAGTCTGGTAGGGGACTGCTAAAGTGCTACATGTATGATGTAACATATCCAAAGTATAAGCCTTGCACTTATCAGGATTTCATGAAACAAGAGGACCAAATGGGCCCTAAGTCGCTCACCTGAAGAGGACCTTAATCATCTGACCTAGCTTTTGACTACGTTTGATGAACATCCTTTAAGAAGTTCATAAAAATAAATGTTATTCAACGTTTTTTTCTTTATTTTGCTTTGACGGCCTAAAAATGCAGTACCATTAGAACAAACTTACAAGTTTGTTTTCTATATTTTTAGCTCAAATGTCCCCTAAAAGTGACTAAGCAGAACCATTCAAACAATCTGAGAGAGGACCTTACAATGATGCTACAGTCCAAGTTTGATAAAAATTCATCAAGTGGTTCATGACAGGTTTTTCTCTTTTTAGCTCTGGACACCCCTAAGTGGACCAAATGTCCCCATCTGAACAAGTTTGTAAGAGGACCTTACAATGACACTACAGTCTAAGTTAAATGAAGATCCATAAGTCATTTAAAGGTATTTCTATTTTAAGCTCTTGTGGTTCCTACATGGGGCCAAACATCCCTAACTGAACATAATTGGCAGGAGACCTTTCAATGATGCTTCACACCAAGTGTGATGAAGATCCATTCAGTTCTTTAGGAGAACAGGTCATTCAGAGGTATTTCTATCTTTAGTAATTGTGGTCCCTAAAAGGGGTCATGTGCCTCCATTTGAACAACTTTGGAAGAGGACCTTATAATGATGCTCCAGACGAAGTTTGATGAAGATTCATCAAGCAGTTCATGGGAAGAAATTGTCAAAGATATTTCTATTTTAAGCTCTAGCAGCCCCTAAAAGGAGACAGGTGCCCCAACTAAACAAAGTTTGTTGAGGGCCTTATAATGATGCTATAAATCAAGTTTGATGAAGATCTATGAAGCGGTTCATGAAAAAAGTCATCTTTAGCTCTAGCTGCCCCTAAAAAGGGCCAAAGCATCTCCATTTGAACAAATGCAGGATAGGACCTTAAAATGATGCTACAGACCAAATTTTACGAAATTTCTTTTCATGGAAAAAAGTCATTTAAAGGTATTTCCATTTTTAGTTCTTACAGCTCATAAAAGGGGCCAATCATCCCCATTCAAATAAAATGATTAGTGGAACTTATAATAATGCTACATCAACTACCATCAAACAGTTCATCAGAAACTGATTAGGCCAAAATTAAAATTATGTTCGTTTGCAGTCTCCTGACCAACCCACTCCATTTTTTTTTTGTAGTCCCACTGAGGAGCAAATTTTTACAAGTTTTGATCAGTTGCAGAACACTAACCAAAAATGCCTTACAGAGCAGCACTTCCACTTTAAACCACTAATACAAAATTGTCAGAATCTCTGGTTTACCAGCTGAGGTTACTTTTGGTAAATTTGAAATGAGGCCAATTGTGTGCACTTGTGAAAATAATTTCATTTTGATAGGTTAGGCCACACCAAATTGATGTCTTGTTCTTGGAATTTTTTTTAAAAATATTTAGGGAGAGCAAGTGAAATTTTTTTTTTTTTTTTCAAATCATCATTTTTTGAAGCAAGCAAAGAGCGATGAAATAAAAACAAGAGCTGTCACTACTGGTGACAAGTAGACCCGAAGTAGGCCCAAGAATGCAACAGTTGTATGCGCAAAAAATCTCATATCATTTTGTGACCTTTACCTAAGAGGCCTCAGTCATAAGTGTGACACATCTTCTCAATATGGTTCACATTTGTGTCAAATTATTTTCAAATCCCTTGATAAATGGCAGTTATGGACCAGACAAGAAACACCTTTGACTTCTAAGTGTGACCTTGACCTTGGAGCTAGGGGTCTGCGTTCTGCACATGACACCTCATCTCATTATAGGGAACATTATGCCAAGTAATTTCAAAATCCCTTCATCAATGGCAGAGTTATGGGCCGGACAAGAAAAAGACCATGTTAACCTTTGACCTCTGTGACCTTGACCTTGGAGCTAGGGGTCTGGGTTATGCTCATGACACGTCGTCTCATTATGAGGAACATTTATGCCAAGTAATTTCAAAATCCCTTAATGACTGGTAGAGTTATGGACTGGACACGAAACATACCCTGTAAACCTTTGACTTGTGTGACCTTGACCTTGGAGCTAGGGGTCTGGGTTTTTTATGTGTGATAAAATATAAAAAGTAAGAAATAAATCAGCGCTATTATTATTCTGATTATCACTTAACAATTTTCTCTGGTCGTGACATTAGACCTCTTAAACCTTAAAGTGCTGGATAACATGTATCTATTACAAATGCAGATCACGCAGTACTCAACTGAACCTGCTAATCTGAGGTGGTACTATTCGGTGCTAAGTGACTAAGTCAGCAGGCTGGGTTTACTGTCAGAAATCAAATGAAAATCCAGCACTTTGAAGGTTTAACTATACAAAGTATACAAAAACAAATGTTGACACTTTTGAGTGACATATAAGCAAATGTCTAGAATTCCTGAAGAATTATCATGTATCATCTTTAATATCACTTGAACCAAATAAAGAATGTTAAAACAATCAACAAAAACAAAAACCCACGTTTGAGAAACACACATGCCCCGGCGGGATTTACGTGGAAAGCGTATCAACAGCCCTGATCCGTAAAACTGAAGCTCGGGGAAATCTCAACAGCTGTTGCTGGAAATACCCGCAGACATAGGGGGCTACCATTTTGTTATGCCCGATTTTTAAAGCGATTGAATATTACAAAAATTTAATCGAATAAACTGATACTACCGAACCCTTCTATGCGGTAGGGAGACTAGGTAGTCGAATCAGTGGCTGTGTCAGAGATATGTTCTTCTGATGTTCTGATAAATTACAAGCAAGGTGCGTTTAAACTTTGGTATTTCCTCCTTTTTTTCGTTCCTCCTGATTTCGACCTAGCGCAAAAAATACGCCAGGTGCAGGGCGGTCAAAAGCAAATTAAACTACTTTTTTTTCATTTCCCGTCAAATTGGTGTGGGAAATCCGACGAACAGGTAATCAGTTTGGTGTGGCCTTATTTATAATTTTGGCAGGAAGAAAAGCACTTGCAGCCACTTTCAGGACAACATAAATCTGAATTCAAATGTTCATTTCTGGTCCTGAGCATTATAATTTTGTTAGGGGAAACAGGGTCTTGTTCATTCAAAAACACCTCTCTCAATTAAACGTGTTTAAACAGTAAAGGAGCTGCTGCCATGGGAAAAGTGGGATTTTTTTGCAAAGGTACAATGTATAAACAAATCAGATATAAATTCACATTCACAGTCTTCATGAGAAATATAAAATAATTTGTTATAAGTAGTTTTAATGTGGCCTTAAAGGCATGTTTTATTTTTAGCCTAAGCAGCCCTTAACAGGAGATAACTCACATTTGAATACATTTGGGGGAGGTACTTATAATGATGCTACAGACCAAGTTTGATGAAGATCCCTCATGTGGTTCATGGGAAGAAGTTGTTTAATGGTACTTCCATTTCAGATCTAGCAGCCCCTGAAAGGAGCCAAGTGCCCCCACTTCAAACAAGAGCTGTCACAGGAGACAGCGCGCACGACTATTTTGATGCTGGATAGTGAAACTGGGCACATCTGAGGAAGCTGGAGCTGTCACTGGAGTGTTTAATTACTCCAATGTGGATGAAGATATTGAACCATGGCTTAAGTCTGTGTTAAATGTAACAGTCTTACAGGGATAGAGAAGTGTATCAAAACATTAAATAAGTATAAAAGGGACATAATTCATAGAAATTTCTGCAAAAGTGTGTCATATCATGTGGCTAATAATGTGGAGCAACTATCTGAAGTTTGAATCAAATAAGTGAGATAGAACAGAAATGCATCACAACCTGAACCTGAGATTCTAGTAAAAAGAGGGCATAACTCATAGCATTTTGGTGCCAGCATCATGAACACTGTGTTAAAAGAGAACGAAGAGAAAGTGCATCAATGCGGTGTGGACGCGTAAGGATGCCAACACCGGGGCAAGCAGGATAGCTCTCCAAAAACTTTGCATAGCTGAGCTAAAAACCTTAGAGAGGACCTTATAATGACACATACCAAGTTTAATGAAGATCCGTCACATGGTTCATGAGAACAAGTTGTTTAAAGATTTTACTATTTTTAGCTCTGGCGGCCCTTAAACAGGGCCAACGTGAACCATTTGAACAAACTTGATAGAGGTCCATGCCAGGTTGCTACTGACAAGTTTGGAGGAGAAGCTGTTAAAGTAAAATTGTTGATGCAAGACGATGGACAGGGGCCGACCCATCTACCTATACTAATAGCTCAGCCTAAGGCCATAATAAATTAATTCCTAGATTATCATCCCTGCCCGTCCCCTCTTTTTTATTTCTCTCTCTCAAAAAAAAACAAGGAGATGCGTTCAATAAACGCTTGATGCCCCCAGTGGCATCCTTGTCAATAGATTTTGCACCCAAGTCCAAAACGAGGTCAAGGTCAAGGTCAAACTGAGGCTAGGTGATGTTTGAAGATGAGGAATGGTCACAGTTTACATCTGTATTAGTATCAATTCATTCTTGTAAGGGGTATTGATGCTAGACGAAACGGTCCCATTTGGTTAACCAAGAGATGGCCAATATAAAGCAACCTAAGTCCAAAATGATGTCAAGGTCAAACTGAGGTCAGGACAATCACTATATGCCTCCCGCATCAGTAGATGCTGGGGGCATAAAAAACAAGGAACCAAAAATGTATGAACTGCAGAAGGGTCCTGTATATTTGTTTTAATGCTGCCGCAAAATAAACATGATAAAGTGTGTTGCAAATTAAACTCACGCTTCTCTGACTGAAGAGCATTGTTGTAAAAATAACAACTTTCACTATTGTTTTCATTATCGTAGTTGTTTTTCAATGTGAAATAACTCTCAAAGACTGGTTTGTGTACAATTATTCGAATGCTAACTCATTACTGGACCTATACAATGACTTTATTTTGGGCAGTCGAGATCGTAAAGCGCCGAATGATCATGGCGAAACCAGCTGTATACAAGCCTTTGTTGGTCGATCTAAAGTTGGTTCGTCACAAACGCAGGTCGATCCAGCTACTAAATAAAATGTTGAATCACTGATAACATGTAAATATGAGAGAAAAAAGAAAGTCTACAAGTTTGTTTTTACTTTATTCTGTTTTTGCCATTTGTCTTGACTTGTACTCAGGGGCTTGATTTATATATAAATAGCTGTCATTTTGAATACAAAAGACTTGATTTTGTGAGTTTAAACTGAAATATATCTCATGTTGATAAAAAGCACCCTTCAGCTGAAATCCTAGGAGTCTGTATGTACACTTTTGCTAATTTCAAGAGTCAAAATCCCTACTCCTGGGTCAAGTGAAACCCCTGCATACAGTTTTTATTAACAAGAGGGCCATGAAGGCCCTGTATCGCTCACCTGACCTATTGACCTAAAGATCATCAAGATTAACATTCTGACCAAGTATCATTAAGATATGGTCATAAATGTGGCCTCTAAAGTGTTAACTAGCTTTTCCTTTGATTTGACCCCGTGACCTAGTTTCTGACTCGACATGACCCAGATTCAATATTGACCTAAAGATTATCAAGTTTAACATTCTGACTAAGTTTCATGAAGATACAGTCATAAATGTGGCCTCTAGAGTGTTAACAAGCTTTTCCTTTGATTTGATCTAGTAACCTAGTTTTTGACCCCACCTGACCCAGATTTAAACTTGACATATAGATCATCAAGATTAACATTCTGACCAAGTTTCATTAAGATATGGTCATAAATGTGGCCTCTGAAGTGTTAACTAGCTTTTCCTTTGATTTGACCCCATGACCTAGTTTTTGACCCAACATGACCCAGATTCAAACTTGTCCTAAAGATCATCAAGATTAACATTCTGACTAAGTTTCATGAAGATACTGTCTTAAATATGGCCTCTAGAGTGTTAACAAGTTTTTCCTTTGATTTGACCTGGTGACCTAGTTTTTGACCTCATCTAACCCAGATCTGAATCTGAGCTATAGATCATCAAGATTAACATTTCGACCAAGTTTCATTAAGATATGGACATAAATGTGGCCTCTACAGTGTAAACTAGCTTTTCCTTTGATTTGACTGGGTGACCTAGTTTTTGATCCTACATGACCCAGATTCAAACTGGACCTTAAGATCATCAATATTAACATTCTGACCAAGTTTCATGAAGATACAGTCATAAATGTGGCCTCTATAGTGTTAACAAGCTTACAAGCTTTTCCTTTGATTTGACCTGGTGACCTAGTTTTTGACCCCAGATGACCCAACATCGAACTCATCCAAGACTTTATTGAGGATAACACTCTGATCAAGTTTCATTAAGATTGGGCCAAAATTGTGACCTCTAGAATGTTAACAAGCTTTTCCTTTGATTTGATCTGGTGACTTAGTTTTTGACCCCAGATGACCCAATATCGAACTCATCCAAGATTTTATTGAGGGTAAAATTCTGACCAAGTTTTATTAAGATTGGGCCAAAAATGTGACCTCTAGAGTGTTAACAGTCAAATTCTTGCCGACGACGGACGGACGACTGACACAGGGCGATCACAAAAGCTCACCTTTGAGCACTTTGTGCTCAGGCTCAGGGGAGCTAAAAATAAAAAATAAAATTCTACCCCCACCCCCTTTTTAAACAAAATTTGGATAATAATCTAGGAATTAATTTATTATAGCCTAAACAAAGTTCAGATAAGCTTAAACCTGATTTATTCCTCAGCATTTGGACCACAATGGATGACTCCAATTATACAGGATGTATGAATCTCTAGTTACTGACAATTCACCGTTTTTAAATAACACAGTGATGATAAATGTTAGTTTTGGCAAAACAATTCTCAAAATGTCTAGAGGATGATGGCTGTATACTGCTCTGGGAAAAGTATCATCTGCAGAGATTTACCTGAAATTAAACAAAAAAAAACATGTCTTTATATAACTCCAAGTTGTATTAGCTCAATTCATTTTGTAACTAGAGACATATATTTATGAAAGAATTTTATATTTTTGGAAAACATAAAGGGAAATCACAACTAGAGCCTTTACAGATGACAGCAAACAGACGTGATGCAAACTTACAGACGGTCTTATAAGCATTCTACAGACAAAGTTTGGTAAACACTCATCTAGCAGTTCATGAGAAGTTGCTTAACGGTTCTATTTTAGCTCTAGTGGCCCCTAAAACCAATAACAGAAATATTTGAAACAAGCAAATTAGTGAATTGGTGTCCACCACTAAACGGTTTACAGGATTTACCCTTGAAGAAGCATTCTCTGCCTATAAAAATGCAAGTGAAGTCTCCTTCCAAAATCATTCATCAAAAACCATCTTTCTATATGCATAACAATGACCTTGACCCAACCTACTCAAAATGAAACAGATCCTGGATCGCTCACCTGAGTTATTGGGCCTACAGCCTCCAGTATTAACAGGCTTTTCCTTTGACCTAGTTTTTGACCCCACATGACCTAGATTCCAACATGGTGTATACATCATTAAGATAAACAAGTTTCAGATAGGATCATAAATGTGGTCTCTAATGTTAACAAGCTTTTCATGTGATTTGAGCACATGACCTAGTTTCTGACCCCACATGACCCAGATTTGAACTTGACTTATGAATAGCAAAATAAACATTCTGACCAAGTTTCATGAAGATAGGGTCAGTTAGGGACCATAACTCCTGAACCTATGATTAGATCTGAAAGATTTATCAATGAATCCAAATCTAGTGTTGTTAAAGATATCTTGCAAGTTTGTATCAAATCAAACCATAAACGAAGTCACTATATGGCTGCAAAAGCCAAAATAGCAAATTCTGGCCCTTTAAGGGGCCATAACTCTAGAACCAATAATGGGATCTGACCAGTTTTCGAAAGGAAGCGAGATATTATGCCAATACAAGCTGTGTGCAAGTTTAATTAAAAATTGATTGCAAAATGTGATCTCTATTGTGTTCACAAAAGATAATAGGTAAGGGTAGATTTCTCGGTAGCACAGAGCACCACAAATACAGCCTCAGAGCCACGCATTTGCAAAGTAGGCCCACAAAAAAAGAAGCTGCAACGGAAAAATATTACAGACGGGTTTCTTCAAAAATCCAACAAGTATATTTTAATTTTATGCAAAATACAGATAGAGGGGGAGGTAGAGGAAAGGGGGGTGGGGGGAGGGGATTGAAGGGGAAAGTAGAACAAGGATGAATATACAAAAGGAATGCTACGTTCCTTAATGAAGATGAAGATCGGATTAGAAATGATCGACTTAGAGTGCAGACAAGATTTATGACAGACACACACACACAGAGGAGTAAATCAATGTCTCCCTCACCACTGTGTGATGGAAGACATAATTAAATATCAAAGCTCTTGGCCCTGTGGTTTTGTACAGGAAAATTTTCATAGTTTTCCCTATATAATATAAATCTATATAAACCATGTGAGATTTACAGTCAACTTGTCCCCTTGTCAACTCGTCCCCGATTTGGTCATTTCGTCCCCCTCTGCGATTTCAAATTGGTCATTTTGTCCCCCTTTTTCGCCCTCCCTTTTTCAAAGGTATTTTTGAACAATTTTCAAAATAAGTATATTTAATGCTAAAAATATACATAGCTTTTCGTTTGTTTAAGAACTTTTTTGCTTCAAAAATTATCAATTTAACAAAGAGGATTTTCTGTTGTTA
The DNA here is from genome assembly GCF_021730395.1 of Mercenaria mercenaria. Classification (NCBI taxonomy): domain Eukaryota; kingdom Metazoa; phylum Mollusca; class Bivalvia; order Venerida; family Veneridae; genus Mercenaria; species Mercenaria mercenaria. The sequence goes on along the minus strand of NC_069361.1, from coordinate 61,914,485 downwards.
TTCTTTTTTTTTTTGTAAGTCTGCTACAACATGGTTGCTTCTTCAATGTTTGTATTTGGTGCTGCTTATTTTCAAACTCTTGAATAAGATTAAACTTTTTTAATAACAAATAATTTACTCAATCCAATCAACTATTAACACATTTCATTCAGTCAATCAACAATTTCTCATGCAGTTAGATACCATTAACACCTTCCAATAAGCCGAATCAACTACTTTTAATGTGCTTAATAACCTTTAACACCTTTCGTATATATATGTATAGGCTCATTCTACTTTTTTTTAGAAACCTCTGTCCCCCGACTTTTGAAGTTGTTTTTTTTATTATTATCTTAATGACAAAAATGAATATAAAGCATGTTGGTTACTTTTAGTAATACATATGTCAGAGATATCAGTTGTTTAGTTATTTCTTATTGTATTTCTAATTAAAACTTTCTTTTATTATGATCAGGGATAAGGATTAAGTATTGCTCTCTCTTTTCTTACTATGATTCTTAAAAAGTTAATTACTATATCATATTTTTGTTACTAAAGGCATTGCATTTATTTTTTTTACTTCATTTCAGTTAATTATCTTATATTTTCAGTATATTTCATTATTACTTTAACCAACCCAATTATTTAAAGTTAACCTCCATCAAAACTCACGATTTTCAAAGTCAAAGATATCATGAAAAAGAAGAGGACAGCAACTCTTGACTATTCAACAGCCTTGTCAATTGAATGAATACAAAAGTCGAAAAAGGGGCATAATTTTGTAAAAATGCAAAACAGAGTTATGGAACCTGTTTTCCCATTAGTGGGTACTGAGATACCTGCTTACATACAAAACCTTAAACAAAAATTTCTAAGTTGAAAAAGGGGCATAATTTTGTAAACAAGAGGGTCATTGACCCTAAAGCGCTCACCTGTGTACAAGGCTTCAAGTGTGTTTGTGTAAGTACAGAGTTAGGTTTCTTCTATGTTAACCTATACTATATACATGTCCTACACATTTTTGAACCTAGGGCAATAATTTGAATAATTACTGTAGACATTACAAATCTGATATCACATGCCAAATATCAAGGCTCTAGCTATTACTGATTCAGAGAAGAAGATTTTCAATGTTTCTTATATATAAGTCTATAGTAGTAAATGTCAGACACAGGCATGGCCATTTTATTGACCTTAGAGCCATAATTTGGACAGTTATGGTAGAGAGTCAAAAGTCAAACCCTTATATCACATGCCAAAAAGCTCTAGATAAAAGGATTTTTAAAGTCTGATAGCTGAAAACCTATTTTTAACCAACAAGACCCATATGTTCAATGAACTGGAACCATCTAACAACTTTGAAAGAGGGCTACCCTGAGATCATTTGTGTAAAGTTTCATCAAAATACATTCAGTAGTTTTGGAGGAGATGTTGTTATAAAGAAATTGTTGATGAAAAGTGACCAAGCCCTCTGGCGGCTGTGTTTTTTGACGAATCAGAAAAATTTGAACAGTATTTGTAGAAGGTCACACAAGGACAATTTGTGTGAAATTATTTTAAAATCAGGCTACAGTTTTATACAAGAAGATTTTCTAAGTTTCTACTATATACATAAAGGGAAAAGTGACCATGCCCCTGGCAGCCATGTTTTTTGACAAATCAGAATAATCTGAACAATCTTGGTAGAGGGTCAAACCATTTGTGTAAAATTATTTAAAATCGGGCAAGCAGTTTCACACAAGAAGATTTTTAAAGTTACCACTATATACATATAGGGAAAAATGACCATGCCCTCTGGCAGCCATGTTTTTTGACAAATCAAAATAATTTGAACAATCTTGGTAGAGGGTAACACAAGGACCATTTGTATAAAATTATTCTAAAATTGGGCCAGCAGTTTCACACAAGAAGAATTTTAAAGTTCCCACTATATACATATAGGGAAAAGTGACCACGCCCTCTGGCGGCCATGTTTTTTGACGAATCAAAATAATTTGAACAACATTGGTAGAGGGTGACATAAGGACCATTTGTGTGAAATTATTTCAAAATCGGACCATCGGTTTAGGAGGAGATGTCATTTGAAGAATTTTCTATTTTTAGTTCTGGCGGCCCCTATGTGCAACCAAGCAAAACCGTTTGAATAATTTTGGGAGAGGACCATCCAAGAAATATCCATGCCAAGTTTCATCAAAATCCATTCAGTGGTTATGGAGGAGATGTCTTTTAAACACAATTGTTGACGACGGACAGACGCGCGCATGCACTCACGACGGACACAGCGTGATCACAATAGCTCACCATGTGCATTGCTCAGGTCAGCTAAAAAGCAAAACAGAGTTATGTGACTTGTGCAATGTAAGTCAGTTTATCACAGTAAATAAGTGTGTAAAGTTTCAATCCATTCCCACATGTGGTTACTGAGATACCAGCTTACATATAATAACTTAACCAAATCGGGACGCGGACGCCAATGCACGGGCGAGTCCAATAGCTCTACCTATTCTTGGAATAGCTGAGCTAAAAATGCCTCATATAAATATAGGGGGACGAAATGGCCAAAAGGGGGACAAGTCGACCAAATTTTATCGTGAGGGGGATGAAATGACCTATTTTGGGGGACGAAATGACCAAACAGGGGACGAGTTGACTTGGGGACGAGTTGACTGGGGGATGAGTTGACTTGATACTCCCATGTGACCCCCAGGGCATGGCCATACTTGACCCTGAGGGATAATTTGAACAAACTTGGTAGAGCAGCATTAGATGATGCTACATACTAAATATCAAAGCCCTAGGCCCTGTGGTTTTGGACAAGAGTTTTGTATGGAATTCAATTCTTTGAACAATTTTCAAAGAAGACCATCCAAGGAACATCCCTGTGAAGTTTCATCAAAATTGACCTTGTGATGTTGTTTAAAGGAAAATGTGCTATGTACGATGGACGACGACAGACAATCACTGACCACAATAGCTCATCCTTGAGAGCTTCGTGCTCAGGTGAGCTAAATAGACTGATCAATGCATGTAAAAGTTATGGCCTAAGATCTTATATGATCTTTGAATTATACCCCCACAATATGGCCATGTCACAGAACTAAGCCAATGTCAAAGCCGAACTTGCTTGACTTTTGACCTACTGATCTCAAAATCAACAGAGGTCATCTGCTGGTCATGACCAACCTCCCTATTAAGTTTCTTGATTCTAGGCCCAAGCGTTCTGAAGTTATTGTCTGAAAACCGGTTAAATATTCTGGGTCACTGTGACCTTGACCTGTGACCTAAAAATAATTAGGGGTCATCTGCTGGTCATGACCAACCTATCAATTTTCATGATCCTAGGCCCAAATGTTCTCAAGTTATCATCCGGAAACTTAACTGTTTCGTGTCATTGTGACCTTGACCTTTGACCTACTAATCTCAAAGTCGAACTTGACCTGTATTTTATCATGTTACATCTGTGTATAAAAATTTATGATCCTAGGCCCAAGTGTTCTCAAGTTATCATCCAGAAACCATTTAACTGTTCCGGGTCACTGTGTACTTGACCTTCGACCTACTGACCTCAATGTCAAACTTGACCTGTATTTTATAATGTTACATCTGTGTACCAAAAATTATGATCCTAGGTCAAAGCATTCTCAAGTTATCATCCAGAAACCGTTTAACTGTTCAGGGTCACTGTGACCTTGATCTTTGACCTACTAACCTCAAGTGGAACTTGACCTGTATTTTCTGATGTTACACCTGTATGCCAACTAGATGCTCACGGGCAACATGTCGAGCCTGCCAGCTGTCAAACGGACTAGGAGTTGCACATGACACCCTGTCTCATTGAGGCAAACATTTACGCCAAATAAAAATGATTGCAAAAAGTTACAATATAAGTTATTATAGTAACAACAAAGGGAAGTAAATCTTTAAAAAAATCTAAGTCCACACAAAAATTCTTCCCATACAATTGTGCCAAGTTACATCAAAATCCCTCCATGCATGAACAAGAGCGCCGCCAAGCGGGGCAATATACACCCGAAGGGTTACATCAGAGGATGGGAGCAAAATTTAAAGAACTTGACTGTTGAAGCCCAAAGGACAGGAACAACAAAAAAGAAAAAAATCCCCAAAAAAAAATTTCTAAGTCCACAAAAAAATTCTTACCAGGTAAAGTTATGTCAAAATACATCTAAAAATTGGATGTACCATCCATGTTGTACCACAGAAAAGTGGTCTCGGTTTTTCCCTACGGCCAATAATATAAAAGTTTCAAAATAAGCTATTTATAGTAACAAAAAAGGGAAGTAATTCAAAAACAAGATGGACCATGATGGTCCTGAACGCATCACCTGTCCCAACATGACCAGTTTGAAACTGAGTTATGACGTCATTTTTTTTCTATATTTGACATAGTGACCTAGTTTTTGAATCATGTGACAGTTTTGAACCTGACCTAGATATCATAAGTGACATTCAGACCAACTTTCATCAGATCCCATTAAAAAAATGGCTCTAGAGGGGTCACAAGGTTTTTCATTATTTGACTATGACCTAGTTATTGACGGCACGTGACCCAATTTCGAACTTGACCCAGTATCATCAAGGTGAACATTCTGACCCAATTTTCATGAAGATCCATTCAAAAGTATGGCTCTAGAGAGGTCACAAGTTTTTCTATTTTTAGACCTATGACCTAGTTTTTGACAGGTTGCTGACCCAGTTTCAAACGACCTAGATATCACTTAAGATGAACATTCGACCAACTTTATACAGATCCATGAAAAATTGGCTCTAGAGAGGTCACAAGGTTTCATATTGACCTACTGACCTAGTTTTGAGAGTTACATGACCCAGTTTCAAACTGACTTGATAATCATCAAGGTGAATTTGGACCAATTTTCATGATTGAATCTTGTGAAAATATGGCCTCAAGAGAGGTCACAAGGATTTTTTATTTTTAGACCTACTGACCATCAGTTTTTAACCACAAGTTGACCCACTTTCGAATTGGCTAGATATCTCAAGATGAACATTCAGACCAATTCTACGATCCCATGAAAAATATGGGCCTCTAGGAGGTCACAAGGTTTTTTTTATTATTTGACCTACTGACTAGTTACTGACGGCACGTGACCAGTTTCGAACTGACTAGATATCATAAGGTGAACTTGACCATTTTCATGAATGATCCATCAAAAGTATGACCTCTAGAGGGTCACAAGGTGTTTTCATTTTTAGACCTAATGACCTAGTTTTTGACCGCAGCTGACCCAGTTTCAAACCTGACCTAGATATCTATCAAGATAAATTCAGCCAACTTTCATACAATCCCATGAAATAATGCCTCTAGGATGGTCACAAGGTTTTTCTATATAATTGACTACTGACCTAGTTTTTGAAGGCACGTGACCCAGATTACGAACTGACCTAGATCATCAAGGAAACATTTTGACCAATTTTCATGAAGATCTTTTGAAAAAATATGGCCTCAGAGAGGTCACAATGTTTTTCTAATTTTTAGAATCTACTGACCTAGTTTTTGACCGCACTGACCCATTTCGAACTAGACCAGATATCATCAAGATAATACATTTGAACAACTTTTCCATAAAGATCCATAAAAAATTGTGACCTTAGAGAGGTCACAAGCAAAAGTTTTACGCACGGACGCACGGACGGACGGACGCGGACGTTCGGACGCTGCGTGATCACAAAAGCTCACACTGTCACTTTGTGACATGTGAGCTAAAAAATTATTGGAAGAGAACAAAAAGGGATCTGCCAAATAAAAACAAGAGCACTGCAATGCAGAGCAATATACACAAAGCAAAGTCATATATGACCTTTGACCCCTAAGTGTGACCTTGACCTTGAAGCGAGTCATCCAAAACATGCGCTCTGCACGTCGCCTCAGTGTGGTGAACATTTGTGCCAAGTTTCTTTGAAATCATTCAAGCAGTTCAAGAGTTATAGAGCGGACAAGAAACACACTCATGTGACCTTTCACTCCTAAGTGTGACTTTGACCATGAAGCTAGTCATCCGAAACAAGCGCTCTGCACGTCATCTCAGTGTGGTGAACATTTGCGCCAAGTTTCTTTGAAATCCTTCAAGCAGTTCAAGAGTAAAAGAGCGGACACCAAACACACTCATATGACTTTTGACCCCTAAGTGTGACCTTGACCTTGAAATTACACATCCAAAATATGCGCTCTGCACGTCGTCTTGGTGTAGTGAACATTTGTGTCAAGTTTCTTTGAAATCCTTCAAGGGGTTCAAGAGTTACAGAGCTGACATGAAATTGCTAACGGACGGACAGACGGACACCGGGACCATAACATAATACGTCCCTTCGGGCGAATAAAAAGAAATGCTCTGGACAAAGTCATTCTTGTATCTGACCTTTGACTTCTAAGTGTGACCTTGACCTTAGACTTAGGGTCCTGGTTCTTGCGCATGACACTCCGTTACATGTTTGTGAACATTTGTGCCAAGTTACATCAAAATCCCTCCATGCATGAAGAAGAAATGCTCCGGACAAAGTCATTATTGAATTTGACCTTTGACCTCCAAGTGTGACCTTGACCTTTGAGATAGGAAACTGTGGTTTGCGCAAGACACTCAGGCTCACTGAGGTTAACATTCATGCCAAATATAAACGAGATTGCTCCATGCATGTCAAAGTTATGGTCCGGACAAACAAATCCGGACGGACGCATGCAAGGACGCACTGACACACGCACGCAAATATACACAACTATGTCTTCGCTTTCGCAAGCGGGCTCGACAAAAATTATTTAAATTGGTCAAGCCTTTCATGAGTTATTGTCCGGAAACCATGACAAGAGGGTCATGATGACCCTGGATCACTCACCTGAGTAACATGAGCTACAAGTTTTAAATGTCAAACCGATGCTAAAATGTTAAAAAGTAGGTCAGTAGGTCATACTTATGGTCACTGAAAGTCAGTTTTAAAATCGGCGTGCAAAACTGTACATGTCATCCAAATTTCAAGGCTGTATTTTAAAAAACAAGAAAAGAGGTCAGTAGGTCACACTCAAGGTCACTGAAAGTCAGTTTTAAGATCAGTGTGCAAAACTGTACCTGTCATCCAAATTTCAAGGCTGTATCTTAAACAAGAGGGCCATGATGGCCCTATATCGCTCACCTGTTATCATTGCACTTAAGGACAAGTCTTCAAGGTCAAAAGATCATAATAGAAATCAATCAAAAGAATTATGAGAAAATATAGTTGAAATTTTCTTTAAGTAACTTTAAAAACAAGATTTGAAAACTTTTTGTAGAGGTCCACTAGGCAATGCTACATGTCAAATATCTAAGCTCTTCTGGTTTATTTTTAGAAAATTTTGAAGATTTTTCTATGTACAATCAAGTAACCCTATGGGGCAGGGTCAATTTGACCCCAGGGGTCATGATTTGAATAAACTTTGTAAAAGTCTAACAGGCAATGCTACATGTCAAATATCTAAGATCTAGGCCTTCTGGTTTATTTTTAGAATTTTTTAAAAAAATTTTCCAATGTAAAATCAAGTGACCCCTAGGGCGGAGTCAATTTTGACCCTGGGGGACAAGGTTTGAACAAATTTTGTAGAGGTCCACTAGGCAATGCCACATGTCAAATATCTAGTCTCTAGGCCTTCTAGTTTATTTTTAGAAATTTTTTGAAGATTTTCCTATGTAAAATCAAGTGACCCCTGGGCGGGGTCAATTTTGACCCAGGGGGTCATGATATGAACAAATTTTGTAGAGGTCCACTAGGTAATGCTACATGTGAAATATCTAAGCTCTAGGCCTTCTGGTTTATTTTTAGAAAACTTTTGAAGATTTTCCTATGACCCCTGGGGCGGGGTCAATTTTGACCCCGGGGTCATGATTTGAACAATTTTAGTAGAGGTCCACTAGGCAATGCTACATGTCAAATATCTAAGCTCTAAGGCTTCTGGTTTTTGAGAAGAAGATCTTTAAAGATTTTCTTATGTAAAATCAAGTGACCCCTGGGGCAGGGTCAATTTTGACCCAGGGGTCATGATTTGAACAAACTTGGTAGAGGTCCACTAGGCAATGCTTCACACCAAATATCTTAGCTCTAGGGCTTCTGGTTTTTGAGAAGAAGATTTTTAAAGTTTTTCCTTTCAGTTGCCATGGCAACCAGAGTTCTGCATGGAATTCAATTCTTTGAACAATTTTGAAAGGAGGCCATCCAAGGAATATCCCTGTGAAGTTACATCAAAATTGGCCGGTTGGTTTAGGAGGAGATGTTGTTTAAAGGAAAGTGTGGACGGACGCCGGACGGACAGACGCCGGACGGTGAGCGATCACAATACCTCACCCTGAGCACTTTGTGCTCAGGTGAGCTAAAAACAAGAAAGTAGATCAGTAGGTCAAATTCATGGTCACTGAAGGTCAGGTGAGCTAACCTGTACATGTTATAAACATTTCAAGGCAGTATCTTAAAAAAACAAGGAAGTAGGTCAGTAGGTCACATTCATGGTCACTGAAAGTCAGTTTTAAGATCGGTGTGCTAAACTGTACATGTCATCCAAATTTCAAGGCTGTATCTTAAACAAGAGGGCCATGATGGCCCTATAACGCTCACCTGAGTAAAGTTGCTTGCTTGAACAAATTTCTTTGCTAAAGCTTCAAAAACAAGAAAGTAGGTCAGTAGGTCATATTCATGGTCACTGAAAGTCAGTTTTAAGATTAGTGTGCAAAACTGTACATGCCATCCAAATTTCAAGGCTGTATCTTAAAAAACAAGAAGTAGGTCATCAGGTCAAGGTCAAAGTCGGGTGGGTCACTGGGTCATCCGGTAAATATAATTAAACAGTCTTGGAAATATGATCTGATAATATTTGAAGTATTTTTTCCTATATAACCATATAGCAAGTGACCCCTGGGGCGCCCTCTTTTCACCCAGGGGCATAATTTGAACAATCTTGTTAGAGATCAGCTAGGCAATGATACAAACAAAATATCAAAGGCATATGCCTTGAACTTTCAGAAGAAGATTTTAAATTTTTTTTCCTATGTATGTCAATGTAAAATTAGGGAACTACGCTTCTTTTCACCCCAGGGGAATAATTTGAACAATTTTGGTAGTAGACCACCAGGCAATGCAACATACCAAATATCAAAATGATAGACCTTGCAGTTTCAGGCAAGAAGATTTTTAAAGTTTTTTCCTGTATATGTCTATGTAAAACTAGGGAACCCCGTGGCAGGGCCTCTTTTCACCACAGGGGAATAATTTTAACAATCTTGGTAGTGGACCTCAAGGCAATGCTACATACCAAATATCAAAAGCCTAGGTCTTGTGGTTTTAGACAAGAAGATTTTAAAAGTTTTTTTCCTATACAAGTCTATAGAAACAATGTGACCCCCCAGGGTGGGGCCATATTATATCCTAGGGGCATAATTTAAACAATCTTTGTACAGTCCACTAGATGATGCTACATAATAAATATCAAAGCCCTAGGCCTTATGGTTTTGGACAAGAAGATTTTCAAAGTTTTTCCCTATATATGTCTATGTAAAACTAGGGAACCCCGTGGCAGGGCCTCTTTTCACCACAGGGGAATAATTTTAACAATCTTGGTAGTGGACCTCAAGGCAATGCTACATACCAAATATCAAAAGCCTAGGTCTTGTGGTTTTAGACAAGAAGATTTTAAAAGTTTTTTTCCTATACAAGTCTATAGAAACAATGTGACCCCCCAGGGTGGGGCCATATTATATCCTAGGGGCATAATTTAAACAATCTTTGTAGAGGCCCACTAGATGATGCTACATACTAAATATCAAAGCCCTAGGCCTTATGGTTTTGGACAAGAAGATTTTCAACGTTTTTCCCTATATAAGTCTATATAAACCATGTGACCCCCGGAGCGGGGCCATATTTGACCCTAGGGGCATAATTTGAACAATCTTGTTAAAGATCCACTAGGTAATGCTACACACCACATATAAAAGGCCTAGGCCTTGAACTTTCAGATGAGAAGAACTTTATTTTTTTTTCCTATATAAGTCTATGTTCAACTTGGTACCCCCAGGGCAGGGCCTCTTTTCACCCCAGGGGCATAATTTGAACAATTTTGGTAGAGAAACACTAGGAAAGGCAACATACCAAATATCAAAAGTCTTTGCCTTGCAGTTTCAGACAAGAAGATTTTTAAAATTTCTTTCCTATAATTATAAGTCCATGTAAAACTTGTTTTGTTTGTTTGTTTGTTTTGGGTTTAACGCCGTTTTTCAACAGTATTTCAGTCATGTAACGGCGGGCAGTTAACCTAACCAGTGTTCCTGGATTCTGTACCAGTAAAAACCTGTTCTCCGCAAGTAACTGCCAACTTCCCCCACATGAATCAGAGGTGGAGGACTGATGATTTCAGACACAACATCGTTTATCAAATAGTCACCGAGAACATGCGCCCCGCCCGAGGATCAAACTCGCGATCCCGCGATCCGTAGACCGACCCTCTTACCTACTGAGCTAAGCGGGCGGGTCTATGTAAAACTTGAGACCCCCCGGGGCAGGGCCTCTTTTTACCCCAGAGGCATAATTTGAACAATTTTGGTAGAGGACCACAAGGCAATAAGAAATACCAAATATCAAAAGCAAAGGCCTTGCAGTTTCAGACAAGAAGATTTTTAAAGTTTTTTCCTATATAAGTCTATGTAAAACTTGTGATCCCCAGGACGGGGCCTCTTTTCACCCCAGGGGCACAATTTGAATAATTTTGATAGAGGACCATAAGATTATGTCACACGCCAAATATCAAGGCTCTACGCCTTGAGGTTTTGGACAAGAAGATTTTTAAAGTTTTTCCTTTTGGTTGCCATGGCAACCAGAGTTCTGCATGGAATTCAATTCTTTGAACAATTTTGAAAGGGGGTCATCCAAGGATCATTTCTGTGAAGTTTGGTGTAATTCTGCCCAGTGGTTTTCTAGGAGAAGATTTTTTTAGAAAATGTTGCGAACGGACCACGCACGACGGACCAACAGACCGACCGAAAAGCTCACTCCTATATACCCCCCTTCATTTTGTGTGGGTACAACAAAATTTCTACATAGATGTCAAGGTTATTGTCCAGTATAAAAAAAATCCAAACACTGAACAGACATTTGGACAACTATGTCTTCACTTTCCACAAGCAGGCTCCACAAAAAGCATCAAAACTAAACTGAAATTCTAAGGAAAACACAGGCATAATCCTGAAAATTTTGGGGGAATAATCATGGAATACTGGTGCAAGAGTAATGACCTTTGTGTCATACGATGTTGGTGATTACTGGGAAAAATGATTAATGTCTGAATAAAATAGCTTCTGTAATATGAGAAATATAGTGAAAATGCCTACAAAATTACCTAAGTAACTAGATGTGTGTCCATAGAACACAGGTGCCCCCCACTCCTGCCACTGTAACATGGTTTAATGACTCAGGTTAAACAATTTTTAAGATGTTTGCAACAAAAACTTTTAAGAACTTTATGTGTATTTTTCACTTAGTTGGCCGTAACTCTGGCCTAGCTGAGTAAATTCCTAAAGAGAACACTTCATATAGAGACCATACCATAGCTCTTCGCATTCTTCGATTTTTCAAAAAAAAGTGGTTTTTACAAGAGCACCGGTTACGATTAAAAATGTAAACAATGGACTCTGTCTGTAAATTATTTGAATCAATGAATGATCGTCGATCTCAGTCATAATATTGATTTACAGTGAATGCTAATGACTCCATGTGTTGCAGAAAGGTATTTAGTTTGCAACTGTAATTTCCTATCAATTGATATCCTCTCAAAACTGGTAAAGTAATTGCTTATATTTGGACAAAGCCCACTATCTTTGCCATTTGCCAGCTGCTTAAAAGGCAAATATGTAAGATTCAGTGTAAGTTATATTTCACTGGTACTACCAGTTAGTAAGTTCATACTCTAAAAAACACGTCAGAGAAATTTGGGCAGTTTTGACCGATTAAAACATTTACAGCATTAGATTATATTTTTTCTTTACACGAAAATTGCCGTTAGGTAACAATGCGAATACGCCGATAATCCGGAGTAGGCCGATTATGTGTTATTGTCACAAAACTGTTCCAGTTCACGTAATGTAATCGGTGCACTTAAACTGCCTAGCTATAGCTACTGCTGTTATAGGGAAGTGGTAGAGTGTCTGCCTCAGGTGTGAGAGGTCCTGGGTTCGAGTCCAAGTTAGAGCTTAACAATTTTCATTCTGCTACAGCATCTTTTTGCTGTTAAAGGACTGTTCCAGTTGTTCTATATTTTTAGCACACAGTATCATGGATCATTATTTAGAAATCCAGATCAGAGTTGAATGTTAAATCAAATGCACCCAAGAAGAAAATATTCGCTATATTATGTCCCTTTGATGTTTCTGCTTTCCAGGTTCAAGAAGAGTTACATTTTCTTGATCACAAAATTTTCTTTTACATGAAAATATTAAATGCTCATAACTCTATGTTTCTGCTTAAAATATTGTCAATATATCTATTTTTGAGAAATATATGGACATTTGTCTTCATTTCAAAGCTTTTTAACTTCATACCTATGACTTGAAAAACTTACGTACTATCTCTACTTCATAGGCTATAAAACAATCCTCTTAATGTTTTATGATTCTAGGTCAAGTACATTTTAACATACATGTTTCACAAACTTTTTTTTTTGAGTAAGTCTGGACAAGAAGTCTGGTCTTGTGTTGTGAAATAATGACTGTAGGTAAAATATTTTCGGAGCTACCCACGACAAAACATTAAAATGACAATTTTTTCCTAGGTCAGGGGCCATAACTCCTACAATACTGAATGAATCTGGACGCAAAAACCCAGGTGCACAACTGCACATGCTGACCAACATTCCTGTAAACTTTGGTGACTCTAGGTCAAATACTTTTGGAGCTACACGTGACACAACATTAAAATGACCAATTTTTAACTAAGTCAGGAGCCATAACTCCTACATGACTGAATGAATCGGGACGCGAAACCCCAGGTGCACAACTGCACATGCTGACCAACATTCCTGTAAACTTCGGTGACTCTAGGTCAAATACTTTTGGAGCTAGGCGCGACACAACACTAAAATGACCAATTTTTACAAAGTCAGGGGCCATAACTCATACACGACTGAATGAATCCGGATGCGAAACCCCAGGTGCACAACTACACATGCTGACCAACATTCCTTTAAAGTTTTGTGACTCTACGTCAAATACTTTTGGAGCTAGGCGTGACACAACATTCTCGGAAGGACGGACGGACGGACAAGAGCAAATCTATATGCCCCCACCACTCACTCACTCATTTTGATGTTGTGAAGTTTCATTAAATTGTGTCAAGGGGATGAGGAGAGTTGGTGCGCACAAGATTGCATATGCAGACTGTATATATATAGTATACTAACCAAAATCAAAGTCCTGTAACTCTGCAATTTTTTTTTCTGAAAGAACCTAACATGCACCATGTACAACTACAGTTGTTACTGAACACTTGTGTGAAGTTTCATTAAATTGTGTCAAGGGGATGAGGAAAGTTGGTGCACACAAGATTGTGTCTACGGACAGACAGAAGGACAGACGGACGGACAGACAACCTGAAACCAGTATACCCCCCCTTACAACTTTGTTGTCGGGGGGTACAATAACAGAGATAAAGTGAAAGTGCATCAAAACTTTAACCAAGGAGTGGCTGTGGAACAGACGCCAACACAGCAGCCAATGCCGGATTGAGTAGGAGAGTTCTCCATATATTTTGTATAGTTGAGCTTAAAGTACAGAATTCTAATTAAAAGTACAACTTTTGAGTTAATTCTATTCACAGTTTGTACAAGCCATGTTAAATTTTTATCTATACAGATGACTTGTTACATTTTCAATTACCATTCCATTATTTCAAGATTTCTAAGTCAGGGGCAATAACTCTAGTCTTGCTGCATGAAATCTCTAACAAAATCCCAGGTGCACAACTTCACACACTAAATAATATTCCTGGAGTGTTTCATTATCCTCGGTCAAATACTTTTTGAGATATATGCGACCCTTTTTATACATATTTCTGACTAAGTCTAGGGCCATAACTCTGGTCTGGCTGTGTGAAATCCAAGCAACTTCACATGCTGAATAACAATCCTGTGAGGTCTGATGACGCCACATCAAATACTTTTTCAGATATGCATGGCACAAATCTGGACAGATGAAAGGAAGGATGGACAAGGGCAATTCTAAGTAACCCCCTCTAAAAAAATATTTTGAGGGCAAAAAAAAAAAAATTTGTTTTATCTTCAAGTGTGAGCTTGACTTTGAGCTAGTGGTTTGAGTCTTACATGTGACAAATGTTGTGATGAGATGTTGTTCAAAGAAAACAAGAGCTGTCTGAGGACAGCATCGCTCGACTATTCAACAGCCTCGTCAATCGAATGAAGACAAAAGTCGAAAAACAGGCATAATCTTGTAAAAATGCAAAACAGGGTTATGGAACCTGCACAGTGCATATTCAGCTTATGACAGTGGACAAGTGTGTGAAGTTTCAATCCATTCCCATTAGTGAGTACGGAGATACCAGCTTACATACAAAACCTTAACCAAAAATTAACAAGAACAAGAGTTGTCCATAAGACAGTCAATGTTCGACAATTCGAATTATTGTCCCAGAAGCAGGAAAATGTTATCCTAAATGTTACAATATCTACAGAGTTTCAATCCAGTATCTGCATCATTTTTGGAGATAATAACTTGCATGCAAAACTTTAACCAGAAGATTTATGTTCAAAAGGGACATAATCTGATCAAAATGCATGTCAGAGTTATGGGACTTGATGCAATCAACTAGTTTTATAACCCCGAAGGCACATGTGAAGTTTCAATTTAATATCTGCATTTGTTCTGCAGATAGTCTCTTGCACGCAAAACTTTAACCATAATTTTCTAAGTCTAAAAGGGGGCATAATTTGCCCAAAATACATGTCAGAGTTATGGGACTTGACCCAGTGAGGTTGGTAATTGTTCTAAAAACAAGAGCTGTCTGTAAGACAGCCAATACTCGACTTTTCTAAATATTGTCCCAGAAGCAGGAAAATATTACCCAAAATGTTAAAATATCTAAACAGTTTTAAGTTCAAAAGGGGACATAATTTGACCAAAATACATGTCAGAGTTATGGGGCTTGATGCTATCAACTAGTTTTATAACCCCGAAGGCACATGTGAAGTTTCAACTTAATATCTGCATTAATTTTGTTAGTTGAGTTATTTGAAAATCCATCCATGGATGACAAAGATATGGACCTGACACGCCCATCAATGCACTATCCTTTAACATCTAAGTGTGACCTTGACCTTTGAGCTACGGACCTGGGTCTTGCACGCGACACATCGTCTTACTGTGGTACACATTCATGCCAAGTTATTTGAAAATCAATCCATGGATGACAAAGATATGGACCGGACACGCCCATCAATGCACTATCCTTTAAAGTCTAAGTGTGACCTTGACCTTTGAGCTACGGACCTGGGTCTTGCGCGCGACACGTCGTCTTACTGTGGTACACATTCATGCCAAGTTATTTGAAAATCCATCCATCGATGACAAAGATATGGACCGGACACGCCCATCAATGCACTATCCTTTAATGTCTAAGTGTGACCTTGACCTTTGAGCTACGTACCTGGGTCTTGCGCGCGACATGTCGTCTTACTGTGGTACACATTCATGCCAAGTTATTTGAAAATCCATCCATCGATGACAAAGATATGGACCGGACACGAAAATTGCGGACAGACTGACAGACCGACGGACCGACAGACGGTTCAAAAACTATATGCCTCCCTTCGGGGGCATAAAAAAATAAGTTTTAAATCTATATGCCTTTTAGTAATAGCTGTATGTACTTGCACGCAAAACTTTAACCAGGATTTTCTAAGTCTAAAGGGGGCATAATTTGGCCAAAATGCAGGTCAGAATTATGGAACTTGATGCTATTAACTAGGTTTATAACCCCGAAGACACATGTGAAGTTTCAATTCAATATCTTCATTAGTTTTGGAGATAGTAACTTGCATGTAAAACTTTAACCAGGACTTTCTCAATCCAAAAGGGGGCATGACTTGCTCAAAATATGTGTCAGAGTCATAGAACTTGACCCAGTGAGGTTGGTAATTGACCTAGAGAAGAAAAAACAAGAGCTGTCTCCATAGGATGACACATGCCCCCGATGGCACTTTGAATGAATAGTTATGGCTGATGTTAGAGTTTAGGACCTTTGACCTACGGACCTGGGTCTTGCGCGCGACATGTCGTCTTACTGTGGTACACATTCATGCCCAAAAATTTTAAAATCCATGCATGAATGACAAAGTTATGGACCGGACACGCCCATCAATGCACTATCATGAAATATGACCTTTAATGTCTAAGTGTGACCTTGACCTTTGAGCTACGGACCTGGGTCTTGCGCATGACACGTCGTCTTACTGTGGTACACATTAATGCCAAGTTATTTGAAAATCCATCCATGGATGACAAAGATATGGACCGGACACGAATGCACTATCATGAAAAATGACCTTTAACGTCTAAGTGTGACCTTGACCTTTGAGCTACGGATCTGGGTCTTGCGCGAAACACGTCGTCTTACTGTGGTACACATTCATGAAAATTATTTGAAAATCCATCCATCGATGACAAAGATATGGACCGGACACGAAAATTGCGGACAGACTGACAGACCGACAGACGGAGACGGTTCAAAAACTATATGCCTCCCTTCGGGGGCATAAAAAGTTTCAAAGCTTTATGCCATAAAATGATAGCTGTATATACTTGCAGGCAAAACTTTAAGCAAGGTGTGACACCGATGCCGATGCCAGGATGAGGAGAATAGCTAGACTATTCTTCGGATAGTTGAGCTAAAAAGAGGGCATATTTTGGCCAAAATGCAGGTCAGAGTTATGGGACTTGATGCTATAAACTAGTTCTATAACCCCGAAGACACATGTAAACTTTCAATTCAATATCTGCATTAGTTTTGGAGACAGTAACTTACATGTAAAACTTCAACCAGGATTTTCTAAGTCCAAAAGGGGGCATAATTTGCTAAAAATACATGTCAGAGTTATGGGACTTGACCCAGTGAGGGTGGCAATTGACCTAGAAAAAGAAAAAATAAGTTTCAAAGCTATATGCCTTTAAATGATATGTACTTGAATGCAAAACTTTAACCAAGGTGTGGTGCCAATGCCAGGGTGAGTAGAATAGCTAGACTATTCTTTAAATAGTCGAGCTAAAAATGTGGATTGACAGATGGACGGATGCCAGACAGATTCAGACCTATGGATGCTGGCAGTGAGCGACTAAAAAAGCTCACCCTTAGCACTTTATCAAGGGGTCACACGGAAATATTTGCACAATTTCAGAGAAGTCCATAAAAGGGTATTTCAGACCAGGTTCTACAAAGACCCATCTAGAAGTTAATGAGAGAATGTAGTTTTTAGGAATTTCTATTTTTAGCACTTTTTGCTCCTAAAAGGATATAGCCCAACCATTCATACAAATATCAAAAGGTCAACACAAGAATGTTACAGATTAAGTTTGGTGAACTGCAGTTACTGAAGAGATCCTGGCAAAATGTGTGTGTGCATCACCACAATATCTATAGTGATCTATATTAAATTTTGCACTAAATTTCATGAAATTCCATCAATAGGAATTTATGAAAAACAAGAGCACTGCAATGCAGAGCAATATACACAAAGCAAAGTCATATATGACCTTTGACCCCTAAGTGTGACCTTGACCTTGAAGCGAGTCATCCAAAACATGCTCTCTGCACGTTGCCTCAGTGTGGTGAACATTTGTGCCAAGTTTCTTTGAAATCCTTCAAGCAGTTCAAGAGTCACAGAGCGGACACAGCAAAGTCATATATGACCTTTCACTCCTAAGTGTGACCTTGACCTTGAAGCTAGTCATCCGAAACAAGTGCTCTGCACGTCATCTTAGTGAGATGAACATTTGTGCCAAGTTTCTTTGAAATCCTTCAAGCAGTTCAAGAGTTACAGAGCGGACACAAAACACACTCATATGACCTTTGACCCCTAAGTGTGACCTTGACCTTGAAATGAGACATCCAAAACATGCGCTCTGCATGTCGTCTTGGTGTGGTGAACATGTGTCAAGTTTCTTTGAAATCCTTCAAGGGGTTCAAGAGTTACAGAGCGGACAAGAAATTGCTAACGGACGGACACTGGGACAATAACATAATACGTCCCTTTGGGCGTATAATAATACTATATGTGAGCAAAGGCCATGTGCTAATTAATAATTACTTGAGGCTTGGTGATTCTACTTCCTAAATTATAGCATTTTCAATTTCAGGCAGACTGATGCATGCAGGCACAGACTGACGGACATACTACAGACAGCTGGACCAATAATGCCAAAACAATATCCCTTAGCCTTAAACGGGGGATAAAAATATGACTGATTACTTTTGAGATTCTGATAGAAGTTTGGACTACAAATCCTGGAGACCTATAATTAAACCTGAATGTCATTTTGCCTTCCTTTAAGGTAGATCAACCAGAAGTGATGGCGTAATGTCCAGATAACATAGAATAAAGCTTGGGTTCCGCATACGTAAATCAAAATCATTTTATGAAGTAATGGTACCCATGTATAATTTATTACAACGGCAAGGTTATTATCTTTCTACAGTTTAAGTATAATATAACAAGAGCACCGCCTACAGGTGCCATCGCACATCTACAAGTGCTAGATAATATGTGAGAAAAGAATTATAGTTCAGATTTAAGTACAAAAAGGGTCATAACTCTGACAAAATGCATATCAGAGTTATGGTTTTTGGCCTACATAGTCACCTAAAGATTATAAACAAGTATGCATTTTCAAAGCTGTAGCTCTTACAGTTTTTGAGAAAAGGTGGACCTAAACAAATATTTTAACCAACGCCAACCATCAAGTGACAACAACAATACCTCATAGATTTTTTTAAAATGTTAAATAATTCAAAATAATGTGTGCATCACTTTAATCATGAGCAAATATTTCAACAAGAGGGCCATAATGGCCCTATATCGCTCACCTGTTATCATTGCATTTAAGGACAAGAAGGTCAAAAGATCATAATCAAGATCAATCAAAAGAATTATGAGAAAATATAGTTGAAATTTTCTTAAAGTTACTTCAAATAAAATTATTTTCAAAGCAGGCCCTCTCCCAGGCGGCCACTTTTTCAATGAATCAAAATTATCTGAAGGAATTTGGTAGAGGGTCACCCAAGATACATTTGTGTAAAATTATTTTGAAAACAGACCAGCAGTTTCTGACAAAAAGATTTTTGAAGTTCTAGATAGGCATATAGGGAAAATAAGCAAAACCCCTTGGGGGCCATGTTTTTCGCTGAATCAAAATTATTTGAAGGAATATAGCAGAGGGTCACCCAAGGAACACTAGTCTTATGTAAAATTGTTTTGAAATCAGTTTTCTATATAGCCATATAGGGAAAACAAGCCCCACACCCCTCTTTCAGGGGCCATAACTATAGAATCCATGCTGCGATTTCCCCAGTTCAAGATAAGAACCGAGATCTTATAGTTATACAAGTTCTGTGAAAGTTTTGGATAAAATCAAATCATAAATGAAGTTGCTATTGTGCAGACAAGGTCAAAATAGCTAGTTTTGGCCCTTTCAGGAGCCATAACTCTGGAACCCATTATGGGATCTGGCCAGTTCAAGAAAGGAACCGAGATCTTATGGTGACACAAGTTTTGTGCAAGTTTGATTAAATTCTAATCATAAATGAAGCTGCTATTGTGAAGACAAGGTCAAAATAGCTAATTCTGGCCCTATCAGGGGCCATAACTCTGGAACCCATACTGGGATCTGGCCAGTTCAACAAAGGAACCAAGATCTTATGGTGATACAAGTTGTGTGCAAGTTTGGTTAAAATAAAATCATAAATGAAACCACTATCGTGCAGACAAGGAATTGTTGACGGACGGACTAGTCCGACTGACGACGGACGAAGGGTGATCACAAAAGCTCTTGTCACTATGTGACAGGTGAGCTTAAAACAAGAACACAGACCTATACATTCTATTTCACCATGTTATAGGCCATATGTTTATTTTCCGACTGTGGGAAGTTTAATTTAAAATCTACATTGTAGAAAAATTTCTATTCGCGGTATTGTTATGAAACTTGTGATTTTCCCATAGACTCTTATTATGAAAACTTGCTTGAGGCTCTAATTTTTCAAATCAGCCTAGCAAAAAATCAAGCACATGACCTTATCTTTTTTATTTGCTGAATTTTCTAAGTACATTCTGAGATTTTGAGTTCAGGGCTTAATCAAATTCTACTTTGTAGAAAAAAATTTGATCCAAACATGCAGAACTACCTTAATATTTGGCTGACTGGTGTAATTAGAAAACACATAATTTATGAAATCAGATAAAGACCAACCTTTAAACACAGATTCATTAGACAGAACATGAACACATCTAGCAGACTGAGGAATGTAGGCCTGTCGCCGCAGCAACGTACACTCTCGGAATCCAGGCTTCCACTCTTTACTGTAAGTAAACATTTTCATGTGTTAGGAATTTTATTAACAACAACAGACACAAATGAGCCCAAGTCGGTCACCCGACGAGGACTTTGTCCATCTAACTTTGCTTCTGACCAAGGCTGGTAAACATCCTTCAGGCAGTTCATTGAAATAAAAGTTATGCAAAGAGCCTTTGAACGTGTTTATCATGAAAAAGGGCTCTGTATAAATCTGGTATAATACAATATACAAGAGGGCCATGATGGCCCTATATCGCTCACCTGTTATCATTGCACTTGAGGACAAGAAGGTCCTCAGAAATATATATAAGTCCAAAGGACAGGAACAACGAAGGAAAAGAAATTTAACCAAAAAGAAAACAAATTCTTAAAAGGTACAGATACGTCAAAATACACCTAAAAATTGGAGGTACCATCCATGTTGTACCACAGAAAAGTGGTCTCGGTTTTTCCCTACGGCCAATAATAGAAAAGTTACTAAAAATAAGCTATTTATAGTAACGTAAAAGGGAACTAATTAAAAAGAAAATTATTGTAAGTGAACAAAAGAAGGATCTGCCAAATAAACCTGTTGACATAAATGAAATTTCAGATCAGTATCTTCATTAGTTACGGAGATATACCCATTTTAATTTGAAATAAAGGGAGGTAATTTGACATAAAATCAGTCCACAGTTATCTACCCTGACTGGATCAGTGCAACTAATGACAATAATGATATTTCAAATAAGTGCTATAAGTACTTACTGATATAAATCCATTTTGATTACAATCAGGGGAGGTAATCAGATACAAAATAACTCTGGAACCTACGATTGGATCTGATTTGCCATGGAATCCAAGATTTATTGTTGTTGAAGATATTTTGGAAGTTTGTATCAAACAAGAGGGCCATGATGGCCCTATATCGCTCACCTGTTATCATTGCACTTGAGGACAAGAAGGTCCTTAGTAAAATATCAAAGTCCAAAGGACAGGAACAACAAAGGGAAAAAATTAAACCAAAAAGAAAAAAAATTCTTACAAGGTATAGATATGTCAAAATACACCTAAAAATTGGAGGTACCATCCATGTTGTACCATAGAAAAGTGGTCTCGGTTTTTCCCTACCGCCAATAATAAAAAAGTTACTAAAAATAAGCTATTTATAATAACGTAAAAGGGAAGTAATTAAAAAAATAAATATTTTAAGTGAACAAAAGAAGGATCTGCCAAATAAATCTGTTGACATAAATGAAATTTCAGATCAGTATCTTCATTAGTTATGGAGATATACCCATTTCAATTTGAAATAAAGGGAGGTAATCTGACATAAAACCAGTCCATAGTTATCTACCCTGATTGTCTCTGTCCAACTAATAACAATAATGAAATTTCAAATAAGTGCTATAAGTACTAACTAATATAAATCCATTTTGATTACAATCAGGGGAGGTAATCAGATATAAAATAACTCTGGAACCTACGATTGGATCTGATTTGTCATGGAATCCAAGATTTATTGTTGTTGAAGATATTTTGGAAGTTTGTATCAAATGAAACCATAAATGAAGTACCTATATGGCTGCAAAAGCCAAAATAGCCAATTTTGGACCTTTAAGGGGCCATAACTCTGCAACCCATGATGGAATCTGGCCAGCTGAAGAAAAGAAGCAAGATCTCGTGGTGATACAAGTTCTGTGAAAGTTTGGTTAAAATCAAATCATAAATGAAGCTGCTATTGCGCAGACAAGGTCAAAATAGCTAATTCTGGCCCTTTCAGGGGCCATAACACTGGAACCCATTGTGGGATCTGGCCGGATCAAGAAAGGAACCAAGATCTTATGGTGACACAAGTTTTGTGCAAGTTTGATTAAATTCAAATCAGAAATGAAGCTGCTATTGTGCAGACAAGGTCAAAATAGCTAATCTGGCCCTTTCAGGGGCCATCACTCTGGAACCCATTATGGAATCTGGCCAGTTCAAGAAAGGAACCAAGATTTTATGGTGATACAAGTTGTGTGCAAGTTTGGTTAAATTCAAATCATAAATGAAGCTGCTATTGTGCAGACAAGGTCAAAATAGCTAATTCTGGCCCTTTAAGGGGCCATAACTCTGGAACCCATAATGGAATCTGGCCAGTTCAAGAAAGGAACCAAGATCTTGTGGTGATACAAGTTGTGTGCCAGTTTGGTAAAATTCAAATTATAAATAAAGCTGCTATTGTGCAGACAAGGTCAAAATAGCTAATTTTGGCCCTTTCAGGGGCCATAACTCTGGAACCCATTATGGGATCTGGCCAGTTCAAGAAAGGAACCGTGACCTTATGGTGATACAAGTTGTGTGCAAGTTTGGTTAAAATAAAATCATAAATGAAACCACTATCGTGCAGACAAGGTATTGTTTACGCACGGACGGACTCACGAACTGACGACGGACGAAGGGTGATCACAAAAGCTCACCTTGTCACTATGTGACAGGTGAGCTAATAAAACCATAAATGAAGTCTCTATATGGCTGCAAAAGCCAAAATAGCCAATTTTGGACCTTTAAGGGGCCATAACTCCAGAACCCATGATGGAATCTGGCCAGTTCAAAAAAGGAATCAAGATCTTGTGGTGATACAAGTTGTGTGCAAGTTTGGTTAAAATCAAATCATAAATGAAGCTGCTATTGTGCAGACAAGGTCAAAATAGCTAATTTTGGCCCTTTCAGGGGCCATAACTCTGGAACCCATTAAGGGATCTGGCCAGTTCAATAAAGGAACTGAGATCTTATGGCAACACAAGTTTTGTGCAAGTTTGATTAAATTCAAATCATAAATGAAGCTGCTATTGTGCAGAAAAGGTCAAAATAGCTAATTCTGGCCCTTTAAGGGGCCGTAACTCCGGAACCCTTAAAGGAATCTAGCCAGTTCAAAAAAGGAACCAAGATCTTATAGTGATACAAGTTGTGTGCAAGTTTCGTTAAAATAAAATCATAAATGAAGCTGCAAGTGTGCAGACAAGGTCAAAATAGCTAATTCTGGCCCTTTCAGGGGCCATAACTCTGGAACCCATTAAGGAATCTGGCCAGTTCAAGAAAGGAACCAAGATCGTATGGTGATACAAGTTGTGTGCCAGTTTGGTAAAAATCAAATTAAAAATAAAGATGCTATTGTGCAGACAAGGTCAAAATAGCTAATTTGGCCCTTTCAGGGGCCATAACTCTGGAACCCATGATGGGATCTGGCCAGTTCAAGAAAGGAACCGAGATCTTATGGTGATACAAGTTGTGTGCAAGTTTGGTTAAAATAAAATCATAACTGAAACCACTATCGTGCAGACAAGAAATTGTTGACGGACGGACGGACGGACGGACAAAGGGTGATCACAAAAGCTCACCTTGTCACTATGTGACAGGTGAGCTAAAAAGCTATTTAAGATTTTTTCTATCTTTTGCAGACTGCCAAAATATGCTTAAAAATTAAACTTAAAAGAGAAGAAATTGATGATAATTTTTTTCTCTATTTTTAGCTCTGGTGTCCACTAAAAAGGACAAAGTGGAATAATTACAACTAGAGCTATCACTAAAGGTGATGAATGTACCCCCCGCATGCACTGACACAGTACATTGCAATTTGACGCACACAAGGTTGCATAATTATGTGGACTTTATGTATATAGGAGAGATCGCCCTGACGTCACGCATCAACACCTGTTTATCTGGTGGTAGGCAAAACAAAATATTTTTACATCGTTTGTGTATGGGATCGGAATTTTTAATTTTTAATAACTTTTTCGTTCATTTATGGATTTTAAAAATTCAAAAAGTTTTGAAATGCTTACGATTTTCATATTTTCTTATTCAAATATCTTTGAAAATGAATTACTGTTTTAAATGACATATGATTTTAATAGCAGCGTAGCGATGCTCCAAACTTTTAGAAAAAACACTGTAAGTTAAGAGTTCATAGTTAATCCATTTTATTTCGAAATAATAATTAAAAGTTATCAATAAAATGCTTGTTTTATATCCTTTCCATTGATAAAAAAAATATTGATATTATTTATGTTTTAAGAAAATTTAAGCAGTTAGAAAAACATCACTGTTAACAAAAACATGGTCGCTCGGCGTCTGCCCACCCAATCTTGGTCTTATCAGTTCTAAAAATAGAATATACAAAGGATTTGTGTACAAACACGATCTCTCCTATAGACTGTATGTATACAGTATAGTAACAAAAAGCAAAGTCCCATAACTATGCAGAATATTTACCTAAAAGAACGTAACATGCACCATGCACAACTAGGGTTGGTACTGATCACTTGTGTGAAGTTTCATTAAATTGTGTGCAAGGGTTCAGAAGATTAGGCGCGCACAAGATTGCATATGCAGACTGTATGTACATAGTATGTTAACAAGAAACGAAGAACCTAACATGCCCCATGCACAACTACTGTTGTTATTGATCACTTGTGTGAAGTTTCATTAAATTGTGTCAAGGGGATGAGGAGAGATGGTGCGCACAAGACTGTGTGTACAGACAGACGGACGGACAGACAGACAGACAGACAGACAGACAGACAACCTGAAACCAGTATACCCCCACTCCCCTTACAACTTTGTTGTCGGGGGGTACAATGATGTTACAGACCAAGATTGATAAAAACCAACAGGCTATTTATAGGAAGAAATCATTTAAAGGTAATATCTATTTTTAGCTCTAGTAGCTGGTAGAAGGGATCAAGCAAACCTGTCTGAACACAACTGAGAGAGGCCTTACAATGATGCTACTGGTCAAGTTCGATGAAGATCCATCAAGCGGTTCATGAGAAGAAACTAGAGCTATCACTAAAGGTGATGAATGTACCCCCCGCATGCACTGACACAGTACATTGCATTTTGCCGCACACAAGATTGCATAATTATGTGGACTGTATGTATATAGACTGTATGTATACAGTATAGTAACAAAAAACAAAGTCCCATAACTATGCAGAATATTTATCTTAAAGAATGTAACATGCACCATGCACAACTAGGGCTGGTACAGATCACTTGTGTGAAGTTTCATTAAATTGTGTGTAAGGGTTTGGTAGATTAGGCACGCACAAGATTGCATATGCAGACTGTATGTACATAGTACGTTAACAAGAAACAAAGTCCCATAACTCTGCAATTTTTGTCGCTGAAAGAACCTAACAAGCCCCATGCACAACTACTGTTGTTACTGATCACTTGTGTGAAGTTTCATTAAATTGTGTCAAGGGGATAAAGAGAGATGGTGCGCACAAGATTGCGTCTACGGACAGACGGACAGACAGACAGACAACCTGAAACCAGTATACCCCCCCTTACAACTTTGTTGTCGGGGGGTACAATAATTTAAGGTTTTTCTATTTTAAGCTCAGGTAGCCCCTAAGAGAGCCAAGCATCTGAATTTGAATAGAACTTGGAGGAGACCTTACAATGATGCTACAGACTTAATGAAGATCTATCTAGTTGTTCAACAGAAGAAGTCAAATAAAGGTATTTCTTTTTTTTTTAGTCCCAGCAGCTCATAAAAGGGGTGGACTACCCCTTTTTAAAAAACAAGAGGGTCATTGACCCTAAAGCGCTTACCTGTGTACAAGGCTTCAAGTGTGCTTGTGTAACGTACAAGTACAAAGTTTAAGGTGTCTTCTATGTTAGCCTATATCACATACATGTCACACACATTTTTATATATCACATGCCAAATATCAAAGCTCTTGTTACTATTGATTCAGAGAAGAAGATTTTCAAGGTTCCTTATATATAAGCCTATAGTAAGTACATGTTACGATAATAATTTGGACAATTACGGTATAGAGTCACACCCTTATATCACATGCCAAATATCAATGCTCTAGAGAAAAAGTTTCTAAAGTCTGAAAGCTGAAAACCTATTTTTAACCAAAAAGACCCATATGTTCAATGAATCGAACCAATTTGTTAAACTTTGAAAGAGGGCTACCCAGAGATCATTTCTGTAAAGTTTCATCAAAATCCATTCAGTGGTTTTGGAGATGTTGTTTAAAGAAATTGTTGAAGAAAAGTAACCACTCCCTCTGGGGGCCATGTTTTTTACCGAATCAAAAAAAAAAGTACAATATTTGTAGGTCACACAAGGACAATTTGTGTGGAATCATTTTAAAATTGTGCTAACAGTTTAATACAAAAAGATTTTCTAAGTTTCTACTATATACATATAGAGAAAAGTGACCACACCACCTGGCCGCCATGTTTTTTTTTTGACAAATCCAAATAATTTGAACAATCTTGGTAAAGCGTCACACAAGGACCATTTGAGTAAAATTATTTTAAAATCAGGCTAGCAGTTTCACACAAGAAGATTTTTAATGTTTCCACTATATACATAAATTATAGGGAAAAGTTACCATGCCCTCTGACGGTCATGTTTTTTGACAAATCAAAATAATTCGAACAATCTTGGTAGAGGATCACACAAGGACCATTTGTGTAAAATTATTTTAAAATCGGGCTAGCAGTTTCACAAGACAAACATTCTGACCAATTCTCATGAGTTGCAAAATTAAACTGTGGACTCTAGAGGGTTGACAAGATTTTCCTTTGATCTGGCCTATTGACCTAGTTTTTGACCCCACATGATCTTGTATCAAACTTTACCTAGAGATCATCAAGACAAACATTCTGACCAAGTTTTGTAAAACTATGGCCTTGAGTGTTCACAAGTTTTTCCTTTGATTTGACTTGGTGACCTAGATTTTGACCCCACATGACCCAGATTCAAACTTGACCTAGAAGTCATCAAGACAAATATTCTGATCAATTCTCATGAGTTGCAAACTTAAACTGTGGTCCCTAAAGTGTTAACAATACTTTCTTTTGATCTGGTCTACTGACATAGTTTTTGACCCCACATGAGCCATTTCAAATTTGACATAGAAATCGTCAAGGCTAACATTCTGACCAAGTTTCATAAAGATTGAGTCACAACTGTGGCCTCTAGAGTGTTCACAAGCTTTTCCTTTGATTTGATCGTGTGACCTAGTTTTTGACCCCACATGACCCAGATTCAAACTCAACCTAGAGATCATCAGGACAAACATTCTGACCAAGTTTCATAAAGATTGAGTCACAACTGTGGCCTTTAGAGTGTTCACAAGCTTTTCCTTTGATCTGGCCTACTGACCTAGTTTTTGATCCCACATGATCCAGTTTCGAACTTGACCTAGAAATCATCAAGACAAACATTCTGACCAAGTTTCATAAAGATTGGGTCACAACTGTGGCCTCTAGAGTGTTCACATGGCAAATGTTGATGGACGACGCATGACACACATCGCCGGACAATGACTGGTCACAATACCTCACCTTGAGCACTTCATGCTCAGGTGAGCTAAAAAGATAATCAGTCACTGAAAAACATTTAATCTGAAGCTGTACTTACGTGCGAAGATCTTTTTCATCTAATAATTTAAGATCATCTATCAACAGTGTTTCATAAGCACCTGAAATTTAAATATGATTTAATATATTCCTATAAAAATCTAGCTTATTATTTTCAGTCTTAGAATATATTTGGATGTTGTAATCAAAGTACTGAAAATACAGAAAGGCTGCCAGCAACAAAACACTGAACGAAAACTGTGCGTAAATGATGTTTGCAACATCTAAAATGTTATGGGCTTTCAGTATCAAACAAAGGCAAGCAATGGGTACTGCTGAGTGGAATCATTTTAATACCCTTGAGATATGTAGTGTAAGAATAAGATATGCTATGGATGGTGAAACAAGAGGGCCATGATGGCCCTATATCGCACACCAGAGTTGACGGGCCACTGACCTATTTTTTCCCCCTGCTGACCCTTTTAAAAACATGCCCTAGAGTCCAAAGATAAATATTGACCAGTTTTAAAGCTGGGTCAAAAAATGTGATTCTGGGGTTTTTAAAAGGTTTTCCTTTGATTTGCCTGGGACCTGTTTTTTTAAAATAAAGCATAAATAAAAACTCTATAGGGGTTTTAAAGGGCCAAAACAGAAAGTTATTTCCCAAAAAATTTTTTAAAATATTGGGGGTCACTGTGACCTTGACTTTGCCTACTAAATCAAAATAAAAGGGGTCATTGCTGGTATGATCAAACCCCCTTTTAAGTTTCGTGATCCTGGCCCCAAGTGTTTCGTCCCTAAGGTTTTTTTAACTGTTCCTGGTCACTGTGCCCTTTGACCTATGACCTCAAAATCATTAGGGGTCACCCCCCTATTGAGTTTCTTGATTAGGCCCAAATGTTCTCTGTTATTGTCCAAAAAACTAATTAACTTTTCGGATCCGTAACCTTGCCCTTTGATCTCTGACCCAAAATAAAATAGGGTCAAGTGCTGTCCATGTAAAATTTTCCCTATAAGTTCATGATCCTGGGTTTTAAGGTTTTCAGCTTATCGTCTGGGAACGTTTTTTTTCCCCGGTTTTCCTGTGACCTTGACCTTTGACCTACTGATTTAAAAATCAATGGGGGTATCTGTGGTTATTTTCAACCCCCCTATAAAGCGGTGATCCTGCCATTTTCTCATTAAATTGTCGGAAAAAGGTCAAATTTGTTCGGGGCCCTGTGACCTTTGCCCTTTGACCCCTGACTTCAAAATCTTAGGGTATCTGCTGGACAGAACAACCCCCCTTTTTTAAAAGTTTTGTGATCCTGGGCCCTAAGTTTTTCAATTGTTGTCCAAAAAACTTTTTAAACTTTTCCCGGGTCATTGTGATTTAAACCTTTGACTATGACCTCATAACTTTGGGGGTACCTTTGGGGTCTGTCCAACCTCCCTATCATTTTTATGATTCTAGGCCCAAGTGTTTTTGAGTTAACGTCGGAAAACCATTTAATTTTTTTCCCGGTCATTGTGACTTGCTTTGACCTATAATCTAAAAAATCAATGGGGGTCATTTTCTTGTTATTTCTGATCCTGGCCCTGGGTTCTTGAGTTATATACAAAAAATGGAATGGTAAGGATGACCGACCAACTCTGCAAAAGAAAATGGTCCCCCATGCTTTTTTTTAACCCAAAGACACAAGCCCGATATGGGAAAAATGCGTAGAAGTTGACGCCTTAATTGATATTTTTTTTATTAATTTTTTTTTAACAACAGCCTTGGGTTTTAAAAATAATGATATCGGACGAAATGTTAAGTTTAAAGTTTCTTCATTTAGTTATGCCAAACGGGGTATTTGTGAAAATCAAAAATAAATGGGGAATTAGCGAATTGTTTCCCTTTTTGAAATTACACGCCATTAACGGTTATACAAAGTGTGAAACTGGGCAGAAAAACTGCAGTTATTGCTTAAATTACGCGGATTTTTAAAGTGAATGGGGGATTTATTAGTTGTTTGGAAAAGTGTTTTTTTCTTCATAAATTTACCTTAACTTAAGAAAAAAAAAAAGAATAAAAGACCGCTTTTTTGTTGATGTACGAAGATACAACTTGGCACAAAAAATGCCCGTGTTGACATTTGATTTGCTGTTGCGTCAAGTACTTTTTTTTTTTTTCTTTTAATTTGAAAATTTTCATGATGGCAAAATTACTTGTAGCCAAAAAGTCAGGCATCTACATATTAATATTTCTGTTAAAAATTTTCTGTCTGAAATTGAAAATGAACGGAATATTGTAATCTTTTTTAACTGTCATCACGATGTAAAGGGGGAAATTTTTAATGGTTTTTGCCCTACATAGAAATCTTGAAATTGGAAAAAAAAAAGTAAAGCTACAAAAACCGGAAAAAGGTGTTTTAAATTGTAAACTTTTTTTTGTAATTCAAAAAAATAGCCCTCCTAAAAAATTTCTAAAAAATTCTACATGTTTTTAAATTTTTAAAAACTACTTTTTTACTCTCACAAATGTCATACTTGCAGACAGCATACGGGTAGGCTACTAAATAAATGAAAAAAAATTTGTTATATTTTTCAGGAAATTTCCAGCAGTAGGATAAAAATTTTCACTGAGTTTTGACAATCCCCATCAAGGGAGTTGCTGGGGGGTTCTATCAGGTAAATTTTTAAAGTTAGTTTACATTCATATCGTGTCGTATCCTCAAATGCATTTTTTTTTAAATATCTTTTTAATATGCCCATATACTGCAGTATCACTAATTAAAATTAAAATTCCACAGTCTTCAAAAAACCATGACTCTATAAAAAAAACCCAAAGGGCTACAGTCGCTTTTTTCATTTGAACTTACAGTGAAATTTTAAAACAAATTTGGTTAGAAAATTATCCAAAAAAGTTTTTTTTGTTAACTTGATTTTACTTTTAAATTTCTTGTTTTTTTTTTTACTGAATTTTTGTACATTCTGAAAGGGGATTGAAAATCTGCATTGTTTTAATAAGTGCTTATAAAAACCCTGTAATTGGGAATTCTTTAAATTTTGAAAAAAGAATTTGTTGTCAAGCATTTCTAAAAGAAGTGGATTTTTTGGTCAGTGTTGATTCACTTTTTTGTTTTTTTCTACTGTGTATGAAAAGTACAGTATGGTTGGAAGGGGAGGTGGTATCTATGGTCCACCACACTTAAACTTATACTATAGATAAAAAAGGTTTTCATTACATTGGACAACTATATTGGAAAAAAATAAAAATGTTCTAATAAAGAAAAATTCACAAAATAAAGATATTTATTAGCAACGAATTTGATTTTTGAAATTTTTTTTTTCACAGGGTGATCTACCTTCAGTTGGGAAAGTCCTGGTTTCAGTTTATATATATAATGTCCCTCTTTTATGTAAATGAAACTTCATTCCCCACTGATAAAACTTGTTTTATATATGTGCATACTTTTATTAAATAAACACATATCTCCACTGATAAACATTGATTTACAATTTTAATATTGAAAAATTTACATAAATACTGTATTAAAAAACCCAAACTGTGTAGTGGCTTTTAAATTTTTGAAAAAAGTGATGCTGCGCTTGTTATTTTCAAAGGACACACTTTGCTACTTAAAAGTGTTGTTAAAAATTCATTGTTTGAATATCCCCTTATTTGTTAGGGGGGAATTTCTTGTTATGAGGGGCTCTGATTGACTTGGAGTACACCCGGGGGGACTGGGTGCGAATTCGTCCTTCTTTTGGTATTTTGGTTGTCCCCTTTTTAAGCAGTTTTTTTGTTAAAAAATAATTTTTGATAAAATTTGCTGCGAGTTCATGTCTGTAATAGGCCCTTATTTTAAAGATGCAAATTTTCTGTTTCTTTTTATTTGTTAAAAGGTGTCAGTCCGAAAACTGTTCAACAGAAATAACATTTTTGTAATACTTAACTGTTTTTTCTTAACCAGGTTAAAGAACTATTTGTTAAATGGAAAAAAAAATCATGGCCATTACTGATGT
Source organism: Mercenaria mercenaria (assembly GCF_021730395.1). NCBI lineage: Eukaryota > Metazoa > Mollusca > Bivalvia > Venerida > Veneridae > Mercenaria > Mercenaria mercenaria. The sequence goes on along the minus strand of NC_069361.1, from coordinate 61,882,551 downwards.
AAAAAAAGTGCATGGTTGAAATTTTTTATGAAAGAGGTTGTCATTTTTAAAAAATTTTCTAAATGAAATTTTAATGTATTTTGTGTGGTTTTAGTGTTCTTTGTTTAAATTTGATACATTTATCATTAAGAATGTAGAATGCCCTGTTAGTATTCTTGAAGGTTTAACTTCCCCAAGAGAGGGGATTAATTTTTAGCAGGGGATTGGCTAAAGGAAAATTTCCCACTGTTTTCCTTTTCCGACTGGTCCCAGCCGATGTGGACTGTATAAGAAATAGCCCCCCTTTGCAGAAACGCAATGTATCTAAAAAATAGCAGTGCCAAGCCTTTAAAAAATTTGAGAACTCAGTCATTTAAAACAAAAAAATGAATGAAAAAAGTGTTTAAAAATTTAAAAGTAATACAGAAAAAGAGCTTACCTTTTGGTTTTTCTAAATTTTTTAATTTGAAAGGTTTTTGATTTTTTTAAGGTGTACTGACCCATTTCATTTATGGCCGTGCCCGAGAAAACCAACAAAGTGGGTTTTTTCCCCAAAGGTCCCGCCACCTCCCCTCCGTGCATTGGTCGGTCCTGGTTCACTTTTTAAAGCCTATTGGAATTGAGAAAATGTTGCGAAAAAGCTGGATCCTGATCGACTGCGTGGATGTCGGGGTCTGGATCTTTGGTTTTAAACCCCCTTTTGTTGGTTTTTTTCATGGCGGGTTCTTAGAATATGAACAATGCTAATATAGTTTGTAACATTTTAATTTAAATTTTTGAAGTCAACGTACTATGATTTGGTTAATTAGAAACATGTATGTATGTAAGGCTGAACACAGATAAATGTTAAATTCCCTTTTGACACTGGGAAAATTTTTTAAAATCTATGTTTAGTACTGAGAATAAAATTTTTGAATGTGCTCTACAAACACAGTTGTTTTTTACTTATTAAGCAAAATTAAATTATCTATTGATGATTTTTTACAGTAAATTTCCCAAATATTAAATATTTTTTTTGAAGATATATTTTATCAAAAATTATAAGTTGAAAAAAAGCCCCTCCAGGAAGAATATTTGAAATATACTTTTACTTGGAAAATTTTTGTGGGAAAAAAAAAAAAGGAAAAAGAGTTAAATGAATTCTTTATTTTATAAAAAAAGTTGTTGCCATGGAAAAAAAAAATTTATATTAAGTTTATCTGTTTTACCCGAGTAATTGATTTTTAAAATTTTAAATTTGTAAACAAATTTTAAAGTTTTTATCCACGATACTTTTAATTTTCAATTTACACTGTATTGGGCAAAGCATCTTTTGTACATTGAAGTTTAATGACACATTACAAATATTAGATATTTAGGAATTGCTTTTTTATTTTTTTGAGATGAAAAAAAATCAAAAAATCAAAAAATTTGTTTTCTAGAAATAATATATATTTTATAATTTACATTTTTTTATAAAGTAGGCTAAAATTCTTTAAATTGAATTTAAAGCTTCTTGTATTTTGTTGCTATAAAAATGAAGTGACAATTTTTTAAAATAAAATGCATTTTATAAAATTAAAAAGGGGGGGATTATAATGTGCTAATTTTAATTTCTTTTGATATTTATGGCAAAATATGAAAATTAAAAATTTAAGATAAAAATAAAAAGTTTTAGTTTTGTCTTATTATTTTAAAAAAACAAAAAGGCCTGATGGTCGAATCGTACCTGTTCCCACGACCCGTTTTGAGTATATGTGTTTTTTCTTTATTTGACATAGTGACCCAGTTTTTGGCTCATGTGACCCGTTTGAACTTGCCCAGATATTTTTCAGATAAAATTCTGATCAATTTTAGGAAGATCTATTAAAACTATGGTCTCTGAAGGTCCGGTTTTTCTCTTTTTACCCACTGGCCCCGTTTTTGCCGCCGTTACCCAGTTTCGAAAATGACCTAAATATATCGGGAAATTTTGATAAATTTTTTTTGAAGATCCATTGAAAAATTTTTGGTCTAGAGAGGTCAAAAGTTTTTTTAATTTTGCCACTGCCTAGTTTTTTTCCGCAGTTGACCCCGTTTAAAATGACTGTATCTCAAATGAACATTAGCCAACTTTCTACAGTCCCATGAAAAGATGGCCTCTTGAGGTCACAATGTTTTTTTATTATTGACCTACTGACTAGTTTTTTGGGGACGTGACCCCCGTTTAAAACCGACCCGATTCATCAAAGGGGAAAATTCTGACCATTTTTCATGAAGATCCATTTGGGTTTGGGGCCCCTAGAGAGGGGTTTAAAGGGTTTTTTTTTATTTTAAAGGGCCTCTGCCTAGTTTTTTTATTGCAGTTGACCCAGTTTAAACTTGACCTTTACTTCAAGATAACTTTTAGACCAATTTCATACAGATCCCTGAAAAAATATGGCCTCTAAAGAGGTCACAACTTTTTTTTATTATTTTTACCCCTGACCCCACTTTTTGATGGCATGACCCCCCTTTAAACTTGACCCGATATCTCAAGATGAACATTCTGACAAATTTCTTGGAGATCCATTTATAAGTAAGGCCCCTTTTTAGAGGTACAAGTTTTTTTTTATTTTTTGACCCCTGACCTAGTTTTTTCCGCACTGCCCTGTTTCGAAATTGACCCCGATATCATCAGATGAACATTCAAAAAACTTTCTACGATCCCTGAAAAAAATTTTGGCCCCAAGAGGTCACAAGGTTTTTCTATTATTTTACCTCTGCCTGTTTTTTATGGCACATGACCCCCTTTCGAACTTGACCTAGATTCATCAAAATGAACTTCAACCAAAATTTTATACGATCCCCTGAAAATAGGCCTCTAGAGAGGTCACAAGGGTTTTTTTATTATTTGACTACTGACCTGTTTTTTCGGACGTGCCCCTTTTGAATTGACTAGAATCTCAAGTGAACATTCTGACCAATTTTCATGAAGATCTCATGAAATTTGGCCTCTAAAGGTCATAAGGTTTTTTATTTTTCGAACTACGACAGTTTTTGACCCCATGTGACCCACTTTTGAACTTGACCAGTATGATCAAGTTTAACATTTTGACCCAAATTTTTATGAAGCTATGAATTTTATGGCCTCTGAGGGTAAAGGGTTTTTTTTTTTTTAGACCCACGACCTTGTTTTTGACCGCATTGACCCAGTTTCGAACTTTAAACCCAGATATCATCAAGGTGAACATCTACAATTTTTTTGAAAATCCATTTACAAATATGGCTCTAGAGGGTCCAAGGTTTTTTCTATTTTTTTACCTATACCAAATTTTTGACCGCACGTGACCCCCTTTCGAACTTTACCAGATTCACAAGATGAACATTTTAGACCCAAAATTATACAGATCCCCTGAAAAATATGGCCCCTTTAGAGAGGTTCCCAGGTTTTTTATTATTTGACCTATGACCTATTTTGAGGCTCGTGACCCCCGTTTGAACTTGACCTAGAAACATCAAGGTAACATTTGACTAATTTTTTTGAAAATCTTTTGAAATATATGGCCCCTGAGAGGTCATAAAGGTTTTTTTTTTTTAGACCTAATGACCTAGTTTTTTAAACCCCATGTGACCATTTCGAACTTGACCTGATATCATCAAAGGGGAACATTCTGCCTTTTTTTTGAAATCCTTCACAAGTATGGCCTCAGAGAGGTCACAAGGTTTTTTATTTTTAGACCTAGACCTAGTTTTTGACCGCCGGACCCATTTCGAAAATTTCCTAGTATCTCAAAATGAACATTTAGACCAAAATTTTATACGTCCCATGAAAAAAATGGCCCTTTTGAGAGGTCACAAGGGTTTTTTTTATTTTTGACTCTGACCTATTTTTTTTAAACCCCTGACCCATTTCGAACTTGACCTAGATATCATCAAAGGGGAAAATTTTTGACCAAAAATTTTAGAAATCTTGTGAAAATTTTGGCCCCTAAGGGGACAAAGGTTTTTTTCTTTTTTTAGACCCACTGCTAGTTTTTGGGGGCGACATGACCCCTTTCAAACTTGACCTAGATATCACAAGGGGAAATTTGACCATTTTCATAAAGTTCCCCTGAAAAATGTGACCCTAGAGTGGAGAAGCAAAAAAATTTCGCCGGAGCACGGCGGACGGACGGGGCGACGGAAAGGCCGATACAAAAGCTCCCTTTCACTTTTGAATTTACTAAAATGCAAGTTTGCGAGGGAGTTTTGACAAAAAAAGCATAAATTTTTTTTATTTAAAAAATGCAGGTCTAAAATTTTTTAATTTTTGTTAAGGCTAGGTTCAGTTCGAATATGTGAAAAATCGTTTCCTAAAAAATGTCATTTGGGACCTTTTGTCTTTGGGTTGTCCATATAATCACCTTTTTGAAGAGGGGCATTTTTGGTTCAAAAGGGTTTTTCACCCCCCGACCCCCACCCCTGGGAAAACCTATTTTTGGGAAAAGTGCCCTGCCCCCTGGATCCATCTTTTTTCAAATCAGAAAATTGAAAGGCTTGGAAAAGGTCACAAAAGGACCAATTATGTGAAATTTTTTTTCAAAAAATGTTTAGATTTGTTTGAAGATTTTTCTATTTTAGCTCTAGCAGCCCAACAAAGCTGAAAATTTTTTTAACAATTTTGGGAAAAAGACCCCCCAAGGAACACCCCGCCCCCGTTTCAGAATGTCATTTGAAATAAAGCTGTCTGTTTACAGCGCCCGAACTATTTGAATAATTTATGGAAGTTGGGGTCAAAATATTCCAAAAAAAAATTTTTTTGACAAAGAAGAAAATGATAAGAAAATAAGTCCTGTATTTTGGATTTGGTTAGTCTAGCACATATGGCAAAGGTGACCAGAGGTAAACAAGTGTTCAAAGTTTCAATCCCATACATCAAACAGTTTAGACAAAATATGGAATGGTATGCCAAACTTAACTAATTTCTATGTAAACAAGAGCTGTCACTATTGGTGACAAATGCCCCCAAGTATGCCCAAGAATGCTACAGTTGTCTGTGCAAAAAAACACACACTTCATTTCATGACCTTGACCTTGACCCAAGAGACCAAGGTCATTAGCGTGACTCACCTTCTCAATATGTATAACATCTGTGTCAAATTATTTCAAATCCCTTGATAAATGGCAGAGTTATTGTCCAGACAAGAAAAACCTTTGACTTCTAAGTGTGACCTTGACCTTGGAGCTAGGGCTCTATGTCTTGCGCAGTAACATTTATGCCAAGTAATTTTAAATTAATGGCAGAGTTATGGACCGGACAAGAAACAAACCATGTTAACCTTTGACCTCTAAGTGTGACCTTGACTTTAGACCTAGGGGTCTGGATTTTGCGCATGACATGTTGTCTCATTGTGGGGAATATTTACGCCAAGAAATTTCAAAATCCCTTCATTAATTGCAGAGTTATGGACCGGACACGAAACAGACCCTGTTAACCTTGACTTCTAAGTGTGACCTTGACCTTGGGGTCTAGGTCTTGTGCATGACACGTCGTCTCAATATGGTAAACATTTGTGCAAAGTTATTTTAAAATCCCTTCATGGATGGCAGAGTAATGTACCAAACACGAAACAGACACTGATAACCTTTAACCTCTAAGTGTGACCTTGACCTTGGAGCTAAGGGTCTGGGTCTTGCGCATGACATTTTGTCTCATTATGGTGAACATTTGTGCCAAGTTATTTCCAAATCCCTTTATGGATGGGAGAGTTACAATCAGGACAAGAATTTACACAGACGTACGCACAGACAGACGGATTGACAGTGCGATTTTAATATGCCCGCCTTAGGGGGCATAAAGAAAAGGGCCATATCTGAGCTAAAGTCCTCGTCCTAGTTATGTAGTCTTGCCTACATATGTAGACTATGATGGTAAACAAGTGGTCTAAGTTTCAAAGCCATATGACAAATAGGTAAGGCAAAATATGGAATGGTATGAAAAATTTAACTGATTTCCAAGTCCAAAAAGGGCCATAATTCAGCCAAAATACATGACAGAGTTTTGTACTCTTGCTTGCTGAAGGAGATCATGACCATAAACAAGTGTTCGAAGTTGTTTCAAAGCCACATGTCAAATAGTTTTGACAAAACATTGACTTGCACAAAATCTGAGCCAATTTCCAAGTCCAAAAAGGGCCATAATTCAGCTAAAATACTTGACAGAGTCATGCACTCTTGCCTACAGGTAGATATTGTTATTATAAACATGTATTAAAAGTTTCAAAGCCACATGTCAGATAGTTTTTACAAAACATGGACTTGTACGAAATCTGAACCAATTTCCAAGTCCAAAAAAGGGCCATAATTCAGCAAAAATACTTACAAGATATTATCATTTCATAAAAATTTTAACCAATGCCGACACTGGGGTGAGAAGTATAGCTCTCCGTATTCTTCAAATAGTTGAGCTAAAAATCTGTGGACGGACAATGGATAGGCACCACACAGTAAATGATCATAACACCTCATCCTGAGCACTTCGGTGAGCTAATAATTCAGAAAGTAAGCTTGCTAGACCTATGGCTCTTGTGCACAGAACTTGCTCTCTGTGTCCTCTGTTATTGTGTGAAGTTTTAAGAAATTCCCTTAACAGTTTGAAAGTTATGGCACAGCCTAGATCACAGATGGTAAGCCAGACAGGCAGAGTAATAACTATAGGGCTAAAAAAAAGAAAGGAAAACCAAGGAAAAATCATTGTCACTTTCAAATAATGAGACTTTCAGGAGTCCAATCCAAACTATAACATGGACATACAATTATGGAAAAATAGAAAATCTAGGTCTTACCTGACTGGACATTTACTTCAAATACAAAACTGGTCTGATACAGCTTCTCCTGTCCTTTACTGTGAAAAAAAGAGTGAAAATATATAACACATGAGGCCCAAACAGACCCACCCGTCCCTACATTTGCCACCAAATGCCACTCTTTGCCACTTATTTCCATGAAAAAAGGGTGGCAATTGGTGGAAATAGGTGGCATTAGCTGACGTTTGGTGTAATTCAACTCTTTTTCCACATAAGTGGTAAATTTGCCACCAAAAGCCACTTTATTTTGGTGGCATTTAGGTGGCATTAGGTATAAATTTGAACATAGTTTTTCTTTTTGGTGGCAAAAAGGTGGAAATTGGTGGAAAGTAGAACATAGTTTTTTTTCATGGTGGAAATTGAGTGGCGTTTAGTGGAAAATAGGGACTTAGAAAATTTTCTTGGTGGCGAATGGGTGGAAAAAAAACTTAGAAATTTTTGTGATGTTTGATTTAAAAGCAAACTGTAAGACATTGGATTACCCTGTGCAAAAATCTTCACATGGACTCAGGTTGGAATCAAGGTGTAATGGACACTAAACTTCAAACTTCAGGCCTAACTGACACCGAACCTGACTTTGCTAAAACTCCACATTGACAATAGCTCATAGAACACAAAATGCACCTTCCCCACCCACCCACCTTGATGCATTCAGTAACTGTACAAGAAACAGAAATCATTTGGTCACTGTGCACTGGACGTTTGATGTACTGCCCTCAAATCAATAACTATGGGTCATTTACCAGTCATAAGTGACTTCTGTATCAAATGTGATCTTAGACCAAAACATTCTCTAGTATTTGGGCAAAAAAAGTTCTAGTGTTCTGGGTCAGTGTGACCTAAACCTTTGACCAACTGACCTGAAAATCAATAGGGGTCGTCTGCCGGTCATGATCAACCTCCCTATTTAGTTTCATGATACTAGGTCAAAGAGTTCTCAAATCAACATCTGGAAACAGCTTAACTGTTTCAGCTCACTGTGACCTTGATCTTTGACCTACTGAACTAAAATCTGTAGGAGTTATCTGCTAGCTATGATCAACCTTCCCATTCACTTTCATGATCCTAGGTCCAAGAGTACCAGAGTTATCATCTGTTTAACTGTTCCAGGTCACTGTGATCTTGACCTCTGACCTACTAGCCTCCAAGTCAATAGGGGTCACTGCTGGTTATCACCAACCTCCATATAAAGTTTCATGATCTGAGGCCTATGCGTTCTTGAGTTATCATCCGGAAACCGATTTGTCTACATACCGAACAACTGGCAGACTGACCGACATCTGCAAAACAGTATACCCAGGCTCCTTCTTCAAAGGGTTTCGTTAAAATGAGAATAAGTCTATGCTAACTCTAGCTGGACAAAAATAATATTCAGAGTGGTATACAGAAAATTTGAAATTTGGTTATTTTGCGAGACAGAATATTTGTAATTTTTTATATCTTTGTATCATATTCAATGTAAATATAAATGAGTCACCTTTTCAGTCAACAATTCTGAAAGACAGTAAAAGGTGGAAAATAGGTGGCAACTAGTGGAAATTGGTTGCACTAGCTGAATCTGAAAAGATCATCTTTGACACAAGTTGATCAAAGATAAGATTAATGATAGATCAAGTTACAAGCTCCCACACTAATGTATAGAAACAACCCCAGGTGGAATTTGGGTCAGTTAAGATTTTTATATGCAGGCAAACATGAGGTCAGAAGCAAAGAAATAGTTCCTGCCTTTTCTGTTCTTTAATTGCAAAAAAGAAGTGTATATAAAAAGGATGTTTTTACATAGCTTAAGTATTTGACACCTTCTTTAGCTGACCAAAAAAGTGTATGTGTGGAATCAATTTATCTGTGTAGTAATACCAAAATTTTAAATCTGGCATTTGATGAGTCAGTCAAGGAGAAAATGGAAATACATTGTGAGAGGTAACAATATTATACTGTTTATTTTTTCTTTTTAATTATTACTGTCTTTAACATTGTCTTAGTTACTTACTCTTAACAAATACTTGAATTGAGTGGTGGGGGCATATCATAAGATTCTTTCACTGGTGTGACCGTGACCTTAGACCTAGGGACCTGGTTCTTGCGCATGACACTCCGGCTCATGATGGTGAACAACTGTGCCAAGTTACATCAAAATCCCTCCATGCATGAAGAAGAAATGCTCCTGACAAAGTCATTTTTGAATTTGACCTTTGACCTGTAAATGTGACCTTGACCTTTGAGATAGGAACCTGGGGTTTGCGCAGGACACTCCGTCTCACTGAGGTTAACATTCATGCCAAATAAAAACAAGATTGCTCCATGCATGTCAAAGTTATGGTCCGCACAAACAAATCCGGACGGACGCACACACATACACCGAACAGCCGTTTGGACAACTATGTCTTCGCTTCCGCAAGCAGACTCGACAAAAACAAGAAAGTAGGTCAGTAGGTCAAGGTCACAGTCAAGTGACATCATATTACTTGGGGTCATCAGGTAATTATAATTAAACAGTTTTGGAAATAGGATCAGATGATTTTTTAAGTATTTTTCCTATATAACTCACATAATAACTGTGACCCCAGGGCTGGGCCTCTTTTAACCCCAGGGGTATAATTTGAACAATTTTGGTAGAGGACTACTAGACAATGCATCATACCAAATATCAAAAGCCTAGTTCGTACGGTTTCAGACAAGAAGATTTTTAAAGCTTTTTCCTATATAAGTCTATATAAAACTTGGGACACCCAGGGCAGGGCCTCTTTTCACCTAAGGGGTACAATTTGAACAATTTTGGTTGAGGACCATAAGACAATGCTAAAACCAAATATCAAAGGTCCAAGTGTTGTGGTTTCAGGCAAGAAGCGGGGGCGGGGCCATATTTTACCCTAGGGGGATAATTTGAAAAATCTTGGTAGAGGAACACTAGATGATGCTACATACCAAATATCAAAGCCCTAGGCCAGGTGGTTTTGTACAAGAAGATTTTCAAAGTTTTCCCTATATAAGCCTATATAAACCATGTGACCCCCGTGGCGGAGCCATATTTGACCCTAGGGGGATAATTTGAAAAATCTTGGTAGAGGACCACTAGATGATGCTACATACCAAATATCAAAGCCCTAGGCCATGTGGTTTTGTACAAGAAGATTTTCAAAGTTTTCCCTATATAAGTCTATAAGAGCCATGTATCCCCCGGGGCGGGGCCATATTTGACCCTAGGGGGATAATTTGAACAATTTTGGTAGAGGACCACTAGATGATGATACACACCAGATATCAAAGCCCTAGGCCCTGTGGTTTTGGACAAGAAGATTTTTAAAGTTTTTCCTTTTGGTTGCCAGGGCAACCAGAGTTCTGCATGGAATTCAATTCTTTGAATAATTTTGAAAGGGGGCCACCCAAGGAACATTCCTGTGAAGTTTGGTGTAATTCTGCCCAGTGGTTTTCAAGAAGATTTTTTTAGAAATTGTTGACGGACCACGCATGACGGAAGACGGACATCAAGCGGTCACAGTAGCTCACCTTGTCTCTTCTTGACAGGTGAGCTAAAAACAAGAAAGTAGGTAGGTAGGTCAGTAGGTCACATTCATGGTCATTGAAAGTCAGTTTTAAGATCGGTGTGCAAAACTGTACATGTCATCCAAATTTCAAGGCTGTATCTTAAAAAAGATGGAAGTAGGTCAGTAGGTCAAGGTTACAGTCAAGTGACCCGTAATTACTTGGGTAATTATAATTAAACAGTCTAGGAAATATGATCAGATAATTTCTGAAGTATTTTTTCTATAGAACTCATATGAAAACTATTTGACCCTTGGGGCGGGGTCTCTTTTCGCCCCAGGGGCATAATTTGAACATTCTTGTTAGACAGTCACTAGGCAATGCTACATACTGAATATCAAAAGCCTAGGCCTTGGACTTTCAGTCAAGAAGATTTTTTAAAGCTATTTCCTATGTAAGTCTATGTAAAACTTTGGATCCCCAGGGCAGGGCCTCTTTTCACCCCAGAGGCATAACTTGAACAATCTTGGTAGAGAACCACAAGGAAATGCTACATACCAAACATCAAAGGCCTAGGTCTTGTTGTTTCAGACTAGCAGATTTTGTCTCCCCGGGGCGGGGCCTCTTTTCACCCTAGGAGCATATTTGAACAATTTTGGTAGGGAACCAAAAGACAATGCACATACCAAATATATCAAAGGCCTAGGTCTTTTGGTTTCAGACAAGAAGATTTTTAAAGTTTTTTCTTATATAAGTCTATGTTAAACTTGGGACCCCAGGGATGGGGCCTCTTTTCACCCCTGGGGCATAATTTGAATACTCTTTATAGAGCACCATTAGATGATGTTACATGCCAAATATTGAGGCTCTATGCCTTATGGGTTTGGACAAGAAGATTTTCAAAGTTTTTCCCTATATAAGTCTATATAAACCATGTGACCCCCGGGGCGGGGCCATATTTGACCCTAGGGGGATAATATGAATAATCTTAGTAGAGGCCCACCAGATGATGCTACAAACCAAATATAAAAGCCCTATGACCTATGGTTTTGGACAAGAAGATTTTTAAAGTTTTACACGGAATTCAATTCTTTGAACAGTTAGAAGACCATCCAAGGAACATCCCTGTGAAGTTTCAACGAAATTGGCCTGATGGTTTAGGAGGAGATGTTGTTTAAAGGAAAGTGTAGACGGACGCCGGACGCAAGACGGTGAGTGATCACAACAGCTCACTCTGAGCCTTTGGCTTAAGTGAGCAAAAAAAAAAACACAAGAGGGCCATGAAGGCCCTGTATCGCTCACCTGACCTACTGACCTAAAGATCATCAAGATAGTTGCATTAAGATATGGTCATAACTGTGGCCTCTAAAGTGTTAACTAACTTTTCCTTTGATTTGACCTGGTGACCTAGTTTTTGACCCCATATGACAAAGATTCGAACTTGACCTAAAGATCATCAAGATTAACATTCTGACTAAGTTTCATGAAGTTAAAGTCATAAATGTGGCCTCTAGAGTGTTAACAAGCTTTTCCTTTGATTTGACCCGGTGACCTAGTTTTTGACCCCACATGACCCAGATTTGAACTTGACCTAAAGATCATCAAGATTAACATTCTGACCAAGTTTCATTAAGGTATGGTCATAAATGTGGCCTCTAGAGTGTTAACTAGCTTTTCCTTTGATTTGACCTGGTGACCTAGTTTTTGATCCTACATGACCCAGATTCAAACTGGACCTTGAGATCATCATGAGTAACATTCTGACCAAGTTTCATGAAGATAAAGTCTTAAATGTGGTCTTTACAGTGTTAACAAGCTTTTCCTTTGATTTGACCTTTTGACCTAGTTTTTGACCCCAGATGACCCAATATCAAACTCATCCAAGATTTAATTGAGGGTAACATTCTGACCAAGTTTCATTAAGATTAGGCCAAAATTGTGACCTCTAGAGTGTTAACAAGCTTTTCCTTTGATCTGACCTGGTGACCTAGTTTTTTATCCCAGATGATCCAAAATCGAATTTGTCCAAGATTTTTATGAGTGTAACATTCTGACCAAGTTTCATTTAGATTTGGCCAAAATTGTGACCTCTAGAGTCAAATTGTTGATGACGGATGGACGACTGACGACGGACACAGGGCGATCACAAAAGCTCACCTGAGCACGAAGTCCACACAAAAATCCTTTCCAGGTAGAGATAGGCCAAAATACATCTCAAAATTGGATGTAACATGCATGTTGTTCTAAAGAAAAGTGGTCTTGATTTTTCCCTACGACCAGTAATAAAAAAGGTACAATATAAGCTTTTTATAGTAACAACAAAGGGAAGTAATTCTAAACTAGGGACCTTGTTCTTGCGCATGACATTCTGTCTCATGATGGTGTACAATTGAGCCAAGTTACATCAAAATCCCTCCATGCATGAAGAAGAAATGCTCAGGACAAAGTCATTCTAGTATGTGACCTTTACCTTAGACCTAGGGACCTGGGGTTTGTGCATGACACATCGTCTATCCATGCTTATTACTTGTGTCAAGTTATTTTGAAATCAGACCATGCATGTCAAAGTTATGGACCGGACACGAAGACCACAATATCAGTATATATGTAGTGAAAATAAGCTCAACCAAGGACTGTGACCTTGACCTTTGAGCTAGTAAAATGGTTTTGCTCATGACACATCGTCTATCCATGCTTATCATTTGTGTGAAATTATTCTGAAATCTGATTATGCATGTCAAAGTTATGGCCCGGAGACAAACACCACCCTTTCCCAAACACACAAACAAACGCACAAAACACACGGACAGGGGTAACACTATATGCACCCCCCCCCCCCCCCCATTTTATGGTGGGGGCATAAAAAGGGGCATAATTTTGTTAAAATGTTAGGCAGAGTTATGATACTTTACATGTGAGGTCATCCCATTATGCCAAAGACATGATAACATGCAAAACTGTCACAAAATTTCTGTCTTAAAAAGGGACATAATTATGATAAAATAAAAGCTTGAAATGGTTTATATAAAGAAGTTGTTTATTTTTACTTTTTGCTCTGGCGGCCCTAAAAGTGGCTGCCCACCATTTGAACAAAATTTAGGGAGTACCTTATGATAATAATACAGAACAAGTTTGATAAAGTTCCATGAGCAAAAGTCATTTAAAGGCATTTCCATTTTTAGCTCTAGCAGCTCATAAAAGGGACCAAGTGCCCCAATTTGAAGAAAATTTAGACAAGAGCTCCACCAAGCCAGGCCATACCTGAAAGGTTATAACAGAGGAGGACAGAAGCCAAATTTAAAGACAAGAGGACCATGTGGTCCTGAATCGCTCACCTGTTCCCACATGACCTAGTTTTGAGTATGACGTCGTTTTTTCTAATATATGACATAGTGTTCTAGTTTTTGAGCTCATGTGACCCAGTTTTGAACTTGACCTAGATGTTATCAAGATTAAAATTCTGACCAATTTTCATGAAGATCCATTGAAAAATATGGCCTCTAGAGAGGTCACAAGGCTTTTCTATTATTTGACCTATTGACCTAGTTTTCGAAGATACGTGACCCTGTTTTGAATTTTAACTAGATATCATCAAGGTGAACATTCTCACTAATTTTCATGAAGATCTCATGACAAATATGGCCTCTAGAGAGGTCACAAGGTTTTCCTATTTTTATACCTACTGGCCTAGTTTTTGACCGCAGTTGACCCAGTTTCAAACCTGACCTATATATCATCAAGATTAACATTCAAACCAACTTTCATACTGATCCCATGAAAAGTATGGCGTCTAGAGAGGCCACAAGGTTTTTTTTATTATTTGACCTACTGACATAGTTTTTGATGGCACGTGACCCAGTTTCAAACCTGACCTAAATATCATCAAGATAAACATTCATACCAATTTTCATACAGATCCCATGAAAAATATGGCCTCTAGAGGGGTCACAACGTTTTTTCATTATTTGAACTACTGACCTACTTTTTGAAGGCACGTGACCCACTTTCGAACTTGACCTAGATATCATCAAGATGAACATTCAGACCAATTTTTATGGAGATCCATTCACAAGTATGGCCTCTAGAGAGGTCACAAGATTTTTCTATTATTTGACCTAGTGACCTAGTTTTTGACCGCACATGACCCTGTTTCGAACTTGACCTAGATATCATCAAGATGAACATTCAGACCAACTTTCATACAGATCCCATGAAAAATATGGCCTTTAGAGAGGCCACAAGGTTTTTCTATTATTTGACCTACTGACCTAGTTTATGATGGCACGTGACCCACTTTCAAACTTGACCTAGATATCATCAAGATAAACATTCAGACCGACTTTCATACAGATCCCATGAAAAATATGGCCTCTAGAGGATTCACAACGTTTTTTCATTATTTGACCTACCGACCTAGTTTTTGATGGCACGTGACCCACTTTGGAACTTGACTTAGATATCATCAAGATGAACATTCTGACCAATTTTTATGGAGATCCATTCACAAGTATGGCCTCTAGAGGGGTCACAAGGTTTTTCTATTATTTGACCTACTGACCTAGTTTTTGACTGCACATGACCCTGTTTCAAACTTGACCTAGATATCATCAAGATGAACATTCAGACCAACTTTCATACAGATCCCATGAAAAATATGGCCTTTAGAGAGGTCACAAGGTTTCTCTATTATTTGACCTACTGACCTAGTTTTTGATGGCACGTGACCCACTTTCGAACTTGATCTAGATATCATCAAGCTGAACATTCAGACCAACTTTCATACAGATCCCATGAAAAATATGGCCTCTAGAGAGGTCACAAGGTTTTTATATTTTTAGACCTACTGACCTAGTTTTTGACGGCACGTGACCCAGTTTCGTACTTGACCTAGATATCATCAAGGTAAACATTCTGACCAATTTTCATAAAGATCCCATGAAAAATGTTTCCTCTAGAGTGGTCACAAGCAAAAGTTTACGCACGAACGGACGACGGACGCTGCGCGATCACAAAAGCTCACCTTGTCACTTTGTGACAGGTGAGCTAAAAAAGCCATATTTAAAGATTTTCTTTTTTTGGTGGGAGGTAGTGTGGGCAGAAGCAGGGTGTGTGTCTGTGTGTGTGCAGAGGTGGTGACAGAAAACTAGATAGAATTTTTTTATTTTGTATTTTACTGAGTGTGTGTGTGTGTGTGTGTGTGGGGGGGGGGGGGGGGGGGGGGGGGGGTGTAAATGAACCTTTGACCTACCACCCTGGTTCATGCACTCTGCCTATCGTCACATTGCAACCTACCTACATCAAGTCTGAAGCCAATATCTTGAATGCTTGATAAGTTATGCTCCAGAAACGAAATATGTAGGACAAATTTGACCTTTGACCTCAATTTTTGACCTTGACCTTTGACCTACAGACCTGGTTCATGTGCTCTGCAAATCGTCTCATTGCAACCTACCTACATGCCAAGAATAAAGTCAATACCTTGCATGGTTATTTAGTTATGTTCTAGCTCAATTTTGACTCTGACCTTTGACCTACAGAGCCAACTACCTATATGCCAAGTTTACAGTCAACACCTTTAATGTTTATAAAGTTATGCTCCTGACACAAATTATGACAGATGGACTAATGGAAAAACACATGCGCCATCACATAATATGTCTGTTGTTTCAAAACGGGTGTACAGAAAGACCTCATAATGATGCTACAGACCAAGTCTGATGAAGATCCATCAGATGGTTCATGAGAAAAAAACATTTAAATGTTTTTCTATCTTTAGCGCTGCGCCTGAAATAGGCCAAGGTGAACCATTTGAACAAACTTTACAGAGGACCATGCCAGTATGTTATTGACCAAGTTAAGAAGATGCTTAAGTAAAAATGCTGACGCACGAAGATGGACAAAGGATGCCAGACCATCCACCTATACTAATAGCTCACCTTGAACAAAGTTCAGGTGAGCTAAAAATAAGTTGCTTAATGGTATTTTCAATTTCTAGCTTCAGCAGCCCTTAGAAGGGACCAAGTGCTACCATTTGAACAAATCTGAGGCCCTCACAAAGATGCCACAGGAAAGTTTAAACAGTTCTTTATTATTATTTTTTCTATTTTTAGCCACATAACGATGCAACAGACCAAGCTGATGCAGATTTATCCAGTGGTTCATGTGAAGAAGTCAATTAATGGTATTTCTATTTTTGGGCCACTAAAATTGGCAGTGCACCCCATTTGAACAAAATTTTGAGAGGCTACAAAGCAAATCTGATGAAGATCTATCAAGCGGTTTATGAGAAGAAGTTATTTAAAGTTTTTCTATTTCTAGCTTCATAGTGATGCAACAGACCAAGTTGCTGTTTGTACATCAAGTGGTTCATGAGAAGTCATTTAATGGTATTTCTACTTTTGGCTCCAGTGCCCCTAGAAGGGGCTAAAGCATCCCATTTGACCAAATTTTGACAGGCTACAGACCAAGTTTAATGAGATCCATGAAGCAGTTCAAAAGCTGTTTAAAGGTTTTTCCAGAAAAGGAGGTAAAGCAGAACCACTTGAACAAATTTCAGAGAGGACCTTCCCAGGCTGTTACAGACCTAGTTTGGTGTAATTCTGACAACAAATTCAGAGAAGAAAATGTTACTGCATCTTGTGAACACAGGACTATGGACAATGGAAAACAAACCATCTACCTACGCTAACAGCCCACCCTGAACCTCGGATTCACAGCACACCTGAAGGAACCTTGGCTGTCACATCTTGTATCTGACAAAGATTGGTGAACAGACTTTAATCAGTTGATTAAAAGCTATTCAAATGTTTTTTTTTTTTTCCAAGAGCCCTCATTTCAACAATTTTTGAAAGGACCTTATAATGATGTTACTGACCATGAAGATCCATCCAGCAGTTCATGAGAAGTTATTTAAAGGAATTCTAGCTGCCCCTTAAAGGATTTAAGAGCCCTCATTTGAACAAACTTGGGCAAAGACCTTATCATGAAGCTACAAACAAGTTTGGTAAAGATCCATCAAACAAATTATGAGAAGAAGTTGTTTAAAAGTTTTCTATTTTTAGCTCTGGCAGCCCCATAAAGCAGTTAAGGTTAATCATTTGCACAAATGCTATAGATGGCCATGCCAAGATGATACTGACCAAGTTTGGTGTAATTCTGACAAGTAGTTTCAGACGAAAAGATGTTTAAGTACAAATGTTGAAGCAGGAATTAAAACACACAGACCATCTACCAACACTAAAGCAAGGGTAGAAGCTGAGAAATTTGATGCCCCTGGGTCAAAGCCAATCTGCTGGCAAGGGGTCCTTTGGTCATAAGGCCCTCAAAAGCTCTTTAACATTATCAGATTTCATGCGCTAGGCATGCCTTTTCCTGAGACTACAACTACTGTTTCTTGTCACAGAAAAATCCATCTGTGGAAATGCAACTCTCACAATAACAGGCTGTTTATAGTTTATACGCATATAATTTTTAATGCTTCATTTTCCACCTGTTTGTCAATTTCTGTGATTAATCACTTAATATTTTACAACTGTTTACCTAACAGCTGATCTTTGCATGTGTAACTGATTTTAAAAGCCACTGTTTCATTCTTTGGCAAAAATTGGCAAGTCAATAAGAGAATAATTATTCTAACAAATGTTAGGCCAGAGTTTTTTTATTTTTCGTTTTACGGGAGCGCCGGTCCTAAATATTGCAAAAGTGGAATAAAATTAAAATTCATTTTCCCGAGTTTTATTTTATTTTTTCCGCCGGTCGGTTTTTTACAGCCCAAAAGAAATAAAATAAGTGTTATTTTCACCTGGACGTAATTTCACAGGAAGGGATTTAACGCGTGCAAAATTCGTGTTTTGCCGTACATTTATCGGATGAACAGGGTGTAAAAAATTCCATCGCCCGCTGCATTGGCGAGTTAAGTCTGAGTAGGAGAGTGGACCTCGCTGTGTACTCGACCGATCGGGCGAATGTTTTTTTTTACGTCCTTACTTTACCAAAATTCAGAAATTACATCTTTCAAAACGTCAACAAACTTTGAGATGGTTCAGTCGCTACCTGGAAAGACTGGAAACAGATAAAGATATCAAACGTCATGCCGGTAATTTTCCATTCCACAAGCACGTGTGACCCATCGTAATATCTAATTTACATCGACACGTACACAAAAACCGTGCGTAGTGCATTCATTTTTTAATATTTTCGCTTAAGTTTTCAACACCCTTGAGAAATAATATTTTTTAATTCTATAATGATTTTAATAAGATATCGACAGAAATGTAGGCAAAATTCTAATAAAAACGGGCGAATTTTATATAATCATTTGTAAAAATTCAAAAAAGCGCGGGTCTTAGTTACTTATTTCTTTCTAAAAGTAATAAATGATGAAAAACTATGGGCTTAAAATCAGACTTTTGACCAGAAAGTACAAAAAACAGAATAAAAAAATCATAAATAATGAAAAAGCGGCTGCGATTACAATACAGGGTAAGACGATTTTTTTTGGGAAACGATTTCTGTTAGTGCGGCAGGGAAAAGGTTACGTGACCTCGTGAACGTAAGTAGAAATGCGATTTTAAAATAAAGCAATGTGTGTCACTGCGGTTTTAATAAGTTTTAAATGAATTTGTACATGTATTTTTTGACCAACAATTTTAAAAATTTTCTTGTCAAACAAATTTAAAGTAAATTCCTTGAGGGCAAATAGGTCACAGAGGTAGGATATCCACTATAGTAACTATCGTTTGAGACATTTACCTTTTATACGGGATATAGCACATTCTCTTTTGATAACAAATTAATGAAGGGTTTTTTTATTGATTTCTATTTTCAGCAATTTTAAGAACGATGCGGTACGATCAGACAGTGATGGTTTTCACATGGCGCGAAAACATGACGTAATGCCATGACAATCTTGAGCAAAAATACCGCTTTTATCTCCGCTTCAGATGTCAAGATACTGGGCACACTTTTTTAGCTCTTGAGGGGGTGTAAATTGATCATGAAAACAAGGTCAACATTACTTAGTTTATCACGGGTAATTACCGATAATCTTTAACGTTTTTTTTCTCTCTTTTCTACACGGGTGGATGGACGATGATTGTGCCCAAATTTTTTAGACACTTTTCAAAATATATTTTTTCGGGAAATAATACTATTGTACATAATACTCCTTTCATTAAAAATGACAGTATTAAAAGTATTAAATTTTCTAAAGATTGTCTTACTCACATTTTATTTAAAAGATTCAAAATTACAAGTTTTCCATAGAAAGGTAATACAATATCAAAGGTGCTTTGACATTAAATTTTATTCAAAACATTAGTTTTTTTGCAGAACAAATAAATGTTTGTAACAGCAGATTGTTTTTACATTTTATTCAATGGTGACCCTCACACTTTACACAGCTTGGGACTGTCTGGCATAAAGCAGCTGGTAGTGTTGGGAAAATTCAGACAGATGGTCCATTTTTTTTTGTAACTTCAATAGAAATTTATAAGTGTATAAAGAATAATAAAGAATACTTTTATTGGAGACAATATTTGACAAAAAGTGATGCAACTTCAGTACTTGAACTAAGTGTAGTATAAAAAGGGGCAAATTTACAGAAGCAACTTCAGTACTTGCACTAAGTGTATTATAAAAAGGTGCAAAAACAAGAGTTAAATGAGGTAAATTTTCAGATTACTTTTTGCTAGTCATCTTTCGTTTTTCATCATGAAAAAAAAAACTTTCCCTCTGCACTGTGATGTTATTCAAAGTTATTAAATACTTTATTTTGCTGATAAAATCCAGTATATTATGAGCTGGCATAAAATGGGAAAGTTAGCTCATTAAAGATGATATTGGTGAAAGTACAATAAGTAAATATTATGTATAAAAAGCAGAGGTTACACAGCAGAAGATGCAAGCAAACCAAACCACCAAAACTACTACACTACTAATTAAACCACTTTATACCAGACGTGTTTAGTCTCTACTTGCTGTCAAATGAAATTTACTTTGGCTGTTGTAAAAGATAAAATAATTTTTGTCTTCCACTTAAATTAAGTAAACAAGCTTTCTGAATTTTAAAGACTTGCCAGTGTGAGTTACATGCTAAAGCAGTTTATTCACAAGCATGCATGAAAATTTTATTCAATGTTCATCCTGTATAAATGGCTTTTATTTGTTTAAAAAAATAACAATACATCACAATATTAAATATGGGACACAAACACAAGTAAACAAAACTTGAAACGAAAGTTCATCAAAAAAAAAAAAATCTTAAAAATTCTATTTTTTTTTTTATTTTTTTCCGAGATGCCACTTTCAAGCTTTTTATTTTTATTTTTTTTCCCCCTCCCCTCTCATTTTTAAAAAATCTCCGAAAACGAAAGATAAAAAAACTTGGCCCTTTAAATTGTAAAAAAATTGAGCCTTTAACAAATTTTTTGGGTCGTTTATTGGTGATTACCCCAAAACAGTCTATGACTGACTCATTTAAGTCACCCATGAAAGGTGTTCTTTTCTCAATTTTTTTTAATAAAACAAAGAATGTGAGTATCAAAGTACCTCTTCCTATAGAATTTCTTCTGTTTATTGTCCTCCCTTGCAGAAATCAGAGCAAATACTTTCGCCAATACTTCAGGTCTACCCCGGACATGAAATATAAAACAACCCTATCTGTCATTTCTACTTGTCAAAAAAATTTTAGTCCCCAAATTGCACAAAATTTTTTAGTACCAAAACTTTAGTTTTTTTTACTTAATTTTTAAGACTTACTACTTCTGCAATGCATTAATTTAAATTACATTGAAAAAGGACAAGAAACAAGGACCTGAGGGAATGATGACATATGATTAAAAAAGACTAATATCAAAATTTCCACCACATAATTTGGGATTGGAAAAAATGTGGCTCTAGAGGTTAACTAGTTTTCTTTGATTTGCCCTGGTGACTTTTTTGATCCACATGACCCAATTTAAATTGCAAAAAGTCATCAAGATTAACTTCTGACCAAGTTTTTAAGATTGGTAAAAATTGGCCCTAGGATTTAACAACCTTTTTTTTTGGGTTTTGACCTGGTGCCCTAGTTTCTGCCCCCAAATGCCCAGAATCGAATTGACCTAAGATCATAAAGATTAACATTCGGGCCCAAGTTTCTAGATAAGTCAAAAATTTAAAGCCCTAGGGGTTCACAAACTTTTCCTTTTGATTTGACCTGTTTTTGACCCCAGATGCCCCAATACTGAACTCACCAACTTAAAAGAGTTTTTTTGAAGGAACATTCTGACCATTTCATTAAGTTGGGCCAAAAATTTGGGGGCTCTAGAGTTTTAAACAGTCAAATTTTGTTGACGACGGACTGACGACGACGGACACAGGGTGATCAAAAAAGCTCACCTTGAGCCTTCGTGCCAGGTGAGTTAAAAAACTTAATTAAAACTTAATAAAGTTTTTTGTGATCATAGTTGTAAATTTGTATATATCATTGACCCTTGGTGATCCTGTTTTGCCTCCTCCTGTAAGCTAAATTTCAAATGTCATTTGCTTCACATATATTGCCCCTGAAATATTTAAAAATAAAAGTGAGTTTGATTTTAAAAAACCCATGAGAAATGCAAATTTTAAAAAACTTTATTTTTAAAAAGAGGCCATCATGGCTCAAAGTCCCACCTAAACTTGACAGTTTGCCCTTAAAATATATGTAATGACAAATTGTATCCTAAAAGGAAAAAATAAGAAAGAAAATCATCAGAAGTGTGGGTTATAAGTTTTTAGTTTGAAAAATACATGTGACCTTGTTTTCCCCCAAGAAGCAGTAACAACAAGAGTGTCTCCATAGGATGACCATCCCCCCGGGGATTGAATGAATATTTAAAGGCCGATGTTAGAGTTTAGGCCTTTGCCTAGGACGGGGTTTTGCGGTGACATGTTTCTTCTGTGTCACACTTTTCTGCAAGTTTTTTTAAAAACCCGCATGAATGACAAGAATGGCCCGGGACATCCCCCCCAATCACTATCAGAAAAATTCCTTTAAACGTCAAGTGTGCCTTTGCCCTTTTGAGCTAGGGGACCGGGGTTTACATGTGACATGTCTCTTAGTGGTACCATTCATCCAAGTTTTTTGAAATTCCACCCATCGATGACAAAGATATGGCCCGGACACCCCCATCAATGCCTACCCTTTAACGTTTAAGTGTGCCTTGACCTTTTGGACGAACCCGGGGTCTTGCGCAGGACATGTCGTTTATTGTGGTACACATTCATGAAGTTTTTTAAAAACACCCATCGATGAAAAAGATAGGGGCGAAAACCCCCCATAAAATTGCACTTCCTTAAGTCTAAGGTGACCTTGCCCTTTGAGCTAGGACTGGGTTTGCGCGGGGGACACTCCCCTTTACTGTGGTCCCTTTCGCATTTATTTTAAAACCCATGCATGAATAAAAAAAGATATGGCCCGGACACCCCATCAATGCACTATCCTTTAAGTTAAGTTGCCCTTGACCTTTGAGTCGGACCTAGGTCTTGCGCGTGACACGTCGTCTTTGTTAACTTCTCCCAAAGTTTTTTTAAAAAATATACCCTTTGATGACAAAGATATGGGGGGACCGCCATAAACCCTATCCTTTAAGTCTAAATGTGATCTTGACCTTTTGAGCTACGGATGGGCTTGTCGCGACACTGTCTTACTGTGGTCCACATTCATCCCAGTTTTTTGAAAACCCTCCACGATGACAAAGATAGGGACCGGACACAAAATTGCGAAGCCCGACAGACCGCGGATGACAATTGACAGATTGACAACTGCCAGAGGGTTAAAAAAAACTATATCCCCCCCCCCCCCCCCCCCCCCCCCCCCCCCCCCCCCCCCCCCCCCCCCCCCCCCCCCCCCCCCCCCCCCCCCCCCCCCCCCCCCCCCCCCCCCCCCCCCCCCCCCCCCCCCCCCCCCCCCCCCCCCCCCCCCCCCCCCCCCCCCCCCCCCCCCCCCCCCCCCCCCCCCCCCAGTTTTTTACTTTTGTAAGCAAACATTTGGTCAAGTTTCATTCAATCAAGTAGAACCTGCGGAATTCAAAAACTTTTTCTATGTTTTTACCTTTTTGATCCTTTTTAAACCCCCAAAAAACAAAATTTTAGACTTCACTTTAAATTTTTAAAGAGGGCCATAAAAATTCCCCCTTCTCCTAACTCCCCCTACATCCCTCTTTTTTTTTAACATCTGAAAGAGATTTTGAAAGCTATCAAAGAAAATTGCTGCCAAATTACTACAAAAAATTATCCCCGCATTTTCAGAGACAGGATCTTCCTATTTCCCAAATCTAGGGGAAAATTTCCCAGAACCATGGAGGGGAATGTTTTTTTTATACAAAGTGGCTTTCATATTTGTTATACAGGGGCACCAAGGTTCATTTTTGGAAATTTTTTACTCCTTGGAAGGTGTTGTTGTTCAGAGGGACTTGGGCATTTTCAGACTTTATGGGTATTTGCATGTGTAACAAAAGAAAAAACAAAATTTCATATTTATCAGCTTTTTTTTGCTTTAAACGTGCTGAGAAAAAAAAAACTTTTTTTTATCAATTTTTTGCCATAAAAAGAAACTTTTTAAAAAAAAAAATTTCGAGAAAATGTAAAGACACATCTCTACCTAGATTTCCCCTGTTTTTTGGAGTAAAATGCAAATTTTTGTACTTATTTACAAATTTTCCAGCAATAACTGAAAAGAACATGAGCTGTCAGAAGACAGCAAAAGCTTGATATTCAACCCTTGTAAATTGAATGACTTATATAAAGTCGAAAAAGGGGCATGTTTTTTAAAAAAGCAAAAAAGGGTTATGGAACCGTGCAATGTAAGTCGTTTATCACAGTAATTAAGTGTGCGTATTTCAATCCTTCCCACAATTTTTTACTTGAACCCGCTTACATCAAAACAAAACCAAAAAAGGCGTCGAAAGACAGCTAAATCCCCGCCACTGTATGGATAGCGAAAGGGTAAACCCTGACCTTTTGCTGTGGTTGATCTTTTAAATGACATGGGTGACTAATGAATTCTGCACAAAGTCTTGAGAGGTGACATTTGACCCCCGTTTCATAAAAATCCTTTAAGGGTTTAGGAGATAAAAAGCTCAAAAACCCTTTTACCTTGATTGTGACCCTTTACCTTGAGTTGACATGGCTGCTAATGAGTTCTTTAAAGGTGATCTTTGACCCGTTTGATGAAATCCTTTACGGGGGTTTCGAGATATAGGTGGACCTGGGAAAGGGTCAAACCCTTTTACTTTAAATTGTGACCCGACCCGAGCGGCTGGTGACTCAGAGCTTGTCACACCCGGTGAGGTATATTTGACCAAGTTTTATTGAATCCCTTTAAGGGAATTAGGGATACAGAGCAGACACAAAAAGGAGGGGTCAAACCTTTTCTTCGTTTTGACCCTTAACCTTTAGTGGCATGGCTGATCATAAATTCTGCCATAGCCTTGATGAGGGGATCATTTGATCAAAATTTGATGAAAAATCCCTTTAAGGGGTTTAGGGTATAGAGCGGACCCCAAAAAAAAAAGGCTAAACCCTTTACCCTAAATTGTGACCTTTTTCTTGACCCGGCATGGCGACTCATGAGTTTGCAATCTCTTTATGAGGTGTCATTTTTTTTCCCAAATTTTTTAAAAAATTTTTTAAGGGGGGTTTGGAGTATAGGCGGACACAAAAAGAAGCTCAAACCTTTGACCTTGAGTTGTGACCTTGACCTTGAGCCGACAAGGCTGACTCATGGGTTCTGCACATTGTCTTGATGAGGTGATCATTTGACTTAAGTCTGATGAAAATCCTTCAAGGGGTTAAGGAAATATGGAGCGGACACGAAAGTGTTACAGACAGACGGAAGCACGGACGGATGGAAGGACGGACAGAAGGATGGACGAAAACAATTCCTATAACCCCCCACCACTTGTGGCGGGGGATTAAAGGCTGACTCATAAGTTCTGCACATCGCCTTGATAAGGTGATCATTTGACCACCAAAGTTTGATGAAAACTAGAAAATGCTTTTGTAAAAAAGCACATGTCTTCCCCAATGCAAAGTCCTATAGGCAAGAAGTCAATAGGGTTCAGGAGCGAAAGTCAAAGAGACACTGATGGTTGGCTGCAATAGGGATCATCTACTTGGCATGTCCAGTCATCACGCTAAATTTCAACACTCTTGGCCTAGTGGTTCTCAAGTTACTGTTCAGGCTCCTGTGACCTTGACCTTTGATCAAGTGACCTCAAAATAAATAGGGGTCATCTACTCTGCATGTCCAATCATCCTATTAAGTTTCAACATTGTAGGTCAAGTGGTTCTCAAGTTATTTCCAAAAAATGATTTTACATCAACAGGCCACTGTGACCTTGACCTTTAATAGACTTACCCCAAAATCAAATGAGGTCATCTACTCTGCACGTTCAATCATCCTATGAAGTTTCAACATTCTGGGTCAAGTGGTTCTCAAGTTATTGATCGGAACTGGTTATCAATGTTCAGGCCACTGTGACCTTGACCTTTAACGGAGTGACTCCAAAAACAATAGGGGTCATTTACTCTGCATGAACAATCATCATATGAAGTTTCAACATTCTGGGTTGAGAGGTTCTCAAGTTATTGATTAGAAATGGTTTTCCATGTTAAGGCCCCTGTGACCTTGACCTTTAACAGAGTGACCCTAAAATCGTTAGGGGTCATCTACTCTGCATGACCAATCATCCTATGAAGTTTCATCATTCTGGGTCAAGGGGTTCTCAAGTTACTGACCGGAAATGGTTTTCAATGTTCAGGCCCCTGTGACCTTGACCTTTAACAGAGTGACCCCAAAATTGTTAGGGGTCATCTACTCTGCATGATCAATCATCCTATTAAGTTTCAACATTCTGGGTCAAGTGGTTCTCTCGTTATTGATCGGAAATGGTTGTTTGTCAATGTTTCGAGGCCCACATGTGGACCTGACCTTTTGACGGAGTGAGTAAGTGGACCCCAAAATTCAATAGGGGTCATCTACTCTTGCTCATGATCAATCATTCCTATGAAGTTGCAACGATATCCTGGGTTCAAGTGGTTACTCTTAGTTATTGATCGGAAATGGTTTTCAATGTTCAGGCCCCTGTGACCTTGACCTTTGACGGAGTGACCCCAAAAACAATAGGGGTCGTCTACTCCAGCAGCCCTACAACCCTATGAAGTTTGAAGGTTCTAGGTCAAATGGTTCTCCAGTTATTGCCTGGAAATGAAGTGTGATGTACAGACAGACAGATGGACAGGGCAAAAACAATATGTCTCCCCCAAAGGGGGGGGGGGGGGGTGGGTGGGGGGAGACATAATTCTTCAATGGGTTTAGGAGATATAGAGCAGACACAAAATAGAAGGCTCAAACCTTTCACCCTAAGTTGTGACCTTGACCTTGAGTCGGCATGGCTGACATGACTCATGGGTTTTATAAAATTCCTTCAAGAGGTTCATGAGATATAGAGCGGACACAAAATGGAAGGCTCAAACCTTTGACCTTAAGTTGTGACCTTGACCTTGAGCCGACAAGGCTGACTCATGGGTTCTGCACATCGTCTTGATGAGGTGATCATTTGACCAAAGTTTGATGAAAATCCTTCAAGGGGTTCTGGAAATATGGAGTGGACACGAAAGTGTTAAGGACAGACGGAAGGACGGACGAAGACCATTCCTATAACCCCCAACCACTTGTGGTGGGGGATTAATCAGAAAGCCGGCGCAAGGGTGAGTCCAATAGCTCTACCTATTCTTTGAATAGTCAAGCTAACAAGAGCTGTCAGTGGACAGCGCACTCGACTATTCTCAGTGCTTGATAGTATAATATAAGCAAGGAGTAAAATTTTAATATTACAGCATATTAAGCATATTCTAAGTCGAAAAGGGGCCATAATTATCAGACTGGGGTCATGATGGTAAACAAGTATGCAAAATATGAAAGCAATATCTCAATGGACTTTGAAAATATTTGGGGTGGTACGCAAACTAACATTTATTCTAATTCGAAAAGGGGCCATAATTCAGTCAAAATAATTGATAGAGTTGCCTCCTCCTTTTTACAGACTGGGGTCATGATGGTAAACAAGTATGCAAAATATGAAAGCAATATCTCAATGGACTTTGAAAATATTTAGGGTGGTACGCAAACTTTAACATTTGTGTGACGCTCAAGCTCACGCTCACGCCGGGGCGAGTGGGATAGCTGCCCAATTCTTCGAATAGTCAAGCTAAAAAGCAATCATCAAATTAATTCACTGTTTGCTTTAAATAGCCCATATGTAGGTCAAAAAATAAGATTTCACCATCCCTGCAGGGGCAGGAATTAAAGGTATTTCCCAGTAATTTGTTTCCTTTAATACATTCTTATATTTGCAAAAAAGAAAAATAGTTGGAATAACTGTTCAAATGACACAAATTCAAAAGATATGGCTGTTTAATATGAGGAAACATCAAAATTTAATATTAACTGAGTGATAATATTTGAATGCACACATGTATATGGGACAAACTGTGCAAATATACAATACATATTATGTAACTGTAGAGGAATAGAATTCATATTTCTGAATTAATTTAAGATTCTCATTTTTGCCCCTTTCATCACTGACACTTGAGCTGCTGGCTGAGGATGATGGCCTGTCAGAACTTGGTCTTACAGTGGAAAGTATTCTTGAACACTGCTTGTGCTTTTCCTCCGACATGGAGGAGTAATACATAATAGACTGAATGTTTTTGTGGCCGCTAATTTGCATGATGTCTGTAGGTGCGATTCCAGAGTCACGAAGTTTCTGGACAAGGTGCTTGCGGGTTGAATGATAGGTCAATCTTTTACTTTCATCGAGCCCTCCATCAGCAGCCATTATCTTCAATAAACTGCCAAGTTTCTTTTCTCCAAGCTTTATTTTCATGAACCAAGTGTTATCGTCAATTGTCTGGGTGCTTGTGCGAGGTGCGATATAAAAAGGATGATCTGGTTCACAAAATGTTTGCGGCCATTTACTCTTGTACAATTTGTACATTTCCACTGGACAGCATTTGGAATCATCAGCAGTTGCGAAGATTTTTGGTGTAATCTGTCGCACATCATGGATGTTACTTCCGGTTCTTGTTTTCGTTTGCAGTCGGGAGGTATTCAATGCCATCTGTTCCAGTTTCTAGCTGAATGTCTCCCCATCTGAGGAAATAAAATAATACGTACATTTAAAAAAGTGTGAATTTTGTGCTTATTTGATGAGAAATACAATTTGAAAGTTTCAAGATGAATGTATTTTGGAAAATCAAAAGAAGAAAGGTATATTTTGTAATAGGTAAGAGAACTTGTTTATGATAGTTTAGTATATCATGTAGTTAAGGTAGCGGACCTGTAATTACAGTCAGTAATTTTAAAATTCTATCCCCAAAAAACCATTGTTTTTGCTTGAGATGCAATTGCAGCTAAAGAATATCGAAAAATGAAATTTCCCAATGAAATCACTGGGACACTACCTTAACAAATGAATGAAGACACCAGCAAAATTACATGTATCATTTTAATGATTGATATGATTCTTTTTTTAAAAGATTTTCAACACATTTGTAGAAAATAAAAAAGGATTTATAGGAGGTTGGAGACAATGATTTAGCTATTATTTTACTATGACCTTTGTACTAGGTATTAGTTGAAACATTAACTTTAATATAAATGAGAAAATTTATTTAACATGCATATTGAAAGATCACTCTTGTATACAGACGATTACCGTTTATGATGTTATGACATTTTTTGACTTGTGATTATGCCACTCGATAAAATATAACATTAGAGATTCAGGTGTCAGGCTTTTTTCCCCATTAATATTTTAGGAAGTGCCACAAACACCAGTGGAATTGGAAAAACGCACAGTCACGGAAATTGTCTTAATTTGGAAAATTTGCAAATTATCAAATTTTGTGTAAAGATATTGTGTAAAAATATCAATTCATTGTGTTTCAGCAATTGTTCAGCAGTATAACAGTTACTATTTTTTAAATAAAATGTGCTTGTTTAAATCAGCAAAACTATTTAAAGGTCCAATACTAAGGAAAGTGAACATTTTAATTTCTTTTAAAAAGCACAGAAACTATTTCATTTTATTGGAAAATGAAAGTTGGTATGTAGTAATTCGAAATAAATCGCAGTATATGTACAATTATTTTTCTATGAAGTATGAAGAAAGTTAAAAAGACCTGGGGGGTCATTCTGTCGATTCATTGAAATTTCAACATAATACACACACATTTCTTTGAGTTCCAAAGACCTTCTGTAAATTTTGACCTGCCAATCTTCATTATTTAGTGTCTTGCAGAAGTCTATGCACTGGCTATGAAAAAAATTGCCAACTCACTTTCCCTTAGTAATGGACCTTTAAAAACAGCAAAAACCATAAATTTGGAATTTTGAATTCAGAAACAGGGAAAAAAGGTAACTGTTTTGCTTGGAGATTACCGTACCTCCTTTTACTGGAGGTAGATTCTTAGGGGAAAAATGTCCAGAAAAAAAATGACTTTACATCCGGTTTTTTATTCCCCTTTGCACAAATATGGAGCTATTTTTTCTTCAAATCACAGGCCTAGGCCCCTTTCCTTAGTAAAAAGAAACCCGATTTCCTATGCACCTTTTTTTTTATGTAGTCAAATTTTTTAATTTAAATGTTTTGCTAACACAAAATCACATCAGCCCGCTAGTGACATGATAATGTTGAATATATTTCATTGATCGAGTTGTGTACTAATAATAATTTATAAAATATAATTATACATTGAATTTCAGTTTCTTCTTTTCCCGTAATAATTATTAAATGTCTGAAAATGCATAATGCTACTTTTTTATCATTATTCGGTAATTGACAACTTTGTAGTTAGTACAAAATGCTCCTGTAGTTCAATTGGTAAAACGCCTCTGGTGAAGCTTTATATACTTGACTAAGAGGAATTCTGAGTTCAAATCTCAGTGGGAGCATTTTGTCATTGATCCACAAAGATTTGTCTGTAAACTTTAAATTTAGTATTAAAAATCATTGTATTTATTTAGTATTAGGTTATTTATACCTCAAGTCATAATTTTCCTTGGTTCCTCTTAAGCCAAACAGGATACAGTTGTTCATCCAGACTGTGTTTACTAAAAAGAGCATTTGCATTCTTCCCACCAAGGATTTCTTTTTGATACAACAGGTCAATCTCATGGTCAGAAATTGGACTGGATTTCATTGGCTTATTTCCTTTCCCAAGGCGCTTTAGTGACTTTTGTTTAGCATGCACTGCATCTCTAGTTAACTGAAAGGCATTTGTCTGCTCGGGTATTTTTGCCGTCTTAATTTTCGGTCAATGCTTGAAACCATGTTTCGAATGGTGCATGGCTCATATTCCTCGCCAGTGGGCTTCCTTACTGACAGAATAAAATTTGCCAAATATTCGTCTAACACATCTGGTTCAATTTCTGTAATGTCCTTATTTTCCCCTTTGGTGGCTAAAATCTTTGAAATTTTGTTACATCTGCCAGAGTCTTTTTCAGGGTGTTCTTGTTTTCTTCATTTTCTATTAATTTCCTTACATCATCAGATGAGATATCCCTGAATTCTGCTTGTTTAGTTGAGGGTTCTGTCTCAATAATTGCTGTAGGTTCTTCAGTTATCATGTAAGAGTGGTTTTCCTGGTTAGTGTCAATAGTGATCAAGTTGTTTTGGGATAATTCCTGAACAAGCGTGTTAGTATTTTGGCTGTTAGTATTAGTATCAGTAGGAATTTCTTGAGCAACTGATTCAACTGGTATTTCTAAATGTTGGGAAGTACTGGGAATATCATTTGGAGAATTGTGTATTTCATTTGTTTCATTCTCATTCATGTCATTGAACAACATATCAATATCAAAACCATGCACATTCATAAAGTCAGCATTGGTCATTTCTGCTACAACTGTGGTTGTTTTGTTTTCAGGCACAGTGTTGTGCATATTTGCAATGTGAGCCGAGTACAGATCTTCCCAAATCAGGTCAAATGTCCCCTGACTTAAATCCAGGGACATCTCTCCAGTATGAATTGACAGCCGACACTATTGTTTGTTATTGTTTACTACTAGTTGCTCATATACTACAGGCGCTTGCTTCGGGTCAAAATGTATAATGATTGAAATTATTGAGAATTGACATAAGAAAACAGAACAAAAATCAGATAAACACAATTTTATTTCATTTTTTTTTTCATCCAAAAGTGGAATCTGTAATAAAATACATTTAAAACATGATAATATGTGTTTTGAACGCCGCAAATTCTGGAACTTTGCGACGCTTGACAAAAGAAGTCCGGCTAGTCATGTGACCAACTGACGTAGATCAAGATCATGTGATCAAGTACCGTAGATCAATAAAAATATATGGCACCCTATTATCGGATCGAAATTGATACAAGTTACAGGATAAAAGACTTTATTCTCATACTTTATTTCCACAATAACTGTTACATATTTTCACTTAAACATCCACTGTTTGGAAACTACAAATCGGAATCACACCAAACTTGGTTTGTTTGTAGAATCCTCATGTTATTAATGATTATATATATCAAATTTCACCAAAAAATACAATGTACTGTTTTCATTTAATTGGAAATACACTGTGTCTCTATACAGTGGTATTTTAGTGCACTGCAAATTTATTGTTTAATTAGCAGAAAAAATAGCAGATCTTAAGCTTATTCTTAGACATCGTCCATAATAACAGAACCTGTTCTGTTATTTTTTCTTGTTAAGATATATGTATTTTTCACTAAGTCAAATACCATAAATCTGGTCTGGTTTAGTGAAATCCCAAATCGAGTACATATGGACGATACCAATTTCAGACAGAACAACGGATGGACTGACAGATGGAAAGACAAGGGCAACTCCAAGTGACCCCCAGAAAATTTTTGGGGCACAAAAAATATTCTTAGAATGACTTCAAACCTTATTTCCGTAATTAGAAGGGTCAAGACTAAGTGCCAATTGTCGATTCTTGGTCCCTCTTATCTCTGCTGGCAACACACTCCTGTAGGTCAGGTCGAAGTCATCTGAAAATGTTTGTTAATGAGTAAAGTACCTGATAATCAAATTTCAATATTTGTTCAGCAACACAAAAAGATGACTGCTCTTTATCCTTGACACTACACTACTGGGAAATAATCTGCATAACCTTAAATAAACTGGCTATTTGATCTAAAAATGCATGGGTTAAAGTTGTCTCATATTTGTGTCATGTGTTCAACGTAGAGGATAAAAGCTAAGGAAAAATACTGTATGCACACTCTTATTAACACTGTTAAGTGTAGCTCAAAAACAGGCATATAATAAAGGCAAGTGTCTAAGCTCTATTTTGGTACCAATGTTATTTTTTTTTATTACAACTGACCAAGATATGATGGATTATCTTCTACATGGTGGTTTTATATATAATAACTGGTTGCCAAAGAAACACTGAAATCTTATATGTTAACAAGAGGGTCATGATGACCATGGATCGCTCACCTGAGTAATATGAGCCACATGTTTCAAATGGCAAACTGATGCTAAAATATAAAGAAAGTAGGTCAGTAGGTCATATTCATGGTCACTGAGAGTCAGTTTTAAGAATTGTTTGTAAAACTGTATGTCATTCGAATTTCAAGGCTGTATCTTAAAAAAACAAGTAGGTCAGGGCGGGGCCTCTTTTCACCCCAGGCGTATAATTTGAACAATCTTGTAAGAGATCCACTATGCAATGCTACACACCAAATATCAAAGGCCTAGGCCTTGAACTTTAGGACAAGAAGAATTTTTTTTTTCCTATATAAGTCTATGTTAAACTTGGGACTCCCAGGGCAGGGCCTCTTTTCATCCCAGGGGCATAATATGAACAATTTTGGTAGAGGAACACTAGGCAAGGCAACATACCAAATATCAAAAGCCTATGCCTTACAGTTTCAGGCAAGAGGATTTTTAAAGTTTTTTTCCTATATTAAAACTTGAGACCACCCAGGGCAGGTCCTTTTCACCCATGGGTAATAATTTGAACAATTTTGGTAGAGGACCACAAGGCAATGCTACATACCAAATATCAAAGGCCTAGGTCTTGTGGTTTTAGACAAGATGATTTTTAAAGCTTTTCCCTATATAAGTCTATACAAAACTTGGGACCCCTTGGGTGGGGCCTCTTTTCACCCCCAGTGACATAATTTGAACAACCTTCATAGAGGACCATTAGATGATGTCACATGCCAAATATCAAGGCTCTAGGTTTTGCGATTTTGGACAAGAAATTCTTTTAAGTTTTTCCTTTTGGTTGCCATGGCAACCAGAGTTCTGCACGGAATTCAATTTTTTGAACAATTTTGAAAGGGGACCATCCAAGGATCATTCCTGTGAAGTTTGGTGTAATTCTGCCCAGTGGTTTTCAAGAATGATTCTTTAAGAAAATGTTGACGGACGGACGATGCACGACGGACATAGAGCGGTCACATGATGTAAGTTTTTATGAACATTTTTTATTTTATTTTCAGACAGTTGGTACCTATGACGCGCTCGACTATTCGAAGAATTGATTGAAGAATGGGGTCAAAATATTTCCATAGATTTTCAGACAAAAGAAACAAGAGCTGTCTGATGACAGCGCGCTCGACTATTCGAAGAATTGATTGAAGAATGGTGTCAAAATATTTCCACGGATATTCAGACAAAAGAAATAAATAGATTAGACAAACAATGTTCCTGTATTACTTTGATTTCGATAAGTCTTGCACTAAATGGCAATATATGAGCCAATTTCAAAGTCCAACAAGAGCACTGCCTTGCGGGTGCTGACGCTCATCTGATTTTTTTTGTATAATAGAAATATTGTCCTACCCATGATTTTCTAAGTCTAAAAAGGGCCATCATTCTTGCAAAAAGCAGGATAGAGTTATGTTTCTTGATGTACAGTGTCCACTTATGATGGTGAAAAACTGTTGCAAGTTTTAAAGCAATAGCTTTGATAGTTTATGAGAAAAGTATACTTAAACATAATACTCAACCAAGAAAATGATTTTCTAAGTCCAAAAGGGGCAATAATTATTGCAAAAAGCAGGATGGAGTTATGTTGCTTGCTGTACAGGGTCAGCTTATGATGGTGAACAAGTGTTGCAAGTTTCAAAGCAATAGCTTTGATAGTTTAAGAGAAAAAGTTCACCTAAACATAAAACTTAACCAAGAAATCTGATATTTTCTAAGTCCAAAAGGGCCATAAATCTTGCAAAAAGCAGGATGGAGTTATGTTTCTTGATGTACAGGTCAGCTTATGATGGTGAACAAGTGTTGCAAGTTTTAAAGCAAAAGCTTTGATAGTTTAGGATAAAAGCTGACCTAAACATAAAACTTAACCAAGAAAACTGATTTTCTAAGTCCAAAAGGGGCAATAATTCTTGCAAAAAGCAAGATGGAGTTATGTTTCTTGATGTACATGGTCTGCTTATGATGGTAAACAAGTATCCAAGTTTCAAAGCAATAGCTTTGATAGTTTAGGAGAAAAGTTGACCTAAACATAAAACTTAACCAAGAAATCTGATATTTTCTAAGTACAAAAGGGGCCATAAATCTTGCAAAAAGCAAGATGGAGTTATGCTTCTTGCTATACTGGGTCAGCTTATGATGGTGAACAAGTATTCCAAGTTTCAAAGCAATAGCTTTGATAGTTTAGGAGAAAAACTGACCTAAACATAAAACTTAACCAGGCAACGCCGACGCCGACGCCGACAACCGCTCAAGTGATGACAATAACTCATCATTTTTTTTCAAAAAATCAGATGAGCTAAAAAGGGCCATAATTCATTCAAAATAGTTATGTACTCTTGCCTACAGATGGAAATCATAATGATAAACAAGTGTTCAAAGTTTAAAAGCCATATGTCAAATAGTTTTGACAAAACATGGACTTGTATGGAAACAGAACCAATTTCAAAGTCCAAAATGGGCCATAATTCAGCCAAAATAGATGACAGAGTTATGTTCTCTTTCCTACAGATAGAGACTATTATACTAAACAAGTGATAAAAGTTTCAAAGCCATATGTCAAACACTTTACAAAAAATATGAACTGGTACGAAAAACTTAACCAAGATTTCTCAGTCAAAAAGGGCCATAATTCAGCCAAAATCCTTGATGGAGTTATGTACTCTTGCCTATAACTGGACATGGTGATGGTTAACAGATGTTGAAAGTTTCAAAGCTTTATCTCAAAAGACTTTGTCAAAATATGAACTGGTACGAAATATTAACCCAGATTTCTAAGTCAAAAAGGGCCATAATTCAGCCAAAATCCTTGATGGAGTTATGTACTCTTGCCTATAACTGGACATGGTGATGGTAACCAAGTGTTGAAAGTTTCAAAGCTTTATCTCAAAAGACTTTGTCAAAATATGAACTGGTACGAAAAACTTAACCATGATTTCTAAGTCAAAAAGGGCCATAATTCAGTCAAAATCCTTGATGGAATTATGTGCTCTTGCCTATAACTGGACATGGTGATGGTGAACAAGTGTTGAAAGTTTCAAAGCTTTATCTCAAAAGACTTTGTCAAGATGTGGACTGGTACGAAATATTAACCCAGATTTCTAAGTCAAAAAGGGCCATAATTCAGCCAAAATCCTTGATGGAGTTATGTGCTCTTGCCTATAACTGGACATGGTGATGGTAAACAAGTGTTGAAAGTTTCAAAGCTTTATCTCAAAAGACTTTGTCAAAATATGAACTGGTACAAAAAACTTAACCATGATTTCTAAGTCAAAAGGGGCCATAATTCAGCCAAAATCCTTGATGGAGTTATGTGCTCTTGCCTATAACTGGCCATGATGATGGTAAACAAGTGTTGAAAGTTTCAAAGCTTTATCTCAAAAGACTTTGTCAAAATGTGGACTGGTACGAAAAACTTAACCCAAGGTGTGACGCCGACGCCGACGCCGACGCCGTGGTGAGTAGGATAGCTCTACTTATTCTTCGAATAGTCGAGCTAAAAAATGGATTAAACAAAAAATGTTCCTGTATTTGTGGATTTCGATTAGTCTTTCACTAAATGGCAATGTGTGACCATGATGGCAAACATGTTAAGTTATATGTTAGGCAAAATATGGACTTGTATAAAAAATTTAACTAATTTCCAAGTCCAAAAAGGGTCATAATTCAGTCAAAATAGTTGACAGAGTTATGTACACTCGCCTACAGATGGAAATCATGTTAATATACTAGTGTTAAAAGTTTCAAAGCCACAGTTCAAATAGTTTTGACAAAAATTTCAAAGTCCAAAAAGGGCCATAATTCAGCCAAAATAGTTGTCAGAGTTATGTACTCTTGCCTACAGATGGAAATCATATTGATAAACAAGCGTTTAAAGTTTAAAAGCCATATGTCAAATAGTCTTGACAAAACATGGACATATACGAAAACAGAACCAATTTCCAAGTTCAAAAAGGGCCATAATTCAGCCAAAAAAGATGACAGAGTTATGTACTCTTGCCTATTGATAGAGACTTTAATACTGAACAAGATATAAAAGTTTCAAAGCCATATGTCAAACACTTTACACAAAATATAAACTGGTACGAAAAACTTAACCAAGATTTCTAAGTCAGAAGGGGCCATAATTCAGCCAAAATGCTTGATGGAGTTATTTACTCTTGCCTACAACTGGACATGGTGATGGTAAACAAGTGTTGAAAGTTTCAAAGCTTTATCTCAAAAGACTTTGTCAAAATGTAGACTGGTACGAAAAACTTAACCAAGATTTCTAAGTCAAAAAGGGGCAATAATTCAACCAAAATGCTTGAGGAGTTATGTACTCTTGCTGATGGTAAACAAGTGTTGAAAGTTTCAAAGCTTTATCTCAAAAGACTTTGTCAAAATATGAACTGGTACTAAAAACTTACCAAGATTTCTAAGTCAAAAGGGGCCATAATTCAGTCAAAATGCTTGACAGAGTTATGTACTCTTGCCTATAACTGGACATGGTGATGGTAAACAAGTGTTGAAAGTTTCAAAGCTTTATCTCAAAAAACTTTGTCAAAATGTGGACTGGTACGAAAAACTTAACCAGGGTGTGACGCCGACGCCGTGGTGAGTAGGATAGCTCTACTTATTCTTCGAATAGTCGAGCTAAAAAACTGTCTAGGGGGTGCATGGTAAACCTTATTGGCCCAGACCTACATTCCTGTAAAGTTCTGGTGAATCTGGCCTAGTTGTGTTGGAGGAGATGTTGTCTGAAGCAACTGTTGACATACATCTGACAGACTCAAGAAACTTGGTGATGGGGAAAATCTCATATTGATCTCAGGCGAGTTAAAATTTGATTGAATTCCATTAAGTATAGCAAAAGTAATTTAAAGCAAAATCCTTTATGACACTAGAGGTCCTGGAGGTCAGGGTCATCAATTACCAATCTGGTAGCATAAGAGCTTTTTCATATTATAAATGATGGAAAGTGATTATTTATTATGTATTATTGGGACTATACAGTAAAGCAAAGTTCACAAAAGACAGCCAGTCTGTACCTGACTAAAACATTTTTTTTTCTTTTCCAAGACTTTCTAAAATTTTACCTGACATGCTAGGCAGTCTGATATATTTCTGGAACTCTGGTAAAGATATACTATGAAATCATTATTATTCCAGGGGGATTAATTTTCGTGAATTTTGTGGTTCAGCCCAACCACGAAATTAAGTCCCAACGAACAAATTGTGCCCAATATTATGTAAATTGTACTCTATGTGGCCAAAAAAGACACCATAACTATCCGATCTGGTCCGTAGTTGTGTGCATGCGGACGTACTGAACGGCAGCGTAGATTGGAAATTTGGTAACCATGGTAGCGCTGTCTGACACATATAGGTTTCACATGTAAGAACAAAATGATATACTAGATCTATTCCTGTGGAAATTATTTATTTTTTTTTTTCAAATATTGAATATCCACAAATTTACATCCCAATGAAACAACCGTTTAGGCCAAAACCATGAAATTTCGTGCCCACGAAATTAAATGATTTCACAGTATGTAGTTATAATCAGTCTAAAACCATTATCTTAGAAAACACTATCTGGCTATTACAATCATGAATTATCTGATAACCTATTCATCTCACCTTCTATAACCAATGTTGAGTCAACTGCTGTATCCCCATGATAGGAAAACTTTCTCCATGAATGAGTAACTGTTCTTGCATCATTCACTTGTACTATTACACTGTCTGCACTACTACTGGTACCTCCAAAACTGTTTTCACTGTTGCTTGGGGAGAAAAAAGATCTTTGGAGTCCTTGAATTCCACGAGCTGCCAAAACATATTCTAAAGTTTGCCTTGGGCTTTCACTAATGGCAGGACAGTTGAGTGCTTGGCTATTATTGAGTAATGGACTAGCTTTGCTGCCACTGAAGGCAAGCTGCCGTTGTACATGAACACCTGGGGATATCACATGATTATGTGGATGGGATAATAATTCAGCCCCACTAGAAGACTTTGTTTTCAGAGATACTTTTGGCACACTAGGACACATGAAACTATAACTGTTATCTTCACTATCATCTGAGTCAAAGTTATACAAATCTTTTGTTGTATGTATGTCAGTAGTACTACAACCTGTGCGGACACGCCGACTTGTTGATTGTGCTGCGATGTTCTGTGATGGAGAGGTAGGTACAAGGAGACTTTGACACTCAAACCATTTGTCACCTGAATGAATAGGGCTTTTTTGATTCTGAGATATTGTATTTTTTGGAGACTTGGGGCATCTGATACGATCAACCCTACCAGTCAAATCTTGCTTGCCACCTGATGTATTTTCCTTCTGAGATTCTCGGCATCCTCCAAGGACCGTTTCCCCAAAAGTATCACCAGGGTCATTTTTCACATTTGTCCCATTTGTTTGATTGTCTTGAGCACTGACATCATTACACAAAGGCACAGGCGTATAAAAAGCACCAGTGTTCCAACTAAATTCTTTATTTGCCTCAGGAGAAGTACATACCAGGTCCTTACTCTTTTCATTACATAGATTTTCTTTCACTTTAGATATTGATGAATTGTCAATAACTGGTCCCTTCAATTTGGACTGAATTCCATCCAAGTCAATGTGAAGGGCAACAATTGAATCCCCTGTATTGAGAATGACCTGGCCGTCACATTTTAGTTGGACTCGTGGGGTGAACACAGGAAATGGTGGAGTAAGTTCATATTTTGTGTGGAAACAAAAACTGTGCTTTAAACATAGTGTATGGTCATCTGGGCCTGAAACAGAAATGGTACAGCGAACATAGTGTATGGTCATCTGGGCCTGAAACAGAAATGGTACAGCGAACATAGTGTATGGTCATCTGGGCCTGAAACAGAAATGGTACAGCGAACATAGTGTATGGTCATCTGGGCCTGAAACAGAAATGGTACAGCGAACATAGTGTATGGTCATCTGGGCCTGAAACAGAAATGGTACAGCGAACATAGTTTATGGTCATCTGGGCCTGAAACAGAAATGGTACAGCGAACATAGTGTATGGTCATTTCAACCCAAAACATAAACCTGAAACTTGACCTGAGACTCGCCCAACAGTTTTTCAAACAAAGTGGACAATCATCTGGATCTGAAACAAGAACTGTTCTTCAAACAGTGTACAGTCCTCTGGAGCTGCAACAGAAAGTGTGCTTCAAAGGGAGATTATTTTGTACTAAAAAGCAGTCGGAGTTATGGGACTTGTTATTTCAACTTCTTCATGAATCAACTGGTTAATTTAAGATTCCAATAAAATATCTCAATTGGTTTCAGAGCTATTTAAGGTAAACAATTATTTTGCCAATAACCAGCTTGAAGACTTTGATATTTATATACTTGGTCCGTTCATAATATAGACACATCATTTCTTGTATGCAGTCCCTGTTTTGGCAGTTGCTCTGCCTCCCTGAATGTGGGAAATCCATAGTAGGCGGAACAATGAATACTCATTAATTTTGTATTATTTTATGATAAAGTGGGGTTACAACTTCACATGTTGATAAATATTTATGGAAAGTTTGGAAAAAAAATTTAAACAGGAGTGCCAGACTGTCACAAAATACGCCCGTCATCGAACTTGGCCTAATTCAAGGGGCATAATCCAAATAATCCAGGAGTGCCTAGGGCGATTTAGGTGGTTATCATACTTGGCCGAGATACTATAAGTGTGTGAAGTTTCAATCCATTCCCACAAGTGGTTACTGAGATATCAGCTTACATATAAAAACTTAACCAAATCAGGACGCCGATGCCGATGCAGACGCTGACGCCGACACCAACACACAGGCAAGTCCAATGAGTATATGCTCAGGGGTTCCATTTGACCCGGGACCCCGGGAGATTTTCAAAAGACGCTCAAAGGACCCGGCAGAATACTTGCCTGTGCGTCCTTCGGGACCCGGGGGCATTTTCCTTTGATAATCCTTTCTCTTATCATTAATTTCCTTCAGTAAAAGTATTCCACGATAGACACGTGTATTCAAAATAAACACTCGCGGTCATGCTCTCCTTCCTTTGATCTCTGCTAAATCCCGCCCTTTCTCCTGTAGACATGTCTCGCTGATTTTTTATCAGCAAGTTACGTCTCGGCGAGTGCACATAGGTAACAAGAAATGAATGAAGTATTGAAATTAATTGATAAAGCGAATCCTGTGTGCTGTCAAAAAAGGCGCCAATTATTAAATTATCGTAAGCTGCTGATTAACAAGCATGTGAAAAGTGCCCTGCAAGATTTTTTCATGCCAACTTTAAATTAGACCATTGTTTAGTGACCATATCGTAATTTCAACAAGAAACTTCACAAATTTTGATGAATTTCGAAAGCAAAAATAAGTTTAGAATGTCCGTTCACGGGTCTAATTACTCCCGATGTCATATGCATATTTCCAAAATTCCTAAAAAAAAAACCTGACTTTCAATGCAGTTTTTTATGATAAGTAGCATCATTATTTGAGGAACTATTGCTGATTTAGCTTTGTTTGCCAAATAAACTGAGCAAAAACTACTTTCTGATGACATTCTGAAAGTGTAACAGTATTCGGATAGTACATTTTGGATACATTTTTCTAGAATGTTATAGCACTGTTCTGTTATTAAAAA
Source organism: Mercenaria mercenaria (assembly GCF_021730395.1). Classification (NCBI taxonomy): domain Eukaryota; kingdom Metazoa; phylum Mollusca; class Bivalvia; order Venerida; family Veneridae; genus Mercenaria; species Mercenaria mercenaria. The sequence goes on along the minus strand of NC_069361.1, from coordinate 61,841,168 downwards.
TGAAATGAAATATTGAAGAAAAACCTAATTAAAATAACATGAATTTTGATAAATATTAGTTTACAATATGAGACTATATGACCTGAGACTGACATTTTTATTATGCTGTAACATGATCTTGGGTTTATTGTTTTCTTAGGTAAAGATCTACGTATGTATTACTGAATAAAAAATATAGTAAATTATATTGATGTGTTGGGACAGGACTCCTGTATTTTGGAAAAGGACCCTTCAAAATTTGGGCCCAAGGGTCCTGGGACTCTTGGGTTTTCGGGTCTAGTGGAACCCCTGTATGCTGGTTAATAAAAGTTGCGACAGAGTTCAAAGGGATGACAAAAAAGATCAGCCATTAAAGCGTTTTTGAGCTGTACTACACATCTGTACTGGTTCAACATTTGCATACATACTCAAATCTGTTTTCATGTCTCACAAATCAGCAGTGACACTTTAGTCTTTTTAACTGATTGGGACCAGTTAACCTACATTTTCTCTCTCTGAAAGTTAACTGAATCCGAGGATATAGAGTTAGTGTGCATTAAGGGATATTATTAAACTCAGAACTGTTGATTTTCCCATACATGAGACCTGCTACGATAAAAGTTTGTATTATAAATTATTATATGAGAATTTATACAACACAATATACCACACCAATTACTACAAAGCACCTAGCAGTATGAACAAGTGAATGAAGTATTGCCATGCAATACAAAGTCCCCTACTGGAAGGCACCTAATTTTCTCTACTGCAGTATAACATAATGAACTGATCAATCAATGCTGTATAAACAATATTGTACTATATATACAATATGTTATAACAAAACACTTGGATTAAAATTTGTATATATAAAATCCCTATAGTGGTGTTCATATATTTTTTGACTGATTATCAAAAAGGTATCATACAAGTTATTTATAGTAAAACAAGAGGGCCAAGATTGCCCTAAGTCGCTCACCTGAGTAACACACCATAACAGTGTAAACTAGTTTTACCCGGTGATTTCATGGAGACGAATATTCTGACCAATTTTCATTAAGATTGGACCAAAAATGTGGCCTCTTGAGTGTAAACAAGCATTTTCTTTGATTTGACCTAGTGACCAACCTTTTTTACCCCATATTCGAACTTGTCTAAAATTTCATGAAAACAAACATTCTGACAAAGTTTCGGGAAGATTGGAACAAAAAAGTGGCCTCTAGAGTGTATACAAGCTTTTCCTAAGATTTGACCTAGTGACCTAGTTTCTGACACCACGTGAACCAGATTTGAAATCGTCCAAGACTTCATGATAACATTCTGACCAAAATTTATGAAGATAGAAACAAAAATGTGTCCCCTGGGGTGTAAACAAGCTTATACTTTGATTTGACCTGGTGACCTAGTTTTTGACTCCACATGAACTGGATAAAAATTCATATGATATTTCATGCAGACAAACATTCTGACCAAGTTTCATGCACATGAAATGAACAAGAGTGTTAACAAGCTTTTCCTTTGATTTGACTGGGTGACCTAGTTTTTGACCATGGCCAGGCCATATGACCCAGTTTCAAACTTGGCCTAGGAATCATCAAGATAAATATTCTGACCAAGTTTCAAGAAGATAGGGTCATAAATGTGGCCTAAAGTGTGTTAACAAGTTTTTCCGTTGATTTGACTTGATGACCTAGCTTCTGAGCCCATATGACCCAGTTTCAAACTTGGCCTAGGAATCATCAAGATAAATATTCTGACCAAGTTTCAAGAAGATAGGGTCATAAATGTGGCCTAAAGTGTGTTAACAAGTTTTTCCATTGATTTGACTTGATGACCTAGCTTCTGAGCCCATATGACCCAGTTTCAAACTTGGCCTAGAAATCATCAAGATAAACATTCTGACTCAGTTTCATGAAGATAGGCTCGTAAATGAGGCCTCAAGCTTGTTAACAAGCTTTCCTTTGATTTGACCTGATGACCTAGTTTTTGACCCAACATGACCCAGTTTTGATCCAGGCCTAGAGATCATCAGGATAATCATTCTGTGCAAGTTTTATCAAATCAAAGCAAAAATGAAACCTCTATATGGCTGAAAGGGTCAAAGTAGAAAATTTTGCCCCTTTCAGGGGCATTAACTCTGGAACCAATGATGGAATCTAGCAGGTTTTCGAAAGGAACTGAGATCTTATTGTGACTTAAGTTGTGTGTAAATGTAGTTAAAATCAAATATAAAATGTCACTTCTATCGTCTTCACAAGGTAAATTTTACCAAATTCTGGTCTTTTTTCAGGGGCCGTAACTCCGGAACCTATGATTGGATCTGACAGATTCATCATGGAATCCAAGATTTATTGTTGCTGAAGATATTTTGCCAGTTTGTATCAAATCAAATCATAAATGAAGTCTCTATATGACTGCAAAAGCCAAATTAGCAAATATTGGCCCTTTAAGGGGCCATAACTCTGGAACCCATGATGGGATCTGGCCAGTTTTCGAAAGGAAGCGAGATTTTATGCCAATACAAGTTGTGTGCAAGTTTGATTAAAGCTGATTGCAAAATGTTGTCTCTATCAAGTTCACAAGCCAGAAAAAGCAAATTTTGGCCCTTTAAGGAGCCATAACTCTGCAACCTATGATGAAATCTGGCCAGTTTTCGAAAGGAATCGAGATATTATGCCAATACAAGTAGTGTGCAAGTTTGATTAAAGTAGATTGCAAAATGTTGTCTCTATCGTGTTCACAATCCAAAACAAGAGGACCATGATGGTCCTGAATTGCTCACCTGTCCCCACATGACCCAGTTTTGAACTGAGTATGACGTAGTTTTTTAAGGCTTTCAAGTGACCTTTGATGAAAAAGTGGGAGAAAAGTAGGAGCCTCTGATATAAAAAAGTAGGAGAAAAGTAGGAAAAAGGTAGGAATCTGATGATAAATAGTAGAAACTTAGAGAACAAACTCACCTGTTTCAGAACAAAAGTATCACTGGCGCACCTCACCGGCGAAGTGCATAGCGCCAAGAGGGGGTAGGTTTTGGAGGGGGGCCTCTGTCCAGGGTTGAGTGGGTCTCTCCCTCAATGTTTTTTATATAATGTCTAAGTCCTGAATTATTGGAGGGATACTCCCCTCCTTTTAGGGGTGAGGATGGCGGATCAGGGTGCTGTCCCCCTGGAAAATATTGAAATACAGGTATGAAATGGTGGGGCTTTGGTGCATTTTTTTTTTTAAATTTTGAGGTATGGGCGGAGGTATCCACGGCATTTTAAGTAAAATGTTGCAATACAGGTATAAAATGGTGGGCTCTGGGTGCATTTTTTGGTCTTAATTTTTAGGTATGGGAAGAGGTATCTCAGTTATTTTAGGGGGGTCAGGGGGCTGTCATCCTGGAAAAGTTTTAAACACAGGTATGAAATGGTGGGCTCTGGGTGCAGTTTTTGGTCTAAATTTTGAGGTATGGGAGGAGGTATCCCAGTCATTCTAGGAGTGTCAGAGGGCTCTCCCATTGGACAATTTTGAAATACAGGTATGAAATGGTGGGCTCTGGTGCATTTTTGGTTTAACATTTTAAGTATATACTATATATATAAGAGGTATACCAGTTAATTTAGGGGGGTCAGGGGGCTGTCATCCTGGAAATTTTTTAAACACAGGTATGAAATGGTGGGCTCTAGGTGTAGTTTTGGGTCTAAATTTTGAGGTATGGGAGGAAGTATCCCAGTCATTCTAGGAGCGTCGGAGGGCTCTTCCATTGGAAAATTTTGCAATACAGGTATAAATGGTGAGCTCTGAGTGCAGTCCTTGGTCTTAATTTCTAGGTATAGGAGGAGGTATCCCAGTCATTTTAGGGGGGTCAGGGTGCTCTCCCCTGGACAGTTTTGAAATACAAGTACAAAATGATGAGCTCTGTTGCATTTTTTGGTCTTAATTTTGAGGTACTTGGAGGGGTATTTTCCTAATTTTTGGGGGGGCCAGTGTTCTCCCCCTGGAAAATTTTGAAATATAGGTATGAAATGGAGGCTTCTTGTGCACTTTTGTGTCTTGAGAAAATATTAATCCTTGGCCAAAATAGTTTGGTGCAACCTTGATTAGTATAGGTCACTTCTCAGCAAACTGGGGAGGGGTTGGGGCATTGGCACTCTTTTTCCAGCCCTGGATCTGGGCCTGATTCTTGTACATTTACTCACAATTACACAGCAGCACAATATATAAAGTTTTTCTATTTTCATGATGCTTTGAGGTCCCATTGTACATAGCTACCTGCAACCTCTTATGCTCAAATATCAAGGTCAGTATTCAACTCACATAATGAAGAGGTCATCAGCAGCATATCAAAGGTCTCTAGAGCCCCACCAGTACACCATCAGTCCTTATATTATGTAACAAAATTCATTATACAAATAGACTAACAACATTTGTTAACATATTTTTTCTTCTTTAGATACAAAAGTAGGAATAGTAGGGAGTTTTTTCAAAAAAAGTAGGAAAAAAGTAGGAACAGACCTAAAAAGTAGGGAAAGTAGAAAAAGTAGGACTACTTGAAAGCCTGTCTTTTCTATTATTTGGCATAGTGACCTAGTTTTTGAGCTCATGTGACCCAGTTTTGAACTTAATCTAGATATCATCAAGATAAAAATTCTGACTAATTTTCATCAAGATCCATTGAAAAATATGGCCTCTAGAGAGGTCACAAGGTTTTTCTATTATTTGACCTAATGACCTAGTTTTTGAAGGCACGTGACCCAGTTTTAAACTTGACCTAGATATCATCAAGGTGAACATTCTCACCAATTTTCATGAAGATCTCATGAAAAATATGGCCTCTAGAGAGGTCACAAAGTTTTTATATTTTTAGACCTACTGACCTAGTTTTGGACCATACGTAACCCAGTTTCAAACTTGACCTAGATATCATCAAGATGAACATTCTGACCAACTTTCATAAAGATCCCATGAAAAATGTGACCTCTAGAGTGGTCACAAGCAAAAGTTTACGTACAGACGGATGACGGACGCTGCGCGATCACAGAAGCAAACATCCAAAAGCAAACTTTGGCCCTTTAAGGGGCCATAACTCTGCAACCAATGATGAAATCTGGCCAGTTTTTGAAAGGAATCGAGATATTATGCCAATACAAGTTGTGTGCAAGTTTGATTAAAGTTGATTGCAAAATGTTGTCTCTATCGTGTTCAAAAGCCAAAAATAGCAAATTCTGGCCCTTTAAGGGGCCATAACTCTGGAACCAATGACTGCATCTGGCCAGTTTTCGAAAGGAACAAAGATATTATGCCAATACAAGTTGTGTGCAAGTTTTATTAAAGCTGATTGCAAAATGTGATCTCTATAGTGTTCACAAGCCAAAAAAAAATTCTATATAAGTCCACAGAAAACTCTTTACCAGGTAGAGATAGGTCAAAATACACCTAAAAATTGGATGTAACATGCATGTTGTACCACAGAAAACTGGTCTTGCTTTTTCTCTACAGCCTGTAATAAGTAAGTTACAATATAAGCTATTTATGGTAAAAACAAAGGGACATAAGTCTAAAAACAAGGGTGCCTCATGGTAGCGAACATTTATGCCAAGTAACATCAAAATCCCTCCATGCATGAAGAAGAAATGTTCCAGACAAAAGTAATTCTTGTATCTGACCTTTGGCCTCTATGTGTGACCTTGACCATCGACCTAGAGACCAGGTTCTTGTGCACACCTCTCCATCTCATAGAGGTGAACATTTGTTCAAAGTAATATTCAAATCCTGTTCTGCATGACAAAGTTATACACTGGACAGGAAAAATGTCCCATTGACCTTTGAACTCCAAGTGTGACCTTGACCTTTAAGCTAGGATTCTGGTTGATGCACATGACAGGTCGTATCATCATGGGGAACATTTATGCCAAGTAATATTAAAATCCCTTGATGGATGAGTTCTGGACCGGACAGGAAAAAAACCCTATTGACCTTTTACCTCCAATTGTGACCTTGACCTTTGAGCTCTGGGTTTTGCACAGAACACGTTGTTGTCATCATGGGGAACGTTTGTGCCAAGTAATATTAAAATACCTTCATGGATGGCAGTTATGGACCGGACAGGAAAAATGTACTGTTGACCTTTGACCTCCAATTGTTACCTTGACCTTTGGGCCAGGGGTCCGGGATTTCCGCATGACATGTCCTCTCATCATGGGGAACATTTGTGACAAGTGATATTAAAATCCCTTTATGAATGAGAGAGTTTTGGACTGGACACAAAACAGACCCTGTTCATGCCATGTTAATATTTGACTGCCAAGTGTGACCTTGACCTTTGAGCTAGGGGTTTGAAATTTGTGCAAGACACATCGTCTTATTATGAGGTACATCTGTGCAAGTAATATTAAAATCCCTACATGGATGGCAGAGTTATAGACAGGACAGGAATTTTTAGTTGGGTTTTACGTTGCACCGACACAATTATAGGTCATATGGCGACTTTCCAGCTTTTGATGGTGGAGGAAGACCCCAGGTGCCCCTCTGTGCATTATTTCATCACGAGCAGGCACCTGGGTATAACCACCGACCTTCCATAAGCCAGCTGGATGGCTTCCTCACATGAAGAATTCAACGCTCCGAGTGAGGCTCGAACCCACATCGATGAGGGGCAAGTGATTTGAAGTCAGCGACCTTAACCACTCGGCCACGGAGGCCCCTGGACAGGACAGGAAAAAAGCCCTGTTGACCTTTGACCTCAAATTGTGACCTTGACCTTTAAGCTAGGGGTCCCGATTTTGCGCATGACATGCCGTCTCATCATGGGGAACTTTTGTGCCATGAAATATTAAAATCCCTTCATGGATGACAGAGTTATGGACCGGACACAAAATTGCGGATGGACAGACGGAATGACGGACAAAGGGAAAAGCGCATTCCTATAGTCCCCGAAACTGGTTTTCAACCAGTAGGGGACTAATAAGTGCGCACATGCCACAGCAAGTCCACTAGCCCAATAAGATTAGTTTTGATGCTGCTTGATATACACACCCAATCTGTACTACACATTTGTACTGGTTCAACATTTGCATATATACTCAAATCTCTGTTTTCATGTCTCACAAATCAGCAGTGACATTTTAGTCTTTTGTATACATACAGGTAAACAAGAGGGTCATGATGACCATGGATCGCTCACCTGAGTAATATGAGCTACATGTTTCAAATGTCAAACTGATGATAAAATATTAAGAAAGTCAGTAGGTCACATTCATGGTCAATGAAATTCAGTTTTACACTTGGTGTGCAAAACTGTTTACGTCATCAAAATTGCAAGGCTGTATCTTAAATAACAAGAAAGTAGGTCAGTAGGTCAAGGTCACAGTCAAGTGACAACATATTACTTGGGGTTATCAGGTAATTATAATTAAACAGTCTTGGAAATAGGATCAGATGATTTTTAGCATTTTTTCCTATATAACTCACATTATAACTAAGTGACCCCAGGGCGGGGCCTCTTTTAACCCCAGGGGCATAATTTGAACACTTTTGGTAGAGGACTACTAGACAATGCATCATACCAAATATCAAAGCCTAGGTTGTATGGTTTCAGACAAGAAGATTTTCAAAGTTTTCCCTATATAAGTCCATATAAACCATGTGACCCCCGGGGCAGGGCCATATTTGACCCTAGGGGGATAATTTGAACAATTTTGGTAGAGGCAGGCTGTCTAGCATACCCTGACAAAAAATTAGGGCTAATTTTAGGGCAATTTGTACAAAAAAATAGGGCTAAAATTAGGAATTTGGTACAATTTTAAGAACATTTTAGGGCTAAATTAAGGAATTTTAAAATTAAAATATGGACTTTAAAGACCATGTAATGTGCTTACCTTTATGTGTTTGACATAAAAGTACAGTGAAACACCGCTCGCTCGAGGTCGCAAGGGGATGAGCAAAATGCTCGAGTTATCCATGGTTTCGAGCGACCCAAACATTGACCAACATACGAAGAAAAATTGAAGTTTGTTTTACCAATTGTCACCGAGACCATTTGCAGAGGAAACGGTGATGCGTAATAATAACACACTCGTGACATTTTTAAAAAACGTATTACAAACGTTATTTATGATAGATCGTAAATGGCACATATGAAGAAACAGCTAAGACATTTTATTTATTTGAAATACTGTAATCGAATTCGCAATTTTCTTCTCCAAATTAAGATTTCATAATTATCGTCTCATTTTTATAAAAGGCTGTATTATTTCCTTTATTCGCATGCAAACAATTGTTGAATAAAATATTAAGATCTCATAATTATCTTCTCGATCCCGCAAAAACTGTAATAATTGATAACAATTTGGATCAATAAAATTTTTCTTCCACCTTTTATCAATAATTAATCTCATTATCAGATCAAATATACCAACAAACAAACATTTAAGACAGTCGGAGAATAGACCATGCAATTCTCACGGCGTGAGAAAATTTTAAAATAACCGATACATTCTGACTGCCGAAGGTGTGAAAAATTTTGCTCGAGTTTGCCATAAGCAACAAAGAGTAAATTAATACACAGGGACCAGGTGTCATGCTCGAGCGATCGAGTTATCGATGCTCGACCCAGCCATGGTAATTTCACATAGAAAATAGAAGGAAATCGACCGGGACTACATGAATTGCTCGAGCGAGCCTGGGTGCTCGAGTCATCGATGCTCGAGGGAGCGATGTTTCACTGTAACTCACAAATAGTGCTTTATTTACAGAAAAGACGTCTACCAGCTTTCCACTGTTTTCAGCTATTGTTGGCTGTATCCTGGAAATAAACAGAAATGAGAATTAACTACTTTGACTAAAAGTACACATTAACAAGAGGGCCATGATGGCCCTATATCGCTCACCTGTTATCACTGCACTTGAGAACAAGAAGTTCCTCAGAAAAAAATATCTAAGTCCAAAGGCCAGTAACAACAAAGGGAAGAAATTTAACCAAAAAGAAAAAAACATTCTTACAAGGTACAGATATGTCAAAATACACCTAAAAATTGGAGGTACCATCCACGTTATACCACAGAAAAGTGGTCTCGGTTTTTCCCTACGGCCAATAATAAAAAAGTTACTAAATACAAGCTATTTATAGTAACGTAAAAGGAAAGTAATTAAAAAAAAAATTATTGTAAGTGAACAAAAGAAGGATCTGCCAAATAAATCTGTTGACATAAATGAAATTTCAGATCAGTATCTTCATTAGTTACGGAGATATACCCATTTTAATTTGAAACAAGAGCTCGTCGAACACGAAATACCCCCCTTGATGCATTCAGTAATTGCACAAGGAACAGAAATTATATGCTCACTGTAAACACAAATTCCATTTCCGAACACAAAACTATGCAAGTGGTCCAAATTTGAAGCCTGTACCTTCAGAAAATTGAAAGTAGGTCACTAGGTCAATCTCAAGATCAAAGTTCATTTCAGTACACAAAACTATGCTTGTGGTTCAAATTTGAAGGCTGTAGCTTGAGAAATGTGAAAGTAGGTCACTAGGTCAAAATCAAGGTCAAATTTTATTTTGGAACAAAAAACTATGCATGTGGTCCAAATTTGAAGCCTGTACCTTCAAAAATGTGAAAGTAGGTCACTAGGTCAATAACAAGGTCAAAGTTCTTTTCAGTACACAAACCTATGCATGTGATCCAAATTTGAAGGCTGTAGGTACAGAAATGTGAAAGTAGGTCACTAGGTCAAGATCAAGGTCAACTCATGTCAAGGTTCATCTTGCCACTCAAAACTATACATGTGGTCCAAATTTGAATGATGTAAGTTATGGACATGAAGATTCTAAGTTTTTCCCTGTATAAGTCTATATGATCCATATGACCTCTGGGGTGGGGCCATATTTGACCCGAGAGGGATAACTTGAACAAACTTGGTAGAGAACCATTAAATGATGCTACATTACAAATTACCAAAGCCATAGTCTTTGTGGTTTGGACAAGAAGATTTTCAAAGTTTTTCCCTATATAAGTATATGTAAATCATGTGACCCCCACGGCGGAGCCATATTTGACCCTAGGGGAATAATTTGAATAATCTTAGTAGAGGACCACTAGATGATGTCATATACAAAATATCAAAGCCCTAGGCCCTGTGGTTTTGGACAAGAGGTTTTTCAAAGTTTTTTCCTATATAAGTCTATATAAACCATGTGACCCTAGGGGTGGGGCCATATTTGACCCCAGGGAAATAATCTGAACAATCTTGGTAGAGGACCACTAGATTTTGCTACATACCAAATATCAAAGCCCTAGGCCCTATGGTTTTGGACAAGAAGATCAGAAACCATTTAACTGTTCCTGGCCAATGTAACCTTGACCTTTGACCTAATGACCTCAAAATCAATAGGGGTCATCTGCTGATCATGGCCAACCTAACTATCAATTTTCCTGACACTAGGCCCAAGCATTCTTGAGTTATTGCCTGGAAACCATTTTACTGTTCCTGGTCACTGTGACCTTGACCTTTGACATACTGACCTCAAAATCAATAGGGGTCATCTGCTGGTCATTACCAACCTCCCTATCAACTTTCGTGACCCTAGGCCTAAGCGTTCTTGAGTTATCATTCGGAAACCGTTTTACTGTTCAGGGTCACTGTGACCTTGACCTTTAATATACTGACCTTAAAATCAATAGGGGTCATCTGCTGGTCATTACCAACCTCCCTATCAACTTTCATGATCCTAGGCCCAAGTGTTCTTGAGTTATCATCCGGAAACCGTTTTACTGTTCAGGGTAACTGTGACCTTGACCTTTAACATACTGACCTCAAAATCAATAGGGGTCATCTGCTGGTCATTACCAACCTCCCTATCAACTTTCATGATCCTAGGCCCAAGTGTTCTTGAGTTATCATCCGGAAACAGTTTTACTATTCAGGGTCACTGTGACCTTGACCTTTGACATACAGACCTCAAAATCAATAGGGGTGATCTGCTGGTGATGACCAACCTCCCTATCAACTTTCATGATCCTAGGCCCAAGCGTTCTTGAGTTATCGTCCGGAAACGGATTGGTCTACATTCCGACCGACCGACAGACCGACATCTGCAAAACAATATACCCCTCCTTTTTCAAAGGGGGGCATAATAAAGGGAGGTAATTTTACATAAAATCAGTCCATAGTTATCTACCCTGATTGGCTCAGTCCAACTAATGACAATAATGAAATTTCAAATAAGTCCTATAAGTACTTACTGATATAAATCCATTTTGATTACAATCAGGGGAGGTAATCAGATATAAAAATAACTCTGAACTCTGATTTGTCATGGAATCCAAGAATTATTGTTGTTGAAGTTATTTTGGAAGTTTGTATCAAATAAAACCATAAATGAAGTCTCTATATGGCTGCAAAAGCCAAAATAGCCAAATTTGGACCTTTAAGGGGCCATAACTCTGGAACCCATAAAGAAATCTGGCCAGTTCAAGAAAGGAACCAAGATCTTGTGGTGATACAAGTTGTGTGCAAGTTTGGTTAAAATCGAATCATAAATGAAGCTGCTATTGTACAGACAAGGTCAAAAAAGCTAATTTTGGCCCTTTCAGGGGCCATAACTCTGGAACCCATCATGGGATCTGGCCTGTTCAACTAAGGAATCAAGATCTTATGGTGACACAAGTTTTGTGCAAGTTTGATTAAATTCAAATCATAAATGAAGCTGCTATTGTGCAGACAAGGTCAAAATAGCTAATTCTGGCCCTTTCAGGGGCCATAACTCTGGAACCTATAATGGAATCTCGCCAGTTCAAGAAAGGAACAAAGATCTTATTGTGATACAAGTTGTGTGCAAGTTTGGTTAAAATAAAATCATAAATGAAGCTGCTATTGTGCAGACAAGGTCAAAATAGCTAATTCTGGCCCTTTCAGGGGCCATAACTCTGGAACCCATAACGGAATCTGGCCAGTCCAAGAAAGGAACCAAGATCTTATGGTGATACAAGTTGTGTGCAAGTTTGATAAAAATCAAATCATAAATGAAGTTGCTTTTGTGCAGACAAGGTCAAAATAGCTAATTTTGGCCCTTTCAGGGGCCATAACTCTGGAACCCATAATGGGATCTGGCCAGTTCAACAAAGGAACCAAGATCTTATGGTGATACAAGTTGTGTGCAAGTTTGATTAAAATAAAATCATAAATGAAACCACTATCGTGCAGACAAGAAATTGTTGACGGACGGACTGACGACGGGTGATCACAAAAGCTCACCTTGTCACTATGTGACAGGTGAGCTAAAAAGAGCACAGTGTCACTACCTATACACTTACTATGTCTGACTGTAAAGAGTTTAATTATGGCCTCCTCTTCTCCCCTTATAGCCATCACAATCCACACCATATTTTTTCATTCTTTAATTTTTTAAACAATGAAACAATGCCAAAAAGTAAGAACTGCTGTCAACTGGAGTACAGTGTATTGCCAGCAACAGTGCATATCAGAGTACACAAAATGAGAGTGAACTAAGACAAGTGTTCAACAAACTCATAACTATGATTAATTTGTACAGAAATTATAACACACTTATTACCAACAAATACATTCAGCATGGACATCAGGTACTTGATAAACTTAGAAAATACAAATTAAACCAGCACAAGTCATTAAATTAGCAAATTCACAAAAACTGTTTCCAAGCCATACATTTGTCGACATCAGTGCATGATTGTGAGAAAAATCTCAAGAATCGTCTCCTCTTCACCCTTTTCAGCTATCACATTCCACAATAAACAATTTGTTAATTTGAAGCATTGACAGCTCAAAAAATTGCAGCGGAAAAAATATGCATCTAACAGCAGGGGTGTAAAATTCCACTCGCCCACTCGCATTGGCGAGTTAAAGTCTGGATAGGACAAGTGGACCTCGCTGTATACTCGACCGATCGGGCGAGTGGTTTTTACGTCGTAGCTTTAATGAAATTCAGAAATTACATCCCGAAAAACGTCAACGAACTTTGGGATGGTTGCTTCTATGATTGACTGGAATTTTCCAGCGAATAGAAAAGATATCAAAACGTCATGCCGGTAATTTTCCATTCCGAGAGCAAGTGCGACCTATTGTAATATCTAATGTACATCGCCGTTACTTTTGTTTATCGACACGTACACAAAAAACGTGTGTAGTGCATTAATTTTTAAACATTATCGCTTCAATTTTTCAGTACCGCCTGAGAAGTAATACAATGTGAATTCTATTAAGATTTCATTAAAATATCGACGGAAATGTAAGCAAATTTGTCTAAAAACGGTCGAATTTTCATATAATCATTTGTTAAATTTCAAACAGCGTGATCTTAATTACTTATTTCTTTCCAAGAGAAAACAAGTGATGGCGCGAAAACTGTAATATGACGTAATGCCATGACAATCTCGTGCAACAATACCGCTTTGATCTCCACCAGATGTCGTAATACCGACACACTTCTTTTAGCTCTTTGAGAGGATGTTACTTGATGATGAAAACAATGCCAATTACTTAGTTTATCAACAGAATAATTATCGATGATCGTCAGCTTTTTTTCGCTTTCAAGACGGGTAGGTGTATGATGATTCTTGTGTCCATATTTTTAGGACTTTTTTCAAAATAATTACTTTTCGGGAAATAAGTCTTGAGAAAATGAAAATAACTGATATTAATCTTTCCAGACACTTTGGGAAACTACGGTAGTGGCTAGACTGTGATTATTATTACTATCGATGCAGTTATTATGTAATGCAACTTGATGGTGGAGATGACAAAATTAGTGAAAGAAAAAGAAAAATGTCTGGTGTGAAAAGGAAATTTAAGAGTAACAAAAATGAATAATCAAAAAGGAAACGTAGTGTACGAGCTGTGTGTTTTATTCGAAATTTTCTTGTTGTAAATAATACTCCTTCCATAAAACGTTACGGTATTAAAATGTCAATTATTAGGGCGAGTGACTGTTCACTAAGGGCGAGTAGATTTTACTAGCTACTAGTCCTGCAGGGCGAGTTGTGTGAAAAAGAATTTTACACCCCTGAACAGTCTAATAAAAATGTTGGTGGGCATCAGTTACATATTTGACTAGAAACTTGTATAGCTTGCAAACAATACATACATGTATAAAGAATAAATCTGAACTGTGATCACATATTACATAATAATGAAGAACAGGCCAAGTAAATAATCAGAATTTGACCTGATTTGTTATTATGTCTACACCTATATACACCTATTAACTAGGTATTACTTCTGCACTATGTGTATGCTACACTTCCAGTGAAGGAGCACTAAATATCCCTCAGATAATCTTCATTGGGAAATAGATCTTTTAAGTATCACAATTTACCTTCAGAAATCCTATCTCTGTCATCTAATCACAACCAATAACAAGCTGAACACATGGATCCACTGGTAAACTGCTTTGAACTGTGCTAAACTGTTTTATTTCTGAATTAGAAGAACTTTTAAACAACATTTAAAACATTTTCTCTTTTTGTTCATTGCAAAAAAGTTAAAAAATCAGGAATCTTTGTGAAAAAATAGGGCCTTTTTAGGAATTTCCTTTGATTTAAAAAAAAAAATAGGAATTTTAGCCAAATTAAAAAAAAAATAGGAAAAAGTAGGAATTTTAGGGACGCTAGACAGCCTGTAGAGGACCACTAGATGATGCTACATACCAGATATCAAAGCCCTAGGCCCTGTGGTTTTGGACAAGAAGATTTTTAAAGTATTTCCTTTCGGTTGCCATGGCAACCAGAGTTCAGCATGGAGTTCAATTCTTTGAACAATTTTGAAAGGGGGCCATCCAAGGATCATTCTGTGAAGTTTGGTGTAATTCTGCCCAGTGGTTTTCAAGAAGAAGATTTTTTTAGAAATTGTTGACGGACGACACACAAAACGCAATAGCTCACCTTGTCACTTTGTGACAGGTGAGCTAAAAAGGGTAAAAAATCTTGCATTACTCAAGCAATCTGACTGAGACTTGCATTTCCCTGTAGCAGCTGTGACAAAATGTCCCTGTTACTTTAATTATAACGTTCCTTAAAATTGCTGCCCTTTAACAGAACTGCTTTAGATAGGTTCTATGTAGTTCTTTCCCCTTTATTATGCTGTTCAATCACATCCCATACGTATTTGGGGTAAATTAAAGCATTGAATCCATTCATATTTCGTTAATTCATTTATAATTCTTCTGTTTATGATGCACTTTTGCTGCTTAAAGCTTTATTCTAATAGGTATCAATAAACGCTTATTGTTTGCATATATATGTACATTTGCTAATTTATAGGCATTTTGCTACAAAAATCAATTCGACAAGCAGTCATTAGGAAAATTATATATACGGCATTTTAGATACTTTCATTTTAATGTATGTTTTCTTATCTAGCAGGGGGTCGAACATAAAGTTGTTGTGGGAGTCTTTATGTGAAGAGTTGTTGTGGGAGTCAAAATGGCAGAAAATGAGAGAATTTTGCCGAGAATTTTCTGAAAACTTTGTCCGTGTAACTTTGTTTGCAGTTTTCTATTTATTTCAATATGGCCAGTCCTGAGAGCTATCAAAATATGTCAAATATTGATGCCTGCTTAGCTCATATAATTTTGATATCATCTGAAAGTGTATTGTCTACTGAAAAAGAAAATATAAACTAGAACTGTCACAGGAGTGACTCATACCCCCACCATACGGTCTTGTCACAGAAGAATGGTAACCATAAGGAATCTTTAAAAATACTTTGGAGTACTTCATCCTGGGCTTCCACATATAAGTAATACTAGTATAACACTAGTATAGTAATACAAGTAAATATATTGAATCTCTAATATTAGAGATACACTAAAAGTGAATACAAACAAGAGGACCATGATGGTCCTGAATCGCTCACCTCTTCCCACATGACCCAGTTTTGAGTACGACGTCGTTTTTTCTTTTTCTATTATCTGACATAGTGACCTAGTTTTTGAGCTCATGTGACCCAGTTTTGAACTTGACCTAGATATTATCAAGATAAAAATTCTGACAAATTTTCATGAAGATCCATTGAAAAATATGGTCTCTAGAGAGGTCACAAGGTTTTTCTATTATCTGACCTATTGACCTAGTTTTCGAAGGTATGTGACCCTGTTTTGAACTTTATCTAGATATCATCAAGGTGAACATTCTCACTAATTTTCATGAAGATCTCATGAAAAATATGGCCTCTAGAGAGGTCAAAAGATTTTAATAATTTTAGACATACTGACCTAGTTTTTGACCGTAGTTGACCCAGTTTCAAACTTGACCTAGATATCATCAAGATGAACATTCAGACCAACTTTCATACAGATCCCATGAAAAGTATGGCCTCTAGAGAGGTCACAAGGTTTTTTTATTATTTGACCTACTGACCTAGTTTTTTAAGGCACGTGACCCAGTTTCAAATCTGACCAAGATATCATCAAGGTGAACATTCTGACCAATTTTTATGGAGATCCATTCACAAGTATGGCCTCTAGAGAGGTAACAAGGTTTTTCTATTTTTAGACCTACTGACCTAGTTTTTGACCGCACATGACCTTGTTTCGAACTTGACCTAGATATCATCAAGATGAACATTCAGACCAATTTTCATACAGATCCCATGAAAAATATGGCCTTTAGAGAGGTCACAAGGTTTTTCTATTATTTGACCTACTGACCTAGTTTTTGAAGGCATGTGACCCAATTTCGAACTTGACCTAGATATCATCAAGATAAACATTCAGACCAACTTTCATACAGATCCCATAAAAAATATGGCCTCTAGAGAGGTCACAAGGTTTTTCTATTATTTGACCTACTGACCTAGTTTTTGATGGCACGTGACCCACTTTCAAACTTTACCTAGATATCATCAAGGTGAACATTCTGACCAATTTTCATGTAGATCTCATGAAATATATGGCCTCTAGAGAGGTCACAAGGTTTTTCTATTTTTAGACCTACTGACATAGTTTTTGACCGCACGTGACCCAGTTTCGAACTTGACCTAGATATCATCAAGACGAACATTCAGACCAATTTTCATACAGATCCCATGAAAAATATGGCCTTTAGAGAGGTCACAAGGTTTTTCTATTATTTGACCTACTGACCTAGTTTTTGATGGCACGCGACCCACTTTCAAACTTGACCTAGATATCATCAAGGTGAACATTCTGACCAATTTACATGAAGATCTTATGAAATATATGGCCTCTAGAGAGGTAACAAGGTTTTTCTATTTTTAGACCTACTGACCTAGTTTTTGAAGGCACGTGACCCAGTTTCGAACTTGACCTAGATATCCAGCATGCCCATTCACGCACTGCAGTACGTGAATCACGTACAAAATATCAAATGCACGTATAAAAATCACTTGTTGGGGGTACATGCACGCAGAGATTCGGAACTCCAGTTCAGCTGCCAAATCGCTGTTTCTTTCATTGCGCACTTGCCAATTGTTTGGTATGGTCTAAAACGCAGATCCGGTCCACGAACGTTATAATTTCGTTTCCATCACCGAATTCTCGGCGTAATTGTCAGCTGTATGGAGGGGTTTGGTAAATGTTTTAGTCGGACGTCACACGGGTCGTGTGCAAAAAAAGAATGGATACGAAACGCAAAAAGGCATTTTAGCTTTAAGAAACTCAGCAAAAGGTTAACAGTATTTTATTTTTCGATATTTAACTGCAATTTTGATACACATTGCATATCTGTAATAGTTTGGGCATTTATTATTGATGGACGAATTTAACCAGTCTTCAGTTGACTGTATGTTATTTCGGACGAATCGTGTTCCGTTCACGAAATTGGGAATACATGAACTTTGCTGAAAACATATTTATATTTAGTATAATATAGGGAGGGGTCTTTTGATTCAGAATTTCCTATCTTAACTTTGGAAAAACATTTTACATTTTCTAAAATTATCTCATCTGTTATACCCCACCCATGAGAGTTCTGTATATATATATAAAAAAAAACAAAAAAAACAACATACTATACAAATTTCAGTAGTTAAATAGAAAATTTTCAGATCTGCGATGTAGTGTACCCCCAAATTTTGAAGTGTACCCCTATTTTGCAAAAGCAGGGGGTACATGTACCCTCAACTTTAAAAATGAGTGGGCATGCTGATATCATCAAGATGAACATTCTGACCAACTTTCATAAAGATCCCATGAAAAATGTGACCTCTAGAGTGGTCACAAGCAAAAGTTTACGGACGCACGCACGGACGATGGACACCGCGCGATCACAAAAGCTCACCTTGTCACTTTGTGACAGGTGAGCTAAAAAAGGGTCTTACCGACCCATGTTACCACAGAAAAATGTTTTTACTTTTTACATAGGACTTATAATAAAAAAGTTAGAACTAGAGCTATCACTAATGGTGATGAATGTACCCCCCGCATGCACTGACACAGTACATTGCAATTTGACGCACACAAGATTGCATAATTATGTGGACTGTATGTATACAGTATAGTAACAAAAAACAAAGTCCCATAACTATGCAGAATATTTATCTAAAAGAATGTAACATGGACCATGCACAACTAGGGTTGGTACTGATCACTTGTGTGAAGTTTCATTAAATTGTGTGCAAGGGTTTGGTAGATTAGGCACGCACAAGATTGCATATGCAGACTGTATGTACATAGTATGTTAACAAGAAACAAAGTCCCATAACTCTGCAATTTTTGTTGCTGAAAGAACCTAACATGCCCCATGCACAACTACTGTTGTTACTGATCACTTGTGTGAAGTTTCATTAAATTGTGTCAAGAGGATGAGGAGAGATGGTGCGCACAAGATTGTGTCTATGTATATAGTATAGTAACAAAAAAACAAAGTCCAATAACTCTGTAAAAAAATTTTCTGAAAGAACCTAACATGCCCCATGCACAACTACTGTTGGTACTGATCACTTGTGTGAAGTTTCATTAAATTGTGTCAAGGGGATGAGGAGAGATGGTGCGCACAAGATTGTGTCTATGTATATAGTATAGTATCAAAAAAAACAAAGTCCCATAACTCTGCAATTTTTTTTTCTAAAAGAACCTAACATGCCCCATGCACAACTACTGTTGGTACTGATCACTTGTGTGAAGTTTCATTAAATTGTGTCAAGGGGATGAGGAGAGATGGTGCGCACAAGATTGTGTCTATGTATATAGTATAGTATAAAAAAAACAGAGTCCCATAACTCTGCAATTTTTTTTTCTAAAAGAACCTAACATGCCCCATGCACAACTACTGTTGGTACTGATCACTTGTGTGAAGTTTCATTAAATTCTGTCAAGGGGATAAGGAGAGATGGTGCGCACAAGATTGCGTCTACGGACAGACGGACAGACAGACAGACAGACAACCTGAAACCAGTATACCCCCCCTTACAACTTTGTTGTCGGGGGGTACAAAAATACCTAAAATACTGAAAATCTAAAAATAGGATTTCTAAAAATAGACTAATTCCTGGAATTTAAGGGGAAGAAACTCAGTACAAAAGTTAAAAAAAGGTTACTTCCCTTTGGCTCTAAGCCAATCAGAATGAGATATAGTGAAAATACATCAAAATTAACCTTAAATTCTAGGTAAAAGGGGACACAATTCAAGAAAAATTAGTGTCAGAGTTATGCACCTTGTTTCACATGATGTGGGTGATGAGGTGGAACATCTATTTTAAGTCTGGATCAAATCCATTCAGTAGTAACTGAGATATAGTGAAAATACATCAAAATTAACCTTAAATTCTAAGTAAAAAGGGGCATAATTCATGAAAAATTGGTGTCAGAGTTATGCACCTTGTGTCACATGATGTGGGTGATGAGGTGGAGCATCTATTTTAAGTTTGAATCAAATCCATTTTGTAATAATTGAGATATAGTGAAAATACATCAAAATCAACCTTAAATTTAAAGTAAAAGGGGACATAATTCATAAAAAAATTTATGTCAGAGTTAAGCACCTTATGACACAGCATCTGGGTGATGAGGTGGAACAACTATTTTAAGTTTGAATCAAACCCATTTAGTAATAACTGAGATATAGTGAAAATACAACAAAATTAACCTTAAATTCTAAGTAAAAGGGGACATAATTCATGAAAACTTGGTGTCAGAGTTATGCACCTTGTGTCACATGATGTGGGCACATGATGTGGGTGATGAGGTGGAACATCTATTTTAAGTTTGAATCAAATCCATTTAGTAATAACTGAGATATAGTGAAAATACAACAAAATTAAACCTTAAATTCTAAGTAAAAGGGGACATAATTCATGAAAACTTGGTGTAACGAGTTATGCACCTTGTGTCACATGATGTGGGTGATAAGGTGGAACATGTATTTTAAGTTTGAATCAAATTTATTTGGTAATAACTGAGATAATAGATTTCGGGACGCGACAGGACGCGACAAAACTGCCTCCTATATACCCCTCTCAAACATGTTTGGTGGGGGTATAATTACCTGAACAAATATGTTACAGAAATTTTTATTTTTTTTACTTTAACCCTTACCCTGCTAAATTTCTAAAATGGACTGGTTTATCATTCAGGTTGGGTTATACCATTTATTATTCGAAGGGGTGTTCACTGAAAGTTTACTGACAGAATAACAAACATTGCAGATCGTGATCAGCCTGCACAGAAGTGCAGGCTGATCTTGGTCTGCACTGGTCGCAAAGGCAGAAACACTTGCCGCCAGCAGGCTAAGGGTTAAAGTCTTCAGTGACACTTCAACAGAAATCCAGTAATTAAAGTGTAAGATTTATCATTTTGCAGTCAAAAAACATGACTGTAATGATTCTTGCATATTATTTATGATCATCTTATTTACTAATTCTTTTTAGCAGACAAACTCTAAAAAAATGGGGTCACTAGGCATCGAAATTTTACATGTATGTGCATCAGATACCTTAAATACTCCAAAAGATAATAGGTAAGGGTAGATTTCTCAGAAGCACAGAGCAAAACAAACACAGCCTCAGAGCCAAGCATTTGCAAAGTAGGCCCAAAACAAAAAGAAGCTGTAACGGAAAAATATTACAGATGGGTTGCTTCCAAACCATATCAAAGATATGATTGCCAGAACTATATACCTCCTACTTTTGCAGGGCATAACAAAATCAGCCAATAGTTTTGCATCTGAACTCACCAGACTGTAACTCTCTGCATGGTTTACATGAGGTTAGCGGTGGTATAGCCGTCAATGTCAGGTAACACTGGCAACTTTCTTGGTCCCTACTTGGTAAACTGAAAACATACAAACAGATAGCAGTAGAATGCTCAGTGAAATTTGAAAATTATTAAATTTATATCTCATTAAATCTGCAGAGTAGACAACAGGGGTAGTATATGCCCCCAGTCCTACATCAGAGTAGGCAGAGGGACGTAATGTGGCAGTGAGTGGGGGTTTGTGGCGTTTAACAACTGCAGCAATGATAGAATATTAAGAAATAAGAAACTGAAAATGATTTTTTTTTTTCACTCCTCAAGTCACTTCATCTATATTCCAAGTTTAAAACCAACACCGTGAATAGTTTTGAAGTTGTGCTCCAGACACAAAATAAAGAGGACAGATTTGAAATCAAATTATGACTTTTACCTTTGACCTACTGACCAAGTTCTTGAATACTAAGGCACAAAAAATAGCAAGAGCTAAGTGGGGCAATATATGCCCAAAGGGTTATATCAAAGGACAGATGCAAAATTAAAAGAAAAAGCAAAATTTAAAGATTTGTTTTTGGTAGGAGGTGTGTGTGTGTGTGTGTGTTGTGCGGTGTGTGCGTGTGTGTTGGGGGGGGGGGGGGGGGGGGTGTGAGATTAAGTGTGGTGTGTGTGTGTGTGTGGTTTTTTTTTTTTTTTGGGGGGGGGGGGGGGGGGGAGATCTCTTGTTATAACTAGAATCTCCAAACATCATATAATTATCAAAAAAATTTTGAGCAAAATTAACCAAACCTCACAGAATTTTCAATATGCACATGAGCTTTGCTCATATAATTATTTTATCCCCTTTGACAAAGTAAAAGCAAAGTTTTACCCCTATATTTGGTAAAAGAAAGGTTGAAAATGCTTATTTATCAAAAGTAGTTTAACTAGAATCACCAAACTTAAGCTAACTGTTCATGCCCATTACCAGAAGCTGTCAACCGCTGCCCACATCAGTCCTCTCAGTGCTTTGATTATTATTATTATACCAGATTTATATAGCGCCCTTTTCATGATAAAACACGTTCAAAGGCGCTTTACATACAGAAACGCAGCCACACAGGGTGCGAAATTCATCCTCTACTAGTACAGACTCAGAGCGATCTGACCAGAGGGACAGAGTGAGATAAAGCCCCCAGAACAGATAGAGAGAACAGATTTAGATACAGGCCTGTCCGGCTAACTTAGCCTAGCTCTTTGCAATTAGACAG
This sequence comes from Mercenaria mercenaria, assembly GCF_021730395.1. NCBI lineage: Eukaryota > Metazoa > Mollusca > Bivalvia > Venerida > Veneridae > Mercenaria > Mercenaria mercenaria. The sequence goes on along the minus strand of NC_069361.1, from coordinate 61,818,776 downwards.
TCTGGTTCTTTAACGTGCCCAGTGTATAGCACCGATACATGCGAAGCCGTCTTTCCTGGGAAGAACCAGTACAGGCCTCTTAGTTAGGTGGGAGACACTCACGAGCATCTCAGAAATTTCCAGTGCCTGGACCGGGATTCGAACCCCGGACCTCTGGATTGACAGTCAAGCATGTTACCACTAGACCAGTGGCCCCTAAAAGGGCCCAAGCTGAAACATTTTAATTAACTTGATAGAGGTCCATGCCAGGATGCTACTGACAAAGTTTGGTGCAATTCTGAATAGTAGTTTCAGGAAAGATGTCATCTGAAAAGAAGTTTGGTCAGACAAATGGATGCACAATGAGTCATCATAATAGCTCAACCTGAGTACTTCATGCTCAGAAGAGCTAAAATAGTTCCCCTTAACGATTATATAGGAATAATTCTGTCCATTTTTAGCGTATCTTTGTGTAAACTGGGGCAAGAAGGGTATTTTTTCACTCACAAAATATAATTTACATAAATATGACAGTTTTCATGGTTATATCCACATGTATCCAAGTTGTTTACCTGAAAACAAATGTATAGTATTTATTCTGCAAACCAGTTCCTAAAATGAGGTTTCCTGACTATAGTTGACCTGCATTTCACTGAGCACTATCCAACACCACTTTTCCTTTTTGCTTTCTTGAAGCAAATGCAATGATGTCTTGTGGAAAATAGGTCTGAGACTGGGTAAAATTCTAGAAACTATCTTGAAATGGATCTAAAGTGACTGAACTGTACATGCAACAAATCAGAACAATATAGACATGTCCACTTCAATCTGATAATCAGATGTGTACCAAATTTCAATTGAACTGGATTTAGATGTGGAGTATATAAAAAAAGTTTGCAGGACAGACTAACAAACCGACATTTCACACAATATATGCCTCATGGATCTTTGACACAGGGATCATAAACAAGAGGGCTATGAAGGCCCTGTATCGCTCACCTGACCTATTGACCTAAAGATCATTAAGAGTAACATTCTGACCAAGTTTCATTAAGATATGGTCATAAATGTGGCCTCTAGAGTGTTAACTAGCTTTTCCTTTGATTTGACCTGGCGACCTAGTTTTTGACCCTACATGACCCAGATTCGAAACTTGACATACAGATTATCAAGGTTAACATTCTGACTAAGTTTCATGAAGATACAGTCATAAATGTGGCCTCTAGAGTGTTAACAAGCTTTTCCTTTGATCTGACCCGGTGACCTAGTTTTTGACCCCACCTGACCCAGATTTAAATTTGACCTAAAGATCATCAAAATTTACATTCTGACCAAGTTTCATTAAGATATAGTCATAAATGTGGTTTATACAGTGTTAACTAGCTTTTCCTTTGATTTGACCCGGTGACCTAGTTTTTGACCCCACATGACCCAGATTGAAGCTTGATCTAAAGATCATCAAGATTAACATTCTGACCCAGTTTCATTAAGATATGATCTTAAATGTGACCTCTGGAGTGTTAACAAGCTTTTCCTTTGATTTGACCTGGTGACCTAGTTTTTGACCCTACATGACCCAGATTCATACCTGACCTAAAGATCATCAAGATTAACATTCTTACCAAGTTTCATGAAGATGCAGTCATAAATGTGGCCTCTACAGTGTTAACAAGCTTTTTCTTTGATTTGACCTGGTGACCTAGTTTTTGAACCCAGATGACCCAATATCAAACTCGTCCAAGATTTTATTGAGGGTAACATTCTGACCAAGTTTCATTAAGATTGGGCCAAAACTGTGACCTCTAGAGTGTTAACAAGCTTTTCCTTTGGTTTGACCTTGTGACCTAGTTTTTGACCCCAGATGACCCAATATCGAACTCGTCCAAGATTTTATTGAGGGTAACATTCTGACCAAGTTTCATTAAGATTGGGCCAAAATTGTGACCTCTAGAGTGTTAACAGTCAAACTGTTGACGACGGACGGACGACAGACACAGGGCGATCACAAAAGCTCACCTTGAGCACTTCGTGCTCAGGTGAGCTAAAAAGAAAACAGCTGAATGAGACCAGGTTACAGGGAAAAATCTAGGGTTGCCTCATGATGACGATGATAATAATATTTTATTTAAATAATAATAGAAATAATAATAACCTGAAAGTAACAAAAATTACTACCTGTGCCCAAACACAAGCACTTGTGATCTGTCCTCAGGCCACTCACAAAACAGTATATAAAGATCTTGTAAGATATCCTGCTCTCCAAACAACTGAACCTCTGATATCTACAAGTACAAGCAGTAAATATAACAATCTATAGAAACAATTGTTTGCAAAACATGTATGCTCACCATGATGGGTTCTCCCATTTTCTGCCCGGTGATCACCATGAGCTTCACCTACTATCAACAAAACATTTTCTACTTCCTAAGCCAAATCATGCTATCAAGTGTAAAGATACTGTGTCAAGTGGTTTCAAGTTATTAAACAGAACCAGTTTTCAAGATTAAGGCCCCTGTCACCTTGGCCTTTGACTTAGTGACCCCAAACAACAAAAGGGGTCATCAACTTCATAATCCCAATCAAGCTATCAAGTTTGACGGTTCTGATTCAAGTTCTCAAGTTACCATGCAGTTTTCAATGTTCAGATCCCTGTGACCTTGACCACTGACTTACTGACACCAAAAAACAATACTGATCATCTACTTTTAAGTCGAACCATGCTATCAAGTTTGAAGGTTCTGGCTCTCAAGTTATTGAGGGGATACCATTTTCAAGTTCAGGCACCTGTGACCATGAGCTTTGACTTACTAACCCCCAAAACAATAAAAGTCATCTACTTCATAAGCCCAATCAAGCTATCAAGTTTGAAGGTTCTTGGTCAAGTAGTTCTCAAGTTATTGAGGGGAATCCATTTTTTAAGGTTCAGGCCCCTGTGACCTTGACCTTTGACTTACTAATTCCAAAACAATAAAAGTCATCTGCTTTATAGGCCCAATCATGCTATCAAGTTTGAAGGTTCTTGGTTAAGTAGTTCTCAATTTATTGAGGGGAATCCATTTTTTAAGGTTCAGGCCCTGTGACCTTGACCTTTGACTTAATAATCCCAAAATCTATAAGAATAAGGATCTGGGTATTTTGCAAGACAAGTCAACTCATTATGGGGAACATATTTGCCAAGTAATTTGAAAATCCCTTCATGAATGGCAGAGTTATGGACCAGCCAAGAAAAAGTCCATTTTTACTTTTGATGTCCAGTGACCTTGACCTTGGAGCTAGGGATCTGGGTCTGGCTTATGACACATTCCCTCATTATGTGATACATTTGTGCACAGTTATTTAGTGATGGGCCGATTAGCGGATATAATTGACGCTAGAAAAGCCCAACCGATTCCGATAATCGATTATGTTTTCTCAGAGTCGATAGTGGGTACGAATCTACCAGGGTACGAACGAAGGTTTCCGAAGGGAAATACGGTGTCTGAGAATTTATGTTTACCTAGAAATATCCGAAATATGGACTACCTGAATGCATAACGGATAAAACAGAAGTATGCCAACAATCAAACGTTAGTATTTCGTTTCAGTTATCCAATGGAAATGGATTTTACATCTTACAGTTAGGCACAGCTGTTAACATGGCGGCATCCATAGCGTCTATAAAAGTGGGGCAAAACAAGAGCTGTCTCCATAGGATGACACATGCCCCCGATGCCACTTTGCATGAATAGTTATGGCTGATGTTAGAGTTTAGGACCTTTGACCTACAGAGCTGGGTCTTGCGCGCGACACGTCGTCTTACTGTGTCACACATTCATGCGTAGTTATTTTAAAATCAATGCATGAATGACAAAGATATGGACCGGATACGCCCATCAATGCACTATCATGAAAAATGACCTTTAACGTCTAAGTGTGACCTTGACCTTTGAGCTACGGACCTGGGTCTTGCGCACGACACGTCGTCTTACTGTGGTACACATTCATGCCAAGTTATTTGAAAATCCATCCATGGATGACAAAGATATGGACCGGACACGCCCATCAATGCACTATCCTTTAACGTCTAAGTGCGACCTTGACCTTTGAGCTACGGACCTGGGTCTTGCGCAAGACACGTCGTCATACTGTGGTACACATTCATGCCAAGTTATTTGAAAATCCATCCATCGATGACAAAGATATGGACCTGACACGCCCATCAATGCACTATACTTTAAAGTCTAAGATTGACCTTGACCTTTGAGCTACGGACCTGGGTCTTGCGCGCGACACGTCGTCTTACTGTGGTACACATTCATGCTAAGTTATTTGAAAATCCATCCATCGATGACAAAGATATGGACCGGACACGCCCATCAATGCACTATCCTTTAATGTCTAAGTGTGACCTTGACCTTTGAGCTACGGACCTGGGTCTTGCGCGCCACACGTCGTCTTACTGTGGTACATATTCATGCCAAGTTATTTGAAAATCCATCCATCGATGACAAAGATATGGACCGGACACGAAAATTGCGGACAGACTGACAGACCGACAGACCGACAGACTGACAGACTGACAGACCGACAGACGGTTCAAAAACTATATGCCTCCCTTCGGGGGCATAAAAATTAGCGAAACTTTGATAAATCTTCGTATTTTACAACGGTATGTCAGCTGGGAATTTATCTGTCAAAACTGGACAATAATGCCGTCAAATTTCCATGTCCATGATGTTTTTTCAGTGGAAAGAACTTTGTTATTCTTATGCAGTTGCAGTTGTCATTAAGTTGTCATGATTTTTTCTGCAAAAATTCCATTTTTCCAGTACCGCTGACCAGTGTACATATGAAAACTGATTAAACTCTGATTTTTAGCTGATCATCTTTTTACATAGCTTCATGACATTGTTACATGCCATAGCAACAAGTACTAGGAACATAGTGCAGTAGGGTCAGGCTATGGTAACCATTGTAATGTATTATTACCGAAAAATAACTGAATTCATTCAATGATTTGACTAAAATATTTGTACTTCCTTGCTGTATGCTACATACGTTCCAGGTACAGGTATACCAGTCAATTGTCACAAATGACAGCTATGAGTCTATGATACATGTAGGCCGGATTTCAATTTATTGTGTTTCCCTGTCAGCAACTAATTAGTGATTACTAAACAAGCTTCTGTTCATCAGGAACAAGCTTTACAACATCTGAATAATTGTAGTTCTTTATTTTTCAAAAGAACATAAGAATTTTAAGTAAAACAGTCACTTTAAAGACATAAATATCTGAATAAACAAGTATGAAAATAAATAACATTCAACCGATTATTTTTCCGACACATCGCATCAGTTTGCTAACCGATTCCAACCGATAATTCTCCAACCGATGTCCCATCACTACAGTTATTTCACAATCCCTTCATACATGGCAGAGGTATGGACTGGAAAAGAACTGTGACAGATGGATGGATTGAAGGACAGACTGAAAATCCCTTGAAGAATGATGGAGTTATGGAATAGACAGGAAAAAAGACCTATTGCCCTTTGATCTCAGAATGAGACCTTGACCTTTTAGTTAGGGGCCTTATTTATAAAATGTTTCTTGAACTGCTTTATTATGTAATGCATGCATGTGAATAAAGAAATGGTATTAATATTTCGTTCAATTGATTTTATTTTCTATAAATTTGCAATACTTTGTTTTATTAAAATTTAAAGAAAGCTGCCCTTAAATATCACCTAATTTCAGAGTTTGGCTTTGATTTCTTTTGAGGATTTTTTTCGCGTATTGTACAAGTAACTGAAGATTATAAATCATTCATAGAGGACCACTAGATGATGCTACACACCAGATATCAAAGCCCTAGGCCCTGTGGTTTTGGACAAGAAGATTTTTAAATTTTTTCCTTTCGGTTGCCATGGCAACCAGAGTTCTGTATGGAATTCAATTCTTTGAATAATTTTGAAAGGAGGCCACCAAAGGAACATTCCTGTGAAGTTTGGTGTAATTCTGCCTAGTGGTTTTTAAGAAGAAGATTTTTTTAGAAATTGTTGATGCACGACTGACGACGCACGGCGGACACCAAGCGGTCACAATAGCTCATCTTGTCACTTCGTGACAGGTGAGCTAAAAAATAAATAATGAAATAGTGTCAGCAATTTAAATACATGGCGTAAAACGATTTTTGGCAAACAGATTTATGTTAGTGCGGCAAAATAGCTCACAGTGGTAGGATATCCGCAATTATCGTTTGACACATTTACCTGTCATGAAAACATGATGTAATTCCATGACAATCTCGGGCAACTATACTGCTCTGATCTCCACTTCAGATGCCATGTCGATACCTATACACTTCTTTTAGCCCTTTGAGGGGGGTGTTAATTGATGATGAAAACAAGGACAATGACTAAGTTTATCAACAGAATAATTACCGATAATCGTTGACGCCTTTCATTTCGCTTTCAACACTGGGTGGATTATGATTATTGTGTCCATATTTTTGGGACACTTTACAAAATAATCATTTTTTCGGGAAATAAGTCTTGAGAAAGTGAAAATAACTAGTCCTAACACTTTTGGAATATACGGTAGGGGCTAGACTGTGATTATTAATACTATCGATGCAGTTATTATGGAGAGCAACTAGGTGGTGGAGATTACAAAAATACAGTGAAAGAAAAATGTCTGCAGTGAAAAGGAAATTTAAGAAGAACAAATATGAATGATTACAAAGGAAATGTTGTGTACATGAGAATTTTATTTGTCTACTGTGTTATATATGAAATTTGCTTGTACATAATACTGCTTTCATAACAGTGACAGTATTACGGCAACTGACACCCCTGATTTGTACGGCGGATTTTCCTGACGAAAACATAGATTGCAGTTTATAATTACCACTTATTTAATTATCTGTGAAATATATTATAAACTGACTTAATTGTTGAATTTGTCAAGAACGGAAATGTGTTGAAATATTACAGGCTAGATAAATTTAATATTTTGATTTTGTTATGCCAGGAAAAAGAGCTATAAAAATCTAATACTTCTTTTGCCAGGACAATGGCATAATAAATGTCTGATGTCGGGAAACCCAATCTTGTTTCTGTTTTCAGTAACATGACCAATACGTACAAGTAGCTTGAAGCTAAAAAATCATCACTTTTGCTTGCATACTACCATAACTGTTGTAAAAACCTTCGAAAACTCATAAAAAGTTATTTTCTATTGAATTAAGCATCAAACACTTGTTGAAAATAAGCTATAATTCAATAGTGTGTTTAGATGCCAAATATCGCGTATTTTCGCAACTATATTGTTTAAAGTTTGTACTTTTAAGCGCAGATGTAGTGAAAACAATCATGAAAACACTTCTGATATATATATATATATAAAGAACAAGAGTGCAAGAATGTCACAATATACGCCCGTCACAGCAAATTTCTTTACTCTAGCACCTGTATTTGCAAATGGAATTTTAATTTTGTGGTTGTTTAGTAATCATTGTAAGTCATTTGTTTTTCTAAGTCCACAAAAAAACTCCTAACCAGGTAGAGATACATTAAAATACACCTAAAATTTGAAAGTAACATCTATGTTGTACCACAGAAAAGTGGTCTTGTTTTTTCCCTACGACTAGTAATGAAAAAGTTACAATATAAGCTATTTATAGTAACAACAAAGGGAAGTAATTCTAAAGAAGGGAACTGCGCATGACACTTCCTCTCATGATGGTGTATAATTGTGCCAAGTTACATCAAAATCCCTCCATGCATGAAGAAGAAATGCTTCGGACAAAGTCATTCTTGTATCTGACCTTTGGCCTCTAAGTGTGACCTTGACCTTTGACCTAGGGACCTGGTTCTTGCGCATGACACTCCGCCTCGTGGTGGTGAACATTTGTGCAAAGCTATATCAAAATCCCTCTAAGCATGAAGAAGAAATGCTCCGGACAAGGTTTTCATTCTTGTATCCGTTGACCTCTAAGTGTGACCTTGACCTTAGACCTAGTGACCTAGTTCTTGCGCATGACACTCCGCCTCGTGGTGGTGAACATTTATGCCAAGTTATATCAAAATCCCTCCATGCATGAAGAAGATATGCTCCGGACAAAGTTTTCTTTCTTGTATCCTTTGACCTCTAAGTGTGACCTTGACCTTAGACCTAGGGACCTGGTTCTTGCGCATGACACTCCGTCTCATGATGATGAACAATTGTGCCAACTTTCATCAAAATCCCTCCATGCATGAAGAAGATATGCTCCGGACAAAGTCATTCTGGAATTTGACCTTTGACCTCTAAGTGTGACCTTGACCTTAGACCTAGGGACCTGGTTTTTGCGCATGACACTCCGTCTCATGATGGTGAACAACTGTGCCAAGTTTCATCAAAATCCCTTCATGCATGTAGAAGATATGCTCCGGACAAAGTCTGTGGACGCCGCCCGCCCGCCGGCCATCCCGCCCACCCGCCCGCCCGCCCGCCAGGGGCGTTCCCATAATACGTCCCGTTTTTTCAAACGGGCGTATAAAAAGTATTGACATGAAAGATACTCGAAGACTTGGTGAACTTTGCCTTATGTGTAAATTAAGTCTGTGCCCATATTGTGTGTGCATGAATGGGGCTAGGGGCTTATATATCACAACCATACATTTTACAGAGCATCTTCAAAGATTATCTACAAGCAATAGGTATTAATAAATAGACTTTATTACTGAGACAACAAACATTTAAAAAAAACTAAAATGTAATAAAATTATTTACCTACCTACCTACCTACCCACTGTAAAAATACTGGGTCGGTAAAGGTCAAACAAACTTAATTTTAATTTAGGCCCAACTTATTTTGAATATAAACCAATGCATAGAAAAGTTACAGACCAGACCAAAAAAATTCTAAAAATTTCTAAAGGCGACCTTGACCTTGGAGCTAGGGGTCCGGGTCTTACACAAGATACATCAACTCATTATGGGGAACATTTGTGCCGAGTAATTTTACAATCCCTTGATGAATGGCAGAGTTATGGACCAGACAAGGAATGGACCATGTTAACTTTTGACTTCTAAGTGTGACCTTGACCTTGAAGCTAGGGGCTTGGATTTTGCGCATGACATGTTGTCTCATTATGGGGAACATTTGTGCAAAGTAAGTTTTTTAAATCCCTTAATGAATGGCAGAGTTATGGACCGGATTCTAAACAGACGCTGTTAACCTTTAACCTCTAAGTGTGCCCTTGACCTTGGAATTAGGGGGTCTGAGTCTTGCGCATGACACATCATCTCATTATGGGGAACATTTATGCCAAGTGATTTGAAAATCCCTAGATGAATTGCAGTTATGGAGCAGACACAAAACAGACCCTTTTAACCTTTGTGACCTTGACCTTGGAGCTAGGGGTCTGGGTCATGCGCATGACACATTGTCTCATTATGGGGAATATTTATGCAAAGTTATTTCAAAATCCCTTCATGGATGGCAGAGTTATGGACCGGACACAAAATGTGACAGACGGACGGACTGACGGAAGGATGCAGCCTTTTTCTATATCCCGCTTTTTTTTCTTTGAAAAAGGCTGCGGAAATAAAATCTGCCACTTCCCTGTTGCAATGTCCAGTAATATAACAAGACACTGAGAATTTTATAAAAGATCTGTCACATATTTTCACGACTTCACAAGCTGGTATTGTAAGATAACAGCCATTTTTAAGGAAGATTTTGTTCAACAAAATGGCTTTTGTTTGTTGTATTAAATTACTGGTAACTGAATAATTTGGTAGACATTTATACCATATACTGCTTTATTACTAAAATACTTCTATTTCCCTTTAGATAAATTATAATTATTATACGTGATTATTATTTTCAGTAACCCAGTCATGAACCTGATGAGGAATTGTGGCCGCAGGTATCATTCTACAAGTTAATATAGGTAGATATGTGAAACACTCATTTCTGAACTATGGTCTCGAACTGCCTTTTTCGAAATACACCAAGGTTAATGTAAATTGTGGACTTACACTAACTCACCCTGAACCTTTGAGTTAAAAATGTTGAAGCAGGATGACTGATGTTGGATAATGGACCATCCACCTATATAAATAGCTCACCCTGAAACAAGCACAGGTGACCAGAAAATAGGTTGGACAGTATTTTCATTGTTATTGTTTAATATCTGAACTATACCTTAATCAGTGGTTTACTGGGTACAAACCACCACCACTGTAGTTTATACATGTAGTATGGCAAGCCAGTTTGCTCTTCTGCATCCATCTGACATGTGTATGACACAACAAACTGCCCACACTTTGTAAAACCAAGGAAAACATGTCTGCAAATTATACAAATATCTCTGTGAATCTCATCAAATTTGAAACAAATATAACTCAGTGAATCTCATCTAATTTGAAACAAATATACTGCAGTGAATCTCATCAAATCTGAAACAAATATACTGCAGTGAATCTCATCAAATCTGAAACAAATATACTGCAGTGAATCTCATCAAATCTGAAACAAATATACTGCAGTGAATCTCATCAAATCTGAAACAAATATATCTCAGTGAATCTCATCCAAGTTGAAACAAATATATCTCAGTGAATCTCATCAAATAGCACTCTCTCGTGTTCTATAAATAGAACATACAGCAGTTACACCATAATGCAATGCGCAAATTGCGGACAAGAGAGCATATTACGAATCATCAACAATCTCAGTAAACTTCAAAGGGAATTTAAAACAAGTCGCTAACCTCAGAAACACACAATAACAGTGTAAACATTTTTGACCTAGTGATCTCATGGACACAAATATTCTGACCAATTTTCATTAAGATTGGACCAAAAATGTGGTCTCAAGTGTAAACAAGTATTTTTTTCAATTTGACCTAGTGACCTATTTTTGAGCCAAGATGACCTACATTCGAACTTGACCTAGATTTGATCAAGGGAATCATTCTGACCAAATTTCATCAACCTCAATTGAAAAATGCAGCCTCTATCACAAAAAAACGTCTCCTTTGATTTGTCCTAGCGACCTAGTTTTTGACCCCAGATGATCCATATTCAAACTTGACCTTAATTTCATCAAGGCTATCATTCTGACCAATTTTCAAGAAAATCAATTGAAAAATACAGTCTCTATCGCATACCCCTTTACTCCATGGATACGCTTTTTACCACCTCTATCCATTCCCTGATAGATACTCTTTTTGACGCCTTCAAGTTTAAAAGCAAATTATGAATAAAGTACAACATCAAGGAATCCCACAAAAGCATTTTTGTAAAGTTTAAACCATGTACAAATGATATCTGTCAAAAAAATATATGGTTTATATTTGATTTTTAATGGTAATTTAAACCTGAAATGAGGTAGTGTATTTATGGAAAATTACTGAGGAAAATTTCATCTTGACCTAAAATTAGCCTGATCAAGGCTAATTATACCCCCAAGTTTATCTTTACAAATTATGAATTTGTGTAGTACTTATTTGTATAAATTGTGAATTTGTGCAAGCTAAAAATAGTACTGTAAATTTTTTTTAGGTTTCTGCATTTCCCAGGTGTTTTAGAAAGCGGAACTTTTTTTTTCAATGGATTTATATAAACAAGAGATCACAGAGTGATCTTGGCGCCCACCAATGTGCCATTTTTGAGTGTTCCAAATTTCAAGACTTATTGACTACCTCAAGGTCAAATTTCATTTCCGTACACAACACTGTGCATGTGGTCCAAATTCGAAAGCTGTAGCTTGAGAAATGTGAAAGTAGGTCACTAGGTCAATGTCAAGGTCAAAGTTTGTTTCGGTACACAATCCTATGCATGTGGTCTAAATTTGAAGCCTGTAGCTACAGAAATGTGAAAGTAGGTCACGAGGTCAATCTTAAGGTCAAAGTTCATTTCGGTACACAAAACTATGCAAGTGGTCCAAATTTAAAGGCTGTAGCTTGAGAAATGTAAAAGTAGGTCACTAGGTCAAAATCAAGGGTCAAATTCTATTTTGGAATACAAAACTATGCATGTTGGTCCAATTTGAAGCCTGTACCTTCAAAAATGTGAAAGTAGGTCACTAGGTCAATGTAAATGTCAAGTTCATTTCGGTACACAAAACTATGCATGTGGTCCAAATTTGAAGGCTATTGCTTGAGAAATGTAAAAGTAGGTCACTAGGTCAAAATAGGTCAAATTTTATTTCGGAATACAAAACTATGCATGTGGTCAATTTGAAGCCTGTACCTTAAATGTGAAGCAGGTCACTAGGTCAATGTAAAGGTCAAAGTTCATTTCGGTACACAAAACTATGCAAGTGGTCAAATTTGAAGGCTGTAGCTTGAGAAATGTAAAAGTAGGTCACTAGGTAAAATCATGGTCAATTTTATTTCGGAATACAAAACTAGCATGTGGTTCAAATTTGAAGCCTGTACCTTAAAAATGTGAAAGTAGGTCCACTAGGTCAATGTGAAGGTCAAAGTTTTTTTCGGTACACAAAACTAAGCATGTGGTCCAAATTTGAAGGCTGATAGCTTGAGAAATGTGAAAGTAGGTCACTAGGTCAAAATCAATGTCAAATTTCATTTTGAAACACGGAACTATGCATTGGTCCAAATTTGACGCTGTACCTCAAAAATGTGAAAATAGGTCACTAGGTCAAAACCAAGGTCAAAGTTTTTTTCCAGTGCACAAAAGTTGCATGTGGTCCAAATTTGAGGGTGTAGCTACAGAATGTGAAAGTAGTCACAAGGTCAAATAAGGTCAACTCATGTCAAGGTTCATCTTGCCACTCAAAAATATACTTGTGGTCCAAATTTGAAGGCTGTAGCTACAGAAGATGTGAAAGTAGGTCATAGGTCAAAATCAAGGTCAACTCATGTCAAGGTTCATCTTGCACTCAAAATTATACATGTGGTCCAAATTTGAATGTTGTAGTTATTGACAAGAACATTTTAAAAGCTTTTCCCTATATAAGTCTGTATATATATGAACCATGTGACCCCGGGGGGGCATTTTTGACCCTAGGGCGATATTTGAAACAAACTTGGTGAGAACCACTAGATGATGCTACATTACAAGTATTCAAAGCCTTAGGCTTTGTGGTTTGGACAAGAATTTTCAAAGTTTTTTCCTATGTAAGTCTATGTAAACATATGACCCCCGGTGGGCCATATTTGACCCTAGGGGTATAATATGAACATCTTAGTTATAGAGCACTAGATGATGTCACATACAAAATATCAAAGCCCTAGCCCTGTGGTTTTGGACAAGGGGTTATTCAAAGTTTTTCCATACAAGTCATTAAAAACTAAGTGACCCCAGGCGGGGCCAGAGTTTGACCCCGGAGAAATAATTTGAATCAATCTTGGTAGGGACCACTAATGATGCTTCAAACCAAATATCAAAGCCCTAGGCTCTGTGGTTTTGGATAGAAGGTTTTCAAAGTTTTTCCCTATATAAATCTATGTAAATATATAGAAATAAACAAAGGGCCATAATCACTCATAAATTGTGAACCAGTCTGATTTTCAGGGGACACAACATAGGATACCAATACATCATTCTGACAAAGTTTGGTCAAAATCCCCTCAGTAGTTTCTGAGGAGATGCGATAACGAGAAATTGTTAACGGACGGACGGACGGACGGAATGACGGACGGACGGACCACGGACGCAGAGTGATTTTAATAGCCCACCATCTGATGATGGTGGGCTAAAAACATACACTTTATGATGGATTAAAAAAGTAACTGTTGCAAATACATATTGGTCTGATTTACCCTGAAGACAAATTAACAGCTAATTACCTGCTGCACTAAGGAATTTTATGACATATGTCTGTATATTACCTATCAGCAGGGGCGTCGGAAGGTGTTTAATATTGGGGCCGCGAGGGGGACGGGGTGGGGGGGGGGTAGGTACGGGAGAGGGCATCCCCCTCCCATAAGGGGGACCTCCCCCTGAAATTTTTTTAAAACAGGATCATAAATGGCGAGTTCTGGTGCATTTTGAGGGTACTGAATCGCATCTCAAGTCTCCAGTATTTTCTTACTATTTACATGACTATAAGCAAAATAAAGTTTAATAAACTCTTATCAGAATTAATTATGTATAACGCAATACAAAGAATGCATGTATGTTTTTATTTTTTGTATTTAATGTATTGAACAATAATCATTCATGTTACATTCATTTCTTATTTTTGTTTGAAATATCATTTTTTGAGTAAAAACAATTTATGTAATTAATTCCTAACATCTTAGCGGTGTGATAAATATTAACACTTACCTCTTTCATTAAATAAAAACATGATAATTATTTTTCTGAATTTTATAAGTTAATACCTTAGATCTTTGCGGCTGGGTATAGCTTAAACGTTCCATTGACTAAAAACATGCCAATTTAAAACATGCTGATTTGTTCATGCGTAATTAAGTCCAATCACGGACACGTGTGTATGACTCCATTTAACACCCCCGATCGTGTCACCGTCACCACGGTAACACACTAATCTGGACAGCGTGTATTGTTTAACGCGAAGCAAAATTTAATATACTATACAAAATATTGGGACTCCAACTTATGAATTTACAAAAAATCGTTTTTGGGCAAATTATTGAGGCCGCGGTCGCGGCCCCTGCGGCCCCACTTCCGACGCCCCTGATCAGTGTGGGGTATGGTTGATTGGGGTGATCTTTGGATAATTGGCGTGTGCTATGGATAATTGTAGGCAACTTTGATGTTAATCCAATTAAGAAATTTTACTGATAAGTGTTTTTATAAGCTGATAAAATTGCTTTTGATCAATTATTCTTATAAAAACATTATGTAACTAATATACCAGGGGAAAAATGCAGAAATAAATAAGCACCATCAATAGAAAAGTAGCTAAAATTATTATAGAAAAGTAAACTAATGGGTTTAAAGCTTTGTATGTCAAGAAATATTTATCACACTTTTATGTAAAATGTACCATTAGAAAGAAAATTTAATTGTGAAAAAAACTTTATGTTGGTGACTAAGTGTTTAAAACAATATTAAATATAGTAATATTGAATTGAATAACACAGGTATAAATTCTGCATTTTTTCCCCAATATCCTGTATGGAGATAGTGTACTGATAATCAGTAAAGCTGTATGGATATGATAAGCCTAATTAGGCTAAATGTATATGGAGTAAAGGGATACACAAGGTTTCTCTTTGATTTGACCTAGTAACCTAGTTTTTGATCACAGATGACCCATATTCTAACTAGACCTAGATTTCATCAATACAAACATTCTGACTAGATTTTATGAATATCACATGTAAAATGCAGCCCCTATTGCCTACACAAGGTTTTTCTTTAATTTGACCGAATGACCTAGTTTTTGACCCAGGTGACCCACATTCCAACTTGACAAGATTTCATCCAGACAAACATTCTGATCAAGTTTCATGAAGAATCCGTGTAAAATGAAGTCCCTATTACATACACAAGGCAGTCTGAATGACAGCTAAATCCCCCACCACTGCTATGGATAGTGAAAGGGTAAAACCTTTGATTTTAGCTGTGACCTTGACCTTGAACTGACATGGCTGAATTCTGCACAACGTCTTGATGAGGTGATCATTTGACCAAAGTTTCATGAAAATCCTTCAAGAGGTTTAGGAGATACAGAGCTGAAACCTTTGACCTTCAGTTGTGACCTTGACCTTGAGTTGACATGGCTGACTCATGAGTTCTTGATGAGGTGATCATTTGACCCAAGTTTGATGAAAATCCTTCAAGGGGTTAAGGAGATACAGAGTAGACACCAAATGGAAGGCTCAAACCTTCGACCCTTAGTTGTGACCTTGACCTTGAGCTGGCATGGTTGACTCATAATTTCTGCACATCGTTCTGATGAGGTAATCATTTGACCCAAGTTTTATAAAATTCCTTCAAGGGGTTTAAGAGATATAGAGCGGACACAAAATGGAAGGCTCAAACCTTTGACCTTGAGTTGTGACCTTGACCTTGAGCCGGCATGGCTGACTCATGGGTTCTGCACATCGTCTTGATGAGGTGATCATTTGACCCAAGTTTTATAAAATTCCTTCAAGGGGTTTAGGAGATATAGAGCGGACACAAAATGGCAGGCTCAAACCTTTGACCTTGAGTTGTGACCTTGACCTTGAACCGACAAGGCTGACTCATGGGTTCTGCACATCGTCTTGATCAGGTGATCATTTGACCCAAGTTTCATGAAAATCCTTCAAGGGGTTTAGGAGATATGGACCGGACACGATTTTGTTACGGACGGAAGGACGGAAAGACGGAAGGACGGACGGAAGGACGGAAGGACGGACGCAGACCATTCCTATAATCCCTCCGCCACGGCGGGGGATTAATAAGCTTTTTCTTTGATATGACCTAGTGACCTAGTTTTTGAACCAAGATGACCAATATTCAAATTTGACCTATATTTCATCAAGGCAATCATTCTGACCAAAATTCATGAAGATCAACTGAAAAATACAGCTTCTATCACATACACAAGGTTTTTCTTTGATTTGACCTAGTGACTTAGTTTTTGACCCCCAATAACCCATTTTTGACCATGGCCTAGATTTCATCAAGGCAATCATTCTGACAAAATTTCATGAAGATCAGTTGAAAAATACAGCCTCTATCGCATACACAAGGTTTATCTTTGATTTGACCTAGTGACCTAGTTTTTAACCGCAGATGACCCATTTTGGAACTTGGCCTAGATTTCATCATGGCGATCATTCTGACAAAATTTCATGAAGATCAGTTGAACAAGAGCACCGCCTTGCGGGTGCTGACGCTCATCTGATTTTTTTTGTGTGATAGAAATATTGTCCTACCCGTGATTTTCTAAGTCTAAAAAGGGCCATCATTCTTGCAAAAAGCAGGATAGAGTTATGTTTTTTGATGTACAGTGTCCACTTATGATGGTGAAAAACTGTTGAAAGTTTTAAAGCAATAGCTTTGATAGTTTATGAGAAAAGTTGACTTAAACATAATACTCAACCAAGAAAATGATTTTCTAAGTCCAAAAGGGGCAATAATTATTGCAAAAATCAGGATGGAGTTACGCTGCTTGCTGTACAGGGTCAGCTTATGATGGTGAACAAGTGTTGCAAGTTTCAAAGCAATAGCTTTGATAGTTTAAGAGAAAAAGTTGACCTAAACATAAAACTTAACCAAGAAATCTGATATTTTCTAAGTCCGAAAGGGGCCATAAATCTTGCAAAAAGCAGGATGGAGTTATGTTTCTTGCTGTACAGAGTCAACTTAGATGGTGAACAAGTGCTGCAAGTTTTAAAGCAATAGCTTGATAGTTTAGGATAAAAGCTGACCTAAACATAAAACTTAACCAAGAAAACTGATTTTCTAAGTCCAAAAAGGGCAATAAATCTTGCAAAAAAGCAAGATGGAGTTATGTTTCTTGCTGTACAGGGTCAGTTATGATGGTGAACAAGTATTCCAAGTTTCCAAAGCAATAGCTTTGACAGTTTGGAGAAAAGTTGACCTAAACATAAAACTTAACCAGAAATCTGATATTTTCTAAGTACAAAAGGGGCCATAAATCTTGCAAAAAGCAAGATGGAGTTATGTTTCTTGCTATACAGGGTCAGCTTATGATGGTGAACAAGTATTCCAAGTTTCAAAGCAATAGCTTTGATAGTTTAGGAGAAAAGCTGACCTAAACATAAAACTTAACCAGGCAACGCCGACGCAGACGCCGACGCCGACGCCGACGCCGACAAACGCTCAAGTGATGACAATAACTCATCATTTTTTTTCAAAAAATCAGATGAGCTAAAAATACAGCCTCTATCACATACACAAGCTAAATGTTGACAGACAGACGACAGACGCCGGACATCGTGCGATCACAAAAACTCACCTAAGCAGGTGAGCTAAGAATACAGCCTCTACTGCATACACAAGGTTTTTCTTTGATTTGACCTAGAGACCTAGTTTTTGACCCCAGATGACCCATATTCAAACTTGTCCTAGATTTCATTAAGGCAATTATTCTGACCAAATTTCATGAAGATCCATTGAAAAATACAGCCTCTATGGCAAAAACAAGGGTTTTCTTTGATTTGACCTAGTGACCTTAAGTTTTTGATCCCAGATGACCCATATATGAACTCGACCTAGATTTCATCAAGGCAATCATTCTGACCAAATTTCATGAAGATCAATTGAAAAATACAGCCTCTATCGCATACACAAGGTCTTTCTTTGATTTGACCTAGTGACCTAGTTTTTGACCCCAGATGACCCATATTCAAACTTGATCTAGATGTCATTATGGCAATCATTCTGACAAAATTCCATGAAGATCAGTTGAAAAATACAGCCTCTATCGCATACACAAGATTTTTCTTTGATTTGACCTAGTGACCTAGTTTTTGACCCAAGATGACCCATTTTGGAACTTGGACTAGATTTCATGAAGGTTATCATTCTGACAAAATTTCTTTGAAAAATACAGCCTCTATCGCATACACAAGCTAAATGTTGACAGACAGACAGACAAGACGACAGATGCCAGACATCGAGCAATCACAATAACTCAGGTGAGCTAAAAAGTAAAATCTGTAAAAAACTGTCGCACCTGTTAATAGAATAAATAAAAGAAACAATAACTAATTAAAGAAATATATTGGAAGTAATGTAGGAAATATAAAAAATGACGTAATATTTTAATAAATAACGAGGCGATTCAAAACAGGGTAAGCAAATAAGAGCACTGTTAACAAGAGCTGTCCGTAAGACAGCGCGCTCCACTATTCGGCTATTTGACAGTAAAATGAATATATGTCTCGATAAGAGACCTCTACTTTAAAAGGAAGATACACCAAGGGGCACAATTCTGTCAAGAACAAAAATCAGAGTTACTGGCATTGTTACCACACATCCAGATGATGATGTTAAAGATATATTTTGAGTTTCAAGTCATTATCTTCAGGGTCCTCCCCAGGTCCTTTCAGCCAGGCGCCGCGCCCGGCTAAAATATCTTAGCGCCCGGCTATAAAATTTCAATATATAAATTTATAAATTTTCATGTATACATTTTATCACCTGTAAAGGTAACCAGTCGATAATTACCTGTTTTGATCAGGCCTGGAGGCAAACTTGATAATGATATAGTCACGGAACGTCGTCACGGACAGTGTTACAAATAATCGGCTCATTTTACCGCCAACTGTCAAATTGTACTTTCGTTTTCTTGCACGACATTTTTTTTTTTTGCAAACTACATTTTGTTTTGAGCAGAAATAAATATGGTTTAAATACTTTTATATATCAAACAAATTTTGATATTGTATGTAATTAATTTTGGCATATTTAAAAAATGAAACAGGTCGGCAGAAATTGACGAATCTGTTCAGTTGCAACCAAAAAATAACGGACGCTGGTAGAACATGCCAAACAATTAATATTGTACTTTACATATCCAGCAAGTAATAGATAGGCTATTTCAATAAAACTACATGAAAAACTTGCAAAATTGCAACTGCTTTTGGCGAAAATCTGGAAAATTCGTACCTAAAGTGCAGGATATTTCGGATGACAAAAATTCGGATAAGTCAATGCAAAGTTTTAGAGAAGGTAAATGTAATCAATAATTTGATTAAATCACTTTTACTTTAATATTCTTTCATGAAATAATGCTTCTGTAAATACTCAATTAATGCCAAAAAAATCACAATGCATATTTAAAACCAGACTTAAAAAAAGAAAATAAAGTAGAAAATATCAAATAATGATTCTTATATTGATTTCTTCTAAGTTCTTGATTTATTTTTTTATTTACTTAAGCTACCTTTGATATATATGCTACAGTTTCAGAAGCTGTTTCATATTATTCTTGTAATTAATCACCTCAGTTTACTTAAATGAATAATATGTTTATCGCGATAAACCGCTAAAAAGTGTACCCGGCTATAATTCCACAGAGCCCGGCTATAACAAAATCCTGGGGAGAACCCTGATCTTATATAGTACCAAGGTTATGTCCAGAAAACGAAGTTTGTCAAAAAATTTGAGTATCAAAGGGGCATAATTTGGTCAAAATTACAAATCAGAGTTATGGGGATTGTTACCCCACCTGCAGATGATGATGACAAAGATACATTTTAAGTTTCAAGTCTTTATCTTACATTGTACTAAAGTTATTATATACAGAAAGTGAAGATTGCCAAAAAACTTTAAGTATGAAAGGGGCATAATTCTGTCAAAAACACAATAAGAGTTATAGGGATTATAACCAGGATTATAAAGAAACACTTTTAATTTCAAGTCATTATCTTTTAAAGTACCAGAGATATGTCTATAAACAAAGCTTTCAAAAAAAATTTAACATGGAAGTAATTCCATGTATAACAACTTTGTGACATTGACCTTGGGTATAATGGCAGGGCGTCCGCTGCCTATCGCATTTGGAGCCACTGGCTCAAACTTTGACTAAAGTGGCTCCAAAAATTCTCGGGTGGCGAAACATTATGGCTCCACATATATTTTCATTTTTCCCCACGTTATTGTGTATTTGATCCGGAAGCTTGGTTCCCGTTTTGCACCTCTCGGATATTCTCCTGTGTAGATAAAACCGATAGCAAGTTATCAGCTGACGCATGTTTTGACAGGTGGGTATATTACATAATGTTGTGACGTGTGTGCGAGTAAACTGGAAAGGGGGAGACGGATGCGATAAATTATTAAAGAAAGCACGTTTTCAATGGAAATGTTTGAAGTATCGCTAATGTTTATTTTAATCAATGAGAGGCGACCCATTTGTTTTGAATGGCTGTTTTCCCCGACAAATTTTTCACTTCTTTGTACGAGATTAACTTAATCAGATAATATTTATGGTAACTGCGATAATTATCCGACATTTTTAAATAATTTCAAACTTTTTTTTCAATTTTTGTCGTATTTTGTAATTTTAGCATGACATCTCATGTCAGTTTTGTTGTTCACAGTTTGATCTCGGTTGGAGTTGATACTCGATATTTAATTACTTAGTATCGTAATATCTATGATTTTTTATATTTCTTTCAGCAAAATAATGTTAAATTTACATGAAATTAAAATTGTATAAGGAAACAAGAGCTGTCTCCATAGGATGACACATGCCCCCGATGGCACTCTGAATGAATAGTTATGGCCGATGTTAGAGTTTATGACCTTTGACCTACGGGCCTGGGTCTTGCGCGTGACACGTCGTCTTACTGTGCCACACATTCATGCGTAGTTATTTTAAAATCCATGCATGAATGACAAAGATATGGACCGGACACGCCCATCAATGCACTATCATGAAATATGACCTTTAACGTCTAAGTGTGACCTTGACCTTTGAGCTACGGACCTGGGTCTTGTGCGCGACACATCGTCTTACTGTGGTACACATTCATGCCCAATAATTTTAAAATCCATGCATGAATGACAAAGATATGGACCGGACACGCCCATCAATGCACTATCATGAAAAATGACCTTTAACGTCTAAGTGTGACCTTGACTTTTGAGCTACAGACCTGGGTCTTGCACGTGACACGTCATCTTACTGTGGTACATATTCATGCCAAGTTATTTGAAAATCCATCCATGGATGACAAAGATATGGACCGGACGGCGTAATGCACTATCATGAAAAATGACCTTTAACGTCTAAGTGTGACTCGGGGCCATAAAAATCAACAACAAACAAACACTCGATATTTTACGGAATGTAACGTTAATCTTAAATTTTAGCGTAGACAATTAGCGCCGAGAGTAGTTTCCCTTTACCAAAATGGCAAAAATCGTAAATAAACTTATTTTGAAGTTGAACAAGAGTGCAAGAATGTCACAATATACGCCCGTCACAGCAAATTTCTTTACTCTAGCACCTGTATTTGCAAATGGAATTTTAATTTTGTGGTTGTTTAGTAATAACTAAGTGTTTTGTTTTCTAAGTCCACAAAAAAACTCCTTACCAGGTAGAGATACCTTAAAATACACCTAAAATTGGAAAGTAACATCTATGTTGTACCACAGAAAAGTGGTCTTGGTTTTTCCCTACGGTCAATTATAAAAAAGTTACAATGTAAGTTATTTATAGTAACAACTAAGGGAAGTTAATCTTAAAAAAAAAAAAAAAAAAAAAAAAATCAAAAAAAAATTGTAAGTCCTCACAAAAATCTTTACCAGGTAGAGACTGGTCAAAATACACCTCAAAATTGGATGTAGCATGCATGTTTGTACTACAGAAAAGTGGTCTCGATTTGTCCTACGACTAGTAATGAGAAAGTTACAATATAAGCTATTTATGTAACAACAAAGGGAAGTAATTCTAAAGAAGGGAACTGCGCATGACACTTCATCTCATGATGGTGTATAATTGTGTCAAGTTACATCAAAATCCCTCCATGCATGAAGAAGAAATGCTTCGGACAAAGTCATTCTTGTATCTGACCTTTGGCCTCTAAGTGTGACCTTGACCTTAGACCTAGGGACCTGGTTCTTGGCATGACACTACGTCTCGTGGTGGTATACATTTGTGCCAAGTTAATATCAAAATCCCTCTATGCATGAAGAGAAATGCTCCGGACAAGGTTTTCATTCTTGTATCCTTTGACCTCTAAGTGTGACCTTGACCTTAGACCTAGAGACTGGTTCTTGCACATGACACTCCGCCTCATGGTGGTGAACATTTGTGCCAAGTTATATCAAAATCCCTCTATGCATGAGAAGAAATGCTCCGGACAAAGTTTTCATTCTTGTATCTTTGACCTCTAAGTGTGACCTTGACCTTAGACCTAGGGACTGGTTCTTGCGATGACACTCCTTCTCATGATGATGAACAATTGTGCCAACTTCATCAAAATCCTCCATGCATGAAGAAGATAGCTCGGACAAAGTCATTCTTGAATTTGACCTTTGACCTCTAAGTGTGACCTTGACCTTAGACCTAGGGACCTGGTTCTTGCGCATGACACTCCGTCTCATGATGGTGAACAACTGTGCCAAGTTTCATCAAAATCCCTTCATGCATGTAGAAGATATGCTCCGGACAAGGTCTGTGGACGCCGCCCGCCCGCCCGCCCGCCAGGGGCGTTCCCATAATACGTCCCGTTTTTCAAACGGGCGTATAAAAATTGTGTATACCTGTGACTACTACGCCCTCACGATTCGGGGGTGGTCCCGGAGGTCATAAATCTGCACATTTTACATGAGTATCAACGGTATGTTCAGTAATATGATGAAAGTATAATGACATTTATTGAAAATGTATTCTGATTTGCACTAGAAGAAACTTGCTATGAATTCAAATGAAAAACAAAGAAACAGAACATTATTCCTGTTTGTTTATATAACATGCTTATGATTAATAAATACCTACTGTCTGATTTATGATTGCAGTCATTATTTTTGTCTTGCAAGTTTTCTTTGTCAGAAATATCATAAAATGTTAGGTTCTGCATAAAGATTGTATTGCACAACATGTAGTAAACAATGCAGCAACTTACAAAAGAGACATTTATTACCAAAAAACCTTGGAAATATACCTTTTGTTTGTTGTAGACAAAGGTGTGCAACCAGCAAAATACACCCTGTCCCATTTTTAACAGTAACCTGCCCGTTTAATAGCTCTCGAAAAATCCCTATAAATGCACATCTTTCTGTTTAAAAAGAGTCTGTTGATAGTTGAAAGTTGATATATGATGAATATGAGATTGTGTTGTTAATAAGCATGCTAATTTAATTTTGTATCATCATTCATAAAAAGACTTAAAATTGTTATTTATTTATCTGTTATAATAGGGTCTTAACACTTGGTTTTGCAGTAACTCTGTGATTCCAGCAGGTATGCAAATTTTGATTCCATACCTCATGTTTTTATTTCAATGTAAATGAGATGTGGAACCAAAATTTGTAGTCCTGTTTGGCACCATATCCTATACTGTGTTGGTGCGCCATAAAACTCAAATAAATAAATAATTTGTTATAAGAAAATATAAAACACAAAAGATATTACATTTACATAGTAAGTGTAACAAGTATCATGTTGTTTATTTTATACACATATCCCTTCTTTATGCATACTAAACAGACCACGGCTTCAAAAAAAATGGATTGGCTCCAAAGTGGCTCTAAAATTTTGAAAGTGGCTAAACTGGTGGCTCCAACTTTTAAAATCCCAGTGGACGCCCTGAATGGGCTCCGCCCCTGCACATATTTTGTTTGTATGCTGGACCATGTTTATGTGAAGTTACAGTAAGATATAAGCAATAGTAACAAGCAAATTCGATGAATTGGCATCCCCCGCCGAAAGGGTTTGTGGTGAGGAATGGCAAAAAAATATATCCGGCAAAAAGTTAAGGATGTTAATAAGAAGCAAATAATTTCATTAGTCAAAATCAAGTTAACAGAAAACAAATGTTTAATTAAAGAGTACATAATAAATGTATGATACTTTGATCCTGACTAAAGAATTTATTTTGAATGGGATATGCTTACTGTAATAAGCTTAGCTTTTAAAATTAAATGCATTTAATTGAAATATGAGCTTGAAGTTTAACTGGAACGAAATATTGTCTTTGAGTGGTTTGGCACCAGGTGTTGTTGTTTAACATGTACATTTGAACTTAAAAAAACAGATGTCCTTATGAGAACACTGGTAAGATATCTTGAACATGACTGAGGGCAAGGCTTGTGCAGTCACAACTTAACATGTTGAAGGTTTGAACATTTAAAAAAAGAAAAAAAAGAAATGGAAATATATATATGTATATATATTTATTTGTTAAGGGTGTGGGGGTGCAGGGGAACTGGAGAGGAAACAAATTTTCACATGTTGATTATAAATATTGATGGAAAATTAAAAATGAAAAACAAGAGGGTCATGATGACCCTGGATCGCTCACCAGAGTAATATGAGCTACATGTTTCTAATGTCAAACTGATGATTTCTAGAAATTTTTTGGAAGATTTTCCGATGTACAATCAAGTAACCCCTGGGGCGGGGCCAATTTTACCCCGGGGGTCATGATTTGAACAAAGTTTGTAGAAGTCTACTAGGAAATGTTACATATCAAATATCTAAGATATAGGCCTTCTGGTTTATTTTTAGCAAATTTATGAAGATTTCCCTGTGTACAATCAAGTAACCCCTGGGGCTGGGTCAATTTGACCCTGGGGGGTCAAGATTTGAACCAATTTTGTAGAGGTCAACTTGGCAATGCTACATGTCAAATATCTAAGCTCTAGGCTTTCTGGTTAATTTTTTGAAAATTTTGAAGATTTTTCTATGTACAATCAAGTAACCCCAAAGGGCGGGGTCAATTTGACCCCGGGGATCATGAACAAATTTTGTAGAAGTCTACTAGGCAATGCTACATGTCAAATATCTAAGATCTAGGCCTTCTAGTTTATTTTTAGAAATTTTTTGAAGATTTTTCTATGTAAAATCAAGTGACCCCTGGAGCGGGGTCAATTTTGACCCAGGGGTCATGATTTGAATAAATTTTGTAGAAGTCCACTAGGCAATGCTACATGTGAAATATCTAAGCTCTAGGCCTTCTGGTTTATTTTAAGAAAATTTTTAATGATTTTCCTAAGTAAAATCAAGTGACCCCTGGGGCGGGGTCAATTTTGACCCCAGGGGTCATGATTTGAACAAATTTGTAGAGGTCCACCAGGCAATGCTACATGTGAAATATCTAAGCTCTAGGCTTTCTGGTTTATTTTTAGAAAATTTTGAAGATTTTTCTATGTACAATGAAGTAACCCCTTGGGGCATGATTTGAACAAATTTTGTAAAATCTATTTAGGCAATGCTACATGTCAAATACCTAAGATCTAGGCCTTCTGGTTTATTTTTAGAATTTTTTTGAGGATTTTCCTATGTAAAATCAAGTGACCCCTGAAGCGGGGTCAATTTTGACCCCGGGGGTCATGATTTGAACAAATTTTGTAGAGGTCCACTAGGCAATGCTACATGTGAAATTTCTAAGCTCTAGGCCTTCTGGTTTATTTTTAGAAATTTTTTGAAGATTTTCCTATGTAAAATCAAGTGACCCCTGGGGCAGGGTCAATTTTGACCCTGGGGTCATGATTTGAATAACTTTAGTAGAGGTCCACTAGGCAATGCTACAAGTCAAATGTCTAAGCTCTAGGGCTTCTGGTTTTTGAGAAGAAGATTTTTAAAGATGTTCCTATGTAAAATCAAGTGACCCCTGGGGCGGGGTCAATTTTGACCCCGGGGTCACCCTAGGTGACCGAGGCAAGTGGGCGACTAGGTGTGGGTATGCAACTTCACATATTTATAATAAATGTTTACAGAAAAGAATGAAAGAAATTTAATGAAATTCTGCCAAATGGCAAGTTTGTTATGTACAAATATGTGGATTTTTTGACAATTAAAGGGCAATAACTCTGCAGTTACAAAAGAAATCCATATGAAATTGTGTGTGCACAACCACATTATAGTGATCTAAATTCTGTTAAAGTTTCATAGTTCAAGGTCAAATATATCAAAAGTTAAGATGCAGAAATTGCTATATTTATAGTACCCTATATAGTTAACACTAGAAACTTCTAAGGGCCATAACTCTGGCGTTACTTGGGCAATCTGAATGAAACTTGACGGGCCGCAAAAACTCATAGTGGTGAACAGGTATATGAAGTTTTAAATAAATATCCCCAACCATTTCCTAGATATGGCTCCGGACGGACGGACGGAAGGATGGACGGACGGACGGACAACGTCAAAACTATATCCCTCCGACTTTCGTCGGGGGATAACAAAGATATGACAGAAAAACAAAGGTTGCCGAAAAACTTTAACCTTAAAAAATAACCTAAGTATAACACCTTGGTGACCTTGACCTTCTGCATAATGGGCCCAGCCCCTGCACACACCTTGTGTGTATGCTGGACAATGTTTATGTGAAGTAACAGTAAGATATAAGCAATAGTAACAAAGACATGACAGAAAAACTTTAATCAAGAAAGCTCACGCCGACGCCGACACCGAAGCCGGGGCGAGTAGAATAGCCCCCCTATTCTCTGAATAGTGGAGCTAACAAGAGCTGTCACAGAAGACAGCGCCCTTGACTATTTCGCTGCTGGATAGTGAAACTGGGCACATCTGAGGAAACTGGAGCTGTCACTGGAGTGTTTAATGACTCCAATGGTGGATGAAAATATTGCACAATAGCTTGAGTCTGTCAAAAATATTAAGTAATAAGAGAGGTAAAGATAAAGTGTATCAAAACACTATACAGTAGATTTTCACCTAACGGGCACGCCAAAACAACGGGTACGCCGAAATTGTGGCCACTTTTTCAAAGTACAAAATAAATTTGTTCTTTATTCATTATAAATATTGACCAGTACAATGGGCACGTCGCTAATGCAGCATTGCGGTCACTTTTTGTGGATTAAGATCAAACTCCACATCCAAATCAAACATATAAATGAGGGATTTTAAGTATGACACTACATTGTTATATCTAGAAACATCATTATGACCTCATAGTACAATGGTTGATGACCAGTCAGTAACACGCGAAATCTCATATTCACTATTAAGGCCAGACCACTATTAAGGCCACTTCTGGTCAGACCGCTGGGTGCCCTTAATAGAGAGAATTTACTGTATAAGTATAATTCTAAGCAAAAAGAGGGCATTATTCATAAAATATGGTGCAAGAGTTATGCACCTTGTGTCATATGATGTGGGTGATGATGTGGAACAACCACTTGAATCAAAGACTGAATCAAATGCATTTCATAACTAGAAAATGCTTTTGTAAAAAAGCGCATGTCTCCCCCAATGCAAAGTCCTATAGGCAAGAAGTCAATAGGGGTCAGCAGCGAAAAGTCAAAGAGACACTGATGGTTGGCTGCAATAGGGATCATCTACTTGGCATGTCCAGTCATCCCCCTAAATTTCAACACTCTTGGCCTAGTGGTTCTCAAGTCACTGTTCAGGCTCCTGTGACCTTGACCTTTGATCAAGTGACCTCAAAATAAATAGGGGTCATCTACTCTGCATGTCCAATCATCCTATTAAGTTTCAACACTGTAGGTCAAGTGGTTCTCAAGTTATTTCCAAAAACTGATTTTACATGAACAGGCCACTGTGACCTTGACCTTTAATAGACTGACCCCAAAATCAATAGGGGTCATCTACTCTGCATGTTCAATCATCCTATGAAGTTTCATCATTCTGGGTCAAGTGGTTCTCAAGTTATTGATCGGAACTGGTTATCAATGTTCAGGCCTCTGTGACCTTGACCTTTAACGGAGTGACCCCAAAAACAATAAGGGTCATTTACTCTGCATGAACAATCATCCTATGAAGTTTCAACATTCTGGGTCGAGAGATTCTCAAGTTATTGATTGGAAATGGTTTTCCATGTTCAGGCCCCTGTGGCCTTGACCTTTAACAGAGTGACCCTAAAATCGTTAGCGGTCATCTACTCTGCATGACCAATCATCCTATGAAGTTTCATCATTCCGGGTCAAGTGGTTCTCAAGTTACTGACTGGAAATGGTTTTCAATGTTCAGGCCCCTGTGACCTTGACCTTTCACAGAGTGACCCCAAAATTGTTAGGGGTCATCTATTCTGCATGACCAATCATCCTATTAAGTTTCAACATTCTGGGTCAAGTGGTTCTCAAGTTACTGACCGGAAATGGTTTTCAATGTTCAGGCCCCTGTGACCTTGACCTTAATGGAGTGACCCCAAAATCGATAGAGGTCATCTACTTTGCATGTACAATCATCCTATGAAGTTTCAACATTCTGGGTCACGTGGTTCTCTAGTTATTGATCGGAAATGGTTTTCCATGTTCAGGCCCCTGTGACCTTGACCTTTGATGGAGTGACCCCAAAATCAATAGGGGTCATCTACTCTTCATGACCAATCATCCTATGAAGTTTCAACATTCTGGGTCAAGTGGTTCTCTAGTTATTGATCGGAAATGGTTTTCAATGTTCAGGCCCCTGTGACCTTGACCTTTGACGGAGTGACCCCAAAATCAATAGGGGTCATCTACTCTTCATGACCAATCATCCTATGAAGTTTCAACATTCTGGGTCAAGTGGCTCTCTAGTTATTGATCGGAAATGGTTTTCAATGTTCAGGCCCCTGTGACCTTGACCTTTGACTGAGTGAACCGAATAACTATAGGGGTTGTCTACTCCAGCAGCCCTACAACCCTATGAAGTTTGAAGGTTCTAGGTCAAATGGTTCTCCAGTTATTGCTCGGAAATGAAGTGTGACGTACGGAAGGATGGACGGACGGACGGACAGACGGACGGACAGGGCAAAAACAATATGTCTCCTGGGGGAGACATAATAACTGAGATATAGTGAAAATGCATCAAAATTAACCTTAAATTCTAAGTAAATTGGTGCCAGAGTTATGCACCTTGCATCATATGATGTGGGTGATGATGTTGAACATTATTTTTTATTGCATGACTGCGGCATTTTCCTTTGAAGTTTTGTGTTTTCTAAATTCTGGTATCGCCACGGTTAGCCTTCCTCTAAATTCCGTTGCACACAGGTATCGCTCACAGTTTTCTCTGTCTGGGATGCACATAAATTACTAGTAGCAAGTGTTGCTGTGATAAGGTATTGAGAATGATAAGCTATTTGAAATAATTTATTACTGTATTTCTGTAATTTAGTTCTCTACATCTTGATTTAAAACTTGATTTTTTAAATAACATAAAAATATAACTGCAAAAATGATTATGATATTCTATTCAGTTTAAAAATTCAAATTACGTTTCTGACAAAGCTTTACAATTATGCTCTAGGTGTTAATTTTATTGATACGTGAAACCTTCTGCTTATCAGGTTTGTTGATAAAATTAGCCACGTGGGAATTGTTTACATTATCTATTTCTCCAGGGTTCATGACCTCGTAAGCGCCCCCCCACCCCCACCACCCCCACCACCACCCCACTGGCAAATTCAAATTTTTAGCAGTTAGTTTAAATTATGTTTTAAACTCTGTTTCACAACTTTTTGTTTTAAAAATATTTACACCAACTGATAAAGAATGTTTCAATTTGTATTTATGCGTATAAGTTAGATAATACATAAAAGTGTGTTACCGGCTGGTATCGTAATGCGTGGGGGAAGTCAGGGAACGTAATTTGGGTAGCAAACGAGCCTCGTAGAGGCGAGTTTGCTATCAAATTACGTTCCCTGAGAATCTCCCAAGCATGATGATACTCGCCAGTAACACACGCGTATGTATTGTCTAACTGATTTATTGCATGACTGAAAACAGTAAACTGAACACATTTTTTAAATATTTCAATTTAAAATACAGTTGAATATCGTTACCTCGATATCGGTTAGCTCGATACTCCGGTTAGCACGATGTGTTTCAGTCGGTCCCGATTTTTTCCTATTTATCTTAATGTTATTATTTATCATTACCTCGATATGATTAGCTCGATATTTTGTTTAGCTCGATGAGATTTTTCAGTCCCGTCAACATACCTGTACTGTTTTTACACCTGGATTCGTCGATATCACAGCTTGTAAAAAATATCCTTGTTATTTGTAAGGTGTGAAAATCAACCTATTGTTGTCCGGCGATGTATTAATCATATTCAAGTTAGTTTGTGTGTATGCTTTGTTTGTTATTTAATCTTTAATCCAATTTAAATGTCAGGAAGTCTGCATTTAATTCCCAATAATTAGTGTTATAAAACACCGTGCAAGCAGGAAAGCTGTTTTCAAATATAACAATTCATCTGGATGAAATATTTTCTGTTTGACGGGGTAAAATCTGCCATTTAGGACTGAGTAACAATATTTAACTGGCAAAGTTTCGTTATTTAAACACAGTCAAAATGACTACTCAACTAGGAACGTTACCGCTGCATTCAGACTTGTTTAGGGAAGGAATAAAAATGCTGATTTTGAAAAATTAAAAGTTGTTAGTATGTTTTTTATTAGATATTTTATTTGTAAATAAAATTAAAATCATATTTATGTTTTATATAATTTCTTTCCCCTTTCAAGCCCTCTGAAAAAAGCATTGGATATAATTACAATATAGACGTCCGACACAAGTACAAAATTGTCCCAGATAGTCGATATCGTTACGTCGAACTTCGGATACGTCGATGCAATTTTTACAGTCCCTTGAAAATCGAGGTAACGGTATTCGACTGTATTTAAAAATATTTCCCCTCTTGAGCCTCCCTTAGAAACATTTCAATGACATGATAAACCCCCAACTGCCATATAAAAGCAAGAAGGTGGCGACGGGCAGGTTTTTATATAAATTATGCATGCTTCACATCAGAGATCCCTTTTTCAAAATTTTAAATAAACTACTGAAAAAAATGTTATAAAAAGTGCATAAATACACATAGAAACATTCCTTATTAATCAGTGTAATTATTTTTTAAAACAAAAAGTTGGGAAATAGAGTTTCAAAAATAATTTAAACTAGAAAATGCTTTTGTAAAAAAGCGCATGTCTCCCCCAATGCAAAGTCCTATAGGCAAGAAGTCAATAGGGGTCAGGAGCGAAAGTCGAAGAGAGACTGATGGTTGGCTGCAATAGGGATCATCTACTTGGCATGTCCAGTCATCACGCTAAATTTCAACACTCTTGGCCTAGTAGTTCTCAAGTCACTGTTCAGGCTCCTGTGACCTTGACCTTTGATCAAGTGACCTCAAAATAAATAGGGGTCATCTACTCTGCATGTTCAATCATCCTATTAAGTTTCAACATTGTAGGTCAAGTGGTTCTCAAGTTATTTCCAAAAAACGATTTTACATGAACAGGCCACTGTGACCTTGACCTTTAATAGACTGACCCCAAAATCAATAGGGGTCATCTACTCTGCATGTTTAATCATCCTATGAAGTTTCAACATTCTGGGTCAAGTGGTTCTCAAGTTATTGATCGGAACTGGTTATCAATGTTCAGGCCTCTGTGACCTTGACCTTTAACGGAGTGACCCCAAAAACAATAGGGGTCATTTACTCTGCATGAACAATCATCATATGAAGTTTCAACATTCTGGGTCGAGAGGTTCTCAAGTTATTGATTGGAAATGGTTTTCAATGTTCAGGCCCCTGTGGCCTTGACCTTTAACAGAGTGACCCTAAAATCGTTAGGGGTCATCTACTCTGCATGACCAATCATCCTATGAAGTTTCATCATTCTGGGTCAAGTGGTTCTCAAGTTACTGACCGAAATAGTTTTCAATGTTCGGGCCCCTGTGACCTTGACCTTTAACAGAGTGATCCCAAAATCGATAGGGGTCATCTACTCTTCATGAACAATCATCCTATGAAGTTTCAACATTCTGGGTCAAGTGGTTCTCAAGTTATTGATCAGAAATGGTTTTCAATGTTCAGGCCCCTGTGACCTTGACCTTTGACAGAGTGACCCCAAAATCAATAGGGGTCATTTACTCTTCATGACCAATCATCCTATGAAGTTTCAACATTCTGGGTCAAGTGGTTCTCAAGTTATTGATCGGAAATGGTTTTCAATGTTCAGACCCCTGTGACCTTGACCTTTGACGGAGTGACCCCAAAATCAATAGGGGTCATCTACTCTTCATGACCAATCATCCTATGAAGTTTCAACTTTCTGGGTCAAGTGGTTCTCTAGTTTATGATCGGAAATGGTTTTCAATGTTCAGGCCCCTGTGACCTTGACCTTTGACGGAGTGACCCCAAAATCAATAGGGGTCATCTACTTTTCATGACCAATCATCCTTTGAAGTTTCAACACGCTGGGTCAAGTGGTTCTCTAGTTATTGATCGGAAATGGTTTTCAATGTTCAGGCCCCTGTGACCTTGACCTTTGAGGGAGTGACCCCAAAATCAATAGGGGTCATCTACTCTTCATGATCAATCATCCTATGAAGTTTCAACATGCTGGGTCAAGTGGTTCTCTAGTTATTGATCGGAAATGGTTTTCAATGTTCAGGCCCCTGTGACCTTCACCTTTTGACAGAGTGACCCCAAAAACAATAGGGGTCGTCTACTCCAGCAGCCCTACAACCCTATGAAGTTTGAAGGTTCTAGGTCAAATGGTTCTCCAGTTATTGCTCGGAAATGAAGTGTGACGGACGGACGGACGGATGGGCGGACAGGGCAAAAACAATATGTCTCCTGGGGGAGACATAACTAAGTGCTAAAATTTTGAATTTGCTGGGAGGCCCTAATGAGGTCATGAACCCTGGAGAAATAGAGAAGCTAAACACTTCCCATGTGGCTAATTTTATCAACAAATGTTATTTATCAATGGAATTAACACCTAGAGCATATTGTAAACCTTTGCCAGAAACAAAATTTGAATTTTTAAACAGAATAGAATATCATAATAATTTTTGCCGTTATATTTTTATATTACTTAAAAAAAAAAAACAGTTTTAATTCAAGATGCAGAGAACTTAACTACAGAAATACAGTAATAAATTATTTCAAATAGCTTATCATTTTCAATAACTTATCACAGCAACACTTGCTAATTTGTGTGTATTTCTCTACATCCCAGAAAGAGAAAACTGTGAGCGATACCTGTGTGCAGCGGAATTTAGAGCACGGCTAACCGTGGCGATACCAGAATTTAGAAAACACAAAACTTCAAAGGAAAATGCCGCAGTCATGCAATAAATTTTTTTATTACCTTTTTTTTTTTCAGTAGGCCTAGTCTATTTAAAATTTTGAAAAAGGGATCTCTGATGTGAAGCATGCATAATTTTTGATCTTCTAGCTTTTATATGGCAGTTAGGGGTTTATCATGAACATTTTGTAAGGGAGGCTCAAGAGGGGAAATATTTTCAAATATTTTAAATTTAAGATATTTAAAACGTGTTCAGTTTACTGTGTTAACTTTTTAATCATGCAATAAATCAGTTAGACAATACATACGCGTGTGTTACCGGCGAGTATCATCATGCTTGGGTGAATCTCAGGGAACGTAATTTGTTAGCAAACTCGCCTTTGCGAGGCTCGTTTGCTACCCAAATTACGTTCCCTGAGATTCCCCCGCGCATGATGATACCAGCCAGTAACACACTTTTATGTATTACTAACTGATACAAGTTTGAACAAGAAACGCGACAATGCCACAAAACCGGGGTATTTCCATATTTAAATAAGAAAGTGGATCACAGAGTGATTTGTTGGCAATTCAATGTTAGGCCTGTGCCTTGTTTAAAGAGTGATCCAAAATTTAGGGGTCTTACTTGATGACAATGCTCATAGGTTTCAATATTTGTCAATGGTTTCAGTACACAACATTTGCTGTGGTCAATTTCGAAAGCTGTACTTAGACATTGTAAAGTAGTGACCAAATGAAGGTCAATTTCAGAACAAATGTGAAAGGTAAGGTTCAATAGGTCAAAATCAATGTCAAAGTTCACTTCAGAACACAAATTAATGCAGGGGTCATATTTAAATCTCCTTATCCTTCAAAAATGGATCAAGTAGGTCACTAGTCATGTCAAGGTCAAAGTTTGTTACGTGACACATACCTTTGACATGTGGTCCAAATTGAAGCCTGTACTACTGAATGTGAAATAGTCACTAGAGTTCAATCTTAGGTCAAAGGTTCATTTCAGTACTAAATCGAAATGTTTTCCATGTAGGTCCAATTGAGACTGTAGCTTTGAGAATGTGAAAGTAGGTCACTATGTCAAAATCCAAGTCAATTTTATTTCGAACACAGACTATGTCATGTGGTTCCATAATTGATGCCTGTACCTCAAAAATGTTTCAAAGTAGGTCACTGGCTTAATTAAAGGCAAAGTTTGTTTCTACTTCAACAAACTATGCATGTGGTCCAAATTTGAAGGCTGTAGCTTGAGAAATGTGAAATGGTTTTCAAGTAGGTCCTAACCGGTCACATTCAATTCGGAACACAAAAACTATGCATAGTGGGTCCAATTCGAGCCTGACCTCAAAAATGTGAAGTAGGTCACTAGGTCAAATCAAGGTCAAAGTTTTTTTCAGTTTGCACGAAAACTATGATGTAGGTCCAAATTTGGAAGGCTGTAGCTACAGAAAGTGAAAGTAGGTCACTAGGGTCAAATATCAAGTGCAAATATGCTGCAGGTTCATCTTGCACTCAATAACATACATGTGTCCACAATTTTGAATGTTTTGTATATTGACAAGAGATTTGTAAAATCTTTTCCACTATATAAGTCTAATGAACCTATGTGACACCCCAGGCAGAGGGCATATTTGACTCAAGGGATAATTTTTCGTTTTTTTTACAAACTTGGTAAAGAAACATACTCAAGATGCAGGACATTAATAATGCAAAGTCTAGCTTATTGTTTGGACAAGAAGAATTTTCAGTTTTCAGTATGTATAAGTCATTGTAAACCTGTGACCACCCGGGCGGAGCCATATTTGACCTAGGGGGATAATTTGACAATCTTAGTAGAGACACCTAGATGATGTTCATAAACAAAATTCAAAGGAAGCCTAGGCTTGTTATGAATCAAAGTGTTTTTTCAAAGTTTTTTCTATATATAGTCTATATAAACATTTGAAACCCGGGCCTGGCCATTAAGACCCCAAGAATAATTTTGAATCCTCTTTGTAGAGGCCATATGTGCTTTCATACAATATCAAGCCCTAGGCTCTGTGGTTTTTGCAAAGATTAGATTTTTCAAAGTGTTTTCCCTATATAATCTATGTAATTATAGAAATAAAACAGGTCCATACTACTAAAAAATAGTTGTAACCGTCTGATTTCTCATGTGGGAAACTAGGGACGTCAATACATCATTCGCAAAGCTTTGGTGGCCAATTTCCCCAATGGTAGTTTCTGAGGATTGCGATAGACGAGACAACTTGTTATCGTACAAGGACTGGACGGAATGACGGAAGGAACGGACATGGACCACAGGACGCAGAGTGATTTGAATAGCCCACCTCTTATGAATGGTGGGAATAAAAAAGTATATTGAATCACAGTGCACCACTTTAAAGCACAACCCTAACCCTAACCCTAACCTAACCCTAACCCTATTTCTAGTAACAATGACCTTGACCTTGATCCTAGAAACCCCAAAATAAATCCCAAGCTACAACTTTATATAAGTTTTCTATACACCAAGTTTCATCATGATAGCTCATTCCTAAGTAAAGTTATTGACCGGAAACCCTTTTTCTATTTTAAGTAACAGTGACCTTGACCTTGACCCCAGAAACCCCAAAATCAATCCCAGCCTTTGTCTTGATATAAGCTACATACATACCAAGTTTTATTCAAATATCTTTACCGAAACAAAAGTTATTGACCGGAAACACCAGTTTGACGCCCCCGCCCGCCCGCCCGCCCAACCAATGACATACCCCAATCTAATAACTCAAACCTGGTTAATAAAATCCATTCAGTAACATCAGAGATAGAGTGAAAGAACATCAAAACTTTAACCTGAAATTCTAAGTAAAAAGGGGGAATGATTCATAAAAACTTTGTGCCAGAGTTATGCATCTTGTGTCAAATGATGTGGGTGATGATGCTGAACAACTATTTTAAGTAGGAATCAAATCCATTCAGTAAAAACAAAGATAGAGTGAAAGTGCATCAAAACTTTAACCTGAAAATCTAAGTGAAAAGGGAGATAAATCAAAAAATATTGGTGCCAGAGTTATGGCCCTTATGTCAGATGATGTGGGTGATGATGAGGAATAACTATTTTAAGTTTGAATCAAATCCATCAAATAATTACAGAGATAAGAAGAAAGTGTAAAAAAAACTTTAACCAAGGTGGGGATGCGTAGACGCCGGGTCAAGTAGGATAGCTCTCCTTATACTTCGTATAGTCGAGCTAAAAAGTATGCTGTATGCAAATTATCCCATATTCTGCAATAAATACTATTAAAATTTTGCATCAGAAGAACAGATTAAAGTCTTAATAACAAATTATAATATTTTTGAGTTTCGAAACGCTGAAGAAAAGCACTCATCGGGTTAAAACATTTAATGCAAAATCATTTTGATTCATGACTTTCAATGAATGTATCAGCACAATTAAAATCATAACTATACATATTTCATTTTAAAGAACTGATTCAGACAACACAAGATGCAAACTTGATGATGGTCCCCGATGAGGTGGTTGAGATGTCAACTGTGTCCGTCAAACATTTCCTTATTGAAAATACAATTTTCTGAATGATTTGGTAGAAAAAAATGGTGCTGCATTAGATTAGCAACATATTGTGTCAGATATCATCTGAATATTACTACAGAAAGTGAAATAATCAATAATATTATGTCACACTAAGGGGTCATTTGTAATAAAACACAACATATGTATATCACAGAGGTGATAATTGTTTCAAAGCAGAACTGAAACATGTGGCCGAAAATAATGATGTGTATGACAGTTTACTTTAAAATATACATGTTGTTCATCACATTTCAAAATTTCAATAAATTCAAATTATGCAATAAGATATCTTTTTACATTCTCAAGTATTAAAATTATAAACACTAATGGAAGAAACAAATTAAAAAAATATAATGTTGATATAAGACGGTAACTAAGAAGAACAATTCGGATTTGAATACATTTTTGTTTTAAGTAACGCTTTCCACTTGGTATTAATAAATTTTTGCGAGTGAGCATTTTAAAAAAATATTTTAGAAAAATGGATGTGTCTCAAAATGAACAGAATAATATAATAACATTATCCATTCATATATTGATCAAAAAGTTTGGCTAGAAACTTGAACAAAAGTAACGAAATAAATGCAAAATCTATGGTTTAATTATGCTATAGTACAGTGAATGCACTGATAGTTTGTCCGCAAATTGAGTCCTGTGCTATTTTTAGATAGCAGACCTTATCAGTGACGTCACAGATTCTTACATACGTGAGCGTGCTATTTAAAACAAATATATCTCATTAAATTTGAAACAAATATATCTCGTGAATCTCATCTAATTTGAAACAAACATATCACAGTGAATTTCATACAATTTGAAACAAATATATCACAGTGCCTCTCATCCAATCTGAAACAAATATATCTCAGTGAATCTCATCTAATTTGAAACAAATATATCTCAGTGAATTTCATACACTTTGAAACAAATATATCACAGTGAATCTCATCTAATTTGAAACAAATATATCTCAGTAAATCTCATACAATTTGAAACAAATATATCACAGTGCATCTCATCCAATATGAAACAAATATATCTCAGTGAATCTCATTTAATTTGAAACAAATATATCTCAGTGAATCTCATCTAATTGGAAACAAATATATTTCAGTGAATCTCAACCGATCTGAAAAAAATATATCTCAGTGAATCTCATTTAATTTAAAATAAATATATCTCAGTGAATCTCATCAAATCTGAAACAAATATATCTCAGTGAATTTCATCCAATTTTAAACAAATATATCACAGTGAATGTCATCTAATTTGAAACAAATATATCGCAGTGAATCTCATCTAATTTGAAACAAATATATCTCAGTGAATCTCATCCGATTTGAAACAAATGTATCTCAGTGAATCTCATCAAATCTCATCCAATTTGAAACAAATATATCACAGTGAATCTCATCAAATTTTAAACAAATATATCTTAGTGAATCTCATTCAATTTGAAACAAATATATTGCAGTGAATCTCAATGAATCTGAAACAAATATATCGCAGTGAATCTCATCAAATTTTAAACAAATATATCTTAGTGAATCTCATCCAATTTGAAACAAATATATTGCAGTGAATCTCAATGAATCTGAAACAAATATATCTGTGAATCTCATCAAATATAAAACAACTAGAAGATGCTTTTATAGAAAAAGCCCATGTCTCCCCCACTTCATAGTTGTATAGGCAAGAAGTCACATAGAGGACAGAAGGGAAAGTCAAAGAGACACTGATGATCGGCTGCAATAGGGATCATCTACCTGACATGTCCGATCATCCCACTCAGTTTCAACATTCTGGGCCAAGTGATTCTCAAGTTATGAACTGGAAACAGTTTTCCACGTTTTCCATATTCAGGACCCTGTGACCTTGACCTCTGATCGAGTGACCCTAAAATCAGTAGGGGTCATCTACTCTGCATATCCAATCATCCCACTAAGTTTAAACATTCTGGGTCAAGTGGTTCTCAAGTTATTGATTAGAAAGAGTTTTCTATGTTCAGGCCCCTGTGACCGTGACCTTAGCTCAAGTGACCCACAAAATGATAAGGGTCCTCTACTCTTTTAAGTCCTATCATCCTACAAAGTTTGTAGGTTCTGGGTCAAACGGTTCTCAAGTTAATGATTGGAAACCCTTTTCCATCTTCTGGTCCCTGTGGCCCTGACTTTTGATCAAATGACCAAAATAAGCAACAGGGGTCATCTACTCTACATGTTAAATCATCCTATGAAGTTTCAACATTCTGGGTCAAGTGGTTCTGAAATTATTGATAAGAAATAGTTTTTCATGTTCTGGCTCCTGTGACCTTGACCATTGACCTAGTAACCGCAAAAATAGATGGGATCATCTTCTCTGTAAGCCCTATCACACATATGAAGTTTGAAGGCTGTAGGTCAAGTTATTGATCGAAAATGAAGTGTGACGGACAGATGGCCCCTGTGACTTTCATGGAGTGACAACAAAACCAACAGGAGTCATCTACTCTGTAAGTCCTATCACCCTATAAAGTTTGAAGGTTCCAGGTCAAATGGTTCTCAAGTTATTGACTGGAAATGGATTTCCATGTTCAGGCACCTGTGACCTTGACCTTTAATAGACTGACCCAACGATAGGACTTAAAAGTTTCAACATTCTGGGTCAAGTGGTTCTCAAGTTATTGATTGGAAATGGTTTTCCATGTTCAGTCCCCTGTGACCTTGACCTTTGGCGGAGTGACCCCCCAAAACAATAGGGGTGTCGTCTACTCCATAAGCCCTGCCAGCCTATGAAGTTTAAAGGTTCCAGGTCAAATGGTTCTCCAGTTATTGATTGGAAATTCAGTGTGACACAGACGGACAGGGCAAAAACACTATGGGGGGGGGGGGGGGGGGGGGGGGGAACATAAATATATCTCAGTGAATATTATCCAAGGTGTTACAAATATATCTCTGTGAATCTCATTGAATCTGAA
The DNA here is from genome assembly GCF_021730395.1 of Mercenaria mercenaria. NCBI lineage: Eukaryota > Metazoa > Mollusca > Bivalvia > Venerida > Veneridae > Mercenaria > Mercenaria mercenaria. Next base: position 61,778,670 of record NC_069361.1, on the reverse strand, counting down.
ACAAATAATCTCAGTGAATCTAGAAAATCTCATCTAATCTGAAACAAATACATGTATATATGTCAGTGAATTTTACACAATCCGAGTTCATGAGAAGAAGTTGTTTACAGGCATTTCTATTTTCAGCTTCTCTCCTCCCCTAAACAGGACCAACAGCCCCCAATCGAACAATGTTGGGACAGAACAATATAGTGATGCTACAGACCAAGTTTTAATAGACCCATCAAGGGGTTCATGACCAGAAGTCATCCTCATTTGAACAATATTGGGAGAGGACCTCATAATGATATTACAGACCAAGTTTGATGAACATCCATCATGCTGATCATGAAGAGTAGTTGGTTTAAAGTTTTTTTCTATTTTTAGTTCTTGCACAGCCCCTAAAAGGGTTCAAACAAAACCATTTGAAAAAAATTGAGAGTGGAACTTTACAGGATGCTACAGACCAAGTTTCAACTGTTTGGGGGTAATTCTGACCAGTAACTTCAGAAGAGAAGATGTTTATGGAAATTGTGAACCATGGACAATGCCTAACAGAAGATTGGCAACAAATGACAGATGCCGCATCATCCACCTATACTTATACTTCACCTTGGAGCTTTGGTTCAGGTAAGCTAAAAAATTCATCTTGAGGCATGTGCCTTTCAATACATACCCTTCTTCTAGCACAGTTTGTGACACCAACCCGGACAACCTGTAACACAGTCTCTTTGGTATCTTTTTGAACAGTCTCTGAGGTCTTGCTTTCCTGTGGCACTGATCTGAGCCATGGGTCTGAAATATATTTAGGTTAAGTTTAAGTTTTAAAACAAGTATCTGTCTCCTCATTGTTTTTACACAAACAAGAGGCCCAGGAGACAATAAAGATCCTACCTGTCTGCCTGCATCAGGTGGTTTCCCCAACCTGGGGGTTAATAAGAAACAAAGTATAAGTAAGATTCAAGAACACTTGTTCTTCACAGGCAGACACATATTTTTTCCTTGCCTGTTTTAATATCACACATTCCTGAGGATAGTGACAGAAAACACTACTTCTGCCTGGGAAAGACAAGGATATCCCAGTAGTAGAACACCTTAACAATCCTATAGCAAAAAGTCAACCTACATGCTAAGCGCATTTTCATGCCATAATTAATATTTGTTATTTTATAAACTACATGTGTGATACTTTCAGTTACTACATGTATATCTTCTGAAATTTTGCAATTATAGGCAAAAACAAGATCTGCCTTATGACAGTGCGCTCAACTACTGAAGCCTTTCTTACCCAACACTAGTTTACATACAAGAGAGTCATACTGGCCCCAGTCCGCTCACTGAGTTACACTGCTTGCTTCAACAGTTTTGGTAGATGGTTATGCAAGGAAAATGTCTGTGAAATTATTTTCATGTAGTGCCTGTGTTAGTAGGGCATCTAGGAAGCAACTTGAGTGAAATAGTTCCTTTGGAGCTTCCCACTTCCCTCAAAAGTAACATCAAAGCGAAATTCAAGTCGCCTGATTTTTTATTCACACTCCACTAATTATAGGCCTGTTGACACTTTACTCGAATACACATCAGATGGCATAATTCAAGCTCTGTCTACTTCACTTAATAATGAGAAGTGGAAGGCGCTTGTTTTGTATACTGATTGTTGATAAATTAGGCACACTGTGTGTGTGACACACCCTATTACTTGATGTCCTCCATGCCGAGGGATGCGGCTACCACAGAGGTCAGAAATCAGTAACGGCGAGTAGGGGTGTTAGTTTTTAAGCTGTATTTTTTTTATTTTGACTTTCCATGAAGATATTCTGGTGAAGGCATACGCGTAAATGCCTAAGCACATTGTAAAAGTAATCCTGGTCGCCAACATTGCGAAATAAAGAAGTATTCAGCTGTTTAAAGTGGACATTTATTAAAATTGATGTGAAAATCATATTCAACGACCCAATTCGAAGTGTTTACGAAATAAATTGATCGGATTTACCTCACACGTCAAATGATCAATCATCTGGGGATAATCCTGGCAAGTTTCAAGTCTGTCCGTACGTCTACACTGACGTTCTGGCCCTCCAAAGGGACCCAGGTATGGTCAGGTATGATAAACTTTACCGCAGAGGGCATTTTTAAATGATGCCCATCCCGCCCAGGAGTCAAAATATAGGATACCGTTTACGGCAGAGGGAAATTTGCTGTAAAAACGTCTATTATGGCTGTTTGTTTCGCTTTTAAGACCTTGAAGGTCATGAAATTATTTGCAGTATGCATTGTTTATACTTAAGTCTAATAATGGACGATTTTCAATGGAGAACACCGCTGTAACACAGTATTAATCAGTCTAGATTGTATTTCTATTTATCTCCTACATTGTATACAATCTGCTACATGTATAGAATTGTTTTGCTACTGTAAATCTTTGCTTTGTAAGTTCATTTTTGTTTCAATTTCTTTTAACCCAAGTTACATCAAAATCCCTCCATGCATGAAGAAGAAGTGTTCCAGACAAAGTCATTCTTGTATCTGACCTTTGGCATCTATGTCTGACCTTGACCTTCGACCTAGGGACCAGGTTCTTATGCATGACACTCCCTCTCATAGTGGTGAACATTTGTGCCAAGTAATATTCAAATCCTGTTTTGCATGACAAAGTTATACACCGGACAGGAAAAATGTCCCATTAACCTTTGATCTCCAAGTGTGACCTTGACCTTAAGGCTAGGGTTCTGGGTTTTGCGCATGACACGTTGTTTCATCATGTGGAACATTTATGCCAAGTAATATTAAAATCCCTTGATGGATGTCAGAGTTCTAGACCGGACAGGAAAAAACCCTATTGACCTTTGACCTCCAATTGTAACCTTGACTTTTGTGCTATGGGTCCGGGTTTTGCGCATGACACATCATCTCATCATGGGGAACATTTGTGCCATGCTTCATGGATGGCAGAGTTATAGACCGGACAGGAAACAGACCCTGTTCATGCAATGTCAACATTTGACTGCCAAATGTGACATTGACCTTTGAGCTAGGGGTCTGAAAGTTGTGCATGACACATCCTCTTATTATGAGGTACATTTGTGCTAAGTAATATTAAAATCCCTTCATGGATGGCAGAGTTATGGTTGGATTTAACATCGCACCGACACATGATAGGTCATATGGCGACTTTCCAGCTTTAATGGTGGAGGAAGACCCCAGGTGCCCCTCTGTGCATTATTTCATCACGAGCGGGCACCTGGGTAGAACCACCGACCTTCCGTAAGCCAGCTGGATGGCTTCCTCACATGAAGAATTAACGCCCCGAGTGAGGCTCGAACCCACATCGATGAGAGGCAAGTGATTTGAAGTCAGCGACCTTAACCACTCGGCCCCGGAGGCCCCTTGCAGAGTTATTTATGTGCATGAAACATCGTCTCATCATAGGGGACATTTGTGCCAAGTAATATTAAAATCTCTTCATGGATGACAGAGTTATGGACCGGACACGAAACAGACCCTGTTCATGCCATGTTAACATTTGACTGCCAAGTGTGACCTTGACCTTTGAGCTAGGGGCCTGAAAGTTGTGCATGACACATCATCTTATTATGAGGTACATCTGTGCCAAGTAATATTAAAATCCCTTCATGGATGGCAGTTATGGACCGGACAGGAAAAAAGCCCTGTTGAGATTTGACCTCCAATTGTGACCTTGACCTTTAAGCTAGGGGTCTGGGTTTCTGGCATGACACTTCGTCTCATCACGGAACATTTTGCCAATAATTTAAAATCCTTTGATGACAGAGTTTGGACCTGGACTGAATTGCGACGTAGGGACGCCACAATTAGTTGTGGCCAAATAGCAAAACCATTTTTAAGAGGCCACATGACCCAAATAACTGCTGAACACCAAAAGGCCTAAATATTCGAAAAAATTCCACATTAACATGTTTAATTTACGTAAAAAAAAACATCCGAGGTAAAACTGTATAGCGGTTACAATAGAATCGTGCCGACTATCACCGATCAATAATATTATACACAGCGTGTCACACATAATCCAATATTTAGCAATACACGAAGACAATACATGATGTCGATACCGAATTACACCTCTGGGCATAATTTAAAACTTCGCCGAGTCACAAGAGTGTTCCTCCACGCAAGAACGATTATCAGTCAATCTGATTCGCCAAATTAAGCCCCGCCTACTATTACAAAAGCAAATGAAACGAAATATTTGCTGAGCGCTTCGTCTAAAGCCCCACCCATTTTCTTGAGCCTAAAACGCTATTATCTAAGTTATTTTTAATATCAAGCCGATTCGCCGAAGTAATTGATAATAATGACAATTCGAAGATATTATAGATAAATTTGCGCGATCGATATTTAGATAAATTTGCGCGATCATAAAATATTACTTTTAAATAAATCTATGCACTCGTAAATTTCAGTAGCGTATTTCAGAGCGTTCGTAAAATTTCAGTCGAAGAATCTTTGAGATTCAAATGAACTAAAGCAGTTCATTTGGTTCTTTTACGTGCCCAACGTATAGCATTGATACATGGCCCCATCCAAGGGCATCAAAATAAAGAGCTACTTGTACCATCAGGTGGTATTTTCACTATTTATTTTTATGTATGAAAGTTGTAGAAATTTAGATTTATATATAACGAAACTTTAAGCTTTTTAAAAAACTTTTCAAGTCAGAAAATAAAATAAAACACGCTGTTTTGGATAAATTACCTTATATAAATTTTGAAATAAAAAGTTAGAAATTAAAGAGCTAAATGTTCATGTTTTAGAAACATCTTAGTAGTGAAAAATGACCATTAAAGGGAGATAATTCAAAATTGGTAAACTCTATATTGGGATAGTTTTATAGATTTGTTTTGAAAATTGATGAGAAGATTAAAACCTATTTTTGATTCAATGTGATATTAGGATAGACTGGTTCAAAAGCAAATTGCATGGTTAAAGTATGAAATGAAAAAGAGATTGAAAAAAAAAATGGTATATAATTTTGAACTGACTACTTATCCTTACATGATAAATCAATGTTAATGTGTATGCATCTGCTTGTTGAGTTATTTGTGGAATGTAGAAAATAAATTTTAACAAGAGGACCATGATGGTCCTGAATCGCTCACCTATCCCCAAATGACCCAGGTTCAACTGAGTATGACGTCGTTATTTACATTTAATTTGTAAATACAGAGGTAACTGTTTTAGGTTACAAATGTGACCTAGATATACATCAAATAAAAATTTGACAATTTCATGAAGATCCATTGAATCAATATTGGCATCAGAGTCACAAGTTTTCTATTATGTGATCCTAATTAACCTGGTTTTTAAACTTCGTGACCACTTTAAACTCGACCAGAAGATATCATCAAGATGAAATTACCACCATTTTCATGAAGACATGAAAAATATTGGCCTCTCTAAAGGCACAAGTTTTCTATTGTGCCTACTGACAAGTTTTTTTGATACAGCACATTGACCATTACGAACTGATAGATATCACCAATTCGAAATTCTACCAATTTCTGATGATCATTAGAAATTTGGCCTCTAGAGATACAATTATTTTAATAATTTTATGACCTACTGATAGTTTTGACCCTACTGACCGTTTAGAAATTTCATGATTTGAGATATCAATGAATAAAGCAGTTCATTTTTCTGACCAAAGTATCATGAAGGATCTCAGGGATAAAATAAGGCACTCTAGGAGGTCACTAACTTTTTATTTATTTAGATTATGACCTAGTTTTTAAACACGTAAATCCGCTGTTTTGGAATATGTACCTAGATATTTTCAAGTAAAATTTAGACAAGTTCTTTCATGAAATCTATTGAAAATATGCCTTAAGAGGGATACACAAGGTTTCTATTTTAGACCTACTGTACTAGATTTTTTGACGATGTGAGACCAGTTCGAACTTGACCTAGATATCATTCAAGGTGAACGTTCATTAACAAATTTCATGTAAAATCCATTGAAAATATGGCCTAAGAGATGGTCATAAGTTTTGTGCTATTTTTAATCTATGATATGTTTTTTGACCACTGCCGTAGTATTGTCGGAACTTGACCTAATATTTAAGGGAACATCTGGACCGAATCTCATGAAGTCTCAATGACAAATATGGCTCTAGAGAGGTCACAAGTGTTTTTCTATTTTTAGATCTATGACCTAGTTTTTAACCACTGACATTGAACTCTAGATATCATCAAGATGAACATTCTGACCAATTTTCATGAAGATCCATTGACAAATATGGCTCTAGAGAGGTCACAAGGTTTTTCTATTTTTAGACCTAATGACCTAGTTTTTGAACCTACGTGACCGAGTTTCGAAACTTGACCTAGATATCATCAAGTAACATTCTACCAATATTCATGAAGATCTCATGAAAATATGGCCTCTAGAGAGGTCACAAGGTTTTTCTATTTTTAGACCTACTGACCTAGTTTTTGACCCCACGTGACCCAGTTTCGAACTTGACCTAGATATCATCAAGGTGAACATTCTGACCAATTTTCATGAAGATCTTTTGAAATATATGGCCTCTAGAGAGGTCACAAGGTTTTTCTATTTTTAGACCTACTGACCTAGTTTTTGATGGCACGTGACCCAGTTTCGAACTTGACCTAGATATCATCAAGATGAACATTCTGACCAACTTTCATAAAGATCCCATGAAAAATGTGACCTCTAGAGTGGTCACAAGCAAAAGTTTACGGACGCACGGACGCACGTACGCATGGACGGACGACGGACACCGCACAATCACAAAAGCTCACCTTGTCACTTTGTGACAGGTGAGCTAAAAACTGAACTAATTCAGTGATATTATATTCATTCTAATTTTTTCGACACTATTCATCCTCCGTCCGCCACGCGCAACTTTTTCTTTAAAAAATTTAAGTGGCGGAAAAAAAAATGTACCCAGTGGAAACCCTGCTATAGTAAACCGAGCACGCTCAGACAATTTCATGGAAGAAAGATTTTCATGTACAAAAAAGTTTAATTATATCTATAATGTACGGGACATTTTTCTTATCGTAATTCACTAATTACTGTGACATTCTCCATTTAATTGTACTGACTTTTAGTAAGCCAAGACATTTAACATAACTGTGGCGTTTTGATTACGTTGATACAAGCTATGTTTCAATATAATTTTGCAGAGCTTTATTGGAAAAACAATATTTTGCTAACTTCATGTTCGAATCAATAGACAAGCAACATTTCCTGGAATTTAGCTGTTGAATGTTTTACAGCACTCACAATTTCTGCAAAACATTACAGAAAGGTAAGAATGAGGAGTTGCTAAAACTTTTTAAATTTAATTTTTTTTTGGTTGGATTTAACGTCGCACCGACACATGATAGGTCATATGACGACTTTCCAGCTTTTAATGGTGGATGAAGATTCCAGGTGCCCCTCCGTGCATTATTTTAAATTTAATGCCAATTTCATCATGTTTACACTTAATTATGGGACACTTCTTATATCTACAGGACATTCTCTTCATGTAAATAACTACACACAGAAACTGAATTCTACATGTTAATACGTTTTGAAGAAGCTACAATTTCTGAAACATTACAAATCTTGCATATGCGATTTCGAAAGTAGTCTGAAAAATTCGTAACAGACCTCGATTCTGTGTTTTAAGTGTCCAGAATTAAAATTAACCAAATCGGCACGCAGGATGCAGACGATATTTGCATGCATCCAAACTGAGTACGAGGGTAATAACGAACTAAAAGAACTTTAAAAATGGCAAAAAGTAACATCTGCATTATATACTCCTTTCTCATGGTACTGGGGCTTTCATGATACTGGTGTAAACAGTTTTCTGGCGAGACTTTAATGTTAGCCCCGCCTACCAGATGTTGACATAATTACTGGAGCAAAACGGAAGCCTCACTTCCGCATCACACGTTTTTGCGAAAATGTCAGGATTACTGGAGTTATTTACCTTTTTAGACAAAACCATTTAAAACACGATTTTCTACCTTTGATTCCCACCCCCTGTGTCAAATAATCCTCTATATTTCCTTTAAACAGTGTTTTTTATCAGGAATTTTTAGCGAAAATATCGTCTGACAGATTGCTGATGACGTCACCAAACCGGAAGCAAGATTGTTTCTATATTTAGGACATTTCTGAGAAATGAATGTACGGCATGCCGTTAAGGCAAAAATAATGGAATTACATCATAATGCAAAATATAATGATACCCAGTTTAAGCTCCAGTACAACCTGTGCATTTATTATATGTGTCTGTCATTTAAAAAAGATTATAATGTATATTCTCACAAGATAAATTTGCTACTCTTTAATATGGTAGCTGGTGAGTTTCTTGCCAAACTTTTAGACCTAGATAGATATAGGTCTAAAAGAATAGATTAGATATCACTTGTAAAAAGTATATTTTTGGTAATATGCAGTGTAAATGTAAGATTGTTCAGTGTTCTTTTTGTGTTGAAAAAACTTTTGAAATTTGTCTGAAATCATAGACTGTAAACTTACCTGAAGTACAGGGAAATATTAATATAATTGTGTATCAGGCTTTCCATAGTTGACACTTTTTTATGATTACACAGGTATCATGGGAAACAACTTTGACTAGGCATCATACTCAGTGGGAATTGATAAATAATAACCAGATAATTAGTTTTTAATTCATTATAACAGTGAGAAAGGATGTAGGAAGCAGCAAAGAAATAAACAATTGAGGTGAATTGTTTTCTTTAGTTTCGTTCATTTAGCGCACGTTAAGTACACGGGTATCATGAGAAACAAGGTTAATTGTGCAACGATCCAACGATATTCTCGATATCGACATTATAGGATAAATCCCGTTTTCCGGTATTAGCCACCAATAAACATCCGTTCCCAGTTTTACGGTGAGGGGGGTATCTGCCATTACACTATATAGCGGTAGTGTTTAGATTATCCTTTTTTCAAGGTTTAAACAAAGAAAATGAATAAAACAGTAGGAAGTGTCTAGGGGTACAGATCCGTACCTCTAGAATCTGATTCTAGAGGTACGAATCCGTACCTCTAAGCAAGACTGTTAGGGGTTTTCTAGGGGTACGGACAGCCATTTTTCCAGAGATTAAGGGTCATTTACATTTCAAATTTTATTGAAACTGAAATAACAAATAAGACTTCATCAGTATTCACCTTAAAGTTGGATTAAATGGTTTACAAATAACAACGTTCATCCGATTTGTTACATTTTCCTTCGAAACGTAAATTACCGAGGAACACCAAATAAATGAAGAGGATTCAAATTGACAGAAAAAAAGATATAAAGATTTTAAAAGAATAATGTTAAATATGTTCAATGTGAAAAAAAACCACACACTATTTTTAATGATAATAAACCCTTACGGTATAATGTTTTCCGCACATTTGGTAGCCATTACAAGATACAAAGAACGTTTTTACAGTTTCTTTTACATAATGTTGGCAAAGAAGTTGATGTTGGTAATTGATTATTAAACAATATCAGTTCCGTGCCGATTATCATTATATCTTGTTTACATACAAAATAAACAGATGCATATCATTATGCCTATTTTTTCTGCTGAATTTCATATAGATCTATAATTTATTCAACAGTTAGATCTAGATTCGCTCATTTATCTTTTAACAACAGTTTGTTTAACAATAAATTAATCGGAACGGAACAGTGTATTCATTTGGAGTTCCTGAGTTATTTAGGTTTCGAAAAGGAAGGTTAACAATTGGGTAAACGCTGGTATCTGTAAATCATTTTTAAGAGAGTTTTAAGTGAACAAAGGTTAGGTCTTATTTGTTATTTCATTTTCAACAAAATTTAAGATGCGAATGACCCTAAATCTCTAGAAAAAGGAGGTCCGTACCCCTAGAAACAGGACTTCCATTAAGCGGCGTCCTGGCGTAAAATACGCCAAAAATTATGATCCGTACGCCAATACACAATGTCAGAGGCATACAAAGGACTTCCGATATTTTCAAAGAACAACAAAATCAATACACCGTGACGTAACTTCACTCGAATGACGTGATTAGCTCCGCCCCGTAACTAATCAAAGTAGTTAAACTCTTGATTGACAGTCTCGTAAAAACTGCCCGCATTGTTTGAAGTGTGAGACTAGTGTGAAAGCATCGTGATTGATAGAGAATGTCGGTAAATGTAAACCGTTATAAATCCAGATCAGCTGACATGTTTAGAATGCGCTTATTGCCGACAATAAAACATTACATGCATTTGGCTCGGATTAAGTTGATGAAAGAAGCTCCAAAGTCGGAAGACAAAGTAAGTGGAAAATTTATCGATAATTTCAGCACAAAAAAGTTGAAAAAACCTCAGCAAGTAACTAGCAAATAACATTTCACATCCAGTTTAAATTAAAACGTTTTTTTTCCGATTGGTTATAAATTTGCTCCTTACCTTGGATTTTCGTAAATGATAAATCCTACTTTCACAGTAATTTTTAGAAAAAAAACCCCAACAAAACATTCAATTTGTCTTCTATTAAGAACTGATATCTCTGACACATTTTGATGAATAGCCTAAAACAAACACAAGCCCATGGCAGCTAAACGTCCGCAAAATTTTTCTTTATTGATTTTCCTTGATCGGTCAGGGGTGTAACTGTTTTAAGTTATGTAACCTATTTCAGTTACTTTTTCAAGCATTTTATAACCTGTATTAGTTATAAAAAATAGTTAACTCAGGTAAGTTATTCAAAAAAAAGTCTTTTTGCTGTTCTCACAAAGTGACCTTTAAAGTGAAATTAGTAGCAAACTGAGGTTAATCAAATTCTCTTTTAGTCTCAGCATGACCTGATAAGCATAATGGGATAATAATGAGATATTAAAAGTTTTATAGCTTTAAAGCTTTTGCGTAAACCTTTATCAGCCTTGCGTAAAAATTTTTACCGCACACACAGTGCGGCAGTTTTCCTTTGATCTTTGCAGTATGTTAAACATGGTAACACACATTATACTACAAAATCTGTGCTGATATTTTACAAAACTGTTACGATATATATCAACACAGAAATCTCTATAGAGTTTCATTAGAAAAAAACTGTTGCGATATATATCAGCACAGTAAAACTGTTCCGACTGGCCTCGACGATATGTGCAGAGAAAAATACCCTCGATGTACCCCTAGCTCTGATATAACCTGGTAACACACTCTCACACATACTATAGCTATTACTTACTGCATAGCTGGAAAGATAAAAGGCCAAGGATTCAGGAAATAATTGCATTAGTCACATTCAAAATGAGGAATTGGCACAGGAGGGCTTTGTAATATTTTATGATAACTGATACAAGTTATGAAAGTTTAACCAATAACTCAAATGGGTTATAAACTGCGATAACTTGAAACAGTTACACCCCTGACTGTTGATGTGGGATGAAAGTTAACTGGTTGGGTATTGCGAATGAATGACGTAATTTGATATAATTCTACTCCAAGTAAAAAGTACTTTAGATTTTTTAAAGTGGATTTTCATTATGTAGCTGAACAACAGTAAGTTCCTTGATTTTAATAAAAATGCTGACTGCTGCTATATGTATAATGAAACAATAAAATATTTTTTTTGTAAAATAAAGTATTTTCTAATCATTCTAGTGGTCCTTTTCTCTAAATTCTGTTACTTTACACATTGTTCTGAACCAATTAGATATGATGATGATAGTAATGATGATGATGATGATATTGAAGGTCATTTTACAAAGTGATACTACGTAGGACTCCAAGAAAATTTAAGAGGGACTCCAAAATCTGAATGTTCGGCAGTCCTGACTCCATGAAATTGAATCCTAATGGAAGCCCTGTAGAAAAACCCTAAAAGGCTTGTCTAGAGGTACGGATCCGTACCTCTTGAATCAGATTCTAGAGGTACGGATCCATACCCCTAGACACTGTATAAAATGTATTGCAGATTATCATAAAACAGTATTTTAATTAAGATGTAGCAAAAATATCCTCAAAGTTTACTTTATTTTTGAAATTTTATCTTTTATTTTACACTGCCGCTTCCGTGGCTCGTATCGAAGGTGTGAAATCATTCACAATTTTCAAGGTTAACAAATTATTTTTGCAAAAATTTTGTTGCCGAGGTCGTAAAGTAATATTTTCATTGTGAGAAAGTAAGAACTTTCCTAAATCCTTATCGTCTGACAAAAATAATCGCTAATATTGTACACGGTCTTTATATCGTTTAATCTTGCCAGCCCCCCTGACCCGGCCTATTTACGGAAATACCGGAGGACGTGATTTATCCTATAATGTCGATATGGTCAATGATACTGGTAAATCTAGGCTGCATTTTGCATTTGAAAATCGTATTCTGATTAGCATTTGCTGAAGATTTTCCTTTCGAGAAAAATAAAGGAAAATAGGTATTAGATTTCTATACAGAAATGATAGAGTATTGAGTAAACGTTTTGTACGAGCACTACTACACGTACGGTGACTATTGCACTTGGTTTAAGTTTTAGTACGGTCCTTACACAAATTCTTGAAAAAGATAGTGCGACTGAAAATGAATGATTCATATGAAAATTATCTCTGACCACAACTTACCTCCCTGTTACATAATTTGCTTAATAAACTCGGTTCTTTCATCGTTGCTTGCTCTGCCATTCGTTATGGCCATTCGTTATTCCGTACTTAATTCAACACGTACCCCATATCAACTCGCACCAGTAAATGTTTTGTGACATACAAACGACTTGACCTTTAACTCTCATATTAACAAAATCTGCACAACAGCAAACAGAACACTTGGTTTCATAAAAAGTAACATCCAAACTAAAACAAGAAGGTTAAAGAAATAGTAAATAAAACTCTTGTCAGGCCTCAGGTAGAGTAGAGATACTCATTCTCAGTCTGGTCACCCTACACTAAACTTTAAATAATATCAATAAGATAGAAATGGTACAAAGAAGAGCAATCAGATGGATATACAACAACTATTCCGCATATGACAGTGTCTCAGATATGCAAAATTCTCTCGGTTTAAGATCTTTGGAGAATAGACGAACTAATGCAAAATTAATAATGTTTCACAAAAATGTCCATTCACTCGTAGCTATTCGTGTTCCTCTCTCTGTTGAAGACCTTTGGGCCCAGTTCAGACACACACACTTGAGGATGGCATATCAAAATACATATCTACTAAAAGAATTGAAGCAAAACCATCTCTTCCTTGGATAACTAAACTCATTAAGAAACTAATCCACAAAAGAGATCAGCTCTACAAAAATATTAAAAAAAACACTAATAAATACAAGTCAGATCATGAACAATGGGTAAAATTTAAAAAACTAAAATCTCAAATAAAAGCTAAAATTAAACAATCATATGATTCTTATTTAGAAAACATTCTGAATCTTGCAGGTGATGATGGAACTGACACACAAAGTCAAGTCTGTACTAAAAAGCTCTATACCCTAATAAAAAACTCAAAACAATATTCACAAAAGGTATCCACACTAAAAGATCAAAACTCAGGCTCTCTTAAAAGTAACATCATTGAAAAAGCAAATATTCTTAACAAACAATTTCAATCAGTTTTTCCCCAGTTCACCACTCTCACTTAAACAGATATGTATACAAAACCTGAGGCTCCTGGACCCCAGAAATTACTGTACAAATACCCCCAAATGAGTGACATCATCCTCATCAGTAAAGTCGGTGTATTAAAGCTCAAATCACTTGCCGCTCATCGATGTGAGTTCGAGCCTCACTCGGGGCGTTGAATTCTTCATGTGAGGAAGCCATCCAGCTGGCTTACGGAAGGTCGGTGGTTCTACCCAGGTGCCCGCTCGTGATGAAATAATGCACGGAGGGGCACCTGGGGTCTTCCTCCACCATTAAAAGCTGGGAAGTCGCCATATGACCTATCATGTGTCGGTGCGACGTTAAATCCAACAACAACAAAAATATTAAAGCTCATTGCCAACCTCAATGCCAACAAAGCTGCCGGCTCTGACAATATAAGACCAATTGTCCTGAAGGAGCTGAGAGAGGAGGTTGCTGACATCATCACTGTTCTCTTTCGAAAGTCCCTGACCACCGGCAATATTTCCTATGACTAGACCAGTGCAAATGTCTGCCCTGTTTACAAAAAAGGAGATACCATTGACCCGACAAACTATCGCCCAATTTCCCTTACATGCATCCTCTGTAAAACCATTGAACACATAGTTGCCTCTCAACTGTCTTCTCACTTTACCACCCACATACTCTATGATTCAACATGGTTTCAGAGAAAGACGATCATGCGAGACTCAGCTCATTGAATTAATTGATTACCTTGTGAACAACCTCTCCTCTGATAACAAGCAGATCTTATACTCCTTGATTTTTCTAAAGCTTTTGATAAAGTAAACCACCTCAAACTCATACGCTCTTCAAGAACATGGTGTTTGTCCTCAAATTCAAAAATTGATTCGGTCTTTTCTCATTGGCCGTAGACATACTGTAGTTGTGGATGGTGACTGTTCTTCCGAAGTGCCTGTTACTTCTGGGGTACCCCAGGGATCAGTCCTAGCCCTCCTTTGTTTCCTTCTCTACATCAACCAGCTACCTTCCTCTGTGTTAAAATCTCAAGTCAGATTATTTGCTGATGACACTGCTGTGTACCTTACCATCAATTTCTCCTCAACATGATCTAAACAGCATGGTACTCTGGGAGAAGCAGTTGGACATGGAGTTCAATCCTTCAAAGTGGCAATTTATTCATATAACCAAAATCAAAACTGTGATTAAACACCGATATCTGTTCCATGGCCAAATTCTAGAATCTGTATCTAATGCTAAATATCTCGGACTAGATCTATCCGCTGACCTTAAGTCCAACGCAAATAGATCTCTTGGTTTCATTAAAAGGAATGTAACAACGAAAAATAAAAAAAAGTCAGAGAACTAGCATACAAATCCCTGGTCCGGTGTAATGAAGTATTTCGACCCCCATAGAATAATGACCCCCCGGTCATTATTCTATAGAAAAAGTGACCCCCCGGTCATAGTATTATGACCTCCAGATCATAGTACTATGACTCCCCCACGTGAAGTAAACTGAACCGCACGAAGAATATTGACTCCTATAAAAAAACGACCCCCGGTCATTTGGTCAAATTTAGTGATAACTCATGTATCTAAGGCCTCATTGCTGCATTTTATGCCCCCCACTCGGGGGAGGGGGCATATAGATTTGCCCTTGTCCGTCCGTCCGTCCGTCCGTCCTTCCGTTTGACGATTAGCCCCAGATACCATTACTTGACACAGAAATCAGAGCATTCCGCAACGGGAAAAGGGATTCTATTTCTAGACGCTGTATCTTGGTGTATACATTTTTTTCAGGAAAATAACAATTCACAATGCGTTCACAAAACACACCAGTGTCAATAATCCCTTCAAACTTCGGTATGAAGTAATTCTTCAGAAGAAAACTGCACAAGAAACTGCTAGCATAGAACTTAGTATTAATAGAAGTTGCAATACTTAGTAGTGGCAGTAAAGTACGGTAGCGGCAACAATAGAAAGTAGTAATAGTAGTAGTAGTAGTGGCAGTGTTAGTGGCAGTTGCAGTAGCAGCAGCAGAGGAATAAGTGACAGCAACAACAGCAGCAGGAGAAGAAGAGGTAGATGTACAAGACGTATTAGTGGAAGCAGGTATAGTGGTATCAGTAGTAGCAGTTGTAGTAGTAGTAGTAGAAGTAGTAGTAGTAGTAGTAGAAGAAGAAGAAGTACATGTAGTAATAGCAATAGAAGTAGCGGCACCAGTAGTAGTAGTACAATCAAAATGTTAACTATTGGCAATGGAGGGTATTAGAGTTGTAGATCTAGTAAAATTGTCCGTTAGGTTTGGTGGGGATCACTTTTTAATAGATATTATCGTCGAAAGTCTTTTTAGGAGCCGGGGTTTTACACGGAAAGAGTAACTTTTTTAAATAGAATAATGTCCGGGAATCGATATTGTATGAGAGTTCGAATGTAGTAATTTCGGCAGTGAGTATTTTACATGGAAGGAGTCACTTTTTCTATAGAATAATAACCGGGGTCGTTATTCTATGAGATTCGAAGGGAGTCATCTTTAGGGAGTCAGTATTTTACTTGGAGGGGTCAGTTTTTCTATAGAATAATGACCGGGGGGTCGTTATTCTATAGAGTTTTCAAAGGGAGTCAGTTTTTTATAAGGGGAGTCAATATTTTACAAGAAAGGAGTCACATTTTTAATAGAATAATGACCGGGGGTCGTTATTCTATGGGGGTCGAAATACTTCATTACACCCTGCCACAGGCTGAATATGCATCAACTACATGTATCTGGAGTACCTACACTAAATCCAACATTCAGAAGATAGAAATGGTCCAGAGACGTGCAATACGATGTGTAAAGAGGGACTACTCCCCTCTCTCGAGTGTAACAGCCATGCAGGAAAACCTGGGTTGGCGTTCCCTTGAACATCCGGCTCATGATGTTTAACAAAATATACCATAACCTAGTTGCAGTTAATCTCCCTCCAAGTCCCTAATAGGTTAACAAGACACATGCACCCTCTATCTCTACGAAAAATACAGGTTTCCTCTGATTACCACAAGTTCTCCTTCTTTCCTCACAGCATTGTACTTTGGAACAAACTCCGAAGTCACATTGCCATCCTGCCCGACCTTGATAAGTTCAAGCGGGCGGTTGTAAAGATGCAGTATTAGTTTGGATCCCAGTGTTTTTACTTTTTTGACTTTTTCACTATTAACATTTTAATCATCACTAGAACACTTTTCCAGTCTCACTTAACCTGACATGCTTTCACTGTCAGGTTTTATCTGTCTCTCTCACCTATTTACTAACAACCCGATGGATTGATGGAGGGATGGATGGATGGATAGATGGGTGGATGGATGAATGGATGGATGGATGGATACACACACCCTGGCCTATAGACAAATCCATACATTTTCAGTTATTACAAATTTTCCTTTTTTCCAAGTACTCTGGTCTTATGGAACAACATCCCGTCTGAAATTGTTTTCCTGCCCACGCTTGAAACTTTCAAGCAGACAGAAACCCAACATACATGCAGTTATTTTTATCAAAGTGCGCTGTATATCTAACACTTTTAACTGTTTCCAGTCTCAGTTTCTCACTTTGACATCTCACTGTCAATACTTTTGTAAAAATACCCGAAAGAGGAGTTAAGCAGTAAACGAAGATAGGTAGGTAGGTAGATAGGTTGGTAGATAGATTAGACAGACAGACAGACAGATATTTAAAGCTACTTCTATATAAGAGCAATCACGTTTATTTTCACAGAAATATTTGAGTATGTTTCTGAAAAACTGGCCAAAAACTGTACGCAACGCAGTTCCGGGTGGGTCGCTACGCAACACAGTTTTGTTTCTTACTTGCCGAGCCTTATAATTATTCCAATGAAAAGTCGTCCATGACCTAGGTTTACACCATATTTAACCTAAAGGCACACATTCTTTCATTTGAACGTCCCTTTGATTACATTTTATATATTTTATTCCTCTAAAGCAATGACCTGTATTTTTTCCTACTAAAATCAAATCTTCCTTCCACTCTTCATTGTGTATGGCATTATTTGGAACACTTCATCCGCAAAAAATATTCGTTATAATATGAGGTCCGGCTCGAGGGTAATCATTTAGATGATATCGAGGCTCTGTAGAGTTATGATACTAAACGACTGGTTCTTAAGTAACGTATACTCAACACTCAACAGAATTCAACAGAGTTCCTAATCGTTCAGTTTATATTGTATTACTATTTTGTTAATAATGTATGTAATTACAAGAAATTTCACGTACCGACATTTGAATAGGTACTGCAGCTAATTATTGATTTATTGTTGGCCTACTCACGGTCAACGTAACCGGATTAGGCGTTTTGGCCAATATTGCATATTTTGCACGTGCAGGTCTATAATTTGCAGGTCAAGAGGAGAACCCTTATTTTTATATATTGGTTTAACTGAACCTATTAACCAAGTATCGGGCAACATACCAGAGTTCAGAATAATATTAAACAATGAGCAATACAACGGGGCCATTATATTACGTGTAGTTTTTAACTATTCATTACTAATAAAATCAAATTGGGAAACAGCTTTACCACTGTTAGTTTTAAGATTAAGAATATAAGAGAGGCCAAAAGCATCCATCTGAACAAACGGACAGGATATTATAGCGACGCCACTGGCTCAGTTTGATGAAGATTCAACAAGTGGTTCATGAGAAGAAGTCATTTAAAGGTGTGTTTTATTCTTCCATTTTTATCTCTATCAGCCACCTAAAAGGGCCAATGCCCCTTATTTAAATAAACTTTAGAGAGGACGTTACAATGATTCTACAGACAAAATCTGATGAAGATGTATCAAGAACTTGTTTAAAGGCTGACAACTTGGCCGATATATAAACACTTGTGCATTCTGTAATTTGTGTAATGTAGCTATTTACCACATGATTTTGTCGCACAGTAAAATGTTCATTTTAGATAGAAAGAATTCAACTGTACAATA
Source organism: Mercenaria mercenaria (assembly GCF_021730395.1). Lineage (NCBI taxonomy): Eukaryota > Metazoa > Mollusca > Bivalvia > Venerida > Veneridae > Mercenaria > Mercenaria mercenaria. Next base: position 61,760,126 of record NC_069361.1, on the reverse strand, counting down.
ATTTTTTGTCGTAGTATAAAAATATATACCCGAAAACCTTTGATTTCCGTCTCCAACATAACTCCTCGAAGGGGTCCCATAGAGAGATGACGCAGCATCGACGAAGGCTCACCAGAACGAGGCTAAGACTAAAGGCTTATCAGTCAAGGTTATAACACACTAAATAGTTGTTGTTCTTTATTCTATATGAAACTGACCCATTTCCAATGACCGCAGCACACATCAGGACCCATTTTAAATTTCTGTAACTTACATTTTCTTGAAGAATATTGTCAGTGCTAACTAAAAAACAAAAGAAAAGTGGGGGTCATGTTTGATGCAAGAAAAATAATTTCAGTCAAACACACAAACTGCAAAATCAGCTAAAAAATGAGACCCCAAATTATACTGGTGGTGTATGATCTAAGTTTCCATGAAAAATTTTGTCATGTTGTTATTTCATTATGAAAATGCTACCTACATGTCAAGCATAGATCTGTCATGTGATTTGAGCAAAAAAATTGCAAAGAAAATAAGGCAAATAGCCCTACAGAGCAAAAAAACTGAGGACTATTTGTGTCCGCCATTATGCGACTACCATTTTTTTTCGCGCCATTTTTCTATTTAGTGTCTGTATGCCTATAAGAAAAACTTTTTTCTCTGACAGTGTGCCAGTTTCATTTGAAATGTACAAGAAACCCAAATGCATGAAGAAATACAATGTTTTAGCTTGATATCACCAGTTTCCAAGTTTTTACGCATTTTCAGTACCATAAGACAAAGCATCAGATTTTGTCAAAAATAGCTGTCGCGACATAATTTTAAGCAGTTACCCTAAATTCAGCCTTGTTTTGCCCTGTTTTGACATTTTCTACTCTGATCTGCATGCAAATTACACATTTAAACTGTTATATATGTTCACTTTTACCTCTGATGGCCAGAAAATAGCAATCAGTAGCCTATAAATATGCAGTTTTTGAAAAAAATACACCCAAAACAGTGAAAATGTGATATTTTTGGGTTTTATCCTCATTTTCAACAAAATTGCAATTAATTTGTCATTTTCAATCAAATTCTAATCAAACTAGCCCATTCCCACCATCATCTGGCCAGATTTCATTTTTTACCAATGTCATCTTATAGGTTATAACACACTAAATAGTTGTTGTTCTTTATTCTATATGAAACTGACCCATTTCCAATGACCGCAGCACACATCAGGACCCATTTTAAATTTCTGTAACTTACATTTTCTTGAAGAATATTGTCAGTGCTAACTAAAAATCAAAAGAAAAGTGGGGGTCATGTTTGATGCAAGAAAAATAATTTCAGTCAAACACACAAACTGCAAAATCAGCTAAAAAATGAGACCCCAAATTATACTGGTGGTGTATGATCTAAGTTTCCATGAAAAATTTTGTCATGTTGTTATTTCATTATGAAAATGCTACCTACATGTCAAGCATAGATCTGTCATGTGATTTGAGCAAAAAAATTGCAAAGAAAATAAGGCAAATAGCCCTATAGAGCAAAAAAACTGAGGACTATTTGTGTCCGCCATTATGCGACTACCATTTTTTTTCGCGCCATTTTTCTATTTAGTGTCTGTATGCCTCAAGCGTTTTTACTAATACATAGAAAAACGATTTTATTACCTTTTAGGACGAGGTACGTAAATATTTTGCTCAATAGTATGGTGGAATTTATTAAAATTACCGGAATACTTAAGGCTTCAGGTAAGTCCGTGTCTACTGGAACGACTAATACTAGACCTTCCTGACTACATTTATCAAAATTTATATTTACCATCTATTGATGGTTTCACGACCGCGATATTAGTTTTTCCCACGAACGAACCAACACAGCTATTAATGACAGTCTATACAGCGTGAATCGCTAATAGGCGATAACATCGTCGTTGTCATGAAATGACAAGTTTGCGAAATTGCAAACACGATCGCGTGAATCGCATAGATCTCGCTCGTTAGTTTCCGATTTGGACTTCCGATACAGCTGTAGATAGCGTGAAATGCTAGTGAAAGAAACTGGAATAAAACGATGAAAACGCAACTAGACTGAACCGCGGTTGTAAATATAAATATATATATTTTTCATCATGCCAGGCATATGCACTATTTGGGCGTAACGATTCGACCGGAAGATAGAATAAGAATTAGACTATATATAAAATGATTTATAAACAACAAAAATACAAAGCATATCGTACTCGTGGCTGACCAGCAAAAATTGGCATCTATCCGGTGCGGAAATAACGCGTCAAAAATAGATAGAGTTGTTGGGGCCCTCGAAAGGAAATTAGAGGAGTTCGCCCAGGCGGCGAAATCAATAAAAACTTTGACGAAATCGGTGACTTCTTTGCAAAAAGAGGGTAACACCTTAAACAGGAAAACATATTCCAATAAAAGCAGTAATGCCGACGCATCGTCCGTGGGGAAAAGACAAAATACATTTGTCAACGGACCAGCAATGACCGGATCTTCACGTCAACAGAACGAAATTGGAAATGGTACAGATGACGGAACTGGAAATACAACCGACGACAGTCAAGAAGATTCAAGTGATGACGAATGGGAAGGTTTCTTTGGCACACATAACAAGAAAACTGAACTTGAAAACGACTTGGAAGACTTTGAATCGTTTTTTGAAAAACAACAAGACATTGGGAAAGACATCTGTGATCAGCTAGCCACGATTATTAATAAAGCTCTCAGGGGGAAAACGGACGGAACGGAAGAAGAAAAACTGAACTCCTTCAAGGAAAATTACAAGAGACCAACCAATCTGTAGAATCTACAAATCCCTGAAGTTGATGGAATTTTGTGGCGGAATCTGTGGAAGGAAACGAAAATTTCCTGCCTTCTCAAATACCATTCGAGCAAATAACATAAGGTTTACTGAAGCATTCAAGACCAGGGCATAATGCAGAATTGATCACAAAGGAACACATTGAACATGCAGGGAAAATAAAAACTTGTGTATTGTTCACACACTGAAAGAATACTTAGATCGCATAGAATGTCTGCATGAGAATGGGAGACAAGGTACTGATAAGTACGTAAAATTCCATAAAACAGTGTTACGTAGTACGATTATCTAGATGGATAAAATTAGTGCTAATAAAGGCAGGTATAGATTGTACATTTGCACCACATATGCAGTGTGCGGGCAGCTCTCACGTCAAAAGCAAAATTACATGGTGTCCTTCCAAGAGGGAATATTAAATTTCTTAAAAATTTAGAAGTAAATATAGGTATGTATATGATTTGATAATGTGTAGGGACTTGCAAAATACACTCACAGACATTTATAATCGGTCACCAATAATTTTCATATAATTCTTTAAGACTACCCTGAAAATAAAACTATATTGTATACCATCAAATTATTCAATATCTTAATAACAATATGGGCGGTTTCATTTCATTAGAACATTTGAGATTTTGTAACAACAACAGTTTGAATATCAACACCCACACTTTCCAAAGTCACACTTTCAATCAATATCTCGTATGTCCGCTGTTCGCATTAATAACTGCCTGAAAACGGTTACGCATCAAAATGATATATCTCTGAATGACACCTTGGCGTCATTTTCAAGATCATGTAGATTCAATTGCTGCACGGCAAATGTCGAAGTCTTCTTTTGAGCAGCTCATAAAGATATTAATTTGACAAAGAGAAAGTGTGACTTTAAAAAGTGTGGGTGTTGTCATTCTGTTACCAAATCTCAAATGTTCTAATGAAATGAAACTACCCATATTGTTATTAAGATATTGAATGAATTGATTGTATACTTCATTGTTTTATTTTCAGCGTATTCCTAAAGAAATATATGAAAATCATACGTGACCGGTTATAAATGTCTATGAGCGTAGAATTAGTTTTTGAAATGTTAGGTATTTTGTTCTCTCTTTTTGAAGGATCATCTCTAAAATGTGAATGGGGCCCCTTAGGGGAGTTATGGGGGAGACGAAATTATAAAATTAAACGAATCTTACCTGTAAGGTGAAGTTTAGTTGTAATGTCGTCGACCGCAAACTCCCCTAACGATCACATACCCACCACCTTCCCTTACTGATCCTTCTCAGGGAACGGTCCAACAGGAACAACTCCTGCACCGGATACTCTGAAACCTGGTGAGCCTTGGTCGATGCTGCGACATCTCTCTATGTGACCCCTAGGGGAGTTTGTGGTCGGCGAAATTACAACTAAACTTCACATTACAGGTAAATCTCGTTTAATGTTATAATTATGAGTCAGGTCAGTATTGTAATATATATCTGATCTCCTTATAACATCATGTATCATTAAGTACAACATATATATCTTGCCCGGCTGACTATATTAGGTAACTAGTGTACCCATATAAGAATTTAATATGATGTTTCACAAGAATTTGAAATAAACAAATAGAAACAGTTTGAAACAACATTTATTTAAACAATTTCATTTTATAATTGAATGTTTCACGCACATGTTTTATCAAACTAAAAACTAGCATCGAAAATACATGAGGTTAGATAACAATATTAATATTAATTATGCAACTGAAATATATATATACACACAAAAATATGATATTGTTGCGAAAATGAGCCTTATTTACTCAAGTATAAGGTAATGTTTAAGTATAATATTTCTCCCCTGTGCCCCTTCCTTCTCCCACACATCTTCCCTGTGCCCCTTCCTTCTCCCTTCCTTCTCCCACACATCCTGTTACACAATAGCTCCATGTTTGTTAAGAACCGCCACCATTGCTGTATTAAAAAACTAAGCCTTGCACTTTAGTAGATTTTTTGGAAGTGTGTGCAAAAAGCTCCTCTGTTGTAGTCACAAATATGGTCGGGCACAGTCTTGAGAGAGAACAACTAAGCCTTAACTACATATAAATATTTTACATTGAAGTCTTCGCTTTTGATACAAAAATAAAATTAATAAATATATCTAAATATATTTCCTTTCATGTAGGGAATGTAACCTTAAAGGTGGTCAATCACATTTAAACAACATTTTATGACATTTTTCATGTTAGTGTATTCTAAAGAGATTTATTTAATGAACAAAAAGCTCCATTATATAGTGTTAGATCCCTATTAAAATGTATGTTTTATCATTTTTTAAAGAAAATTTGTTATTACTCACCTTTAATATGAAAGTATTAAAAATGACTATTTCATTCGATTTCAATATAATTTCTAGTTTTACATTTGCATTTGATAGATATTGAGATATGTCAATAATCTTAACCAAAAGGTAAGTTTTAAAATAGCGTGTAGCTTTCTATTTCATTAATTTCCAATCTATCCTGGTTGCGCAACTAATATAGGTAATGTGAGGTAATATTAAGTTTACAAACTTGCATTTCTAATGAATTTTGGCTAAATATATATTTGTTAATGTTAATCTTTGACAAATATGATATAAAAGTTCTTATATTCAAATCATTCCTTAGGCTAAGTATGTTTATCAAATGTATACATATGCTAAAGTAAGTATATCTTTGTTGGTTAACCAGGATAGGGAAAAAAATATAAATGGGTATGAAAGAAAATCAACAAGTGAATGAAGTATTGCCATGCAATACAGAGTCCCCTACTGGTAAGTAACTATAATTATCTCAACTGCAGTGTAATCTAATGATCTGATATCAGTCAATGATGTATATACAATATTGTGCTATATAAACAATATATTATAACACAATGTTTGGACTAAAATTTGCATATATAAAATTCTACAATTGTTGATTGCTTAAAACATCTATAAATTAAAAAGTATTTTTAAAATCGTTTCCTTTTTAAATTGGTGGGAAACTAAGAGAAAAAAAATGTAATGAAATATTTAATCATATTAAAGGGGACTTTTTGTGTTCATATGACACATAACTTGATATGTTGAATATCTATACAAAGTTATTTAAATATCCATGTATGAATGAGGACAAGAAAAAAGACCTAAATATTTGAAAGACATGACAAGAAAAAACTCTAGAACTTTGACCCCCAAGTGTGATCTTGACCATTGAGCTGGGAGTCTTGGTGCTGCGCATGACACATCGTCTCATTATAGGGAACATTTACGTCAAGTAATATTAAAATCCCTAGATGGATGACAGAGTTATGGACCAGATAGTAAAAACACCTCTGACATACGAGGGTTACCTTGACCCATGAGCTAGAGTCTGGTTGTTGCGCATGTCATGTTGCCTCTTTCAGGGAACATAATGTGCCAAGTAATATCAAAATCACTTAATTGAAGGTAAAGATATGGACCTGACGGGAAATAAAAACCTATTGACTTTTCACCTCAAAGTGTGACCTTGGCCTTTGTGCAAGGGGTCTGGCTATTGCGCACGGCACATTTGTGCCAGGTAATGTTAAAATCCCTTGAAGGATGACAAGAGTTATGGACCAGACACAAAACAGATCCTGTTAATGCTATGTTAACTTTTGACTACTAAGTGTAATCCTGACCTTTAAGCTAGGGGTGTGAAAATTGTGCGTGACACCTTTTATTATGGGAAATATTAGAGCAAAGTAATAATAAAATCCTTTGATGGGTTGTTAAGTTATAGACCAGACAGGAAAATAGTTCCGTTGACCTCTGACCTCCAAGTGTGATCTTGACCTACGAGATAGGGGTACAGGTACTGCGCATGACACGATGTATTATTATGGCGAACATTTATGCCAAAAGATATTAAAATCCCTTGATAAATGATTGTTATGGTCTGGAAAGGAAACTGCGGGTGGACAGAATGACGGACAAATGGAAAAGCGCAGTTGAAAACCAGTTTCTGTGACTACTGGATACCAGTAGGGGACTAAGAAACAATAAGAAAACACTAAAAAGCACATAAACATAGTTAAGTCATCAAGCCTATGCACCAGCAACTTCCAATTCATTCCAGAAAACAATTACAATTACACTAAGATTCAATATCAAAATGTTGATTGAGAAATTTGACTCAAGCTAATACTCATCTTGTTTAACCCTTGCCATGCTTGACACGACTGATTCTGCCTTTGCGACCAGTGCAGACCAAGATCAGCCTGCACATCCGTGCAGTATTAATGGTACTGTCCAAATTGGAAGATAGTAATTTAGCAGGGTAAGGGTTAAAGATAAAGTTAACATACTACATTTACTTATGCTACTTTTTCTTTTACAGTGATAGCAATTCTATCAAATATGCATCTAATTATCTAGGTCTTGTTTTGACACAAAATTCTCAATATCAGATAATATACATTATTCAAATACAGAGAGAACAAGAGCTGTCACTATTGGTGACAAATGCCCCAAAGCGTGCCCAAGAATGCTATAGTTGTCTGCATATCATATATCATTTCGTGACCTTGACCCGAGAGACCCAGATCATAAGCGTGACACACCTCAATATGGTTAACTTTTGTGTCAAATTATTTTCAAATTCCTTGATAAATGGCAGAGTTATGGACTAGACTAGAAACACCTTTGACTTTTAAGTGTGACCTTGACCTTGGTGCTAGTGGCCTGGGTCTTACGCATGAAATGTCATTTATTTATAGGGGACATTTATGCCAAGTAATTTTAAAATCCCTTCATCAATGGCAGAGTTATGGACCGGACAAGATACAGACCATGTTAACGTTTAACCTCTAACTGTGACCTTAACCTTAGAGCTAGGGTCTGAATCTTGCGCAAGACACGTCGTCTCATTATAGGGAACATTCATGCCAAGTAATATCGAAATCCCTTCATCAATGGCAGAGTTATGGACACGAAACAGACCCTGTTAATCTTTGACTTCTAAGTGTGACATTGACCTTGGAGCTAGGGTTCTAGGGATTGCGCTTGACACGTCGTCTCATAATTGTAAACATTTATGCCAAATTATTTCAAAATCCCTTCATGGATGGCAGAGTTATGGACCGGACACGAATCAGACCCTGTTAACCTTTGACCTCTAAGTGTGACCTTGACCTTGGAGTTATAGGTCTGGGTCTTGGGTATGACACGTCGTCTCATTATAGTGAACATTTATGCCAAGTTATTTCAAAATCCCTTTATGGAAGGTAGAGTTACAGCCCGTACAAGAACTTACACGGACGCACGGACGGACAGTGCGATTTTAATATGCCCACTTCGGGGGGGCATAAAATGCTGGCCATTTTGCTTCTGTGGCAACACAAATTGTATATGTCATTTAACACTGATACACATGTACATTATCAAATTTTACATTCTGAAAAGACAACTGAATGTGTTAAGTTAGGTATATCACGAAAATAGATACATAAAGTCATTTTTGGAGCATTTTACAATACTCATTTAAGCTGCAAACTTTTGAATAACTGAGCTTGAAAGAGCATGAACTGAACTTCTGCGAACGTTGACTGGAACCTCTGGAATGGCATAATCAGGTCGGTAACTACCCCGTCGGCGATTGCCATAGAAACGAGCAATAACATCCAAAGTTGTTTTCACGGTGGTTGTTACGTCTTGTGAGTTGCCGATATTTGGGTTGACCTCAGCTATATCCACCATAGACAAACGGCCTAAAATATTTAAAGAAATAATATATCTGAAACACTGATTTTTTTAATAAAACCATAATTGGAGTTTAGATGAGATGGCACAGCTACGACAATGACTTCAGTCAAGAGCAAATCACTGTTATTCACTCTTTACATCAGACAGTAAACACCATTAATCTGAAACTGAAACTGAATAATTTGTTTTAAACGCCTATTTTCATACAATGATATATTCAATGGCGTTGTACATAATAATAATAATAATAATAATAATGATTATAACAATATTAATAATAACAGCCTATTTGTAACAAGCAGTTATGACCACACCACTCCCCATGAGGTCATTTTACCCCTATTGCGAATACCAGTGCTTAAAGCATTACATGGTACGCCCAGACGAGCTACATATAGAGGTTTAAACCCCTCAGTTAATGGTGCCCTCATATACTTTTTTAGAAAGAAATACTACACACTACCCTACCCATAGAGCCTTACCAACAAGTGCGTTAAATCAAACAAACCTTGGAAATATAAATGTTGAAATGTAAAACCTTTAACGGCGGTGCACTGGAAAAGAAATCCACATAAAACAGGCCAACATTTGACTGATGTCATCAATAATGTACACAATAATTCAGTTTTATTTGTATAATAGGAATATAACTTGCACTGTGTTAGAATTGAATGTTCTTCACTATTACAATGTATTAGACGTTTAATTAAGAACTACCGGTATAAATTTACTGATATTGTAAAATGTTATCACAAAAAATAGCAATATGTATGTTTGCCTCAATTCTCTTTCATAGAGTACCATGAAAAGGCCCACAGATTAAAACAAGAAACGTGGAAATTCCAAGAAAACCAGGTTTTCAAACTTTGCATCACGCCAACAGGTTCTTTAAAAAAGTAGTCTTATTCTATTAAACATATCTGACTGCATCCAATCATGCCATTCAGAAGTACAGGTATAAGAAAAGTACATGTGTCATGTCCCTATGCAATTTATGATTCTTTGATAAAAGCTACCTAAACACAAAGTTTGCTGACAATAGGTGCACCCAAACTAAAGATATTGAGCATAAACCATTTTTCTATTTAACAGTGACCCAAAATACAATCCAAAGCTAGTTCTTATATTTAAAGTTATAAACTCGAAACCAGCTTTTTGATGATCAAAATGAAAAAAAAAATTATTTTTTATTAATGATAACTATGGCCATATTTTTTATTTTTAGTTACCCAATGGCATTAAAATGACCCTTTTGTCACCAAAAAAAAAAAACAACAACAAAAAAACCTCCCGAAAAACCTGTGAGATTTGAACCGGCACATTCTATTCCACAGCACAAAAATCGTTTTTATTTCAAATATGACCCCATTTTTCTATTTTTAGCGACACTGACCTTCACTCTGATCTACACACTAAGTATACTGACAATAAGTGTACCCAAACTAAAGATATTGAATTATATTGACCCTGACCCTGATCTACACATCAAGTATCGAGTGGAAGCCATTTTTCTATTTTTCTATTTTTAGTAACAGCGACCCAAATATCATTCAAAGCTAATATTTCAGATAAGCTTGCTGTACACAAATTTTGGTGGCAGTAAGTAAGTCCAAACTGAAATTATAAAGCGGAAACCAACCTTTTGATGATCACATTGAGAAAAAAATCTATTTTTAGTAACTATAACCTTGACCTTGACCAAACGGCATTACAATGACCTTTTTATCACAAAAAAAGAAAACAATATTTTTTTTTGATCTCAGTAGGACCTGAACCGACACCCTTCCGTCCCACTGACTAAAAAGTAGCTTTTGGCCCAATGACCCATATATAATCCCAACCTTGGTTTTTCTATAAGCTACCTCTAGGCCAAGTTTAACTTCAATACATCAATGCAAACTAAAGTTATTGAGCAGAAACCATTTTTCTTCTATTTTTATCAACAGCGACCTTGACATTGATTCAAATGACCCCAATTGCAATCCCAACTTTTGTCTGCTTACCATCTATCTACAGCCCAAGTTTGGTGTCTATAGCTTGTTCCAAACTAAAGTTATTGTTCAGAAACCAAGTTTGACCCACGCTCACCCACCCGAGATAGACTGTATGATATACCTGTATTAGCTAAATCTGCTATATGAACCATATTTCTGTGACTAGAAAAGAAGACAGGCTGCATGATATACCTGTATTAGCTAACTATCTATATGTTCAATATTTCTGTGACTGAGAAGGAAGATGGACTGTATGATATACCTGTATTGCCTAACTCTTCTATATGAACCATATTTCTGTGACTGAGAAGGAAGATATACTGTATGATATATCTGTATCAGCTACCTTTGCTATATGTTCCATATTTCTGTGACTGAGAAGCAAGATAGACTGTATGATATACCTGTATCAGCTAACTGCTATATGTTCCATTTTTCTGTGACTGAGAAGGAACATAGACTGTATGATATACCTGTATTAGCTAACTCTGCTATATGTTCCATATTTCTGTGACTTAGAAGGAAGACAGGCTGTATGATATATCTGTATCAGCTAACTCTGCTATATGTTCCATATTTCTGTGACTGGGAAAGATGATAGACTGTATGATATACCTGTATTAGCTAACTCTTCTATATAAACCATATACTGTATGATATATCTGTATCAGCTACCTCTGCTATATGTTGCATATTTCTGTGGCTGAGAAGGAAAAAAGACTGTATGATATACCTGTGTCAGCTAACTCTGCTATATGAACTGAACTATATTTCTGTGACTGAGAAGGAAGATAGACTGTATGATATACCTGTATTAGCTAACTCTGCTATAAGTTGCATATTTCTGTGACTGAGAAGGAAGATAGACTGGATGATATACCTGTATCAGCTAACTCTGCTATATGTTCCATATTTCTGTGACTGAGAAGCAAGATAGACTGTATGATATACCTGTATCAGCTAGCTCTGCTATATGTTGCATATTTTTGTGACTGAGAAGGCAGACAAACTGTATGATTCATATGTATTAGCTAACTCTGTTATATGTTTCATATTTCTGTGACTGAGAAGGAAGATAGACTGCATGATATACCTGTATCAGCTAACTCTGCTATATGAACTGAACTATATTTCTGCGACTGAGGAGGAAGATAGACTGTATGATATAACTGTATTAGCTAACTCTGCTATACGAACCATATTTCTGTGACTGAGGAGGAAGACAGACTGTATGATATAACTGTATCAGCTAACTCTGCTATATGAACAGAACTATATTTCTGCGACTGAGGAGGAAGATAGACTGTATGATATAACTGTATTAGCTAACTCTGCTATACGAACCATATTTCTGTGACTGAGGAGGAAGACAGACTGTATGATATAACTGTATTAGCTACCTCTGCTATATGTTCCATATTTATGTGACTGAGAAGGAAGATAGACTGTATGATATACCTGTATCAGCTAACTCTGCTATATGAACAGAACTATATTTCTGCGACTGAGGAGGAAGATAGACTGTATGATATAACTGTATTAGCTAACTCTGCTATACGAACCATATTTCTGTGACTGAGGAGGAAGACAGACTGTATGATATACCTGTATTAGCTAACTCTGCTATAAGTATCATATTTCTGTGACTGAGAAGGAAGATAGACCGTATGATACACCTGTATTAAGTAACTCTGCTATATGTATCATATTTCTGTGACTGAGAAGGAAGACAGACTGTATGATATATCTGTATCAACTAACTCTGCTATGTGTAACATATTTCTGTGACTGAGAAGGAAGATAGACTGTATGATATGCCTGTATTAGCTAACTGCTATATGTACCATATTTCTGTGACTGAGAAGGAAGATAGATTGTATGATATACCTGTATTTGCTACCTCCTCTGCTATGTATGATATTTCTCTGACTGAGAGGCCACCGCTTACTGGGGTACCTGTGCTGGGTGTATGAGCTGGGTCCATTGCATCCACATCAAAACTCACGTGAATTTTCTTGTTTCCGCTTAAAATAGAAACATATATAAAAAAAGTTTTAAATGTGTTGACTTCTTAAGAGTTAGGTCCAGGTTTTGGAAAATAGAATTCGATTATCACCAAATCATAGAAAGAAAGAATTGTTTAACATGAAAACTAAACAGCATATAAAACATACATACAAGTCTACAGAGGCATCATGAATTTGCTCACATATTTATTGAATTCTGGAAAGGGACTATACTTAGGTATTTCAGTGACTTATTTAGATAAAGACTTTTATTTTCAAAAATGATGCAAATGTATGTGTTCACTAACATTATATCTTTAATATAATATAGCATTTTACCTTAAAAGTCGTTTAACAAAAAATCTACAGCACTTTCAACTCTCGCCTCTCATTTATACATTTCATAAATTGTTTTATTTTCCCTCTAAAAATGTATTTAGATATTAAGCATGACACAGTTTATCGTTCTAAGAGTTAGCAGTTGCTCAGAAAATTTCAGATGGGTAAAGAGAAATTCTTTGAAGTGGCAACATTTTTCTAATTTTTCCCCCTTTATTTTGGATAAAAAGAATTTCTGCAAAGTTGTACCACCCAATTCAGAATGCTATTAAGATTAATAAGCAAAGTGCTTGGGATAAATTTTTCGATTCCTGACTAAGCTAAAGACGCTTTTCCACTTTAAACATAGGGGTCAAGGTAATTAAAATACCTATACGTCTGGACAGTTCAACATCTTTAAACATTCACCATCTTTAAAGAACTGTTACATGTTTTTGTTTTGATGCAAATGAAATAATGTGCCAGTGCTTAAACTTCACATAAATAGGTTTAACATCGGTTTGAACAATTGTTTACTTTTATTTCTTTACCAATGGCATTCTTTTATAAAGGGGGACAACTTTTGAGAATATATTAAGTATCCAATGGTACAGGACAGTAAGGGTAAAACATTTATTAGACAGGTAGATTGTTGGTAAAAATGTTGTTCCTTTACCAAACATTTCTGTGATTTGGTGATATGCTGCTAAACCTTAATGTGTGATAAAGCAAAGCCTCACTCTGCTTTTTTAAAATATTTGCTACACACATTGGATATGCTAATAATTGCGTGAATAAAAATAGTTTGCATGATTTTGATACATTTTGTTACTGAATTTTTTTCTTTGGGTATAACCATCATCATCTCTATGCTAAAATTTTATATGGAAGTTTGCAACAGATCTGAATACCTAACCAGTAAAAGTACCCAGATTTACTACAAAAAGCTATAAGGCAATCCTTTGGATGCATAGATCGCAACCAAGAGAAATAATAGCAGACTGGGCTTGGCCGACTCTCTTCAGGGGGCAATAAATTACTAATAATATAAACAACACCTCTAAAGCCCCGAATACCAGCGTCATTGATACTCTGTTATTCATCCATTATCCAAAAGAATCAGAATTTTATGGGCTTTTGTATTACCTCCCTTCCATTGGCCAGACTGTTCGTTCCCGTTTGTACCGTAAGTGCAATTGCAGTATTTGTTTTTTGATCTGTTTGGATGCAACAAGAGACAATAAACATTTATTACTGTATCTGTGAAGTCAATTCCTGACCATCTGTGCTGAACAGTATGTTGCAGTCATGAATATCAAAATAAGCCAGAAGATACAAACTATTTATACTACATACTCTGGATCAATAGCTTTAAGTGCCTTATCAAGAACATCTCTGATTCCATGTCGGTCAACTTCTTGCATACAGAATGCATTCAGTCCAAACTTGTCGATGATCTTACTGCAAAATAAACACATATCTGGGCAATAGTTTAATAATCCCATGAAAGAAATAGAAAGACAGAGCTCTCTGGAGTAACAAAGTATTTAAATAAAAGAGGGCCATGTCGGCCCGAAGTTGTTTATCTGAAAAATGTTGAAAGTCAAATGACAGTGAAATTACAAACTTCAAAAAGCAAGCTAGATGGTTTCTTCATACATTAATATAATTTTAATTTTTTTAAAGGCTCGCGTCTAGAAGTTAGGCGCAAGTGTTACAAGGCGAGCAACCTTAACTTCTAGGTGCCACACATGCATAAAAGGATGATGTTTCTGACAAGTTTGGTTAATGTGATTTAAGAGAACTTCTTGAGAAGTAATGAAACTTCTTTTGAATATTTCTGGCACCCATATAAAACTACCGGTATACATGTGCTTATGTGGTACATATTCTTAATAGTAGTAAATGCATTCACTGATAACCATTTGTACAAACTTAAGAAAGGTTCATTGAAGGATGCTTCAAACCAGGTTTAGTGAAAATCCACCAAGCAATTCACAAGAACAGGTCAATTTAAAGTGTGTTTTTTAAATTTTTTAATCTGGTGTAGCAAAACCAAACCATTTGAACAAACTTGGGAAAGGTCCGTCCCAAGTCTGATGAAGATCCATTAAACGATTCATAAGAAGTTGTTTAAATGTTTTTTGTTTTTAGCTCTGATGGCGCTAACAAGGGGCCAAGCAGAACCATTTGAACAAAACTAAGAGATGTCCACATAAGGACGCTAAAGATCAAGTTAAATGCAGATCCATCAAGCTATTCATGAAAAAAAGTTGTTTATTTTTATTTCTATTTTTAGCTCTGGTAGTCCCTAAAATGGGCCAAGTGAAGAACATTGGTGAAGATCCATCTAGCGGGTCATGAGAAGTATTGTTTCTGTTTTAAGTTATGGCCTAAAAGGTGCCAAGCAAAACCACTGAACAAATGTGAGTAAGTTCCATATAAGAATGCCACAGACGAAGTTTGGTAAAGATCCACCGAGTGGTACATGAGAAAAAGTTGTTTAAATCTGTTTCTATTGTTAGCACTAGTTGCCCCTACAAGGTGTCACGCAAAACCATTTAAAACAGGAGCTTGCCAGGATGCTTAAGACAAAGTTTTATGTAGAGCTAATTCTGGCCAGTAGTTTTAGAGAAGAAGATGTTTATGTAAATTGTGGAAACGGATCCTGGA
This sequence comes from Mercenaria mercenaria, assembly GCF_021730395.1. Classification (NCBI taxonomy): domain Eukaryota; kingdom Metazoa; phylum Mollusca; class Bivalvia; order Venerida; family Veneridae; genus Mercenaria; species Mercenaria mercenaria. The sequence goes on along the minus strand of NC_069361.1, from coordinate 61,744,600 downwards.
CTATCCACCCGTACGTACAGCTCACCCAGAACCACTGGTTTAGGTGAGCTAGAAAAATGTCATACAAGTCCTCATTTTTAACCACAACAATATTTAAAACATATTTTCAAGATACTATTTTGAGAATACAGTTACTTGTTGATAGACCTACCTTTCCCCTGGATCCACATCACGCAGACCTATCCAAGCAATCTGGTCACAGTTAATGCTGAAATTGATATTATATAATAAAGTCAGTCTCATTTTAGTACAAGAATCAAAGTCCACAATATGAAAGTTGAGGAGAGATAGGACCTTTCAGCTTTATTTGTTTTTCTATTTAATTACCATATATAGTAACGCCAATTTATAGAAAGAACAATGCTGCAAAATGACTACAATTGCTTTAGAAATACAACTTTAACTCTATCTATTTGTCACTTCTGTTGATGTTTCAAAGTTATTGATCCAAGTGCGAAATGTAAATTGCTTAATCCCAACTGCTAATTGTCAAATATCAACTGTAAAATGGTAGTTATAAATGCTAATTGTTAATTGTGAAAAGCAAAACAACACATGCAAACTACTTATTACTAAATACTTTGAATTGAAATAACCAAGAGCTAAATATATCCGTGAATGAAAGAGTATTTTATATACCGGTAGTCACTGGCTTTCTGAAATATGACGTTGTCTTATTAAAAAAAAACGTAATGAATTTCAGTCCAATGTTTGCCTTAATGACCGACTAGAAAACATGTTATTGCTTCAAATGAGACAAGTAGAACATTACGTTTTCTAACAACTGAAGGTTACAGTCATTAGTTTAAGAGATACAGACTATTAACTCCTAAATTTGATAATTTAGCTATAAGCATTCATCATTTGGCAATCAACATTAGTATTTGACATTTAGCATTTGGCACTTGGTATATTACATTTGGCATTAAAGGCCTAGATCCACTACTATTATAAGTGTCCCCATCCCCCACAAATCCAATAAACAGCTGGTAATTAGCACGTAACGGGTTCCCCAATAGATCATGATGTACAATAAAGGTGAAAGAAATTAATTTTCCTTCTGTGAATATAGAATACTGATAATAATAATTTATAATAATGATATTAATATTAATAAACTTTAGAGATAGAGAAAACTGGATAAACTGGTTTAATTAATAAACAATATCTGTCAATATCATAATAATTGAAAAGGTCGTACTAGTGAAAGTGATCTAACCTTTACATTTATATTCAACACGAGGCCAACATGGCCTAGCTAAGTCACTGACCCGAAGAGGACCTTAATGATCTGACTTATAGACATTTTAAAAAGATTTGAATAGCTGAAATTTAGATATATTCCTCAAGTCTACAACTTTATATTTCATTTCATGATACCGTCAATATTCTTATGCACCTGGCCATATGAACGAAAGATGATTTTACTTCCCGAGCGGGAATAAGTACAAGTTACTACATTTAGTATCAAGTTTTCCGTTCAGGAAGAAGGGAAAACCCAGTAGTTGATTTCCCGAATGGGAAGTTTTCTACTATCGTATGAAAAGGACAACGAGTATATCAAAGAAAACGTCACAAACAACTTTGTTTCAGATCAATCTAAAACAATACCATGCTTGAATATCTTCCCATCCGGGCATGTGAGGAACATATGGGTCTAATTCTTGAGCCAGGAAAGACAAGGGCATTCCGTGAATATTCCCACTGTCTGAAGTTAACGGTGTATTGATATCTGCGTGTGCATCAATCCACAACACTGCCATATCTGGATGAACTCGCGCATGTCCCATTATGGTCCCAATTGCCATACTGTGGTCACCACCAATGGCAAGACAATGTCCCTCTGTACGTAAAACCTGCTCCACCTTGTCAGCGGTCTGCAAATGTAGAATAGCTCGTGTAATGCATATCATTATTTTTCCATCAAATGTATGATAGTGTAATACATCATTAACAAGAATTCAAAGATCGCCTGAGTTTAAAATTGTGAGCTATAGATGCAATATTTGAATGAACCTACTGCGAGTGTACCCTGTGCAACGTTCCTTGGATTTTTGACATTATCATGATGTGGGTCATCTTCTAGTGGGTAGAAGTCAATGTCACCGTGATCTGTGACTTCACATCCAATAGACTGAAGCCTTTCCACGAGGCCAGCTTTACGCAAGTAGTCTGGTCCCTTTTCTGTTCCATCTTTTCTCTGAAAATAAAAATCAACAAAATATCAACATAAAAACAAAAAGCCAAGTAATCAACCGCCCCTATCACCTATCAGAATAAGCATGCAGCAAAAGTAATATTAAATGACAAAACAAACATGAATGAATCAGAGACACCGAGTTCAGGCCCCCTCCTCTTTCCGCCTCTGTGTCAGTCAAAAACACAGGTCTCGATCATTCAGTATGTTTTGTTACAAAACAAAAATTAAATATTTCCATTTACTATCGATGCGTATTAACTGACATTTAGCAGGGGCGGGGAAGAGAAGGCAGGGGCTGGGAGGAGAAGGCAGGGGCGGGGAGGAGAAGGTAGTAGCGGGGAGGAAAAGGCAGGGGCGGGGAGGAGAAGGGATCTATCCTCCAAGTGTTTATGGTATATACGGAACGAATGTATATTCTCCATATTGTCATATTTTTAAAATCTAAAGTTCATGGAGAAAATTTTTAAAAAGTTTAAATCTACAGTGAAGGACAGATTGACAGGGAACATATAATGCCTTTTGTGTAAACAAGCGTGTAAATTATTCAATTTTATTACATGTTTTTCAGTGAATTACCGAAATATTACAGTGAAATATAACTGGTATTTTCACAGTGAAAAATATATATTTTTCACTGGTAAGACACTATAAAATAGGTAGATTTCGTCAAAACATGCTATAAAAAGAAAAAAGGTGTGTTTTCCATGTAAGATCAAAATATCTTTCACTCACGAAAAGTACCACGATGTCTTACATGTTGCATCTGGTGTGCACTCCTGAAATATATTTCAATCATACATATCCTCTCACCTTAATATGGTACGGTACGAAGACAGTTTTAAAGCCTTGGTCAATCGACATAGCTTTGCCTCGGATCAAGTTACAAATTGAGTTGAGGATATAGAATTTTAGGTTACTGTCTTTCTGCACTTGAGTTTATCCCCTAAGCGAATAACCTATCTCTGACTTATTTCAGAAAGACAGTTACCTAATATTTTCTATTTCCAGCGCTGGCAATAACAGCACACTGGCCATAGCTTTCGCAGAAGCGGTGGTTCCAACGCAGCGGCAGTGGAGGATTCGTCGCAGAAGCGGTGGAGAAATATGGCCGACTGACTACATATATGCTGTTATCGGTACGTTTTCTAATGACCTTTTCACGTTTAACTGAAAACAACCAGTGAGACAGGAGCCCACATGTGTACTCTTCCAACCAGAAACACTTGTTCAGTGCAATTCTTTGTCATTAATGTAAACACTTCTGTACAGTTTGACGAGGGACTGCCGTTTTAGTAGAATTCCCATTAAAAATGGTAAAATCTTGTACCAAACGACCCCTGCGCACGTTTGCAACAAATCGTAAGTACGGCCCTGTCAAGTAAAAACTATTTCTTTGTAATAGGTGAATTTTCATTACAAGCATATGAAAAAATCGACCAAAAATTATTCCAACGCAGTGTGCGGTGGGTACAATTGCAACGCATTACGGTTGATCTTGTTTCCCTAATGTTTGTTATGGGCTTTTAACTTAAATAAACCGCATTTTCCTGGGATTTTGATATGGGTTGGTCCATGAAATCAATGACATCAGACAGCGACAGAAACTTAATGTTTTTAAATAATTATATACTATTGATTTGCACTTCCGTTCTGTCGAATGCACACACGAAATTATGATTATTAATATTAAAGCAAGAAGGTTTTCTTCATTTCCCTTATTATATATAAAATATCAACTGACAATATCGATTGTTTGATTAAATGCTTACCACGTGCGACTTTTACATCACAGAACATGGTAACTTATCTAATATACAAACTGACAGGGTTTCTGCTGTCCCTTTGTTTGTTTTGGCCATATAATATCGAAGTCAGGTTCGCACTGGGGTGGGGGCGGGGTGTATTCTCCAACACACTGCACATGCTGCAACCATTTGTCATTTTGTAAGGGTTTTTTAATCATGTTTTAGCATATGTAAGCATATTCCAAGCTGTAGTTTCTCTTCAGTTATTATAATAAGAATAACTGAAATGAGTTGATTCCTTGTCGTCCTCTTGGCACTAGAACAAGGAGTTTAAGGTCTCTTAATATATTTGATTGGCGCTGTGACAGTTTTCAAAGGAAAATGAAGATTTTGTCTTTCATTTTTTTGTAACATTTATTTCTGCTTGTCTGTTGTTAGTGATTTGTACTCCGTTTCTCCGTGTATCATTCAACCATCAAGATAAACAGTACTAAAACTAAGGCCATGAATGTGGCGTATGGCGTTAACAGGCTTTTCTTTTGATTCGACCTGGTGACCTAGTTTTTGACCCCACATGACAAATTTCGAACTTGACCTAGAGATTATTAAGATAAAAGTTCCATGCACAGTGTGTCTTTTGTTTGTTTTGGGTTTAACGCCGTTTTTCAACAGTATTTCAGTCATGTAACGGCGGGCAGTTAACCTAACCAGTATTCCTGGATTCTGTACCAGTATAAACATGATCTCCGCAAGTAACTGCCAGCTTCCCCACATGAATCAGAGGTGGAGGACTTATGATTTCAGACACATTGTCGTTTATCAAATAGTCACGGAGAACATACACCCCGCCCGAGGATCGAACTCGCGATCCGTAGACCAACGATTTTACCTACTGAGCTAAGCGGGCGGGCTGCACAGTGTGTCTAATCAGGTGATCGCGCTACGTCATTTTGAGCTCGAAAGTGAAAGTAGAAAGGTAAACAAAAATTGAACATCAGGGCGTATTTCTAATCTGTATATTGTGTTTATATCGTGCATATGATTCGAAACCTATTTGAAAGTGCTACCCCTGCAAGTTCCCCACCAAAAGCTTTTCGTTTTAATGCTATTCCTGTTCAATTGACTTGCACATTGAGTGTCGAAAGTGGTTGAACAGGAATAGCGTTAAAACGAGAAAGTTTTGTCGGGACGATTGTTGTACCGGGGCTAGCACTCTCAAATAGGTTTCGGGCGATGTACATGATATTAACACAATATATTGAATAATAAACTTACGCCCTGATTTATAATTTTTGTTTATGTTTCCACTTTCACTTTCGGGCTCAAATTTAAATGACGTAGCGCGATCATGTGATTGGGCACTCATATACAAGTTTGTATCAAATCCAAGCATAAATGAAACCTTATATGGCTGAGAGGGCCAGAATAGAAAATTTGCCCCTTTCATGGGTAGTATCTCTTGCAATCTGACTAAAGTATTGTACTATTTTATTGAACTGTCAAATGCATATTGATTACATGGGAGGTGCACAAAATATTTCAATCTTCGGTTCATATTCGGTACATTCAGATAGTATACGGAAAGAAAGAACGACGAGTACGTGTTTTACTTACAATACTAATGATGAAATGTGGACACCTAACCAAAATTTCTTTCTGTAAAACATACGGATAGCACCGAAGGTAGGCCGAATATTATAATATCGAATGCACAGAGCGTGTAATGTATGTACATTTGACAGGTTAAAAAATAGCAAAATACATATCCTATTACGCTAGCTTAGGATCTGAACACGAGCTATTGATAACCTCGTTCTGACGACCCTTCCGCTAGCCAATCAAAAGCTAACTTACAACATTCTGCACGCTTAAAAAGCCTTGGTTTTTGATATCTACAATTCTTATGTCGTAAGAGGTCAGATAGCCAGTTAGCTCAGTCAGTAGGGCAGTTGCTCTGTTAGCGAGGGGTCCCGGGTTCGAACCTTGGACTAACTGTAAATTTTTCTTACTCTTTGACATTTGAACAAGTTGTCTGATTGGTTCAAATAAAAATAGATTTGCGAAATAAAAAAGCAATATTGGAAACCAAAAATATACAGAAGATGAATGTGAATGGGTCGTTCTCAGATCTTCGTTTACAAGATCAAGTACTTTAGTTAGATTGTATCTCTTAAACATATGATGGAATCTGGCTTTTTCAATAGGAACCGAGATCTTATTGTGACTTAATTTGTGTGTAAATGTAGTTAAAGCCGAAAGTAAAATATCACTGCTATCATGTTCCTAAGGTGAACATTTTGGCTCCTTTGGGGATTAAAATCTGTTGAAAATGAGGTCTCTATCGTGTTCAAAAGAAATTGTGGACGGACGACGGACGGACAGACGACTGACGGACGAAGGGCAATCAAATAATCTCATCTTGTCACTGGGATTCTGTGGTAAACGTCTAAAACTAAAAGGATATTGTTGAAGAAGAGGTAAAAGCCTACTTGTAAAAAGTCCTAACTCCGGTAACACAGCTGCTCAATGGCATTTTATTAAGGTATGCTACCTATTAGTAATAGTATTGTACTTAAGTCAAGTTAGTTTATCATACGATGCAAAAGTCACATGTGATCAAATCAGAAAATTAATATTGTCACTTGATATTATGTATTTACGGATGTGCAAATCAATGTCATATTTATTCTATACAGTTTCTGTCGCTATCTAATGTCAAAGTGATTTCATGGCCCTACCAAAATTCTGGGAAAATGTTGTTTACTCCAATTTAAAGTCAATAGCGAACATTAAAGAAACAAGATCCACCGTAATGCGTTGCAACTGCATCCACCGCACACTGCGTTGGGATGATTTTTGGTAGATTATTTTGTATGCTTGCAATGAAAAATCTCCGATTACGGAGAAATAGTTTTTGCTTGACAGTGTCAGACTTACATTTTGATGCAAACGTGGTCAGGGGTCGTTTTGTACACGATTTTACCATTTCTGATAGAAATTCTACAAAAACGGCAGTCCCTCGTCAAACTGTACAGAAGTGTTTACATAAATGACAAAGAATTGCACTGAACAAGTGCTTGTGGCTGGAAGAATACACATGTGGACTCCTGTCTCACTGGTTGTTTTCAGTCAAACGTGAAACACTCGTTAGAAAATGTACCAATGAGAGTGTAAATATTGTCAGTCGGCCATATTTCTCCACCGCTTCTGCGACGAATCCTCCACCGCCGCTGCGTTGGAACCACCGCTTCTGCGAAAGCTATGGCCAGTGTGAACAGGTAAATCCTGTATACAAGAAACAATTTTATTACTACTTTGCTTATCTTTTTACTTTTGACAAAAAAATGGTAGGCTATACAGTGAATCTGAGGGTAATAACCATCTTCTTCAATCTTCACATTTTTCCAATGACAGATGTTGATCTAGTCGGCCCGTTTAGCCCAGTAGGGAGAGCATAGATCTACAGATCGCGGGGTCGCGAGTTCGATCCCTGGGCGGGGCGTATGTTCTCCGTGACGATTTGATAAAAGACATTGTGTCTGATATCATTCGTCCTCCACCTCTGATTCAAGTGGGGGAGTTGGCATTTACGTGCGGAGAACAGGTTTGTACTGGTGCAGAACCCAGGAACACTGGTTACCTTGGCATTTGACACAATGAAGTAAAGTGATAAAAATGGGAGTTAGGCAGCCGATTTCTTGGGAATTAACAACAAGCTAAGCATATTTTAATAAGCTAGTTTTAATTCAACTTAGATTTTGACTCTAAATCTATGTCAGTTGTTTTCATTTTGTTTTCATTGTTACCGTAAATATGCTGAGATATTACGCGAGAAAAATGTTTTTCGGTTCAAAATGGCGAAAGAATGTTGACATAATTCCAAGAAACATCAGATTTCTTCAACGCAATTCTTTTTCTTTATGTAAAACGAACTACGCCTGTGTTGTGGCAAGATCACTTGATATTTATCACCGACTTCTTTATGATTGTCCAAGTTTAAAAGTTATTGAAGGAATAGACAACTACCGAGATCTTCATACATGTTTAGTTTGCTTTTCTTATATGAATCGGGTAATTTCGACCTCAATTACCTTTTTGGAATGTTGCAGTATAAATCGATATCGCACTGCCAGGTGATTTCAAGGGGGATAATTTTACCGATAAGACGACAAATTTTACCTAATTGTTGATCATGTCTCTACCTTTTTGTTTATTGTTTTGTTATTGAAATCTTCAATGTTTATCGATATTAAAATGGAACTTCTCCTCGTTGAATAGTGTTGCTGAACTTATGAAATAGACTGGCCCGGTATATAGCCTGGTCAGGGCTAATGATATGCGACATGTATTGTATTTTGACATTACTTTTGAGTATGGATCCTCTTCAGTTTGGAACCGTCCATGTTTACAAACACTTTTGTTTATTTTTTGAGGAGTAAGTGAACTTTTTATATGCGTTATTTATAGAACTGTGTCAGGTCATGCATATTAATAAAAGTAGTCCAACAGCATACAATACAAAAATACGGATTTTTTTCTGCCTGTTCATATTTAATTGTGAAATACAAGCCGATTTTTCTTTACAGAATTGATATAGGTATATAACAAATAAAGGTACAGGGGACTTACTGAGAATAAGATAAGCGTATTAGACCTTCCTGGAATAAGGTAATGTTTGTCCGTTCTGATTGGTCAGTAAACAACAAGTGATTATTTTTTTAAAAGACTTTTTTACTGCATTTCCAGTATTTTATTATACATTTTGACAAAATTTGCTACATTTTATATGAATTAAAAAAAAAAAAAGGTTTTATCAAACGAATTTCTCCCGCCATGCCAACGATGTAAACAGGGGTCATATCATTCAGACGAAAGTTACTTAAATAAAGTATCACTATGCATATGATTTTCGTCCGATATTTTGATGGAACTAACAAAAATTGTGATTAGATATACATGTTTCGAGATTTAAAAGCATGCAATAAGGTTTAGCAGTTTTCGAAAAGACTTAGGAAAGACACAACTATCGAGGCATTTCCAAACAGGTCTCAATTACATTTTGGATATAATTGTTCGCTTGATTTGCTGAACGCTCACAGAAATCATTTTTGCGTTCAAGTAAATTTTATTTACGATCTAGATGGTTTAACACAATTTTATATCTACCGTCGGTTCAATCGCCTACATACCCTGCAAGTTATTTTTTTTATTATTATTTTTTTTTTTTTTTGCTTATAACATTCTTACAAAGTTACTTCTGTTAACGATCGGACACAGTTTCTACTTTTGAGTTTAAATGACACCATGCATGTATTACGCTGGATCACATTTAAATCCCGAACTACACTAAATTTGGCCCGATCCTAAATGTTTTTATGGCCTTGGAGAATATCTTTTTCAACTTTTTAACAAAAAGTTGCAAAACTGCACTTTTTATGTTTTAAACATGGTCAGTGATGTTAGAAATCAATTTACCGATGCTCTAAATGCATAACCCCCTTATTTGTATTCATTTTCGTGGCATAAAAATAATTTCCGAAAAGTCTCGATTTTGGCAGTGGGCCAAGGGATTTTTGTCTTCACCAGCACAGTTGGGGGCTAATGACCAACACAGTATGGCTCCAATAAACAAGGGTCATTGTTTATTTGAGAGTCAGTCTACCTGACAAGTGTATCTATTAGTGAGAAGGGGAAACAAAGTATCTCTATAATAATTGATAACTTTTAAAGTTATTAAATTTTTTTTGACATTTCTATAAAGAAAAATATTTGTTGATCAAACACAATAATAAAATAATCAGAAACTTATTTTCACAATAATGAGATATAATGAGAAACTTAAAGAAACATGCAAGTTTTTATTTTTTTTCAAATTCTGTCTGGAGAATTGTGATATTTCTGAAAAATTTGACTTTAACTCATCTAAAGCTTGCAGAATACTGTAAATAACATTTGTCTTAATTGAAAACAGAATGTGAGTTTCAAAGTTACAAAGCAAAGCATGTAAAAAGTCCCGTTTTGCAACCATACTGAAATTGAAAATTGAGTATAGATGGAACACAATAACTTTATATTCAAATAATGTTGATAACATGAATACATGAAAATCAATTTCCAAATCGAAAAATATTGTTTGTCAGCACCAAGAACTCAGGAACTTTTCACTATACTTGTGCTTTATTATTATTATTATTTTCAATATTATTACTGTATCTTTTATCATCCTATAATAATAATGATAACAATATCCTAATGATAATATTATAATAATATTAATAATAATGATAATGTTAATAATAATAATAATAATAATAATAATTATGATTATTTTTATTATTATTATCATTATCGTTATTGTAACATTAAAGTAATAGTTATTTTCATCTACCAGGGCCGTCGCCGGCTTCGAAAAAGTGGTCCGGCCATGGGACGTCGAAGGCGTTCCGCGAGTGCAGAAGGCAGGAGAGGGGGAGAGCAGGAGAGGGGGTTAACCCCTCTCGTAAGGGGGGTTTGGGGGTCTCCCCCGAGAAAATTTTAAGATTTGGGAAGCCCGTAAGTACGTTTTCCTTGCATCTTGAAAGCATTTTCCATTAAGATTTTCAGTCAATTTTATTACAGTTTTTAAGGATAACTATCCGACATTTGCGCAATGAATGTTGATGTATTTCACTTCGAAGTGTCAGCCAGTACAAAAGAAAACAACTATTTCGACCCCTGTGTGAGTCTCATCAGGCGGTGGCATTAATAATGAAGGCTTTATCAAGATTCTAACTTGACAACTTGCCGTCTATGTGAGCAGCCATACACACATGACAATAAGCGAGGTCATTAGTTTCATCGTAATGCAACCACGATCTATTGGTGAACCACGAAGACTGAAAACTTCTGTTCACCAGATTTTTTCTGACCAAAGATGCGTTTCGGAAATTTAAATGTCTTCGGTTGATTTGGAATTTTAGGTATGTCCATTTTGCAGCAATACGTTAAGCAACAAGTTAAGCATGCGGTTTCAGAATTTAGAGTAGATAGAAACGAAGTTTATATTATTTTATAGTTGAGATGACGTCGGCATTTTATTTGATTTAAAGCAATTATTTAACATAATTCAAAATAATTAGAAGAAATTAGCTTTTGGTTAGTTTTGTATTATTATACCACGAAAAACACAATTGTTTCCATTTTTTTTTAAACATACGACTATTTTTTTCCAACAAGGCAATTAATATAGATTTAAAAAAAATCGCCCTTTACATCATACCGGATTAAAGATATATCAGATAAGCGTTTAATTATTATTAATCCAATCAAGCAGGGTCGATACTTTTGACACGAAGTGTGCCGAAGTTTTCACACCCCGCGGGCAATCATGACAGATACCGCTCGTTGCGGATAATTACCAAGGCAATATTTCGGCACTTTTAATCTCAGCAATAGCTGAAATTTTATACGAATAAAAAAAGGTACGGCCGATATCATGCAAGGCCAAAAAAGTGGTCCGGCCATGGCCGGATCGGCCGGACCGCCCGCGACGGCCTTGTCTACATAATATCAAAATAATAATTATTATTATTATCATTCCATATTTACTGAAGAAAAAATAATTTCTTTCAACTCCACTGCACACAGCTTCATGGTCTACTTGGGGTCACTGCTGTGTTAATTGCCCTCTAATCAGTTGCTATTACATAATCGCTGATAAGCAGCTGATAAGATGGGAGTTGTATATTTGATTTGGGGGCGGGGGGGGGGGGGGGGGGTACACTTATATAGTAGTGAATCTAGGCCTTTAATAAAAATAAATCCAAAAAAAAACAAAACATATAGTAAACAAAGAATTTTTTCTAGGCCTCTTAATGCAAAGAAAAATCTCTAAGGGTAGTTTTAATTTCCATTTTCGTTTCATTTTTTGGTTTTGTTTTTCTTTTGACTGAACAATTTATAAAAATTGTATTTATTAAGTTAAATAAATGTATAAAAATCTCACTTGTTTTATCACGTGTCTCAGCATTGTAGTTTTACATTTACCAAATTTTAGAGTAGCGTGTTTATTTCTAAATCAAATGGCGTTTCTGTTTACATTATTATAATTCACCATTTACATACATTCGCACCTTCCCGCAATTCTAAATGTACACACACAAAATGTCACTAAAATATTCTTACAAAAGTGAATGTCTCCCAGTCCATGAAATTGTTCTTATACTTTAAAAAGAAGTGATGAAGGATAGCGGAAAGACACGAAAATATACGACGAAAAGAAGCATCAGCCTACGAACACGAAATTCACGCTTGTTGTATTTTTTAAGATAACCAATACAGTAAGTGGTGCTATGTTGGCAGATAACCTTCAATACAATCAATCTGGTCTGCACTGTTCTTATCATGCTTTACTGCGTAAAGTTCACGCATTTTTATTCTCGCTTGTTTTGAGACTTTTATTTCTTTCATTCGACTCCGCGATTTTCACTCGAAATTTTTAATAGATCTCAATGAACTACGCCACAAAACATTATCAACCACTACATAAAGTGTGTAAAAGATATATATCAACCACTACATAAAGTGTGTAAAAGATATATATCAACCACTACATAAAGTGTGTAAAACATATATAAAATTCTCATCTTGAAACGAAATAGTAATGAATTTTAGAAGTTGTTTGTTCTATTTATCGTCAATTTTCACCGCTTCGCTAAGCTTCGGTAGGGGCCGATTTTTTTTTTCACGCGTGACTTCGCGATAATCTTACTTAGACTACACAAATTCAGAATACAGAGGAAGCCCCATATCCTCGTGCATATCTACGTCCTTGGAATGATGTATGATCTCAACGTTTTGTCATACGTTTGAAGAGAAATCACGGAAAACATTGTTACGGGAAAGTTAGATCAAACATTAGCTGCAACCATTCTTAAAGGGACACGTTTGTTCGTAATGTAAATAGTTCTTTAATGGTATGGAACTAAAATTATCAGAAACACTTATAAAATATTGTCGTTAAAAAGTCAACTATAGAACAATCTGTGGCAAAATATGGCCAGTTTCACATTAAGAAAAAAATCTGACCTGCCCTTTGCTGACAGGGACACCGACGACTCCAAGTTGCCTCCACGTGCCTAAAGAACCTCTGCGTCCCATTTTCATCTTCTTCATGTCTTCAATTAAGTCTGTCATGATTGCGCGCACCGCACACTTACAATTCCACTAATTTATGTTTAACGGGTAGAAGTTCCAAACTTCAGTCCAGATGTAATAGAGGCAGTGCAGCGGAGATCAGATTTATATACATTGTCCTGTATGCAAATTACGTAGGGCGTGTCTTAACGACTGCTGAATAAACAGATATATCATGGAGAAATGTAGCAGATATGATATACAAAATGTAATCAATGGACAAATATTTCTGAATAGTGTTTTTTTGTGTGTGTCGCAGAATATTTAGATATAAGAAGAAGAAATATTCCATAAATAACGTCCTGAAAGTACAATCTGGAGTGTTTGAAATACTAACCTGTATATTTCTTCTGCAATTATTTAGTTCTCTTTAATTGTCAATTTTAATACATTGATTTACTTTCACGAAAGCAGAGCAAATGCATACTTGTGTAAACCATGTAACCATTTAATCTATTGATTGATTCGTAATAAAGGTATATTTTCATCTACCTCAGTAAACTGAAGAGTCTACCCGAGTTTAACCGTTACAACCTTGTACATAAAGACATGTAGTTTGTTTTCTCTAAAGAAATATGTTTAAATATTTTTCATGGAGGTGTGTCAGTTTGACTGTTTTTTTTTTCCAATCAAATTTCAGATGTTTGGAGGTGTGTTCTCGGCCTTCACCCTTCGCGTGACAATGTCGCTTCTTTAAAAGATCCGATTATATGATTAGAAAATTCTATGGCTTTGGTATGTTTTTATTTTAACTTAAAATACCATCAAAGTTAAATAACTTAGTAACTTAAATAAACAAAATATTTACGCTCAAATGCGTAGTTTTAGTGAAACAGTTTGAAGACTTAAAGAAAACCCGAAGTGATTTTACGGATATCGAAAGGTGTTGTGCGTTTAGTGTCAACTATATGCATCAATCAGACCGAGATACTTACGTTTTCAGTCTTGCTTTTCCGCGGCAGATACTCACCTGATTTTAGTAAATAATATAATCAACACGTATCAGAAATTCATCTGCTGTTTGATGAGCAATAATACACGATTGCGCAAGTAATTTAGATTACTGATCGGATAGATTATAAGCATGTTTTTGCATAATTATAGTTGGCCAAGACAATTTTATGCAGCAGTGGTTTGACACTATTGTCTTAAGTCCGAGTTTGGACACAGTAGTTTTTGTCGTGGCGAAATTTGGAAAAAAAACCGGTTTTACCTTCTTTAATTGTGTGTCCCATCAGGACAAAGAAGACGATGATGGCTTTAAGCTAACTAATGAATACTTATTAAAAAGGTAGAATGGCTTGTGTCTGTTAATTTCTTCTCCGAGCTCCTTTGTACCCTCACGTCGTGGAGAAGGACGGGGCCAGCGCTGTCCCGTAATATAGATCTTCTGTCATGTCGGTATTGAAGTCATTTCATCCTCCTGCATGATTAGCATCAATATCATAATTTAATTGGTTTCATCATCATCATCATAATCAGCATTACCATCATCATCATTAATAATAATAATAGCAATAATATTATTTAATATTATTATTATTATTTTCAGCACTGATAATATTATTCACTGAAGAAATTCATCAATGTTTTAACGAGACTTTATTATAAAATCATTAGAAAGTTGATCAGGTTATATCATAAATAAGAAACCTGTAATATCTGTTTGAGGCACCTTACAATAAGTATTGGATTTTGAGTGAGGGAAGGGGAATCAAATCTATAGGCCGTTAAATGAACATTTTACTCAGTTTCTTACTTTTTAGTAGGTCACTAACTGTACGGAGATTGACTTAATGCTGTATACAAACAGTAACTAAATTCTGTAAGACACTACATTAACCGATTCTTACACCATTGTTATCCCGTGGCCTAAACTACACATTGCTGAAGGAAAACACGAAACCAAAGATAATAATCTTTTGAACTTTTAACTTGTTTAATTTTACTATCTCTTAATCGGATTTCAACAAGATTAGACAACAATGTGACGACAAGTAATGCGAAACTGGCACGCATGGGCATGGAGGTGTGTCACTCGTTTCACTATATACATATATAGAGGTGTGTTTCCGTTAACCAACCAGTTGCATCTATTTTGGAGGAGTGTCACTGAAGGACCTTCACCTCAAGTTTTCACATGTTAAGGCAATTCTGCACGTTCGGATTGATTTTTTTTCTACAATGTAAAATTTGATTAAACTCTGATTTTTCAAAACTTCAGAATATACTTAGAAAGTTCAGCAAATAAAAAGATGTGGTCGTGTGCTTGATTTTTTGCTAGACTGATTTGAAAAATTTGGACCTAACGCATTTTTTTAATCCCCCGCCATGGCGGAGGGATTATAGGAATGGTCTGCGTCCGTCCTTCCGTCCGTCCTTCCGTCCGTAACAAAATCGTGTCCGGTCCATATCTCCTAAACCCCTTGAAGGATTTTCATGAAACTTGGGTCAAACGATCACCTCATCAAGACGATGTGCAGAACCCATGAGTCAACCTTGTCGGTTCAAGATCAAGGTCACAACTCAAGGTCAAAGGTTTGAGCCTGTCATTTTGTGTCCGCTCTATATCTCCTAAACCCCTTGAAGAAATTTTATAAAACTTGGGTCAAATGATCACCTCATCAAGACGATGTGCAGAACCCATGAGTCAGCCATGCCGGCTCAAGGTCAAGGTCACAACTTAGGGTCAAAGGTTTGAGCCTTCCATTTTGTGTCCGCTCTATATCTCTTAAACCCCTTGAAGGAATTTTATAAAACTTGGGTCAAATGATCACCTCATCAAGACGATGTGCAGAACCCATGAGTCAGTCATGCCGGCTCAAGGTCAAGGTCACAACTTAGGGTCAAAGGTTTGAGCCTTCCATTTTGTGTCTGCTCTATATCTCCTAAACCTCTTGCAGGATTTTCATCAAACTTGGGTCAAACGATCACCTCATCAAAGCAATGTGCAGAACTTATGAGTCAGCCATTTCGGCTCAAGATCAAGGTCACAACTTAGGGTCAAAGGTTTTAGCCTTCCATTTCGTGTCCGCTCTATATCTCCTAAACCCCTTGAAGGAATTTTATAAAACTTATGTCAAATGATTACCTCATCAGAACGATGTGCAGAAATTATGAGTCAACCATGCCAGCTCAAGGTCAAGGTCACAACTAAGGGTCGAAGGTTTCAGCCTTCCATTTGGTGTCCACTCTGTATCTCCTCAACTCAAGGTCAAGGTCACAACTGAAGGTCAAAGGTTTCAGCTCTGTATCTCCTAAACCCATTGAAGGATTTTCATGAAACTTTGGTCAAATGATCACCTCATCAAGACGTTGTGCAGAATTCATGAGTCAGCCATGTCAGTTCAAGGTCAAGGTCACAGCTAAAATCAAAGGTTTACCTTTTCACTATCCATAGCAGTGGCGGGGGATTTAGCTGTCTTTCAGACTGCCTTGTTCATAATGGGAGTGTATGGGAAAATCATAACTTTCATAACATTTTCGCGAATAGAAATTTTCCTACAATGTAGATTTTAATGAAACTTCTCATTGTTGTAATTAAACATATGGTCTATAATTTGGTGAAATAAAATGTACAGGTCGTGTGCATATTTTTGAAATATTTGACCATGATTAAAGTGAACCGCACATTTCACGCTAAATTTAAGACATTATTTTGAATTATTTAACGTGTCAGATGTTTTAATATCCTATTTTAACTTGATAAAGATAGTAGATAAAGATAGAAACATTACCATTGTAATCAATTTACTCACATGTTGCCAAAATATTGCCAAATCATTGGCAAAATGATTTTCATTTCCGTACGCCGAATCCAGGCTTATTCTACGTTTTCCTCAGAAACAGTGTACAGTTTAGAAACAGTTTACAGTTTATTAATCAAGTCAAGGCCCATAAGGGCATCTGACAACAATTATAACAATAACAGTCATAGTAACAAAATCAGAACAGCATGTAAAACATGACAAATTGTTGCAGAAGTGATAATGTGGAGAATGAGAACTAACTATTTATCTAAAAGTAGACATAATTTTCTTAAAATAAGGAAAATAGTTCTACAGGGCAAAACAACTGAGGACTATTTGTATCCGCCATTATTTTTCTATTTAGTGTCTGTTTGCCTTAAAGTGAGTTCTTTCTTTATGTTAATACAAACAATTAAATCTGTAGGCATCATACATCATCAGGCACTGAGTGCAGTGATATATATTGAAAGATCCACTCTCAAATATATTCAAAGTGGGCGCTTTGGCCCTTGTAGGGGCCACTTGAGCTAAAAACAGGATGCTAGAGCTTAAAATAGGAATGCAGTTGAACCTAAGTAGAAGCAATTTAGTATTTATGCCAAAGTATTACAGAGTGAGAAATGTTTTATCATATTGCAGGTATTCTTGTGAGGTAATACATAAACTTGATTAGATATTTCTGGACAATATAAGCAATTCTATCTACTAAATAATTATAGGTTATTAGCTTTGTATCTGGAAATATGCACGAGTTCTCAGCGGAAATATTGCGCGACTTTAGGACCTTTTTATTACATACACATCTACACGTATAAATATAATGTAAATATCATACATTTGTTCAATAGCCTGAATAGGATTGACAATGCTGAACTAATTAGAGAAAAATAGTGCAAGAACAGACACTGAATTACGTTACGCACCCGATATAAATTCAGGCGTCAGTATATGGAAAAATATTGACGTTTCCGGTGCCAGTGTGACTTAACGGGGAATAGAAACATGTATGTAATAAGATGTATTTCTCAGATCGAGCTACTTGAATTAGATCAGGTCTGCATCAGTCAAACGGAAAAAAAGGTTCTATTATTGTTCATGCTATTTAATTTTTGATGTTTTTGATACGAGTCAAGTAAAATATTTGTCATTTTCATATGATGTCCAACTTAAAACTCATCTATTACATTCGCTAAAGCAAACACATATTCCTTTTGCAAAAATAATATACGAGTTTCAGCGTTATCCTGATTTAATCATTTAGCCTACATAGGGGTATGCGAAAAAATATGAGACAAATTGCTATATACACGTAGTTAAATTTTGAGACAAACCTGTATTTTCTTATGCACACGGACAGGTTTATAACTTATTTTTAAATGTGAACTTTTTAAGGTAAATACTTCAAAATCAGGTCACACCAGCGATAAAAATTCTATGACTACATTTATCTACTAATTTACAGGACATTTCTTCTTTGATGCAATATCTGTAAAGATACCCATGACGTTTTTGTATTCTGTTTTTATTTTATGTACAGTATAGACAACATCCATATATGTTTACCTGCTTTTGAATCATAATATATCAGGTGAACAAGAGTATAAGTTGAGTAAAAGTCTTCCCGTACATCGACTTAGTGTTGTTATATTTTCAGTTTTTTTTTTATTTTTGGGATCATGGAGAACACTCATTTTTACTGTATTAGAATTCCGCTAAAGCCGGTGCTAGGGGGGCATGAGAAATGCTGCACATTTCATTACCTCAATCAAAACGAGTGTGCTATTATTGATGCTTTTATGATTTTTGGTTGCGTTCCATGCTTCCAAATGATCTATTCACAGCTTTTTCATAGTATTTTATTTAAGGTAAAGAAGGCGTAATGAGCTGGGAAAAAAAACAAGTTGCATCCTTGATAACGTGTTAAAATGACAGCAAAAGTTGATATTTACACGACAAGGTCAAAAGCACACTTTTACGCAAATGGCATCGAAAAATCACGTTTTAGCCTAGCCCTAAATAGTGATGTTGCCGTTTTTTACGGCGATTAATTTAATTTCAGGACGTCTATTCATTCAAAAGATAATAATTTTTCATTTAATATAACAGGCTCGTTGAAAGCTATACGGTGATGTAATTTTCAAATAAGTACTCCGACTATTCGCCGAAGGAATGCTTACTTTATGCAAAAGTCATGCCAAAATCTTTCTATAAAATTATTGTTTTCGAGCGGAATGTAAAAACTGTCGTATATCTTTTAAAGAAAAACAACAGCGCCCCTCACCCCCCCCCCCCCCCCCATTATCATATAAATTTATTTTCGGGGTCTCCAACTTCGTCGTTTTCGCTGTATTGTCTTAAATCCTCTCTTCGCACCCCCTCCCCCTTCCCCCGTCTAATCCCAATCACGCGCTGGTTTTATTTATTCATCAATATTTCAGAAAGAATTGTTTGTATTTTAGGGAAAATAAGTTAATCACAAAAAATTGTTTACAGTGTAAAACAGTGTACAACATTTAAGCGTATTCTAATTTTGTAAGTCATTTTCCGATTTCTTTCCTATTTTTATTGTCACACTTGTACACCTGAATGCATGTTACACACACACAAACGAAATGAAATCAAAGCACTGAAAGCACAGAAAGGTTAAAAGGTTAAAAATCTTTCAATATGCTGTTAACAACACATAATCTGAAGAAATACATGTTGTTCTGGTAAAAAGTGTGAGTGTAGTCTTCAATTTGTTGTGGTTGTTGTTGAGTTTATTTATACTCGCCGCCGGGAGTCCCACATGGTCAAGAATATCTGCGCCTTCGTCGCTGATCGTAGAGCCGCAACGGGTGTCTTTTCATGCTGTCTATCGTAGTCCTAGTGGAGTACCATATTCGTCGTTCGTTGATCATGACAATAACTTAGAGGAGGTACCGCCCTTCTTAAGGCCACAGCTCTCGACATAAGTTGTGGCTCCAACAGCTGACCTCAATATAATTATGAGGACTTCCGGTGGAGCCGCATGCCTTCTCCGCGATGTGCACGCTGCGAGAGCAAGACAGAAGGTAGTCTTCAATGTCACAGGAGTTGGTATTAAAGGCATGAGGTAATTGTTCGTCGGATATGCCTCCGTGGTCCACTCGAACGTAGTACATATCAATATATAGTGCATTTTCCCGCCTAGTCAATGAAATTTTCATGCCAAATATAAGCTTTATTAATATTTGATTGTAAAGAGGAATGTCTGCTGATGATTTTAAGCTACGTTATATGCCTCAAAAAGTGAACTGAAGCTGTTTGGTAAAATGAAAGTAAAAGTAGGTATTTTCTGATGTCTACTTACGCAGTAGTATAGCGTTTTCATAACGTTTATCAGTCACGTGACCATGGTTTCACTACTTTACTGTCAACCCTATAAGTAGTCATGTGCATCCCTTCAGATCTTTTTCCATATAAAGAGCTAGTTTAACATGTTATTAAGTAGTGAAATATCTACCCGATATCGATCTGGATTTTGAGATTATATTTCAATGAAAACAATAGAGGGCAGGTCATTTCTTTTTTCTTTTTTGATTTAACGTCGCACCGACACATGGTAGGTCATATGGCGACTTTCCAGCTTTAATGGTGGAGGAAGACCCCAGGTGCCCCTCCGTGCATTATTTCATCACAAGCGGGCACCTGGGTAGAACCACCGACCTTCCGTAAGCCAGCTGGATGGCTTCCTCACATGAAGAATTCAACGCCCCGAGTGAGGCTCGAACCCACATCGATGAGGGGCGTGATTTGAAATCAGAGGGCAGGTCAAGGTATGTGCACTGAGAACAACGAAGGGTAGGTCAACGCATCCTAGACAATGGCACAGATGACGGACTCGCCTAGGTATGACTTGATCAGTAGCAGATGATGTTTTAAACCATGTTTATTTTATAATTTTATTAAACAGTAACTACAAAATCATTGTGTACATGAATACGCTCCAGGCGCTCCCAAACTGCTCATCGATCTTTAAGAAAGATATATCAAACAGAAAGGCCATTATGTTCTACTGCTCACCAGGGTATGAGACGTTCTTCTCCATGTGACCAGATCTCTAACAGTTGCTCCAATATCATTTATATATTGACTATGTGTCAAGACTTTTTCTACAATTGTAATTTGAAGCATATTTTCAAGAATTGCTAAATCGTGGTGATAAATCAGTAAACCAAAAGGATTATCAAGCGTAAACTAAAAGGATATGAAAATAATATCGTAGAATCAGACGACGGCAATGCACTCCGTACAGTAACAGTACTTACTGCACCCAGAAAAGTTCAGCTCCAAGAATTCAACACCTCAAAAGTTCAATTTCAAGTTCATTCTCCAAGTAATCAGATCTCAGAAAGTTCAACTCCAAGATTATAAATTTGCTCTTCTCCAAGTAATCAGATCTCAGAAAGTTCAACTCCAAGATTATGAATTTGCACAACTCCAATACTATCACAGTTTGTCAGGTTTCAGGATTTTTGTACAATTGCTAAATTGTGAGGCTTACTCGGTGAATTAAACGAGGATTATCAACTGTTCTAGCAAGTTTGATATATAAGTGAGAAATATTCGTATTTCCCAGGACTGATCTTGAAGGGCCCAGTATTCAAAAGCTATATATCATCTAGGATGTACCTCTGCATGTCTGGATTACAGTATATTATAACGTTTCACATACTTACGAACAAATCTACAATTGACTGCGGGCGTGACGTAATCAATAGTACCAAATGTTTAAATTGTACATGCCCACCAGCGTATTGTACATATCTGAGTGAATGTTTTCTTGACAAATCGTTATTTATTAAGTAAATAAGGCTACTTATTAAGAATTAGCCTATGTATCGACTTCCACAAAACATAAACACAGTTTTCAGATAAAAATAATAATGTTTTGACAAATAAGGATCATGGTTCCCTTCTCTTATTCTTACTAGATGATATCATTTTAAAACAGTTTCAAATAAACAAAGAACTGTGCACATGAAAATGTTGTTACTGTACAGCTGAATATATAATGTTTTGACAATTAAGGAACACTGATCTCTTCTCTTTTTCCAGAAGATATATTGTAGTTATTTAGCTGCCAGTCACTAAGCAAAGCGCTGGCGGGGAACATTAATGTAGGGTTACATCGAGAAACTGGTTTGATTCTATTTTGCTTAACAAATATCGTTTTCACTCTCTTTTATTAATGTTTCGGTCTTTATGACAAACTTCGAGTAAATTTCTACATCATGACGTTCTTTCAATTCAACAACTATTGAAATACATATCCGGAACTGACGTTACATTGTTAAACGTCACCGTCAAGTCCCTCTAAAAGTCGAAACACATTTACGGTAATTATTTGAAATAAATATGTAACAAAAATGCATGCAGATGCACGACGATTGCATGTAGATTCTAAATCATCCCATGTTTTATGCAAACGTTTGGTAAGATATACGTTAACATACTACTACATTTATGGTAATGTAGCAATATATACTACAATTATATTCACAAAAAATTAGGTAAACTTTAACATAAACTTTGACTCAATTTTAATTCAATCGTTAAAAATTATTAAAAAATAGTATTAGATATAGGAAATAAATAATATGAGATCCGGTAGGCAGAATCGCATGTCTATACAAGTACAAAATAATTCAGATCTTATGCTGTCTTTTTACTGACGAGTACAATATGTGATATTAGGGATAAGTAGAGAAATCTTTATAATACGTTTCGAACTATTTTCATCGACATTTTTTCATACGCTTCGGTCACATCCGGGGTTTTCTGAAATATTTTTAAGGAATACACATTCACGTATCAAATTAACAAAGATGGGGCAACAGACATAAAAACATATTTTCTCATGATAAAATGACGTATCCTTTAAACTTAAATTGTATTTATATGTGTATGAAATACTAACAGACTGTATAAAAATGTTTAGAGAACATTTTTATCAATAGAACTATCTGTCGATTAGCTTGAAAAAAAAAAAAAAAAAAAAAACCCGGGTAATAGCCTTTATGTTCCTCGGACGGCGGATTAATCTGCCTTCAGTGAAAATTGTCTGGTTGATATTCTTGCAAGCTCCGAAATACGGTACGAGGATTGTTCAAATATGAATGCATATAAGCATATAAAAATGTATCCTTGATAGATTTCAATTAAAATTTTATTTGGTCCCCTCGAAGTATTCACCTCCAACAGAAATGCAAAGTTTCAGTGTTCTAATCCAATGCTTGAAGGCATTTTCATAGTCTTTTCTAGGTATACTATGAAGACACTGGAATATTGCAGAACCGAGGTGTTTGCGCTGCACAAATTTTCGACCAGAAAGGTATTTTTTGAGCATTGGGAACAAAAAGAAGTCACACGGGGCAAGGTCGGTGAGGGCGAATAAGGAGGGTGAGGGAGCACAACAACATTTTCCTGCTTCAGAAAGTCTTATACAATAGACGCCTTGTGCGATGACGCATTGTCATGTAGGAATCTGACATTGGCCAAACCAGATGCGGGTCTTCGATTTTTGAAATATTTCTTCAGTTTTCGAAGAACTTTAGTCTTGTAAAACTTTGCATTTACAGATTTGCCTTTAGGTACAGCAACCTGAATGGCAGGACCCTGAGTTGTGAAGAATATGGCATACATTACATTCTTAACACTCATGGTACGCTTTGCAATGCATGGTCTTTTGCTAGACTTTGTTGCCCATATTTTGTTCTGAATCTTTCGTTTAGGCTAAAAAAAGTGAACCCATGTCTCGTTACCAGTGACGACATTTGCGAAAGACCGTGCATTGTAATTTGGAAACTGTTTAAGCAACAATTTTGCGCATTGCACGCGTGCCTTTTTTCTGCTCATCTGTCAACAGATGGGGAATCCATCTAGCACAGATCTTTCTCATTTTCAAATTATGTTTCAGAATTGTATGAGCTGCTCCTAATGAGATGCCAACCTTACTAGCTATTTGCCTAGCGGTGTATCTTGCATCAGTAGCAACTATTTCTTTCACTCTAGCAACCATCTTGGCAGACGTTGCTGTTTTCGGCCGACGGCCATGTGGTGCATCTTCTGTTGAAACTAACCCACATTTGAATTTCTTAAACCAACGAATAACTGTCGAAAAAGACATTTCATTATGCCTATAAACAGAACATATTTCATAAAAATTGTCTTTACACCCTATGCTTCTTAATATAGGACCGTATTTCAACGGCGTGCTCTGACCTTTTTCCAACCATTTTTATATTAGTATACACATACACGAGTAGGCAATGTTTAGCGAGCGATAGACACAGCTAAAGTGAACGGATTTTAATGGGTGTGGTATCAATGTAAAGCTAACATGTTTATCTACCCAAAAATCTTAATTTCCTCGTGATTTTCGCATTATTGAGCGAGAAAACGTTCTAGATGCATTCATATTTGAACAATCCTCGTAGTTATAGGTCTCAACCGCTTCGCGGTTTCAACCTAAAATTTGATACTAGTAGATTGCCAATTTCGAAAGATCTAGACATGCTGGACAAAAGTATCAAATTTTGTACAACAGTAGCTCGGGACAATATAAGACTTTTAGCTGTAAAGGCCAAGGTCACAGCTATTTGGAAGTTTATTTTTAGAACATTCCAAATGGCAAATAGCAATTTTAGTAAAACTGAGTTATATTTCATTCTTGGTACATGTTTATGTGAAAACTGATTTATGCTTATTCCTAGGGTCAAATGATACATTTGCATAAAGTTAGGTTATGTTACACATCGATCTGTCTGTACATCCGTCCGTACGTATGTCAAAAATGTCTTCTTTTTAAGGTTTCGATGGAGGCATTGAGAAACAAAAATCAAACAACACCAAATCATAGAAAGAAAAAGTTGTTTGACATGAAAATTGAACAGCATGTAAAACATGTATATTACTTTACGAAACAAGTGTCAGTATACTGATATAAACATTGAATTCCGGAAAAGGGCTGCCTAAAGGGGCTCCACTTCCGGACAGTTAAACGCTTTAAAAACTCACCATTTTCAAAGAACTGTTACACATGTTCGTTTTGATGCATTTGCAATAGTGTGCGAGTGGTGAAATTTCGAATAACAAGGTGGAACACAGTTTTCAGCAATTGTTTATCTTTATTTCTTTACAAATGGCATTCATTTTCAAAGGGAGACAACTGTTCCCGATTATTTTAAGTACAAATGGCATTCATTTTCAAAGGGAAACAACTTTTTCCGATTATTTTAAGTAATCTTTGAGAAAAAGTTGTCTCCCTTTGAAAATGAATGCCATTTGTAAAGAAAAAAAGATAAACAATTGCTGAAAACTATGTTCCACCTTGTTACGTGAAATTTCACCACTCGCACGCTATTGCAAATGCATCAAAACCAGCATGTGTAACAGTTCTTTGAAAATGGTGAGTTTTTAAAGGCGTTTAACTGTCCGGAAGTGGAGCCCCTTTAGGCAGCCCTTTTCCGGAATTCAATGTTTATATCAGTATAATGACACTTGTTTCGTAAAGTAATATACATGTTTTACATGCTGTTCAATTTTCATGTCAAACAACTCTTTCTTTCTATGATCTGGTGTTGTTTGATTTTTGTTTCTCAAGTCCTCCATCGAAACCTTAAAACAACACACTTTTGCGTACATACATCATAAGCCCTGTAATGACTGTTTGATATCTTGATCTTCATGCATTATTTAACTAGATGTGATGAATATGTCTAACTAAATTTTTGTGGGAGATTTTTGTGTTTTTTGTTGTTTTTTTTTGTTCCGTCTGTCTGTCTGTCCGTCTGTCGCAAAATCCTTGCCACTAATGTTGAAACCATAATGAGACCACATGTGGAACGCAACATTCAGTCATGTCGGTTCGCATTTACGGTTGTACAGTGTAGATCAAATGATATAAAGGCTGTGGCATTAGTCAGTTGATGCGTCAAGTGTGGTGTGCTGTGTGTTGTGTGCTTGTCACCTTCCGCTTTCAGCCTCCGCCGCTGGCTAGCCTTCTAGTGAAAAAAGAAGCCGAGTGTGTAAGTCTTCCCTGCCAGTACATGACCCTTATGCAGTGCCTCCCAGTTGGCGCCACACAGTAACTGAGCACCTTGCGGCCTCAGGCAGAACTGCAGGGGACTCGGAGGAGGTCTGCCCCCAGACATGTGGCATGTCAGGCCCACCGGTGTGTGGACACGCCCTGATGCATATGAACAGACCCCCAGCTATGGGAAAAATAACCCCTGTGTTCGCAGGGTAGGGTATGAACTCGGAACTAAGGATGAAGCAACCCCGACAGAAACCTAGAGAGTTGAAGACTGAAGTGTTGGGGCCATTGGCACTCTCTTAATGAACCACAGCACCATGCAATATCGCTATAACTACACAGCCATCCTGTATACAAAAATGTGGTGCTGAATCTCTGTCATCCCTCCAGGGAGATTCAGTGCCGGGCTCTGAGCCTCGACAGGGTCCATCCACAGCTACTGGGGTCCCTCCTTTAATCCACAACATGCAAAGAGACGAAGGAGGAACATACCAAGGAGGAGAACCAATCCGCATCAGCCTTTTAGGTTGATGCACTGGAATGCGGAGGGTTTCTCCAACAAGAAGGCTGAACTTGAGCATATCCTCCATGAGAAAGACATCAATGTCTGTTGCATTCAGGAAACTCACCTACAACTAGGGAAATACTTCAAAGTCACAGGATACCAGTGTTTTCGCTGTGACAGTATTGGCAGACGAAAAGGAGGCATCATGACATTGGTCAGGAACAACATCAGTGCTGTCCAGATCAACATGCATATGGGTGACCCCGAGTTTCAAGTTCTGAGCCTCAGAAAGAACGAGTTCAACTTGAAACTTGTGAATATGTACTCTCCAGGTGACAAAGCTCTGTCCCTGGACAATGTCACAACTGATGAAACCAGGTTCATCATTTTAGGAGACTTTAACAGTCACTCACAAAGCTGGTGATATGACCACCTCGATAAACGTGGAGAGGAAGTGGAAACCTGAAAAGATGATAACAAGCTTAACCTCATCAGCAAGCCGGACGATCCCCCAACATTTTACTCCAGAAGCTGGCGAACAACGTCAACCTCCGACCTTGCTTTATGTACTGATGACATACATGGACATGTCATGCGGGAAGTTAATGAGCAACTAGGAGGTAGCGACCATCGCCCAGCAGTGTCGCTCAGTCCATCTTACTATGGACCGTATAACCTCTACGTCACCTAACATCACCAGATGGAACTACAAGGCCAGATGGACCTTTTACCAAAGCCTGAGTGATGAGCTCTGTAAAGACATCAGAGTGGAAGGTAGAGACATCAACCGGGTTTTCAAAGACTTCAACGCCAGTATATTAAAGGCTGCTTACAGCGCCATTCCAAGGGGAGCAAGAAAGGACTATAAGCCCTAATGGAATGATGAGTTGGAGAATCTACAGGCAAAGCTATCAGAAGCTAGGAAGGAAGCAGAAAACAATCCATTACAAGAAAGTAACCTTTCTCTACAGCGAGCCAAGGACAAGTTGCTCAGGCACAAACTGGAAGCACAGAGCAAGAGCTGGAGAAACAAAACAGCCTCGCTCAACCTAGAGCGAGATGGCCAAAAGCTATGGAGATTGACGGGACAGCTGAATGATGAAGACACAGGAAGAGTCTCAGTAACTTTGAAAGAGAATGGTGAACTGTTGACGGGTAAACAAGCGGCAAACACTTCTGCTTCCAGCTACAAAAATGTTTTCAACATCCCCATCAACAGGGAACGGCTAAAGGAAACCCGAAGAGAAAAAAGGGAAAGGCAAACAATTCAAGTAACATCAGAATGCATAAAACAGAGTCTTAAACTACATGAGCTACAGAAAGCTCTTAGGCAGTTGAATACAAAGAAGTCTCCTGGACCAGATGGAGTCACAAATGAAATGCTGACCCATTTAGTCACTGCAGAAATTTGCAAACTCCTTGAAATTTACAACTACAGCTGGACACAAGGACTACTTCTAAAGATATGGAATGAGGCAGTCATGATCCCCATTCATAAGAAAGGGAAGGATCCAAAGAAGGCTGCAAGCTATTGTCCAATCAGTCTAACCAGCTGTGTTGGAAAGACCATGGAGAGAATTGTGAATGCACGCCTGAAGTGGTACATGGAGACTATCAATCTACACGCAACACAACAAGCTGGCTTCAGACAATTCCGCTCCACTGAGGACCAGACCACTTACCTATCGCAAGAGATAGAAGGCGCCTTCCAAAAGCAGAAAATTGTGCTTACAGCATAGATTGATCTGCAGTGAGCGTTTGACAAAGTCTGGACTGACAGACTCCTTGTCAAACTGATGAGGAGTGGAGTAGGAGGTCACATGCTGAGGTGGATTAAGTCATACCACTACAACAGGAGAGCAAGAGTCAGCTTAGAACATGCTAGCAGTAGGAAGTTTCTGTTGCATCATGGTGTCCCGCAAGGCGGAGTCTTATCCCCTACACTCTTCCTGCTTTTCATCAATGATCTAGTGTCTGAACTACCGAAAGGAGTTAAGACAGCACTCTGCGCTGACGACCTGGTGTTATGGTGTAAGGGAGAACATGTCACAAAAGCCACACATGGGATGCAAGAAGCCATCAACAAGCTTTCAGCTTGGGCTGAAGATTGGTGTGTCTCGATTAATACAGAGAATTCGTCAACCACACTATTCTCCCTGTCGTCAAAGCAGAGGGTAATCAAGATGGGAAATACTTCGCTGACTGAAGCAGACGAGGCAAAATACCTTGGAGTGACCTTTGACAAACGGCTAACCTGGAGACCCCACATTAGTCAAGCAGAAGGGAAGGCCCGTAGGTAGCTTGCCATGATGCGAAAACTTGCTGGAACAACGTGGGGAGCAAATGAGTACATACTCAAGGCAATATATCAGGGAACAGTGAGACCCCATTTAGAGTATAGCTCAACTGCCTGGTCCACTACTGCCAAAACTAACCAACAGGCTCTAGACAAGGTTCAAAGCTAAGCATTGCGGATCAAGACAGGTGCTACAAAGTCTACACCAATCTCCTTCATGGAGAAGCTAACAGTTACACATCCGTTACAAGACAGGAGACATGCAAAGGTCCTGCTTCAAGCAGAGAAGTTCAGGTCTTTTCAAGACCATCCCATGAAAGCCAAGTTGGATGGCTTCACCAAAAATCGGCTCAAACGTAGCAGCTTCGTCCACGAGGCAAAGAAACTCAATCGATAGTTCAAAACTGAGCTGAACATACCAACGACTCCCCTAGGCAGAGAAGACATTATAAACCCTCTAGCGAATGATCTGTCCTCAGAGTGACTGTGGAACATGCTTTCCTCATCTTGACCGCGGGGAAAAAGAGGATGAAGGTATTCGGAAGAGCCTCACACTAGCTATGCTCAATGAAGACTATCCTCCGGAAACATGGACTCATGTCTATACAGATGAATCAGCCACATGCGCCATCAAAGATGGAGGAGCAGGAGTTTTCATTTAATACCAATCTGGCAAGAGAGAAACACTACATGCATCTTCAGGAAAACACTGCATGGACTTGAGAGTAGTTCAGATAAGCTTCAAGCTTTCATTACAATCGGGCTAAAATACAACAGTAAAAACAAAGAAACTTTAATGTTTCATATACTAGTAGACAAGAGATTGAATCACTGTATGTACATGCATTTTGTTGATATAGTGAGATCCGTTTTATTTATTTTTATAAAAAAACTCTTATTTTACGTAGCCATTCTCGTCTGTAGAATGATTGAAAAGCCAAAAGGAGGCATAGATTGCTGACCCTCAAACATTTATTACTAAAAGCTCCAATATATGCTATTTATGTAAACTCTGTTAAACCGGTTATGCATAAACTTGTAGTAATTTTGTAATATAAGAACTGCAGGAGCATTACAAATACTGTCTTGTATATGTACGAAAGTGTTCTAATTACGACATAAGTTTTCTGTGAATTTTGTAGTATGTTACGTTCCACTGGCATTTGATTCTGATGCTCTTTGTAACTTCAGGCCTATTTCATAAACAGAAAAACGTAATTTCCCTGTTTTACAAGTAATTATCGTGCTAGACCTACATCTTTTATTATGTTTGCTAAAAATTAACAGTTAATGATAAATGTATGTATCCTTCATTTAAAATTTTAAGCCGCTTGTCCATTCTCTTCCTGTCGAATTATGCACCTTTTCATGTGTAACATGTCACACAACGCTTGAAAAAGATATTGATGTGTCTGAACAAAAAATGCGGCACTTAGTGCTTCAGCTTTACACCCAAATTCAATAAAATAGACCAAACCCGAAATTCCAAGACATAAAAATGTTGAAAAATGAAGTTACGATTTTCGTAATAGGCCTTGCATGGTCCATTTGTGGTAACATTTCTGCACATGTTCCTGAAACCCGGACCTTTCTACTCTTAGGATAAATCATTCATTCCGGTGATTAAAAGTAGTTACTCTCGCGCGGGATAAATGGTATATTTGTTAGAAATATAAATTGACAGGGTTATATATAAAACGGTTATATCTGGTTAATTTAGAACAATCTATATATGTATGGATATTTTTTATCAAATATATAGATGAACAAAACAAATCATTAACATTTTTATTATGCTAATATAACATCTTTAGCGTAAAAGAGCTTTTAGAACTAGTGTAATTTTTAAAATGCATAAAACTTAAAACAAAACTCTAAACACCGAATGCAAACTTTTAAGTTCAAAGAAAACTCGTACAGTCAATTAACTAGTTTCTGTGAAAAAATGTAGCCGTGGTACTCTCTTTCCAATCTAGTACAGATGACGTTAAGCAATATTGGAGAAAAGAAGTGCACAATCGTTAGATAAGAGCAAACAATCAGTAACGTAAATATCGCAGATAAGTAGACATGCATTTCGCCTGTAAATCATCATCGATTTTTAACCTGCTTAAGTTTATAAGTCCACCTTAGTACATATAATAAGTTAAGCATGTGTTAACGTGCACAATGCCTATATGACGAACCAAGATATACAATGAATGCCTAGAAAGGGTGATAAACCAGACAAAGCTAGGTTTGACGGAAAATTAACCAAATTATTCTTTGCCTAATAAACCCAAATCTTTAAAACTACAACCGGCACGCTTAACTCTTTTATTACCAAGCTATAAAGGTCAGTGCATAAGAAAAATGACTAACTGTCATCACACGAAAACATCTAGTAACGTAAATATCGAAAACGATTTTTTTCTATGTACGATTTCCACTCCTTGTGAATTTTAACTGGACAGTAAATTCTCCAAATAAAGGAAGTTCCAAACTTTCTGCAGTCGTTATTCCGTAACATTTCTGCAGTTTTAACTGTATGTCATATTTTAACATCACGTAAATATTACCAAACAAATGTTAACCGACCGCAACTGCTGACGTTTCGATGCACTTCGCTTAACGTCATAAACATGTTTAAGTAAACCTTGAGGAAAGTGCTTCAATTATGTTGCGATCCTCTTCAGCAAGTTTAAAAAATCTCTTTGATTTTGCAGAAGGAACTGGCTCATTTATTTTGCAAATAACATTCGATTTGAGTACCCATATTTTGTCAGCTGGAGACGGCCATTTAAACAGATTCCTGGATGAAGACATAAAGTTCACATGGATATCATCTGCATGGACTTCACTAACTTCACCGATGTACCATTGGCCCTCGTACATACATGCTATAAAATCATTCGTTTGAACATCAGCAGCAGGTGAACATTTATCAACGGAGTTACTTTCTGCGGCGTTATTACTTCTTGTCTGATCGGTACTGCTGTTGTCAGCATTCCGTACATCAGAAGGTTGTTGCAATTCGGTGTTTGCTTTCAGAAAATGCTTTGTCCAGGAGTCACATTCCTGACCCGTTAAACATTTGTCACAATAGCAAGATGTATCTCTAGTAAGGAGGACTTCGCTGGTCTTGGCACGCACGGCATGGATTTTCATAGTGCCTTTGATGGCCTGAACTTCCAGGGCGGCTACATGTGCATGTTTTATCTTTGTAGTTTCTTTGTCGAGCCACAGAAACTTTACGCTTTTCATGCTTGATGATATGGCCCATGCATAAAACTCTTGTGCATCTTGAATTGATGTAGATCCACTTCGAACCGCAGCGTCCGCCATGCGCTTGGTAGTACCTCCGAGGCCGTCGCAAGGCCCCTTGCCATGCCCGGCCTCGAAGTAATTCCAAATCATGCTTACACCATTCTGCACCTCCGACGTGGCAACAACGTGAAACATGTGCTTATTGCGATATTGGCTGGTGGGACTGTCCGTCCAAATGTGCACACGTGCAAGCTCGGGATCTAGGGACTTAAGCTCAGGTAAGATGATATCAAGTATGGACCAAACAGTTCCAGTAGAATGTGCCAGTTCATCAGAAACGACGACGTAACTTCTGTGCTGCAGAATGCCAGAATCGTCCCGATAATACGCCACTATTGGATGCAATGTCACAGCTGTTTGATGCCAATATGCACTCTGTATTTCATCTACGGATCGGCACATGTAGTTCTCGGCAAAATCCATTTGCATTATGACGTCATGTTCAGGTAGGTTCTCTTTCAAACACAAGATTGGCTTATATTGCTCTCGCAGACGCGCAACATGGGACCGGAACTCCGTCATTTCAGACACAATAAGCTTTTCAAATTCTGATTTTGGCAGTGTTGTTTCGATGACCCTCATTCTTTTGACGCCTTTATCATCCGCAACACGTTTCCACACTTTGAACTTTATCTCATTAGGCATTGACTCCGACCTTACTAGTGAGGCGATATCAATCGCAAGTGACTCCTCTGGGTTCGCGCTGATCTTAACACCAACATTGCGAATTGCTTGTATCTTCAGTGCCATATTTTGATGACGGATGCACAAACATGCCTGCCTTCCAAGAAACCGTGCAGTCAGGACATGACTGGGTCGCATTCTTCCAAATGAAGTTACAGATATCTTACATCCGGGGTTTTCTGATGCAAACTTTCTATGCAGGTTTTCTATATAGTCTGTTAGAACTTTAATCTGTTTCTTTTCACCGTCAGAAGACAATTTAGCATCTTTCTTACCCGGCTGAGTTCTACAATTATCTTCACGTTCATAGAAGGACTGAACATTTGCTCGCATTTTCTGAACAGCTGTGTCACGCCTGCCTTTTCTCTTTTGCTTTGCCACACGTTCAATTACCTTCCGGTTTATTCCTGTAGCTTTACTAAGATAATTCATGCACTTGTACTTAAGTGCTATTTTCGTAGCAATTTCTGTCAGTAAACCGTGTTTCTTCTTTGGATCTTTATTATCTTTCGATTGATTTGACAATTCTGCTGCAATCGCGTGGCCAAGCAGTAACGGTTTTCGTACTTTCTCAGCCCTTTTTGGAATAAGCTGTAATTCGGACAGTCTAAGCTTTGTTTGACTTCTCGGTGTCATTGGACCTTCTTCAGCCTGAGGTGAGCTTTTCATCTTTTTTGAGAGTCTTTCAATAACTTTCTGCTTTGCTTTACACTTCTTCTTAAGCTCTTTTCTCTCTTTTTCAAGTTCTGCAAGTCGTTGCTGTACTTTCTGCTGTGCACGTTTTTTCCGTATTGCGCGTTGAGCTTCCTTTCTGTCGCGGAATGGGAGTTTCACAATCATTGGTGTACTCTGTTCTCCAACCATACTATCATATCCGCTCGTAGACTCCAATGTATTTTCTTCTGCATCGCGAGCAATTTTCAGCTTCTGTCGATATTTTCTGTTTCTTTCTGCAGCTACAGCATTTCGTTTCCTTGTCTTTATTCAGAGAACTGCTAGGCACGTAGTACTTCAATACTCTTTTGCTCTCATTTCTTTTGTAGGTATCACCCTCTGCTTGTTTCTTTCTCTCTCTGTATGCTTTTTGAATTTCTGCCCTGCTCTTTCCCATGCTGAAAAGAACAAAGATATTTACGTTACCATACGGATATTTACATTACCGACCTCTGCAGCTCTCCGGATAGTACAATTTACTGTTATTTTAATGTATTTTGTCATTTTTCTCAATATAATGTATTATAGGTTACTTTTAAACACAAGAACTAATACTTTTAACGTTACGTCTGCAATAAAACCAACAAGTTCTAGTCAGCATATCAATATACACAAAACTTGCTTCCACTGTTTAATGTGTTGCCCAAATGAAACTTAAAAACATTGAAAATATTTTCTGTGGTGATTTATCAAGAAATAGACATCATTTAGTATTATTTAAATCGGACACATTCGAACAGACAGGTGAAATTTTATTGCGATATTTACGTTACCAGCGGTAACGTAAATATCCGAATAGCGTGCACCTTACATATTAGCTAATGCAAAGATATTCTAGTACGGACGTAATCAGGCATCCAGTTGGCAACGTTTTATCTAAATTCAAACAACAAATCATCAAACGGCTAATGCCAAATACCTGATGACTTTTTCAAGATACTCCTATGCGATTGTGTTGTATTTTTTGAATATGCACGCGCCTTTAGACTTAAAAATGGCAGACGGAAGTAGGCAGTATAGTAAATGGCGGAGTATTAACAAAGGGGAAAGACTCCTGCAGGCTTGTACGTAATGTACTGGCGTTGACCAAAAAACAGTAACGTAAATAATGGTAACGTAAATATCATTTCATTACATACTTGGGAAGGAGAAAAGCTTGTTGTCGAATTATTTACAATGGGCACTTACATTTTAATGTACCAACATCACTGTGTCGGAGTATTGTAGTAGTGTTCGAATGCAGTGCTTACTTGCTGAAGAAAGTGTAGTCACGTAAATATCGCTAGAAAAATCACTTTTGCGATGACACTAATAATGAAGCATGTAAAGAAGAATAGCGGGAGTTGCTGGTAACAAACCTATATCTTCCTGCTAGGCATGACCCTTACCTTTGTATTGGGCACGTTTTCAAGCACGACTGAACTTCTACATGTTCTGGAAGCAAGGTACGTATTGATGTGTCAACAAATTTTGATAAAAATCAAATTCTGGCGACACGCATTCACAGCATATTTTTAGCAGCCATATTAAAGCAACATTGACGAAATTCCGAACAGTGTATCTCGAATCATGTCTAACAAGATGTAGCTCGCTGTCTATATAGACAGAAGCCTGAGTTTCGCATTAGACAGGCTTGAAATTTACAATTGGAGCGAGCGACATCACGTAAATATCGTTTTTTTGCCGAAAATCGAACTTTTCGACCACCCTGTGCGAACACTTAGGCAATTTGACCCATTTTTTTTACTGACCAGACGTCAACGTAATTATTTGTAACTGGAAAGGCTACTGGCAAGCAGTACGAAGGTCTTTTGTGGCTAAAATACATGATCGACATGGGGTTGGTCCATTTTATTGAATTTGGGTGTTTATTACTTTATAACAACTGCATGACATAATGGTAGACAATTGTCTGGTCAAAATGCAGAAAATATGGAATAGCGGATATGACTGTGATAAGAAACGCATAATTGTTTACAAAGAAAGAAGTTGTTCATACAATTAGTTAATTTATTTCAGAATTACTTAATTCAATTCAATTCAATTCAATCCAATATCTTTATTTCCACCCTAGTAGGTGCGATATACTGAAACACAGTACAAAATATGAATATGCATGAAAACTATGTAACAAAACACAAAAGCAAACTTACTTACAATACAAGAAATATACAAATCATGTTAACTGTTTTAAATTATGGTGTTTGTTTTGATATACCTATGTATGCATATACACTAAGCCTTTTGTGGACTCCCACTGCGATATAAAGTAGTGCATATGATAATAATACCAGTTGGGACGTTCACATAGCGGGAAGGGCAAATCGAAAGATTCATAAGACGTATCCTACCGAAACGAAAAGTAGAATTGTGACTCACACAGCACTATTTCAATAACCCCGCCACATACATGGACAGATCGGAGATCAGGGGCCGTATTCATAAAGCATCTTAAGTATAAGTATAAGAAATTGATTATTTACTTAAGTATTACTTAGGTTAGAAATTTATTTTACTTAAGTATATTTGTTATTCATAAAACAACTTTATAAATAATTCTTGTTTTTTATTGTGGACGAAAACATTAAGAAAAACAACATTAATTTCAGACAGATACAACATACACTTTAATTTTATCTGAATACAACACTTTAATTGTTCTCACCACGCTATCTTATTTTCTGACTTAAGTCATTTCTTACGTATCTTAAGTTTTAGCTGTTTTATGACTAGAACTTAGACTTAAATTGAAATCACCACAAACTTAAGTAAAATCTTAAACTTAAGTCAAAACTTATACTTAAGATGCTTTATGAATACGACCCCAGAGCTGTGCATTTGCCAATTCCCTGTCATTGAGCGACACACGGCTTTTAACAAAAGGGTATGCGTAGGACAGGAATAACAGATACATTTCTTCTGTCATTTCAAGATATTTTGCCCCAAGAACAGTTCTAACAAACATTTCATTAGAGGCGACATTGAAAACTATTACCCACCTCAGTGGAAATAAAATCAACAAATGTGTCTTTCAGTGGAATTGTAGAGAGACATTCAGTAAGAATGTGTCAAGTTTTATCAAGGTACACCTGTTCGCAAAAAGAGCATACGGAGACTTCTCTGTCTGGAGGTCTGATTAGAAGGCCGGCTATGAAAATGTGATAATTCTAGATCCCAATTATTCAAGGGCCCCGTCCATATTATCGAAGGAGATATATCAACGTGTATCTCTCTAAATCTGTCAAAGTCGCTGAAGCTGGGTGTAAATTATTTTTTCTCTAATCTCTATTAACCCTGAACAGAACCAATAAAACTGTATCAACTACTAGTGAATACAAGAACAGAATTTAGGAATAAGGCTTGTAATTTTGGCAGCAAATATTTATAAATTCTCGCGGAGTAAATACAGCATTTCATATTTTTTAGTCCTTGGGAAGCGGTAGCGGTTTGGTATAACGACTTCGCTTGTGCGTCTTCGGAAAACTGAAACGAAACTAAAAAGAATTGAGACAATGTACAAATCGCGAATACATTTTACTGGAAATTTCGATTTTCTTGTCAGTTCGACAACCTGTGCAGGAAGAAAGATAAGATATTAACTATCCTGAACTGCTACTCGTGGCAATTAAACCTGAAAATAAGAGTTATTATGCTAGCCATTTTGCCACCGCTTGGCGGGTGGGGAGGGTGTATAGTTTTGCTGCCAAACACTTAGTCTCGAGTGGTAATAAACCCCGCAAACACTGCTTACATATCCCGGTAAAACGATACCGCATGAAAAACACTGATGAATACCCGCCAAAATATTCCGCTGACTTGACCAAAACTATTGGGACAGAATTTAACGTACCGACGAAGAAATATACATTTACTTAAGTTATCGTTAGGGAGTGACAAAATTATTCGTTTTCCAACTTCAGAGCTTAACCGGAACAAGCCTACCATAGACTCACAAATATCTGACCGAGTTGATATTGGAAAGCCTTGATCACAATTTACAATGTAATGTTGTGTTCGATTAACCCTTATCATGCTGGAAACATCTGGTTCAGCCTTTCCAACCAATGTAGATCATGATCAGCCTGCACATCCATGCAGGTGTAGATCATGATCAGCCTACATATCCATGCAGTCTGATCATGATCTGAACTATTCGACATTCAGTCAGTATCTTTTTTTGTACACACCCCTTTACAGTTAATGGTATTGTCCAAATTGAAAGATGGACAAGTTCATTATAGAAATTTATCAGGGTAAGGGTTAATGAAGTCAATATCTTTCATAGTGAGGTTATTCCAAAGCTCCGAGCTGTACAGTATAGTTGGAAGTACTATTTTTCTATATAAACTGACAGACGTCAAAGGGTTCAGTCCATCTGGGTGAACTCTATATCCAATCATAGCATGGAAAGTGTTTTTTCCTTTCTGACAACGCCCTTTAACAGAGAACTCAGATTTCATATTAGGGTTGAGAATAATCCCGAGGTGAGTCGCTTTAGGTACTAAATTTAATTCAAATTTAATTCAAATTTAAACCTACCGGCATAGTCGTGAACAAGATTAAGCATCATTTGTAAATTATTTGGTGACGTTGCGACAAGTGTGATATCATCGGCTAGTGTGGGATTGCTGCATGATATATTACCCACATTTGCGCCTAAACCAGAGGATGATAACTCGTTCAGGAGGTCGTTTATGAAGACCAAGTAGAGGAAACTAGGCATGACCCCTCCCTGACGCACACCCCTTTTTACAGGGACGGTTCCTGAAGTATTAACCGTTCATTTTTATAATGGTTTTAAGGTTGATCTAAGATGCCTTTACTATTCGTCATACTTTATGCTTTACGAACAAGGCATCATGCCAAACTCTGTCAAAGGCTCCCTTGATAGCCAACTATGCGATATAAACATTGCTATTCAACTCAAGGTTTTCATAGATAGTATCTAACTTGTACGTTAAGGTATTAGGTCACTAATAGAGAACCTCCTTTTTGAAGAGTATTCAATTCCTACCATAAACCTACTTTTACTGCAATTCTTAGGTGGGCGTAGGTTCAAGCCCTACTGGGACCAATTTTTTTTCCCTTATTTTCCTTTTTTCTTGTAAGTTTTTACTTCTTTCAAGACTTATTGATTTTTCTTGTACAATAATGGAAAAAGATGAATATTATAAGCGATTTCTTGGTGTTCAAAGTGAATTTACTACTTAAACAGAAGGTGTAGAGTTACACATCTTTAAAAATATTGAGTTACACGCGGTGAAAGTTCTCTATTTTGCTTTCACTCTTAGATTATATATTGTGGAAGAAATTAAGGTAGGTTTTACGTCTGCCCTACTGGTTGGGAACCATTTTCCGGACAGGACTAGTTTCCGGACATATGTAATATCCGCTTTATTTCGTTGTTATTCATGTAATTGTTTCATCTAGATCATTTTGATGTTTGTTCTTCATGTCTACAGCAAACCACTATTTTATAAGGCTGTATAATGTTTGGGTTTTTGATGATAACTCACCTTCGTTTACAAAATAACTTTCTGTCTTAACGGGGCATGAAGATAGCATTGCGCATGCGCAGTAGTTCACACATGCCGAGGTATCAAGTGGGGAGAAATAATCAAACTACATAATGATTGTCTGCTGATAACATGTTCTACTTTTAATTTAACGCTAAAAGTTACGTAAGATGCAGGGCTGTCGATTTTTGCACTAATTTTATTCTATATCTATTGGAATTATCAAGAATTCGTATAAGACGAAAATCGAGTTTTTTATAGTCAACCTTGGTTTGCTTTCGTAGCTGCTACTGAAAGTCGAGTTATGTTTCGTGCGCAATTTTGAAGAGATGAATGATAAAGAAATGTGTAGAAGTAGTTTAGTTACTTATTTTGATATCGAATTAACAACAAAACACTGTCAAAATATTTGTCCGGAAACTGGTTTACCTGACGGGAAAAATAACTCATTTTAGTGACCCCATTTGAGGCCCCATGGAACCCATATTTTACGTCACAACGCGATGCTGATTACAACATCGGATGTGGAAGGAGCTGAAGTTTGTGCAGTGTGAGCTTTATTTATGTCAAATATTTTTTTAGGGAATAATGGAGCCGAAATATGAAAATGTGTCCGGAAAATGGTTCCCAACCAGTAAGGTTATTTTTAAATGGAGTAAGCAAAATTCAAAACAGAAACACAGCACTCAACCTTATTTTTTCAATGTTGAAGTATGAATTCTGTCTCATTAAACCCGTTTACTTGAGGCACCATAGAAAAAATGATATTGACATTTTTATTTTGTGTTTTACAATTGTTTACCAATAGTTTGATGTTTCTTTTATTAAAATTAATGCTAAAATGAGTACCCTGCAAATGTTTTGGATAGTGGCTATCACTTTGAAATTTGTCTCTACTTGAGCTTGAGGAGATACCATAAGTTATACAAAATTTATAAAAAAAAAAACGGCACGGTAAAAGTTGTTTAAAAATTGCAAAATAGTGCAAAACACGGTTACCTTTCAGAATATACCAAGCAAAGGCCATTTTGTAAACATTTTTGATAGACATGGAACCAAAGACACAGGCCTATAGCTACTTGGGTCTGTTTTGGGTTTACCCAGTCCTTTATATATAGGTACAAGTATACTTGTTTTCCAGTTTTCTGGTACATATTCATGAGAAAGGATGCTGTTAAAAAGAGTTACAATATTCCTTGATAAGAGCAGTTCCACCATTGATAATGTGCTCGTTTTGGATGTTATCATAAGAGAGAGCTTTTCTCCTTGTAAGAGTTTTGATAACAGCCACGGCCTCCTCAGTTAAAATTTCATCGTCAAGTTTAGGACAACAGTTTTGCTGTTCATGACTGTTTCAACTGAATGTCATTTTGAGATAGATTACCATCGTCAGACTTAAACACCTCCCTAAAGTAGGGATTTCAGATTCGGGACTAAATGTCTGGTTATTTGTTATCAATTTTGTATAAGACTGGGATGAGCCTTTTCTGTTACGCCTAAGCATTTTCCAGAAAAGCCGATGGTCAAGACCTGCAGCCTCGTCGAGGTCTCTATGTACTTTGTCTGTGTATTTTTTAGATTCCAACTTCTGTATAAGTCTAAACGTCGTTTTTTGCAATTTTTTTGTAATCAAAGTAAGTTTGATCACAAATATCTCTGGTCTTTCCGTTTTGTATCCATATACGTTGCAATGATAGGGAACAGTGATGTGCATTCTTAACCTCGCTTGACCAATATGGTTTTGCAAACCGATTAAACGTACTGTAGGGAAAACACTTTTCACCGCTTTATTCAGAGCGTTCGTTATAATCTTAGTTTCACCGCACAATAAACTGAGAGGGCCAATACATTCGTCTAGTGTATTCTGATACGACGAGATATGTGTATCGTCTGCTTTCACCCAAACTAAAGTTTTCAGGCATGGGTGAACTCTTTCTTGCCTTTATGATGAATTATCAACGGAAATTGAAAAGACAAAGGGTAAATGATCTGACGTTAACACGAGAGAATCATCTATTTTTATAATAGATACTTTTTCGATCAAGAATCTATTTACCAGCAAGTGATCAATCATTGTTTTTGTCGGTATAAAAATGTAAAGCTGTTTCATGGCTGTTTCAGAGGTGTTAACATTAACAATGTCTAAGAGCGACTTAAACCTTTTCAGGGAGTTTGACTTGCAATTATTTACGCTGGGATAAAACTGTGCATTGAAATCTCCAGCCACCAATACGTTTCCTACAGTAATATAGAAGTTTAGCAAGGCCTCTAGCTCACTCTGCGGGTAAGTAAACAGCAAAAAATATACGTGTCGACACCATTCAGTTTTAGTGTCAATTCAAGAATTCGATCACCCTGGCATTGATCTAATCTTTCTATGGTGGCAGAATATTCTTTTTTAAACATGACCGCCACCCCGCCTTTGCCACAGGTAGCCCTGTTATATGGATTGACGAACTTACAGGTTAAAATGCAGTAATTCAGTCCAAAATGTGCTTCCGTGGTGTAGTCAAAAGAAGTCCCTAATAAATAGATCCTAATTTTTTCATTTTTCGCGCATTTGCACGTAAATCGGGGGCCAGATGGGCATTATTTCACTCGTGGAATGAATTTTACATAAAATAGGACACGTTTCATGCTAATACTCGCATGTTTTCGAGTTGTTTACTTGAAAACGAAAGTAGGGTGTTTATTCTGCAGACCGCTTTCTGAAATGCGGCAATATGAGGGTACCTGACTTCAGTTGACTTGCATTTCACTGCATACTATTCAACACTCCTTTTTCTTTTCGTTTTCTTGAAGCAAATGTATGGATATCTTGTGGAAAATAGGTCTACGACGGAGTGAAAATCTAGAAACTGTAACAAAATTGTTCTGAAATTTTATATGAAACAAAGAACAATTTCTTTTATTGGTATATAGCCTATAACATTCATTTGAGACGAAGTCATGTTTCTGATGTTTGCTATGGAAAAAGGATTTCGAGTGGGGGAGTAGTTTAGTTTGTGCTCGGATAACAGTGCAAAATCAATATTATGTTCGTCAAGAAATGAAGACAGTGCATATGCAGAAAACATGATTCCCCTTACATTCCATGTTAAAAAGTTAAGGTTTACTGCACCCATAAGAAATGAAAATATACACAATAGTTTGATAACAATATGTTCTATTTATATATAGTTAGGTATACATATTGTCGCCATCACCTTTGTCTTCCCAGAAGCCATTCGTGTCGGTATGTCATAAACCGGTCCTTTTGTCATTACCGTCCGAGTCGATGTCATCATTCGAGTTATGATCATTGTGTCGATCATTTTGTCAGTCTTTAAGCCATTCTGACTTATTTCTCCATCTCCGAA
Source organism: Mercenaria mercenaria (assembly GCF_021730395.1). Taxonomy (NCBI): domain Eukaryota; kingdom Metazoa; phylum Mollusca; class Bivalvia; order Venerida; family Veneridae; genus Mercenaria; species Mercenaria mercenaria. The sequence goes on along the minus strand of NC_069361.1, from coordinate 61,702,294 downwards.
AATGAAACTTCATTTTGCCAGAAACTGTCACAATCAACTATTTTGTCAAATTGACTCTGAATATTTATTAGAATGGCATTTACACTTTTGAAAACTTTGCCATCAGATAACACATGTTTAGGTAAAGTAGGTAAGCAAAAAATGCAAATGGTGCTTTCTATACAAGACAGTAAGAAATTGATATCACACATGATTTTGAACAGAGGTTGAGGAAATACTTAACTGTTTTGTTCAACATGCCTGAAGTATATACCAGCAGGATATTTATAGGTTATTAGCTTTGTATCGGGAAATATGCACGAGTTCTTTAACGGAAATACTGCGCGACTTTAGGAGCGCAATATTCTTTCGCTAAAGAACGAGTGCATATTTTCCGATGCAAAGATAATAATGTTTTTATTACATACGCATCTACAAGTATAAATATAATGTTCCTATCATGAATTAGTTCAATAGCCTGAATAGGATTGACAATACTGAAATAAATTTTAAAAAATAGTGCAACAACACACATGGAATTACGTCACGCACCCGATATGAAAGTCAGGCGTCAGTATATGGAAAAATATTGACGTTTCCGGTACAAGTGTAACTTAACGGGGAATAGAAACGAGTATGTAATAAAAAATGTTATCATGTCTGTTTGTGTCAACTTTACTTTGTTAAAATTCCAGAAGGCTTAAAACTTTAGGTTAAAACCCGATTAAGCAACTCTCTACAAAGAGAATATACAGAATTACATGGCTGCAAAAGCACTTCTTTTAATACTGCACATAACAGTTTATGACAATTGTGGTTTTTACTGCAAAAGCAGTCAGTTTATGAACCACCACTAAATCATTCGTATCACAGTCGCATTTGAGGCAATTTGTGATGTATTTTCTTGACGTTTCTTACAAAGGGGGCGTAATCTAGGATTACCCTTGGCAACAATCCATAACTTGCAGGGCTTATCTCCCTGCAACAGAGAGTTCATGATGGGACTTTTGACAGAAGCACATTCAAGGATTTCTAAATTCTTAGTTCTTGAAACACAGTGAAATAATTTTCGTTTCCATGCCCCTTTTGATAGGAAGGTACCTTCAGCAAGATAAAAATCCAGTACACTTCACAAGTTGTATTTTTGAAGAATTCTATACATATCTGGAATGAATCCTTGAGATTGAAGATCATAGTTCATAACATGAGTCAGTCGGCTGTTAAAAATATGTTTAGTAAGGTAGGCATTCGACAACCTATACAGCTGTCTGAGAAACTGCATTTTCCGGAATTCAATAATAGTCCCTATTGGTAACAAATAAAAATTATGGTTCACATTGTAAAAGTGGTTGAGGTCCCAGAAGGAAAAGATTGCATGGTTTTTAAACAAAATCGATGAGACCTTTCCAAACGGCTAATGTCGGGAGCTGAGAGCGAGGTCCATAGTTCACATCCGTAAAGGGCCTTGTTAATGACGTTGGCCATGTATATTGTGGTGTAATCGGGTTTAATCCCTCAGGAGTCAGGACTGATCCCTCTGTTAAGAATACCCAGTTAGGTTCCCCTCAGTCTGTTGCAAGCATCATCAACTTTGTATTTAGTTGTCATAAATGAATGGGTTTTTATACAGAGATGGACATAACTCGTCGTTTCACGTGTCTCCTAATCTGAAGAGATGATTCACTTTCATTACAAACAACAACAACACATTTGTCGGCATTATAATAATATCTCCATCGCTTTGAATAGTTTCCACTGTTGGACAACTAAGTCTTTTCTTATATAAGCAGATTTCGCAACCACTTTCCTCCAGAGCATTTATCAAACCATTTATGTATAAGAGAAACAGCGAGGGCGAACTCTTACCACCTTGCCTGGTGCCCTGACGTACATCAAACCAGCCTGAATAAATACCTTGGTACCTTACACAACTTGTCATGTCCGTATAAAGTGCCTTGAACGCTAAGAGGGTTGTAGAATCGACAATAATTTGTATAACATACCTTCGTGCCACACGGTGTCGAATGCCTTTCTACCGTCCAAATACACGTCGTACACCGACGAATTAAACTCACGAGCATAATATATAGATTCTCCGAGTATAAAGGAAGTCATTAGACATGATATGCCATCTGGAAAACCGCCTTGTTGATTGTATACGGTCAGCAATGTCACGTTTTGATCTTGTGATCAACACCAATTCATAAATCTTTAGAATGATGGACGACTAGGTTATTGCACAATATTTATCTGGATTGTCTTTTCGTTTGTTTCCACCTTTGTGCATAACGCCACTATTACACCTTTCTTCATAGATGATAAACGTATGCACGTCTTAACATACAAGTGAATAAGTGCGTAAATAAGATGTTCGTACTGCATCATACCGTATCCACTAGATTTGCCTTAGGAACACTGATTAATGGCAGTTTTGACAGTTTCCGATAACACAATTGCTGAAGTGTCCGGTTGTAAATTAGTGTCCAATGAAGCCTACAACGTATGTGTTACCACATTTTCAAAGTTGTGACCTTACGGCTTGAATACTTCATACAGTAATCATGCAAGCCCTGAGTTATCTTAGCACGGTATCTAACGCTTTACATTCCCTTTTCTTGTGACTATTTACCATTTTCCAAAACTTACAGGAGTCTACTTCTGCAGCTTCATCAATTTTATTATTCAATTTAATCACAACATCTATGCATACGTCGAAAATCACGAGTAGCCGTAACTGTCATTCACGTCACGTGGTCGACCTTCACGACACCACTCCTGCCTTAAAACTTTCATCCGATTGTGATCACTGGTTAAGTCCTTATTCCATTAAGCTAGGCTTTAAGTATGCAAGGGATCATTTCTTTGGCAAACATTCATTCGCATAATAGTGCAAATCTAGAAAGGTTCAGAGGACCGAACTGGTCTACGTGTTTATATACCAAAATGTTTGTCAGGGTCTTTAGTATCAGGAAGTGCTATTCATTTGGTTCGGTCTGGATGCAAACGTTAAGGAATCCAAGATGGCCGCCAAAACACAAATATGTATAGAATATTCATATTCCCTAATCTCTCTTACCACTATTGAGTTTCAAACTATTTACATCCGCTTATAAGTAAGAACAAGAGTGCCAGAATGTAACAATATACGCCCGTCACTGCAAATTTCTTTACTCTAGCACCTGTATTTGCAAATGGAATTTTATTTTTGTGGTTGTTTAGTAATCATTGTAAGTCATTTGTTTTTCTAAGTCCACAAAAAAACTCCTTACCAGGTAGAGATACCTTAAAATACACCTAAAATTTGAAAGTAACATCTATGTTGTACCATAGAAAAGTGGTCTTGTTTTTTCCCTACGGATAATTGTGCCAAGTTACATCAAAATCCCTCCATGCATGAAGAAGAAATGCTTCGGACAAAGTCATTCTTGTATCTGACCTTTGGCCTCTAAGTGTGACCTTGACCTTTGACCTAGGGACCTGGTTCTTGCGCATGACACTCCGCCTCGTGGTGGTGAACATTTGTGCAAAGTTATATCAAAATCCCTCTATGCATGAAGAAGAAATGCTCCGGACAAGGTTTTCATTCTTGTATCCTTTGACCTCTAAGTGTGACCTTGACCTATGACCTAGGGACCTGGTTCTTGCGCACGACACTCCACCTCGTGGTGGTGAACATATGTGCCAACTTATGTCAAAATCCCTCCATGCATGAAGAAGATATGCTCCAGACAAAGTTTTCTTTCTTGTATCCTTTGACCTCGAAGTGTGACCTTGACCTTAGACCTAGGGACCTGGTTCTTGCGCATGACACTCCGTCTCATGATGATGAACAATTGTGCCAACTTTCATCAAAATCCCTCCATGCATGAAGAAGATATGCTCTGGACAAAGTCATTCTTGAATTTGACCTTTGACCTCTAAGTGTGACCTTGACCTTAGACCTAGGGACCTGGTTTTTGCGCATGACACTCCATCTTATGATGGTGAACAACTGTGCCAAGTTTCATCAAAATCCCTTCATGCATGTAGAAGATATGCTCAGGACAAAGTCTGTGGACGCCGCCCGCCCGCCAGGGGCGTTCCCATAATACGTCCCGTTTTTCAAACGGGCGTATAAAAAATGTTACTCATGCGATATAAGTGTACTTTGTTACTACTTTTTTTTCCACCTTAAATATGCTAGATTAAGCTTAAAAATAAGGATTGGGGTAAGCAATTTCATGTTTATTTTTAAACAGAACACACAAACATATGTTATTTTCATTTGATTTATGAACAGTGTATGGGTATTTATGTATATGCCATAATTTTGGCAATTAGAGGGTTTTCATGATGCAGTAGTGTATATAACGTAAGTGGGGAAATTTAAACTCCTTTCAACTGAACGTCATGTTACGTTATTTTCAACTATACTGTTTTTCGCTTTTTTTTTCTTGTTGACTCTTGCAATATATACATGAATATACACATTTTATAACAATAAGGTACATGTTGCGATAAATCACATAATTTGCATGTCATGGCTAAACAAGGATTATCCCTTATTGCGACTAACATTAGAAGAAAAAAACTTAAAGTAACTTCAACACTTTGTCTATAAAAATCGAATAAGCATTGTCTATGGCCGTTGAATCAAATAAATCGTAATGTGCTATAGTTGCATTAAATCATCGTCAGACAAAAGTAAATTTATTAATAATATTATACGTACTATAGTTTTCATTTGTACATTCACCCCAGTTGATATGAATAACATCATCTTCAATTGACATATCATAGTTTGAAAAACGAGGAAAAATAAAATGACATAAAATAAAATGACTTGAGAATTTTAGGCAATCAATATTTCCGCTAAAGAACTCGTGCAGTTTCTATTTTTAATACAAGTTTATATGCCTATTGTTATTCATTCTACCAAACTCTACAGAGAGTATATAGGAAAGTTATATGATTTCTGTGGTACAAGTAATGTTTTGAAATACCACAGAAGTCAAGTTTCTTCGAAGTGTCACAGAGATATGAAGAACTAGAATTAAGCCGGTAACATTTCAAGTAAATAACTTTAAACTCATTATAAAAGGAATTAAAAACAGACTTATCAGCATTCTAAATATATTGAAATACCCTAGTCTACTACACATTTGATGAATCCAATGTTAGAGTTAGGACCTTTGACCTACGGACCTGGGTCTTGCGCGCGACACGTCGTCTTACTGTGGTACACATCCATGCCCAATATTTTTAAAATCCAAGCATGAATGACAAAGATATGGACTGGACACGCCCATCAATGCACTATGTTGAAATATGACCTTTAACGTCTAAGTGTGACCTTGACCTTTGAGCTACGGACCTGGGTCTTGCGCACGACACGTCGTCTTACTGTGGTACACATTATGCCAAGTTATTTGAAAATCCATCATGGATGAAAAGATATGGACCGGACACGAATGCACTATCATGAAAAATGACCTTTAACGTCTAAGTGTGACCTTGACCTTTGAGCTACGGACCTGGGTCTTGCACGCGACACGTCGTCTTACTGTGGTACACATTCATGCCAAGTTATTTGAAAATCCATCCATGGATGACAAAGATATGGACCGGACACGCCCAACTATCATGAAAAATGACCTTTAACGTCTAAGTGTGACCTTGACTTTTGAGCTACGGACCTGGGTCTTTCGCGCGACACGTCGTCTTACTGTGGTACACATTCATGCAAAGTTATTTGAAAATCCATCCATCGATGACAAAGATATGGACCGGACACGAAAATTGCGGACAGACTGACAGACCGACAGACTGACAGACGGTTCAAAAACTATATGCCTCCCTTCGGGGGCATAAAAACAGACTTATCAGCATTCTAAATATATTTGTAAATACCCTAGTCTACTACACCAATTTTATCTATCGGGGACATTATCTCCCCTTAACCTCTTAATGGAAAAGAATATATCAGAAAATATATTTAAAGTAGGCAGTAGTTATATCCACTCCTTTTATGAACTACAAGTAGATATTCTATTCTTTAAATATGACGAAAAACTGGATGTGAAATGAAATCTTTAGCATAAAACTGTTTACCGTCAACGTTTAGAACGCAGACGTGGCGCCGCCAAGCGCAATGTTCAAGACGTTCCGCTAGATGACGCTGAATTACGCTTTCTTGACCTTAACCTCATCTCATGCAATTTCGAGGTTGTCCTAATCACTTTGTCTATCTTTGTGTCTGTCTATCTGTCTGTAGTCCATCTATGTGTCCGTCTAACTGTCTGTAGTCTATCTGCCTGCAGTCAATTTTTGCGTCCGTCTATCTATCTGTAGTCCATCTTTGTGTCCGTCTATCTATCTGTAGTCTGTCTGTCTGTAGTCTATCTATCTGTTGTCTATCTGTAGTCCATCTTTGTGTCCGTCTATCTATCTGTAGTCTGTCTGTCTGTAGTCTATCTATCTGTTGTCTATCTGTCTGTAGTCTATCTGTCTGTAGTCCATCTTTGTGTCCGTCTATCTATCTGTAGTCCATCTTTGTGTCCGTCTATCTTTTTGTAGTCTGTCTGTCTGTAGTCTATCTGTTGTCCATCTTTGTGTCCATCTATCTATCTGTAGTCCATCTTTGTGTCCGTCTATCTATTATAGTCTATCTGTCTGTAGTCTATCTAGCTGAGGTGTAACAGGAATTCATTATTATGAACAGCTTGAATCATCATCTCATTAGTGTCTGCAGACTTTATGACCCTTCTACAGGTAAGGCCATAAAAAACCAATAATTAACTACTTGGAGGGCCACTGGATATAAAATTATATTAGAAATCAAAATAACTCACTCAAAAATTGTTGAACCAGTCTGATTTTCAGGGGGACACAACTAGGGTACCAATACATCATTCTGACAAAGTTTGGTCAAAATCCCCCCCAGTAGTTTCTGAGGAGATGCGATAACGAGAAATTGTTAACGGATGGATGGACGACGGACGCAGAGTGATTTGAATAGCCCACCATCTGATGATTGTGGGCTAATAAAATGCCTTAGAATTTGAATATGAAATCTTATATAATTGAGTATGAACTTTAATCCATAACTGCATAACTGTCTTATCATTCTTTCTGGATAACTTGAAGAGTAAACGTTATTTTGATTAAATGACTGTTTTAGTTTATTTACAGACTAGATTGCTCTACTCTGACCTAAATAGGTTTGTCCCAGCCCACCGTCGACCGCTCTATAATACAGATTTAAACTTTGTGGCTCGATTTAGTAAAGATTTGTTTCTTGGGGATAGGTGGCATACTGTAAAATCCTTTAATTTCGTGGTTTTGGTCAAAACGGCAATATCATGGGGATATGAATTCGTGGATTTCAACTTTTGAACATAAAATGAATGGGAATTTTACTTTTCCTTTGCGATTAAATTACATGTATTGACTCAACCATGAAATCCATGAAAATTGGTCCCACACGAATATTAATGATTTCACAGTACATTTCAGTGTACATAATTGCTGCTTTGTTCAGTGAATATTACCGTAGATACCCATGTATAATGTGCAGTTTTTTGACCCCCGGGACCACCCCCGAAGTGTAGGTGAGCATAATACACAGGTATAGACAATTTTCCAACTTCAGAACAAGTTTGTTACCGATGTTCGCCATTTTGGTAAAGGGAAACTACTGTCACCACTAAAATCTAAGATTGCCCTTACGTTCCGTAAAAGATCGAATGGTTTATTTTTCTTTCAAACAAAATTAATTTCAATAAATTTAAAAGTATTTTGATGAAAGGAATGTTAATAAATCACAAAAATTATGAAACCAATTAAAGATCGAGAATTATCTTTAACCGAGATCAAACTGTGAACAACATAATTGACACAACGTGACACGTTAATTGCTGGTAATTACTGGCTATTTGATCTTGACAAAAAGACTATCACACCTTTTGTTATCGGTTTGAATTGAGAAGCTCATGTCATTTTGAAAGATAATGGTTTGAAGGCGTTTGACTGCCCGGAAGTAGGTCCCATTTAGACAGTCATTTTTTTGGAATTCAATGTTTATATTAGTATACTGACACTTGTTTTGTCGTTTTTGTAATGATAGCGTGTATATTACTTATATTACTCTACAAAACAAGTGTCAGTATACTGATATAAGCATTGAATTCCGAAAAAAGAACTGTTTAAACAGGCCCCAATTCCAGACAGTCAAGCGCTTTTAAAAACTCACCATTTTCAAGGAACTGTTACACATGTTTGTTTTGATGCATTTGTAATAGCGTGCGAGTGTTGAAATTTCACATAACTAGGTGGAACACAGTTTTCAACGATTGTTTATTTTTATTTCTTTACAAATGGCATTCATTTTCAAAGGGGGACAACTTTTTCAGAATATTTTCAGTACGGCAGAACATGTAATGGTCAGGTAAAATATTGGTAACGATGTTGTTCGTTTATAAAATATTTCTGTGTTTTGATGCTATACTCCTAAACCTTAAAAAAGGTAAAACAACAAATACAACAATATTTTACTGGTTTTATTTTCGAGAAAACAAAAATCGATAGTACCGCAAGACTGATGCTGCTCTCTGCTGCGGAGATTTATTACCAGTGTCGATGTAAACTCTACTTTCGTTTTCCATCCACCTCAAAATTGACCAAAAATGTTTTTTTCCCCCAGGATTTTGGGCTAAAATCGGGGGTGCGCATTATACACGGGTTTGCATTATACATGGGTATCTACGGTATTATGGTTTTCGGCTGTTTAATTGTGGTTTCAATTTCAAGCTGATACTTTGTTTGTTTGCAGTTTGAATCGTCATTTGGTGTTTATAATTTGGTTGATCATATGAATTTGTGTGTTGATGGGACCTTTTGAGTTTTAGAGGTGCATAAATTTACATTCTGCTTTTTGGTTGTGAACTGTTTCAAGTGAATAATTTGTTCTGAGTTTGGAGACTGAGCACGAGTATTGAAATACTTGTGGTATTTTGTTCATCCTATAGTTCTGTGAAAAACCTTAGCAAATATAGATCTATTGTATGGAAAGAATGTGTTTGTTGTATATGTTTGGTTTACGTGTAAATAGAACATCAACAAACTGAAGTACAGGCGAAACTCGGTATCTCGAATTTCAAGGGACCGTGCTTTTTATTTCGAGATAACCGAAATTCGACTTGAAGATGTATATGGACGAAATGATGAAGAAAGTGGGTTTAGTTACGAAAAGGTTTAATAAAAGATAAAAACTGTTTCCTTGATGCCGTGTATATGCTGTTGGCACTTTACGCGTACACGATTCCGCACAGATTGAGCTTATCAGAGTTTTCAGTTTTTCGAAGAATGAAAAACATGATACTAACCTAAAATGTTTTCTAGTCAAGTTTCCTTTTGTACCAGACTTCTCTCCCGAAGGACTGACTGCATTTCGATCTGACATCTTGAACGATCGACGATTTCCCCCAAGAAGTTAATTTTTATACATTATCATCGCAATTACCTCTATTTAATCCGTAATAAAGATCCCAGCTGTTCAAACTAATTAATTCATTTGTTTAAATTAAAAAAATTTTTCATAAAGTCTCAAAAACAAATGACCGCTGATTAAAAAATCAAATGTTTACATCAAACAATTATCATTATGGCACGTGCAAACAAGTTTGACATCATGATTGACTTTGATTATCGCCGCACCTTTGACATGTTCGCATCAAGGCTTTCTGGTTAGGCAATAAACATGGACATGTGTGTTAAAAACCAACCATATTCACAATGAGATGTGTGAAGTTTTATCGCCTATTTTTTCTCACTTCGACTTACCGAGTTTACAATGCACTTGAATTTTATTGACGGGACTGAAAATCCCTCTTGACACATCCGGAGTCTCGGTAAGTCATTGACGTAATCGGAGTTAAATTACATTATATAAAGAAGGAAATTTGACTGGACTTGAAAATTTCATCGACTTAAGCGGAATTTTGAGGTAAGCGAGTTTGAGATATCGAGTTTCGATTCTATATACAGTAAAACACCGCTTGCTCGAGGTCGCAAGGGGATGAGCAAAATGCTTGAGTTATCCATGGTTTCGAGCGACCCAAACATAAGAAGGAAATTGTTCTACCAATATCAATTGTCATCGCGACCATTTGCAGATTAAACGGTGATGCGTAATAATAACATGCTTGTGACATTTAAAAAAAAACGTATTACAAACGTTATCTATGACAGACGTTTCAAAACGTAATTTGTAAATGGCACACGTGAAGAAACAACTAGGACTTTTTATTTTTATTTATCAACAAGTGCATATCAAAATTATCGTCTCAATTTTATGAAAAGGCTATATTATTTCTTTCACTTGCATGCAAACAACTGCTGATTAAAATACTAAGATCTCATGACAGTCTTCTCGATCCTGCAGAAAAGAAGATTTAAGTAATCAGTTACTCATCTATATCTGATCAATAAAACTTTTGTTCAACCTTTTATCAATAATAAATCTCATTATCAGATCAAATATACCGACAAACAAACATTTAGGATAGTAGCGGAATAGACCACGCAATTCTCACGGTGTGTGGAAAATTTTAATTAACCGATAAATTCTGACCACCGAAGGTGTGAAAAATTTTGACACCTCTGCTCGAGTTTGCAAGAAGCAACAAAGAGTAAATTAATACACAGGGACCAGATGTCATGCTCGAGCGATCGAGTTATCGATGCTCGACCCAGCCGTGGTAATTTCGCACAGAAAATAGAAGGAAATCAGCCGGGACCACATGAATTGCTCGAGCGAGCCCGGGTACTCAAGTCATCGATGCTCGAGCAAGCGGTGTTTCACTGTTATGTATATACCATGAAACAAGAGCTCGTACAACACGAAATACCCCCTTTGATGCATTCAGTAAATGCACAAGGAACAGAAATTATTTGGTCACTCTGCACTGGACGTTTGATGTACTGACCTCAAATCAATAATTATTGGTCATTTACCAGTCAAATGTGATCTTAGACAACCATTTTCTAGGTATCTGGCAATAAAAGTCCTACTGTTCTGGGTCAAAGTGACCTTGACATTTGACCTACTGACCTCAAAATCTGCTGATCATGATCAGCCTCCCTATTAAGTTTCCTGATCCTAGGTCAAAGCATTCTCAAGTTATTGTCCGGAAACGGTTTAACTGTTTTGAGTCATTGTCACCTTGACCTCAAAATCATTAAGGGTCATGATCAACCTCCCTATCAAGTTTCATGATCCTAGGCCCAAGCGTTCTCAAGTTATCATCTGGAAACTGTTTAACTATTCCGGGTCACTGCGACCTTGAACTTTGATTAACTGACCACAAAATCAATAAGGGGTCATCTGCTGGTCATGATCAACCTCCCTATTAAGTTTCATGATCCTTGGCCCAAACATTCTCAAGTTATTTCTGGAAACGGTTTAACTGTTCTCAAAATCACTACTGACCTCGAACAATACCTGCTTAGCTCAGTAGGGAGAGCGTTGGTCTACCGATCGCAGAGTCATGAGTTCGATCCGCGGACAGGGCATATGGTCTCCGTGATGATTTGATAAAGGACATTGTGTCTGAAATCATTCGTACTCCACCTCTGATAATTCATGCGGGGAAGTTGGCAGTTACTTGCGGAGAACAGGTTTGTACTGGTACAGAATCCAGGAACAGTGGTTAGGTTAATTGCCCGCTGTTCCATGACTGAAATTCTGTTGAACAAGAGCTGTCTCCGTAGGATGACACATGCCCCCGATGGCACTTTGAATGAATAGTTATGGCCGATGTTAGAGTTTAGGACCTTTGACTTACGGAGCTGGGTCTTGCGTGCGACACATCGTCTTACTGTGTCACACATTCATGCATAGTTATTTTAAAATCCATGCATGAATGACAAAGATATGGACCGGACATGCCCATATATGCACTATCATGAAAAATGATCTTTAACGTCTAAGTGTGACCTTGACCTTTGAGCTACGGACCTGGGTCTTGCGTGTGACACGTCGTCTTATTGTGGTACACATTCATGCATAGTTATTTGAAAATCCATCCATCGATGACAAAGATATGGACCGGACACGCCCATCAATGCACTATCCTTTAACGTCTAAGTGTGACCTTGACCTTTGAGCTACGGATCTGGGTCTTGCGCACTGCACGTCGTCTTACTGTGGTACACATTCATGCATAGTTATTTGAAAATCCATCCATCGATGACAAAGATATGGACCGGACACGCCCATCAATGCACTATCTTTTAACGTCTAAGTGTGACCTTGACCTTTGAGCTACGGACCTGGGTCTTGCGCACTGCACGTCGTCTTACTGTGGTACACATTCATGCATAGTTATTTGAAAATCCATCCATCGATGACAAAGATATGGACCGGACACGCCCATCAATGCACTATCCTTTAACGTCTAAGTGTGACCATGACCTTTGAGCTACGGACCTAAGTCTTGCGCACTGCACGTCGTCTTACTGTGGTACACATTCATGCCAAGTTATTTGAAAATCCATCCATCGATGACAAAGATATGGACCGGACACGAAAATTGCGGACAGACCGACAGACTGACAGACCGACAGACGGTTCAAAAACTATATGCCTCCCTTCGGGGGCATAAAAACGGCGTTAAACCCAAAACAAACAAACAACAAGAGCTGTCCCAGGAGACAGCGCGCTCGACTGTTTCGATGCTGGATAGTGAAACTGGGCACCTCTGAGGAAACTGGAGCTGTCATTGGAGAGTTAAATGACTCCAATGGTGGATGAAAATATTGCACAATAGCTTGAGTCTGTGTCAAAAATATCAAGTAATAAGAGAAGTAAATATAAAGTGTATCAAAACACTACATAACTATAATTCTAAGCAAAAAAGGGGCATAGTTCATAAAATATTGGTGCAGGAGTTATGCACCTTGTGTCATATGATGAGGGTGATGATGTGGAACAACTACTTCAAGTATGAATCAAATCAATTCAGTAATAACAGAGATAAATAAAGTGCATCATAACTTTAACCTGAAATTCTAAGTAAAAAGGGGGAAATATTCATGAAAAATTTGTGCCAAAGTTATGCACCTTGTGACATATGATGTGAGTAACAAGTATTATAAGTTTGAATCAAATTCATTCAGTAATAACAGAGATAGAGTGAAAGTGCATCAAAACTTTAACCTGAAATTCTAAGTAAAAAGGGGGAATAATTCATGAAAAATTTGTGCCAGAGTTATGCACCTTGTGTCATATGATGTGGGTGATGATGTTGAACAATTATTTTAAGTCTGAATCAAATCCATTCAATAATAACAGAGATAGAGTAAACGTGCAACAAAACTTTAACCTGAAAATCTAAGTGAAAAGGGGGGATAAATCATGAAATTTTGGTGCAAGCGTTATGACCCTTATGTCAAATGATATGGGCATACATGCCATAATTTTTCAGGACCTTTCCGGGATTCTGAGTTAAAATTTCCGGGATTTTTACTCTTTGTCCGGGACATACACCGTGACACTAGTATTCGTCTGTTTCATGCATAAATATCATAAAATTACATGCAGTTTCCGGAGATAAACATTGTTCCCTCGCTTAGGAATAATTTGCTGCAAATGTCGTCTAGCTTTCTAAGGGAGGTAAATAGGGTTATTCGCGTCTATAGTTCGGCACGTGAATTGGTTGCGTTCCCGAGGTGAACTGAATTAGTAGACTTGCTACATACGAAGAATTAACCTGGTCATCGTGATTTAGAATCCAGCTTATTTGGTATCATTTTAAAGCTAAAATGTTTATCTAATCATTAATAAAATGGAATCCTCAAAGGAATAAAATTAATCTTGTAGATAAAATCGATATAAAATTTCTTCCAATCAAGGCTACATGTAGCTTCACTGCCTACGTGCTAAAAACAACGAGATTTTCGGCTATTGTTCCTAATATTAAATTATCATAAAACTGCTATTGATTGCATAATTTTGTCAATTCATAATAAGAGTCTTCAAAATAGCTGACAGTAAATTAATCTGGGTCATCAAAAGATCGCGGGGCGCGTTCAATATATGAGTGTTGATCGGAGCTGGCTTAATCAACATGTGTCCCGCTCGAGGGCATGAAACTGATTATCGGATAATTAGGAATAAACAATGTGACACCGGGGACTGTTTATTGTGTTTTATTAATGTAAAATTCAACAATTTATAGACCAAAAAAACTAGATTTTTGGGGGTTATTTTTGTTTTCTGTATTTTTAATTTTCCGGGACATTTCAACATTCTCTGGGACAACGGGACGAGTATGTGATTTCTGGGACAATCCGGGATGTATGACATGTATGTGATATGGGTGATGATGAGGAATAACTATTTCAAGTTTGAATCAAATCCATCAAGTAATTACAGAGATATGATGAAAAAAGAGAAAGTGTAAAAAAAACTTTAACCAAGGTGGGGATGCGGAAAGATGCTGACGCCGGGTCGAGTAGGACAGCTCTCCTTATACTTTGTATAGTTGAGCTAAAAATCAAAATCAATAGGAGTCATCTGCTGGTCATGAGCAACCTCCCTTTCAACTTTCATGATACTAGGCCCTAGGGTATAATTTGAATAATCTTGGTAGAGGGTCACACAAGAACCATTTGTGTAAAATTATTCTAAAATCAGGCCAGCAGTTTCACAAAAGAAGATTTTTAAAATTTCCACTATATACATATAGGGAAAAGTGACCACCCCCTCTGCGGCCATGTTTTTTGACAAATCAAAACAATTTGAACAATCTTGGCAGAGGGTCACACAAGTACCTCTCGTGAAAAGTTATTTTAAAGGTCCATTACTAAGGGAAAGTGAGTTGGCAATTTTTTTCATAGCCAGTGCATAGACTTCTGCAAGACACTAAATAATGAAGATTGGCAGGTCAAAATTTACAGAAAGTCTTTGGAACTCAAAGAAATGTATGTGTATTATGTTGAAATTTCAATGAATCGACAGAATGACCCCCCAGGTCTTTTTAACTTTCTTCATACTTCATAGAAAAATAATTGTACATATACTGCGATTTATTTCGAATTTCTACATACCAACTTTCATTTTCCAACAAAATGAAATAGTTTCTGTGCTTTTTAAAAGAAATTAAAATGTTCACTTTCCTTAGTATTGGACCTTTAATATCGGGCTAGCAGTTTCACCAAGAAATTTTTTTTAATTTCCGCTATACACATACAGAGAAAATTGACCATGCCCCCTGGCAGCCATCTTTTTGACAAATCGGTATAATTTGAACAATCTTGGTAGAGAGTGACATAATGTCGTTTGAAGATAATTCTATTTTTAGCTCTGGCGGTCCCTATGTGCAATTAAGTGGAACTGTTTGAACAATTTTGGTAGAGGACAATCCAAGGAACATCTATGCCAAGTTTCATCAAAATCAATTCAGTGGTTTTGGAGGAGATGTCTTTTAAACACAATTGTTGACGACGGACGGATGCACTGGCAGCCATGTTTTTTGAAAAATCAGAAAAATTTGAACTAGAGCTGTCACAGGAGTGACGAATTATACCCCCACAATACAGCCTTGTCACACAAGTAAGCCAATGTCGAGGTTGACCTCAAAATCAACAGGGGTCATCTGCTGGTCATGATCAACCTCCCTATTAAGTTTCATGGTTCTAGGCTAAAGCGTTCTCAAGTTATTGTCCAGAAACAATTTAAATGTTCCAGATCACCTTACCTTGACCTTTGACCTACTGACCTCAAAATCAATAGGGGTCATCTGCATGTCATGACCAACCATTCTCAAGTTATCATCCAGAGACAGGTTTACTGTTCCGGGTAATTGTGACCTTGACCTTTGACCTAAAGTCGAACTTGACCTGTATTTTATGATGTTTCACTAATTTACCAAAATTTATGATCCTAGGTCTAAGCATTCTCAAGTTATCATCTGGAAACTGTTCAACTGTTCTGGTTCATTGTCACCTTGACCTTTGACCTATAACCTCAAAGTCAAACTTGAAGTACCCTGGCAGCCATGTTTTTTGACGGTTTAGGAGATATTGTTTGAAGATATTTCTATTTTTAGCTCTGGCAGCCCCTATGTGCAACCAAGCGGAACTGTTTGTACAACTTTGGTAGAGGACCATCCGAGGAAGATCCATGCCAAGTTTCATCAAAATCCGTTCAGTGGTTTTGGTAGAGATGTCTTTTAAACACAACTGTTGACAACGGACAGATGCACAATGGACAGAGCGTGATCACTACATCTCACCATGAGCACTTTGTGCTCAGGTGAGCTAAAAAGCTAAAGCTTTCAAAATCAAATATCTTGTAACAGAAGATGGATGAAACACTAGAACTGAAAATGTTTATTGTACTACTGAGTCAGCAAGCATTAGGCCAGAGTCTTTTAAATTTTTTGTTACTCGGATTTTGGGCAGAAAAATGTTGACAGAAGGGAAAAAAAATATAAAACAAGAGGGCCATGATGGCCCTATATTTCTCACCTGTTATCATTGCACTTGAGGCAAAAGAAGGTCCTCAGAAAAAATATCTAAGTCCAAAGGACAGGAACAACAAAGGGAAGAACTTAAACCAAAAAGAAAAAAAAAATTCTTACAAGGTACAGATGTGTCAAAATACACCTAAAAATTGGAGGTACCATCCATGTTGTACCGTAGAAAAGTGGTCTCGGTTTTTCCCTACGGCCAATAATAAAAAAGTTACTAAAAACAAGCTATTTATAGTAACGTAAAAGGGAAGTAATTAAAAACAATGATTGTAAGTTAACAAAAGAAGGATCTGCCAAATAAATCTGTTGACATAAATGAAATTTCAGATCAGTATCTTCATTAGTTACGGAGATATACCCATTTTAATTTGAAATAAAGGGAGGTAATTTGACATAAAATCAGTCCATAGTTATCTACCCTCATTGGCTCAGTCCAACTAATGACAATAATGAAATTTTAAATAAGTCCTATAAGTACTTACTGATATAAATCCATTTTGATTACAATCAGGGGAGGTAATCAGATATAAAATAACTCTGGAACCTACAAATGGATCTGATTTGTCATGGAATCCAAGAATTATTTTTGTTGAAGATATTTTGGAAGTTTGTATCAAATAAAACCATAAATGAAGTCTCTATATGGCTGCAAAAGCCAAAATAGCCAATTTTGGACCTTTAAGGGGCAATAACTCTGGAACCCATGAAGGAATCTGGCCAGTTCAAGAAAGGAAACAAAATCTTGTGGTGATACAAGTTTTGTGCAAGTTTGGTTAAAATCAAATCATAAATGAAGCTGCTATTGTGCAGACAAGGTCAAAATAGCTAATTTTGGCCCTTTCAGGGGCCATAACTCTGGAATCCATTATGGGATCTGGCCGGTTCAAGAAAGGAACCGAGATCTTATGGTGACACAAGTTTTGTGCAAGTTTGATTAAATTCAAATCATAAATGAAGCTGCTATTGTGCAGACAAGGTCAAAATAGCTAATTCTGGCCCTTTCAGGGGCCATAACTCTGGAACCCATGATGGAATCTGACCAGTTCAAGAAAGGAACCGAGATCTTATGGTGGTACAAGTTGTGTGCCAGTTTGGTAAAAATCAAATTATAAATAAAGCTGCTATTGTGCAGACAAGGTCAAAATAGCTAATTTTGGCCCTTTCAGGGGCCATAACTCTGGAACCTGTAATGGGATCTGGCCAGTTCAAGAAAGGAACCGAGATCTTATTGTGATACAAGTTGTGTGCAAGTTTGGTTAAAATAAAATCATAAATGAAACCATTATCGTGCAGACAAGAAATTGTTGACGCATGGATGGACGAGACGGACGGACTGACGACGGACGAAGGGTGATCACAAAAGCTCACCTTGTCACTATTTGACAGGTGAGCTAAAAAAGGCAGTAAAACAACAGACGGTAAGTGATCAAAAGCTTTATCAGATGACTCATTTGTTCGGCAGCACTTTGTTGCTCCTTGGGTCATCTCAATATACCTCTTCCCATGTCATATTTTATTTTCCAAATGCATGTCAAATTCACATCAATGTTGCCATTGTTATTTACATTTGGTTACATCTAGCATATATTTGCGACACCGTAAAGTTTTTCATGCTTTCATCTTCTTGGCCTTTACAGAACTTGTGTTTCATTGTTTAATTGTCGATATACCGGATTTCGCTTTTTCATCGCATATTGTAAATGTTTCAAAGATAATCTTAAATTTCACACAATTGTTTACATATGGAAGACGCTTTCATCTGAGAGGAAATCGCGCCTATATGCAGGTTTTTTTTTTATTCTATAGCAGAGGCCGAATATCGGCCTCGTCCCCCAGCCGAGGATTTCCCCCACAGCCAAGGATTTCCCCTACCGCAGTCGAAATTCCCCTTCGTCCGAAATTCCCCCCCCCCCCTCCAAAATCGTAAACAAAGCAATGGAGATTACTCCCAGCGATTTTCCCGACCGAATATCGGACCCGTTCACAATTGCAGACGGTCTTTCAAAATTTTCAATGGGTGTGAAAACCTTTAGAAATAGTAGAAAAATGTTACAAGAGCGTTCAGTGGACCCGAGGTTCCGGTTTTGACCAGCGAAAATCGATAAAAACTCTATCTGACTCGCACATAATATGCCGTGGGCGTCTGCTTGTCTCGCGGTAATACTCTTTGATGCGTAACGAGTTCGAAAGCTCTGCCCTTGTCAATCAAAATCCCAGTGAACTTCATACTGTTTGTCGACACCAGCGTAAGTATGACAGTAGGCGGAGCGTCGTATGTTAATTAGCTACTGACAGATGTCATTCACGCCACGCGCCGAGTGACACGTGGTTATCATCAGTATGTAATATAGATGATTGATAAACAATGCAGCGTCAGATTAGCGTGTTTGTACCTCTTGTTAATTAGCGGTAACAGCTTATGCTGTATTGTGTAATATGTGTTGTTAATTTAAAGTAATTATTTTATTTGCTTGATTCGATTAAATAAGCCAGTCGGCCGTTACGCAAATTTATTATCTTTGCCGAGGTATTTTGCTAGACCAAAATAAAATATAAATGTTTTAAGTAATCAGATATTATAAGTATGGAATAGTTCTGAAAAAAGATGAAATTTTATCAAGAATTTTTAATGTTTGCTTTCGTTTTTTTCATATTTGTCACACGTTTTCGCGATCGTGATTTTCGGACTTTCTTATCCTTTCTTAAAAGATTTTCTAGTACAATTGAAATAAAAAGCCAACAAAAGTATGCATTTAATAATAATATGATGACTCTTGCAAAAGCAACTCTTATTTTAAAGCATATTTTTGTGAATAAAAGCATGTGACCTTTAAATATTCAATGATTTGAGCATTTCAACTCTCCCCACCCACCTTGTTACAATGATAAGTGAACATTAGTGCAAGTCCATCTATTGCTAAGTGACAGTGTGTATAGTTGCTAAAAGTTGCAAGAATATGTAATAAAAACATAGTTTAAAGTGTTTATTATGCATAATTGTAAATTCCCCCCTGAGTGAAAAAATCCCCCAAAACTGCTCGTCGCGGGCTATTTTCTTCCCCCAATGACAGGCTGGGGCCTCTTCCCCCAGTCGTAAAAAAAACCCCTGATATGACACTGACAGCTAATACACTGACAGCTAATACACTGACAAATATTGGAGTTGTCATCATCAGAACTCGGCATAACATCAATCATTGTTCTTAAAATTTTTTGAAATTTTTAAAATTTCATTTTTTTTGAAAATGACAGAAAATAGGGCAGGAGGGTCTGAGTAACAAAAAATCAACAAACTCTGGCCTCAAGAGTAAAATGATGATGACAATGATGAAACTACTGTCCAAAAGCTGTTTCTGGAGCTTCCAACACTTACAAAAGTATAATGCAGCATTTAGAAGACAAGGTACAGGTCCTAATAAGCTGTCTAGTTGCCAATGCGCAAACTAAACATTGCTATGTTTACATACAGAATATTACACACAGAATTATTGTTTATCTGCAAAGTGCTAGACTGCATCATGCAGGAAGTGTAACTGTGTTCATGTGTAATTATTTACAAGTTCATACACGGCAGCAAGCAGGAACTGTAATTGTTTGTTTGTAGCTACTGCAGCAAGCACTTCACATGTCAGTAATGACTGCAAGTCCGGCAGCAATGATCTAGGATCCCAACCTGAAAGGAAAAGTAGTCTCAACATGAAGAATGTAAGTTTATTTAAAAACTACCAAAATGAATATTTTCTGTGTAATAACCACTAGTCATTTTAAACTTAAGTGTTAATCAGGGTGTACAAGTCCTTTCTGATATTGACGCCAAAGGATGGGATATGGTAAGACCTACAAAGAGCTGTCCCTAAGACAGCGTGCTCCACTATTCAGAGATTTGACATTAAAATGAATTCATGTCTAAATAAGAGACCTCTACTTACATACAAAAGATATGTCTAAAAACAAAACTTTCAAAAAAATCTAACATGAAAAAAAGTAGAATTTATTTTATTTATTTATTTATTTGGGTTTTACGGCGCACCAACACAGTATAGGTTATATGGCGCCAAACAGGACTACAAATTTTGGTTTCACATCTTATTTACATCGAAATAAAAACATGAGGTATGGAATCAAAATTTGCATACCTGCTGGAATCACAGAGTTACAGCAAAACCAAGTGTTAAGACCCTATTAGTCGCCTCTTATGGTCATGCAAGAGTAAGGCAGTGGTTCCAATTCTTTTCATACATAGATCATCCCAGAACCACATGGGGCTCTAAGTATAACAACTTGATGACCTTGGCCTTGGCTATAATGGGCCCAGCCCCAGCACATACTTTGTTTGTATGCTGGACAATGTTTAAGTGAAGTTTCAGTAAGATATAGGCAATAGTAACAAAGATATGACAGGAAAACAAAGGTTGTCGAAAACATTAACCTTAAAAATAACAATAATAAGTATAACACCTTGGTGACCCTGACCTTGGGTATAATGGGCTCAGCCCCTACACACACTTTGTTTCTATACTGGACAATGTTTATGTGAAGTAACAATAAGATATAAGCAATAGTAACAAAGTTATGACAGAAAAACAAGGGTTGACGAAAAACTTTAACCTTAAAAATAGCCTAAGTATAACACCTTGGTGACCTTGACCTAGGGTATAATGGCCTTGCATACTGGACAATGTTTATGTGAAGTAACAATAAGATATAAGCAATAGTAACAAAGTTAAGCCAGAAAAACTTTAACCTTAAAAACTAGAAATGTGTCCATGGGACACAGATGCCCCCACTACATGACATTAGTCAGGGGCCAGAACTCCTACAATACTGAATGAATCCGGATGCGAAACCCCAGGTGCACAACTACACATGCTGACCAACATTCCTGTAAACTTTGGTGATTCTAGGTCAAATACTTTTGGGGCTATGCGCGACACAACATTAAAATGACCAATTTTTTACTAAGTCAGGGGCCATAACTCCTACATGACTGGATGAATCCGGACGCGAAACCCCAGGTGCACAACTACACATGCTGACCAACATGCCTGTAAAGTTTTGTGACTCTAGGTCATATACTTTTGGAGCTAGGCACGACACAACATTAAAATGACCAATTTTTACAAAGTCAGGGGCCATAACTTCTACATGACTGCATGAATCCGGACGTGAAACCCCAGGTGCACAACTACACATGATGACCAACATTCCTGTAAACTTTGGTGATTCTAGGTCAAATACTTTTGGAGCTATGCGCGACACAACATTAAAATAACCAATTTTTTACTAAGTCAGGGGCCATAACTCCTACATGTCTGGATGAATCCGGACGCGAAACCCCAGGTGCACAACTACACATGCTGACCAACATGCCTGTAAAGTTTTGTGACTCTAGGTCATATACTTTTGGAGCTAGGCACGACACAACATTAAAATGACCAATTTTTACAAAGTCAGGGGCCATAACTTCTACATGACTGAATGAATCCGGACGCGAAACCCCAGGTGCATAACTACACATGCTGACCAACATTCATGTAAAGTTTTGTGACTCTACGTCAAATACTTTCAGAGCTACGCGCGACACAACATTTTCGGAAGGACGGACAGACGGACGGACGGACAAGAGCAAATCTATATGCCCCCCCCCAAAGTGGGGGCATAATAACCTAAGTATAACAACTTGGTGACCTTGACCTTGGGTATAATGGGCTCAGCCCCTATACATACTTTGTTTGTATACTGGACAATGTTTATGTGAAGTTACAGTAAGATATAAGCAATAGTAACAAAGATATGACAGAAAAACTTTAACCAAGAAAGGTCACGCCGATGCCGAAGCCGGGGCGAGCAGAATAGCCCCCCCTATTCTCCGAATAGTGGAGCTAAAAACAAAGTCCCATAACTGTGCAGATTTTTTTTTCTGAAAGAACCTAACATGCACCATGCACAACTAGGGTTACTACTGATCACTTGTGTGAAGTTTCATTAAATTGTGTGCATGGGTTCAGGAGATTTAGTGTGCACAAAACTGCATATGCAGACTCTATGTATATAGTAAAGTAACAAAAAAACAATGTCCCGTAACTCTGAAAGAACCTAACATGCACCATGCACAACACTACTGTTGTTACTGATCACTTGTATGAAGTTTCATTAAATTGTGTCAAGGGGATGAGGAGAGATGGTGCGCACAGACAGACAACTTGAAACCAGTATACACCCCCTTACAACTTCATTGTTCGGGGGGTACAATCAGAGATTTTTCTCAGGATTTTGATGAGCCTCTGATGGATGAGAGTGAGCTAAAAAGGCATCTGTTCATAACTAAGATAAGAGAAGGGGCAATTTTTGTGGATGCCCTCTATTACAGGAGTTGATTCCAAAACATGTTTTGTTGCAAGGGCATAAATCTGGTATATGCTATTTGACAGATAAAATAGCTTTCATTAGCAGCACATTTCTCCCCATACTGCTTCATCCTAACATATCTGAGATTCAAATGCTCATTAAGTTGTGAAACAAGAGCTGACTTTTCTCGGTGCTTGACTCTGAATTAGAGCTTTACCAGTAAAAGAGGCTTAACTCTGTCAAAATAGCCTTTGATAGTAAATAACTTTTCTAAGTTTCAAGTCAATAGCTTTGAAAGTAACAGAGATATTTGATTTTATCAAAATTTTTAACTATGGCGACGCTGACGTTGACACTGGGGCAAGTGCAATAGCTCTACAGTTTCTTCGAAAAGTCGAGCTAAAAATAAGGTCCCCACAAAATTTGTTTAAATGTGAAACTTGAGATAAACATACCAT
Source organism: Mercenaria mercenaria (assembly GCF_021730395.1). NCBI lineage: Eukaryota > Metazoa > Mollusca > Bivalvia > Venerida > Veneridae > Mercenaria > Mercenaria mercenaria. The sequence continues at coordinate 61,678,995 of NC_069361.1, read as the reverse complement.
CAGTAACTGCTAGTGAAACTTGAGATAAACATACCATCAGTAACTGCTAGTGAAACCCGAGATAAACATACCATCAGTAACTGCTAGTGAAACTCGAGATAAACATACCATCAGTAACTGCTAGTGAAACTCGAGATAAACATACCATCAGTAACTGCTAGTGAAACTCGAGATTAACATACCATCAGTAACTGCTAGTGAAACTCGAGATAAACATACCATCAGTAACTGCTAGTGAAACTCGAGATAAACATACCATCAGTAACTGCTAGTGAAACTTGAGATAAACATACCATCAGTAACTGCTAGTGAAACTGTCTTAAAGAATATGGTATCTCTAACACTGTCTACAGGATCTCCTGTTGGTGTGTGTGTCCAGCTGCAATACACAAACAAGTCATGTTTCATTCATACTTTTCAGATAACAAGAGGGTCATAATGGCCCTATATCACTCACAGTTTTGGTAGATGAAACGGCAAAAATGTCTGTGAAATTACTTTGAAATTGTGCCAATGTTTTCAGGTAAGAATCTTTTAAAAGTTTATACTGAGTAAATGCAGGTAAGGTTTATGTGTTGCTGGGGGTAAGACATGATGTGATATGACAATATCAAACAAGAAGATTTTGAAAGTTTCCTATATATACATATGGGGTAACAAACATTTTGGTAAAATATTTTAAAATTGGGCCTGCTGTTTCTGACAAGCTTTTTAAAGTTTCCAATATACAAATAGGGAAAAAGGGACCATGCCCCCTAGCTGCCATGTTTTTTGACGTATCAAAATAATTTGTTCAATCTTGCTAAAGGGTCACACAATGCTCATTTGTGCTAAATTATTTTAAAATAAGGCCAGCAGTTTCATACAAATCTGTTTCCTAAAGTTTCTACTATATGCATATAGGGAAAAGAGACCATGCCCTCTGGAGGCCATGTTTTTTGACAGATCAGAATAATTTGAACAATCTTGGAATTATTTTGAAATTTGGCCAGCAGTTTTTATAAGAAGAGGGGTACATTAGGACCGTTTGTGTGAAATTATTTCAAAATCAGACTAGCAGTTTAGGAGGAGATGTCATTTGAAAATTTTTCTACTTTTAGCTCTGACAGCCCCAATGAGACACCAAGTGAAACTGTTGGGAACATCCAGGCAAAGTTTATCAATTTCCACCAAATGATTTCAGATGAGATGCTGTTTGAAGAAAAGTGTGGATGGACAGACGGACGGTGAGCAATCACAATAGCTCATCCAACGTGCTCAAGTGAGCTAACAAGAGCTGTCACACTAGACTATTTCCATGCTGGATAGTGAAATAGGGCACATCTGAGCAAGCTGAAGCTGTCACTGGAGTACTTATGACTCCAATATTAATGTAGATATTGGACAATAGCTTCAGTCTGTGTTAAAAGTATTAAGTAACAAGCAAATTTGATGAATTGGTATCCCCTGACAAATGGGTTAGTGTTTAGGAAAAGCAAAGAAATATTTTTTTTTGTTTTGTTTTGTTTTGGGTTTAACGCCGTTTTTCAACAGTATTTCAGTCATGTAACGGCGGGCAGTTAACCTAACCAGTGTTCCTGGGTTCTGTACCAGTACAAACCTGTTCTCCGCAAGTAACTGCCAACTTCCCCACATGAATGATCAGAGGTGGAGGACTAATGATTTCAGACACAATGTCGTTTATCAAATAGTCACGGAGAACATACGCCCCGCCCGAGGATCGAACTCGCGACCCCGCGATCCGTAGACCAACGCTCTTACCTACTGAGCTAAGCGGGCGGGCTACAAAGAAATATATCCGGCAAAAAGTTAAGGATGTTACTCAGAAGCAAATGGTTTTATTATATTTGAACTTAAAAGAACAGAAGTTCTTAAGAGAGCACAATCAAGTAAGAAATCTGGAACGTGGGTGGTGATGGGGGTTAACAACTTCACATGTTGATAAATATTCAGGGATGGTTTGAAAAATTAAAATAAGAGTGCCAGACTGTCACAAAATACGCCTGTCTAAATATTCAGTTACGTATCATAAAGGTAATAATGTTGATGTTGTATGCCTCGTTAACCCAAACAAGAGGGTCATGATGACCCTGGATCGCTCACCTGAGTAATATGAGCTACATTTTTCAAATGTCAAACTGATGCTAAAATATTAAGGAAGTAGGTCAGTAGATCACAGTCATGGTCAATGAAAGTCAGTTTTAAGATTGGCGTGCAAAAAACGCAAAGAATCGGGAAATTCAAAGGAGGGAACGTCCGATTCAGACGACTGGCAGGTCAATAAGAGAGATAATGTGGAACATCTATTTTAATTTGAATCAAATTCATTGGGTAATAACAGAGATAAAGTGAAAGTGTATCAAAACTTTAACCTGAAATTTCAAGTAAAAAAGGGGGATAATTCATAAAATATTGGTGCCAAAGTTATGAACCTTGTGTCAAATGATATGGTTGATGATGTGGAACACCTGTTTTAAGTTAAATGAGATAGCGTGAAAGTGCACCAAAACTTTAACCTGAAATTTTAAATAAAAAGTGGGGATAATTCATGAAATATTGGTGTGAGAGTTACAGCTCTTGTGTTATATGATGTGTGTGATGATGTGGACCAACTAGTTTAAGCTTGAATCAAATCCTTTCTACTATAACAGAGATTTAGTGAAAATAAATCAAAATTAACCTTAAATTCTAAGTACAAGAAGGCCAAGATGGCGCTTAGTTGCTAAGTAACACACAATAACAGTGTAAACATGTTTTACCTAATGATTTCATGGAGACAAATATTCTGACAAATTTTCATTAAGATTGGACCAAAAAACATGGCCTTTTGAGTGTAAACAAGCTTATTCTTTGATTTGACCTTGTGACCTAGTTTTTGACCCTACATGACCCAGATAAAAATTTATACGATATTTCATGCACACAAACATTCTGACCAAGTTTCATGCACATCAAATGAACAAGAGTGTTAATAAGCTTTCCCTTTGATTTGAATGGGTGACCTAGTTTTTGACCCTATATGACCCAGTTTCACACTTAGCCTAAGAATCATCAAGATAAACATTCTGACCAAGTTTCATGAAAATAGGGTCATAAATGTGGCCTCAAGAGTGTTAACAAGCTTTTCCTGATTTGACTGGTTGGTCTAGTTTTTGACCCCATATGACCCAGTTTCGAAACTGGCTTAGAAATCATCAAGATAAACATTCTGACCAAGTTTCATGACGATAGGGTTATAAATGTGGCCTCTAGGTTGTTTACAAGCTTTTCCTTTAATTTGACCTGATGATCTAGTTTCAATCCAGGCCTAGAAATCATCAAGATAATAATTCTTTGCAAGTTTGTATCAAATCAAAGCATAAATGAAACTTCTATATGGCTGAAAGGGCCAAACTAGAAAATTCTGCACCTTTCAGGGGCAGTAACTCCAGAACCTATGAAGGAATCTGGCAGGTTTTCGAAAGGAATTGAGATCTTATTGTGACTTAAACTGTGTATAAGTGTGGTTAAAATCAAATAAAAAATGTCACTTCTATGGTGTTCACAAGGTAAAAATTAACAAATTTTGTCTCTTTTATAGGTCAATCAGGGGCCGTAAATATGGAACCTATGATTGGATCTGACAGATTCATCAAGGAATCCAAGATTTATTGTTGTTGAAGATATTTTGCAAATTTGTATCAAATCAAACCATACATGAAGTCTCTATATGGCTGCAAAAGCCAAAATAGCAAATTTTGGCCCTTTAAGGGGCCATAACTCTGGAACCCATGATGGGATCTGGCCAGTTTTCAAAAGGAACCGAGATATTATGCCAATACAAGTTGTGTGCAAGTTTGATTACAGTTGATTGCAAAATGTGGTCTCTATAGTGTTCACAAGCCAAAAATAGCAAATTTTGGCCCTTTATGGGGCCATAACTCTGGAACCCATTAAGGGACCTCGCCAGTTTTCAAAAGGAACCGAGATATTATGCCAATACAAGTTGTGTGCAAGTTTGATTAAAATTGATTGCAAAATGTGGTCTCTATTGTGTTCACAAAAAATTGTGAACGAACGACGGACAAAATTGCGATCACAAAAGCTCACTCTGTCACTGTGTGACAGGTGAGCTAACAAGAGCTGTCCGTAAGACAACGCGCTCGACTTTTCTCAGTGCTTGACTCTGAATAAGAGCTTTGCAAGTAAAAAAAAATCCAAGTTAAAAAGGGACATAACTCTGTCAAAATTCAAATCAGAGTTATGGGAATTGTGTCTCCTGGTGTAGACTTTGATAGTAACTAACTGTTTTGAGTATCAAGTCAAAAGCTTTAATAGTAACAGAGATATTTGACTTTATCAAAAATTATAACAAAAAAAATCTAAGTTAAAAAGGGGCATAATTCTGTCAAAATTAAAATCAGAGTTATGGGTATTGTTCCTCCTGGTGTAGAGTTTGATGGTAAATAAGTATTTTAAGTTTCAAACCAAAATTTTGATAGTAACAGAGATATTTGACTTCATCAAAAACTTTAACCAAAATTCTAAGTTAAAAGGGGGCATAATTCTGTCAAAATTCAAAACAGAGTTATGGGGATTGTTTCTCCTGGTGTAGACTTTGATAGTTAATAATTATTTTAAGTTTCAAGTCAGTAGGTTTGATAGTAATAGAGATATTTGACTTTATCAAAAACTTTAACCAACGGTGATGGCGACGCCGGGGCGAGTGCAATAGCTCTACTTTTTCTTTGAAAAGTCGAGCTTAAAAAGGGGGCATAATTCATGAAAATTTGGTGCCAGAGTTATGGACCTTGTGTCATATGATGTGGGTGATGATGTGGAACAATTTTTTAAAGTTTGAATCAAATCCATTTACCAAGGCTTTAACCTGAAATTTTAAGTAAAAAATTAATGAAATATTGATGCGATGCTGTATGATGTGGGTGATAATGAACTATTTTAAGTTTGAAACAAATCCATCAAGTAACTAGAAGATGCTTTTGTAAAAAAGCGAATGTCTCCCCCAATGCATAGTCATACAGGCAATAAGTCGATAGGGGACAAGTCAAAGAGACATTGATGGTTGGCTGCAAGGGATCATCTACCTGGCATGTCCAATCATCCCGCTAAGTTTAAACATTCTAGGCCTAGTGGTTCTCAAATAACTGTTACGCCTCCTGTGACCTTGACCTTTGACTAAATGACCCCAAAATCAATAGAGGTCATCTACTCTGCATGTCCAATTACCCTATTAAGTTTCAACATTCTGGGTCAAGTGGTTCTCAAGTTATTGATTGGAAACAGTTTTCTATGTTCAGCCCCCTGTGACCTTGACCTTTGATGGAGTGATCCCAAAAACAATAGGGGCCATGCATCTATTCTGTAAGTCCTATCACCCCATGAAGTTTGAAGGTTCTAGGTCAAATGGTTCCCAAGTTATTGACCAGAAATGGATTTCCATTTTCTGTCCGCTGTAACCTTGACCTTTAATAGACTGACCCCAAAATCAATAGAGGTCATCTACTCTGTACGTCCAATCATCCTATGAAGTTTCAACATTCTGAGTCAAGTGGTTCTCAAGTTCCGGTCTGGAAATGGTTTTACATGACCAGGTCCCTGTGACCTTGACCTTTAATAGAGTGAACCAAAAATCAATAGGGGTCATCTACTCTGCGTGTTTAATCATCCTATGAAGTTTCAACTTAGTTTCAACATTCTGGGTCAAGTGGTTCTCAAGTTACTGACCAGAAACGGTGTTCAGGCTCCTGTGACCTTGACCTTTAATAGAGTGACCCTAAAATCAATAGGGGCCATCTACTTTGCATGACCAATCATCCTATGAAGTTTCAACATTCTGGGTCAAGTGGTTCTCAAGTTATTGATCAGAAATGGTTTTCAATGTTCAGGCCCCTGTGACCTTGACCTTTGCTGGAGTGACCCCAAAAACAATAGGGGTCGTCTACTCCAGCAGCCTTACCACCCTATGAACATTGAAGGTTCTAGGTCAAATGGTTCTCCAGTTACTGATAGGAAATGAAGTGTGACGTACGGACAGACAGGGCAAAAACAATAGGGGGGAGACATTATTACAGAGATAAAAGGAAAGTACATCAAAACTTTAACCAAGGTGTGGATGCAGAATGACGCTGACTCCGATGCCAGATCGAGTAGGACAGCTCTTCATACTTGGTATAGTCAAGCTAAAACTCAGTCATATTACTATCAGTCTGCAAAACTAAAAGGGTGGTAATAAAATTTTCTTGAATATTAACAACATCTAGTATTTTCTGATGTAAATTTCAGCTATTTTGACATCATTTGCTTTCAAGTCTTTGTAAAACTGAATCATTGAATGGTAGCTGTGGACTTGCAATCAGGAATTCAAAAGGTATACTTACATTGCTTTGTCTCTAAGAATGGCTTTACACCATATACTGTTTCTTACAGTTTCATAATCGATGGCTGGATCCTCCTGTTGGACAAAAAGTGTACTAATATTTAATATGGCTTGCTTTATAACATAAAATGAACAACGCTTAGGTGCAACGCTATACATTTTTTTTGATATAAACTATTTCCACCATGATTCTAAGTCTAAAAAGAGACCATGATTCTTGCAATTGCTCACGGATACATGACCCGTTTGACTGAGTATGACGTCGTTTTTTTGATGTAATTTGCATAGTAACCTAGATTTGAGTCTCATGTGAACAGTTTGAACTTAAGACCTAGATATCAATAAAATATTCTGAACCAAGCTTTCATGAAAGATCCATTGAAGTATGGCTCTTGAGAGGTCACAGTTATTTACAGTGTTTGCACCAATGACCTGGTTTAGAAAGGCCCAACTAAATGACCATTGAACTGACTAATTTCTAATCCAAAGGGAACATTCTGAAAATTTTATGAGATCTCATGTACAAAGTAGGCTCTAAGAGGTCACAAGTGTTTCATTTTTAAAGCTAATACCTGATTGTTTGGAGAAAAGTACCACTAAACTTACCGAATGACAAGATATTCATCCAAAAGGGGATACATTCTGACAAATGCATGGAGATTTCTTGAATATAAGGTCTCTAGAGGTAAAAAGTTTTCCTAAGTTTTAAGATAATTGATAGTTTAGACGAAATGTTTACCACTATCGTAACATGACCTGATATTCTAAGTACATACAGGACCATTTCTTGAAAAAGCAAATAGTATGGCTGCTAAGAGGGTCACTAAGGTAAGTTTCAATTTAAAAGCAATAGCTTTGTTTTGGAGCAACGTGACCTACATTTCGAACGCACCAGATATCACAAGAGTGAATCTGAACTAATTTTATATTCCAAAAAATATGAGCTATAACAAAGGTCAACAAAGTATACTTTTTGATTAAAAGCTTTAGCCAGCCATTAAAAAAGTGACATGTTTCGGATTGTACCTGTTCCCAAGATGAAACCGCTATTTATGAAATCCTATTATGTCGTCCGTTTTTTCTATTTTTAGACATACTGACCTAGTTTTTGACTCATGTGACCCATTTCAACATGACCTAGATATCAATAAAACATTATGACCAAGTTTCATGAAGATCCATTGAAAATATGGCCTCTGAGAGGTCACAAGTTTTTCTATTTTGACCTAATGACCTAGTTTTGAACGCACTGACCCAGTTTCGAACTTTACCTAGATATCATCAAGGGAACATTCTGACCAATTTTCATGAAGATCCGTGAAAATATGGCCTCTAGAGAGGTCACAAGGTTTTTTATTTATTAGACCTAATGACCTAGTTTTGACACACGTCATCCACTTTCGAACTGACCAGATATCATCAAGGTGAACATTCTGACTAATTTTCATGAAGATCCATTGAAAAATATGGTCTCTAGAGAGGTCACAAGGTTTTTCTATTTTTAGACCTATGACCTAGTTTTTGACGCAGTGACCCACGTTCGAACTTGACCTAGATATCATCAAAGTAATATTCAGACCAACTTTCATGAAGATCCATGGAAAAATTGGCCTCTAGAGAGGTCACAAGGTTTTTCTATTTTTAGACCCAATGACCTAGTTTTGGACCGCACGTGACCCAGTTTCGAACTTGACCTAGATATCATCAAGGTGAACTTTCTGACTAATTTTCATGACGATCCATTGAAAAATATGGCCTCTAGAGAGGTCACAAAGTTTTTCTATTTTTAGACCTACTGACCTAGTTTTTAAAAGAATGTGACCCAGTTTCGGATTTGACCTAGATATCATCAAGATGAACATTCTGACTAATTTTCATGAATATCCATATAAAAATATGGCCTCTAGGGAGGTCACAAGGTTTTTCTATTTTTAGACCTACTGACCTAGTTTTTGACCGCATGTGACCCACTTTCAAACATGGCCTAGATATCATCAAGATGAACATTATGACCAATTTTCATGAAGATCCATTGAAAAATATGGCCTCAAGGGAGGTCACAAGTTTTTCTATTTTTAGACCTACTGACCTAGTTTTTGACCCCACGTGACCCAGTTTCGAACTTTACCTAGATATCATCAAGCGGAACATTCTGACCAAATTTCATAAAGATCCCGTGAAAAATATGGCCTCTAGAGAGGTCACAAGGTTTTTTTTTATTATTTGACCTACTGACCTAGTTGTTGATAGCACGTGATCCAGTTTCGAACCTGACCTAGATATCATCAAGGAGAACATTCTGACTAATTTTCATGAAGATCCATTAAAAATATGGCCTCTAGGGAGGTCACAAGGTTTTTCTATTTTTAGACCTACTGACCTAATTTTTGATCGCACGTGACCCAGTTTTGAACTTGACCTAGATATCATCAAGACGAACATTCAGACCAACTTTCATACAGATCCCATGAAAAATATTGCCTCTAGAGAGGTCACAATGTTTTTCTATTATTTGACCTACTGACCTATTTTTTGATGGCACGTGACCCAGTTTCGAACCATAATGGAATTTGGCCAGTTCAAGAAAGGAACCAAGATCTTATGGTGATACAAGTTGTGTGCAAGTTTGGTTAAATACAAATCAAAAACTAGAAAATGCTTTTGTAAAAAAGCGCATGTCTCCCCCAAAGCAAAGTCCTATAGGCAAGAAGTCAATAGGGGTCAGGAGCGAAAGTCAAATAGACACTGATGGTTGGCTGCAATAGGGATCATCTACTTGGCATGTCCAGTCATCCCGCTAAATTTCAACACTCTTGGCCTAGTGGTTCTCAAGTCACTGTTCTGGTTCCTGTGACCTTGACCTTTGATCAAGTGACCTCAAAATAAATAGGGGTCATCTACTCTGCATGTCCAATCATCCTATTAAGTTTCAACATTGTAGGTCAAGTGGTTCTCAAGTTATTTCCAAAAAATGATTTTACATGAACAGGCCACTGTGACCTTGACCTTTAATAGACTGACCCCAAAATCAATAGGGGTCATCTACTCTGCATGTTCAATCATCCTATGAAGTTTCAACATTCTGGGTCAAGTGGTTCTCAAGTTATTGATCGGAACTGGTTATCAATGTTCAGGCCTCTGTGACCTTGACCTTTAACGGAGTGACCCCAAAAACAATAGGGGTCATTTACTCTGCATGAACAATCATCCTATGAAGTTTCAACATTCTGGGTCGAGAGGTTCTCAAGTTATTGATTGGAAATGGTTTTCCATGTTCAGGCCCCTGTGGCCTTGACCTTTAACAGAGTGACCCTAAAATCGTTAGGGGTCATCTACTCTGCATGACAAATCATCATATGAAGTTTCATCATTCTGGGTCAAGTGGTTCTCAACTTACTGACCGGAAATGGTTTTCAATGTTCAGGCCCCTGTGACCTTGACCTTTCACAGAGTGACCCCAAAATCATTAGGGGTCATCTACTCTGCATGAGCAATCATCCTATTAAGTTTCAACATTCTGGGTCAAGTGGTTCTCAAGTTACTGACCGGAAATGGTTTTCAATGTTCAGGCCCCTGTGACCTTGACCTTTAATGGAGTGACCCCAAAGTCGATAGGGGTCATCTACTTTGCATGTACAATTATCCTATGAAGTTTCAACATTCTGGGTCAAGTGGTTCTCTAGTTATTGATCGGAAATGGTTTTCCATGTTCAGGCCCCTGTGACCTTGACCTTTGATGGAGTGACCCCAAAATCAATAGGGGTCATCTACTCTTCATGACCAATCATCCTATGAAGTTTCAACATTCTGGGTCAAGTGGTTCTCTAGTTATTAATTGGAAATGGTTTTCAATGTTCAGGCCCCTGTGTCCTTGACCTTTGACGGAGTGACCCCAAAATCAATAGGGGTCATCTACTCTTCATGACCAATCATCCTATGACATTTCAACATTCTGGGTCAAGTGGTTCTCTAGTTATTGATTGGAAATGGTTTTCAATGTTCAGGCCCCTGTGACCTTGACCTTTGACAGAGTGACCCCAAAAACAATAGGGGTCGTCTACTCCAGCAGCCCTACAACCCTATGAAGTTTGAAGGTTCTAGGTCAAATGGTTCTCCAGTTATTTGCTCGGAAATGAAGTGTGACGTACGGACGGACGGAAAGGGCAAAAACAATAATGAAGCCGCTATTGTGCAGACAAGGTCAAAATAGCTAATTCTGGCCCTTTCAGGGGCCATAACTCTGGAACCCATGAGGGAAGCTGGCCAGTTCAAGAAAGGAACCAAGATCTTATGGTGTTACAAGTTGTGTGCAAGTTTGGTTAAATTCAAATCATAAATGAAGCCGCTATTGTGCAGACAAGGTCAAAATAGCTAATTCTGGCCCTTTCAGGGGCCATAACTCTGGAACCCATGAGGGAAGCTGGCCAGTTCAAGAAAGGAACCGAGATCTTACGGTGATACAAGTTGTGCGCAAGTTTGGTAAAAATCAAATCATAAATGAAGTTGCTATTGTGCAGACAAGGTCAAAATAGCTAATTTTGGCCCTTCAGGGGCCATAACTCTGGAACCCATAATGGGATCTGACCAGTTCAAGAAAGGAACCAAGACCTTTTGGTGATACAAGTTGTGTGCAAGTTTGGTTAAATTCAAATAAAAAATGAAGCCGCTATTGTGCAGACAAGGTCAAAATAGCTAATTCTGGCCCTTTCAGGGGCCATAACTCTGGAACCCATGAGGGAAGCTGGCCAGTTCAAGAAAGGAACCAAGATCTTACGGTGTTACAAGTTGTGTGCAAGTCTGGTTAAATTCAAATCAAAAATGAAGCCGCTATTGTGCAGACAAGGTCAAAATAGCTAATTCTGGCCCTTTCAGGGGCCATAACTCTGGAACTCACGAGGGAAGCTGGCCAGTTCAAGAAAGGAACCGAGATCTTACGGTGATACAAGTTGTGCGCAAGTTTGGTAAAAATCAAATCATAAATGAAGTTGCTATTGTGCAGACAAGGTCAAAATAGCTAATTTTGGCCCTTCAGGGGCCATAACTCTGGAACCCATAATTGGATCTGGCCAGTTCAAGAAAGGAACCAAGACCTTATGGTGATACAAGTTGTGTGCAAGTTTGTTAAAAATAAAGTCATAAATGAAACCAATATCGTGCAGACAAGAAATTGTTGAAGGATAGACGCACGGACTGATGACGGATGAAGGGTGATCACAAAAGCTCACCTTGTCACTATGTGACAGGTGAGCTAAAAAAACCCAAGCAAAATTTATTTACATAACAATGGTTTCATACAGTTTCTTCTTGTCTTATTGTGCAGACAAAAATTGTTGATGCAAAAAAATAGCAAATTCTGGCCCTTTACGGGGCAATAACTCTAGAACCCATGATGGGATCTGGCCAGTTTTCGAAAGGAACTGAGATATCATGCCAATACAAGTTTTGTATAAGTTTGATAAAAATTGCTTGCAAAATGTGGTCTCTATCTTGTTCACAAGAAATTGTGGACGGACGGACGACAGGTGATCACAAAAGCTCACCCTACTATGTGACAGGTGAGCTAACAAGAGCACCGCCTTGCGGGTGCTGACGCTAATCTGATTTTTTTTGTATAATAGAAATATTGTCCTACCCATGATTTTCTAAGTCTAAAAAGGGCCATCATTCTTGCAAAAAGCAGGATAGAGTTATGTTTCTTGATGTACAGTGTCCACTTATGATTGTGAAAATCTGTTGCAAGTTTTAAAGCAATAGCTTTGATAGTTTATGAGAAATGTTGCCTTAAACATAATACTCAACCAAGAAAATGATTTTCTAAGTCCAAAAGGGGCAATAATTATTGCAAAAAGCAGGATGGAGTTATGTTGCTTGCTGTACAGGGTCAGCTTATGATGGTGAACAAGTGTTGCAAGTTTCAAAGCAATAGCTTTGATAGTTTAAGAGAAAAAGTTGACCTAAACATAAAACTTAACCAAGAAATCTGATATTTTCTAAGTCCAAAAGGGGCCATAAATCTTGCAAAAAGCAGGATGGAGTTATGTTTCTTGCTGTACAGGGTCAGCTTATGATGGTGAACAAGTGTTGCAAGTTTTAAAGCAATAGCTTTGATAGTTTAGGATAAAAGCTGACCTAAACATAAAACTTAACCAAGAAAACTGATTTTCTAAGTCCAAAAAGGGCAATAATTCTTGCAAAAAGCAAGATGGAGTTATGTTTCTTGATGTACAGGGTCTGCTTATGATGGTGAACAAGTATTCCAAGTTTCAAAGCAATAGCTTTGATAGTTTAGGAGAAAAGTTGACCTAAACATAAAACTTAACCAAGAAATCTGATATTTTCTAAGTACAAAAGGGGCCATAAATCTTGCAAAAAGCAAGATGGAGTTATGTTTCTTGCTATACAGGGTCAGCTTATGATGGTGAACAAGTCTTCCAAGTTTCAAAGCAATAGCTTTGATAGTTTAGGAGAAAAGCTGACCTAAACATAAAACTTAACCAGGCAACGCCGACGCAGACGCCGACAACCGCTCAAGTGATGACAATAACTCATCATTTTTTTTCAAAAAATCAGATGAGCTAAAAATATCTGGGGGCATGGGGGCCGACAGGGCCCCCGGTGGGTCCAGGGCAAAGCCCTGGCTAGGGGTCCAGGGGGAAGCTCCTGAAATACAGTAATTTCCAAGTACTGTACAAAGCTTTCCCTGATAAGTAGAGTCCTCTGTATTTCAGTTTTGGAGACTTCTGCAAACAACAATTCAAGACCTTATTTTTCAAAAATTAAATTTAATTTTATTATTTTCACACTATTTCACAATATACAAAGCGATTACATTCAAATTCTTATTATTGTTATTGTTTGTTGCCTCACTGATATACAGTGATAAGATCTGTCCTTTAAAATTTTTCTTTAGGTCATCCTTCTAACTTTTGGCAATGCTGTATGTGTTTACGTATGTGCCACTGGTTATGGCGTGTTGTTTATCCACCTTGTCTTGCATAGATTCAGTGTTCTAAGTACCATTAGAAGAACCCTGCAGAACCTGAAAGTAAACAAATGACATACAAAACTATACAGTAGAGCCATAAAAGACATCAAGAACAGTCCCAAATTTATAGATCACCATATATATATATATTTTTTTTTAAAAATTGGGCACGAGTTCCCCTAATAAACTGGCTTCTTTGGTTTAAACTGACACTTTGCTGCTGGGCTCATCAGTTCAGGGCAAGTTAAACTAATATTTACTCAGAATTAACAGACTAGTCCCAGCAAGCAACAGTGTATATGGCCAGTAAAGCAAGGAGAAGACAGAAGAAAGGAAGAGGGTGGGGTCACATCCATGCCAAAATTGCCTGAATTAAGGATACAATAATGTACGAAGTTCAGGTAACAATGTTAAAGAATGTGTTTCAGTCATTTGGGGTATGTTTAATACCCTTATTTTTATTTGAATTTGAGGCATACTTGTCATGGATGCTTGTGAGTTAAGTACCTCTTTCATAGATTAAGCATTTATAAACAGATAATGAAAAATCATCTCACCTCATTCCCCGTTTTCACAACTAGAGTGTTTTTTTCTGGTGTTCGGCGTCCTAGCAGTGAAGTCTGATGCCTTTCTTTCCATTGGATTTGTAATTAATCGTTTGTGCAATATGCAACACAGCAAATATCTATCTATCACTATCAGACCATTTCAACCCCTCAGAATCTAACTCGGACAAGTGCCATCGCCGTTAAATTTTGTTCTTGGCTTGTTTCTCAATCTCCTTGGTGTTTTAACCCGTTGGTAGAAACTTCATGATGGTCAGATCAGTCATTTTCTTCAATATTGTGAACTTCGAAATTTCTGCCTCCGATTAACAGTAATGAACAGGTTTTTGGTTGTAGTAAAAGGAGGTCATAAAGTATCACACGTACTGAAATGATTCGTTAACCATCGGTTACAAACGGTTACACACGGAAATTTCAAATAGAATCTTCAGTCTTTTCTGCGGAAATAACCGATCTACAGTCTATTTTTGGATGAAAAATCGCCAGCGTTCAGTTATTTTCTGCTATCGAATAATGTTACAATACGGTATTCCTAACGAAAAAGGACGATGCAGTCAGCACTATTATTAGCATCCTGGAAAATATGAATGTCATTATTTTGCCATTGATAGACGACCGCACTGGAACAATGACTAGTTGACGAGTTGATTTGATACCCCCCCCCCCGCCCCCCACCGAAAATCTCATCGGATTTACACGATTTGGAAAAATGACCTTTTGGAAGGTCCAAAATATGGAATTCCATCATAATGTGATATTGATCATGAAAAGGGCGCTATATAAATCTGGTATAATAATAATAATAATAATAATAATACGGAAAACTTTCACCCATGTACTTGTAGCAGTGAGCATAATGCCCAACTTCATAGTGCTGCCTCACTGGAATATCACTCTGTAGACACGTGGCATGATACCCCACCCAGTCACATTATACTGAAACCGGGCTGACCAGTCCTAGCAGTATCCTCTTAATGCTGAGCGCCAAGCGAGGAAGCTACTAGTACCATTTTTTACGTCTTTGGTATGACGCAGCCGGGGATGGAACCCACGACCTCCTGCACTCGAAGCGGACGCTCTACCATTAGGCTTCCGAGGCGGTTGTCTTCGGGCGGATGCTCTTGATAACTCGAGTGTTGGTGTGAGATATTACTGTGTTCTTAATTTGAGCCGCACAAACGCCAAGAATGTGCAAGCGAGAACATTCAAGATGGCAGCGCCCATTATTTCGCTGCAAGAAACACTAGCAAAACATCAAATGGCCAAGGGATTCATTAGCATACAACATAGATCTAGCAATGCTTTATTGCACAAATAATAAGATAGAATTAACAGTTTAAAGACAAATAAATCAATTTCACTGGGGCACAGTCATTTCGCCGCCATTTTGTTGAGTGTTCTTGAACCATGTTCCTGGTGCTCCCCGTAAAAGGTGGTGTAAAATTTTGACCCGCTAGGTTGTTCTCGGATCATGTTCTTGGCGTTCGAGCGTGATTTTTTTCTAACGGAACAGGTGCCAAAACGCCACGAACATGTTCTCATGTCAAGAAAATTCCACCTGAAGACGCCAATAGTGACACCAAAATCAAATGAGGTCATCCCCTCTGCATAATCAATCATCCTATGAAGTTTCAACATTCTGGGTCAAGTGGTTCTCAAGTTACAGACCGGAAATGGTTTTCCTTGTTCAGGCCCCTGTGACCTTGACCTTTGATGGAATGACCCCAAAAGCAATAGGGGTCGTCTACACCATAAGCCCTGCCATCCTATGAAGCTTGAAGATTCTAGGTCAAATGGTTCTCCAGTTATTGATCGGAAATGAAGTGTGACGTACGGACGGACAGGGCAAAAACAATGTCTCCCCCAGTTGGGGAGACATAATTATGGGAAACATTTCTGCAGAGTAAAATTAAAATCCCTTGATGGATGACACAGTTATGGACGAGATAGTTGTTAACAGACACATGGAATGATGGATGGATAATGGAAAACAGTAATCCCATAGTCCCAGAAACTGATGTTGAAACCAGTAAGGGACCCAGAACATTTTCAATAATATTTCATCTACATACATATCTTCTTATAAACAAAACTGAAATATAAACAAGTAAATAAAGTAGAAGTTGCAGTTAACGAGGTATAATATACTGACGGTATCAAGGAACTGCATCAGGTCATGAGCTTTCTTAAAGTCATATTCTGTTGCTGCTGTATTCTCCTCACAAATGTACAACTGGAAAAAACAACAAGTAAAATGGCAAAACTACTTAAAAACTTACTGACTTACTTTCTATATCAATAACAACAAAATATCATATCCTAATATATGGTATAAAGCAATGCCCATACACGTCTCTAGTGAAGCATCCCGGATGAGTAAATTTCAAACATGTCACAAACCAGAACAAGAGGGCCATGATGACCCTATATCGCTCACCTGAGTACCATTGCTTTAAAGCCCCAACTTTTACTACCCTGGCAGTAAGTTTTGTAGGAGGAGCCTATCAAATAACAACGCTACTCTAGGCTGTCTGTTAGCTAAAAATAGCTCACTTTAAATGATTCACAGGCAAATGTAAACAATGGTCAGTTGAAGAAGAAATTTGAACTAGTTTGCATGTTTTGATGGTAAAAAACTATTATTATCCATATTGTGCATCCATATCAGTATCAATCCTATGAAAAATTGAGTCAAGACTAGCATTCCTGATTTTTAATCTTGTTTATGTAAATTTAACAATGAAACTCAAAATCAAACATTAATTTAACTAAAATTCTGTCATTGCTGGCTGGTCCATTAATTGAGATAATCTAGCAATAAATGTAGAAATAATAAACTTTAAGTCTGGGATGCAGAACAATACACACAAATTAGCAAGTGCTGCTGTGATAAGGACTAATAAAAATGATAAGCTATTTGAAATTATATTTATCACTGTAGGTCTGTAATTAGTAGTTCCCTATTTCTTTAAAACATTTTTATGATATGACATATAAAAATATAACTGTAGAAATGACTATGATATTCTATTTGGTTTAAAAATTCAAAATTACTTTCTGGAGAAGTTTTGCAATGCACTCTAGCTAGGTGTTAATTCCATTGATAGGAAGCCTTCTGATGATCAGGTTTGTTGATAAAATTAACCACATGGGAATTGTTTACATTCTCTGTTCCTCTAGGGTTCATAACCTCATTAGCTCCTCCCGGCAAATTCAAATTTTTGGCAGTTAGGTTTAAATAATTTTTTGAAACTATACTTCAACATTTTTTGTTTTAAAAAATAAAAACACCAATTGATAAAGAATATTTCAATGTGTATTTATGCAATTTTTCATAACTTTTTATTCAGTGGTTTATTTAAAATTTTGAAAATGGGCTCTCTGATGTGAAACATGCATAATTTATATAAAAACCTGCCCCGGCACCATCTTGTGGCTTTTATATGGCAGTGGGGGGTTTAACCAAAAACAACAAGAGCTGTCTCCATAGGATGACACATGCCCCCGATGGCACTTTGAATGAATAGTTATGGCCGATGTTAGAGTTTAGGACCTTTGATCTACGGAGCTGTGTCTTGCGCGCGACACGTTGCTTACTGTGTCACACATTCATGCGTAGTTATTTTAAAATCCATGCATGAATGACAAAGATATGGACCTGACACGCCCATCAATGCACTATCATGAAAAATGACCTTTAACGTCTAAGTGTGACCTTGACCTTTGAGCTACGGACCTGGGTCTTGCGCACGACACGTCATCTTACTGTGGCACACATTCATGCCAAGTTATTTGAAAATCCATCCATGGATGACAAAGATATGGACTGGACACGCCCATCAATGCACTATCCTTTAACGTCTAAGTGTGACCTTGACCTTTGAGCTACCGACCTGGGTCTTGCGCGCGACACGTCGTCTTACTGTGGTACACATTCATGCCAAGTTATTTGAAAATCCATCCATCGATGACAAAGATATGGACCGGACACGCCCATCAATGCACTATCCTTTAAAGTCTAAGTGTGACCTTGACCTTTGAGCTACGGACCTGGGTCTTGCGCGCGACACGTCGTCTTACTGTGGTACACATTCATGCCAAGTTATTTGAAAATCCATCCATCGATGACAAAGATATGGACCGGACACGCCCATCAATGCACTATCCTTTAATGTCTAAGTGTGACCTTGACCTTTGAGCTACAGACCTGGGTCTTGTGCGCGACACGTCGTCTTACTGTGGTACACATTCATGCCAAGTTATTTGAAAATCCATCCATCGATGACAAAGATATGGACCGGACACGAAAATTGCGGACAGACTGACAGACCGACGGACCGACAGACGGTTCAAAAACTATATGCCTCCCTTCGGGGGCATAAAAAGAAAAAATTCTTACAAGGTATAGATATGTCAGAATACACCTAAAAATTGGAGGTACCATCCATGTTCTACCACAGAAAAGTGGTCTCAGTTTTTCCCTACGGCCAATAATAGAAAAAGTTACTAAATAAGCTATTTATAGTAACATAAAAGGAAAGTAATAAATAAAAATATTGTAAGTGAACAAAAGAAGGATCTGCCAAATAAAAACAAGAGCACTGCAATGCAATGCAAATGCAGAGCAATATTCACATAAAACAAAGTCATATGACCTTTGACCTCTAAGTGTGACCTTGACATTGAATTTAGCCATCCAAAACATGGGCTCTGCACATCCTTTCAATGAGTGAACATTTGTGTCAGGTTTCTCTGAAATCCATCAAGGGGTTCAAGAGTTACAGAGCGGAAGGGAAATTGCTAACCAACACACAGACAGACAGACGGACACCGAGGCGATAACATAATATGTCCTTGTGGGTGTATAAAAAAGAAGCGAGATCTTTTGGTGATACAAGTTGTGTGCAAGTTTGGTTAAAATGAAATCATAAATGAAGCTGCAATTGTGCAGACAAGGTCAACATAGCCAATTTTGGCCATTTCAGGGGCCATAACTCTGGAACCCATTATGGGATCTGGCTGGTTCAAGAATGGAACCAAGATCTTTTGGTGATACAAGTTTTGTGCAAGTTTGATTAAATTCAAATCATAAATGAAGCTGCTATTGTGAGACAAGGTCAAAATAGCTAATTCTGGCCCTTTCAGGGGCCATAACTCTGGAACCCATTATGGGATCTGGCCAGTTCAAGAAAGGAACCAAGATCTTATGGTGACACAAGTTTTGTGCAAGTTTGGTTAAAATCAAATCATAAATGAAGCTGCTATTGTGCAGACAAGGTCAAAATAGCTAATTCTGACCCCTTCAGGGGCCATAACTCTAGAACCCATAATGGAATCTTGCCAGTTCCAGAAAGGAACCAAGATCTTATTGTGATACAAGTTGTGTGCAAGTTTGGTAAAAGTCAAATCATAAATATAGCTGCTATTGTGCAGACAAGGTCAAAATAGCTAATTTTGGGCCTTTCAGGGGCCATAACTCTGGAACCCATTATGGAATCTGACCAGTTCCAGGAAGGAACCAAAATCTTATGGTGATACAAGTTGTGTTTAAGTTTGGTAAAAATCAAATCATAAATAAAGCTGCTATTGTGCAGACAAGCTCAAAATAGCTAATTTTGGCCCTTTCAGGAGCCATAACTCTGGAACCCATAATGGGATCTGGCCAGTTCAAGAAAGGGACTGATATCTTATGGTGATACAAGTTGTGTGCAAGTTTGGTTAAAATAAAATCATAAATGAAACCACTATCGTGCAGACAAGAAATTGTTGAAGGATAGACGCACGGACTGATGACGGATGAAGGGTGATCACAAAAGCTCACCTTGTCACTATGTGACAGGTGAGCTAAAAAAACCCAAGCAAAATTTATTTACATAACAATGGTTTCATACAGTTTCTTCTTGTCTTATGTAGATATAGTACCTACCCAAAAAAGAAAAACTGAAAGACTCTTATCCTAGCTACTGATATGACTTATATTTGTTTAGAATGTTGTAACCTAGAGCTGCTTTTGAAACAAGAGGACCAAATGGTCCTAGCTTGCTCACCTGAGAACAGCTAGAACAAGGTACTACTTTGATTTGACTGGTTGACCTATTTTTTGACCAAAGATGACCCATATTTGAACCTGACCTAGATTTCACCAAAACAATCGACAGGATCAAATTTCATGAATATCCAGTCTAAAGTGCAGCCCACAAGCTATTTCTTTCATTTGATCAGGTGACCTAGTTTTTGACCCAAGATGACCCATATTTGAACCTGACATAGATTTCGCCCAGACAAACAGCCTGATAACATTTAATGAATATCCAGTCTAAAATGCAGCCCCTAATGCATACACAAGGTATTTCTTTACATTTGATCAGGTGACCTAGTTCTTGATCCAAGATGACCCATATCTGAACCTGCCCTAGACTGCACCAAAAGAAACATTTTTGATCAAATTTAATGAATATCCTGCGTAAAATGTGACCCCTTTTGCATGGGCAAGATATTTCTTTGATTTGACCAGGTGACCTAGTTTTTGACCCAACATGACCCATATTTGAACTCTAACTAGCTTTCATCAAGACAAACATTTTGATCAAATTTCACAAAGATCCACTGAAAAAATGCAGACCCTATTGCATACACAAGGTTATTCTTTGATTTGACCAGGTGACCTAGTTTTTGACCCAACATGACCCATATTTGAACCTGACCTAGATTTCATTAAAGCAAACATTTTAATCAAAATTCATGAACATCCTGCCTAAAATGTAGCCCCTATCGCACTCACAAAGTTTTTCTTTGATTTTACTGGGTGACCTAGTTTTTGACCCCCGATGACCCGTATTTGAACTTCACCTAGATTTCATCAAGACAAACATTCTGATCAAGTATCATGAATATCCAGTGTAACATGCAGCCACTATTGCATACACAAGGTTTTTCTTTGATTTGACCTAGTGACCTAGTTTTTGACCCAAGATTACCAATATTCAAACTTGACCTAGATTTCATCAAGGCAATCATTCTGACCAAATTTCATGAAGATCAATTGAAAAATACAGCCTCTATTGCATACACAAGCTAAATGTTGACAGATGACAGACATCCAGCGATCACAATAACTCACCTGAGCATTGCTCAGGTAAGCTAAAAAGCGCATGTCTCCCACAATTGCCTAATCATCTAGATTGGCATTTCTTCTCCATTATGTATCTGAGTCAACAATGCACCAAAACCTGTATTACTGGCATCAGTATTTCGGTAATTCAAGGGCCATAATTCCAAAGTGCCTGGGCTGATTTGGTTTGTTATTGAACTTGGCCGAGGACTTATTGTCAAACACATTTTGTTCAAATTTGGTTAAGACCAGAGGAGAAATGTTCCACTTAGAGTGCGGACAAGATTTATGACAGACCGACACACACAGTGACAGACAGACAGACAGACAGACACACACACACACACAGACAAGAGTAAATCAATATGTCTCCCACCACAGTGGTGTGGGAGACATAAAATCAAAAAGCTGTTTTCCAACATAACAATTATTTTGGAGGGAATATTTTTTCTGTTTGACGGAGTAAAAATCTGCTACTTTTGATTGAGTAACAATATGCGTATTTAACTGGCAAATTTTCGTTATTGAAACACATTCAAAATGACTACTCAGTCAGGATCATTATCGCTGCATTCAGACTTGTTTAGGGAAGGACCCGGTAACCAACCCAGTAGGATACCTAGCAACTCTACCGAGCATGCTGTTTATGGGGAAAGACACGGTAAAATTTAAACAAGAGGGCATATATCGCTCACCTGAGTAGAGTTGCTTGCTTGAACAAATTTCTTAGCTAAAGCTTTTAAAACAAGAAAATTAGGAGAGTGGGTCAAGGTAAAGATAATGCAAGATTACTTTTGAAATCTGTAAAAAACATATTACAAGTGGTCCAAATCTTTTTGCTGTAGCTTAGAAAACAAGGAAGTAGGTCAGTAGGTCACCCTGATGGTCAATGAAAGCCTGTTTAAAAGATCGGCATGCAAAAATGTACATGTCATCCAAATTTCAAAGCTGTATCTTAAAAAACAACAAAGTAGGTCAGAAGGTCATATTCAAGGTCACTGAAAATCAGTTTTAAGATCTGTGTGCAAAACTGTACATGTCATCCAAATTTCAAGGCTGTATCTTAAAATACAAGAAAGTATAGGTCAATAGGTCACATTCATGGTCACTGAGTCAGTTTTAAGATCGGTGTGCAGAACTGTACATGTCATCCAAATTTCAAGGCTGTATCTTAAAAAACAAGAAAGTAGGTCAGTAGGTCAAGGTTACAGCCAACTGACCCCTAATTACTTGGGGTCATAAGGTAATTATAATTAAACAGTCTAGGAAATATGATCAGATAATTTTTGAAGTATTTTTTCCTATATAACTCATATAAAAACTATATTACCCTCGGGGCGGGCCTCTTTTCCCCCCAGGGGCATAATTTGAACAATCTTGTTATAGAGCCACTAGAAGTGATGTTCCGATTGTCGCTGACAATCGATTGTCGGTCATTTAATGAGCCAAAGTAGCCGACATCGATTATGAACTTGCATAATCGATTATTTGACACTTAGGCTAGTTAAAAGCCTATTCGGGAGTTACGCATCTATTTGGTGGTATTTCCTCTTTAGTTTCATTTCTTTTCCACTCTTCAAAACGGAGGCAAAGCATACTGCATTCGATCAAAATAATAAAGCAATCAAAGCTATATACCCTATACAGGGAAGACTATACCACCAGTGTGGAAGTAGTTTGGATTCCACAAGATATGTGAAGGTGCAGCAGTGAAATAAAATTAACAAGGCAGTCTGAAAGACAGCTAAATCCCCCGCCACTGCTATGGAAAGTGAAAGGGTAAAACCTTTGATTTTAGCTGTGACCTTGACCTTGAACTGACACGGCTGACTCATGAATTCTGCACAAGGTCTTAATGAGGTGATCATTTGACCAAAGTTTCATGAAAATCCTTCAAGGGGTTTAGGAGATACAGAGCTGAAACCTTTGACCTTCAGTTGTGACCTTGACCTTGAGTTGACATGGCTGACTCATGAGTTCTTGATGAGGTGATCATTTGACAAAAGTTTGATGAAAATCCTTCAAGGGGTTCAGGAGATACAGAGTGGACACCAAATGGAAGGCTCAAACCTTCGACCCTTAGTTGTGACCTTGACCTTGAGCTGGCATGGTTGACTCATAATTTCTGCACATCATCTTGATGAGGTAATCATTTGACCCAGGTTTTATAAAATTCCTTCAAGGGGTTTAGGAGATATAGAGTGGACACGAAATGGAAGATTCAAACCTTTGACCTTCAGTTGTGACCTTGACCTTGAGCTGACATGGCTGACTCATAAGTTCTGCACATCACCTTGATGAGGTGATCGTTTGACCCAAGTTTGATGAAAATCCTTCAAGGGGTTTAGGAGATATAGAGCGGACACAAAATGGAAGGTTCAAACCTTTGACCCTAAGTTGTGACCTTGACCTTGAGCCGGCATGACTGACTCATGAGTTCTGCACATCGTCTTGATGAGGTGATCATTTGACCCAAGTTTTATAAAATTCCTTCAAGGGGTTTAAGAGATATAGAGCAGACACAAAATGGAAGGCTCAAACCTTTGACCTTGAGTTGTGACCTTGACCTTGAGCCGGCATGGCTGACTCATGGGTTCTGCACATCGTCTTGATGAGGTGATCATTTGACCCAAGTTTTATAAAATTCCTTCAAGAGGTTTAGGAGATATAGAGCGGACACAAAATGGCAGGCTCAAACCTTTGACCTTGAGTTGTGACCTTGACCTTGAACTGACAAGGCTGACTCATGGGTTCTGCACATCGCCTTGATGAGGTGATCATTTGACCCAAGTTTCATGAAAATCCTTCAAGGGGTTTAGGAGATATGGACCGGACACGAATTTGTTACGGACGGAAGGGAGGACGGACGCAGACCATTCCTATAATCCCTCCGCCACGGCGGGGGATTAAAAACTGGGGGGTGTCGTTTGCCGATTATGCCGTAAAGATCGCAAATAATGGTACCCCACCCACTTTCGTTATTTATTTTGATTTAATTCATAATTTCAATCAGCATTGTGCTTCTAGATATTTTTAATATACAGCTGTACATGTGTAATTTTATAAAAATAAAGTTTAGAAAATTAGATATAAACAAGAAGCTGCGTTCACTAAACGCTTGATACCCCCGGTGGCATCCTTGTCGATACAAAGCAACCTAAGTCCAATATGAGGTCATGTTCAAACTAAGGTCAGGTGATATCTGAAGATGAGGAATGGTCACAGGTTACATCTGCATTAGTATCAAGTCATTCTAGTAAGGGGTATTGATGCTAGACGAAACGGTCCCATTTGGTTAACCTCGTACGGACAGACGAACAAACAAACGGACGGACAGGACGATCACTATATGCCTCCTGCATCAGTAGATGCCGGGGGCATAAAAATTTGAGGGCAATGAAGTTTGAACCAATAATAAAATATACAAATAGTGACAAAAATAGCGTATTTTTGAGGTGTTTTAGGTATGACAGCATGGTCAGTTTCTCAGGGACTCCTGATAGTCCCACAGACGTTTGGGTGCAAATCATATAAATATGCCACATTATACCTCAATAAATAAAAGATACTTTTTAACTAGCCACATTGATATCTGCATACAAGAAGGCTAAAACTTCACACACAAATTACATTAATTACTCTTGCCAGATATATGCTAATACAGTTAGTCAAGTGACTTAATGGTTAATAAGTTACAGAAGGTTCAGTGTTATTTTCCGATAAACGCTCAGAAGGCCTTATGATTATACCCGATTAATCGATTATCATTATGCTGTCCGATATCATCACTACATACTGAATATCAAAAGCTTTCAGTCAAGAAGATTCTTAAAAGTTTTTTCCTATGTAAGTCTTTGTAAAACATGGGACTCCCAGGGCAGGGCCTCTTTTTACCCCAGAGGCATAATTTGAACAATCTTGGTAGAGGACCACTAGGCAATGCAACATGCCAAATATAACTAGAGCTATCACTAAAGGTGATGAATGTACCCTCCGCATGCACTGACACAGTACATTGCAATTTGACGCACACAAGATTGCATAATTATGTGGACTGTATATATATAGACTGTATGTATATAGTATAGTAACAAAAAACAAAGTCCCATAACTATGCAGAATATTTATCTAAAAGAATGTAACATGCACCATGCACAACTAGGGTTGGTACTGATCACTTGTGTGAAGTTTCATTAAATTGTGTGCAAGGGTTTGGTAGATTAGGCACGCACAAGATTGCATATGCAGACTGTATGTACATAGTATGTTAACAAGAAACAAAGTCCCAAAACTCTGCAATTTTTGTCGCTGAAAGAACCTAACATGCCCCATGCACACTACTGTTGTTACTGATCACTCGTGTGAAGTTTCATTAAATTGTGTCAAGGGGATGAGGAGAGATGGTGTGCACAAGATTGTGTCTATGTATATAGTATAGTAACAAAAAAAAACAAAGTCCCATAACTCTGCAAATTTTTTTTCTGAAAGAACCTAACATGCCCCATGCACAACTACTGTTGTTACTGATTACTTGTGTGAAGTTTCATTAAATTGTGTCAAGGAGATGAGGAGAGATGGTGCGCACAAGATTGTGTCTATGTATATAGTATAGTAACAAAAAAAAAAACAAAGTCCCATAACTCTGCAAATTTTTTTTCTAAAAGAACCTAACATGCCCCATGCACAACTACTGTTGGTACTGATCACTTGTGTGAAGTTTCATTAAATTGTGTCAAGGGGATGAGGAGAGATGGTGAGCACAAGATTGTGTATATGTATATATTATAGTAACAAAAAAACAAAGTCCCATAACTCTGCAGTTTTTTTTTTTAAAAGAACCTAACATGCCCCATGCACAACTACTGTTGGTACTGATCACTTGTGTGAAGTTTCATTAAATTCTGTCAAGGGGATAAGGAGAGATGGTGCGCACAAGATTGCCTCTACGGACAGACGGACAGACAGACAGACAGACAGACAATCAGAAACCAGTATACCCCCCCTTACAACTTTGTTGTCAGGGGGTACAAAAAGCCTAGGCCTTGCAGTATAAGACAAGAAGATTTAAAAAAAGAGGACCATTAGATGATGTCACAAGCCAAATATTGAGACTCTATGCCTTGTGGTTCTGGACAAGAAGATTTTCAAACTTTTTTCCCTAAATAAGTCTATGTAAACCATGTGACCCCCGGGGCGGGGCCAAATTTGACCCTAGGTGAATAATTTGAACAACTTGGTAGAGGACCACTAGATGATGCTACATACCAAATATAAAACCCCTATGACCTGTGGTTTTGGACAAGAAGATTTTTAAAGTTTTTCCTTTCGGTTGCCATGGCAACCAGAGTTCTATATGGAATTCAATTCTTTGAATAATTGTTTAAGAAGACAATCCAAGGAACATCCCTGTGAACTTTCATCAAAATTGGCCTGATGGTTTAGGAGGAGATGTTGTTTAAAGGAAAGTGTGGACGGTGAGCGATCACAATAGCTCACCCTGAGCCTTTGGCTCAGGTGAGCTAACAAGAGGGTCATGATGACCCTGGATCGCTCACCTGAGTAATATGAGCTACATGTTTCAAATGTCAAACTGATGAAAAAATATTAAGAAAGTCAGTAGGTTAAATTCATGGTCAATGAAATTCAGTTTTATGATTTGTGTGCAAAACTGTGTATGTCATCAAAATTTCAAGGC
Source organism: Mercenaria mercenaria (assembly GCF_021730395.1). Taxonomy (NCBI): domain Eukaryota; kingdom Metazoa; phylum Mollusca; class Bivalvia; order Venerida; family Veneridae; genus Mercenaria; species Mercenaria mercenaria. The sequence continues at coordinate 61,652,262 of NC_069361.1, read as the reverse complement.
TGTATCTTAAAAAACAAGAAAGTAGGTCAGCAGTAGGTCAAGGTAACAGTCAAGTGACATCATATCACATGGGGTCATCAGATAATTATAATTAAACAGTCTTGGAAAAAGCATCAGATTTTTAAGTATTTTTTCCTATATAACTCACATAAGACCCCAGGGTGGGGCCTCTTTTAACCCCAGGGGCATAATTTGAACAATTTTGGTAGAGGACTACTAGAAAATGCATCAAACCAAATATCAAAAGCCTAGGTCGTATGGTTTCAGACAAGAAGATTTTTAAAGCTTTTTCCTATATAAGTCTTTATAAAACTTGGGACCCCCAGGGCAGGGCCTCTTTTCACCCAAGGGGTACAATTTGAACAATTTGGTTGAGGACCATAAGACAATGCTACAAACCAAATATCAAAGGTCTAAATGTTGTGGTTTCAGACAAAAAGATTTTTAAACTTTTTTCCCTATGTAAGTCTATGTAAAACTTGGGACCCCCGGGGCGGGGCCATGTTTGACCCTAGGGGGATAATTTGAACAACCTTGGTAGAGGACCACTAGATGATGCTACATACCAGATATCAAAGCCCTAGGCCCTGTGGTTTTGGACAAGAAGATATTTAAAGTTTTTCCTTTCTGTATGGAATTCAATTCTTTGAACAATTTTGAAAGGGGGCCACCCAAGGATCATTCCTGTGAAGTTTGGTGTAGTTCTGCCCAGTGGTTTTCAAGAAGAAGATTTTTTTAGAAATTGTTGAAGGACGACACACTACGCACAACAGACATCAAGCGGTCACAATAGCTCACCTTGTCACTTCATGACAGGTGAGCTAAAAAGTTGTATGTATGTACTACTGATGTTTTATTTGTCAATAAAAGATCGTATTTACATTTTATATTATTTCTTTCCCCTTTCAAACCCTCTAAAAGATGTGAAAGTAGGTCACTAGGTCAATGTCAAGGTTTTTTTCAGTGCACAAAACTATGCATGTGGTCCAAATTTGAAGGCTGTAGCTACAGAAATGTGAAAGTAGGTCACTAGGTCAAAATCAAGGTCAACTCATGTCAAGGTTCATCTTGGAACTCAAAACCATACATGTGGTCCAAATTTGAATGTTGTTGGTTATTGACAAGAAGATTTTAAAAGCTTTTCCCTATATAAGTCTGTATGAACCATGTGACCCCCAGGGCAGGGCCATATTTGACCCTAGGGGGATAATTTGAACAAGTATGGTAGAGAACCACTAGATGATGCTACATTACAAATGCCAAAGCCCTAGGCTTTGTGGTTTGGATAAGAAGATTTTCAAAGTTTTTCCCTATATAAGTCTATGTAAACCATGTGACCCCCGGGGCGGGGCCATATTTGACCCTAGGGGGATAATTTGAACAATCTTAGTAGAAGACCAATAGATGATGTCACATACAAAATATCAAAGCCCTAGGCCCTGTAATTTTGAACAAGAGGTTTTTCAAAGTTTTTCCCTATATAAGTCTACATAAACCATGTGACCCCCGGGGCGGGGCCATATTAGACCCCAGGGAAATAATTTGAATCATCTTGGTAAAGGACCACTAGATGATGCTTCATACCAAATATCAAAGCCCTAGGCTCTGTGGTTTTGGACAAGAAGATTTTCAAAGTTTTTCCCTATATAAATCTATGTAAATTATAAAAATAAAGGAAGGGCCATAACTCACTAAAAAATTGTTGAACAAGTCTGATTTTCAGAGGGACACAACTAGGGTACCAATACATCATTCTGACAAAGTTTGGTCAAAATCCCCCTGGTAGTTTCTGAGGAGATGCGATAACGAGAAATTGTTAACGGACGGAAGGACGACGGACCACTGACGCAGTGATTTGAATCTGTTTAATAACTTATTGACTAACACATTGTACAGTTAGGAAGCATGTGTATTTCTGCACTTCCCTTGAAACAAATCAGAGTTTCAAATATTGAGTGCATGAAAGCACAGGGACTGCAACTGCATGCCCGACACCCCTACAGAGCAGGAAAAGTATAGAGTTAGTCTGCTCTGGAGGCAAGAGTTGCAAATATAAAAGCCTTTTAGTCTTCAAAATTCCAAAGTTAACATAAAATGAAATTGATTCAAACCCATTTAAATTATGTTTATACACAATTACACCAAAATGTGTTTGGAAATACTGCTTGAAGATTGCCATAGCCACTGAACATTTTAAACATCGACCCAGAATTTCATTTTCCCCTGACGTTTCTAAAATTTCATTTTTCACTGACCATTATCAAGATTTCCCTGACAATTCACTGACCTTGCAAAAAAGTCATTTTTCCCTGACTTTTCAAGGTAAGTGGCAACCCTGTAAATTTGAGTTAACTAATGCTCTACATACCTGTATTAACTCTACTGGTGTTAAAACCTTCATATGCTCTGCATCAACATTCATAGTCTACAATATAAAAGCCCAGAATCAAAATCATGTCATAAACTTCTGTTAAATTTATTTGTAACATTCATATCCATTCTGTATCAGTCTCTGTGATGGCCTGTCAGGAGCAGAAGTACCAACTTACAAAGATACTTGAACAATTTCTAATATGGACATCTTGGCCTTAGGTCACTCATCTAAGTTTCACAGCCAGTGGTTGCTCAGGAATGCACTGGACAATAAATGGTACTATAGTGTACTAATGTTGAATAATCAAAGGGCAATAACTCGGTGAGAAATCATCTGACTGGAACATAAAGCCTTTAAGAGTGAAGCTTCCTAAACTTTGATGAATTCCAGCCAGTGGTTGCTGAGGAATACCCTGGACAAGAAATCCCTTAAGGAAATATTATAGTTTGCTGCGAACACTTGTTGCGATCATGCTGCGAATATCAGGCGAACATGCCGCGAACACTTTTGATGTTCGTTTAGTTTTCTCTTTTCACATGCAAATAAGTTTTGCCGCGAACAAGTTGCCGCGATCATCCCGCGAACTAGCTGAAAACCATCACTACAGAAATTGTGCACAAAATAGCATGCACAGAAAAGTGCAAAACCAAATAAACTAGAGCTATCACTAAAGGTGATGAATGTACCCCCCTCATGCACTGACACAGTACATTGCAATTTGACACACACAAGATTGCATAATTATGTGGACTGTATGTATACAGACTGTATCTATACAGTATAGTAACAAAAAACAAAGTCCCATAACTATGCAGAATATTTATCTAAAAGAACGTAACATGCACCATGCACAAGTAGGGTTGGTACTGATCACTTGTGTGAAGTTTCATTAAATTATGTGCAAGGGTTCGGAAGATTAGGCGCGCACAAGATTGCATATGCAGACTGTATGTACATAGTATGTTAACAAGAAACAAAGTCCCATAACTCTGCAATTTTTGTTGTTGAAAGAAGCTAACATGCCCCATGCACAACTACAGTTGTTACTGATCACTTGTGTGAAGTTTCATTAAATTGTGTCAAGGGGATAAGAAGAGATGGTGTGCACAAGATTGTGTCTATGTATATAGTATAGTAACAAACTAGAATGTGTCTGTAGGACACAGGGTGTGCCCCCCACTTGTACATATGTCACAAATAAGGGGCAATAATTCAAATGTTTGCAGTCTTAATGGGGTAAATCCTCAACAAACATTTTATGCAAAGGATTCATTACTTTTGAGCTATGAGCATCACAAACAAAAATCCACTATTTTGGTTATTTCAAGGGCCATAACTCTGTAATAAGAGCTAAGATTCTCGAGAAGAATGCCAAGTGTGCAAGGTCACATCACTATAAAGACTCCAGCAAGGTTTCCTGAATTTACATCTAAATACTTTTTGAGCTAGGCACATAATAAGGTGAAAAAGTGCATTTTTTTACTATTTCAGGGGCCATAACTATAAAAACAAGAGGACCATGATGGTCCTGAATCGCTCACCTCTTCCCACATGACCCAGTTTTGAGTATGTCGTCGTTTTTTCTATTATTTGACATAGTGACCTAGTTTTTGAGCTCATGTGACCCAGTTTTGAACTTGACCTAGATATTATCAAGATAAAAATTCTGACCAATTTTCATGAAGATCCATTGAAAAATATGGTCTCTAGAGAGGTCACAATGTTTTTCTATTATTTGACCTATTGACCTAGTTTTCGAAGGTATGTGACCCTGTTTTGAACTTTACCTAGATATCATCAAGGTGAACATTCTCACTAATTTTCATGAAGATCTCATGAAAATATGGCCTCTAGAGAGGTCACAAGGTTTTTCTATTTTTATACCTACTGACCTAGTTTTTAACCGCACATGACCCTATTTCGAACTTGACCTAGATATAATCAAGGTGAACATTCAGATCAATTTTCATGAAGATCCATTGAAAAATATGGCCTCTAGAGAGGTCAAAAGATTTTAATAATTTTAGACCTACTGACCTAGTTTTTGACCGCAGTTGACCCAGTTTCAAACTTGACCTAGATATCATCAAGATGAACATTCAGACCAACTTTCATACAGATCCCATGAAAAGTATGGCCTCTAGAGAGGTCACAACGTTTTTTTATTATTTGACCTACTGTCCTAGTTTTTTAAGGCACATGACCCAGTTTCAAACTTGACCTAGATATCATCAAGATGAACATTCTGACCAACTTTCATACAGATCCCATGAAAAGTATGGCCTCTAGAGAGGTCACAAGGTTTTTCTATTTTTAGACCTACTGACCTAGTTTTTAACCGCACATGACCCTATTTCGAACTTGACCTAGATATCATCAAGATGAACATTCAGACCAATTTTCATACAGATCCCATGGAAAATATGGCCTTTAGAGAGGTCACAAGGTTTTTCTATTATTTGACCTACTGACCTAGTTTTTGAAGGCACGTGACCCACTTTCGAACTTGACCTAGATATCATCAAGATGAACATAGAGACCAACTTTCATACAGATTCCATGAAAAATATGGCCTCTAGAGAGGTCACAAGGTTTTTCTATTATTTGACCTACTGACCTAGTTTTTGACGGCACGTGACCCACTTTCAAACTTGACCTAGATATCATCAAGGTGAACATTTTGACCAATTTTCATGAAGATCTCATGAAATATATGGCCTCTAGAGAGGTCACAAGGTTTTTCTATTTTTAGACCTACTGACCTAGTTTTTGACCGCACGTGACCCAGTTTCGAACTTGACCTAGATATCATCAAGATGAACTTTAAGACCAACTTTCATACAGATCCCATGAAAAATATGGCCTTTAGAGAGGTCACAAGGATTTTCTATTATTTGACCTACTGACCTAGTTTTTGATGGCACGTGACCCAGTTTCGAACTTGACCTAGATATCATCAAGGTGAACGTTCTGACCAATTTTCATGAAGATGTTGTGAAATATATCGCCTCTAGAGAGGTCACAAGGTTTTTCTATTTTTAGACCTACTGACCTAGTTTTTGACCGCACGTGACCCAGTTTCGAACTTGACCTAGATATCATCAAGGTGAACATTCTGACCAATTTTCATGAAGATCTTGTGAAATATATGGCCTCTAGAGAGGTCACAAGGTTTTTCTATTTTTAGACCTACTGACCTAGTTTTTGACGGCACGTGACCCAGTTTCGAACTTGACCTAGATATCATCAAGATGAACATTCTGACCAACTTTCATAAAGATCCCATGAAAAATGTGACCTCTAGAGTGGTCACAAGCAAAAGTTTACGGACGGACGGACGCACGGACGGACGACGGACACCGCGCGATCACAAAAGCTCACCTTGTCACTTTGTGACAGGTGAGCTAAAAAGGGGGGTGGAGCCAGCCAAAAAATTAAAGGTGTGGAAGTTTATATCATGACAAAGACTTATGCAAGTTTTCAACCATTTATATTAAATACTTTTTGAGCTAGGTGTGTCACAAGGTGAAAATGTACATTTTTGACTATTTCAGGGGCCATAACTCTAAAAATAGGGGACGGACCAAAATGAAAAATAGGAGGTGCGCAAGTTCATATCATGATTAAGACTCATGCAAGGTTTCATGAATCTATATCAAATACTTTTTGAGCTAGGCATGTCACAAGGTGAAAATGTGCATTTTTGACTATTTCAGGGGTCATAACTCTGAAAGTAGGGGGCGGAGCCAGATGAAAAATAGGAGATGCGCAAGTTCATATCATGATTAAGACTCATGCAAGATTTCATGAATCTATATCAAGTATTTTTTGAGCTAGGCATGTCACAAGGTGAAAATGTGCATTTTTGACAATTTCAGGGGCCATAACTCTGAAAATAGGGGGTGGAGCCAGATGAAAAATAGGAGGTGCGCAAGTTCATATCATGATTAAGACTCATGCAAGGTTTCATGAATCTATATCAAATATTTTTTGAGCTAGGTGTGTCACAAGGTAAATATGTGCATTTTTGACTATTTCAGAGGCCATAACTCTGAAAATAGGGGGTGGAGCTAGATGAAAAATAGGAGGTGCGCAAGATCATATCATGATTAAGACTCATGCAAGGTTTCATGAATCTATATCAAATATTTTTTGAGCTAGGCATGTCACAAGGTGAAAATGTGCATTTTTGACTATTTCAGGGGCCATAACTCTGGAAAAAGGGGACGGAGCCAGATGAAAAATAGGGAGGTGCGCAAGTTCATATCATGATTAAGACTGATGCAAGGTTTCATGAATCCATATCAAATACTTTTTGAGCTAGGCGTGTCACAAGGTGAAAATGTGCATTTTTGACTGTTTCAGGGGCCATAACTCTGAAAATAGGGGATGGAGTTAGATGAAAAATAGGAGGTGCGCAAGTTCATATCATGATTAAGACTCATGCAAGGTTTCATGAATCTATATCAAATACTTTTTGAGCTAGGCGTGTCACAAGGTAAAAATGTGCATTTTTGACTATTTCAGGGGCCATAACTCTGAAAATAGGGGGCAGAGCCAGATGAAAAATAGGAGGTGCGCAAGTTCATATCATGATAAAGACTCATGCAAGGTTTCATCAATTTATATCAAATACTTTTCGAGCTAGGCGCGTCACGAACTTCGGACGGACGGACAAGACTAAATCTATATGCCCCCACTACTCATGGGGGGGCAAAAAAACAAAGTCCCGTAACTCTGCAAATTTTTTTCTGAAAGAACCTAACATGCCCCATGCACAACTACTGTTGTTACTGATCACTTGTGTGAAGTTTCATTAAATTGTGTCAAGGAGATGAGGAGAGATGGAGCGCACAAGATTGTGTCTATGTATATAGTATAGTAACAAAAAATAAAGTCCCGTAACTCTGCAATTTTTGTTTCTGAAAGAACCTAACATGCCCCATGCACAACTACTGTTGTTACTGATCACTTGTGTGAGGTTTCATTAAATTGTGTCAAGGGGATGAGGAGAGATGGAGCGCACAAGATTGTGTCTACGGACAGACGGACAGACAGACAACCTGAAACCAGTATACCCCCCTTACAACTTTGTCGTCGCGGGGTACAACCCTTACAACTTTGTTGTCGGGGGGTACAACAAGAGCTCATAGAACATGAAATGCCCCCCTTGACGCATTCAGTAATTGCACAAGGAAGAGAAATAATTTGGTTACTGCACACAAAAGTTCTACTTTTCTGGGTCAATGTGACCTTGAACTTTGACCTATTGACCTCCAAATCAATAGGGGTCGTCTGCTGGTCATGATCAACCTCCCTATGAAGTTTCATGATCCTATGCCCAAGCATTCTTGAGTTATCATCCGCAAAATGGTTAAACTGTTCCGGGTCATTGTGGCCTTGACCTTTGGCCTACTGACCTAAAAACTAATAGGGGTCATCTGCATGTCATGACCAACCTCTCTATTAATTTCCATGATCCTAAGCCAAAGTGTTTTCAAGCTATCATCCAGAAATGGTTCAACTGTACCTGGTCACTGTGACCTTGACCTTTGACCAACTGACATCAATATCAATAGGGGTCATCTGCTGGTCATGACCAACCTCCCTATCAACTTTCATGATCCTAGGCCCAAGCGTTCTTTAGCTATCATCCGGAAACCATTTAACTGTTACGGGTCACTGTGACCTTGACCTTGAATCTACTGACCTCAAAATAAATAGGGGTCATCTTCTCATTATGACCAACCTCCATATCAACTTTCATGATCCTAGGCCTAAGCTTTCTTGAGTTATAATCCGGAAACGGATTGGTCTATGGACCAACCGACATCGCAAAACAAGAGATCACAGAGTGATTTTGGCACCCAGCAATGTGCCATTTTTGAGTGTTCCAAATTTCAAGACTTATTGACTAGCTCAAGGTCAAATTTCCTTTCCATACACAACACTGTGCATGTGGTCCAAATTCGAAAGCTGTAGCTTGAGAAATGTGAAAGTAGGTCACTAGATCAATTTCAAGGACAAAGTTCTTTGTACACAAAACTATGCATGTGCATCAAGTTTGAAGGCTGTAGTTTGAGAAATTTGAAAGTAGGTCACTAAGTCAATCTTAAAGGCCTAGATTCACTACTATATAAGTGTCCCCCCCCCCCACCCCCCAAATCCAATATACAACTCCCATCTTCTCTGCTGCTTATCAGCGATTATGTAATAGCAACTAATTAGAGGGCAATTAGCACAGCAGGGACCCCAGCTAGACCATGAAGATGTGTGCAGTGGAGTTGAAAGAAATTAATTTTTCTTCAGTAAATGTGGAATGATAATATTAATAATTATTATTTTGATATTATGTAGATGATAATAACTATTACTTTAATGTTATAATAATGTTAATAATAATATAGAGGATAATTGTTGGTTTCGGTGTAATATCACGTTATAATTTCATCGAGTGGGCACCAAAAGTGATATTTTCACGAGTGGCGCAGCCACGAGTGAAAATAACAACTTTTGGTGTTCACGAGTGAAATTACCGTGATATTACATCGATACCAACAATTTTTCTGTTTATTTTATGTCTAAAACTCTACTTTTGTTGTGTTTATTTCAATAAAGTGTCGAAATTTGCGGGAAATTTTATCAGGAAGCATCGCAAAGATGACGTCATTTTAACGACGTCATCGTCATATTGTTTTCGGCTTTCAGTACGCTCGGTAAACTTTTTGACGTTAATCCGGGTATCAGATTTGATAATTTTCACTGAGTGGCCAGTGAGTTTATCAGGATATAATTCACCGTTATATTTCGATAAACCACCGAAAAACATAAAATAAAATAGAAATAATCATAATCATAATTATTATTATCATTATTATTATTATATTACAAATAGGATGATAAAAGATACAGTAATAATATTGAAAATAATAATGATAAAACACAAGTATAGTGAAAACTTCCTGAGTTCTTTGTGCTGACAATTGATTTTCATGTATTAATGTAATCAACATTATTTGAATATAAAATTATTGTGTTCATTTTCAGTATGTTGAAATTCACATTCTGTTTTCAATTTAGACAAATATTATTTACAGTATTCTGCAAGATTTAGATGAGTGAAAGTCACATTTTTCAGAAATATCACAATTCTCCAGACAGAATTTGAAAAAATAAAAACTTGCATGTTTCTTTAAGTTTCTCATTATTTCATTATTGTGAAAATAAGTTTCTGATTATTTTATTATTGTGTTTGACCAACAAATATTTTTCTTTACATAGAAATGCCAAAAAACTAGTATAACTTTAAAAGTTATCATTTATTCATTAATTTAAAATAAATTACATAGTTTCCCCTTCTCACTAATAGATACACTTTTAAGGTAGGCTGACTCTCCAATAAACAATGACCCTTGTTTATTGGAGCCATACTGTGATGGTCATTAGCCCCCAACTGTGCTGGTGAAGACAAAAATCCCTTGGCCCACTGCCTAAATCTAGGCCTTTAAGGTCAAAGTTTATTTTGGTACACAAAACTATGCAAGTTGTCCAAATTTGAAGGCTTAGCTTGAGAAATGTGAAAGTAGGTCACTAGGTCAAAATCAAGGTCAAATTACACTTCAGAACACAAATCTATGCATGTGGTCCAAATTCAAAGCCTGTACTTTCAAAAATGTGAAAGTAGGTCACTAGGTCAATGTCAAGGTCAAAGTTTGTTTCGGTACACAATCCTATGCATGTGGTTTAAATTTGAAGCCTGTAGCTTACAGAAATGTGAAAGTAGGTCACTAGGTCAAATCTAAGGTCAAAGTTCATTTCGTACACAAAACTATGCAAGTGGTCCAAATTGAAGGCTGTACTCGAGAAATGTGAAAGTAGGTCACTAGGTCAAATCAAGGTCAAATTTTGTTTCGGAACACAATCTATGCATGTGGTTCCAAATTTGAAGCCTGTACCTTAAAAAATGTGAAAGTAGGTCACTAGGTCAATGTAAAGGTCAAAGTTTGTTTCGGTACACAAAACTATGCATGTGGTCCAAATTTGTAGGCTGTAGCTGAGAAATGTGAAAGTAGGTCACTAGGTCAAAATCAAGGTCAAATTTATTTCGGAACACAAACTATGCATGTGTCCAAATTGAAGCCTGTACCTTAAATAAAATGTGAAATCAATGTAGGTCAAAGTTTTTTCGTACACAAACTATGCAGTGGTCCAAATTTGAAGGCTGTAGCTATAAAAATGTGAAAGTAGGTCATTAGGTCAAAATCAAGGTCAACTCATGTCAAGGTTCATCTTGGAACTCAAAACCATACATGTGGTCCAAATTTGGATGTTGTAGGTTATTGACAAGAAGATTTTAAAAGCTTTTCCCTATATAAGTATATATGAACCATGTGACCCCCAGGGCAGGGCCATATTTGACCCTAGGGGGATAATTTGAACAAACTTAGTAGAGAACCACTAGATGATGCTACATTACAAATGCCAAAGCCCTAGGCTTTGTGGTTTGGACAAGAAGATTTTCAAAGTTTTTCCCTATATAAATCTATGTAAACCATGTGACCCCCGGGGCGGGGCCATATTTGACCCTAGGGGGATAATTTGAACAATCTTAGTAGAAGACCACTAGATGATGTCACATAAAAAATATCGAAGCCCTAGGCCCTGTGGTTTTGAACAAGAGGTTTTTCAAAGTTTTTCCCTATATAAGTCTATATAAACCATGTGACCCCCGGGGCAGGGCCATATTAGACCCCAGGGAAATAATTTGAATCATCTTGATAGAGGACCACTAGATGATGCTTCATACCAAATATCAAAGCCGTAGGCTCTGTGGTTTTGGACAAGAAGATTTTCAAAGTTTTTCCCTATATATAAATCTATGTAAATTATAGAAATAAACAAAGGGCCATAACTTACTAAAAAATTGTTGAACCAGTCTGATTTTCAGAGGGACACAACTAGGGTACCAATACATCATTCTGATAAAGTTTGGTCAAAATCCCCCTGGTAGTTTTTGAGGAGATGCGATAACGAGAAATTGTTAACGGACGGACGGACGACGGATGCAGAGTGATTTGAATAGCCCACCATTTGATGATGGTGGACTAACAATATACCCCTCCTTCTTCGAAAGGGGGCATAATTAATAGGAATCTAGATCAATGTCGAGGTCAAAGTTTTTTTCAGTGCACAAATCTATGCACGTGGTCCAAATTTGAAGGCTGTAGCTATAAAAATGTGAAAGTAGGTCATTAGGTCAAAATCAAGGTCAACTCATGTCAAGGTTCATCTTGGAACTCAAAACCATACATGTGGTCCAAATTTGGATGTTGTAGGTTATTGACAAGAAGATTTTAAAAGCTTTTCCCTATATAAGTATATATGAACCATGTGACCCCCAGGGCAGGGCCATATTTGACCCTAGGGGGATAATTTGAACAAACTTAGTAGAGAACCACTAGATGATGCTACATTACAAATGCCAAAGCCCTAGGCTTTGTGGTTTGGACAAGAAGATTTTCAAAGTTTTTCCCTATATAAATCTATGTAAACCATGTGACCCCCGGGGCGGGGCCATATTTGACCCTAGGGGGATAATTTGAACAATCTTAGTAGAAGACCACTAGATGATGTCACATAAAAAATATCAAAGCCCTAGGCCCTGTGGTTTTGAACAAGAGGTTTTTCAAAGTTTTTCCCTATATAAGTCTATATAAACCATGTGACCCCCGGGGCAGGGCCATATTAGACCCCAGGGAAATAATTTGAATCATCTTGATAGAGGACCACTAGATGATGCTTCATACCAAATATCAAAGCCGTAGGCTCTGTGGTTTTGGACAAGAAGATTTTCAAAGTTTTTCCCTATATATAAATCTATGTAAATTATAGAAATAAACAAAGGGCCATAACTTACTAAAAAATTGTTGAACCAGTCTGATTTTCAGAGGGACACAACTAGGGTACCAATACATCATTCTGATAAAGTTTGGTCAAAATCCCCCTGGTAGTTTTTGAGGAGATGCGATAACGAGAAATTGTTAACGGACGGACGGACGACGGATGCAGAGTGATTTGAATAGCCCACCATTTGATGATGGTGGACTAACAATATACCCCTCCTTCTTCGAAAGGGGGCATAATTAATAGGAATCAGGGATACAAGTATATTGAACAAGCAAATTCGATGAATTGGAATCCCCCGCCGAAAGGGTCAGAGTTGAGGAACGGCAAAAAAATATATCCAGCAAAAAGTTAAGAATGTTACCAAGAAGCAAATAATTTCATTAGTCAAAATCAAATTAAAAGAAAATGAATGGTTTGTTTGGGTGGGGCTGAGGGGGGGGGGGGGTGAGGACACAACAGTTTACATGGTGATTATAAATATTGATAAAAAAAAAAAAAAAAAAAAAAAAAAAAAAAAAAAAAAAAAAGGGGGGGGGGGGGGGGGGGGGGGGGGGGGGGGGGGGGGGGGGGGGGGACCAAGGTAAGGTGGTGACCAGGTGTAGGTACACAACATCACATGTTTATAATAAATGTTCATGGAAAAGAATGAAAGAAGTTTAATGAAATTCTTCCAATTGGTTGGTTTGTTATGTACAGATCTGTGGATTTTTAAACAATTAAAGGGCAATAACTATATGGAAAATTGACCAATCGAAAAAAACCTTGAAGGGCATCGTCGCAGTATCTTGGTTCATGTCTGTTTCAGTTTATGATTCTACTGCATAGTTACTGAAATGCTGCAGACGGACATTTCATTAATCAAGCAATACGCTGACGGAAACTGAGCCACAAAAAATTGACGGATCAGCACAGACTTGTCATGCTACTCAATTGATGAAATTACCTTATTATGAGAAATAGTGCGCGCATTATAATCAAGGGCAATAACTCTGAGGAAATTGACCATCAAAAAAAAAACTTGACGGGCATCATCGCAGTATGTTGGTTCATGTTCATTTCAAGTTTCATGAAATTCTACCAAGTAGTTACTGAGAAATGGCTGCGGACGGACGGACTGACGGACGGACAACGCCATTTCAATACCCCCCTCCCGATTTCATCGGCGGGGGATAATAAACTTGACACTGAGGCTGTAACAAATTCAAATTGTCAATGTCTGATCAGAACTTTTTCATATCATATTTGGTGCATTTTGAATTTTAATGATAACATATGTTTGAATTTTAACTGTTAATTGTAATTTCAATAACAGTGTTTCAGTGCATGTATTAATTTCATCCCAATGTTTTTTCTTCACATTGCTTATAATTTTTTTGTATGACTACAAATCTGTCATAATTTTACATATTAATTATCAAACTTATGAAGCTTACAAATTGTCATAATAAGTTTTATATTTCTTTAAAAAAAAAAATCTGATTCAGCTTTGCAGAAGTTTAAGCATCTATTTCATTTTCAAAATTCCTCATATTTATTCAGATATAGGAGTACCGGTTAGGAACCAGTATCCAGACAGGACCAGTTTCTTGACACATGTAATAATCGCTTTATTTTGGCAATATTCACGTAATTGTTTCACATGGATCATTTGGATGTTTGTTCTTCATGTCTACAACAAACCACTATATTACAGGGCTGTATAATGTTAGGTTTTATGACGATTCCTCACCTGCGTTTACGAAAACAACTTTCTGTCTTCACGGGGCATGAAGATAGCATTGCGCATGCGTAGTAGTTTACACTTGTCGAGGTATCAAATGGAGAAGAAATAATTAAACTACATAATGATTGTCTGCTGATAACATGTGCTGCTTTTAATTTCATGGTAATAGTTACATAAATGCAGGGCTGTCAATTTTTGCACTAATTTTATTCTATATCTATTGGAAATATCAAGAATTTGTGTAAGACGAAATTCGAGCTTTTATAGTTCTCTCTTTGCTTTCGTAGCTGCTATTGAAAGTCGGGTTATCTTTCATCAGCATTTTTGGAGAGATTAATGATAAAGAAATGTGTAAAAATAGTTTAATTACTTGTTTCGATATCAAAATAACAGCAAAACATCATCAAAATATTTGTCCAGTTACTGGTTTACCTCATGGGGAAAATGACTTCTTTTTGTGACCCCATTTGAGGCCCCATGGAACCTATATTTTACGTCACAACGCGATGCTCATTACATTGGATGCGGAAGGAGCTGAAGTTTGTGCAGTGTGGGCTTCATTTATGTCAAATATTTTTTTAGGAAATAGTGGAGCTGAAATATGAAAATGTCTCCGGCTACTGGTTCCTAACCAGTATAGATATTAAACATAAATTTTCTGACTTACCATAAATAAGAATATATTCCTATCAACCTCTAAGAATCACCATTCACTTATCAAAAATGTCTGTAATGCATACAGATTTCCCTCTAAACATGTCCAAAATATCTGGTTGTAATTTACTTATCAGATTCATACTGTGACCTTACAGATAATGTTACACATTAATTGATCTACAATTACCTGCTCTTACCAAAGCTCTTCATTAACAGTTTACCAAAAGATTATAATCTTCTAAGTTCTTCTCGTGACCATGCCGCGATCATTGGTCTTCCTGCGAATATCCTGCGAACTAGTATCAAATCAATCGCGGCTAGCAGCGAATATACCGCAAATACTTCCTGCGAATAGGTATGTTCGCGGCATGTTAGCAGCTCTTTGACCATTTCGTAAGGGATGGTACTATAGTGTACTAATGCTGAAAAATCAAAGGGCAATAACTCCGTGAGAAATCATCTGACTGGAACATGAAGCCCTTATTAAGAGTGAAGATTCCTAAACTTTGATGAATTCCAGTGTGGTTGCTGAGGAATACTCTGGACAAGAAATGGTACTACAGTATACTATGTTAAATAATCAAAGGGCAATAACTCAGTGGAAAAATCACCTGACTCAAACAGGAAGATAACACGAGCATCTCCTCTAGAGAGTGAAGTTTTGATGGATTCCAGCTAGCGATTGCTGAGGAATATTCCAGAAAAGAAATGGTACTACAGTATACTATGTTGAATACTAAAAGAGAAACAAAATAAACAAGAGGGTCATTGACCCTAAAGTGCTCACCTGTGTACAAGGCATGTAGAAGATACAAGAGTACAAGGGTATACAACAATATATTAGAGAAGTATTCATAACGATAAATGTTCAATCAAGAGTTATCTAACATGACTATTTCTTACCATGGAAAACATAAATAACGTTTCAAACCAATCTCAATAGAAGCTACTCAGGTATATTCATTTAGATAAAAAAAAGGGAGGTAATTTGTCATAAATTCTATCAATATGTATCTTCACTGATCGTCCAAGTCCATCTGTTGACATAAATGAAATTTCAGATCAGTATCTTCATTAGTTATGGAGATATACCCATTTAAATTTTAAATGAAGGGAGGTAATTTGACATAAATCAGTCCATAGTTATCTACCCTGATTGTCTCAGCCCAACTAATGACAATAATGGCATTTCAAATGAGTCCTATAAGTACTTACTGATATAAATCCATTTTGATTACATCAGGGGAGGTAATTAGATATAAAATAACTCAGGAACCTATGATTGGATCTGACATATTCGCCATGGAATCGTAGATTTAATGTTGTTGAAGATATTTTGCAAGTTTGTATCAAATCAAACCATAAATGAAGTCTCTATATGGCTGCAAAAGCCAAAAATAGCAAATTTTGGCCCTTTAAGGGGCCATAACTCTGGAACCCATGATGGGATCTGGCCAGTTTTCGAAAGGAACCGAGACATTATGCCAATACAAGTTGTGTGCAAGTTTGATTAAAGCTGATTGCAAAATGTGGTCACTATTGTGTTCACAAGCCAAAAATAGCAAATTTTGGCCCCTGAAGGGGCCATAACTCTGGAACCCATGATGAGATCTGGCCAGTTTTCGAAAGGAACCGAGATATTCCAGTTTTCGAAAGGAACCGAGATATTATGGCAATACAACTTGTGTGCAAGTTTTATTAAAGTTGATTGTAAAATGTGGCTATATCGTGTTCACAAGCCAAAAATAGTAATTTTTGCCCTTTAAGGGGCCATAACTCTGGAACCCATGATGGGATCTGACCAGTTTTCGAAAGGAACCGAGATATTACGCCAATACAACTTGTGTGCAAGTAAGATTAAAATTGATTGCAAACTGTGGTCTCTATCGTGTTCACAAGAAATTGTGGACAGACGACGGGCAATCACAAAAGCTCACCTTGTCACTAACTGACAGGTGAGCTAAAAATTATACAAATCTCTTTGCTGTAGCTTCAAAAACAAGAAAGTAGGTCAGTAGGTCAGGGCTAAGAATATTAAAGATGAGTATTGAAATCTTTATCGAAAGTTACTGACGTGGTCCAAAATTCTATGCTGTTATGATTGGTGTGCAAAACTGTATATGTCATCCAAATTTCAAGGCTGAATCTTAAAAAACAAGAAAGTAGGTCAGTAGGTCAAGGTCACAGTCAAGTATCCCCTAATTACTTGGGGTCATCTGGTAATTATAATTAAACAATCTAGGAAATATGATCAGATAATTTTTTAAGTATTTTTTCCTATAAAACTCATATACAAGTGACCCCCGGGGCCGGGCCTCTTTTCACCCCAGGGGAATAATTTGAATAATCTTGTTAGAGAACCACTAGGCAATGCTACATACCAAATATCAAAGGCTTATGCCTTGAACTTTCAGACAAGAAGATTTTAAAAAAAATTTCCTATATAAATCTATGTAAAACTTGGGGCCTCCGGGGTAGGGCCTCTTTTCACCCAAGGGACATAATTTGAACAATTATGGTACAGGACCATTAGGCAATGCAACATACCAAATATCAAAAGCCTAGGCCTTGCAGTTTCAGGCAAGAAGATTTTTAAAGTTTCTGCCTATATAAGTCTATGTAAAACTTGGAACCCCCTGGGTGGGGTCTTTTTTCACCTCAGGGGCATAATTTGAATAATCTTGGTAAAGGACCACTAGGCAATGCAACATGCCAAATATCAAAAGCCTACGGTAGGCCTTGGAGTTTCAGATAAAAATATTTTTTAAAGTTTTTTCCTATATAAGTCTGTGTAAAACTTGGTAACCCCGGGGCGGGGTCTCTTTTCACCCCAGGGATACAATTTGAACAAAATTAGTAAAGGACCAAAAGGCAATGCCACATACCAAATATCAAAGGCCTAGGTCTTGTGGTTTCAGACAAGAAGATTTTTAAAGTTTTTTCCTATATAAGTCTATGTAAAACTTGGGACAACCGGGGCGGGGCCTCTTTTCACCCCAGGGGCATAAGTTGAACAATCTCATAGAGGACCATTAGATGATGTCACATGCCAAATATCGAGGTTCTACGCCTTGCTGTTTTGGACAAGAAGATTTCTTAAGTTTTTCCTTTCGGTTGCCATGGCAACCAGAGTTCTGTGTGAATTCAATTCTTTGAACAATTTTGAAAGGGGGCCATCAAAGGCTCATTCCTGTGAAGTTTCATCAAATTTGAACTGGTGGTTTAGGAGGAAGTGTTGTTTAAAGGAAAGTGTGGACGAACGCCAGACGGACACCTTTGGCTCAGGTGAGCTAATAAAAATAATAAAATAAAATAAAAGAATAACAAGAGCTGTCTGTAAGACAGCGCGCTTGACTTTTCTCAGCGCTTGAATCTGAATTAGAGTTTTGCCAGTAAAAAAAAAAATACAAGTTAAAAAGGGACATAACTCTGTCAAAATTCAATCAGAGTTACGGGAATTTTGTCTCTTGGTGTAGACTTTGATAGTAAATAACTATTTTGAGTTTCAAGGCAAAAGCTTTAATAGTAACAGAGATATTTGACTTTATCAAAAATTTAAAAAAAAAATTCTAAGTTAAAAAGGGACATAACTCTGTTAAAATTCAAACCAGAGTTATGGGGATTGTTTCTCCTGGTGTAGACTTTGATGGTAAACAAGCATTTTAAGTTTCAAGTCAAAACATTTGACAGTAACAGAGATATTTGACTTTATCAAAAACTTTAACCAAAAATTCTAAGTTAAAAAGGGACATAATTCTGTCAAAATTCAAACAGAGTTACAGGAATTGTGTCTCCTGGTGTAGATTTTGATAGTAAATAACTATTTTGAGTTTCAAGTCAAAAGCTTTAATAGTAACAGAGATATTTGACTTTATCAAAAAATTCTAAGTTAAAAAGGGGCATAATTCTGTCAGATTCAAATCATAGTTATGGTGGTTGTTTCTCCTGGTTTAGAGTTTGGTGGTAAATAAGTATTTTAAGCTTCAAGTCAATAGCTTTGATAGTAACAGAGATATCTGACTTTATCAAAAACTTAACCAAAAATTCTAAGTTAAAAAGGGGCATAATTCTGTCAAAATTCAAAAATCAGAGTTATGGGGATTGTTTCTCCTGGTGTAGACTTTGGTGGTAAATAAGTATTTTAAGTTTCAAGTCAATAGCTTTTATAGTAACAGAGATATTTGACTTTATCAAAAACTTTAACCAAAAATTCTAAGTTAAAAAGGGGCATAATTCTGTCAAAATTCAAAAATCAGAATTATGGGGATTGTTTCTCCTGGTGTAGACTTTGATAGTAAATAACTATTTTAAGTTTCAAGTCAATAGCTTTGATAGTAACAGAGATCAAAAACTTTAACTAACGGCGACGGTGATGCCGGGGCGAGTACAATAGCTCTACTTTTTCTTCGAAAAGTTGATCTAAAAATTAGTACTTTTATTGTCTAAGATGTGCACATGTGCTTTTGATTGCCAGATACATGCCTGAATGTACTAAAAATAGTAAAATCTACAATGTATTGATAGAAATAAGAACATTTTGTTTTCTTTTCTATTTTCAGACTGAAGATTTGGCGGAGCAGCATGGTCCAAACCTTTCTGATGGGTCTGATACTGATTCTGCAACCCTCCTGGATTATTTCTGGCTTATGTTTCCATCGGTCTGGTAGCCATGATCAAGGGTTATACCAATAGTAATGCAGCTTGGAAGCAGGCAAGAGAGGGTCACGATAAATACTGCGAAGACGTAACTTAACCAGAGATGCGTGCTTTCTTAGCCTTCCACATGATGATGGGCATTCAGCAGCTACCACAGATGGAGATGTATTGGTCAAGAGATCCATTTGTAGGCAACACTGGAATTCAGCAGACAATGACATGTAGCCACTTTGTGAAAATCAGTCGGTACTTTCATATGAGTAATCGTGAAGAAGAAACAGTACGCGGACAGGAAGGATATGACAGACTTTTCAAGATACGCTAAATAATGACTGTTCTTGCTGACACTTTTATGTAGGGATATACGCTTTTTAGAGAAGTATCGTTGATGAGGCCATGATAAGGTACTCGGAGTGTCTGTCATTCCGACAATACATGCCGGCTAAGTCTACAGAATGTGGGGTAAAAGTGTGATGTTGTGTGACAATGCATATCTTTCAAAATTTCAGTTTTATCTTGGGAAACCTAACAACCAGAGAGAGCATAGACTTGGTCACAGTGTAGCAACGGATATCACATCACACATCCAACGTACAAACAGATGGATTTTTTTTGATAACCTTTTCACTGGACTTCACCTTCTATAAAGTTTGATTGCTAATTGGACTATACGCTTATGGCACTATAAGGATAAACAGACTCGGCTTTCCTGCAGAACTGAAACAAGGAGCTGCGTTCAGTAAACGTTAGATAGATTTTGCACCTAAGTCCAGCACCTAAGTCCAAAACAAGGTCAAGGTCAAACTGAGGTCACGTGATGTTTGAAGATGAGGAATGGTCACAGTTTACATCTGTATTAGTATCAATTCATTCTTGTAAGGGGTATTGATGCTAGACGAAACAGTCCCATTTGGTTAACCAAGAGATGGCCCATATAAAGCAACCTAAGTCCAAAATGAGGTCAAGGTCAAGGTCAAACTGAGGTCAGGTGATGTCTGAAGATGAGGAATGGTCTCAGGTTACATCTGCATTAGTATCAAGTCATTCTAGTAAGGGGTATTGATGCTAGACGAAACGGTCCCATTTGGTTAACCTCGTACGGACGGACGAACGAACGAACGGATGGACAGACAGAACAATCACTATATGCCTCCCGCATCAGTAGATGCTGGGGGCATAAAACAACGCGATGTAAACAACCCGGGTGATATGAAAATTCTACAGTTGGGTGATTCTAATGTAACTGGCAGTTTGGATGGACAAAAAGTTGTGCAACCTGTATCAACATTGAGCAATCCGACTGATGTTATGAATGCTAGCAGGTGTGTAAACAGATAGTTGATTCAGTGCAGCAACCACACAGTGTTTGGTCATATAATAAATATATGGGTGGTGTTGATCTGCACAAAAGTGGTGGAAGTACCTATTCTGGTTTCTGTTCAACTGTGCAGTAGTGAACAGTTACATTATATACAAGGAAGTATCAACAAGGCTGACAAAGAAGAAGAGATTCCATCTTGTTGACTCTCGTGTTGAACTTCAGCGTCAGCTTATAGTTGGTTTCACCAAAAGGAAGAGATCTGCTGTCGATCAACTTCGTAACAACTTTCCACTTGTCACTCAGGAGAATATGGGAGTTCACATGAACATCAGGCTACCCAGTCACCGCACTACTTGCAAGTATCACATGCGCGTACACAATAAGAGAAGGGAAACGGTTTACGGCTGTGGTGTATGTAATGTACATTTATGTAAGGAGGAGTGTCATGCCTTGTACCATTCACAGGAGCACTGAGTTCATTTTACTGAACAGTACATTGTGAAAACTGTGACCATACACTGAGAATAGTACTAGTGGAATATTATATAATTCATATTTAGAAAATTTAATTAAACTGTGTGGTCCTGGAAGTGGAATTTTAAAAGCAAATCTGTGGATTTTATTGAATTCTAAATCTTGGTATTATTTCAAAAGTTTATGAACAACTAGAAATGTGTTCATGGGACACAGATGCCTCCACTACATGACAAGGACACCTGCATATGCTGACCAACGTTCCTGTAAACTTTGGTGACTCTAGGTCAAATACTTTTGGAGCTACGCGCGATACATTAAAATGACCAATTTTTAACTAAATCAGAGACAAATATTCTGACAAATTTTCATTAAGATTGGACCAAAAAACATGGCCTCTTGAGTGTAAACAAGCTTATTCTTTGATTTGACCTGGTGACCTAGTTTTTGACCCTACAAGACCAAGATAAAAATTCATGCGATATTTCATGCACACAAACATTCTGACCAAGTTTCATGCAGATCAAATGAACAGGAGTGTTAACAAACTATTCCTTTGATTTGAATGGGTGACCTAGTTTTTGACCCTATATGATGCAGTTTCGCACTTAGCCTAAAAATCAATAAGATAAACATTCTGACCAAGTTTCATGAAAATAGGGTCATAAATGTGGCCTCAAGAGTGTTAACAAGCTCTTCCTTTGATTAAACTGGTTGACCTAGTTTTTGACCCTATATGACCCAGTTTAAAATTTTGCCTAGAAATCATCAAGATAAACATTCTGACCTAGTTTCACGAAGATAGGGTAATAAATGCGGCCTATAGGTTGTTAACAAGCTTTTCCTTTGATTTGATCTGATGACCTCATTTTTGACCTGACATGACCTAATTTCGATCCAGGCCTAGAAATCATCAAGATAATCATTCTGTGCAAGTCTGTATCAAATCAAAGCATAAATGAAACTTCTGTATGGCTGAAAGAGCCAAACTAGAAAATTGTAAACTCCAGAACACATGATGGAATCTAGCCGGTTTTCGAAAGGAAATGAGATCTTATTTTGACTTAAGTTGTGTGTAAGTGTGGTTAAAATCAAATATAAAATGTCACTTCTATCGTGTTCACAAGGTAAAAATTAACAAATTTTGGCTCTTTCAGGGGCCGTAACTCTGGAACCTATGATTGGACCTGACAAATTCATCATGGAATCCAAGATTTATTGTTGTTGAAGATATTTTGCAAGTTTGTATCAATCAAACCATAAATGAAGTCTCTGTATGGCTGCGAAAGCCAAAATAGCAAATTTTGGCCCTTTAAGGGGCCATAACTCTGGAACCCATGATTGGATCTGGCCAGTTTTCGAAAAGAACTGAGATCTTATGCAAATACAAGTTGTGTGCAAATTTGATTAAAATTGATTGCAAAATGTGATCTCTATCGCGTTCACAAGCCAAAAATAGCAAATTTTGGCCCTTTAAGGGGCCATAACTCTGGAACCCATGATGGGATCTGGCCAGTTTTCAAAAAGAACCGAGATCTTATGCCAATACAAGTTGTGTGCAAGTTTGATTAAAATTGATAGCAAAATGTAGTCTCTATCGTGTCCACAAGAAAATGTGAACAGACGATGGACGGACAAAAATGCGATCACAAAAGTTCACCCTACCACTATGTATAATAATTATAAGAAAATTGCACCTAAAACGTGGGAAAATTAAACAAGCAAATTCGATGAATTGGTATCCCCCGCCGAAAGGGTTTGTGGTCAGGAATGGCCAAAAAATATATCTGGCAAAAAGTTAAGGATGTTACTAAGAAGCAAATAATTTCATTTGTCAAAATCAATTTAACAGAAAATGAATGCTAGCCTATTTTTTGGTTGGGGAAGCGGGGCCAGCAGGGGTGACTGGGTGAGGGTACAAAACATCGATTATTGTCATTGATCATCGATGTTGATTATAAATATTGAAATATTGATGGAAAATTAAAAATGAAACTTGGTGGAGGAGTGAGGTGGGGGAACAGTACAACTTTGCATGTTGATAAATATTCATGGAAGGTTTGAAAATAATAATAAAAAGGAAATAAATTTTTTTGGGGGGGGGGGGGGGGGGGGGGGGGTGTGACGAAGGCAAGGTGACCAGGTGTGGGTACACAACTTCACATGTTTACAATAAATGTTCATGGAAAAGAATGAAAGAAGTTTTATGAAATTCTACCAATTGGTTGGTTTGTTATGTACAAATCTGTAGAATTTCAAACAATTAAAGGGCAATAACTCTAAGAAAAACTGACCAACTGAAAAAAAAAATGACAGATATCATCGAAGTATGTTGGTTCATATTTATTTTAAGTTTCATGAAATTCCACCAGCTTGTTACTGAGAAATGGCTGCAGATGTGGATTTTTCATTAAATCAAGGGCAATAACTCTAAGGGAAATTGACCAATCCAAAAAAAACTTGATGGACATCATTGCAGTATGTTGGTTCATATTTATTTCAAGTTTCATGAAATTCTACCTGCTAGTCACTGAGAAATGGCTGCGGACGGACATTTTTGGGCATTTTTCATTAAATCAAGGGCAATAACTCTAAGGGAAATTGACCAATCCAAAAAAAAACTTGACGGGCATCATCGCAGTATGTTGGTTCATGTTTATTTCAAGTTTCATGAAATTCTACCTGCTACTTACTGAGAAATGGCTGCGGACGGACGGACGGACGGACGCACGCACACACGGACGTGACGGACGGACAACGCCATTTCAATACCCACCTCCCGATTTCATCGGCGGGGGATAATAAACAAGAGCTGTCTCCATAGGATGACACATGCCCCCGATGGCACTTTGAATGAATAGTTATGGCCGATGTTAGAGTTTAGGACCTTTGACCTACGGAGCTGGGTCTTGCGCGCGACACGTCGTCTTACTGTGTCACACATTCATGCATAGTTATTTTAAAATCCATGCATGAATGACAAAGATATGGACCAGACATGCCCATCAATGCACTATCATGAAAAATGACCTTTAACGTCTAAGTGTGACCTTGACCTTTGAGCTACGGACCTGGGTCTTGCGTGTGACACGTCGTCTTACTGTGGTACACATTCATGCCAAGTTATTTGAAAATCCATCCATCGATGACAAAGATATGGACTGGACATGAAAATTGCGGATAGACCGACAGACTGACAGACCTACAGACAGTTCAAAAACTATATGCCTCCCTTCGGAGGCATAAAAATGAGTCTTCTTTGCAATTCTGAATAAGAAACATCTAAAATAATTTGACATTATTATTATTTTATTATTATACTGTAATAATATCATTATTGCGGATGCTAGAGTGTAAACAACTAAATGTGAATGGACGGACGGACATTCATCGATCCTAATAGCTCACCATGAGCCTTAGGCTCAGGTGAGCTAATAAAATTGCAGTGGAAAATGTGTTCTTAAATGATCCCAAAATGCAGGAAATGAAGTGCTGAATTTCCAAGACCCACCTAGCTGGGTGGCTACATTTCTATTTCAGCCTGTTCAACAAAAACCTATTGACAGCCCTGGTGCATCACAAACTGTTAAGCCAGTTACTCATATTACTAAGTCAAGGGCCTTGAGTTTGGTATGGCTAAGTGAAATCCCTAAAGAAGAGGCAAATGGGCCTAAGGTGCTCACCTGAAGAGGACCTTGACCATAAGTCCTTGCTTCATATAAAGTTCCCCATAATGAGACATTATGAGATGAACAGTTCATTAAAGTCATTTAAAGTTGTTTTTTTTTCTGTATTTTGCTGTGGCAGTTAAAAAATGCATAAACATTAGAACAAACTTGATCATAATAATTTTCTATTTCTTGCTGTGGTGTCCCCTAAAAGGGACAAAGTACCCCCAGTTAATTACATTTGGCACAAGACTTTATAATGATGCTACCGAAAAACTTTGATGAAGGTGTATCAGGCAGTTCATGAGAATAAGCAGTTTAAAGTATTTCTATTTCTAGCTCTAGTTGCTCCTAAAAGAGAAAAAGTGCCTCAATTTGAAATTGAACAGTCCCCAAAACTGGTTTTCAACCAGTAGCAGACTAATAAACCTGAAAAAGGACATTGCAAGGATGCTACACATGTAATTTGGTGTAGTTCTGACATGCAGCTTCAGCGAAGATGTTTAAGTAATATGTTGACACCAACAGACAGATGACAAACAGAAGGTTGTCACAAAAACTCATCTGAGCAAAATTCTCAGGTGACCTAATAAAAGCCATGTGGCATGTATATAAACATCATACCTCCAATAATTCAACAGGTAGTAACTCCTGATTTAAAACAAGTTCTTGCTCCTCATCAATATCTGAAAATAGGAATATTGTAATGTAACAAAATGAACAAATGTTACTTAAAATTGCACTGCTTGGGCCAGCCATAAGACAGTGCACTCCACTATTCAGCGATTTGACAGTAAAATGAATATATGTCTCAATAAGAGACCTCTACTTTAAAAGGAAGATACACCAATGGGCATAATTATGTCAAGTTATTGGGATTATTACCGCACATGCAGATGATGATGGTAAAGACATATTTTGAGTTTCAAGTCATTATCTTATACAGTACCAAAGTTATGTCCAGAAAACAAAGTTTGTCAAAAAAATTAAGTATGAAAGGGGCATAATTTGGTAAAAAATACAAATCAGTGATGGGAATTGTTACCATTTTGATGATAAAGATATATTTTTAATTTCAAGTCATTATCTTTTAAAGTACCAAAGATATGTCTATAAACGAAGCTTTTGAAAAAATTTAACATGAAAATAATTCCAAGTATAACAACTTGTGACCTTGACCTTGGGTATAGTAGGCCCAGCCCCTGCACATACTTTGTTTGTATGCTGGACAATGTTTATGTGAAATTACAGTATGATATAAGCAATAGTAA
The DNA here is from genome assembly GCF_021730395.1 of Mercenaria mercenaria. Classification (NCBI taxonomy): domain Eukaryota; kingdom Metazoa; phylum Mollusca; class Bivalvia; order Venerida; family Veneridae; genus Mercenaria; species Mercenaria mercenaria. Next base: position 61,626,212 of record NC_069361.1, on the reverse strand, counting down.
CAAAGATATGACAGAAAAACAAAGGTTGCCGAAAAACTTTAACCTTAAAAATAACCTAAGTATAACACCTTGGTGACCTTGATCTTATTTATAATGGGCCCAGCCCCTGCACATACTTTTGTTTGTATGCTGGACAATGTTTATGTGAAGTTACAGTAAGATGTAAGCAGTAATAACAAAGATATGACAGAAATACAAAGGTTGCCGAAAAACTTTAACCAAGAAAGCTCACGCCGACGTTGGGGCGAGTAGAATAGCCCCCCTATTCTCAGAATAGTGGAGCTAATTAAACATCCAAAAGGATACAATTTTTTTTTTTGGTACACTATAGAAAACAAAACCTTGCAAGCTTAAATTGCATACACACTCACAAATGAACAATTCTGAACTGGTTTATATCTCATTATCTCAGTATCTTGTTGTTTTCTTTATGTGTAGCTTGTATGCATAATGCTATTTTCGTTTAATGAAACAGACTGGACATGTCAGGTTAGACTTACAAAGTCACCAAGGATATGTATTATTTGTGTTTTTGTATGTAATGACAAAGATATGGACCGGACACGCCCATCAATGCACTATCATGAAAAATGACCTTTAACGTCTAAGTGTGACCTTGACCTTTGAGCTACGGACCTGGGTCTTGCGCGCGACATGTCGTCTTACTCTGGTACACATTCATGCCAAGTTATTTGAAAATCCATCCAAAATTGCGGACAGACCTACAGACGGTTCAAAAACTATATGCCTCCGAAGTCCCTTCAGGGGCATAAAAACTGTTGTCCCTGAGATGCAGTCAATTCTGACTTCAGAGTCATATGAATATGCTTGATAGCTAACCACTAGACAACACTAAATGCCAGCTAGAAGATGCTTTTGTAGAAAAGCGCATGTCTCCCCAAACGCATAGTCGTATAGGCAAGAAGTCAAGTCAAGATAGTCAAGGGGACAGGACCAAAAGTCAAAGAGACACTGATGGTTGGCTGAAATAGGGGTCATCTACTTGGCATGTACAATCATCCCACTAAGTTTTCAACATTCTGTGCCTAGTGGTTTTCAAGTTAAGAATTGGAGATGGTTTTCCATGTTCAGGCCCCTATGACCTTGACCTATGATCAAGTGACCCCAAAATCAGTAGGGGTCATCTACTCTGCATGTCCAATCATCCTATTAAGTTTAAACATTCTGGGAATTATTGATTGGAAAGAGTTTTCTATGTTCAGCTCCCTGTGACCTTGACCTTTGATGGAGTGACCCCAAAAACAACAGGGGTCATCTACTCTGTAAGTCCTATCACCCTATAAAATTTGAAGGTTCTAGGTCAAATGGTTCTCAAGTTATTGACTGGAAATGGATTTCAACGTTCTATCTGCTGCGACCTTGACCTTTAATAGAGTGACCCCAAAAACAATAGGGGTCATCTACTCTGTAAGTCTTATCATCCTAGGAAGTTTCAACATTCTGGGTCAAGTGGTTCTCAAGTTACTGACCATAAATGGCTTTCCATGTTCAGGCCCCTGTGACCTTGACCTTTAATAGAGTGACCCCCAAAACAATAGGGGTCATCTACTCTGAAAATCCTATCATCCTATGAAGTTTCAACATTCTGGGTCAAGTCGTTCTCAAGTTATTAATCAGAAATGTCTTTCCATGTTCAGGCCCTTGTGACCCTGACCTTTATTAGTGACCCCAAAATCAGTAGGGGTCATCTACGCCACATGAGTAATCACCCTATTAAGTTTCAACATTCTGGGTCAAGTGGTTCTCAAGTTATTGATCGGAAATGGTTTTCCATGTTCAGGCCTCTGTGACCTTTAATAGAGTGACCCCAAAATCAATAGGGGTCAATCTACTCTGCATGACCAATCATCCTATGAAGTTTCAACATTCTGGGTCAAGTGGTTCTCAAGTTATTGATTGGAAATGGTTTTCCATGTTCAGGTCCCTGTGACCTTGACCTTTGGTGGAATGACCCCAAAAACAATAGGGGTCGTCTACTCCATAAGCCCTGCCACCCTATGAAGTTTAAAGGTTCTAGGTCAAATGGTTCTCCAGTTATTGGTAGGAAATTAACTGTGATGGATGGACGGGCGGACAGGGCAAAAACAATGTCTCCCCCAGAGAGACATAAATACCTAAGGTGTGGGCTTTATGGTTCTGGACAAGAAGAATTTTAAATATTTTTCCAGGCATGGCATATATTGACCCCAGGTTCATGATTAGAAAAATCTTGGTAGAGAACCACTAGAGCATGCCACATACTAAATATCTAAGCCCTTGGCCTTACGGTCTAAGACAATATTTTTTTTAAAAGGTTTTTACATGTACAATTCTATTCAAACCATTAACCCCAAGGGAATTATTTGAAGAATCTTGGCAAAGGACTACATGATGCTAAATACCAAATATCAAAGTCCTATGCTACGTGGTACTGTGCAAGAAGGTTTTCAAAGTTTACCATAAAGAAGTCTATATAAATCATGTGACCCCCAGGGCGGGGCAATATTTGACCCCAGGGAGATAATCTGAACAATCTTGGTAAAGGAGGCTTTTTTGTCTGCACCAAAATACAAACAAGAGGGCCATCATGGCCCTATATCGCTCCTCTGAGTTTAATTGCTTTCTTGAACAAATCTCTTTGCTAAAGCTTCAAAAACAAAAAACTAGGTGAGTAGGTCATGGTAAAGATTATTCAAGATAACTACTGAAATCTGTTTTAACATTATACAGGTGGTCCAAATCTCTTTGCTACATAGCTTCAAAAACAAGAAAGTTGGTCAGTAGGTCAGGGTTAAGAATATTAAAGATGAGTATTGAAATCTGTATCAAAAGTTATACATGTGGTCCAAATTTCCATGCTGTATCTTCAAAAACAAGAAAGTAGGTCAGAAGGTCAAGATTAAGACTTTTCAAGATGAGTATTGAAATCTGTATCAAAAATTATACAGGTGGTCCAAATTTCTATACTGTAACTTCAAAAACGAAAAAGTAGGTCAGTAGGTCATGATTAAGACTATTCAAGATGAGTTTTGAAATCTGTATCAAACATTATACATGTGGTCCAAATCTCTTTGCTCTAGCTTCAAAAACAAGAAAGTAGGTCAGTAGGTCAGGGCTAAGAACATTAAAGATGAGTATTGAAATCTTTATCAAAAGTTATAAACGTGGTCCAAATTTCTATGCTGTTAAGACCAGTGTGCAAAACTGTGTATGTCATCCAAATTTCAAGGCTGTATCATTAAAAACAAGAAAGTAGGTCAGTAGGTCAAGGTCACAGTCAAGTGACCCCTAATTACTTGGGGTCATCAGGTAATTATAATGAGTCTAGGAATTATGATCAGATAATTTTTGAAGTATTTTTTCCTATATAACTCATATAAATGTGACCCCCAGGGCGGGGCCTCTTTCCACCCCAGGGGCATAATTTGAATACCACTAGGCAATGCAACATACCAAATATCAAAAGCCTAGGCCTTGCAGTTTCAGGCAAGAAGATTTTTAAAGTTTTTTTCCTGTATAAGTCTATGTAAAACTTGGGACCCCCGTGGTGGGGCCTCTTTTCACCCCAGGGTAATAATTTGAACAATCTTGGTAGAGGACCACAAGGCAATGCCACATATCAAATATCAAAGGCCTTGGTCTTATGGTTTCAGACAAGAAGATTTTTAAAGTTTTTTCCTACATAAGTCTATGTAAAAATTGGGACCCCTGGGGCGGGGTCTCTTTTCACCCCAGGGGCATAATTTGAACACTCTTCATAAAGGACCATTAGATGATGTCACATGCCAAATATCGAGGCTCTAGCCTTGCGGTTTTGGACAAGAAGATTTTTTAAGTTTTTCCTTTCGGTTGCCATGGCAACCAGAGTACTGTGTGGAATTCAATTCTTTGAACAACTTTTGAAGGGGACCACCCAAGGAACATCCAGGCCAAGTTTCATAAACTTCCACCAAATGGTTTCAGAGGAGATGTTGTTTTAAGGAAAGTGTGGACGGACGACGGACGGATGGTGAGTTAAAAACAACCATTTGGAAAAAGAACTATGTTCTTTTTTATTGCCTAAAAAATGTCAAGTCTGCAATTTCCACAGTATTTACGCTAACATAAGTTGTTAAATCCAAAAACAAAGTAAATCCCTTACCACTTTCAGTTGAGTAAATACGGCAATTATTTTAAGAAATTTTTGAAGATTTTTCTATGTACAATCAAGTAACCCCATGGGGCGGGATCAATTTGAACCGGGGGGTCATGAATTGAACAAATTTTGTAGAAGTCTACTAGGCAATGCTACATGTCAAATATCTAAGATCTAGGCCTTCTGGTTTATTTTTAGCAAATTTATGAAGATTTTTCTATGTACAATCAAGTAACCCAATGGGGCGGGGTCAATTTCACCCCGGGAGTCAAGATTTGAATAAATTTTGTAGAGGTCCACGAGGCAATGCTACATGTCAAATATCTAAGCTCTAGGCCTTCTGGTTTATTTTTAGAAAATTTTTGAAGGTTTTCCTATGTAAAATCAAGTGACCCCTGGGGCAAGGTCAATTTTGACCCCGGGGATCATGATTTGAATAAATTTTGTAGAGGTCCATTAGGCAATGCTACATGTCAAATATCTAAGCTCTAGGCCTTCTGGTTTATTTTTTAAAATTTTTTGAAGATTTTCCTATAGAAATCTTTGTAAAATCAAATGACCCCTGGGGCGGGGTCAATTTTGACCCCGGGGTCATGATTTGAACAACTTTAGTAGAGGTCCACTAGGCAATGCTACATGTCAAATATCTAAGCTCTAGGGCTTCTGGTTTTTGAGAAGAAGATTTTTTAAGATTTTCCTATGTAAAATCAAGTGACCCTGGGGCGGGGTCAATTTTGACCCCAGGGTCATGATTTGAACAAATTTGGTAGAGGTCCACTAGGCAATGCTTCATACCAAATATTTAAGCTCTATGGCTTCTGGTTTTTGAGAAGAAGATTTTTAAAAATTTTCCTTTCGCTTGCCATGGCAACCAGAGTTCTGCATGGAATTCAATTCTTTGAATAATTTTTGTAGAGCTTCACCCAAGGAACATTCCTGTGAAGTTTGGATGAAATTGGCCTAGTGGTTTATGAGGAGATGTCATTTAAAGTAGAAGTTTACGGACGCCGGACAGTGAGTGATCCTAATAGCTCATCCTGAGCCTTTGGCTCTGATGAGCTAAAAACTGTTAGTGACACATCATTGAAACTTAAAACACTTAAGCTTATTGATCACACTAGCCTACTGCCCAGGTACCATAACTATGGTCCAAATTTTGTAGATTATGTCCCCTTTCTGATTTTTCGCTAAGTTTTTTGTTAAAGAATTTGTGCAGTAGCTTCAGGGCTAAAAGTGACGTCATGACAGCACTTGTTCTTGATATTAATTAATTACTGTTCTTTTCAGGTTCATGGAAGGTGCCAATGGCTAAAATTCAATGGTGAAACTGAGTGACCTACCCAATTTAGTTCTTGTGAAAATATTTCGATCTGGTGAGCTAAAAATTCTATATAATATAAGTCCATAAGAAACACATTACCAGCTAAAGACAGGTCAAAATACACCTAACAAGAGGGTCATGATGACCCTGGATTGCTCAGCTGAGTAATATTAGCTACATGTTTCAAATGTCAAACTGATGCTAAATATTAAGTAGGTCAGTAAGTAACATTTATGGTCACTCAAATTCAGTTTTAAGATCGGTGTGCAAAACTGTACATGTCATCCAAATTTCAAGACTGTATCTTAAAACAGGAGGACCATGATGGCCCTATATCGCTCACCTGAGTTAAGTTGCTTGCTTGAACAAATTTCTTAGCTAAAGCTTAAACAAGAGGGTCATGATGACCCTGGATCGCTCACCTTAGAAATATGAGCTACATGTTTCAGATGTCAAACTGATGATTTTTAGAAATTTTTTGGAAGATTTTCCAATGTACAATCAAGTAACCCCTGGGGCGGGGCCAATTTTACCCTAGGGGTCATGATTTGAAAAACATTTGTAGAAGTCTACTAGGCAATGTTACATATCAAATATCTAAGATCTACGCCTTCTGGTTTATTTTTAGCAAATTTATGAAGTTTACCCTATGTACAATCAAGCAACCCTTGGGGTTAGGTCAATTTGACCCTGGGGGGTCAAGATTTGAACAAATGTTTTAAAGGTCCACTAGGCAATGCTACATGTCAAATATCTAAGCTCTAGGCCTTCTGGTTTATTTTTAGAAAATTTTGAAGATTTTTCTATGTACAATCAAGTAACCCCATGGGGCATAGTCAATTTGACCTCGGGGGTCATGATTTGAACAAATTTTGTAGAAGTCTACTAGGCAATGCTACAAGTCAAGTATCTAAGACCTAGGCCTTCTGGTTTATTTTTAGAATTTTTTTGAAGATTTCCCTATGTAAAATGAAGTGACCCCTAGGGCGGGGTCAATTTTGATCCCGGGGATCATGATTTGAACAATTTTTTTTAGAGGTACACTAGGCATTGCTACATGTGAAATATCTAAGCTCTAGGCCTTCTGGTTTATTTTTAGAAAATATTTGAAGATTTTCCTATGTAAAATCAAGTGACCCCTGGGGCAAGGTCAATTTTGACCCCAGGGGGTCATGATTTGAACCAGTTTTGTAGAGGTCCACTAGGCAATGCTACATGTGAAATATCTAAGCTCTAGGCCTTCTGGTTTATTTTCAGAAATTTTTTGAAGATTTTTCTATGTACAATCAAGTAACCCCATGGGTCAATTTGACCACGGGGGCTCATGATTTGAACAAATTTTGTAGAAGTCTATTAGGCAATGCTACATGTCCAATATCTAATACCTAGGCCTTCTGGTTTATTTTTAGAAATTTTTTGAAGATTTTCCTATTTTACAATCAAGTAACCCTTGGGGCGGGGCCAATTTTATCCTGGGGGTCATGATTTGAACATAGTTTGTAGAAGTCTACTAGGCAATATTACATATCAAATATTTAAGATCTAGGCCTTCTGGTTTATTTTTAGCAAATTTATGAAGATTTCCCTATGTACAATCAAGTAACCCCTGGGGCTGGGTCAATTTGACCCTGGGGGGGGGGGGGGGGCAAGATTTGAACACATTTTGTAGAGGTCCACAAAGCAATGCTACATGTCAAATATCTAAGATCTAGACCTTCTGGTTTATTTTAAGAAAATTTTTAAAGATTTTCCTATGTAAAATCAAGTGACCCCTGGGGCTAGGTCAATTTTGATCCCGGGAGTCATGATTTGAACAAATTTTGTAGAGGTTCACTAGGCAATGCTACATGTGAAATACCTAAGCTCTAGGCCTTCTGGTTTATTTTAAGAAAATTTTGAAGACTTTTCTATGTACAATCAAGTAACCCCATGGGGCGGGGTCATGATTTGAACAAATTTTGTAGAAGTTTACTAGGCAATGGTACATGTGAAATATCTAAGATCTAGGCCTTCTGGTTTATTTTTAGAAATTTTTTGAAGATTCTCCTACTGTAAATCACTTTATATTCGCGTGACCTTTATTTCGCAGATTCCCGCACCCTGTATTATTTTGTGGATTTATGAATTCGCGACAGGAGGGTCATAAATTTAAATTCGCGAAGGTTCTTATCTTATATTAGCGAAATTCCAATTCCGGAAGTGCTGATTAAATTTATGCCTATTCTTCCGCACCTTACTTAATTTATGCACGCCAACGCCTCATTAAATACATGGTCCGTAGCGGTTATTTCGCATTAGTAATCGGTTACTATATTCAAACCAATTGCTTTTGTTCTACAGAAATTAATTGAAAAGAGCCTTTTAATTTTTTATTCAATTTACGGGCGATTATTCTTATTACATTTAATAGCTGATAAAATGTTCAGGATTTTAGAGGAGATAAAGGATGATATGAATAATCCCTTCAGGCAACACGCACTGTGCCTGTTTGACACAAAGTGCACCCATAACCTGTTAGAAAAAAAAACAAAACAAAGTTATCACATGTTATATAGTACATCCCTGCCAGCTGCATGTAAATCCAATCTATAGACCTTAGCGTTAATTCTGTCTGTAAGCAGTATATTCTACATGAAATCAAGGATTTTATTATACCTATTCATAATATATTGAAATAAATTGAAGTTTATTCAATAAACATTATGAACAGGCAGCTATTATTCATTGCTTAACTTGACCGTATTTCGGACATTTTTTCGGATATGTCTGTATGTTATGGAAAGAAATTTATGCGGATTTATGAATTCGCAATGCACCCGATTCGCGAAAATTAAAACACCGCGAATATTACCGGATTTACAGTATGTAAAATCAAGTGACCCCGGGGGGTGGGGGGTCATGATTTGAACAAATTTTGTAGAGGTCCACTTGGCAATGCTACATGTGAAATATCTAAGCTCTAGGCCTTCTGGTTTATTTTCAGAAATTTTTTGAAGATTTTCCTATGTAAAATCAAGTGACCCCTGGGGCAGGATAATTTTGACCCAGGGGGTCATGATGAAAATTTTTTGTAGAGGTCTACTAGGCAATGCTAGATATGAAATATCTAAGCTTTAGGCCTTCTGGTTTATTTTTAGAATTTTTTTGAAGATTTTCCTATGTAAAATCAAGTGTGGGGCAGGGTCAATTTTGACCCCGGGGTCATGATTTGAACAACTTTAGTAGAGGTCTACTAGGCAATGCTACATGTCAAATATCTAAGCTCTAGGGCTTCTGGTTTTTGAGAAGAAGATATTTTAAGATTTTCCTATGTAAAATCAAGTGACCCCTGATATATCTGCCTCTCTCCTATCTTGAGTGAATGCTAAGTAAACAAGAGGGCCATGATGGCCCTTTATCGCTCACCTGTTATCATTGCACTTGAGGACAAGAAGGTCCTCAGAAAAAATATCTAAGTCCAAAGGACAGGAACAACAAAGGGAAGGAATTTAACCAAAAAGAAAAAAAATCTTATAAGGTATAGATATGTTAAAACACACCTAAAAACTGGAGGTACCATCCATGTTGTACCGCAGAAAACTGGTCTCATGTTTTTCCTATGGCCAATAATAAAAAAGTTACCAAAATAAGCTAACGTAAAAGGGAAGTAATTAAAAAAAAAAAAATTGTAAGTGGACAAAGAAGGATCTGCCAAATAAATCTGTTGACATAAATGAAATTTCAGATCAGTATCTTCATTAGTTATGGAGATATAACAATTTTAATTTGAAATAAAGGGAGGTAATTTGACATAAAATTAGTCCACAGTTATCTACCCTGATTGTCTCAGTCCAATTAATAACAATAATGAAATTTCAAATAAGTCCTGTACGTACTTACTGATATAAATCTATTTTGATTACAATCAGGGGAGGTAATCGGATATAAAATAACTCTGGAACATGATTGGATCTGATTTGTCATGGAATCCAAGATTTATTGTTGTTGAAGATATCTTTGAAGTTTGTATCAAATAATACCATAAATGAAATCTCTATATGGCTGCAAAAGCCAAAATAGCCAATTTTGGACCTTTAAGGGGCCATAACTCTGGAATCTAAGATGGAATATATTTCTGCCCATACACAATCTTGCAGGGATACAACACAACTTACCTCTGATATTTCTGCCCTTACCCAATCTTGCAGGGATACAAGTGAACTTACCTGATATTTCTGCCCCTACCCAATCTTGTAGGGATGCAAGTGAACTTACCTGATATTTCTGTCCCTGCCTAATCTTACAGGGATACAAGGTAACTTACCTCTGATATATTTCTGTCCCTACCTTATCTTGCAGGGATACAAAGTAACTTACCTCTGATATTTCTGTCCCTACCTAATCTTGCGAGATACAAAGTAACTAATCTCTGATATTTCTGTCCCTACCTTATCTTGCAGGGATACAAAGTTACTCACCTCTGATATTTTTGTCCCTACCTTATCTTGCAGGGATACAAGGTAACTTACCTCTGATATTTCTGTCCCTACCTAATCTTGCAGAGATACAAGGTAACTTACCTCTGATATTTCTGTCCCTATCTTATCTTGCAGGGATACAAAGTAACTTACCTCTGATATTTCTGTCCCTATCTTATCTTGCAGGGATACAAAGTAACTTACCTCTGATATTTCTGTACCTACCTAATCTTGCAGGGATACAAAGTAACTTACCTCTGATATTTCTGTACCTACCTTATCTTGCAGGGATACAAAGTAACTTACCACTGATATTTATCTTGCAGAGATACAACCTAATCTTGTAGGGATACAAAGTAACTTACCTTTGATATTTCTGTCCCTACCTAATCTTGCAGGGATACAAAGTAACTTACCTCTGATATTTCTGTACCTACCTAATCTTGCAGGGATACAAAGTAACTTACCTATGATATTTCTGTACCTACTTTATCTTGCATGGACACAAAGTAACTTACCTCTGATATTTCTGTCCCTACCTAATCTTGCAGGGATACAAAGTAATTTACCTCTGATATTTCTGTCCCTACCTTATCTTGCAGGAATACAAAGTAACTTACCTCTGATATTTCTGTCCCTACCTAATCTTGTAGGGACAGAAAGTAACTTACCTCTGATATTTATGTACCTACCTAATCTTGCAGGGATACAAAGTAACTTACCACTGATATTTATCTTGCAGAGATACAACCTAATCTTGTAGGGATACAAAGTAACTTACCTCTGATATTTCTGTCCCTATCTAATCTTGCAGGGATACAAAGTAACTTACCTCTGATATTTCTGTACCTACCTAATCTTGCAGGGATACGAAGTAACTTACCGATGATATTTCTGTACCTACCTTATCTTGCAGGGACACAAAGTAACTTACCTCTGATATTTCTGTCCCTACCTTATCTTGTAGGGATACAAAGTAACTTACCTCTGATATTTCTGTCCCTACCTTATCTTGCAGGGATACAAAGTAGCTTACTTCTGATATTTCTGTCCCTACCTAACCTTGCAGGGTCAGAAAGTAACTCACCTCTGATATTTCTGTCACTACCTAATCTTGCAGGGATATAAAGAAACTTTCCTCTGATATTTCTGTCCCTACCTAATCTTGCAGGGATACAAAGTAACTTACCTCTGATATTTCTGTCCCTACCTTATCTTGTGGGGATACAAAGTAACTTACCTCTGATATTTCTGTCCCTACCTAATCTTGTGGGGATACAAAGTAACTTACCTCTGATATTTCTGTCCCTACCTTATCTTGTGGGGATACAAGGTAACTTACCTCGGACATTTCTGTCCCTACCTTATCTTGTGGGGATACATGATAACTTACCTCTGATATCAGTCTTCATCTGTTCTTCAACATCTCCACAGGCTAATGCTGCAAGTTTAGCAAGACTTAACATGGTCTGAAAAATAAAAAAAAATCTCTAAAATTTTCAGTAATAGAAGTTAAACTAACTTTTAGAAAATCTACTATAGTGAACCTGATCATAGTATTTTTAGCTTACCAACATTCACACATAGCACATTCATGCAGAATTTGACACCTCATGTTCTGATCAATATGCCAATTAAAGAGTCACTGGGTAGAAAATTAATATTCTTCTAAAACAAGAGGGCCATGATGGCCCTAGATCATTCACTTGAGTTAGGTCGCTTGCTTCAACAGTTTTGGTAGATGGTTATGCAAACACAGGGACAGACAACAGATGGTGAGTGATCACAATAGCTCACCCTGACCACTTTGTGCTCAGATGAGCTAAAAATACAGGAATGTTATTTTTCATGGTTTGTTGACAGACACAGTTAAAGTATCCCTGTGATGCCAGTTTTCACCCACTAAAGCCTTCACTTGTCAATTTCAGAAATAAAATTCACTGAAGTAGAAAACGTAATTTAGGTTAAAGAGAATATTCATTTCACTATTGATTTGTCATATAAATACGTTACAACTTACTTGATTACATCATATATCATCAAAACTTTATAAGAACCCTCTCTGCTTCAACATCTTCACTGCGTTGCCATTTTCACGCACAATGTAAACTTCCGGTTACGTCAAACACACTTACCAAATGGTGAAGGATGACAAATTTCTGCATATCTTTGCAGTCATGCATCATAAACTAATGGATATATTTCATAACAAGACGGCCATGATGGCCCTGTATCGCTCACCATGTACCATTGCTCAAAATGATATAATCAAGTTTTGACATAGAGCACATAGGCATACACATTAAATATCATTAGGATATACATTTTCTTTAAACAGTCCCTTTTGACCTAGTCAGAGCCAATTTCCATACCAAGTTTGAGGGTCCTAGGCTCAAATGCTGCATTTTTGTACTCACATGACTTCCTTACCCTGGAAGACTTAAATAACATTTAAAACCAATCTCATTAGATGCTGCTAAAATAAAGGGAGGTTATTTGTCATAAATTCAGTCAAAAGTTATCTACCCTGATTGTCCAAGTCCATCTGTTGACATAAATGAAATTTCAGATCAGTATCTTCATTAGTTACGGAGATATACCCATTTTAATTTGAAATAAAGGGAGGTAATTTGACATAAAATCAGTCCATAGTTATCTACCCTGATTGTCTCAGTCCAACTAATGCAATAATGAAATTTCAAATAAGTCCTATAAGTACTTACTCAAGATTTATTGTTGTTGAAGATATTTTGGAAGTTTGTATCAAATCAAACCATAAATGGAGTCTCTATATGGCTGCAAAAGCCAAAATAGCAATTTTTGTACCTTTAAGGGGCCATAACTCTGGAACCCATGAAGGAATCTGGCCAAATCAAGAAAGGAACCAAAATCTTGTGGTGATACAAGTTGTGTGCAAGTTTGGTTAAAATCAAATCATAAATGAAGCTGCTATTGTGCAGACAAGGTCAAAATAGCTAATTCTGGCCCTTTCAGGGGCCATAACTCTGGAACCCATAATGGGATCTGGCCAGTTCAAAAGGAACTGAGATCTTATGGTGACACAAGTTTTGTGCAAGTTTGAATAAATTCAAATCATAAATGAAGTTGCTATTGTGCAGACAAGGTCAAAATAGATAATTCTGGCCCTTTCAGGGGCCATAACTCTGGTACCCATAAAGGAATCTGGCCGGTTCAAGAAAGGAACCAAGATCTTATGGTGATACAAGTTTTGTGCAAGTTTGGTTAAATTCAAATCAAAAATGAAGCTGCTATTGTGCAGACAAGGTCAAAATAGCTAATTCTGGCCCTTTCAGGGGCCATCACTCTGGAACCCATAATGGAATCTGGCCAGTTCAAGAAAGGAACCAAGATCTTATGGTGATACAAGATGTGTTCAAGTTTGGTTAAAACTAGAGCTATCACTAAAGGTGATGAATGTACCCCCCACATGCACTGACACAGTACATTGCAATTTGACGCACACAAGATTGCATAATTATGTGGACTGTGTGTATACAGTATAGTAACAAAAAACAAAGTCCCATAACTATGCAGAATATTTATCTAAAAGAATGTAACATGCACCATGCACAACTAGGGTTGGTACTGATCATTTGTGTGAAGTTTAATTAAACTGTGTGCAAGGGTTTGGTAGATTAGGCACGCACAAGATTGCATATGCAGACTGCATGTACATAGTATGTTAACAAGAAACAAAGTCCCATAACTCTGCAATTTTTGTCGCTGAAAGAACCTAACATGCCCCATGCACAACTACTGTTGTTACTGATCACTTGTGTGAAGTTTCATTAAATTGTGTCAAGAGGATGAGGAGAGATGGTGCGCACAAGATTGTGTCTATGTATATAGTATAGTAACAAAAAAACAAAGTCCCATAACTCTGCATATTTTTTTTCTGAAAGAACCTAACATGCCCCATGCACAACTACTGTTGTTACTGATCACTTGTGTGAAGTACGGCCAGACGGACAGACAGACAACCTGAAACCAGTATACCCCCCTTACAACTTTGTTGTCGGGGGGTACAATAAAATCATAAATGAAGCTGCTATAGTGCAGACAAGGTCAAAATAGTGAATTCTGGCCCTTTCTGGGTCCATAACTCTGGAACCCATAATGGGATCTGGCCAGTTCAAAAAGGAAGCAAGATCTTATGGTGATACAAGTTGTGTGCAAGTTTGGTAAAAATCAAATCATAAATAAAGCTGCTATTGTGCAGACAAGGTCAAAATAGCTAATTTTGGCCCTTTTAGGGGCCATAACTCTGGAACCCATAATGGGATCTGGCCAGTTCAAGAAAGGAACCAAGATCTTATGGTGATACAAGTTGTGTGCAAGTTTGGTTAAAATAAAATCATAAATGAAACCTCCATTGTGCAGACAAGAAATTGTTGATGCACGCATGGACGCACAGACGACGGGTGATCACAAAAGCTCACCTTGTCACTATGTGACAGGTGAGCTAAAAAGATACCTGATTGCCCATTTACTGGTTTACTTCTTAATATTTTATATATGGATGCATTTTTTCAATAACATAATTCTGGCAATAAGAAAATAATAGAAGATAAGAACTGATCAACTGACTACTAGCAATCTCCTCCCAACAAAAAGTGACAGCAGTTACTGATCTAAAACTGTTTTTTTTTTTCTCAAGTTCAATGTGATATTGACCTTTCATCCACTGATTTTCAAAACAATAGGGTCCATCAGCTCAACAGCAAGATTTCAGATAGAATTTTTAAAGGCCCATAAAATCCCTTTCAACAAGAGCTGTTTGTAAAACACATAGGCTCCAAATGAAAGCTTGTACCATTTTCAGATTTTCAGTCCCGTGATAACTATAAGCTTGACCTTTGACCTACTAACCCCAAAAGCAATAGGGGTCATCAACTTCATTAGCCCAATCATGCTTGAAGACATTGGGTCAAGTTCTTCTCAAGTTACTGAATGGAAACTGTTCTCAAGGTTCAGGCGCTGTTACTTTGACCTGAGGTCTTAATGGCCCCTAAAACAATAGGGATCTTCTACTTCATAAAACCTAATCATGCTTTCAAATTTGAAGGTTCTTGGTGAAGTGATTCTCAAGTTACTGTGCAGAAATAGTTTTCAATGTTCAGGTCCCCATGACCATGACCTTTCGCCCCAAAAATAATGTAATTTGCTTCATAAGCCCAATCATTATCAAGTTGGAAGGTTCTGGGTCAAGTTCTTCTAGTTACTGCAGTGAAACTGTTTTCAATGTTCAGGTCCTTGTGACCTTGACCTTTGGTCTAATGACACCCAAAACAATAACAGTCATCTACTTCATTTGTTCAATCATGCTTGATGGTTCTAGGCCAAGTGGTTCGCAAGTTATTGAGTCAGAGTGGAAACATTTTTCCAGGTTCAGGCCCCTGTGACCTTGACCCCTGACTTACTGATACAAACAAGAGGGTCATGATGACCATGGATCGCTCACCTGAGTAATATGGCCTACATGTTTCAAATGTCAAACTGATGCTAAAATATTAAGAAAGTAGGTTAGTAGGTCACATTCATGGTCACTGAAAGTCAGTGTTAAGATCGGTGTGCAAAACTGTATTTGTCATCCCAATTTCAAGGCTCTATCTTGAAAAACAGAAAAGTAGGTCAGTAGGTCAAGGTCAGAGTCAAATGACTCCTAATTACTTGGGGTCATCAGGTAATTATAACAAGAGGACCATAATGGTCCTGAATCGCTCACCTATCCCCACATGACCCAGTGTTGAACTGAGTATGACGTCGTTATTTCTATTATTTGACATAGTGACCTAGTTTTTGAGCACATGTGACCTAGATATCATCAAGATAAAAAATTCTGACCAATTTCCATGAAGATCCATTGAAAAATATGACCTCTAGAGAGGACACAAGGTTTTTCTATTATTTGACCTAATGACCTAGTTTCTGAAGGCACGTGACCCACTTTTGAACTTGACCTAGATATCATCAAGGTGAACATTCTCACCAATTTTCCTGAAGATCTCATGAAAAATATGGCCTCTAGAGCACAATGTTTTTCTATTTTTCGACCTACTGACCTAGTTTTTGACCACACATGACCCAGTTAAGAACCTGACCTAGGTATCATCAAGCTGAACATTCTCACCAATTTTCATGAAGATCCATTGAGAAATATGGCCTCTAGAGACGTCACAAGGTTTTTCTATTTTTAGACCTACTGACCTAGTTTTTGACCGCACGTGACCCAGTATTTAACTTGACCTAGATATCATCAAGGTGAACATTCTGACCAATTTTCATGAAGATCTCTTGAAAAATATGGCCTCTAGAGAGGTCACAAGGTTTTTTTTATTTTTAGATCAACTGACCTAGTTACTGACCGCACGTGAACCAGTTTCGAACTTGACCTAAATATCATCAAGGTGAGCATTCTGACCAATTTTCATAAAGATCCCACGAAAAATATGGCCTCTAGAGAGGTCACAAAGTTTTTACTATTTTCAGACCTACTGACCTAGTTTTTGACCGCACGTGACCCAGTTTCAAACTTGACCTAGATATCATCAAGGTGAACATTCTGACCAATTTTCAAGAAGATCTCTTGAGAAATATGGCCTCTAGAGAGGTCACAAGGTTTTTCTATTTTTAGACCTACTGACCTAGTTTTTGACCCCACGTGACCCAGTTTCGAACTTGACCTAGATATCATCAAGGTGAACATTCTGACCAATTTTCATGAAAATCCATTGAGAAATATGGCCTCTAGAGAGGTCACAAGGTTTTTCTATTTTTAGACCTACTGACCTAGTTTTTGACCCCACGTGACCCAGTTTCGAACTTGACCTAGATATCATCAAGGTGAACATTCTGACCAATTTTCATGAAAATCCATTGAGAAATATGGCCTCTAGAGAGGTCACAAGGTTTTTCTATTTTTAGACCTACTGACCTAGTTTTTGACCCCACGTAACCCAGTTTCGAACTTGACCTAGATATCATCAAGGTGAACATTCTGACCAATTTTCATGAAGATCTCATGAAAAATATGGCCTCTAGAGAGGTCACAAGGTTTTTCTATTTTTAGACCTACTGACCTAGTTTTTGACCACACGTGACCCAGTTTCGAACTTGACCTAGATATCATCAAGATGAACATTCTGACCAACTTTCATAAAGATCCCATGAAAAATGTGACCTCTAGAGTGGTCACAAGCAAAAGTTTACGCACGCACGAACGGACGGACGGACGACGGACGCCACGCGATCACAAAAGCTCACCTTGTCACTTTGTGACAGGTGAGCTAATAAAACAGTATAGGAAATATGATCAGAAAATTTTTAAAGAATTTTTTCCTATATAACTCATATAACAAGTGACCCCTGGGGCAGGGCCTCTTTTCACCACAGGGGCATAATTTGAACATTCTTGTTAGAGAAATATTAGGCAATGATACATACCAAGTATCAAAGGCTTAGACCTTGAACTTTCTGACAAGATTTTTAAAAAACTAGAATGTGTCTGTAGGACACAGGGTGTCCCCCCACTGGTACATTTGTCACAAATAAGGGGAAATAATTCAAATGTTTGCAGTCTTGATGGGGTATAGCCTCAAAAAAAAATTATGAAAAGGATTCATTATTCTATACCATATATCGTTGGAGTCCATAAAATCGCGGAGACCATTAATTCGCGGCCATTTTGTTTTTCTCCCCGGTCATGTGATTTTTAAGCTTCACGCGCCGGAAATCACGTCAGCGTTTACTACAGTGTTTACTCTAGCGTATCCAGCTGTCAGACAGTAAAAAATGCGTTTTAAGCAGGTGAGTGCACTAAATATTATTCAGTTATATAAATTTTACCTTTAAACACTATTCCCTTATTAAAGCCATTAAAAACACACATTTTTTTTATCACAAAATGAATGTTTGGAGTCAAAAACTCCTCCGTCTGCTTTGTTGACATTTTATCAATGGGGGTCACGTGACAATAATTGTAACAAATTTAGGCCAATTATAAAAAAATAAGTTTCATGTAACTATATCCCTTAGCTATAATATTTTTTTCTTTACTTTTCAGACCAATCCTCAGCCTATCAGAAGCAATCCTCAGCCTGTCAGAAGCAAGTACAGACTGTATTCACCAAGTGCATTAACAAGTGCATACAGATGTGTTAAAGAAGATGGTTTGTCAGTGCTGAAGGCGTCTAGAATGTACAGTGTACCTGAAAATACACTGAGAGACAGGGTTCTAGGAAAAATTGACCCAGAAACTGTTGTTATGGGAAAAGTGCCCCTATTTGATCAGTATGAAGAGTCAAAAATAGCAAATCATTTTAAAGAAATGGCTAGCTACGGATACGGTTACACAAGACAAGAATGTGTTGATATAGCTTCAGATTATGCTGTCCAGTTGGGAAAAAGGGATAAGGACAAACGTCTGTCAATAAATTGGTTGAAAGGATTTTTACATAGATGGCCAGAAATGAAGGTTGTGAAACCACGTGGATTAGAGTTTATTCGGGCTAAAATGACAAAGGAAAGCACAGTCATGGAGTACTTTGAACATTTAGAGAGGTGCATTAGCAGACATGACCTAGCAGATAAACCACATCTCATCTTTAACATTGATGAAAAGGGACTAACTATAGACCACAAACCCCCCTATGTGGTAGGAAGCTCAACATCAACTGTGCAAGCTGTTACTTCTGGTAAAGGTCAAACAGTTACAATGATAGGCTGCGGAAGTGCTAGTGGTGTCTCAATTCCACCTTTTTTCGTATTCCCAGGGAAAAGAATGAATTCTGATCTTTTGAATGGGGCCTCACCTGGAGCTTCAGGGACTATGTCGGAAAGTGGCTGGTCAAATACTGATGTGTTCAGGAAGTACTTGAAAGATCACTTTATGAAGTTTGCACCTGGTCGCCAAGGAGAGAAGATCATACTTTTACTAGATGGTCATCGTTCCCATGTTGCAGTTGACCTTGCTGAGTGGGCTAAACAGATGAATATCATTATCTTTGTGTTACCAGCCCATACAAGTCACATATTGCAACCCCTTGATGTGGCTTGCTATGGGCCCTTTCAAAGGATATATAATAACCTTTGTCACAAGGTTATGAGACAGACCTCAGCTGCTATAACAAGGTACAATATTTGTGAAATAGCCTGCAAAGCATACTCCAAGGCCTTGTGTGCAGAGAACTTGCATGCAGCTTTTCAGAGGACAGGTATTTATCCCATAAATAAGGAGGCCATCCCAAAGGAGCATATGATCCCATCAGAGGTGTTTTGCAGTCAGACAGTGGCTAATGAGGATGGGAATGACAGTGACGCCACAGTAGAAGGGGGTATTACTACAAATGCAGCAACACCTGAAGATCTTTTTGAAAAGCAAACCCTCAAGCTCAAAAATGTGAAGTCGAAATTAATTAATAAACCACGAAAAACCATGAGCAAGCTTGTTTCAGGAAAAGAGCTGACAAGTGATGAAGTATGTGAGGCCATACAACAGCACATAAAAGATCAACAGAAACCTACCAAAAAACCTGCTAAAAAAACTGCCAAAATGTCAAAATTAGTGAAAAAGTCCCCAATGAAGAAATCAGTATCACCCAAACCAGGTCCGTCACACATTAACTTGCTTGCTAGTTCTGAGTCTAGTTGTGATGAGGATATTGAAGATGAAGAAAAATGTTGTGTTTGTGGACTTTTTACACCAACAGCACTAGCTAATGCAGTCTCCATCACATTCGCAAAGTGGGCTCAATGTGATGGCATGGTGAATGGATATCCATGTAATCACTGGACCCATCTTATTCACTGCACAAATGTCAGAGTAATAAGAAGAGGGGACACATTCCTATGCCCTCACTGTGAAGTCATGGAAGAGTAAAACTATGTTGTAGGCCATAGTAACTGTTAATAGTTATTTGTTTGTTACTGTTGTGAAATACTTTCTTAAAAAAAAAAAAACACTAATACACGTTAACCTACTAAATGAATAAGTTTGGCCTTTTAAGTCACGTGATTCAAGTACCAGGATGCTACAGCCTCGTTTCCGCGAATTTATGGTTTGCAAGCGGCTGACATTGTTTATTTGACAGGACTGTTTTGAATTAACTTTACTTCTTAATTAAATGGAACAGAATTTATTGGAATGGTGTTTGTACAGTATAATAGACATATTTGATAAGGTATGTAAATATTTTCTTATGACAACCTTTATTTATTGAGTTTACGCTAAATATAAATAAACACCGCGAATCAATAGTCTCCGAGGATACTTTTTGAGCTATGAGCATCACAAACAAAATATCCACTATTTTGTCTATTTCAAGGGCCATAACTCTAAACTATAAACACTAAAATTCTCAAGAAGAATGCCAAGTGTGCAAGGTCACAATATGATAAAGACTCAAGCAAGGTTTCATGAATTTACATTAAATACTTTTTTAGTGAGGCACATAATTAGGCGAAAATGTGCATTTTTTTACTATTTCAGGGGCCATAACTCTGGAAATAGGGGGCGGAGCCAGACGAAAAATAGGATGTGCGTAAGTTCATATTATGATAAAGACTCATGCAAGGTTTCATCAATTTATATTAAATACTTTTTGAACTAGGCGGGTCACGAACTTCATACGTGTGCACAGACCGACAATTCTATATGCCCCCCAACAATCATGGAGGGGTGGGGGGGGGGCACAAAAATTCCTATTTAAAAAATTTTGAGCTAGGCGTGTCACAAGGTGAAAATGTGCATTTTTGACTGTTTCAGGGGCCATAAATCTGGAAATAGGGGGCAGACCCAGATGAAAAATAGTAGGTGCGCAAGTTCATATCATGATTAAGACTCATGCAAGGTTTCATGAATCTATATCAAATACTTTTTGAGCTAGGTGTGTCACAAGGTGAAAATGTGCATTTTGACTATTTCAGGGGCCATAACACTAAAATTAGGGGGCGGAGCCAGACGAAAAATAGGAAGTGCGCAAGTTCATATTATGATAAAGACTCATACAAGGTTTCATCGATTTATATCAAATACTTTTTGAACTAGGCGGGTCACGAACTTCATACGTGCGCACAGACGGACAATTCTATATGCCCCCCACCAATCATGGAAGGGGGGGGCACAAAAATTCCTATACAAGTCTATGTAAAACTTGGGACCCTCGGGGTGTGGCCACTTTTCACCCCAGGGTAATAATTTGAAAAATCTTGGTAGAAGACCATAAGACAATGCTCCATACCAAATATCAAAGGCCTAGATCTTGTGGTTTCAGACAAGAAGATTTTTTTCCTATATAAATCTATGTAAAATTGGGACCCCCTGGGCGGGGCCTATTTCCATACCAGGGTAATAATTTGAACAATCTTGGTAGAGGACTACCAGGCAATGCTACATACCAAATATCAAAAGCCTAGGTCTTGTGGTTTAAGACATGAAAATGTTAAAAAGCTTTTTCCTATACAAGTCTATGTAAAACTTTGGACCCCCAGGGCAGGGCCTCTTTTCACCCCAGGGGCATAACTTGAATAATCTTGGTAGACGACCACTAGATGATGCCACATACCAAATATCATAGCCCTAGGCCCTGTGGTTTTTTGACAAGAAGATTTTCAAATTTTCCCTATATAAGTCAACGTAAACCAGGGTGGGGCCATATTTGCCCCTAGGGAGATAATCTGAACAATCTTGGTAGAGGACCACTAGATGATACTACATACAAAATATAAAAACCCTATGAACGGTGGTGTGGATTAGAAGATTTTTAAAGTTTTTCCTTTCTGTTGCCATGGCAACCAGAGTTCTGCTGTTCTTTGAACAATTTTGAAAGGGGGCCACACAAGGATCATTCCTGTGAGGTTTGGTGTAATTCTGCCCAGTGGTTTTGAAGAAGAAGATTTTTTTAGAAATTGTTGACGGACACACTATAAGAATATAAAGCTTCCATTAAAACAAACCGAATGTTCGAATAGATTCGAATATGGCAAACCGAATTTTCGAATATTGATTTCAGTATTCGTTCCCATCCCTACTAAATACTGAGTTCTGATTGTATCAGAAAGGTAAACTGCAAAAACTACAACTGTGTGATTGTGTAAATAAAACAAATATACTCAAAAAAACTCGCCTTCTTTTTAGCTAAATACTGTTCTTCATTTCTACCAAGATTCAACAATGTTTCATGAGCCTGAAATAGAAAACATTTTCCAAAACATTAGAAGTGATTAAATAACATTTGACACATATCTCATATAATTTCAACAACTACCATTGACATGTATCTTAAACAATTTTAACTAGTACTTCTGATGCACATCTATCTCATACAATTGCAACTGGTACTTCTGATACAAATCTCATACAATTCCAACTGGTTCCTCTGAAACATATCTATCTCATACACTAACAACTAGTTCTTCTGATACACATCTATCACATCCAATTACAACTGGTACTTCTGATACACATCTATCTCTTACACTTACAACTAGTTCCTCTGATACACATCTATCTCATACTATAACTAGAATGTGTCTGTAAGACAGGGTGTGCCCCCACTGGTACATTTGTCACAAATAAGGGGCAATAATTCAAATGTTTGCAGTCTTAAGTGGGTAAAGCCTAAATAAACAATTTATATAAAGGATTCATTATTCTAGGCCATATACTTTTTGAGCTATGGGCATCACAAATAAAAATTCCACCATTTTGGCTATTTCAAGGGCTGCAACTCTGTAATTAGCGCTAAAATCTCAAGAAGAATGCCAAGTGTGCAAGTTCACATCATGATAAAGACTCATGCAAGGTTTCATGAATTTAAATCAAATACTTTTTGAGCTAGGCTCGTCACATGGACTGGTGAAAATGTGCATTTTTGACTATTTCAGGGGCCATAATTCTCGAAATAGGGGGGCACAGCCAGACGGAAAAATAGGAGATGTGCAAGTTCATATCATGATAAAGACTCATGCAAGGTTTCATATATTTATATGAAATACTTTTTGAGCTAGGTGCGTCACAAGATGAAAATGTGAATTTTTGACTATTTCAGGGGCCAAAACTTTAGAAATAGGGGTGCATCCAGATGAAAAATAGGAGGTGCAGAAGTTCATAAAATTATCATGATTAAGACAAGGTGAAATGTGCATTTTTGACTCCTGAAATAGGGGGCAGAGTCGTACAAACAAGAGCTGTCCGTAAGACAGCCAATGCTCGACTATTCAAATTATTGTCCCAGAAGCAGGAAAATATTACCCTATATGTTAAACTATCTATAGAGTTTCAATCCAGTATTGGATTAGTTTTGGAGATAGGAACTTGAATGCAAAACTTTAACTAGAAGTTTTAAGTTCAAAAGGGGGCATAATTTGCCCAAAGTACATGTCAGAGTTATGGGACTTGACCCAGTGAGGTTAGTAATTGATCTGTAAAAAGAAAAAATAAGTTTCAAATCTATATGCCTTTAAGTAATAGCTGTATGTACTTGCACACAAAACTTTAACCAGGATTTGCTAAGTCAAAAAGGGGGCATAATTTGGTCAAAATGCAGGTCAGAGTTATTGGACTTGATGCTATCAACTAGTTTTATAACCCCGAAGACCCATGTGAAGTTTCCATTCAGTATCTGCATTAGTTTTGGTTTTTTGTTTGTTTTGGGTTTAATGCCATTTTTTTTCAACAGTATTTCAGTCATGTAACGGCGGGCAGTTAACCTAACCAGTGTTCCTGGGTTCTGTATCAGTACAAACCTGTTCTCCGCAAGTAACTGCCAACTTCCCCACATGAATTATCAGAGGTGGAGGACTAATGATTTCAGACACAATATCGTTTATCAAATAGTCACGGAGAACATACGCCCCACCCCAGGATCGAACTCGCGACCCCGCGATCCGTAGACCAACGCTCTTACCTACTGAGCTAAGCGGGCGGGCTGCATTAGTTTTGGAGATAGTAACTTGCATGTAAAACTTTAACCAGGATTTTCTAAGTCCAAAAGGGGGCATAATTTGCCTAAAATACATGTCAAGAGTTATGGGACTTGATTCAGTGAGGTTGGTAATTGACCTAGAAAAAGATAAAAATAAGTTTCTATATGCTATATGCTTTAAATGATAGCCATATGTACTTGCATACAAAACTTTAACCAAGGTGTGACGCCAACACTGATGCCAGGGGGAGTAGAATAACTAGTTGTGGGGGCACAACAACTGGTTCCTCTGATGTACATCTATTTCATACACTTACAAATGGTTCCTCTGATACATATCTATCTCTTACACTTACAACTGGTTCCTCTGATACCTATTATCTCATACATATACAACTGGTTCCTCTGATATATATCTATCTCATACACATCAACTGGTTCCTCTGATACATATGTATCTTATACACTTACAACTGGTTCCTCTGATACCTATTATCTCATACATATACAACTGGTTCCTCTGATACATATCTATCTCATACACATCAACTGGTTCTTCTGATACATATGTATCTTATACATTTACAACTGGTTCCTCTGATACACATCTATCTCATACATTTACAACTGGTTCCTCTGGTATACATCTATCTCATACATTTACAACTGGTTCCTCTGATACACATCTATCTCATACATTTACAACTGGTTCCTCTGATACACATTTATCTCATGCACATACAACTGGTTCCTCTGATACCTATTATCTTATACACATACAACTGGTTCCTCTGATACCTATTATCTTATACACATACAACTGGTTCCTCTGATACACATCTATCTTATACATTTACAACTGGTTCCTCTGATACACATCATCTATCTCATACATTTACAACTGGTTCCTCTAATACACATCTATCGCATACACTTCCAACTGGTTTCTCTAGATACATATTTATCTCATACATTAATATCTGGTTCCTCTGATAAATATCTATATCATACACATAAAACTGGTTCCTCTGATACACATCTATTTCATACACTTACAACTGGCTCCTTTGATACATATCTATCTCATACATTAACATCAGGTTCCGCTGATAAATATCTATCTCATACAACACATACAACTGGTTCCTCTGATACACATTACACTTACAACTGGTTCCTCTGATACATATCTATCTCATACATTTACATCTGGTTCCTCTGATACACATCTATCTCAAACGCTTCCAACTCGTTCCTCTGATACACATCACGCACACTTACAACTATTAATTCTTATACACATCATTTAAAACTAGTACCTTTGAAAAACATACGATACAACTTTGGTGTCACAACCACACCTCATACAGCAGCAGTACTGGTTTTTCCTTAAAACGGACTCAAGAGGAATTCAAACAAGTTTGAAAGTTTTATCACAAACTAAAATAAACTAGAAGATGCTTTTGTAGAAAAGCGCATGTCTCCCCCAATGCAGTCGTTTAGGCAAGAACTCAATAGAGGACAGGAGCAAAAGTCAAAGAGACACTGATGGTTGCCTGCAATAGGGATCAATTACTAGGCATGTCCAGTCATCCCACTAAGTTTCAACATTCTGGGCCTAGTGGTTCTCAAGTTATGAACTGGAAACGGTTTTCCATGTTTCAGGTTCCTGTGACATTGACCTTTGATCAAGTGTCCCCAAAATCAACAGGGGTCATCTACTCTGCATATCCAATCATCCTATTAGGTTTCAACATTCCAGGTCAAGTGGCTCTCAAGTTATTGATTGGAAAAAGTTTTCTATGTTCAGCCCCCTGTGACTTTGACCTCTGATGGAGTGACCCCAAAAACATTAGGGGCCATCTACTTTGTAGGTCATATCACCCTATGAAGTTGGAAGGTTCTAGGTCAAATGGTTCTTGTTATTGACCAGAAATGGAATTCCATTTTCTGTCTGCTGCGACTTTGACCTTTAAAAGAGTGATTCTAAAATCAATAGAGGTCATCTACTCTGTATATCCAATCATCCTATGAAGTTTCAACATTCTGGTTAAAGTGGGTCTCAAGTTACTGACCTGGAACGATTTTACTTGATCAGGCCATTGTGACCTTGACCTTTAATTGAGTGACCCAAAAATCAATAGGGGTCATCTACTCTGTATGTCCAATCATCCTATATAATATTCTGGGTCAAGTGGTTCTCAAGTTATTGATTGGTAATGGTTTTCCATGTTCAGGCCCCTCTGACCTTGACCTTTAACAGAGTGACCCCAAAATTGATAGGGGTCATCTACTCTGCATGACCAATCATCTTATGAAGTTTCAACATTCTGGGTCAAGTGGTTCTCAAGTTACTGACCGGAAATGGTTTTCCATGTTTCAGGCCCATGTGACCTTGACCTTAAATAGAGCAACCCAAAAAGCAATTGAGGTCATGTACTCTGCATGCCTTATCATCCTATGAAGTTTTAACATTCTTGGTCAAGTGATTCTCAAGTTATTGATCGGAAATGGTTTTCCATGTTCAGGCCCCTGGTGACCCTGACCTTTATCAAATTGAGCCGAAAATCAATAGGGGCATCTATTCTGCATGAACAATCATCCTATGAATTTTCAACATTCTGGGTCAAGTGGTTCTCAAGTTACAGACCGAAAATGGTTTTCCATGTTCAGGCCCCAGTAACCTTGACCTTTAAGTGACCTTAAAAGCAATCGCGGTCATCTATTCTGCATGTCCAATCATCCTATGACGTGTTAACATTTTGGGTCAAGTAGTTCTCAAGTTATTGATCGGAAATGGTTTTCAATGTTCAGGCCCCTGAGACCTTGACCTTTGATGGAGTGACCCTCAAAACAATAGAGGTTGTCTACTCCAGCAGCCCTACCACCCTATGAAGTTTGAAGGTTCTAGGTCAAATGGTTCTCCAGTTATTGATCAAAATGAAGTGTGACGGATGGACAGGGCAAAAACAATGTCTCCCCCACTGGTGGTGGGAGACACAATCAAAACTAGAGTTGCTTTTGAGAAAAGCACATGTCTCCCACAACTGCCTAATCATCTAAATAGCAAGTCAGTCTTTATATACTGTTTACTCACTACAAATATACCTTTGAAGAGTAAAAAGGCCTATTTTGGGTAATTCAAGGGCCATAATTCTGGAGTGCCTCGGGCGATTTGGCTAGTTAATGAACCTGGTCGAGGAGTTATGGTCAAAAACATTTGGTTCAAGTTTGGTGAAGATTGGGTGAGAAATGTTGGACTTATAGCGCGGACGAGAATAAAAAGGCCGATTTTCGGTAATTCAAGGGCCATAATTCCGAAGTGCCTGGGCCGATTTGGCTTGTTATCGAACTTGGCCGAGGACTTATGGTCAAACACATTTTGTTAAAGATTGGTGATGATCGGATGAGAAATGTTTGACTTAGAGCACGGACAAGAGTAAAAAGGCCGATTTTCGGTAATTCAAGGGCCATAACTCCGAAGTGCCTGGACCGATTTGGCTCATTATCGAACTTGCCCTACTAGAGTGCATGCACATTCATCAAGTCGAAAGGACTCCTATACTACTCAGACTGCATGCACATTCCCCAGGAGCCAAAAGGAATGAGTAGTATAGGGGTCCTTTTGGCTCCAGGAATGTGCCTAAAATCTGAGCATTTTTCGGTAATTCAAGGGCCATAATTCCAAAGTGCCTAGGCCGATTTGGCTAGTTATCGAACTTGGTCGAGCACTTATTGGCAGACACATTTTGTTGAAGTTTGGCGAAGATCGGATGAGAAATGTTCGACTTAAGTGCGGACAAGCTTTGTGACAGACACACAGACTGGAGTAAATCAATATGTCTCCCACACCACTGCGTGGTGGGAGACATAATAAACTAAACCAGTACCTTCAATACACATTTTGCATAGTAACTTAATAATGAAAGTATCTACAACTTTTTCTAGGTTAAATTTCAAGCCAAAATTAGCTGTTTAACTCAGCATTGTTGAATTTCATATGACAGGTACACTGAAATGGCACTTTAGGTAATTGCAGTTTGAGAAAGCCATCAAATAAAGACATATTTCTCAAATTTCCCCACTTGGTTTAAATATACAGAATGGCTTTTGTACTTACGGATTGAAAATCTTTACATTCAATGTCATGTAACCACTTTAGGTACCCAAACTCATCTTTCTGCAGGAAACTGTTTAACTGTTTTTGTTGCTGAGTTGGTAATGACAAAAGTCTGCCTTGCTTTCCTACATAAACAACACAAAAATTTTACAAGTTGCACTGTGGCCAGTAATATGCTCAGTACATCTCAGTGTCTCGAACACATTAAACAGTTTTCAATTGAAAACAGATAAAAACTAGGTGCCCACGGGCAACATGATGAGCCCGCCAGCTGTCAAAAGGACTGGGAGTTGCACAGGACACTCCTTGTCTCATTGAGGCAAACATTTATGTCAAATAAAAAAGATATTGCAAAAAGTTACAATATAAGTTATTTAAAGTAACAACAAAGGGACGTAAATCTTGAATTAAAAAAAAAAAAAATTCTAAGTCCACACAAAAATCCTCACCAGTACAGATATGTCAAAATACACCTGAAAACTGGATGTAACATGCATGTTGTACTACAGAAAAGTGGTCTTGATTTTTCCCTACGACCAGTAATAAACAAGAGCTGTCTCCATAGGATGACACATGCCCCCGATGGCACTTTGAATGAATAGTTATGGCCGATGTTAAGAGTTTTGGACCTTTGACCTACGGAGCTGGGTCTTGCGCGCGACACATCGTCTTACTGTGTCACACATTCATGCATAGTTATTTTAAAATCCATGCATGAATGACAAAGATATGGACCGGACATGCCCATCAATGCACTATCATGAAAAATGATCTTTAACGTCTAAGTGTGACCTTGACCTTTGAGCTACGGACCTGGGTCTTGCGCACTGCACGTCGTCTTACTGTGGTACACATTCATGCCAAGTTATTTGAAAATCCATCCATCGATGACAAAGATATGGACCGGACACGCCCATCAATGCACTATCCTTTAACGTCTAAGTGTGACCTTGACCTTTGAGCTACGGACCTGGGTCTTGCGCACTGCATGTCGTCTTACTGTGGTACACATTCATGCCAAGTTATTTGAAAATCCATCCATCGATGACAAAGATATGGACCGGACACGCCCATCAATGCACTATCCTTTAACGTCTAAGTGTGACCTTGACCTTTGAGCTACGGACCTGGGTCTTGCGCACTGCACGTCGTCTTACTGTGGTACACATTCATGCCAAGTTATTTGAAAATCCATCCATCGATGACAAAGATATGGACCGGACACGCCCATCAATGCACTATCCTTTAACGTCTAAGTGTGACCTTGACCTTTGAGCTACGGACCTGGGTCTTGCGCACTGCACGTCGTCTTACTGTGGTACACATTCATGCCAAGTTATTTGAAAATCCATCCATCGATGACAAAGATATGGACCGGACACGAAAATTGCGGACGGACCGACAGACCGACAGACTGACAGACCGACGGACAGTTCAAAAACTATATGCCTCCCTTCGGGGGCATAAAAAGTTACGAAAGTAAGCTATTTATAGCAACAACAAAGGGAAGTAATTCTAGGATCTTGCGCATGACACTCAGCCTCATGATGATGAACAATTGTGCCAAGTTACATCAAAATCCCTCTATGCATCAAAAGGAAATGCTCCAGACAAAGTCATTCTTGTATCTGACTTTTGACCTCTAAGTATGACCTTGACCTTAGACCTAGTTCCTGTGCAGGACACTCTGTCTCATGGTGGTAAACATTTGTGCCAAGTTACATCAAAATCCCTCCATGCATGAAGAAGAAATGCTCTGGGCATCGTCGTCATTCTTGTATCCTTTGACCTCTAAGTGTGACCTTGACCTTAGAACAACAAAGGGAAGTAATTCTAGGATCTTGCGCATGACACTCCGCCTCATGATGATGAACAATTGTGCCAAGTTACATCAAAATCCCTCTATGCATCAAAAAGAAATGCTCCAGACAAAGTCAGTCCTGTATCTGACTTTTGACCTCTAAGTGTGACCTTGACCTTAGACCTAGGGACCTGGTTCTTGCGCTTGACACTCCGTCTCATGGTGGTGAACATTTGTGCCAAGTTACATCAAAATCCCTCCATGCATGAAGAAGAAATGCTCCAGACAAAGTTGTCATTCTTGTATTCTTTGACCTCTAAGTGTGACCTTGACTTTAGACCTAGGGACCTGGTTCCTGCGCATGACACTCCGTCTCATGATGGTGAACAATTGTGCCAAGTTACATCAAAAGCCCTCCATGCATGAAGAAGAAATGCTCCGGACAAAGTCATTTTTGAATTTAACCTTTGACCTGTAAGTGTGACCTTGACCTTTGAGACAGGAACCTGGGGTTTGCGCATGACACTCCGTCTCACTGAGGTTAACATTCATGCCAAATATAAACAAGATTGCTCCATGCAGGTCAAAGTTATAGTCCGGACAAACAAATCCGGACGGACACACGCACATACACCGAACAGTCATTTGGACAACTTTGTCTTCGCTTCCGCAAGCGGGCTCAACAAAAACCTAGGTATACCAGTCACAGAGGACATTTCTGATGATCTACAGTAACAAGATTTGTGAACAAAAATGACTTATTCACGTTGGTTTCTGTGATATTTGCTGTCAATGATTACAAAATAGCAATTCCAGCATAAATCTCAAAATTGAATTTTTGTTATAAAATTAATCTAACTGTTCAACAATAAGGTGCTGCAAAAAAGTTTAATCATGACCCATCAAGTGGTTCATGAGAAGTCATTTAAAAGTTTTCCCATTTTTAGATCTCTCGGATCATAATTCCAATCTGGCTAGGTGAAATCCAAAACAGAACAGCAGGTGCACAACTTCACATGGTACACAACAATCCTGTAATATTTTATGACTCTACGTCAAGTACATTACGAGATACATGAGACACAAACTTTCATGCCTTTTATGCATATTTTTGACTAAGTCAAGGGCCATTACACTGTACTTGCAGAGTGAAATGTAACAAGAGGGCCCTTGAAGGCCCTATACCACTCAACTGACCCAGTTCTTACTCTCAGATAACTTTATATTTAATGTGGCCTAGATTTCAAAGACAAACATTTTGAACATTTTTTGTATAAATCAGGTAGATCATTATCAATTATCAAGTTTTTCAATGATTTGACCTAGTGACAGTTTCTGACCTTAGGTACCCCATTTTAGATCTTGACCTAGATTTCATACAGAAAAACATTCTGACAAAGACTTGTGATGACTAAATTGAACAAGTCACCGAGTATTGCAGTGGCAATACAGAAGTCCCTTCCCAGTGGAAGACTTTCAATAGTGACCTCGACCTTTGTCCGACAAGCATAGGTCATGTGCTGACACATTGTCTCATCATGGGGAACATTTCTGTGTAGCACTAAGATAATCCATCAGACATATAAAAGTTCTGAAGTGGAATAAATTTTTACTTGACCTCTTATAGTGAACTTCACATTTGACCTACAAGCATAAGTCATATACATGCATAATCTACATTTTTGCAAGTAATACACCAGAAAATTTTTCATACATAAAGGGAGATAGTTCAAAAACAGGATAAGTTAACGTTATTGTTTGTTGACATTGCACTCCCTCTCACTAATTTCTATCAATATACAAAGTATTAAGTTAATCCATCATACGGTTTTCAAGTTATGCTCTGGACAAGCTTTTTTCATATTAGGGGAGATAATTCAAAATGGGGTCAGCTTGAGTTATGGTTCTTTGACACTGCACATCCTCTAACTGACCTCTGTCTATATATAAAGTATCAAGTCAATCCCTTTCAAAGTTTTTGGACTTAGGCTCCAGACAAGCTTTTAACATAAAGCAAGTTAATTCAAAAATGGGTCACCTAGGGTTATAGGTCCTGGTTACTGCACTCCCTTTCAATGACCTCTATATTTGTGTGAAGTATCAAGTCATTCCTTCTTAGTTTTCAAATTATGCTCCGGACAAACTGTTTTTCACATAAGGGGACATAATGCAAAAATAGGGTCAGCTAATGTTATTGTTCTTTAACACTGCATTTCATTTTACTGACCTCTATCAATACATAAAGTATCAAGTCAATCCCTTTCATAGTTTTGGACTTAGCCTTAGGCTCAAGATAAGTTTTTTACAAAAGGGAGATAATTCAAAAATAGGACCACCTAGAGTTATGGCACTTCCTCTCAACGCACCACCGTGTGAAGTAACATTAGTACGTCAATACTTTTTGAGTTATGCTCTGGACAAGAAGTGTGACCGACGGATGGATGGGCAGATGGACAAGGTGGCGAATATATGCTCCCCCCTTTGGGAAGCATATAAATCTCAAGTAACCCTGTTTTGAACTTGACCTTTATTTTGTTGAGACAAACATTCTGACATTTTTATAAACATCAAATGGAAAATGTGGCCTCTACAGTGTTTACAAAATTTTTCTATGATTTGACCTAGTACTCGGGTAATCCAATTTCAATCCTATTCTATATTACATAGAAACAAACATTCTGACAAAGATTTATGATAATCAAACAGAAAATTGGGCCTCTACAGTGTCAACAAGGTTTTTCTATAATTTGACCTAGTGACCTAGTTAAAGACCTCAGGTAATACAGTTTCATACTTGATCTAGATTACATAAAGACAAACATTCAGACAAAGTTTTATGAACATGTGGTAGAAAATGTGGCTTCTAGACTGTTAACAAGAATTTGACCTCGTGACCTAGTTTTTGACCTAAGAGAAACTAATTCTAATCTTTAAGAGACAAATACTCTGAAACCTTTTTATGAAGATCAAGTAAACAAGAACTGTCTCCATAGGATGACACATGCCCCCGATGGCACTTTGAATGAATAGTTATGGCCGATGTTAGAGTTTAGGACCTTTGAGCTACGGACCTGAGTCTTGTGCACGACACGTCGTCTTACTGTGGTACACATTCATGCCAAGTTATTTGAAAATCCATCCATCGATGACAAAGATATGGACCGGACACGCCCATCAATGCACTATCCTTTAACGTCTAAGTGTGACCTTGACCTTTGAGCTACGGACCTGGGTCTTGCGCGCGACACGTCATCTTACTGTGGTACACATTCATGCCAAGTTATTTGAAAATCCATCCATCGATGACAAAGATATGGACCGGACACGCCCATCAATGCACTATCCTTTAACGTCTAAGTGTGACCTTGACCTTTGAGCTACGGACCTGGGTCTTGCGCGCGAGACGTCGTCTTACTGTGGTACACATTCATGCCAAGTTATTTGAAAATCCATCCATCGATGACAAAGATATGGACCGGACACGCCCATCAATGCACTATCCTTTAACGTCTAAGTGTGACCTTGACCTTTGAGCTATGGACCTGGGTCTTGCGCGCGACACGTCGTCTTACTGTGGTACACATTCATGCCAAGTTATTTGAAAATCCATCCATCGATGACAAAGATATGGACCGGACACGAAAATTGCGGACAGACTGACAGACCGACAGACTGACAGACCGACAGATTGACAGACGGACAGACGGTTCAAAAACTATATGCCTCCCTTCGGGGGCATAAAAATGTGACCTCTAGTGTTAACAAGATTTTATTATGATGTGACCCAGTGACCTAGTTTTTGTCCTCAGGAAATCTAATTTTGAACTTATCCTATCCTTCATGGAGACAAAGATGTATGATAATCAAGTAGAAAATGTGGCCTTTAGAGTGTTAACAAGGTGTTTTTTCTGTGATATGACCTGATGACCTTAATTTAGACCACAGATTACCCAGTTTCAGACTTGACCTAGACTTTATAGAGAAGTATTCTGACAGTTTATGGAAACAAAGTACAAGTCATTCATATGAAGAGAACCTTATCCATCTGAATCAATCTGACTGAAGTACATCTCCTATTACGCTACGCATAGGATCTGAGAACGACCTATTCATAGCCTCGTTCTGACGACCCTTTCGCTAGCCAATCAGAGCCTAACTTACAACATCTTGCAAATCTGCCTGTAGCCTTGACTTTTGATATTTACAATTCTTATGTTGTAAAGTTTCAGATAGCCGGCTAGCTCAGTCGGTAGGCCACTTGCTTTGTAAGCAAGGGGTCCCGGGTTCGAGTCCTAGAATGACTGCACATTTTTCTTACTCTTTGACATTCGAACAAGTCGTCTGATTGGATAAAATAGAAATAGCAATACTGGAAATCCAAAATATACAGAAGACGAATGTGAATGGGTCATTCTCAGATCTTCGTTTAGAAGATCAAGTACTTTAGTCAGATTGCCATCTGAATATGCTTCTAATTAGGTTTGGTGAAAATCCTTTAAGCAGGTCATTCAAAAAGTTATTTCAATGTTTCTTCTATGCTTTGCTATGACACATCATGACCATGAGAACAAAATTCATGAATTTTTTTTTTCCATATGTTAGCTCTGCTCTCCACTGAATGGAACCAAGCAGAACCATAACAATGATACTACAAACCAAGTTTGATGAAGATCCATTAAGAGAAGTCATTTAAAGGATTTTCTACTTTGAGCTCTATGTAAATGGGGGCAATTTGAACAAATTTTGGAAAAGACATTACAATGGTGCAACAGGCCAGGTCTGATGAAGATCCAGTCAGCATTTCATGAGAACAAGTCATATAAAATGATATTTTCTATTTCTAACTCTAGAGGCCTCTGAAAGGGCAAAACAACACCACTGAACAAATTTCTGAGACAGCCTTAAAATGATGCCACAAACCAAGTTTGATGAAGATCCATCAAGCTGTTCATGAGAAGAAGTCATTTAAAGGCATTTCTATTTTAAGCTCTAGAAGACCCTAAATGGGGCCAAGTGCCACTGCCCCCAAATTAAATAATTTTGGTAAAAACCTTATAAAGATGTTTCAGAGAAGGGTTCATGGGGACACATCAAGCAGTTCATGAGAAAATGTTATTTAAAAGCATTTCTATTTTTAACTCTAGCAGACTTTAAAAGGGACCAAGTGCCCCCAACTGAACAAAAGTTGTTAAAGGACCTTATAGAGATTCTATAAAATCAAGTTTGATGGAGATTCATCAAACAGTTCATGAGAAAAAAGTCATTAAAAGGCATTTCTATTTTGTTTCAGCTGCCCCTAAAAGGTGCCAAGCACCCCTAATTGAACAAATTAATGAGGACCTTATAATGATGCTAGAGACCAAGTTTGATGAAGATTCATTGAGCAGATTATGAGAAGTTGTCATTAAAAGGTATTTTTCAATTATAGCCCTAGCAACCCCTAAAAGGGACCAACTGCCCCAATTTGAGAGAGAACCTTACAATGATCCTATATACCAAGCCTGATGAAAATCTATCTTGCCATTCATTAGAAGAAGTCGTATTTCTAATTTTAGCTCTAGAAGCCCCTATAAGGGGCCAAGTGTCCCCAACTGAAAAATTTTGGTGAAAGACCTTATAATGATACTACAGACCAAATTTGATGTAGACCCTTCAAGCGGTTCATGAGAAGTCATTTAAAGGTATTTTTAATTTTGACTCTAGCGGCCCCTAAAAGGGGCCAAGTGTCCCCCATTGAACAAACTTGGGAAAGGACCTTATAATGGTGCTACAGAATCCATGAGAAGAAGTTTTATTTACAGGTTTTTCTATTTTTAACTCGGGCGGCCCCTAAAGGGGCCAAGGTGAACCATGTGAACAAACTTAATAGAGGTCCATGCCAGGATGCTACTGACCAAGTTTGGTGAAATTCAGACCATTAGTTTCAGAGAAGAAAATGTTTAAGTAGCCATTTTTGAATGTTCTAAATTTCAAGACTAGCTCAAGGTCAAAGTCCATTTCGGTACACAAAACTGTTCATGTGGTCCATGCATGTGGCCCAAATTTGAAAGCTGTAGCTTGAGAAATGTGAAAGTAGGTCACTAGATCAATTTCAAGGTCAAATTTCATTTTGGTACACAAAACTATGCACTTCAAATTTGAAGGCTTAGCTTGAGAAATATGAAAGTAGGTACTAGGTAAAAATCAAGGTCAAATTTCAATTCAGAACACAAAACTATGCATGCGGTCCAAATTTGAAGCCTGTAGCTTGAGAAATGTGAAAGTAGGTCACTAGGTCAATCTTAAGGTCAAAGTTCATTTAGGTGCACAAAACTATGCAAGTGGTCCAAATTTGAAGGCTGTAGCTTGAGAAATGTGAAAGAAGGTACTTGGTAAAAATCAAGGTCAAATTTCATTTCAGAACACAAAACTATGCATGCGGTCCAAATTTAAAGCCTGTAGCTTGAGAAATGTGAAAGTAGGTCACTAGGTCAATCTTAAGGTCAAAGTTCATTTAGGTGCACAAAACTATGCAAGTGTCCAAATTTGAAGGCTGTAGCTTGAGAAATGTGAAAGTAGGTCACTAGGTCAAAATCAAGGTCAAATTTCATTTCGGAACACGAAACTATGCATGTGGTCCAAATTTGAAGCCTGTACCTTCAAAAATGTGAAAGTAGGTCACTAGGTCAATGTAAAGGTCAAAGCTTGTTTCAGTACACAAAACTATGCATGTGGTCCAAATTTGTAGGCTGTAGCTACAGAAATGTGAAAGTAGGTCACTAGGTCAAAATCAAGGTCAAGTCATATCAAGGTTCATCTTGCCACTCAAAACCATACATGTGGTCCAAATTTGAATGTTGTAGGTTATTGACAAGAAGATTTTAAAAGCTTTTCCCTATATAAATCTATATGAACCATGTGACCCCAAGGGCGGGGCCATATTTGACCCTAGGGGGATAATTTGAACAAACTTGGTAGAGAACCACTAGATGATGTTACATTACAAATATCAAAGCCCTAGGCTTTGTGGTTTGGACAAGAAGATTTTCAAAGTTTTTCCTCATATAAGTCTATGTAAACCATGTGACCCCCAGGGCGGGGCCATATTTGACCCTAGGGAAATAATTTGAATAATCTTAGTAGACGACCACTAGATGATGTCACATACAAAATATCAAAGCCCTAGGCCCTGTGGTTTTGGACAAGAGTTTTTTTTAAAGTTTTTCCCTAATAAGTCTACATAAACCATGTGACCCCCGGGACGGGGCCATATTTGACCCCAGGGTAATAATCTTAACGATCTTGGTAGAGGACTACTAGATGATGCTACATTGATTCAAACCAAATATCAAAACCCTAGACCCTGTGGTTTTGGACAAGAAGATCTTCAAAGTTTTTCCCTATATAAATCTATGTAAATTATAAAAATAAACAAAGGGCCATAACTCACACAAAAACTGTTGAACCAGTCTGATTTTCAGGGGACACAACTAGGGTACCAATACATCATTCTGACAAAGTTTGGTCAAAATCGAGTTTCTGAGGAGATGCGATAACGAGAAATTGTTAACGGATGAACGGAAGGACGAAGGACCACAGACGCAGAAAGATTTGAATAGCCCACCATCTGATGATGGTGGACTAAAAACATGCCCGAGCCGGTATCATCCAGACATACATTATGATAAACTTTCATGAAGATCTGGTGTAAAATGCAGTCCAAGGTTTTTCTTTGATTTGACATTGTGACCTAGTGTTTAACCCCATATGACCCATTTTCGAATTTGACCTTGATTTTATCAGGGCAATCATTCGGACCAAATTTCATGAAGATCAATTGAAAAATACAGCCTCTATGGCATACACAAGCTAAATGTTGACGCGACAGATGTCGGACATCGAGCATTCACAATAACTCACCTGAGCAATTCAAAATTTACAATTATAGCCTTATGAAATCGTCTTTAACAAAACAATACTTGGTAAATTCATACATATGTATATCAAATGGAACAGTGACTGTATATTATTTCAAAAGAGGACAACCCAACGTAAATATTGTCAACTTTTCAAAATAACAATATAATTATGAACAAAGAGCTCTCTTATGGAAACAGAGCTATCTCCTTGGCGACATGACTATCTCCTTCTCGGCAGAGCTGTCTCATAATAAAAAGTGAATTTTTTTACTCCCAAACCATTTTCAGTACATATTTTATTTCCAAAATAATAATACATTGTATACCTTACAGCTATCTCACGCCTACTTGGTTTGCTTCTTAATATCAGTTAAAATGCAAATATTTGACAATGAAAGTGCTTTCATATCTACATTGCCTACCATTCCCCGATTTTTATGCCCCCCTTTGAAAAAGGAGGGGTATATTGTTTTGCAGATGTCGATCGGTCTGTCTGTCCGTCGGTCTGTATGTAGACCAATCCGTTTCCGGATGATAACTCAAGAACGCTTGGGCCTAGGATCATGAAAGTTGATAGGAAGGTTGGTCATGACCAGCAGATGACCCCTATTGATTCTGAGGTCAGTAAGTCAAAGTTCAAGGTCACAGTGACCCGGAACAGTTAAACGGTTTCCGGATGATAACTCAAGATTGCTTGGGCCTAGGATTGTGAAAGTTGATAGTGAGGTTGGTCATGACCTGCAGATGACCCCTATTGATTTGAGATCTGTATGTCAAAGATCAAGGTCACTGTGACCCTGAACAGTTAAACGGTTTCCGGATGATAACTCAAGAACCCTTGGGCCTAGGATCATGAAAGTTGATAGGGTGGTTGGTCATGACCAGCAGATGACCCCTATTGATTTTGAGGTCAGTATGTCAAAGTTCAAGGTCACAGTGACCTGGAACAGTTAAACGGTTTCTGAATGATTACTCGAGATTGCTTGGGCCTAGGATCGTAAAGCTGATAGGGTGGTTGGTCATGACCAGCAGATGACCCATTTAGATTTTGAGGTCAGTAGGTCAAAGGTCAAGGTCACAGTAACCAGGAACAGTAAAATGGTTTCTGGGCGATAACTCAAGAACGCTTGGGCCTAGGATTAGGAAAATTGATATGGAAATTGATCATGACCAGCTGATGATCCCTATTGATTTTGAGGTCATTTGGTTAAAGTTCAAGGTCAGATCTGCCAGGAACAGAACGGTTTCTGGACGATAACTTGAGAATGCTTGGGCAAGGGTCATAAAAAATGATAGAGAGGTTCATCATGAGCAGATGACCCCTATTGATTTTAAGGTCAGTAGATCAAAGGTCAAGGTTACAGTGACCCGGAACATTTAAACCATGTCTAGACAATAACTTGAGAACTCTTGGGCCTAGGATCATGAAACTTGATAGGGAGGTTGGTCATGACCTGTAGATGACCCCTATAGATTTTGAGGTCTGTAGGCTAAAGGTCAAGGTCACGCTGACCCAGAACAGTTAAACACTTTCCGGATGATACCTCGAGAATGCTTGGGCCTAGGATCACTAAACTTAATAGGGACGTTGATCATGACCAGCAGATGACCCCTGTTGATTTTGAGGTCAAAGGTCAATGTCACATTTGACCAGAACATAAGAACTTTTGTTTACAGTGAGCAAATAATTTCTGTTCCTTGTGCAATTACTGAATGTATCAAGGGGGGCATTTCGTGTTCGACGAGCTCTTGTTGATACAATGCTTGTAAAAATGCAAAAAATATGATGACACTAACCTTTGTTGACGTTCTTTTATCGCAACATGCACTAGCTCAGACGTCGCGACAGAGCAATTTACCGTATACCTCTGAAAGAGGTAGCTCTGTTGTTTACCAGGCCTGTATATAGTATTTTGATCAAAAGAACTTTACCAGTTTCCATCTTTTTCTGATCTTGTATCCAATTAGAAGGGGTATGACTTTAATTTATCGCAATGTAAATGTGTGCTTTGTGTTTCTCGCCAATCCAGAGATTTTAAGGCTTAACTTGTTATTCTATGAGTAAGTTACAATTTTCTAAGTGCAGATGCAGCTAAACATTTCTGTTTTATACATTTTGTGAGTACAGTCGCTTTACTGACTTTTACTGTTTAGTTATATATATTTACTTACAAATGAAAGTTCTTTCAAAAGAGGCATACATCTGGAGACATTTTCCTGCTGTAAATAAGAGGACCATGATGGTCCTGAATTGCTCACCTGTTCCCACATGACCCAGTTTTGAGTATGACATCATTTTTTCTATTATTTGACAAAGTGACCTAGTTTTTGACCTTGATATCATCAAGATAAAAATTCTGACCAATTTTCATGAAGATCCATTGAAAAATATGGCCTCTAGAGAGGTCAAAAGATTTTTCAAATTTTAGACCTAATGACCTAGTTTTTGATGGCACGTGACCCAGTTTCAAACTTGACCTAGATATCATCAAGGTGAACATTCTGACCAATTTTTATGAAGATCCATTCAAGGGTATGGCCTCTAGAGAGGTCACAAGGTTTTTCTATTTTAAGATCTACTGACCTAGTTTTTGATTGCAGTTGACCCAGTTTCAAACCTGATCTATATATCGTCAAGATAAACATTCAGACCAACTTTCATACAGATCCCATAAAAAATATGACCTCTAGAGAGGTCACAAGTTTTTTTTCATTATTTGACCTACTGACCTACTTTTAAAAGACACGTGACCCACTTTCGAACTTGACCTAGATATCATCAAGATGAACATTCTGACCAATTTTTATGAAAATCCATTCACAAGTATGGTCTCTAGAGAGGTCACAAAGTTTTTCTATTTTTAGACCTACTGACCTAGTTTTTGACCGCACGTGAACCAGTTTCGAACTTGACCTAGATATTATAAAGATGAACATTCAGACCAACTTTCATACCGATCCCATGAAAAATATGGCCTTTAGAGAGGTCACAAAGTTTTTCTATTATTTGACCTACTGACCTAGTTTTTGACAGCACGTGACCCAGTTTCGAACTTGACCTAGATATCATCAAGGTGAACATTCTGACCAATTTTCATGAAGATCTTGTGAAATATATGGCCTCTAGAGAGGTCACAAGGTTTTTCTATTTTTAGACCTACTGACCTAGTTTTTGACCGCAAGTAATCCTGTTTCGAACCTGACCTAGATATCATCAAGGTGAACATTCTGACCAACTTTCATAAAGATCCCATGAAAAATGTGACCTCTAGAGTGGTCACAAGCAAAAGTTTACGCATGTATGCACGCACGGACGACGGACGCTGCGCGATCACAAAAGCTCACCTTGTCACTATGTGACAGGTGAGCTAATAAAATACTTGCAAACAGGTCACAGGAATCAGAAAGCCAATCTGATGTTAATCAAGAAGGACTGTCCCACATGCTGTCAATATCTTTATCATATTCGAGCACAAAAACAGAATTAGAGCTAATTAAATCATTATGTTTATAACACCAAATTACATTACAGAGCGCAGGCTATCTTTATAGTCATTTTATCAAAGTACATCTTCTCATTATATGTATTAGCAACTCAGTGCGAGCTTTAGGCTTTCACTTGTATCATAATAAGAGTAGTTATAAATATGTATAGAAATGAAGTTTTCATTATGAACTTGACCGACAGGAAATGTGTGAAGAAATCTAGTACTAAAGAAAAAAATCAATTTTGTCAGATATCTTATAAGAAAAACGATTACTGCGATATATCAATGTGTCCACCCAGCAGTCTGTGCCTCGTTTTGGATAACAATGTGCAGATAACTCTGCATGCAACAAAGGAATGGTAAAAGGGTCTATTAGTATGCAGTATTAAGTACCAACGGGGCACAGTTCTGTTAAAATACAAGTCCAAAATATGCGACCTTATACACTGACCCTTAGTCTATAATAATAATAATAATAATGACTTTATTTATTGAGGCAACACTATTAGGCATGCCCAATCTTCCAAGTGAGCCTCAAATTATGTACAATATTTACAAATAGATTTCAAATACAAAATTGACAATAACATGATGACAAGACAATCCAAGCATAATAATATATGTTATGTTGTTCATTTTCCAGTTTGTCAAATAGGATCTTTTGAACTGCTTATGACTGTTAGAGGTTTTTACTTCAAGAGGTAATGTTTGTTGGTTTGTTGGTTTGTTTTGGGTTTAACGCCGTTTTTCAACAGTATTTCAGTCATGTTACGGCGGGCAGTTAGCCTAACCAGTGTTACTGGATTCTGTACCAGTACAAACCTGTTCTCCACAAGTAACTGCCAACTTTCCCAAATGAATTTTCAGAGTTGGAGGACGAATGATTTCAGGCAAAATGTCTTTTATCAAATCGTCACGGAGAACATACGCCTGCCCGGGGATCGAACTTGCAACCCAGCGATCCGTAGACCAACGCCCTTACCTACTGAGCTAAGCGGGCGGGCTCAAGATGTAATGAGTTCTAGATTTTTGGTGCTGAGTATTCAAGGGATTTTCTGTACAGTTCTAAGTTTGGTTTAGGTACTTCATGACATTTATTTGATTCTGACAGGGTTCCCTCAAAGAAGAGAAAATAAAATTCCCTGACTTTTCCCTGACATTTCTCTGACCAAAGTTCAATTTTCCCTGACCAAAACGCTCAGTGTTCACAGAAGTTTAGCTGGCCATAGATCTCAAAATATTGGCCTCAATCCTCTGCATCAGCTTAGCTAAATTTTACCGCCTTTCTTGTTAATATTATGATAACCATGGTGTAAATAAAGTTTGTTCCAGATAAACAAACCCTGTATTATTTTAGTGAGATGTTAACAGGCAACAAAAAAAGTCCATACTATTCTATGACCATGTTTTCGGTTTTACTACTGGATAAGTTGACAATTGTATGACATTCTGTCAAAATTTGCCTTTATTCATACATGATTTTTATAGAAAATAACATTTTTTCTCTAAAATTTTATGTAACTGTGGTAGGTCCCTTGCAGAGTTAATAACAGTCATGTATGCTGCAATATATTGAGAAGTAATTTGTTTTGTTTTATACCACAGTAGTTCAGTTTGCATTGTAAAAATAATAACATAAGATTAGACATGAAATTAATTAGACATGCCAGTTTATTTTCAAAAGTTAAAAATTTCTGAACTTAGTGTATTTGTGTATAGAATAAATAATATTTTCACCAATAATAAAATCTGAAATTAACTAAACTGCTGCAACTGCCATTTGTAAACATATCATCATTTAATATGATTAACAAGAGCACTGCCTTTCGGTTGCAGACACTGATCTGATTTTATTTGTCTCTTCATATTAGAAATATTGCCCTATCCATGATTTTCTAAGTCCAATGGGGGCCATAATTCTTGCAAAAAGCAATGTAAAGTTACGGTACTTGCTGTGCAGAGTCAGCTTTTAATGGCAAATAAATGCTCCAAGTTTTAAAGCAATAGCTTTGACCATTATGGAGAAAAGCTGACCTAAACGCAAAACATAACCAAGAAATCAGATATTTGCTAAGTCCAAAAGAGGCCATAATTCTTGCAAAAAGCAGGATGGAGTTATGTTTCTTGCTATACAGGGTCAGCATTTGATGGTGAACAAGTGTTGCAAGTTTAAAAGCAATAGCTTTGATAGTTTAGTAGGAGATAAGCTGACCTAAACAAAAACTTTCAACTATGCTGAGGACTACACATTTAATAACATTTGAAAAAGATGACACTGTTCGAAGCAAACAAAGGGATATAATCTTCTAAACAAAATCTTGTTCTACAGTCTAATTTTTCTGTTAAAATTCTACACTAGTTTTGTTAAACAGACTTAATCATAGACAGACTAATTTTTGGATATGAAATACAGAATAATTTTATAGTGCTAACTAAAATATTTGTAAAAGTGCTAGGTTTAGCCTTTTATTACATTCTTTCTGCTTTTTTACAAATTGATTCCTAAACCCTAGACCTCTAATTCCAAATTTCCCTGACTTTTCCCTGACTTCTGCCCAATTTCCGAATTTCCCTGACCAAATACAAATTTCCCTGACTTTTCCCTGACCTTGAAAAAAAAAATGTTTTTCCCTGACCGTGGGAACCCTGTCTGATCTTAAATTAATGTAAGGATTATGTACAAATTTAAATTTACTTTGAAGATAGGATGGACTAAGATTGTTAATTGATTTAGAGACTAAAATTGCTTTCTGATTATGCAGTCGTTCATAGAATTTCATCCAGTTCAGCTCTTTAAACAAATCTTCAAAAAATTTGTCAAGGATTACTTGAGCTGCTCTTTTTTGAAGTTTTGTAATTTTTTCCATTCAATCTCTGTTGCAGTTACCCCAAATGATGCAGCAATAATCCAAGTGGGGTAAAATATAAGCATTAAAGAAAAGTTTTCTCTGGGGAATATCTAGGTAGCGTTTAATTCGTTGTAAAAGAGGTGATGGGTTCAAAGTATCTTTATTAGTTCCTCTTGATGAGGTAATCATTGCTTTGGTTTCTTGTACATTAGCTGTCATATTATGCTTGCACCAGCCCTCAATTTTAGAGAGTACAGATTGCAACTCTGAACTGATTTCTTGTTTGGTATTTCCAATGACAGTTAAGGCTGTATCATCTGCAAAAATATCAGTGAAACCTTAGTATCCCCCGCCGAAAGGGTTTGTGGTGAGGAATGGCAAAAAAATAAACACTGATGGAAAACTAAAAATAAAAACAAGAGGGCCATGAAGGCCCTGTATCACTCACCTGACTACTGACCTAAAGATCATCAAGATTAACATTCTGACCAAATTTCATTAAGATATGGTCATAAATGTGGCCTTAAAAGTGTT
Source organism: Mercenaria mercenaria (assembly GCF_021730395.1). Classification (NCBI taxonomy): domain Eukaryota; kingdom Metazoa; phylum Mollusca; class Bivalvia; order Venerida; family Veneridae; genus Mercenaria; species Mercenaria mercenaria. The sequence goes on along the minus strand of NC_069361.1, from coordinate 61,581,666 downwards.
AACTAGCTTTTCCTTTGATTTGACCCGGTGACCTAGTTTTTTTTTATCCCACATGACCCAGATTCGAACTTGACCTAAAGATCATCAAGATTAACATTCTGACTAAGTTTCATTAAGATACAATCATAAATATGGCCTCTAGACTGTTAACAAGCTTTTCCTTTGATTTGACCCAGTGACCTAGATTTTGACCCCACATGACCCAGATTCGAACTTGACCAAAAGATCATTATGATTAACATTCTGACAAAGTTTCATGAAGATAAAGTCACAAATGTGGCCTCTACAGTGTTAACAAGCTTTTCCTTTGATTTGACCTACTGACCTAGTTTTTTACCTCACCTGACCTAGATTTGAACATGAACTATAGATCATCATGATTAACATTCTGACCAAGTTTCATTAAGATATGTTCATAAATGTGGCATCTAAAGAGTTCACTAGCTTTTCCTTGATTTGACCCAGTGACCTAGTTTTTGACCCCATATGACCCAGATTTGAACTTGACCTAAAGAACATCAAGATTAACATTCTAAGTTTCAAGAAGATACAGTCATAAATGTGGCCTCTACAGTGTTAACAAGCTTTCCCTTTGATTTGACCTAGTGTCCTAGTTTTTGATCCCATCTGACCCAGATTTGAACATGACCTATAAATCATCAAGATTAACATTCTGACCAAATTTCATTAAGATATGGCCATAAATGTGGCCTCTACAGTGTTAACTAGTTTTTCCTTTGATTTGACCTGGTGACCTAGTTTTTGACCTACATGACCCAGATTCAAACTGGACCTTGAGATCATCAAGATTAACATTCTGACCAGGTTTCATGAAGATAAAGTCATAAATGTGGCCTCTACAGTGTTAACAAGTTTTTCCTTAGATTTGACCTGGTGACCTAGTTTTTTTTTATCCCAGATGACCCAATATCAAATTCGTCAAAGATTTTATTGAGGGTAACATTCTGACCAACTTTCATTAAGATTAGGCCAAAATTGTGACCTCTAGAGTGTTAACAAGCTTTTCCTTTGATTTGACCTGGTGACCTAGTTTTTGACCCCAGATGACCCAATACCGAATTCGTCCAAGATTTTATTGAGGGTAACATTCTGACCAAGTTTCATTTAGATTGGGCCAAAATTGTGACCTCTAGAGTGTTAACAAGATTTTCCTTTGATTTGACCTGGTGACCTAGTTTTTGACCCCAGATGACCCAATATGGAACTCATCCAAGATTTAATTGCGAATAACATTTTGACCAAGTTTCATTAAGATTGGGCCAAAATTGTGACCTCTAGAGTGTTAACAGTCTAATTGTTGATGACGACGATGGACGGACGACTGACAACGATGGACACAGGGCGATCACAAAAGCTCAGGTGAGCTAATAAAGAAAACAAGAGGGCCATGATGGCCCTATATCGCTCACCTGTTATCATTCAGGGTGGCCACCAAAAATCTGAAGTAAATTTCCCTGATAATTCCCTGAATTTTCCCTGACAGGATAGTCAGTTTCCCTGATACTTTGTTCGGCGTAGCAACAATTGTGAATATAAATGTAGTAATATTATGGCCTCCATCCTCCCCTTCTAGCCATACCTTCTCCACCAATAAACTTGTTTATTTTACATCTATTTTATATACATATGAAATTATATTTATTTATTATATTTTGAAAATATATTCATTATTTATTTTATTTTCAGAATCCTGTTTGAATAATCAATTATATAGAGGAAATTAAGATCTCACTGAGCAACTTCAGTAAGAGTACTGAGCATGGTAAGTAACAATTCAAAACAGCTCAAAAAAAGAAAACTTCAATACTTCAGCAGCAATGACTTACATTTCACATACATGTACATACCATTATTTATTTTGTAACTTGTTTTGATACTAATTCCAGTGTCTTTTATTGCCTATAACATTGATTATTCAAATTAACAATGTGATTACAGCTTTAATCAGTTATCATGTTTTAATGTAAATGAACTGAACCTGATTTTTAACATTCTCCTTTACAATGCCACAAAGACACTACAATCTTCATAATCATACTCAAGGGGGGTATTCGATCTACTCCTTACCACCGAAACAAAATGGCAGCCAAAACTGAAAATGTGAGGTTTTTTTTACTTTTTATCTTTTTTAAGGATTTCTAGGCCATTACATATGGCTATCAACCTGCTCCACTGTTTTTTCTATCAACCGGTACCTTTCACTTTGGAAACAGTGCTGTAATTTGTCTGGAATGCTGGTCATGGGATTTGAATCGATGGAAAATCCTCCGTTAAACACGGGATAAGGAATAGTGCGATTAGCAAAAATGGTCTTTTTTCCTAATTATTCAAATAGCTGTGAGCTGTTTTTCTGATTAGAAGTAAAATTTCAATATATATTTCCTTCATGGTTAGTCTGGAGCTGATTAAAAGTCGTAATTTTGAATTACACAGTCTTTTGTCTGATGGTAAGGAACAGTGTACGAAAATAAGAGGATAAGGTGCAGCTCACTTCTTCAAGTGACCTTTTTCTTCGCTCTTTTCAGAGACAATCAAGTAAAATTCTGATAAAATAATATTTTGGTGATCATTTATAACCATCTCTTGCTCAATGTAGTAAGATTTAAAAGGTATCCGCCTGTCTATCAGACACGTGAAAGTTTAGCAAGTATTTAATACAGTATCCCTTGCCAACATTTAACTATCTGTAAATTTCTTTTTGGTATAGGAGGGTTTACACTATGTGCTTTTACATTTGTGTTTTGACAAGTGGTGCCTATGCTTCTAATGTTTTTGGAGTTCCCACTATGTGTTAAAGCATACATGTTAATTTCAGGGGTGAAAGCAGTATCATAAAATACGTTTATCAACACATCTAGTTCCATAAGTTTTATAAATAAACGAATCTAAATATTAATATTATGATTTGAAAACACTACTGCTAACATCTTTTTATAAAAGGACTACACCTTATTTTCCAGAAGCCTTTCTCCTAATGGTATATAATAATTCAAACATTTTAAAAGCTTTTTTGGGGAAGTAATACACCCAAAATCACTAATTAGGCGCAAATAGGTCGTAAAAATTCTGAAAAAAAATAATTTTGAGGTATACAAGTAAGGTGCTTTCATTTCCAAAATAAAACATACCTAGATTAAACACACAAAAAAAAACAACCATGAAAATTTTCACTGAAGAAAGTTATGATACATTAAAAAACATCACCACTTTTTCCTTGAGGGTTTTCAAAATACATACGTGACTACAACAGTGATTAAAAAACAAACTGTTTTCGGGAACAGTAACGCGGTTAACTGTGTCGGTATGTTTAGTAGAACAGCTGAAATTATACCAGCATTTTAACAACATACTGATTATACAAACTGCATTTATTTTTCCGGCTTCGTATATCAAACTAACAAGATGAACTGAAATCAAATTTTATTTAAACATTCAGAGTGAACTAAACCATTTTTTTTTTCTTCTTTTTTTTTCTATGTAATTTAAACGTAATACAAACAATACTTTTGTCTGAAGGAAAAGTCCTGGAATATTTATAGTCATTCTAACAGCTTTGAGAACATTCTATCATATTTTCATCATACATAACACAAAATCGATGAGTATGCTCAAGGTAACGTATGAACCAGTTAAGTAAATTATGCATGTACAATGTATTTACCGATACCACTTTTCGTTAATTTAATAAAATCTTTTATATGCCCTTTGAATATGTTTCAATTACATTAAATTTTGTATTACTGTTAATGGGCAATAGTGTAATCTCATATGAATTCGATCATCTATGATACTGCCCTGAAATTTATGTACGTCCTAAATTTCTAGTATATTGGTCCAAAACTATAATAAAGAAAATGTTTTAAGATGTTTAATCACTATCGAGGCAGTTATGCATATCATGTGAACTGCAGAAAAGAAGAATAAACAATATCGCGACAACAAATAGCTTTTTTTGAAAGCAAATACATACGTTACTGCACAATTACACTGGCATGTAACCTCCTGCTGTACAAAAATAAGAATCTGCGTTATGTAATCGTCAAAATTCTACGAAACGATATAAAATCCATCCTGTACGAATGAATTGAAGCATTAGGATTGATGTAAATGAATTACAGATCAAATGGAACTTGAATTACATTGTCAAATCAACTTTGGAGATAAATAATGGCACCCGTTCAAAATTAAACATAATGCGAAAATACTTTTCTATCTATTCATATCCTGTATATTCCGAACATGATATTCAAATTATTTTATTACTACATTACGAATGCCACAAAAAAAAAAAGAAATGTTTTTTTATTTGAAATTATACATACGTTACTTTTGGTTACGTATGTATCACTCGTACACACTGTATCTTTACTTTTATATACATTAATATTATATGTAATGATTTCATTTGAAAATAATAAGCATATTCTATGTTTAAAAATTATTAGATATGAAAATTTATTACGATGTGATATTATTCTCTTATATCTATAGCATACAATTCTCAAAACTAAATTTGTTTACAATGTGTACGTGATAAAAGGTTATCAAAACTAAAAGTTGACGGCCTAAAAAGCTTGTATACATGAAACCCTGCGTCACTGTTGACGTATGCTGACGTAGGAGTTAGTTTTAAATGTTTCAGTAACGTATGTATCGATCACGTATGTACCATTTCCTTCTTTGATGCTCATAAAGAATATTCATAGATAGATATTTGTTGCCTAAAGGGTAATCAGCTATCAGATATGACAATGAACTTCGTCTTTAAGAGCATTAAAAAAATGAATTAAATTGTGATATTTCTACAATACGGTAACGGATGTATCAATCTGTTATATACCCTTTTGGGTAAGGTTTTCCACGCTGATATGGTATAAAATGTAACCCGAATTAACAGCATGAATGAGCAAGCATAATAGTTATATAATTTACGAACAGACATGTGTGAATGTTTATTCTACCCAGAAACGGCAGAAACATTATCATATTCTTTGGCATAACGTATGTATCATTATGGTTGAGACATCATTTTAAATGATGACTGATACCAAAGGAGTCCGGAAAAATTTGTATCTATGCTTGATTATAAAATATCTTCCTATGTTACTTCATAAAAAAATATGTGATTTCGTTGACTACTGATGAATTTTAACTACAAGAACATTCATTAAACATATAAAATGAGCTGGCGACAGTAACGTATGTATTGTTTACGGTAGTTTGAAGCTTCTTAAATTACTAACAGACAAAGGTAACAGTCAAAGATTCGGTATAAAAATCAAACAAGCTTAGTGCTATATGACATGGAGACAAATTACTCTTCTATTGATTTGTGAATAAGATAGTAAACAGTAACATACACATGCGCCTCACTAGTGATTTTGGGTGAATAATTCCTTTTGCATTTTTAAATGAAGACTGAATCCGAGTCCCCGTTATTATAGCCATGTTTATGAAAATGTTTACATTTTTCACTTTTTTCATGCAGGCTGATGAGACATCCTACTTGGAAGTCTTTCAAGTGAGACTGGATTACCGTATGTTTTTGCATACAGAATAGAGCATTGTCCTGTTCAGAATGCCTGGTTTATATATTTCAAAAGCACGACAACCAAATACTTATGCTGAAATATTATTCATTTTACACATGGAAATGCACAGCAACTGAAAATTGCTACTAGTATTATACTACACGAATTACAGTAAGATAATCAGAGTTTCACTTTAAATATGCAAATGAGATTGTGAAATATAAAAAGCAACGGTTCTTGGCTGTCATGAATAATCATAAAAGTCTACCAAGAGACCTAACCGATTTGTAATTTCCAGAAGAATCGTTGTTGTTTATATTTCGTGAAAAGCTTCTGAAGTGGAAATCAAATTTTTGTAGTATATCTTCTGAAGAGGAAATTGGTTGCTTTGTATATTTAACCAATGGAAAAATCGGTTACATTTGCTCCCTACCTATTTAGCATTTGAATGGCCAAATATAAGTTCCTATAAAATGTTTGATTGGCCAAATATCTGGTCAAAAGTGATATAAGACACCACGTAGAACAGAGGACAACAGTTTTGTTTAATCGACAATCACTGAAAAAGGCAAGTGTGCTTACCTACTGACATATCTTGTCTGGTAATATGTTCATTCGGGGATTATGTTTCTGTTCTACTCCTCAATCCGACCCCTTCAATTATTACATGGTAGAGAAATGTCAACTGGTTATCTCAGAAACGATGAAAGAAAACTGTAAAATCCGTTTGAAAAAATTGCACTGCACCTTATCCTCTAATTTTCGCACACTGTTCCTTACCATCGGACAAAAATTGTGTTTTTGTGAAAATACGAACTGTGATCTGCACAAAACGAACAGTATTAGATAAGTATGTGGAAATATTCCTTCCAATTAGAAAAATAGCTTACAACCTGCGATATATTAGGTAAAAAAGACCATTTTTGCAAGTCGCACTATTCCTTATCCCGTGTTTAACGGAGAATTTTTCATCGATTCGAATCTCATGACCAGCATTCCAGACAAATTACAGCACTGTTTCCAAAGTGAAAGGTACCGGTTGATAGAGAAAACAGTGGAGCAGGTTGATAGACATGTGCTTTTGTCTAGATATCCTTGAAAAAGAAAAAAAGTAAGAACAAGAGGGCCATGAAGGCCCTGTATCGCTCACCTGACCTATTGACCTAAAGATCATCAAGATCAACATTCTGACCAAGTTTCATTAAGATATGGTCATAAATGTAGCCTCTAAAGTGTTAACTAGCTTTTCCTTTGATTTGACCCGGTGACCTAGTTTTTGCCCCCACATCACCCAGATTCAAACTTGACCTAAATATCATCAAGATTAACATTCTGATTAAGTTTCATGAAGATACAGTCATAAATCTGGCCTCTAGAGTCTTAACAAGCTTTTCCTTTGATTTGACCTAGTGACCTAGTTTTTTAACACACCTGACCCAGATTTAAACTTGACCTATAGATCATCATGATTAACATTCTGACCAAGTTTCATTAAGATATGGTCATAAATGTGGCCTCTAAAGTGTTAACTAGCTATTCCTTTTATTTGACCCCCGTGACCTAGTTTTTGACCCGACATGACCCAGATTCACACTAGACCTAAAGACCATCAAGTTTAACATTCTGACTAAGTTTCATGAAGATATAGTCATAAATGTGGCCTCTAAAGTGTTAACAAGCTTTTCATTTGATATGACATAGTGACCTAGTTTTTGACTCCATCTGACCCAGATTTAAACTTGACCTAAAGATCATCAAGATTAACATTCTGACCAAGTTTCATTAAGATATGGTCATAAATGTGGCCTCTACAGTGTTAATTAGCTTTTCCTTTGATTTGACCTGGTGACCTAGTTTTTGACCCGACATGACCCAGATTCAAAATTGCCCTAAAAATCATCAAGTTTAACATTCTGACCAAGTTTCATGAAGTTATAGTCATAAATGTGGCCTCTAGAGTGTTAACAAGCTTTTCCTTTGATATGACCTGGTGACCTAGTTTTTGACCCACCTAACCCAGATTTGAACTTGAGCTATAGATCATCAAGATTAACATTTTGACCAAGTTTCATTAAGGTATGGTCATAAATGTGGCCTCTACAGTGTAAACTAGCTTTTCATTTGATTTGGCTTGGTGACCTAGTTTTTTATCCTACATGACCCAGATTCAAACTGGACCTTGAGATCATCAATATTAACAATCTGACCAAGTTTCATGAAGATCCAGTCATAAATGCGGCTTCTACAGCGTAACAAGCTTTTCCTTTGATTTGACCTGGTGACCTAGTTTATGAACCCAGATAACCAAATATCGAACTCGTCCAAGATTTTATTAAGGGTAACATTCTGACCAAGTTTCATTAAGATTGGGCCAAAATTGTGACCTCTAGAGTGTTAACAAGCTTTTCTTTGATTTGACCTGGTGACCTAGTTTTTGACCCCAGATGACCCAATATCGAACTCGTCCAAGATTTTATTGAGGGTAACATCCTGACCAAGTTTCATTAAGATTGGGCCAAAATTGTGACCTCTAGAGTGTTAACAAGCTTTTCCTTTGATTTGACCTGATGACCTAGTTTTTGACCCCAGATGACCCAATATCGAACTCGTCCAAGATTTTATTGAGGGTAACATTCTGACCAAGTTTCATTAAGATTGGGCCAAAAATGTGACCTCTAGAGTGTTAACAAGCTTTTCCTTTGATTTGACCTGATGACCTAGTTTTTGAGCCCAGATGACCCAATATCGAACTTGTCCAAGATTTTATTGAGGGTAACATTCTGACCAAGTTTCATTAAGATTGGGTCAAAAATGTGACCTCTAGAGTGTTAACAGTCAAATTGTTGACGACGGACGGACGGACGGACGGACGACGGACGACGACGGACGCCGGACACAGGGTGATCACTAAAGCTCACCTTTGAGCACTTCGTGCTCAGGTGAGCTAAAAACTCACATTTTCAGTTTTGGCCGCCATTTTGTTTCGGTGGTAAGGAGTAGATCGAATACCCCCCTTGATACTGCATATTAAAGCAGAAGGTTACAAATAAAATTAAGCCTTTAAGCATTACAAATATATAACTTTCTAAACATTATCAATGTTCTACATCACAAACATTCTAGCCATTCAGGTTTCTAACAAGCTATACTCACAAAACTACCAGTAACTGCAGTTTTCACTTTGATTTTAAAACACTATTAATGTTAGTACAATTATGTAAATCAAAACTGAATGTTACATATACACATAAACAATCCAGCACTTTAGTTTCTAATATGAGGCAGTGGGAAATAACTTTTCCTGCAGTTTTAACTTTTAACTTAAAAAGAAAAATATTAAATCAGGACAAACGGTCTTCAAGATTTGACATAAAAGTTTCTTCGAAAATGAATTAGTCCACTAAATTCGCATACAACTGTCAACACCTCGTTGCATTCATAACAACAATTTCATCTTTCTGGTAAACTGAGTTTAATTTAAACTCAAGTCATGACATGGGACACCAGCATAATGACTTAGTGGCCAGTATGGATTAAACAAGAGCTGTCAGTGGACAGCACGCTCGACTATTCTCAGTGCTTGATAGTATAATATAAGCAATGAGTAAAAACTTTAACATCACAATAAGCATATTCTAAGTCGAAAAGGGGCCATAATTAGTCAAAATGCTTGACAGAGTTGCCTCCTCCTTTTTACAGACTGGGGTCATGATGGTAAGCAAGTATGCAAAATATGAAAGCAATATCTCAATGGACTTTGAAAATATTTGGGGTTGTACGCAAACTTTAACATTTATTCTAAGTCGAAAAGGGGCCATAATTCAGTCAAAATGCTTGATAGAGTTGCTTCCTCCTTTTTACAGACTGGGGTCATGATGGTAAACAAGTATGCAAAATATGAAAGCAATATCTCAATGGACTTTGAAAATATTTGGGGTGGTATGCAAACTTTAACATTTATTCTCAGTCGAAAAGGGGCCATAATTCAGTCAAACTGCTTGATAGAGTTACCTCCTCCTTTTTACAGACTGGGGTCATGATGGTAAACAAGTAGGCAAATATAAAAGCAATATCTCAATGGACTTTGAAAATATTTGGGGCGTAATGCAAACTTTAACATTTATTCTAAGTCAAAAAGGGCCCATAATTTAGTCAAAATGCTTGATAGAGTTGCCTCCTCCTTTTTACAAACTGGGGTCATGATGGTTAATAAGTATGCAAAATATGAAAGCAATATCTCAATCATCAATGGACTTTGAAAATATTTGGGGTGGTACGCAAACTTTAACGTTTATTCTAAGTCAAAAAGGGGCCATAATTCAGTCAAAATGCTTGATAGAGTTGCCCCCTTTCTTTTTACAGACTGGGGTTATGATGGTAAACAAGTATGCAAAATATGAAAGCAATATCTCAATGGACTTTGAAAATATTTGGGGTGGTATGCAAACTTTAACATTTGTGTGACGCTCACGCCGATGCCGAGGCGAGTAGGATAGCTCCCCTATTCTTCAAATAGTCAAGCTAAAAAGCCGCCTGTACTCTGATCAGGAACCACCCTGTTCATTTTAACTTTATAGACATGGCTGTTACAGTTAATGTGCACAAACAAACAACATGGATCCTGATCAGACTATACAGAATGTACAGGCTAGTCTTGATTTCATTACTGGTTTCAAAGCCAAAGAGTTTTCTCATGAAGCTGCTAATTGTATGGTTTTAAAAATATATTTCATAATTATGCTATTCAAGACTAATGTAAATGTTTGTTAATAACTAGCAAAAGTCTAACAAGCAACTACTATCAATACACAGGTACTTCTAATGCATGATTCAAATGTTGGTATACATTTTGTTAATGTCAGTAATGTACTGACATTCAATTCATTTTAGTTTTTAGTTGTGTAACAACTTCTGCTTGCTTTCAAAGTACAATGTACTAGTATTTGAGTTCTGGGGCAATGGTTACTCAATTCCATTTAAGCTTCTCTCCATTTTAGAAACAAAAATTTATCTCTTATAGTTGATAAATAACAGTTTTAGAATCATCAAACAGTGAGTGCATTTGCTAAGTATAGTATTCTGTATTATATAAAATAAAGGTAATTATTGTGAAGAAGAGAAACCACCAGTAGCCAAGACATAATTATATAGTCTTTTAAATTTTTTCTTTCAATTTTTGAAAAAATCCCTGATAATTCCCTGATTTTTTCAAAATTTTCAAATTCCCTGAATTTTCCATGCAGGGAATTTTTTTTAGCTTTTTTCCCTGTTTTCCCTGTTTTCCAGAGTCGGTGGCCACCCTGTCATTGCATTTGAGGACAAGAAAGTCCTCAGAAAAAATATCTAAATCCAAAGGACAGGAACAACAAAGGGAAGAATTTAAACAAAAAGACAAAAAAATTCTTACAAGGTACAGATGTGTCAAAATACACCTAAAGATTGGAGGTACCATCCATGCTGTACCACAGAAAAGGTCTCGGTTTTTCCCTACGGCCAATAATAAAAAAGTTACTAAAAATAAGCTATTTATAGTAACGAAAGTAATTAAAAAAAAATATATATTGTAAAAGTGAACAAAAGAAAGATCTGCCAAATAAATCTGTTGACATAAACGAAATTTCAGATCAGTATCTTCATTAGTTACGGAGATATACCCATTTTAATTTGAAATAAAGGGGGGTAATTTGACATAAAATCAGTCCATAGTTATCTACCCTGATTGTCTCACTCCAACTAATAACAATAATGAAATTTCAAATACGTCCTATAAGTACTTACTGATATAAATCCATTTTGATTACAATCAGGGGAGGTAATCAGATATAAAATAACTCTGGAACCTACGATTGGATCTGATTTGTCATGGAATCCAAGATTTATTGTTGTTGAAGACATTTTGGAGGTTTGTATCAAATAAAACCATAAATGAAGTCTCTATATGGCTGCAAAAGCCCAAACAGCCAATTTTGGACCTTCAAGGGGCCATAACTCCGGAACCCATGATGGAATCTGGCCAGTTCAAGAAAGGAAGCAAGATCTTGTGGTGATACAAGTTGTGTGCAAGTTTGGTTAAAATCAAATCATAAATGAAGCTACTATTGTGCAGACATGGTCAAAATAGCTTATTCTGGCCCTTTCAGGGGCCATAACTCTGGAACCCATTATGGGATCTGGCCGGTTCAAGAAAGGAACCGAATCTTATGGTGACACAAGTTTTGTGCAAGTTTGATTAAATTCAAATCATAAATGAAGCTGCTATTGTGCAGACAAGGTCAAAATAGCTAATTCTGGCCCTTTCAGGGGCCATAACTCTGGAACCCATGAAGGAATCTTGCCAGTTCAAGAAAGGAACCAAGATCTTATGGTGATACAAATTGTGTGCAAGTTTGGTTAAAATAAAATCATAAATGAAGCTGCTATTGTGCAGACAAGGTCAAAATAGCTAATTCTGGCCCTTTCAGGGGCCATAACTCTGGAACCCATGATGGAATCTGGCCAGTTCAAGAAATGAACCAAGATCTTATGGTGATACAAGTTCTGTGCCAGTTTGGTAAAAATCAAATCATAAATAAAGCTGCTATTGTGCAGACAAGGTCAAAATAGCTAATTCTGGCCCTTTCAGGGGCCATAACTCTGGAACCCATAATGGGCATAATCTGGCCAGTTCAAGAAAGGAACCGTGATCTTATGGTGATACAAGCTGTGTGCAAGTTTGGTTAAAATAAACTCATAAATGAAGCTGCTATTGTGCAGACAAGGTCAAAATAGCTAATTCTGGCCCTTTCAGGGGCCATAACTCTGGAACCCATAATGGGATCTGGCCAGTTCAAGAAAGGAAGCAAGATCTTATGTTGATACAAGTTCTGTGCCAGTTTGGTAAAAATCAAATCATAAATAAAGCTGCTATTGTGCAGACAAGGTCAAAATAGCTAATTCTGGCCCTTTCAGGGGCCATAACTCTGGAACCCATAATGGGATCTGGCCAGTTCAAGAAAGGAACCGTGGTCTTATGGTGATACAAGTTGTGTGCAAGTTTGGTTGAAATAAAATCATAAACTAGAAAATGCTTTTGTAAAAAAGCGTATGTCTCCCCAAATGCAAAGTCCTATAGGCAAGAAGTCAATAGGGGTCAGGAGCGAAAGTCAAAGAGACACTGATGGTTGGCTGCAATAGGGATCATCTACTTGGTATGTCCAGTCATCCCGCTAAATTTCAACACTCTTGGCCTAGTGGTTCTCAAGTCACTGTTCAGGCTCCTGTGACCTTGACCTTTGATCAAGTGACCTCAAAATAAATAGGGGTCATCTACTCTGCATGTCCAATCATCCTATTAAGTTTCAACATTGTAGGTCAAGTGGTTCTCAAGTTATTTCCAAAAAATGATTTTACATGAACTGGCCACTGTGACCTTGACCTTTAATTGACTGACTCCAAAATCAATAGGGGTCATCTACTCTGCATGTTCAATAAGCCTATGAAGTTTCAACATACTGGGTCAAGTGGTTCTCAAGTTATTGATCGGAACTGGTTATCAATGTTCAGGCCCCTGTGACCTTGACCTTTAACGGAGTGACTCCAAAAACAATAGGGGTCATTTACTCTGTATGAACAATCATCCTATGAAGTTTCAACATTCTGGGTCGAGAGGTTCCCAAGTTATTGATTGGAAATGGTTTTCCATGTTCAGGCCCCTGTGGCCTTGACCTTTAACAGAGTAACCCAAAATCGTTAGGGGTCATCTACTCTGCATGACCAATCATCCTATGAAGTTTCATCATTCTGGGTCAAGTGGTTCTCAAGTTACTGACCGGAAATGGTTTTCAATGTTCAGGCCCCTGTGACCTTGATCTTTCACAGAGTGACCCCAAAATCGTTAGGGGTCATCTACTCTGCATGACCAAATATCCTATTAAGTTTCAACATTCTGGGTCAAGTGGTTCTCAAAAGACTGACCGGAAATGGTTTTCAATGTTCAGGCCCCTGTGACCTTGACCTTTAATGGAGTAACCCCAAAATCGATAGGGGTCATCTACTTTGCATGTACAATCATCCTATGAAGTTTCAACATTCTGGGTCAAGTGGTTCTCCAGTTATTGATCAGAAATGGTTTTCCATGTTCAGGCCCCTGTGACCTTGAACTTTGATGGAGTGACCCCAAAATCAATAGGGGTCATCTACTCTTTATGATCAATCATCCTATGAAGTTTCAACATTCTGGGTCAAGTGGTTCTCTAGTTATTGATCGGAAATGGTTTTCAATGTTCATGCCCCTGCGACCTTGACCTTTGACAGAGTGACCCCAAAAACAATAGGGGTCGTCTACTCCAGCAGCCCTACAACCCTATAAAGTTTGAAGGTTCTAGGTCAAATGGTTCTCCAGTTATTGCTCGGAAATGAAGTGTGACGTACGGACGGACGGACAGACGGACAGGGCAAAAACAATATGTCTCCTGGGGGAGACATAATGAAACCACTATCGTGCAGACAAGAAATTGTTGAAGCATGCACGGACGGACGGACGATGGACGAAGGGTGATCACAAAAACTCACCTTGTCACTATGTGACAGGTGAGCTAAAAAAACAAGAGCTGTCTCCATAGGATGACACATGCCCCCGATGGCACTTTGAATGAAAAGTTATGGCCGATGTTAGAGTTTAGGACCTTTGACCTACACGTCGTCTTACTGTGGTACACTTTCATGCCCAATAATTTTAAAATCCATGCATGAATGACAAAGATATGGACCGGACACGCCCATCTATGCACTATCATGAAATATGACCTTGAACGTCTAAGTGCGACCTAGACTTTTGAGCTATGGACCTGGGTCTTGTGCGTGACACGTCGTCTTATTGTGGTACACATTCATGTCAAGTTATTTGAAAATCCATCCATGGATGACAAAGATATGGACCAGACACTAATGCACTATCATGAAAAATGACCTTTAACGTCTAAGTGTGACCTTGACCTTTGAGCTACGGACCTGGGTCTTGCGAGCGACAGGTCGTCTTACTGTGGTACACATTCATGCCAAGTTATTTGAAAATCCATCCATCGATGACAAAGATATGGACCGGACAGGAAAATTGCGGACAGACTGACAGATGGTTCAAAAACTATATGCCTCCCTTCGGGGCCGTAAATAAAAGGGGGGGGGGGGGGGGGGGGGGGGGAAGTGATGCATGATCGTGGTGGTTGGCAAGACTGGGTGGAGAAGTGAGGTGGGGGGGAACGGTACAACTTTGCATGTTGATAAATATTCATGGAAGGTTAAAAAAAAAACAAACCAACAATAATGAAAAGGAATGCAATTTTTTTTTGGGGGGGGGGGAAGTGGGTGTGACCAAGGCAAGGTGGTAAACAAGCGTGGGTACACAACTTCACATGTTCATAATAAATGTTCATGGAAAAGAATGAAAGAAGTTTAATGAAATCTTATCAATTAGTTGGTTTGTTATGTACAAATCTGTAGAATTTTAAACAATTAAAGGGCAATAACTCTAAGGAAAATTGAACAATATAAAAAAAAGAATGACAGGCATCATCAAAGTATATTGATTCATATTCATTTCACATTTCATGTAATTCTTCCAGCTTATTACTGAGAAATGGCTGCAGACACGTGGATTTTTCATTAAATCAAGGGCAATAACTCTAAGGGAAACTGACCAATCAAAAAAAAAAAAACTTGACAGGCATCATCGCAGTATGTTGGTGCATGTTTATTTCAAGTTTCATGAAATTCTACCTGCTAGTTACTGAGAAATGGCTGCAGACTGATGCACGGACAACACCATTTCAATACCCACCTCCCGATTTCATCGGCGGGGGATAAAAAGCAGAGGGCCAAGCACAGAGCCTTGAGGGGACCCAGACATTATTGGCTTTGATTCAGATATTTTTCCAGAAATACATACTTTTTGAAATCGATTACTTAAATATGATTTAAACCAATCTAGTGATTCTTGACTTAAGTTGTATGTTTTTAGTTTTTGAAGCAGTACCGAATGGCTGACTAGGTCGAATGCTTTAGACAAGTCTAAGAATATTGTACCAACCAGCTGTCCATTGTTTAATTGCATTTATCCATTTATCTGCTATAGATGTAAGGGCTGTTTCAAAAGAATGGTGACTCCAAAATTCTGATTGATATTCATATAAGAACTTACTGCTTTCAAGGTAGGCTTTCAAACTGTCACTGACATGATGTTCAATGACCTTTGATAATACAGGCTAAACTGATATTGGGTAGTTTTCTTTTTCTGATTTGGACCCTTGGGTCAGTTGTCACTTGTGTGAAGTTTCATTAAATTGTGTCAAGGGGATGAGAAGTCCCTTAACTCTGCAGAATTTTTTCTGAAAGAACCTAACATGCACCATGCACAACTACTGTTGTTACAGATCACTTGTGTGAAGTTTCATTAAATTGTGTCAAGGGGATGAGAAGAGTTGGTACGCACAAAATTCTATCTACGGATGGATGGACAGACAGACGGACAACCTGAAACCAGTATACCCCCCTTACAACTTTGTTGCTGGGGGGAACAAAAAAGCACATAATTTTGACTTTAGCATCTGGACCTTTGACTTCATATACTCACCATAAAGATAGGTATAAAGTTTGAATCCAATGTATCACCGCATAATGCTGAGAAGTTATCAATTATGAATAATTTTAATCAAATTTCCAAGAAAAACAAGGGCTGTCCGACAGTAAGACAGCCAAGCTCAACTATTCGAAATATTGTCCCAGAAGCAGGAAAATATTACCCAATAGGTTAAATATCAAAAGAGTTTTAAGTTCAAAAGGGTGAATAGTTTTACCAAAATGCATATATGACTGAGTTATGGGACTTGCTGCTATCAACTAGTTTTATAACCCCGAAGGCACATGTGAAGTTTCAAATCAATATCTGCATTAGTTTTGGAGATAGAAACTTGCATGTAAAACTTTAACCAGAATTTTCAAAGTCCAAAAGGGGGAATAATTTGCCCAAAATATATGCCAGAGTTATGGGACTTGATCCAGTGAGGTTAGTAATTGATCTAGAAAAATAAAAAAGTAAGTTTCAAATCTATATGCCTTTTAGTAATAGCTGTATGTACTTGCACGCAAAACTTTAACCAGAATTTGCTAAGTCCAAAAGGGGGCATAATTTGGCCAAAATGAAGGTCAGCGTTATGGGACTTGCTGCTATCAACTAGTTTTTATAACCCCGAAGACACATGTGAAGTTCAAATCAATATCTGCATTAGTTTTGGAGATAGTAACTTGCATGTAAACTTTAACCAAAATTTTTTTAAGTCTAAAAGGGGGCATAATCTGCTCAAAATACATGTCAGAGTTATGGGTCCTTGACCCAGTGAGGTTGTAATTGATCTAAAAAGAAAAAAATAAGTTTCAAATCTATATGCCTTTTAGAAATAGCTGTATGTACTTGCACGCAAAACTTAACCAGAATTTTCTAAGTCCAAAAGGGGGCATAATTTGGCCAAAATGAAAGTCAGAGTTATGGGACTTGCTGCTATCAACTAGTTTTATAACCCCGAAGACACATGTGAAGTTTCAAATCAATATCTGCATTTGTTTTGGAGATAGTAACTTGCATGTAAAACTTTAACCAAATTTTCTAAGTCTAAAAGGGGCATAATCTGCTCAAAATACATGTCAAGTTATGGGTCTTGACCCAGTGAGGTTGGTAATTGATCTAGAAAAAGAAAAAATATTTCAAATCTATATGCCTTTTAGAATAGCTGTATGTCTTCACGCAAACTTTAACCGAATTTTCTAAGTCCAAAAGGGCATAATTTGGCCAAAATGAAAGTCAGAGTTATGGGACTTGCTGCTATCAACTAGTTTTATAACCCCGAAGACACATGTGAAGTTTCAAATCAATATCAGCATTAGTTTTGGAGATAGTAACTTGCATGTAAAACTTTAACCAAAATTTTCTAAGTCCAAAAGGGGGCATAATTTGCTCAAAATACATGTCAGAGTTATGGGACTTGACCCAGAGAGGTTGGTAATTGACCTAGAAAAAGAAAAAATAAGTTTCAAAGCTATATGCCTTTAACTGATGGCTGTATGTACTTGCATGCAAAAACTTAACCAAGGTGTGACGCCGACGCCGAGGTGAGTAGAATAGTTAGACTATTCTTTGAATAGTCGAGCTAAAAAGGGACATAACTCTGAAAATATCACTGAGAAAGTAATGTCCCTTGTCATACATGTGCGCACTGTCACTACTATATGCAAGTATTCCAAGTCTCGGTTGAATATCTTTGATAGTGTTCAAGATAATTGACTATATCAAAAACATGAACCAAAATGTTTAAGTTAGAAAGGGGCATAACTTTGAAAATATTGCTGACAGAGTAATGTTCCCTGTCATCCATGTGCACACTGTCGCTATATGCCAGTATATTCTAAGTCTCAGTTGAATCTTTGATAGTGGTCAACATATTTTACTTTAAGAAAAACTTGAACCAAAACTTTTAAGTTAAAAAGGGGCATAACTCCGATAATATTGCTGAAAGAGTAATGACCCTTGTCATCCATGTGCACAGGGTCGCTATATGTAAATATTCCAAGTTTCAGTTGAATATCTTTGATAGTCTTCAAGATATTTGACATTACCAAAAACTTTTACCACCGCCAACGCCGGGGTGAGTAGTACAGCTCTCCATATTCTTTGATTAGTCAAGCTTAACATGTTGAGGCAGGACTATGGAAGCAGGAGTATCCACCTATACTAATAGTTAATCCTGAACAAAGTTCAGGTAAGCTAATAAATTGTGGCCTCTAGAATGTAAACCAATTTTTCAAATTAATTGCCCATGAGCCAGTAAAAAACTTACATGAGATTTTATTAAGCTTCCTGACCAAGTTTCAATAAAATTGTGACCTCTCGAGTTAAACTGTTGAAGACACTAGACGACAGACTAAAGGTGATCATAATAGCTTACCTAGAGCATTTTGTAATCAGGTGAGCTAAAAACTTCTATAAGAACAAAGAGACGACACTGTAATTACAGCAAAACTGAATTTGAACAGGAAGACAATATTACCTTCTTTCATGTACCAGGCAAACAGGAAATCAGAGAAACCCTGAAAACATAAATAAATCTGTATAATAACTAAAAGACGCTTTTGTAGAAAAGCGCATGTCTACCCCATGCACAGTCGTTTAGGCAAAAACTCAATAGGGGACAGGAGCTTAAGTCAAAGAGACACTGATGGTTGGCTGCAATAGGGATCATCCCACTAACTCTTAACATTCTTGGCCTAGTGGTTCTCAAGTTATGAACTGGAAACGGTTTTCCATGTTCATGCCTCTGTGACCTTGAGCTTTGACTGAGTGACTACAAGATCAGTAGGGCTTATTTACTCTGCATGTCCAATCATCCTAATAAGTTTCAACATTCTGGGTCAAGTGGTTCTCAAGTTATTGACTGAAAAGTTTGACCCCAGATGACCCAATATCGAACTTGTCCAAGATTTTGTTGAGGGTAACATTCTGACCAAGTTTCATTAAGACTGGCTCAAATTTGTGACCTCTAGAGTGTTAACAGTCAAAACTGTTGACGACGACGACTGACAACGAAGGACGATCACAAAAGCTCATCTTCAAGCACTTTGTGCTCAGGTGAGCTAAAAATTCACTATTTTGTCTATTTCAAGGGCCATAACTCTGTAATAAGCGCTAAGATGCTCAAGAAGAATGCCAAGTGTGTAAGGTCACATCATGATAAAGACTCAAGCAATGTTTCATGAATTTACATCAAATACTTTTTGAGCTAGGCACATAATTAGGTTAATATGTGCATTTTTTACTATTTCAGGGGCCATAACTCTGAAAATAGGGGGCGGAGGCAGACAAAAAATAGGAGGTGCACAAGTTCATATCATGATTAAGACTCATGCAAGGTTTAATCAATTTATATGTAATACTTTTTAGTTAGGTGCGTCACAAGGTGAAAATGTGCATTTCTGACTATTTCAGGGGCAGTAACTCTGGAAATAGGGGGGCAGACCCAGATGAAAAATATGTGTGCAAGTTTATTTTGTTTGTTTGTTTTGGGTTTAACGCCGTTTTTCAACAGTATTTCAGTCATGTAATGGCGGGCAGTTAACCTAAACAGTGTTCCTGGATTCTGTACCAGTACAAACATGTTCTCCGCAAGTAACCAAGTAACTGCCAACTTCCCCACATGAATTATCAGAGGTGGAGGACGAATGATTTCAGACACAATGTTTATATCATGATAAAGACTCATGCAAGTTTTCATCCATTCATATCATATATGATATACCTTTTGAGCTAGATGTGTCACAAGATGAACTAGAATGTGTCTGTAGGACACAGGGTGTGCCCCCCCCCCCCCCCCCCACTGGTACATTTGTCACAAATAAGGGGAAACAATTCAAATGTTTGCAGTCTTAATAGGGTATAGCTTAAAAAAAAAATGAAAAGGATTCATTTTTCTATACCATATACTTTTTGAGCTATGAGCACCACAAACAAAAAATCCACTATTTTGGATATTTCAAGGGCCATACCTCTGTAATAAATGCTAAAATTCTCAAGAAGAATGCCAAGTGTGCAAGGTCACATTATGATAAAGACTCAAGCAAGGTTTCATGAATTTACATTAAATACTTTCTGAGTGAGGCACATAATTAGGTGAAAATGTGCATTTTTTTACTATTTCAGGGGCGATAACTCTGGAAATAGGGGGCGGACCCAGATTAAAAATAGTAGGTGCGCAAGTTCATATCATGATAAAGACTCATGCAAGGTTTCATCAATTTATATCAAATACTTCTTGAGCTAGGCATGTTACAAGGTGAAAATGTGCATTTTTGACTATTTCAGGGGCCATAAATCTAGAAATAGGGCGCGGACCCAGATTAAAAATAGTAGGTGTGCAAGTACATATCATGATTAAGTCTCATGCAAGGTTTCATGAATCTATATCAAACAGGTTTTGAGCTAGGCTTGTCACAAGGTGAAAAAGTGCATTTTTGACTATTTCAGGGGCCATAACTCTAACAAGAGGACCATGATGGTCCTGAATAGCTCACCTGTTCCCACATGACCCAGTTTTGAGTATGACGTCATTTTTTCTATTATTTGACATAGTGACCTAGTTTTTGAGCTCATGCGACCCAGTTTTGAACAAGATAAAAATTCTGACCAATTTTCGTGAAGATCTATTGAAAAATATGGTCTCTAGAGAGGTCACAAGGTTTTTCTATTATTTGACCTATTGACCTAGTTTTCGAAGGTACGTGACCCTGTTTGAACTTTAACTAGATATCATCAAGGTGAACATTCTCACTAATTTTCAAGGCCTCTAACGAGGTCACAAGGTTTTTCTATTATTTGACCTACTGACCTAGTTTTTTAAGGCACATGACCCACTTTCGAACTTGACCTAGATATCATCAAGGTGAACATTCTGACCAATTTTTATGAAGATCCATTCACAAGTATGGCCTCTAGAGAGGTCACAAGGTTTTTCTATTTTTAGACCTACTGACCTAGTTTTTGACCACACGTGACCCAGTTTCGAACTTGACCTAGATATCATCAAGATGAACATTCTGACCAACTTTCATAAAGATCCCATGAAAAATGTGACCTCTAGAGTGGTCACAAGCAAAAGTTTATGCACTGACGGACGCCACGCGATCACAAAAGCTCACCTTGTCACTTTGTAACAGGTGAGCTAACAAAAGCGTCAAAAGCAAGGTGCATAGCGCTGAAAGGTTTTGAGGCACTGGAGGGGTATTCCCATCATTTTAGGGGTGGAGATCAGGGGACTGTCGGACATGGTATGAAATGGTGGGCTCTGGTGCATTTTTTGGGGTCTAAATTTTGAGGTATGGGAGAAGGCAACCCAGACATTTTAGGAGGTTCTCCCCCTGGAAAATTTTGAAATACAAGTATGAAACGCTGGGTCTCTAGTGCATTTTTGGTCTAAATTTTGAGGTATAGAGGTCAGGAGGTATCCTGTCATTTTAGGGGAGTCAGGGCTCTCCCATTGGAAAATTTTGAAACACAGGTATGAAATGGCGGGCTCTGGTACATTTTTTGGTCTAAATTTTTACTAGTTATATTAGGGGGGGGTCAGGGGGCACTTCCCGTGGAAAATTTTGAAATATAGGTATGAAACGGTGGGCTCTGGTGCAATTTTGGGTCTAGATTTCGAGGTATGGGAGGAGGTATCCCAGTCATTTTAGGCGAGGGGAGGTTAGGGGGCTCTCCGCCTGGAAAATTTTGAAACACAGGTATGAAATGGTGGGCTCTGGTACATTTTTCTTCTTAATTTTGAGGTACTGAGAGAGACACTTCCCTCAGTTGGGTGCAACTTTGATGAGTATAGGTCACTTCTCAGCAAACTTGGGGGGCATGGGCACCCTCTGTCTAGCTCTGTATCTGGGCATGAATCTTGTACATTTACTCACAATTACACAGCAGGACATAAATCACAATATATAAGGTCTGTCTATTTTCAAGATCCCCATTGTACATAGCTACCTGCAACCACTTATGCTTCAAAATCAAGGTCAGTCTTCAACTCACATAACAAACTGTCAACAGACTTACAATATTTGTTAACATATTTTTTCTTCTTTAGATAAAAAAAGTAGGAATAGTAGGAGTTTTTTTCGAAAAAAAGGAAAAAAGTAGGAACAGACCTAAAAAATAGGTAAAAAAGTAGGACTACTTGAAAGCCTGGATATTATGCCAATACAACTTGTGTGCAAGTTTTATTAAAGATGATCGCAAAATGTGGTCTCTATCATGTTCACAAGCCAAAAATGGCAAATTTTGGCCCTTTAAGGGGCCATAACTCTGGAACCCATGATGGGATTTGGCCAGTTTTCGAAAGGAACTGAAATATTATGCCAATACAAGTTGTGTGCAAGTTTGATTAAAGCTGATTACAAAATGTTGTCTCTATCGTGTTCACAAGCCAAAAATAGCAAATTTTGGCCCTTTAAGGGGCCATAACTCTGGAACCCATGATGGGATCTGGCTATTTTCTGAAAGTAACCGAGATATTATGCCCATACAAGTTGAGTGCAAGTTTGATTTAAATCAAATACAAAATGTGGTCTCTATCATGTTCACAAGGAAATTGTGGACGAACGGACAGACGACAGACGAAGGGTGAACACAAAAGCTCACCCTGTCACTATGTGACAGGTGAGCTAAAAATCAGAGATTGCTGAGGTGGAGTCTTTTACTTCAAGAGTATAACTTGGATATCCAGCATATCAAGGGTAGAGGTAACCTTATACCAGATGCCCTATCCAGGATTTGAACCAAGGCCTCTGTATCTTATACATACTGTTATTTAGTATTTATGTTATAATTGTAAAAATGATATATTCAAACATTCAATTTCTTTTTCATGTATTATGTATGTTTCATTTTTATTACGTTGTTAAATTAAAAGAAAGTTTTATTACATAAAACTATTTTTCTTTAGGTGGGAAACTTTCTTTTTCTTTGGGTGGGGAGGTGTTATGTATATGTCATTTTCCCCTGAGGCAAATCATTGTTATACTGATTTAGTTTTGAGACATCATGTAAATAAGTTCTTTTAATTTCTACTATGTTCCAGAAACTTCTACTACAATACTGATAAACAGTGTGTAACAATTATTTTTAGAAAGGACTGTCCTTAATTTTTCCAGAATGTTCTTTTTCTTCTTAGTGTTACATGAAAGTTCTGGAACCTTTCATGATATATTAAAGAGTACTGTCTGACAAAGGCCAGAACTTAGATTATAGAACTTAAATGAAAACTTTCCTGTATTTCTTAATAACAGAATATTACCAGTCTTGATATTTGATATTTTGAAGGATTATTTGAAGGATATATTTAAATTGTGGATTTAAACAAGAACTTGTTACCCTCTGTCATAACAACAGGAAAAAAACCCTTTTGGCCTTTGACTTCTAAGTGTAACCTTGACCTTTCAGC
Source organism: Mercenaria mercenaria (assembly GCF_021730395.1). Taxonomy (NCBI): domain Eukaryota; kingdom Metazoa; phylum Mollusca; class Bivalvia; order Venerida; family Veneridae; genus Mercenaria; species Mercenaria mercenaria. Next base: position 61,558,109 of record NC_069361.1, on the reverse strand, counting down.
TAAGGGCCCGGGTTTTGCACACAACATGTTGTCTAATCCAGGTGAATATTTGTGCCAACTGATATTTAAATCCTGTTTTGCATGACAAAGTTATAGACCAGACAGGAAAAAAATCAAATTGACCTTTGATCTTCAAGTGTGACCTTGAACTTTAAGCTAGGGGTCTGAAAGTTGTACGTGACATGTCATCTTATCAATAGGTACATTTGTGCCAAGTAATATTAAAATCTCTTCATGGATGGCAGAGTTCTGGACCGGAGAGGGAAAAAGCCCTGTTGACCTTTGACCTCCAATTGTGACCTTCACCTATGAGCCAGGGGTCCGGGTTTTGTACATGACATGTCATCTGATCGTGGGGAACATTTGTGCCTAGTAATATTACAAGAGCTGTCCGTAAGACAGCGCGCTCCACTATTTGGTGATTTGACAGTAAAATGCATATGTCTCAATAGGACACCTCTACTTTAGAAGGAAGATACATCAAGGGGCATAATTCTGTCAAGAACACAAATTAGAGTTACTGCGATTGTTACCACACATGCAGATGATGGTGGTAAAGATATATTTTGAGTTTCAAGTCTTTATCTTGTATATTACCCAAGTTATGTCCAGAAAACAAAGTTTGTTAAAAAATTTAAGTATGAAAGGGGCATAATTTGGTCAAAAATACAAATCAGAGTTATGGGGATTGTTACCATACATGCAGATGATGATGATAAAGATACATTTTAAGTTTCAAGTCTTTATCTTATATAGCATTAAAGTTATATCCAGAAAGCGAAGATTGCAAAAAAAACACTTTTAAGTACAAAAGGGGCATAATTCTGTTAAAAATACAATTAGAGTTATGGGGTTTGTAACCACACATGCAGATGGTGATTATAAAAAAAAACAGTTTTAATTTCAAGTCTTTATCTTTTAAAGTACCAGATATGTCTATAAACGAAGCTTTCCAAAAAATTTAACATGAAAATAATTTCAAGTATAACAACTTTGTGACCTTGACCTTGGGTAAAATGGGCCCAGCCCCTGCACATATTTAGTTTGTATGCTGAACAATGCTTATGTGAAGTTACAGTAAGATATAAGCAATAGTAACAAGAGATATGACAGAAAAACAAAGGTTGCTGAAAAACTTTAACCTTAAAAATAACCTAAGTATAACACCTTGGTGACCTTGACCTTGGGTATAATGGGCCCAGTCCCGGCACATACTTTGTTTGTATACTGGACAATGTTTATGTTAAGTTAAAGTAAGATGTAAGAGATAATAACAAAGACATGACAGAAAAACAAAGGTTGCCGAAAAACTTTAACCTTAAAAATAACCTAAGTATAACACCATGGTGACCTTGACCTTGGGTATAACGGGCCCAGCCCCGGCACATACTTTGTTTGTATAATGGACAATGTTTATGTGAAGTTATAGTAAGATATAAGAAATAGTAACAAAGATATGACAGAAAAACAAAGGTTGCCGAAAAACTTTAACCTAAAAAAAACCCCCTAAGTATAACACCTTGGTAACCTTGACCTTGGGTATAATGGGCCCAGCCCTTGCACATACTTTGTTTGTATACTGGACAATGTTTATGTGAAGTTAGTTACAGTAAGATATAAGCAATAGTAACAAAGGTATGACAGAAAAACAAAGGTTGCCGAAAAACTTTAACCTAAAAAAACCCCCTAAGTATAACACCTTGGTAACCTTGACCTTGGGTATAATGGGCCCAGCCCTTGCACATACTTTGTTTGTATACTGGACAATGTTTATGTGAAGTTAGTTACAGTAAGATATAAGCAATAGTAACAAAGATATGACAGAAAAACAAAGGTTGCCGAAAAACTTTAACCAAGAAGTCATGCCGATGCGGGGGTGAGTAGAATAGCCCAGTTTCTCCGAATAGCGGAGCTAAAAATCTCTTAATGAATGACAGAGTTATGGATTGGACACAAAATTGTGGACAGATGGAATGACAGAATGACGGACGGACGGAAAAGTGCATTCCTATAGTCCCCGAAATTGGTTTTCAATCAGTAGGGGTCTAATAAATGCAAGATGGCAAGCAGCTTACTTTGTCAGCAAATTGCTGCTGGTACCTCTGTATCCTTTCCTGATTCTCTGTATCCTCACAAATTCTTATCAACATCTCAAAGTCACAGTATTTCTCTGCTAGGGAACCAGCTTGTTCATACTGTTCATATTCCACTGAAGTAAATGTAATACATGTAAAACTATCACAACATACACATTGAAGAACTTTAAATATATTTCATCAGAATTTAAAGTATAGAAATGGCAAAAGAAATTTATTGCCTTAGTTTTTATACTGGTTATTTTGCAGACAAATGATACTGAACATGGATCACAAGACTTGTTGCAGATTACTGTAAATAACTTTATATTAGCGTGATCTTTATTTCGTGAATTCCGACACCCTGAATTATTTCGCGGATTTATAAATGCGCGACGGAAGGGTCAGAAATTTAAATTCACAAAGGTTCTTATCTTATATTAGCGAAATTTAAATTCTGGAAGTCCTGATTATATCAATGCAAATTGTTCAGTACCGTACCAAATTATGCATGCCAAAGACTCGTTAAACACACGGTCCGTAACGGTTATTTCGTATTTGCAATTGGTTACTTTATTCACACAGACTGAAATAAGTGAGCCTTTAAATCCTTTATTCAATTTACTGGCGATTATTCTTAATACACTTAATAGCCGATAAAATGTTCAAAGTTTTTTACAGCCATTTCATAAATAATCAACGTACAAGTTTATAATACAATGGTGTGATAAATTGTCCGCTAATCTTTATTGTTGTCTAAACAAAATGTGTAAAAAAATCAGGTTTGTTGAGAAGATAATGGATGATATGGACCTTCCCCTAGGGCAAGACGTTTGTTTGACACATACGAAGTGCATCAAGGAGATGCTCTCCATTAAAAACTGCCAGCTGCATGTATATCTAACCTTTAGCAGTATATTCTACATGAATTATTCATAATATATTGAAATGTGAAATGAACTGAAATTCATTCAATAAACATCAATGTACAGGCGGCTAGTATTCATTGCTGAACTTGAGCCTATTTTGGACATATTTTCTGATATTTACGCGGATTCATGATTTCGCGATGCACCTGATTTGCGAATAATAGCAAAAATTAAAACACCGCGAATAATACCAGATTTACAGTATCTGAATCTAATATTTGACAAGAGTGCCAAAATATCAAAATATACGCCCGCCATAGCAAATTTCTTTACACCAGCACTTGTATTTGCAAAAGGAATTTCAATTCTGTAGCTGTGTTGTAATTCTTGGAGAGCATCATTTCAAAATGGCTGATTTGGAAATAAATTATTATGATTCAAACTTCCACAATTTTCAATAATTCAAGAGCCATAACCGTAAAGACACTGGCCTAAAGTAACTATACTTATTGAACTTGACGTAGATGTTGTAATAAAACATATTCTGTATAAGTTTGGTAGACAATAAGCCCAAACAATGACATATCCAAATCTAACAACCAGGTTAAAAAGTTTCAAGAATAAGCTATTTATAGTAGCAAACCACAAGAAATCTACATTTTGTTCTAAGTCCACAAAAAAACTCCTTACCAAATAGAGATACTTAAAATACACCTGAGAATTGGAAGTTATATTTATGTTGTACTACAGAAAAGTGGTCTTGGTTTATCCCTACAGCCAATTATAAAACAAGAGGACCACAATGCAGAGCAATATATGCCCGAAGGTATGACATTTGACCCCTAAGTGCGAACTTGACCTTGAAGCAAACCATCCAGAACATGCGCTCTGCACGTTGTCTCGATGTAGTGAACATTTGTGCAAAGTTTCTTTAAAATCCTTTATGCAGTTCAAGAGTTATACAGCGGACATGAAACAGTCATATGACCTTTGACTCCTAAGTGTGACCTTGACCTTGAAGCCAGCCATCCAGAACATGCACTCTGCACGTTGTCTCGGTGTGATGAACATTTGTGCAAAGTTTCTTTAAAATCCTTCATCAGATTCCCATAAAGCAGAGAAAACAAGTGAATGAAGTATTGCCATGCAATACAAAGTCCCCTACTGGAAGGCACCTAATTTTCTCTACTGCAGTATAACATAATGAATTGATATCTGTCAATGATGTATAAACAATATTGTACTACATATACAATATGTTATAACAACACACTTGGATTAAAATGTGCATATATAAAAACCCACAGTTGTTTTCATATTGAATTTTTTTGGCTGATTATAAAAATGTTATCATGTAAGTTATTTATAGTAACAACAAAGGGAAATTAATCTTTAAAAAAAAAAAAATAATAATAATAATATAAGTCCACAAGAAACTCTTTACCAGGTAGAGATAGGTCAAAATACACCTAAAAATTGGATGTAACATGCATGCTGTACCACAGAAAAGTGGTCTCGATTTTTCTCTACCGCCAGTAATAAAAAAGTTACAATTAAATCTATTTATAGTAAAACAAAGGGACGTAATTCTAAAAACAAGGGTGCCTCATGGTGGTGAACATTTGGTCCAAGTTACATCAAAATCCCTCCATGCATGAAGAAGAAATGTTCCGTACAAAGTCATTCTTGAATTTGACATTTGACCTCTAAATATGACCTTGACCTTAGACCTAGGGACCTGGTTCTTGCGCATGACATGTCTCATCCAGGGGAATATTTGTGCCAACTGATATCTAAATCCTGCTTTGCATGACAAAGTTATAGACCGGACAGGAAAAAAATCCTCTTGACCTTTGATCTCAAAGTGTGACCTTGACCTTTAAGCTAGGGTACTGGTTGTCGTCTCATCATGGGAAACATTTGTGCCAAGTAATATTAAAATCCCTTCATGGATGGCAGAGTTATGGACGGGACAGGAAAAAAACTCTGTTGACCTTTGACCCCCAATTGTGACCTTGACCTTTGAGCTAGGGGTCCGGATTTGCGCATGACACGTCGTCTCATCATGGGGAACACTTGTGCTAAGTGATATTAAAATCCCTTAATGAATGTCAGAGTTATGGACCGGACACGAAACAGACCCTGTTCATGCTATGTTAACATTTGACTGCTAAGTGTGACCTTGACCTTTGAGCTAGGGGTCTGAAAGTTGTGCATGACATATCGTCTTATTATGAGGTACATTTGTGCCAAGTAATATTAAAATCCCTTCATAGATGGGAGAATTATGGACCGGACAGGAAAAAAGCCTTGTTGACCTTTGACCTCCAATTGTGACCTTGACCTTTAAGCTAGGGGTCCAGGTTTTGAGCATGACACGTCGTCTCCTCATGGGGAACATTTGTGCCAAGTAATATTAAAATCTCTTCATGGATGGGAGAGTTATGGACCGGACAGGAAAAAAGCCCTGTTGACCTTTGACCTCCAATTGTGACCTTGACCTTTGAGCTAGGGGTCCGGAATTTGCGCATGACACATCATCTCATCATGGGGAACATTTGTGCCAAGTAATACTAAAATCCCTTCAAGGATGGGAGAGTTGTGGACCGGACAGGAAAAAAGCTCTGTTGACCTTTGACCTCCAACTGTGACCTTGACCTTTGAGCTAGGGGTCCGGGTTTTGCGCATGACACGTCGTCTCATCATGGGGAACATTTGTGCCAAGTAATATTAAAATCCCTTCATGGATGACAGAGTTATGGACCGGACACAAAATTGCGGACGGACGGAATGACGGAATGACGGAAAGACGGAATGACGGAAAAGTGCATTCCTATAGTCCCCAAAACTGGTTTTCAACCAGTAGGGGACTAATAAAATTCCCTGACTTTTTCCTTTTTCATTTAATTTAAAGCAGAAATGCCTGTTTATTTTCAAAAGCAATAAATATACTGACGAGATATAAAAATGCAACAAACATATGCCTGAATATATTTTCTTCTACAAAACGCATCACCTTGAAATGTTCAACACATCATACACATCTCAGTACTCTATACCCATTGTGTTCACATTTAATCCCCACAACCAACCATGAAATTAACACAATGGAAATAGAGTATTGAGATGTGTTTGTATTGAACATTTCAAGGTAATGCTTTTTGTAGTAAAAATATATTCAGGCGTATGTTTGTTGCGTTTTCATATCTTGTCGGTGTAGTATTCAGCTCAATTACCTCAACATACCATAAACAAGAGGGTCATGATGACCCTGGATCGCTCACCTGAGTAATATGAGCTACATGTTTCAAATGTCAAACTGATGATAAAATATTAAGAAAGTCAGTAGGTCACATTCATGGTCAATGAAATTCAGTTTTACGATTTGTGTGCAAAACTGTGTATGTCATCAAAATTTCAAGGCTGTATCGTAAAAAACAAGAAAGTAGGTCAGTAGGTCAAGGTAACAGTCAAGTGACATCATATCACTTGGGGTCATCAGGTAATTATAATTAAACAGTCTTGGGAAAAGGATCAGATTTTTAAGTATTTTTTCCTATATAACTCACATAAGACCCCAGGGTGGGGCCTCTTTTAACCCCAGGGGCATAATCTGAACAATTTTGGTAGAGGACTACTAGACAATTCATCATACCAAATATCAAAAGCCTAGGTTGTATGGTTTCAGAAAAGAAAATTTTTAAAGCTTTTTCCTATATAAGTCTATATAAAACTTTGGACACCCAGGGCAGGGCCTCTTTTCACCACAGGGGTACAATTTGAACAATTTTGGTTGAGGACCATAAGACAATGCTACAAACCAAATATCAAAGGTCTAAGTGTTGTGATTTCAGACAAGAAGATTTTTAAACTGTTTTTCCTATATAAGTCTATGTAAAACCTGGGACCCCCGGGGCGGGGCCATATTTGACCATAGGGGGATAATTTGAACAATCTTGGTAGAGGACCGCTAGATAATGCTACATACCAAATATCAAAGCCCTAGGCCATGTGGTTTTGTACAAGAAGATTTTCAAAGTTTTCCCTATATAAGTTTATATAAACCATGTGACCCCCGGGGCGGGGCCATATTTAACCCTGGAGGTGATAATTTGAACAATCTTGGCAGAGGACCACTAGATGATGCTACATACCAAATATCAAAGCCCTAGGCCATGTGGTTTTGTACAAGAAAATTTTCGAAGTTTTCCCTATATAAGTCTATATAAACCATGTGACCCCCAGGGCGGGGCCATATTTGATCCTAGGGGGATAATTTGAATAATTTTGGTAGAGGACCACTAGATGATGCTACACACCAGATATCAAAGACCTAGGCCCTGTGGTTTTGGACAAGAAGATAGTTCTGCATGGAAATAAATTCTCTGAACAGTTTTGAAAGGGGGCCACCAACGGATCATTCCTGTGAATTTTGGTGTAATTCTGCCAAGTGGTTTTCAAGAAGAAGATTTTTTTAGGAAATGCTGTTGGACGGACGCCGGATGCCGGACATTGAGCGGTCACAAAAGCTCACCATGAGCCTTTGGCTCAGGTGAGCTAAAAAAAGAAACCAGGAATCGGTAAAATCAAATGATGCTCCTGGATGCATGTGCTTGTCCAGATATGGGGAATAAGGTATTAGAAACAAAACAAGAGGGCCATGAAGGCCCTGTATCACTAACCTGACCTACTGACCTAAAGATCATCAAGATTAACATTCTGACAAAGTTTCATTAAGATATGGTCATAAATGTGGCCTCTAAAGTGTTAACTAGCTTTTCCTTCGATTTGACCCGGTGACCTAATTTTTTACCCCACATGACCCAGATTCGAACTTGACCTAAAGATCATCAAGATTAACATTCTGACTAAGTTTCATGAAGATACAGTCATAAATATGGCCTCTAGACTGTAAACAAGCTTTTCCTTTGATCTGACCCAGTGACCTAGATTTTGACCCAACATGACCCAGATTCGAACTTGACCTAAAGATCATCAAGATTAACATTCTGACCAAGTTTCAAGAAGATACAGTCATAAATGTGGCCTCTACAGTGTTAACAAGCTTTTTCTTTGATTTGACCTAGTTACCTTGTTTTTTATCCCACCTGACCAAGATTTGAACATGAACTATAGATCATCAAGATTTACATTCTGACTTAGTTTCATTAAGATATTGTCATACATGTTGCCTCTACAGTGTAAACCAGCTTTTCCTTTGATTTCACCTGGTGACCTAGTTTTTGACCCTACATTACCCAGATTCAAATTGGACCTTGAAATCATCAAGATTAACATTCTGACCAAGTTTCATTAAGATATGGTCTTAAATGTGGCCTCTAAAGTGTTAACTAGCTTTTCCTTTGATTTGACCTGGTGACCTAGTTTTTTTATCCCACATGATCCAGATTCTAACTTGACCTAAAGATCATCAAGATTAACATTCTGACTAAGTTTCACGAAGATACAAATATAAATGTGGCCTTTAGACAGTTAACAAGCTTTTCCTTTGATTTGACCCGGTGAACTATATTTCTGACCCCGCATGACCCAGATTCGAACTTGACCTAAAGATCATCAAGATTAAGATTCTGACAAAGTTTCATGAAGATACAGTCATAAATGTAGCCTTTAGAGTGTTAACAAGCTTTTCCTTTGATTTGACCTAGTGACCTTGTTTTTTACCCCACCTGACCTGTGATTTGAACATATACTATAGATCATCAAGATTAACATTCTGACTTGGTTTCATTAAGATATGGTCATACATGTGGCCTCTACAGTGTTAACTAGCTTTTCCTTTTATTTGACCTGGTGACCTTGATTTTGACCCTACATGACCCAGATTCAAACTGGACCTTGAGATCATCAAGATTAACATTCTGATCAGGTTTCATGAAGATACAGTCATAAATGTGGCCTCTACAGTGTTAACAAGCTTTTCCTTTGATTTGACCTGGTGACCTAGTTTTTGACCCCAGATTCCCAATATCGAACTCATCCAAGATTTTATTGAGGGTAACATGATCAAGTTTCATTAAAATTGGGCCAAAATTGTGACCTCTAGAGTGTTAACAAGCTTTTCCTTTGATTCGACATGCTGACCTGGTTTTTGACCTTAGATGACCAAATATCAAACTTGTCCAAGATTTTATTGCGGGTAACATTCTGACCAAGTTTCATTAAGATCGGGCCAAAATTGTAACCTCTAGAGTGTTAACAAGCTTTTCCTTTGATTTGACCTCGTGACCTAGTTTTTGATCCCAGATGACCCAATATCAAACTCGTCCAAGATTTTACTGAGGGTAACATTCTGACCAAGTTTCATTAAGATTGGGCCAAAAATGTGACCTCTAGAGTGTTAACAGTTAAACTGTTGACGATGGACGAACGGATGACGGACACAGGGCGATCATTAAAGCTCACCTTTGAGCACTTCGGGCTCAGGTGAGCTAATAAAGGGGGATTTTTTTTCTCTGGAGGGGGAAAAAAGGGTACTATTTTGGTGAGGGAAGCAGCCGATATTCGGCGGTAAAAACAGCTGATTGAGGGCCCTGAAACTATAGCTATCACTAAAGGTGATGAATTTACAGCCCCCCCCCCCCTCCGCATGCACTGACACACACAAGATTGCATAATTATGTGGACTGTATATATATATATATAGACTGTATGTATACAGTATAGTAACAAAAAAAAAAATCCCATAACTCTGCAGAATATTAATCTAAAAGAACGTAACATGCACCATGCACAACTAGGGTTGGTACTGATCACTTGTGTGAAGTTTCATTAAACTGTGTGCAAGGGTTCGGAAGATTAGGCGCGCAAAATTTTGCATATGCAAACTGTATGTAGATAGTATGTTAACAAAAAACAAAGTCCCATAAGTCTGCAATTTTTTTTTTTTTTCAAGAACCTAACATACCAAATGCACAACTACTGTTGTTACTGATCACTTGTGTGAGGTTTCATTAAATTGTGTCAAGGGGATGAGGAGAGATGGTGCGCACAAGATTGTGTCTACGCACAGACGGACGGACAGACAGACAACCTGAAACCAGTATACCCCCCCTAACAACTTTGTTGTTCGGCGGGTACAATAACGGATTATCTGATTAATTGAATCTGTTGGCTTATCCGATTGTTCCGATGAAACAGTTGGGAAATGTAACCGATTTGCCCATCACTACAGAGCAGGCATGAAACTGCTAACGGCCAGACAGACGGACGGACACTGGGGGTATAACATTATACGTCCCTTCGGGCATATAAAAAGTTGTTGTTTCAAGTGAATAGATTCTCATGAATTTTCACTTTCTTTTGAGTAGAGAATAGTTCTTTTTTGTAATAGGATTTATTAATGATAACTCCCCATTCTAGGCGGTGCCTTAATTCATATTAGTAACAACAAAGTAATTCTAAAATAATGTAACTTCACAAAAAGATGTTATCTGTGTCCAGTGGCAATACTGTTTCATTGAGGTAATTATCTTTGCAAAACAAAAATGCATGTCAAAGTTATGGCCAAAGATCTTATATGACCTTTGACCCTAAGTGTTACCTTGACCTTTAAGATAGGGGACTTGGGTTTGTCCACAACACTCTTTGTCATTGAGGCTAACATTTATTCCAAATAAAAACAAAAAACAGGGTTACCAACGTCCCCCGCCTAGGGCTATTTTTCACAAAACATACTGCACGCAATACAACATATTCTAAATAATAGGGCAACATACCAACAACATATGCAAGTCATAACTATATAGCGTATCCTTCATGATAAAGTTTGAAAATGTCTGAAAATATACAATAGGTGAATGCTTTCAAATGCTAATATCTGTATTATAAAGATTGAATGTGATTCTATTTTTAAATTGGTAAGGAAAATTAAATAACAAGAGCTGTCCGTAAGACAGCATGCTCCACTATTTGGCGATTTGACAGTAAAATGAATATATGTCTCAATAAGAGATCTCTACTTTAAAAGGAAGATACACCAAGGGGCATAATTCTGTCAAGAACACAAATTAGAGTTATTGGGATTGTTACCACACATGTAGATGATGATGGTTAACATATATTTTGAGTTTCAAGTCATTATCTTATATAGTACCAAAGTTATGTCCAGAAAACAAAGTTTCAAAAAAAAAATCAAGTATGAAAGGAGCATAATTCTGTCAAAAATACAATTAGAGTTATGGGGATTGTAACCACACATGCAGATGATGATTAAAAAGAAATATTTTTAATTTCAAGTCATTATCTTTTAAAGTACCAAAGATATGTCTATAAACGAAGCTTTCGAAAAAAATGACCATGAAAATAATTCCAAGTGTAACAGCTTTGTGACCTTGACCTTAGGTATAATGGGCCCAGCCCCTGCACATACTTTGTTTGTATGCTGGACAATGTTTATGTGAACCTACAGTAAGATATAAGCAATAGTAACAAAGATATGACAGAAAAACAAAGGTTGCCGAAAAACTTTAACCTTAAAAATAGCCTAAGTATAACCCCTTGGTGACCCTGACCTTGGGTATAATGGGCTCAGCCCCTACGCATACTTTGTTTGTATACGGGACAATGTTTATGTGAAGTTACAGTAAGATATAAACAATAGTAACAAAATATGACAGAAAAACAAAGGTTGCCAAAAACATACATGCCATAATTTTTCATAACGTTTCCGGGATTCTGAGTTAAAATTTCCGGGATTTTTACCTTTTGTCCGGGACATACGCCGTGACATTGGTATTCATCTGTTTCATGCAAAAATATCATAATATACATGTAGTTTCCCGAGACTAAACATTGTTCACTCGCTTGTATTAATTTGCGGCAAATGTCGTCTAGTTTCTAAGGGAGGTAAATACATGTAAACGGGTAATACATCTATAGTTCGGCACGTGAATTTATTGCGTTCCCGAGGTGAACAGAATTAGGAGACTTACTATATACGAAGAATCAACCTGGTCATCGTGATTTAGATTCTAGCTAATTTGGTACCATTCTAAAGCTTAAACATTTATCTAATAATTAAATGAATCCTTAAAGGAATAAAATAAATCTTGTAGATAAAACCGAAAATATAAAATATTTGGAGTCGGGTCAATTTCATGGGTCGGTCGGCAAAGGCATTCAGCATTTTAATTTAAAATATGTGTGACAATCAATCTAGATCTTAAATAATTACAACCTTTTAAAATAATTATTGTTTAATTGACCGTTTTCAATAATCTCTTCCATAAAGGCTACATGTAGCTTTACCGCCAACGTGCTAAAAACAAAGAGATTTACGACTATTGTTCCTAATTTAACTATCATAAAACAGTTTTTGATTGCATAATCCTGTCAGTTCTTAATCAGGGTCATCATAATAACTGACTGTAACTTAATCAGTGTCATCAAAAGATCGTCGCGTGATCAAAGCAGGCTTAATCAACACGTGTCCCGCTCGCCCGCTCGAGGGCATGAAAGTGATTAGGAATAAACAATGTGACAACGGGGACTGTTTACTGTGTAAAATTTAACAAATTATAGACAAAAACAAGTTTTTGGGGGGATTGTTTTTATTTGTTCCTGTATTTTTATTTTTCCGGGACATTTTAAGACTGTCCGGGACACCGGGACGAGTATGTAATTTCCGGGACAATCCCGGACAATCCGGGACGTATCACATGTATGCCAAAAAACTTTAACCAAGAAAGGTCAAGCTGACGCCGGGATGAGTAGAATAGACCCCCTTTTCTCCGAATAGTGGAGCTAAAAAAGTTACAATGTAAGCTATTTATAGTAACAACAAAGTGAAGTAATCCTAAAGAAGGGACCTGCGCATGACACTCCGTCTCATGATGGTGTACAATTGTGCCAAGTTACATAAAAATCCCTCCATGCATGAAGAAATGCTCCGGACAGTCATTCTTGTATCTGACCTTTGGCCTCTAAGTGTGACCTTGACCTTAGACCTAGGGATCTGGTTCTTTTGCATGACACTCCGTCTCATGATGGTGAACAATTAGGCCAAGTTAAATCAAAATCCCTTCATGCATGAAAGAAAGCTCCAGACAAAGTCATTCTTGAATTTGACATTTGACCTCTGTGACCTTGACCTTATACCTAGGGACCTGGTTCTTGTGCATGACACTCCGTCTCATGATGGTGAACAATTGTGCCAAGTTTCATTAAATCCCGCAATGCATGAAGATATACTCTGGACAAAGTCTGTGGATGCTGCCCACCCATCTGCCTGCCAGGGGCGTTCCCGTAATACGTCCCATTTTTCAAACGGGCGTATAAAAAAGGTTAACTCAGGAGCCTGTGACCTTCACCTTAGCACATGACACAGTGTTTTGTAATGGTGAATATTTATGCCAAGTTATTTGAATATACACGAATGGGCTGATAAGATGATGCCAGCTCTGTGACTTACAGAATGGGTTGATGAGATGATGCCTGTTATGTGACTTACAGAATGGGCTGATGAGATGTTGCCTGTTATGTGTTGATGAGATGATGCCTGTTATGTGACTTACAGAATGGGCTGATGAGATATTGCCCGTTATGTGGTGATGAGATAATGCCTGTCATGTGACTTACAGAATGGGCTGATGAGATGTTGCCTGTTCTGTGAATTACAGAATGGGCTGATGAGATGTTGCCTGTTCTATGACTTACAGAACAGGCTGATGAGATATTGCCAATTATGTGACTTACAGATTAGTCTGATAAGATATGTGACTTACAGATTAGTCTGATAAGATGACTTACAGAATGGGCTGATGAGATATTGCCTGTTATGTGTTGATGAGATGATGCCTGTTATGTGACTTACAGAATGGGCTGATGAGATGTTGCCTGTTCTATGACTTACAGAATGGGCTGATGAGATGTTGCCTGTTCTATGACTTACAGAACGGGCTGATGAGATATTGCCAATTATGTGACTTACAGACTAGTCTGATAAGATGTTGCCTGTTCTATGACTTACAGAATGGGCTGATGAGATATTGCCTGTAGTGTAGTGTGCTTTATGGATACGAGGCTGATGATGCCTGTTCTATGACTTACAGAATGGGCTGATGAGATTTGCCTGTTATGTGAATGATCTGTTATTACCTAGAATGGGCTGATGAGATATTGCCTGTTCTATGATTCAGATGTGATGAGATATTGCCTATTATGTGACTACAAATAGCTGATAAGATGTTGCCTGTTCTATGACTTACAGAATGGGCTGATGAGATGATGCCTTTCTATGACTTACAGAACGGGCTGATAAGATGTTGCCTGTTCTAAGACTTACAGAACGGGCTGATAAGATGTTGCCTGTTCTATGACTTACAGAATGGGCTGATGAAATGATGCCTGTTCTATGGCTTACAAAATAGTCTGATAAGATGTTGCCTGTTCTATGACTTACAGAATGGGCTGATGAAATGATGCCTGTTCTATGACTTACAAAATAGTCTGATAAGATGTTGCCTGTTCTATGACTTACAGAATGGGCTGATGAGATGATGCCTGTTATGTGTTGATGAGATGATGCCTGTTATGTGACTTACAGAATAGTCTGATAAAATGCCTGTTCTATGACTTACAGAATGGGCTGATGAGATGATGCCTGTTATGTGTTGATGAGATGATGCCTGTTCTGTGACTTACAGAATGGGTTGATGAGATATTGCCTGTTATGTGGTGATGAGATGATGCCTGTCATGTGACTTACAGAATGGGCTGATAAGATGTTGCCTGTTCTGTGAATTACAGAATGGGCTGATGTGATGTTGCCTGTTCTATGACTTACAGAATGGGCTGATGAGGTATTGCCTATTATGTGACTTACAGACTAGTCTGATAAGATGTTGCCTGTTCTGTGAATTACAGAATGGGCTGATGAGATGTTGCCTGTTCTATGACTTACAGAATGGGCTGATGAGGTATTGCCTATTATGTGACTTACAGACTAGTCTGATAAGATGTTGCCTGTTCTATGACTTACAGAATGGGCTGATTAGATGATGCCTGTTATGTGTTGAGATGATGTTTGTTCTATGACTTACAGAATGGGCTGATGAGATATTGCCTGTTATGTGTTGATGAGATGATGCCTGTTATGTGACTTACAGAATGGGCTGATGAGATGTTGCCTGTTCTATGACTTAGAGAATGGGCTGATGAGATATTGCCTATTATGTGACTTACAAAATAGTCTAAGTTGTTGCCTGTTCTATTGACTTACAGAATGGGCTGATGAGATGATGCCTTTCTATGACTTACAGAATGGGCTGATAAGAAGTTGCCTGTTCTATGACTTACAGAATGGGCTGATAAGATGTTGCCTGTTCTATGACTTACAGAGTGGGCTGATGAGATGATGCCTGTTCTATGACTTACAGATAGGCTGATGAGATGTTGCCTGTTCTATGACTTACAGAAGGGGCTGATGTGATATTGCCTATTATGTGACTTACAAAATAGTCTGATAAGATGTTGCTTGTTCTATTGACTTACAGAATGGGCTGATGAGATGATGCCTGTTATGTGTTGAAGAGATGATGCCTGTTATGTGACTTACAGAATAGTCTGGTAAGATGTTGCCTGTTCTATGACTTACATAATAGGCTGATAAGATGATGCCTATTATGTGTTGCTGACATGATGCCTGTTCTATGACTTACAGAATGGGCTGATGAGATATTGCCTGTTCTGTGACTTACAGAATGGGCTGATAAGATATTGCCTGTTTTGCTGTTTTGTGACTTACAGAATGTGCTGATAAGATGTTGCCTGTTACTGTCATTGTACGAGTATAAGACGCACATTTTTTTTTTTACCGAGACTCTGGTCTGGGAGGACCATTGCGACCTATACACCAGTATAAACCAGACCACATTTTGTCCCTGACTCAAAAAATGAAGAAAATCGATCTTTGTTTACACTAAGTATCTTTACATTGAAGAGATTTCAAAGAGAGTAACTACCTATGACTCGGGCATAGCTAACGGCCGGTATCGGGACCCGGGGTAAATTGATTTTGTATAAAATGTAAAATTAAGATTCACGTAAAAGCTTTAGATAAATAAATGCTGTTTTTCATTAAAATATATTTTACAACACATTTCTGTAACTCATCGTCAAGTTTTTAACAAAACCTGTGTAAAACTTTCCCAACATGTTTCAACACATTTTGCAATAAAATACTTAGTAGCCCGAAAATCAATACTCTAGTCTTCAAACATAGCTTTGGTAGTTGTCTATAATCCCCTTGTTTATTGAGAAATTCATGCTTGAGGCATTAACTATCTTACCACCTACTGTCATTATCTGCAAACAATTAACAGTTTAATCATACCCGGAGGCAATTGTTAACAAGTGTATGTGAGATTTTAGACTGATCTAATAACAACATAGTCACTGACCCGTAGTGTTCAAAAAAATATGCAAACCAGTCTTAAAATTATGTCATTTTACCGCCACCTGCCAAAGTGTACTTTCATTTTTGCTAGCCTCAATATGGAGTGATCAGACGATGTGGCAGTTTAGTGCTTACACCGAGTTTATGCTTTTCAATTTAAATACTTGCACATGCAAAAAAATCGACCATGATTTAGAAAAATCGGTGAGTTCAAGTCAGAAAGTAAAGCGAACTTCGGACAAACATAAATTTGGAAAAGTGAATTTTATGAGATAAATTCAATTCATACTACACCCTCAGGATTTTGCAAGTTTATAAAACATTCCTTTTGTATTTATTTATTTATTTGGGTTTTACGGCGCACCAACACAGTATAGGATATATGGCGCCAAACAGGACTACAAATTTTGGTTTCACATCTCATTTACATTCCTTTTGTGATATTGCAATGTTGCATTAATAAACAAGAGAGGTATTCCCAGTTTAAGTACATGTAGTCTTAATCTAAATATGGACAATCCAGAGTAAGAGATTCCCTTTTTTCTGCTAGCATTACACGGGTATAAGCATTATTCCAGAAATCCGTTGATATTTTAACACTGCATCTTAAGGCTCTTCTACACTATTCAAGAAAATCTTGTAGGGCCCATAAATCACTTGATAATTTATATCTTGTACAAGCAATTAGTGCTTTGCAATATTTCTTGAACTTGGAAGACACATTAATTTTAAATGGAGGGAAATCATGACAGGTAAATAAAATAGATGGCCGAAATGATACCGGTACAAAGTGTTTATAAAGATCAAATATTTGTACATTTAAATAATGAATCATTGGTGAAAACATTGACTGAGAAAAACTCTAGTTGAAGTGATACATATCCAGTTGAAGAACAAAGCTTCTTAAAAGATATTATTTCAGGAAATATGATAACAGTCATATTTTGTTAATATGTAACCTTGTGAGAAACATCATTGATAATGTAAAAATACTTTTTGAGAACACCGAACTTGCTGATGTTACTCTTCCACTGGAGTACTAGATATAATTTTATTATCGAATTATATAAACTTGGCTTTTGAGCATGTCATTCAATTAAAACATCATTTTTTTCTGCTGTCCACACTGCCATGTTTATTGTTAAATGATCAAAGCCAAACATTCAATGATGGTTTTATTAGATCTCAATACACATACTGGGCAGGTGCTCCTCATCAAAAACCCTTTATCAGAGCATTTGACAGCACTACCATCCAAGAAAAATAGGATGAGTTCTAAACGCTAGATCTTGTAGCCGAAAATTATCTGGAAACTGCCACTCAAAAAGACACTAATGGGGGACACAATGTACAGGGCTCCGGAAATTTTGATAACTCAATCGGTCCGAAACGAAAATCCTGACATCGGCGCTACCCCACCCACCGCATTCCCAATATTACATATTTTGTAAAACGTGATAGGGTAAAGAAATAAGCATGTCATGCATTAAAACTGAGTTACCAGTCACCGCGCGTTACCATACAATGAAGACAGTTATTCAGTGTTAAGTGTGATCGTTACTTTGTTTAAATTTCGATGTTTTTCCGAGATAATACGAGGCATTGACACCGTGTGCGTAACTAGTCTAAAAGCCAACGCACGTGACTTCAATACCGTATACACGGCAGATGTGAAGTTTCCTCATTCTTTGACGGAATTCAATAAAATACAATGCGTCAAAGTGAGTTACACAACACATATTCTCTGCTAAACAGCCTCAGTATTTAAAGAATACTCTGCCGCAGACCGAATGTGTACGTTATTTGAACGCTGAGATCGAATTTCACGCGGGTTGGCCACGGATATTTCATTTCACTTACGTTGTACTTCAGTAAGCAACTACATTTTATAAAGTTATATGTTCTCTTCTGATGTAAACAAAATTTCATTTTGAAACGTTTTTTAAAAGACCGATTTGATAAACAGTGCCACTCCGGTTTTCTTTATCATTCGTGGTTGCCCGTCCATTTTTTTCTTTTTTGTACGTACAGTCGGGTTGCAAAGACGATTTTCTGCATTTGTTTCAACTGGAGCCCCAACAAATGAATCATGTAATTTTTTCAAATCAAGTAATTATAAAAATTATTTTCATCGGTTTTCCGTGTGATGTCTCATTAAATCAAAGACCTATAAAGTACAATTATGCAGCGACCATTTGTTTGTTACCGTGATCAAACATAGCCTTTTGAAATAAACTATCTGTCGGATTCTAAATAAAAGAAGTGGATCCCCGTCGAAATGATTTGGATCCAGTCAGAAACGTTAGGAAACCAGTCAAAAATTTTAATACACCGCAGTCGGCTGTCTGCAAACATTAAAGGATGTGACGCGCGAGCACTGATTGCGTCACGCGCTAATTACGGACCAATTATCAAAGTGACAGTCAGACCGATTGACACGTCTATTGATTATCTGTAGGTGCGACCAACAATTTCCTACTTGGCAGGTGATCATGTATTGAGATATCAGACCAAAATTTATACTTTTCTCCATTTTTACGGGACCGATTTTTTCCGTTTTTTCACTTCACGAATCGGTCTGAAAAGTCAAAAATCGGTCCAAAACCGACAAACCGGCAACTTTCCGAAGCCCTGACAATGTACTGTCTACACTATACAAGTTGCTGTGATTTATATCTTGTGCAAGTTTTCTTGAATATTGTAGACGAGCCTTTATACACGAGTGCGCCATATACTCATACAATGACAGTATGTGACTTACAGAATGTGCTGATAAGATGTTGCCTGTTCTGTGACTTACAGAATGGGCTGATAAGATGTTGCCTGTTCTGTGACTTACCGAATGGGCTGATAAGATGTTGCCTGTTCTGTGACTTACAGAATGGGCTGATATGTTGCCTGTTATGTGACTTACAGAATAGGCTGATGAGATGTTGGCTGTTCTATGACTTACAGAATGGGCTGATGAGATGATGCCTCTCCTGTTTGTATTGTTCCTCAACCTGCACTGTGTACTCTGCAAACTCTGCTTTGTGAGCAAGTGAGGTCAGTTGGCTCGTGTAACCATCTAGAATGTTGTCAGCCAATGACAGCAGTTGTTGGAACAACTGTCCACGCGTCTCTGTATCTCTAGCTTCTGGTACAGCTGATTCCAAAGTCAACATAAACTAGAAATCAAAGACAACAGAACATTGTTTTATTTTATTGAGTTTTAATCACACTGACATAATGTAAGTTATATAGAAACTTTCCAGCTTTTAATGTTAGAGGCAGACCCCATCATTCTAAATAATGTCAAAAATCTGCCTGAAATGAATTTACTTTAATATTGGTGCTAAAACAAACTTCCCTATGAGAAAGCTATCTATCACTCCAGATGTCAAAAATTAGGTAATTACACCTTTATGTCTGACAGTTTTATTGTTAACATCTTATGTTATTACCTTTTGACATCCATCAAAGCCAAACATCTCTACCTGGTGTGATACAGGAAATCAAAATTTACCTAGGGGTGCTTTTGAGGAAAGCACGTCTCCCACAACTGCCTAATCATCTGAATAGTAAGTCTGTCTTTATATACTGTTTACTCACAGAAAATATACCTTTGATAGTTTTGGAGTAAGTGTTGGAGTAAGTGGCCTATCAGATAAGTGTTGGAGTATGCGGCCTATCGGTGATTCAAGGGCCATAATTCGGAAGTGCCTCAGCCGAATTGGCTAGTTATTGAACCTGGCAGAGGATATAATGTTCAAGTTTGGTGAAGATCGGATGAGAAATGTTCGACTTTCGAGTGCGGACAAGATTTGTGACAGACGCACAGACGGACGCAAAATCAGTTACACCCGTTCCCCCCCCCCCCCCCCAAAACTGGCGTATTAATAAAATGCGCCCCAGTTGGCCGCAAAATAGCAATTTACCCAGAATTCTTTCGGACAATTAGTTTAAGCAGACTATTATTGTTGCATCGAACAAAATTTTTTAGGACTGAACAAAAATATTAAATTTTTAATAAAAATTTTGTGATATACAATAAATATTTTTGTTTTATTGAACAAGTATTTTTATTTTGTAATAAATATTTTGTAGGATTGATTAAACAAGTGAATGATTCATATTGCCATGCAATACGAAGTCCCCTACTGGAAGGCACCTAATTATCTCTGCTGCAGTATAACATAAAGAACTAATATTTGTCAATGATGTATAAACAACAAAGCACTTAAACCCTACAAAAAAAAGGAAAAAAAATCTATATACAGTCGAATACCGTTACCTCGATATTCAAGGGACTGTAAAAATTGCATCAACGTATCCGAAGTTCGACGTAACGATATCGACTATCTGGGACTACTTTGTACTTGTGTCGGACGTCTATATTGACATTATATCCAATGCTTTTTTCAGAGGGCTTGAAATGGGAAAGAAATAATATAAAACATAAATACGATTTTAATTTTATTTACAAATAAAACATCTGATTAAATACATGCATTCAACTTTTTAATTATTCAAAATATACATTTAAACATTAGAATTTTTATTCCTTCCCTAAACAAGTCTGAATGCAGCGGTAACGTTCCTAGTTGAGTAGTCATTTTGACTGTGTTTAAATAACGAAACTTTGCCAGTTAAATATTGTTACTCAGTCCTAAATGGCAGATTTTACTCAGTCAAACAGAAAATATTTCATCCAAATTAGTTGTTATATTTGAAAACAGCTTTCATGCTTGCACGGTGTTTCATAACATTAATTATTGGGAATTAAATACAAACTTCCTGACATTTAAATTGGATTAAAGATTAAATAACAAACAAAGCATACATACAAACAAACTTGAATATGATTAATACATCACCGGACAGCAATAGGTTGATTTTCACACCTTACAAATAACATGGATATTTTTTGACAAGCTGTGATATCGACGAAACCAGGTGTAAAAACAGTACAGGTAAGTTGACGGGACTGAAAAATCTCATCGAGCTAAACAAAATATCGAGCTAATCATATCGAGGTAATGATAAATAATTACATTAAGATAAATAATCGGGACCGACTCAAACACATCGTGCTAACCGGAGTATCGAGCTAACCGATATTGAGGTAACGATATTCAACTGTAATACAAGTCCACAAGAAACTCTTTACCAGGCAGAGATAGATCAAAGTACAACTAAAAATTGGATGTACCATGCATGCTGTACCACAAAAAAGTAGTCTCGATCTTTCCCTACGGCCAGTAATAAAAAAAGTTACAATATAATCTATTAACAACAAAGGGATGTAATTCTAAAAAAAAGTGTGCCTCATGGTGGTGAACATTTGTGCCAAGTTACACCAAAATTTGACATCTGACCTCTTAAGAATGACCTTGACCTTAGACCTAAGGACCTGGTACTGGCACATGACAATTCGTCTCATGGTGGTGAACATTTGTGCCTAGTTACATAAAAATCCCTCCAAGCATAAAGAAGAAATGCTCCAGACAAAGTCATTCTTGAATTTGACCTTTGACCTCTAAGTATGACCTTGACCTTAGACCTAGGGCTGGGGCTTTGCGCACAACATGTTGTCTCATCATAGGGAAATGTTTGTGCCAACTGATATTTAAATCCTGTTTTGCATGACAAAGTTATAGACCGGACAGGAAAAATCCTATTGACCTTTGATCTCAAAGTGTTACCTTGACCTTTATGTTAGGGTTCTGGGTTTTGCGCAAGATAATTCGTCTCATCATGGGGAACATTTATGCCAAGTAATATTGTAATCCCTTGATGGATGACAGAGTTCTGGACCGGACAGGAAACAAGAGCTGTCGGAGGTCAGCAACGCTCGACTATTCAACAGCCTTGTCGACTGAATGAATAAGGAAGTCGAAAAAGGGACATAATTTAGTAAAAAAGCAAAATAGGGTTATGGAACCTGCATAGTGCTTATCAGCTCATGACAGTGGACAAGTGTGTGAAGTTTCAATCCATTCCCATTAGTGGGTATTGAGATACCAGCTTACATACAAAACCTTAACCAAAAGTTTCTAAGTCGAAAAAGGGGCATAATTTTGAAAAAAAGCAAAATAAAGTTATGGGACCTGCTTTGTGCATGTCAGATCATGACAGTAAATAAGTGTGTGAAGTTTCAATCCATTCCAATTAGAGAGTTCTGAGATACCAGCTTACATACAAAACCTTAACCAAAAAGTTCTAAGTCAAAAAAGGGGCATAATTTGTAAAAAAGCAAAATAGAGTTATGGAACCTGTGCAATGTAAGTCAGTTTATCACAGTAAATAAGTGTGTGAAGTTTCAATCCATTCCCACAAGTGGTTACTGAGATACCAGCTTACATACAAAACCTTAACCAAAAATTTCTAAGTGGAAAAAGGGGCATAATTTTGTAAAAAAGCAAAATAGAGTTATGGAACCTGTGCAATGTAGGTCAGTTTATCACAGTGAATAAGTGTGTGAAGTTTCAATCCATTCCAACAAGTGGTTGCTGAGATACCAGCTTACATACAAAAACTTAACCAAATCGGGACGCGGATGCGGACGCCGACGCATGGGCGAGTCCAATAGCTCTACTATTCTATGAATAGTCGAGCTAAAAAACCTATTGACTTTTGGCCTCCAATTGTGACTTTGACCTTTGAGCTAGGGGTCCAGGTTTTGCGCATGACATGTTGTCTCATCATGGGGAACAGTTGTGCCAAATAATATCAAAATCCCTTCATGGATGGCAGAGTTATGGACCGGACAGGAAAAAAGCCCTATTGACCTTTTTTACCCCCAATTGTGACCTTGACCTTTGAGCTAGGGGTATGGGTTTTGCACATGACACGTCATCATGGGGAACATTTGTGCCAAGTAATATTAAAATCCCTTCATGGATGAAAGAGTTATGGACCAGACACGAAACAGACCCTGTTCATGCCATGTTAACATTTGACTGCTTAAGTGTGACCTTGACCTTTGAGCTAGGGATCTGAAAGTTGTGCACGAAACATAGTCTTATTATGAAGTACAATTGTGTCAAGTGATATTAAAATCCCTTCATGGATTGGAGGGTTATGGACCGGACAGAAAAAGCCGTTGACCTTGACCTCCAATTGTGACCTGACTTTTAAGCTAGGGGTCCGGTTTGTGCATGCATGTTGTCTCATCATGGGAACATTGTCAAAGTAAATTAAATCCTTCATGGATTCAAGAGTTATGACCGGACATGAAATTGCGACGGACGAATGACGGAAAAGCGCATTCCTATAGTCCCCGAAACTGGTTTTCAACCGTAGGGGACTAATAATCTGAAAACACTGAATACATATTTTGTCGCATTGCAGATTTTTTTTTAGTTTTACAATAAATATTTCAAAAGATAGAAAAAATATTTCAGTTTTACAATAAATATTTTATAACATTGAATTAAGTATATAAAGATAGACAATAATTATAGAAGATATAATATTGCAACACATTACACAAAATATCAAGAAATATGTTATTCAATATGTTATATAGTAACTCTAAGGCATGATTTGGGTCTGTTATAGTATCAATTGTTTCAACAGAGCTCCAGATAAGCTGCGTATTTGCGTATTTACGCAATTAAAATTGCACAAAACCCAATTGAATTCATACAGTGTGCGTACTGAAACGCAAGTAAAATTCCTAATACCCAATTCGTAAAAAATCGCTTGCGTATCGCATTTTCCTTATTACTAAAACGGGTACGAGACTTCAACGCTAGATTTGACTGACTGGTTATACGTTACCGCAGAACAGGTTGCAATTTATCGGCAAAATCACAGGACCATTCTGATTGGTGTTATTTTGACGCTTTATAAACAATTTCCTTTAGAGCCGATAAAATGTAAAAGAAGTCACAGAAAAAACATTGTTGCAGCACAAACAAACAAATTAGTGGGATATTTTGCTGTTCAACAATGACAGTTATCTGTTTGTGACGATGTAGTGTCACCAATACTGGATGACATCTTTTTGGAGAATGCATATTGCGGTGACCACATCGTTCGGGATATTGTGGATGAACTGATCTCCAACTGCATTAAAAGTGAAAAAGAAAACAACAGTATGGAACATTCATTACAATTTTAAATACATTTTTGTATTAAACATTGAAGGGCGCCATAAAAGTACTTAGTCAATCCTGTTTAATGATATATACCATGTATACTGTAAGCAAAAAATACTCAATTGTTAGTGCGAGATTGGTAAAATACCCAACTGGTTTTAGCAAATACCTAATTATTTCTGAAAAGGCTGGGTAATGATATTATTTTTACCCAATTCAAATTTCCAATACCCAATTCAGACAAAAAGTGATGGGTAAATACCCAATTGCACCAAAAGCTTATCTGGAGCTCTGTTTCAAGCAGTGAGCTTGCCAAATCTTTTTGAAACAAAAGCTCATAGAACACGAAATGCCCCCCTTGATGCATTCAGTAATTGCACAGGAACAGAAATTTTTTGGTCATTGTATACAGAAGTTCTACTGTTCTGGGTAAATGTAACCTTGACCTTTGACCTACTGACCTTAAAATAAACAGAGGTCATCTGCTGGTCATGATCAACCTCCCTATATTAAGTTTCATGATCCTAGGCCCAAGTGTCTTGAGTTATCATCTGGAAACTGTTTAACTGTTCCAGGTCACTGTGTCCTTGAACTTTAACCTACTGACCTCAACATCAATAGGGGTCATCAGATATCTGCTGATCATGATCAACTATCAAGTTTCGTTATCCAGCGGCCCAAGCGTTCTCATGTTATCGTCCGGAAGCCGTTTAACTGTTCCGGGTCACTGTGGCCTTGACCTCTGACCTACTGACCTCAAAATCAATAGGGGTCATCTGCTGGTCATGGCCAAATCAATTTTCACGATATTAGGCCCAAGTGTTCTTGAGTTATCATCTGGAAAACCTCTAACTGTTCTGTGTCACTGTGACCTTGACCTTTGACCTCAAAATCAATAGAGGTCATCTGCTGGCTATAAGCAATCTCTCTATCAACTTTCATGATCCTAGGCCCAAGCGTTCTTGAGCTATCATCTGGAAACCAATTAACTGTTCTGTGTCACCATGACCTTGACCTTTGACCTAAAAATCAATAGGGGTCATCTGCTGGCTATGAGCAATCTCTCTATCAACTTTCATAATCCTAGGCCCAAGCGTTCTTGAGTTTTCATCCGGAAACGGATTGGTCAATATACCGACAGGGGTCATTTGATGCTCATGATCAACCTCCCTATTAAGTTTCATCATCCTATGCCCAAGTGTTCTCAAGTTATCGTCTGGAAACGATTTAACTGTTCCAGGTCACTGTGACCTTGACCTTTGACCCACTGACATCAAAATCAGTAGGTGTCATCTGCTGGTCATGACAAACCTTATAAAGATGCTACAAATTAAATATTGGAAAGGACATTACAATGGTGCTACAGGCCAAGTCTGATGAAGATCCAGCCAGCAGCTCATCAGATGTAGTCATTTAAAGGCTTTTTATCCATATTTAACTCTAGCAGCCCATGAAAGGGCCAAACAACACCACTGAAAAAATTGGGAGAGAGCTACAAACCAAGTTTAATGAAGATCCATCAAGCTGTTCATGAGAAGAAGTCATTTAAAGGCATTTCTATTTTAGGTTCAAGTAGCTCCTAAAAGGGACCAAGTGCTAACAATTTAACAAATTTGGTAAAGGATCTTATAAAGATGCTACAAATCAAGTATGATGCAGATCCGGCCAATGGTTCATGAAAAAAAGTCATTTAAAGGCATTACTATTTTAAGCTCTAGCAGCCCCTCAAAAAAGACAAAGCATCCAATACTGAATAAATTTTGGAGAAGACCTTATAATGATGCTACAGCCCAGGTCTGATGAAGATCCATTGAGTTGTTAATGAGAAGTAGTAATTAATCAAAGGCCTGAAGGGCCTGAGAGTCGGCTAATGATTGATGTACTGGTAGTATAGTCTACCAGTTTCAGTTTGGTTTAAGTTTTTTTCCCCAACTGAACAGAGATTTTGTTACAATAGATGAAATGGACATTCAATCGATGCCTTGTAAAACTTTGATTGACATTATACAAGTATTTAAACCCAATATATTTCTCTAAAATTGAAGAGTGGTTCACAAAAATAAAAATGTTGAAAGTACAAACTACAATTTGACAGGTGACACTAAGATACTGCCCATGACTATAAATATTTTTCCAGTAAACATTTGCCTCTGGCATTACCAAAACAGGCAATTATCGGCTGGTATATATTCGCACATGATAAAATTTGAATATGAAAATTTATATATTGAAATTTTATAGCGCGGATTGCCACATACAATTTGTAACGGATGGACGAAAGAACTGTTCAGATATTTTACAGATAAGGGGCCTTGCAATAACCGTGTCACATGCTAGGTATTGTTCAATCATATTATAAGGGATGTGAATTTAAAGTATACTTACTTTTGCGTTTAAAGATATGTAAATGTTGCTGAGTGTCAATATATAGTGTCATGAATGTTTACACTGACAGGAAAATTGCGCATTCGAAACTAAGAGAAGTTACTCGGACTAGCTACCAATTTCGGAAAAGATAACCAATATTAATAAATGCAGTTCTTTTTTAGTTAAAACCATCATTTATTCTATTTCAGACCTGTTAACCCCTTCAAAACCATGTCAGTAGTCCCCAAGTCTATGTACTTTCAATTATCCGTTTTGATTCATGTAGACAGACAGGCCCAGATTGGGCTGAAAAAATGTTTGAGCCATTTTTACGTGGTCGGTAGCAGGGTGGGTTTGGGGAGGGGTGTTCCTTCCCGCTTTGAACTGCAGTCAGATTTTGAAATGGGCATTGTGGCAGGTGGTAAAAGGGCAAATGTATCAAACTGTAAAGACGCAATATGGGGGGAGGGTGTGGGAGGATACCCCCTCCTGCAATTAGGGTTTGGGGTATCACCACAAGGAAATTTTGAAAATGCAGACCCTTGATACAGCCTTTGGTGCGATTTCTAACTGAAAATTTTATGTTTCAATTTCTAAATATTACCTCTAGATTCTTTTTAGTATTACAATATTCAAAGTATGAATGACTGTCACTTCATATTTTTACTTTCAGGTCATGCCTCAGCACTAGAATATAAGTCTGATATTGATTCTATGTATGTATTATAAAAATAAATTCTAGAATCATTTCTGTTACAATAATATCTATCATGTCTGTTACTTTAATGTTTAAATTTCATAACACAGCTCGATATTTACCCAAAATATTATATCCGGATATGATTACACTTTCTTTTATACCGCCAAAATCTCCAGTTTCAACAATATGTTTTACAAATTGTGATGATATGAAGACAGTTTAGCAGCAATTGGCAGTATCTGACATTGAAGTTTATGGTGAAATTATTTAAATCATTTCATAAAAAAATTGTTTCGTTTCGTCAAAGCACTCTAACATAGACGATCTACTTTCGATTTCAAAAACTACAAGAAAATACAATTTAATGTTTCGCCGATTTGTTTATTTCTCGAAAAATAAGAAATAAAATCATTTTTAAAATCAGTAGTAATTAAACAAATCAGTAAGAGCTCTTTCTCGGGATAATTTATCCGCTTACTGACTGCAAAAATCAAGCCATGTGTCATCATGAAAAGCAGGGTGACGGTTTCATTTTTTTGCGAACCTGAATCGTAAGCAAATTATCCAAACCAGTCAAAATTCCAGAAAGGTTACGATCTAGATTCTTTCTAGTATTACAATATCCAAAGTATGACTGTCACTTCATCTTTTTACTTTCAGGACATGCCTCAGGACTAGAATACCAGTCTGACATAGATTATATGTAGGTGTAATAAAAATAAATTCTAGAATCATTTCTGTTACAATAATATCTATCATGTATGTTACATGAATGTTAAAATTTCATAACACAGCTCGATATTTACCCAAAATATTATATCCGGATACGATTACAATTTACACTTTTCTCCATTTTCAACATTATATTTTACAAATTGTGATGATATGAAGACATTTAGCAGCAATTGGCAGTATCTGACATTGAAGTTTACGGTTAAATTACCTCTTATTTAAATCTTTTCATAAAAAAGTTGCTTCGTTTCGTGAAAGCAGCCAAACATTGACGATCTACTTTCGATTTCAAAAACTACAAGAAAATACAATTTAATGTTTCGCTGATTTGTTTATTTCTCGAAAAATAAGAATTAAAATCATTTTTAATATCTGTAGTAACTAAACAAACCAGTAAGAGCTTCTTCTTCCGATAATTTATCCGTTTACTGACTGCAAAATTCATGTGTTTGTGTAGAAACCCACGCAAAGTTTATAGAAATCATACGATGCGTGTATACGTTCAATGTGGGAGAATTAAGGCTGATCAGGATCGGCTATGTTACCTAACGCATCCAGACGATTCAGATTTTGTTTTTAAAAAAGCATTGTGTGCATTTCTGTAATTTTATATACGTTTAGAAATTATTAGACATGCGTATTTGCATTATTTCTATACGTAATTTACGCTAATACGCATCTTATCTGGAGCCCTGTGGAACTATTTTTTGTTTTTCGCTGGATGTTACGCAAGCTTTGTAAGCCTGCGCAATTCATAAAATGCACATTTATGCTTAATGAGTTACATTCGAGTATTGCACAATTACAAGTCATAAATATGACAGATTACATCGTATATTGGTCATAGCAAAGGGAATTCACACAACTTAACTTCATTCATGCAGTGTACTGTTTGAAGTTTGAGAAATCTAATGGAACTACATCCCTTCACTGTGTTATTTGGTCCATTTAGACTTAGAGAATCGCTGGATAGCAAGGACTCGTCAAAACGATTTCATCGTTTAGCAGACTCAAAAAGTACTTGTCATTAACAGGTACTTTTACTTTTAGCCCTAGCAAATCCTAAAAGATGATAACTGCCCCCATTTGAACAAATTTAAGAGAGGACCTTATAACAATCCTACAGACCAAGTCTGATGAAAATCCATCAAGAGTTAGAAGAGTTTGTTTAAAGGTATTTCAAATTTTAGCTCTAGAGGCCATTTAAAGGGGTCAAAGTATTTGAATAATTAAGTCGTTTGAATAAATGGCTTGGTATGCTTCCCTATACAAATCGGCCTGGACATTTTTTTTTTTCAATTTTGTGCATCTGATAAATAAAAATTCCATGCAGTTTCAGTTTTGAATTTATTAACTTGTTGAATGAAAGAATATTTGCACCAGAGGCTTGGATAATAAAATTTTATTCAACTTCAGTGAAGTTTCAGTACTCATTTGAAATCTTCTATAGCCTCAAGGATGCAGGTTATGTTTGATCCAAGAGCATAACAATTTTTAAAAGGTGCAAACAAAATTCCAGACTGTTAATATAGCTGCATGTACCAAGCCTGTTAATAATAATGTTAACATCATCTCTATGAAAATTTAGTATTTTTGCTCTAGTTTCATGGTAATTATCATGCATAGTAGAAACACATTGGTACTTGCTACAAAGTTTCATTATAATCACACAAAAAAACAGCTATATACCTGGTGCAAATTATTAATCAGTAAGACTAAATAAATATAAGAAAGTGAGAATACCTGCTTATGTATTAATGTTCTCACTCCAGAACTTCCAGCAGTTGAAGTCCATGGTGTAAACTCAAGTGTATGTGTAAGTTCTGTCCCAGTCTCATACATTACTGCTTTAGTTTGGCGATACAGGACTGCAGCATGCAACATACCCTAAAACAAGAAAAAATAAGTGAATTAAGTATTCCCATGCAATACAAAGTCCCTTGCTTGAAGACAACTAAATTTCTCATCTGCAGAATAAAACTAAAGCTGTCACAGGAATGACGAATTATACCCCCCACAATACAGCCTTGTCACAGAAGTAGGCCAATGTCAAAGTTGAACCTCAAAATCAATAGGTGTCATTTGCTGCTCATGATCAACCTCCCTATTAAGTTTCATCATCCTACGCCCAAGCATTCTCAAGTTATCGTCTGGAAACGATTTAACTGTTCCTGGTCACTGTGACCTTGACCTTTGACCCGCTGACATCAAAATCAGTAGGTGTCATCTGCTGGTCATGACAAACCTTCCTATTTCCTTTCATGATCCTAGGCCCAAGCGTTCTAAAGTTATTGTCCAGAATTGGCTTCACTGTTCAAAGTCATTGTGACCTTGACCTTTGATCTACTGACCTCAAAATAAATAGGGGTCATATGCATGTCATGACCAAATTCCCTATAAACTTTCATGATCCTAGGCCCAAGAATTCTAAAGTTATCATCCGGAAACTGTTTAACTGTTCCGGGTCACTGTGACCTTGACCATTGACCTACTGACCTCAAAGTCAAACTTGACCTGTATTTTACGATGTTACATCTGTGTACAAAAATGCATGGTCCTAGGCCCAAGCGTTCTCAAGTTATCGTCCAGAAATGGTTTAACTGTTTCAGGTCACTGTGACCTTGACCTTTTACCTACTGACCCCAAAATCAATAGGGGTCATCTGCATGTGATGATCAACCTCCCTATTAAGTTTCGTCATCCTAGGCCCAAGCGTTCTCAAGTTATCGTCCGTAAACGATTTAACTGTTCCGGGTCACTGTGATCTTGACATTCAACCCACTGACCTCAAAATCAGAAGGTGTCATCTGCTGCTCATGACCATCCTCCTTATTATATTTCATGATACTAGGCCCAAGCGTTCTCAAGTTATCATTCCAAACCGTTTAACTGTCCCGGGTCATTGTGACCTTGACCTTTGACCTACTGACCTCAAAGTTGAATTGTACCTGTATTTTATAATGGTACAACTGTGTACCAAAAGTTATTTAAATCTATGAAGCCTTTCATGAGTTATTGTCCTGAAACCATGAAAACCAACGGACTGACCGACAAGCTCACTCCTATATACACCCCACCAAAACTTGGTTTTGTGGGGGTATAATAATGACCTGATATCAGAATCTGCCAATGACGCATTGTATTTTATAAAATTCCGTCAAATAATGAAGAAACATCACAAAGTATCAGCCATGTATACGGTACCGAAGTCACAAGCATTGGCTTTTAAACTAGTTCGGTTCACGCTGTCAAGAAAACAATGCCTCGGCAATTTTATCCTTGCAAATATTTTCTTGGAAAAACGTCGAAATTTAAACAAAGTAATGATCACATATAACACTGAATAACTGTTTTCATTGTATGGTACCTCGCGGTGACCGGTAAATCATTTTAATGCATGACATACTTATTTCTTTACTCTATCAAGTTTTACAAATATGGTATATTGGTAATACGGTGGGTGGGGTAGCGCAGATGTCGTGATTTTCGTTTCTGACCGACTGAGTTCTCAAATTTTTTGAAGCCCTGACAGACAGATGGAAAAGTGCAATCCTGTAGTCTAACCAGTTGGAAACTAATAACAGGACGTCATGTAAAGTAACATGCTAACTATCATACAAAACGCCTCATCCATATAATAGTAATTCCTTAATTTTTCAACCTGTATTCAAATATTTTGATATTCCCAGTAGTAGTCTCTTCTGTTATACTTTAAGCCTGACCATTGTCATTCACATCATGCAAAATTATTTCAGTATTGGGTATCAGAGAAATTATAATGGACATGCTGTGGCTCTAGGGTTCCACGTCTGACATCACCATATGAAAGTTTTAAATTGCATCAATATTCACCTACCTTCTCATTCATCAAGTCAAAAACAAATAAATCTTTTATCATTAGAAAAACTGATTGTCAACGATTACAACCAAATCCATGGATCTTAACAAGAAACATGGAAATTACAAGAAATCAAGGTTTTCAAACTTTGCATCATGCCAATAGGTTCTTTAACCCATTCCCACTTAGACTGATAAACTAATTGCCTATCTGCAGTGAATAAGCTTATCACCTTATCTATAATCAATAATCAATAGCTGCAAGGTAGGTTTATCTACATCATGTGCATAGGGATTATTGGGTAATTTAAAATTTTTTACACCTTGTTTATTCAACCCCAAATTACCGTAAAAACTTGAATATATTACGCAGTTTGTTAACGATTTTTTTCATTTTCACAAAGGGGTGCGTATCATACACCAAGGTAGAGCTAAGTGCATTTTTTTCTTAGTTTGATAGCACATAAATATCACCGAAAATCGGACAATTTTTGTGCTGTCTGCTGTTTACCTTATTAAAGAGCACTTTTGGCTAAGTCTAAAAGCAGGTTCGATGCCGTGCGATAAGTTGCTTTTAACTGCGTGTTTTCTGTTTTAATTTTTAAGATGTAATTAATCGTTTAAGCGGCCATGTGTTCACAAAGTTGGTCAATTGTCGTACATATCCAACATCGATGGATAATGGGCCAGTAGAATTATTACAAGAGGGTCATGATGACCCTGAATTGGTCACCTGAGTAATATGAGCCACATGTTTCAAATGGCAAATTGATACTAAAATATTAAGAAGTCACATTCATGGTCAATGAAAGTCAGTTTTAAGATCAGTGACACTGTGCAAAACTGTAGATGTCATCCAAATTTCAAGGCTGTTTCTTAAAAGGCAAGAAAGTAGGTCAGTAGGTCAAGGTCACAGTAAGGTGACCCCTGATCATTTGGGGTCATTAGGTAATTATACTTAAAAGTCTAGGAAATACGCTCTGATAATTTTTGAAGTAATTTTTCCTATATAAGTCATATAACAAGTGACCCCCTTGGGCCATAATTTGAACAATTGTGTTAGAGGTCCACTAGGCAATGCTACATACCAAATATCAAAGGCCTAGGCCTTGAACTTCCAGACAAGAAGATTTAAAAAAACATTTTCCTATATAAGTGTATGTTAAACTTGGGACCCCTAGGGCAGGGCCTCTTTTCAACCCAGGAGCATAATTTGTACAATTTTGGTAAAGGAACACTAGGCACAGCAACATACCAAATAACTTCCGGTCACTGATTTGCATACGGTACTCACCAATAGGGGGTGCAAAAGTTGGGAAATTTCGCGAAAAGGGATTACGCCGATAATATGGTTGCGTCGATAATATGGAGTTCGAGTATACATAGAACCCTCAACATCTGTAGGATTTTGATTTCTATCTCTTTCACTCGGAATGTTTTGGTTTATGAAATAATCAAACACTCTATGTAATAATTCAAATGTAGACACATTTAATTTTCCTTCACCAAGAAATATTTTCAGTTTATCCATTTTGTTCAGTAATTCAATTTTGTCATTTTCCTCCTTGTAGTAATACTCTACTCTTCCTCGAAGTCTGTTTTTGGCTAATTTCTGCTTTCTGTTAGATTCTTTTCTCGCTTCTTTTGAATGGGATGGAAAGTCCTGTCGTTCTTTTCTGAGGTCATCTCGTAGTCTTTTTAATGGTGGCTGCTCATTGATAATATCCATATTTTGTACATCCATTTGATATCAGTTATGACAAAACTAGAAAAATTGCATTCCTCACAACTTATTAGATGAAAATGAGTGAAACCTAAAATCCAGCATACTCATTTGCTGACACTGGTCCATTAATTGAGATAATGTATCAATCAATGTAGAAATAATAAACTATTAAAGTCTGGAATGTAGAACAATAAGCACCCATTAACAAATGTTGCTGTGGCCAAAATTATCAGAGTTTGATAAAAGTAAACACTGCAAGTGTGCATGTTTGTGAGGAAAGGATGGATTCTAATTCTGTTGCAAGTGAGAAAAAAAGATATACAATGGTCATGACAAATGAACAAATTGAAATCACAGAAGGATTTTTAATTTTAATGGATGGGACATACTTATAGAACATGATGATACATACTCTCCTACTGCCATTAGAAGCCAGCATGTTGATGAATCTAATAATGCAGATCCAGAACAGATGTCTGTAAATGTATGCACAACTTCGACAGAAAATGACGGTAACTGTGTTTTGCAACAAGAATCAAACGTTTGCCAACCAGCAAATCAAGATAAATCTAACCAAGAGAATAGCCAAAGTGATCAACCCAGGGATGACATTCCATGTGTATTTTGCTTGAATTTTCCATGTGTGACTGCAAGTCCACAGTCATGGCTCGGGAATGGTCTAACAGCTCGTCCTGGGAATAATATCATCAGGAAAAGATTGTACAGAAAGTTTTGGACAATGTTAGATCGGAGAGGTTTATGGAGTAATACTGTTTATTTGGAAAGAAAAAATAGTGCTATGACAGAAGCTCATGTTGAACTGACACAAAGGGAGTTGATGCCAGATTGTGTATTAAACCAGGTTCGGACACTGTATCCAAATCCAAAAGGAGTACCTTACATGGGACATTATTGGTGAACCACTGTATGACAGTAAAACAGTATAATTATACTCTTAAGACTTATATCTGAATTTAAAACTTTATCAAATAAACATTTAATGTAAATACACTGAGAAATAAAATATAATGATCTATTATGATATTTTATCAGTTAAATACTAATTACTTTTCTTCAAAAATAAATCACAGCAAAGCTTTACATGTAACTGGTGTTGATTTCATTGATAAATGACCCTCTCTCCTGTTCCAAGATTGTTTATAAACATTACCATGTGGGAACTGTTTACATTCTTTATCTCTCCTGGGTTCATGACCCCATTAGCTCCTCCCAGCAAATTCAAATTTTTGACAGTTGGTTTAAATTTTTTTTTGAAAGTATACTTCACAATTTTTTGTTTGTAAAAATAATTGCACCATTTGATAAAGCATGTTTCAATGTATGTTTATGCAATTTTTCATTTTTAAATTAACAGTAGTTCATTCAAAATTTTGAAAAAGGGCTCCCTGATGTGAAGCATGTGTAATTTACATAGAAACCTGCCCCAGCGCCATCTTCTGGCTGTTATATGGCAGTTGGGGGTTTAAAGTTGCATAATTACAGAATGTAAACACAAGCGGACTGCAGGGCCACACAAATATTTCAAAAGAAGTTTGCCTGAAACTGTCTAAATGTTTTTTTTAAAGTATAATAAAAATGAATAAAACACATCTTTTTTTCTTTCAGACTGAAGTCGGTGACCGATACTACCGTTGGTACGAAACGGTTTGGGGTCGAAAATAACGCTATACACTTTCCACTAATCAGGTTCTGTTAATAATTCAGTCCGCAGCATCAACATGGCCGCCGCCATAATTGGAGGTACCATCCATGTTGTACCACAGAAAAGTGGTCTTGGTTTTTCCCTACGGCCAATGATACAAATAGCCTATTTATAGTAACGTAAAAGGGAAGTAATTGAAAAAAAAATTACTGTAAGTGAACAAAAGAAGGATCTGCCAAATAAATCTGTTGACATAAATGAAATTTCAGATCAGTATCTTCATTAGTTATGGAGATATACCTATTTTAATTTGAAATAAAGGGAGGTAATTTGAGATAAAATCAGTCCATAGTTATCTACCCTGATTGTCTCAGCCCAACTAATGACAATAATGAAATTTCAAATAAGTCCTATAAGTACTAACTGATATAAATCCATTCTGATTACAATCAGGGGAGGTAATCAGATATAAAATAACTCTGGAATGTACAATTGGATCTGATTCATCATGGAATCCAAGATTTATTGTTGTTGAAGATATTTTGGAAGTTTGTATCAAATAAAACCTTAAATGAAGTCTCTATATGGCTGCAAAAGCCAAAATAGCCAATTTTGGACCTTTAAGGGGCCATAACTCTGGAACCCATAAAGGAATCTGGCCAGTTCAAGCAAGAGACCAAGATCTTGTGGTGATACAAGTTGTGTGCAAGTTTGGTTAAAATCAAATCAAAAATGAAGCTGCTATTGTGCAGACAAGATCAAAATAGCTATTTTTGACCCTTTCAGGGGCCATAACTCTGAAACCCATTATGGGATCTGGCTGGTTCAAGGAGTGAATTGAGATCTTATGGTGACACAAGTTTTGTGCAAGTTTGATTAAATTCAAATCAACAAGAGCTGTCCATAAGACAGCCAAGCTCGACTATTCGAAATATTGTCACAGAAGCTGGAAATTATTACCCAAAATGTTAAATATCAAAAGAGTTTTAAGTTCAAAAGGGGACATATCAGAGTTATGGGACTTGATGCTATCAACTAGTTTTATAACCCCGAAGAAACATGTTAAGTTTCAATTCAATATCTGCATTAGTTTTGGGGATAGTAACTTGCATGTAAAACTTTAACCAGAATTTTCTAAGTCCAAAAGGGGGCATAATTTGCTCAAAATACATGTTAAGAGTTATGGAACTTGACCCAGTGAGGTAGGTAATTGATCTAGAAAAAGAATAAATAAGTTCCAAATCTATATGCCTTTTAGTAATAGCTGTATGTACTTGCACGCAAAACTTTAACCAGAATTTTCTAAGTCCAAAAGGGGGCATAATTTGGCCAAAATACATGCCAGAGTTATGGGACTTGACCCAGTGAGGTAGGTAATTGATCTAGAAAAAGAAAAAATAAGTTTCAAATCTATATGCCTTTTAGTAATAGCTGTATGTACTTGCACGCAAAACTTTAACCAGAATTTTCTAAGTCCAAAAGGGGGCATAATTTGGCCAAAATACATGCCAGAGTTATGGGACTTGACCCAGTGAGGTAGGTAATTGATCTAGAAAAAGAAAAAATAAGTTTCAAATCTATATGCCTTTTAGTAATAGCTGTATGTACTTGCACGCAAAACTTTAACCAGAATTTTCTAAGTCCAAAAGGGGGCATAATTTGGCCAAAATGAAGGTCAGAGTTATGGGACTTGGTGCTATCAACTAGTTTTATAACCCCGAAGACACATGTGAAGTTTCAATTCAATATCTGCATTAGTTTTGGAGATAGTAACTTGCATGTAAAACTTTAACCAGAATTTTCTAAGTCCAAAAGGGGGCATAATTTGCTCAAAATACATGTTAGAGTTATGGAACTTGACCCAGTGAGGTTGGTAATTGACCTAGAAAAAGAATAAATAAGTTTCAAAGCTATATGCCTTTAAATGATAGCTGTATGTACTTGCATGCAAAAACTTAACCAAGGTGTGACGCCGACGCCGACGCCGACGCCAGGGTGAGTAGAATAGCTAGACTATTCTTCGAATAGTCGAGCTAAAAATGAAGCTGCTATTGTGCAGACAAGGTCAAAATAGCTAATTCTGGCCCTTTCAGGGGACATCACTCTGGAACCCATAATGGAATCTGGCCAGTTCAAGAAAGGAACCAGGATCTTATGCTGATACAAGTTGTGTGCAAGTTTGGTAAAAATCAAATCATAAATAAAGCTGCTATTGTGCAGACAAGGTCAAAATAGCTAATTTTGGCCCTTTTAGGGGCCATAAGTCTGGAACGCATAATGGGATCTGGCCAGTTCAAGAAAGGAACTGAGATCTTATGGTGATACAAGTTATGTGCAAGTTTGGTTAAAATAAATCATAAATGAAACCACTATCGTGCAGACAAGAAATTGTTGACGCACGCATGGACAACGGACGAAGGATGATCACAAAAGCTCACCTTGTCACTATGTGACAGGTGAGCTAAAAATGCTAAGAAAAATCTGAAATTTAATAGCGACTTATACGCTGGAACTTAAATTTTCTGACCATTTCCAGAGCAGAAGTTAGGTGCGTACTATACATTACCACGACCAATACACACCAAAATACAGTAAAAATTCCCAGACTTCCCTGATTCTGAAAAGAAAAATTCCCCGACTATGGGAACCCTGTAAAGTTGCTAAAAGTTTTTCACAACAATAAAAGGTTTTAAAGGATTTTTACAAAATATAAGGATTTAGAAAGGCCTTCCTGAGAGTACTGCAATTTTTACTTCTGGTTGATCCTCCAGAGAGTGTAGTGCAACCATTTCAACAAACCTGAGCAAAATCAATGCAGCAGATCTAGTCCGGTGAAGCTAAATCAAACAATTCTGATGGAACATTTACTATTTTTAGCATTGGCATCCAGCAGCACCATTTGAACAACTTTTAAAGAGATCTATTTGAGTACAGTTCAAGTGTTATGACAATCATTTTAACAAACCTGATACAGATCAATATGTCATCTACTTTTTGCTTTGATAGTCCATGATGCTTCTGGACAAGTTCAGTGGGCATCCATTTAGCCATTCCTAAGACAGTAAAATGATATGCCAAACTATCTACCTATTCCAACAGCTCACCTTAAACCCTTACTACCAGAGAGCTAAAATATACAAACAAGAAACAAACGAGGCCTCCATGGCCAAGTGGTTAAGGTCATTGTCTTCGAATCACTTACACCTCACCAATGTGGGTTCAAGCCTCACTCGGAGTGTTGAATTCTTCATGTGAGGACGCTATCAATCTGGTTTATGGAAGGTCCGTGGTTCTACTCAGATGCCTGCCCGTGATGAAATAATGTAAGGATGGGCACCTGGAGTCTTCCTCCACCATCAAAGTTGGAAAGTCACCATATGACCTACAGTTGTGTCAGTGCAACACAATTAAACCCAACAAAAACAGAAAACAAAAAGAAACAAACCTCCATAATGGGATTCACTGATGCAATGACTGTTATGATGTCAGAAGGTGCAAAATTTCCACACATTATATCATTCTCGTACTCCAATAACGCTTCAAATATATCATGGATATGCGACACCTGAAGTAGTTATGCATATTGACACCACTTTGATATAGGGTAAGCAAAATGTTTTAATCATAACCTGTAGCCTTCATGAGTGATCTTGACCTTGAATATTACTGTGAAATCATTATTATTCGTGGGGGATTAATTTTCATGGATTTCGTGGTTGAGCTCAACCACGAATTTAAGTCCCAACGAACAAATTGTGCCCACGATAATTTTAATTGTAGGCAAAATCGCCAAACAAGACACCATAGCCGTTCAATCTGATCCGTAGTTGTATGCATGCGGCAGTACTAACCTGCAGCTTTCGTGTAGTTTATGGAGGCTCCATCAACGATAAACATAACTATGCATGGAAACAAAACCGACTATTTCATTTAGAAATGTACCCGTGGTTTGTTTATGACATGCTTGTCAAAGTAAAAGTAGATACTAAAAATAGAAGTTTGAAGTAGTGTCACGTGCCAACCGCACTATAATACGGCTGTTATTTGATTTTTTCGGCCCCGCTATGTAATGTTTATACACTAGCGTTTATTTTTACTGACATTAGTAAAATACTACGACTTTGGAACTATTGAATATTATAAATTAGTTGCTAGATTTGCGTCTGATGCATTAATACTTAATTCACATTTCTCGGCAGGAAATAACACATGCACAAGTTCAACAGCATGCAATTTTAGATGCAGACGCGCCATTCATTTTGAAAAACAAGAGGACCATGATGGTCCTGAATCGCTCACCTATCCCCACATGACCCAGTGTTGAACTGAGTATGATGTCGTTATTTCTATTATTTGACATAGTGACCTAGTTTTTGAGCACATGTGACCTAGGTATCATCAAGATAAAAAATTTCGACCAATTTTCATGAAGATCCATTGAAAAATATGACCTTAGAGGTCACAAGGTTTTTCTATTATTTGACCTAACGACCTAGTTTTTGAAGGCATGTGACCCACTTTTGAACTTGACCTAGATATCATCAAGGTGAACATTCTCACCAATTTTCATAAAGATCTCATGAAAAATATGGCCTCTAGAGAGGTCACAAGGTTTTTCTATTTTCGACCTACTGACCTAGTTTTTGACCGCACATGACCCACTTTCGAACTTGACCTAGATATCATCAAGGTGAACACTCTCACCAATTTTCATGAAGATCCATTGAGAAATATGGCCTCTAGAGAGGTCACAAGGTTTTTCTATTTTTAGACCTACTGACCTAGTTTTTGACCGCACGTGACCCAGTTTCAAACTTGACCTAGATATCATCAAGATGAACATTCTGACCAATTTTCATGAAGATCTCTTGAAAAATATGGCCTCTAGAGAGGTCACAAGGTTTTTCTATTTTTAGATCTACTGACCTAGTTATTGACCGCACATGACCCAGTTTTGAACTTGACCTAAATATCATCAAGTTGAACATTCTGACTAATTTTCATAAAGATCC
The DNA here is from genome assembly GCF_021730395.1 of Mercenaria mercenaria. Lineage (NCBI taxonomy): Eukaryota > Metazoa > Mollusca > Bivalvia > Venerida > Veneridae > Mercenaria > Mercenaria mercenaria. The sequence continues at coordinate 61,517,627 of NC_069361.1, read as the reverse complement.
CATGAAAAATATGGCCTCTAGAGAGGTCAAAAAGTTTTTCTATTTTCAGACCTACTGACCTAGTTTTTGACCGCATGTGACCCAGTTTCGAACTTGACCTAGATATCATCAAGGTGAACATTCTGACCAATTTTCATGAAGATCCATTAAGAAATATGGCCTCTAGAGAGGTTTTTCTATTTTTAGACCTACTGACCTAGTTTTTGACCGCATGTGACCCAGTTTTGAATTTGATCTAGATATCATCAAGATGAACCTTCTGACTAATTTTCATGAAGATCCATTTAAAAATATGGCCCCTAGAGAGGTCACAAGGTTTTTCTATTTTTTAACCTACTGACCTAGTTTTTGACCCCACGTGACCCAGTTTCAAACGTGACCTAGATATCATCAAGGTGAACATTCTGACCAATTTACATGAAGATCCAATGAGAATATGCTCTAGAGGTCACAGGTTTCTATTTAGACTTTGAAAAAAGGTTCTAGAGAGTAAATTTTAATTTTTAGACCTACTGACCTAGTTTTTGACCACATGTGACCCAGTTTCAAACTTGACCCAGATATCATCATTATGAACATTCTGAACAACTTTCATAAAGATCCCATGAAAAATGTGACCTCTAGAGTGGTCACAAGCAAAAGTTTACGCACGGACTGACGGACGCACGCACGGACGACGGACGCCACGCGATCACAAAAGCTTACCTTGTCACTTTGTGACAGGTGAGCTAAAAATCGGACCAGTTTATGATAGTTTATGAAGGATTACTATGGTTATACTAGTACTTCGGTATAAAAACAACATTCTTTCAATCTATAATAGTTTGTTTCAATTTGTTCTTGTTTAAAACACGATCAAATGATCAATGATCAACTTTATTGTGCAAGCTGCTCCGGTTTTGACACTTTTTAATTAGCGCCAACTTTTCTTATTGGATATTTCAGTTTTGAAAAGTTTTGCAAATTTGGGGTCATATAGACAACGTGGTCGTTAATTGGCACATGATCACTCGCTAATCTCCCGTGGCGTAGATTGTAAATTCGGTAACCATGGTAGCGCTGTTTGACACTTGTAGGTTTCATATGTAAGGAACCTAAGTACCTGTAGATCTATTCCTGTGGAATTTTTTTTTAAACAAAAAATGAAAATCCACGAATTTACGTCCCCACGAAACAGACGTTTTGGCCAAAACCACGAAATTTTGTGCCAACGAAAATCAATGATTTCACAGTTTCTTAAATGTTAAAATATCTATAGAGTTTCAATCCAGTATCTGCATTAGTTTTTGAGATAGTAACTCACATACAAAACTTAAACCAGGATTTTCTAGGTCCAAAAGGGGGCATAATTTGGCCAAATTAAATATCAAAGTTATGGGACTTGAAGCTATCACCTAGTTTTATAACCCTGAAGATACAAGTGAAGTTTCAAATCAATATCTGCAACAGTTTTTAGATAGGAATTTGTAAGCAAAACTTTAACCAGGATTTACTAGGTCCAAAAGGGGACATAACTTGCCAAAAATACATGTCAGAGTTATGGGACTTGTTCCTGTGAGGTTGGTTATTGACCTAGAAAAATAAAAAATTAAGTTTCAAAGCTATATTTCATATGATAGCTATACATACTTGCATGCAAAATTTTAACCAAGGTGTGACACTAGGGTGAGTTCAATAGGTCAAACTATTCTTTGAATAGTCAAGCTAAAAATGGGCAAATGCAACAGTTCTCTTGAATCAGCACTGGTTTACAAAGACATGTTGAAGTTAACAAGAGGGTCATGATGACCCTGGATCGCTCACCTGAGTAATATGAGCTGCATGCTTCAAATGTCAAACTGATGCTAAAATATTAAGGAAGTAGGTCAGTAGGTCACATTTATGGTTACTGAAAGTCAGATTTAAGATTGGTTTGTAAAACTGTACATGTCATCCAAATTTCAAGGCTGTATCTTAAAAAAAACGAAGTAGGCCCAAGAATGCCACAGTTGTATACGCAAAAAATCACATATCATTTTGTGACCTTGACCTAAGAGGCCTCGGTCACAAGTGTGACACATCTCAATATGGTTAACATTTGTGTCAAATTATTTTCAAATCTCTTGATAAATGGCAGAGTTATGGACCAGACAAGAAACACCTTTGACTTCTAAGTGTGACCTTGACCTTAGAGCTAGGGGTCTGGGTCTTGCACATGACACCTCATCTCATTATAGGGAGCATTTATGCCAAGTAATTTCAAAATCCCTTCATCAATGGCAGAGTTATGGACCGGACAAAAAACAGACCATGTTAACCTTTGGCCTCTAAGTGTGACCTTGACCTTGGAGCTAGGGGTCTGGGTCTTTCTCATGACATGTTGTCTCATTATGGTGAACATTTATGCCAAGTAATTTCAAAATCCCTTAATGAATGGCAAAGTTATGGACCAGACACGAAACATACCCTGTTAACATTTGACTTGTAAGTGTGACCTTGACCTTGGAGCTAGGGATCTGGGTCTTGCGCATGACATGTCGTCTCATTATGGTTAACATTTATGCCAAGTAATTTCAAAATCCCTTCATGGATGGCAAAGTTATGGACCTGACACGAAACAGACCATGTTAACCTTTGACCTCTAAGTGTGACCTTGACCTTGGAGCTAGGGGTCTGGGTCTTGCGCATGACACTTCGTCTCATTATGGTGAACATGTATGCCAAGTTATTTCAAAATCCCTTTATAGATGGAAGAGTTGCAGCCCGGACAGACAGTGCGATTTTAATATGCCCACCTTCGGGGGCATAAAAAAGAAAGTAGGTCAGCTGGTCACATTCCACATGACCCAGATTCGCACTCGACCTAAAGATCATCAAGGTTAACATTCTGACCAAGTTTCATGAAAATAAAGTCATACATGTAAATGTGGCCTCTAGAGTGTTCAGAAACTTTTCCTATGATTTGACCTGGTGACCTAGTTTTTGACCCCACCTGATCCAGATTAAACTTGACCTAAAGATCATCAAGATGAACATTCTGACCAAGTTTTTATTAAGATATGGTCATATATGTGGCCTCTAAGGGTGTAAACTAGCTTTTCCTTTGATTTGACCTGGTGACCCAGTTTTTCACCCTAGCTGACCCAGATTTGAACTTGACCTAAAGATCATCAAAATTAACATTCTGACCAAGTTTCATTAAGATATGGTCATAAATATGGCCTCTAAGGGTGTAAACTAGCTTTTCCTTTGATTTGACCTAGTGACCTAGTTTTTGACCCCACTTGACCCAGATTCGATATTGAACTAAAGATCATCAAGATCAACATTCTGACCAAGTTTCATGAAGATATATTAATAAATATGGCCTCTAGATTGTTGATAAGCTTTTCCTTTGATTTGACCTGGTGACCTAGTTTTAGACCCCACCTGACCGGGATTTGAACTTGACCTAAAAATCATCAAGATTAATATTCTGACCAAGTTTCAAAGAGATATTTCATAAATGTTGCCTCTACAGTGTTAACAAGCTTTTCCTTTGATTTGACCTAGTGACCTAGTTCTTGACCCCACATAATCAAGATCTGAACTTGACCTAAAGACCATCAAGATTAACATTCTGACCAAATTTCATTAAGATATGTCATAAATGTGGCCTCAAGAGTGTTAACTAGCTTTTCCTTTGATTTGACCTGGTGACCTAGTTTTTGATCCAACATGACCCAGATTCGAACTTGACCTAAAGATCATCAAAATTAACATTCTAAGTTCATGAAGATAGTCATAAATGTGGCCTCTAGAGTGTTAACAAGCTTTTCCTTTGATATGACCTGGTGACCTAGTTTTTGACCCCAGATGACCCGATATCAAACTCGTTCAAGATTTTATTGAGGGTAACATTCTGACCAAGTTTCATTAAGATTAGGCCAAAATTGTGACTTCTAGAGTGTTAACAATCAAATTGTTGATGGCGGATGACGACGGATACAAGGTGATCACAAAAGCTCACCTTGAGCACAAGTTGCGTGCTCAGGTGAGCTAAAAATGAACAGGAAAACAAAGCTGAAAAAAATGCTACCTCTCTGTAGAACAGATCCTGAGGAGACAGACCAGAGCCCATTGGTTCCCCTCTTGCAGTGAGCACTTTACGAATAGCTGGGTCAATAACAGCACTGTAACTACAAAAAGAAACGAATTAAAAGCAGTCATATCTTACATATTTTCTGTCTAGACTTTGCATGATCATAACAAACTATCTAATCATTACTGTAAAATACTGTTCTCATTATGACTCACTAAAGGTTTTACGTTTGTTCATGGACTCTCATTTCAGTCTTCTATCAAATCAATACAGATAACATTTGCTGAGCCTTGGGCATAAGTAACAAGAGCTGTCATGGGAGACAGGAGACACAGGAGAGCGCTTGATTATTTCGATGCTGGATAGTAAAACTGGGCATATCCGAGGAAACTCGAGCTGTCAGCCTGTCACTGAAGTGTTTAATGACTCCAATGGAGGATGAAGATATTGCACAATAGCTCGAGTCTGTGTCAAAAATATTAAGTAACTAGAGCTGCTTTTAAAAAAAGCGCATGTCTCCCACAACTGCCTAATACTCTAAATAGTAAGTCAGTTTTTATATATATCGTTTACTCACTACAAATATACCTTTGAAGAGTAAATAGGCTAATTTTGGGTAATTCAAGGGCCATAATTTTGAAGTGCCTGGGTTGATTTGGCTAGTTATCGAACTTAGCCGAGGACTTATGGTCAAACACATTTTGTTAAAGTTTGGTGAAGATCGGATGAAAAATGTTCCTCTTAGAGCGCCGACAAGAGTAAAAAGGCCTATTTTCGGTAATTCAAGGGCCATAAGTGCCTGAATCAATTTGGCTAGTTATCGAATTTGGCCGTGGACTTGTGGTCAAACACATTTTGTTAAAGTCTGGTGAAGATCTGATGATAAATGTTCGACTTAGAGCACGGACAAGAGTAATAAAAGCTGTCTGTTGACAGCGCGCTCGACTATTCGAAGCATTAATAGAAGTATAGGGTCAAAATATTACCAGAGATTTTCCGACAAAAGAAAAAGAATAGATAAACAATGTACCTGCATTTGTGGATTTGGGTAAGTCTTGCACTATATAGCAATGTGTGACCATGATGGTATGCATATGTTCAAGTTTCAAAGCCATATACCAAACAGTTTAAAAACAAATTATCGAATGGTATGCCAAACTTAACTAATTTCTATGTCAAAAAAGGGACATAACTGAGCTAAAGTCCTTGACATAGGTATGTAGACTATGATGGTAAACAAGTGGACAAAGTTTCAAAGCCATATGACAAACAGGTTAGGCAAAATATGGACTTGTATGAAAAACTTATCTGATTTCCAAGTCCAAAAAGGGCCATAATTCAGGCAAAATAAGTGACAGAGTTATTTACTCTTGCCTACAGATGGGAATCATGACAATAAACAAGTGTTAACTAGAACTGTCACAGGAGTGACTCATACCCCCACCATACGGTCTTGTCACAGAAGAATGGCAACCATAAGAAATCTTAAAAATACTTAGTCTTTGGAGTACTTCATCCTGGGCTTCCACATGTAAGTAATACTAGTATAATACTAGTATAGTAATACTAGTAAATATATTAAATCTCTAATATTAGAGATACACTAAAAGTGAATACAAAAGTGTCTTACCGACCCATGTTACCACAGAAAAATGTATTTATTTTTTACATAGGACTTATAATAAAAAAGTTAGAAAAATACCTAAAATATTGAAAATCTAAAAATAGGATTTCTAAAAATAGACTAATTCCTGGAATTTAAGGTGAAGAAACTCAGTACAAAAGTTAAAAAAGGTTACTTCCCTTTGGCTCTAAGCCAATCAGAATGAGATATAGTGAAAATACATCAAAATTAACCTTAAATTCTAGGTAAAAGGGGACACAATTCAAGAAAAATTAGTGTCAGAGTTATGCACCTTGTGTCACATGATGTGGGTGATGATGTGGAACATCTATTTTAAGTCTGAATCAAATCCATTCAGTAGTAACTGAGATATAGTGAAAATACATAAAAATTAACCTTAAATTCTAAGTAAAAAGGGGCATAATTCATGAAAAATTGTTGTCAGAGTTATGCACCTTGTGTCACATGATGTGGGTGATGAGGTGGAACATCTATTTTAAGTTTGAATCAAATCCATTTTGTAATAACTGAGATATAGTGAAAATACATCAAAATCAACCTTAAATTTAAAGTAAAAGGGGACATAATTCATAAAAAATTTATGTCAGAGTTAAGCACCTTATGTCACATGATGTAGGTGGTGTGGTGGAACAACTATTTTAAGTTTGAATCAAATCCATTTAGTCATAACTGAGATATAGTGAAAATACAACAAAATTAACCTTAAATTCTAAGTAAAAGGGGACATAATTCATGAAAACTTGGTGTTAGAGTTATGCACCTTGTGTCACATGATGTGGGCACATGATGTGGGTGATGAGGTGGAACATCTATTTTAAGTTTGAATCAAATCCATTCAGTAGTAACTGAGATATAGTGAAAATACATCAAAATCAACCTTAAATTCTAAGTAAAAAGGGGCATAATTCATAAAAAAAATTGGTGTCAGAGTTATGCACCTTATGTCACATGATGTGGGTGATGAGGTGGAACATCTATTTTAAGTTTGAATCAAATCCATTTAGTAATAACTGAGATAGAGTGAAAATACAGCAAAATTAACCCTAAATTCTAAGTGAAAGGGGACATAATTCATGAAAACTTGGTGTCAAGAGTTATGCACCTTGTGTCACATGATGTGGGTGATAAGGTGGAACATGTATTTTAAGTTTGAATCAAATCCATTTGGTAATAACTGAGATAATAGATTTCGGGACGCGACGGGACGGGACGGGACGCGACGGGACGCAACAGAACTGACTCCTATATACCCCCCTCAAACATGTTTGGTGGGGGTATAAAAATTTTCCAAACCACATGTCAATAAGTTTTGACAAAACATCGACTTGTATGAAAAATGAACCAATTTCCAAGTCCAAAAAGAGCCATAATTCAGCCAAAATACTTGATAGAGTTATGTACTCTTGTCTACAGATGGAAATTATGATGATAAGCAAGTGTTCAAAGTTTCAAAGCCACATCTCAAATAGTTTTGATAAAACTGTGACCCAATTTTGAACCTGACCTAGATATCATCAAGATAAAAATTCTGACCAATTTTCATGAAGATCCATTGAAAAATATGGCCTCTAAAGAGGTCACAAGGTTTTTTATTATTTGACCTACTGACCCTAGTTATTGATGGCACGTGACCCAGTTTCGAATTTGACCTAGATATCATCAAAGTGAACATTCTGACCAATTTTCATAAAGATCCATTCAAAAGTATGGCCTCTAGAGAGGTCACAAGGTTTTTCTATTTTTAGACCTACTGACCTAGTTTTTGACCACAGTTGACCCAGTTTCGAACTCGACCTAGATATCATCAAGATGAACATTCAGATCAATTTTCATACAGATCTCATGAAAAATATGGCCTCTAGAGAGGTCACAAGGTTTTTTATTATTTGACCTACTGACCTAGTTATTGATGGCACGTGACCCAGTTTCAATTTTGACCTAGATATCAAGGTGAACATTCTGACCAATTTTCCTGAAGATCCATTCGAAAGTATGGCCTCTAGAGAGGTCACAAGGTTTTTCTATTTTTAGACCTACTGACTTAGTTTTTGACCACAGTTGACCCAGTTTCGAACTTGACCTAGATATCATCAAGATGAACAATCAGACCAACTTTCATACAGATCCCATGAAAAATATGGCCTCTAGAGAGGTCACAAGGTTTTTTTATTATTTGACCTACTGACCTAGTTATTGATGGCACGTGACCCAGTTTCGATCTTGACCTAGATATCATCAATGTGAACATTCTGACCAATTTTCATGAAGATCCATTCATAAGTATGGCCTCTAGAGAGGTCAGAAGGTTTTTCTATTTTTAGACCTACTGACCTGGTTTTTGAGCGCAGTTGACCCAGTTTCGAACTTGACCTAGATATCATCAAGATGAACATTCAGACCAACTTTCATACAGATCCCATAAAAAATATGGCCTCTAGAGAGGTTACAAGGTTTTTTTATCATTAGACCTACTGACCTAGTTATTGATGGCACGTTACCCACTTTCGAATTTGACCTAGATATCATCAAGGTGAACATTCTGACCAATTATATGAAGATCTATTCATAAGTATGGCCTGTAGAGAGGTCACAAGGTTTTCTATTTTTAGACCTACTGACCTAGTTTTTGACCGCACATGACCCAGTTTCGAACTTGATCTAGATATTATCAAGATGAACATTCAGACCAACTTTCATACAGATCCCATGAAAAATATTGCCTTTAGAGAGGTCACAAGGTTTTTCTATTATTTGACCTACTGACCTAGTTTTTGATGGCACGTGACCCAGTTTCGAACTTGTCCTAGATATCATCAAGGTGAACACTCTGACCAATTTTCATGGAGATCCATTCGAAAGTATGGCCTCTAGAGAGGTCACAAGGTTTTTCTATTTTTAGACCTACTGACCTAGTTTTTGACCTCAGTTGACCCAGTTTCAAACTTGACCTAGATATCATCAAGATGAACATTCAGACCAACTTTCATACAGATCCCATGAAAAATATGGCCTCTAGAGAGGTCACAAGGTTTTTTTATTATTTGACCTACTGACCTAGTTATAGACGGCACATGACCCAGTTTCGAACTTGACCCAGATATCATTAATGTGAACATTCTGACCAATTTTCATGAAGAGCCATTCATAAGTATGGCCTCTAGAGAGGTCACAAGGTTTTTCTATTTTTAGACCTACTGACCTGGTTTTTGACTGCAGTTGACCCAGTTTCGAACTTGACCTATATATAATCAAGATGAACATTCAGACCAACTTTCATACAGATCCCATAAAAAATATGGCCTCTAGAGAGGTCACAAGGTTTTTTTATCATTTGACCTACTGACCTAGTTATTGATGGCATGTGACCCACTTTCGAATTTGACCTAGATATCATCAAGGTGAACATTCTGACCAATTTTTATGAAGATCCATTCACAAGTTTGGCTTGTAGAGAGGTCACAAGGTTTTCTATTTTTAGACCTACTGACCTAGTTTTTGACCGCACATGACCCAGTTTCGAACTTGATCTAGATATTATCAAGATGAACATTCAGACCAACTTTCATACAGATCCCATGAAAAATATGGCCTCTAGAGAGGTCACAAGGTTTTTCTATTATTTGACCTACTGATCTAGTTTTTGATGGCACGTGACCCAGTTTCGAAATTGACCTAGATATCATCAAGGTGAACATTCTGACCAATTTTCATGAAGATCTTGTGAAAAATATGGCCTCTAGAGAGGTCACAAGGTTTTTCTATTTTTAGACCTACTGACCTAGTTTTTGACCACATGTGACCCAGTTTCGAACTTGACCTAGATATCATCAAGGTGAACATTCTGACCAATTTTCATAAAGACCCCATGAATATTGTGACCTTTAGAGTGGTCACAAGCAAAAGTTTACGCATGGACGCATGCTGCGCGATCACAAAAGCTCACCTTGTCACTTTGTGACAGGTGAGCTAAAAAGGGGGGATAATTCATGAAATATTGGTGCAAGAGTTATGACCCTTGTGTCATGATGTTGAACAACTACTTTAAGTTTGAATCAAATCCATTAAGTAATAACTGAGATATAGTGAAAGTGCATCAAAACTTTAATCTGAAATTCTTAGTAAAGGTGGGAGGGGGGGGGGGGGGGAGATAATTCATTAAATATTGGTACCAGAGTTATGGGCCTTGTATCATATAATGTGGAATAACTACTTTCAGTTTTAATTAAATCCATTTCAGAATAACTGAGATAGAGTGAAAGTGCATCAAAACGTTAACCTGAAATTTTAAGTAAAAATGGGGGATAATTCATGAAATATTAGTGCGAGAGTTATGGCCCTTGTGCCATATGATGTGGATAATGAGGAGGAATAACTATTTTAAGTTTAAAGCAAATCCATCAAGTAATTACAGAGATAAGGAGAAAAAAGAGAAAGTGTAAAAAAAACTTTATCCAAGGTGGGGATGTGGAAAGACGCCGACGCCGGGGTGTTTATTTTGTTGGTTTGTTTTTGAATTAAGTAGGATAGCTCTCCATATACTTCGTATAGTCAAGCTGATAATGTAATGAACTTTGCTATTGATTTAGCATTGATGTAAAGGAATCTTACTCAGAATGCATTTCTCTAAGGATAATAGCAGCCTCGAGTTGTTCAGCATGTTGACACAGCAATAATCTTGTAGACATTACATGGCTTCCAATTTTTATAGTACGTAACTGGAAAAACCAACATAATCAATAATATACAATATTGTAATTTTACAAATATCTACATACATTTGTTCAAGTAGTATATCTGAAATCAATATTATGGGTCATCCTATTTTCAGTCCTGTGATCATAGACATCCCAATTATCAACTTATTTTCACTCAGGATCACTGGATTCTCACTTAGTCAACACTCTTCAACAGTTCATTTTAGGTTAAAAACTTAAAAAATTACAGACAATGCATCAATCAATGGTAATATCAAGTACAACTTATTTTCACTAAATATCACTGGATTTTCACTTAGTCAACACTCTTCAACTGTTCATTTTAAGTTAAATATGTTTAAAGTCCTGAAATGTTATTAACTAAACACCACTCTTCCTTCCTTCATTGTAACAAACATAAGCCTTCTTAGCCAAGGTTAATAGCTTTTCACTTTGTGTAACATTGAAACATTCACATCTGGTAACAATCGACCAAGACAGACATGTGTGAAAATATCCGAAAATTGTTGTGTTAAAAGACTCCCTCTAAATCTCGTTATAAACAATATCGGGTTAATGTAAAATGAGTCATGGGTGGTAAACGTGCAATCCAGTTCCCACTGGGAATACGCTTAAAATGGGTTGCACGACGTCCGGTGCTGGTGTTGCGCATCAATATATATACAAATCGAGGTAGGTGGGGTTTTGTTTTTGTAAATAATGACACATTTACGCGAGTTTTCGAAAAAAGCAAAATGCTATTAGACACAAAAATGAATAAAGATCATATGTGTGAAATAACAGCTTATTAATTTAAGAATCAGCCCTGTTATCACGAAAACTCTGCTGACTCGAACTGTTAAAAAAGCATGGAATCATGAAAACTGCAAATTTTCTAACTCTTGTGCCTTCTTTCTGGAAACGTGACGCTTCTAATGATCAAACACATGTGAAACAGTCATTAATATTACATACACTTGAATAAAATAATGCTTTTGGGGGAAAGATTGGCAAAAAATAATCGGGAATGGGGTTGCGCTCCAGGAATGGAGTTGCGCGTATACATTATATAATCAAATAGTCCTTTTTAAATCCCAATAGTTTTTACAATGTCCTTGTTTCCTACTTATGTTATATTTATTTATTTAGTTTTTGGCAAGAAAACTCCTTTGTGGCCAGTGTTCTTAGCAGTTTATGGTCAACACTATGCTGAAAGTACACATAAAGATCATCCATTGGAATGTTTGCAAAAAGATACAGTCAACGCAGACAATAAGTATTTGCTGTTCATAATGAGGTTACAACACATGTACCATTTGCCTCAAAGAATTTGACTTCGAATGTTCTTAAATGGCATTACAGCGGGAAACATGATGTTAGCTTTTTGGGTTTAACGTGGTTTTCAATGGTGTTTCAGTTAAGTTTGGGTGGGCAGTTAACGTTTTGTTTGTCTTGGGTTTAACGCCGTTTTTCAACAGTATTTCAGTCATGTAACGGCGGACAGTTAACCTAACCAGTGTTCCTGGGTTCTGTACCAGTACAAACCTGTTCTCCGCAAGTAACTGCCAACTTCCCCACATGAATTATCAGAGGTGGAGGACTAATGATTTCAGACACAATGTCGTTTATCAAATAGTCACGGGGGCAGTTAACGTAGCCAGGGATTTGGTACCCTTAGTAACCTGTTTTCTGTATGTGCTTACTTCACCACATGAACCAGAGTTGGAGGACAAATGATTTTAGACTCAATGTCTTTTATCACAGCGGAGACCATACGCCTCACCCGAGGATTGAACTCATAACCCTGCGATATGCAGATCTGCTCTCTCCCTAATTATTGCTGTTACATATACGTGCAACCTGTGTAGCAACATTTCAGCAGGAAGAAATCTTGCAACAACAATACTCCAACAGAAGAGTGTCAAGAAATACAGAGAAATTTCACTAGCAGCACTCTTTAACCATGGAATTAGATTTGTGTAAATGCAGTCAGCGGCCTTTGGTCCATGTTAGCAAACGTTGCCCATCTGTTTATCTGCTAATTGTCATATGCTTATGCCAATGATATAGACGATGATAACAGCGCAGTATAAAATACAGTACATATGCATGTTTTCCTCATGACTATGTTTCCATTATGATTACACTAACATTTCTAAGGTTCACTGTACCATTGGTAGGTACGAACATTAATATAATACCTTTGTTGAGATATAACTAGAAGGTGTTTTTGTCACAAAAACATATGTCTCCCATCTATGTTTACCTTTAGCTCTGGCTGCCATTTTGTGCAGCGAAGAAGAATGTGTCAGCGATATGCACAACTAGGCTGGGTATTGATCACTCCTGGGAAGTTTCTTTGAAATCCACAGAAAAGTTTGACCTGTGAAAGCCGGACAAGATTTTTCTATTTTTAGCTCTGGTGACCATTTTGTGCAGCTAAGTGGAACATACCAGCGATATGCACAACTAGGGTTGGTACTGACCACTCCTGTTAAGTTAAGTCGAAATCCGCCCAGCAGTTTGACCTGTGAAAGCTGACAGATTTTTCTATTTTTAGCTCTTGCAGCCATTTTGTGCAGCGAAGCTGAACATGCTGGCGATATGCACAACTAGGCTTGGTACTGATCACTCGTGTGAAGTTCATCGAAACTTGGCCAGCAGTTTGACCTGTGAAAGCTGAACAAGCTTAATGCAGGCGGATGGAATGATGGACAGACGGCAAAGGCAAAAACAATATGTCTCCCCTACCTATATGGAGACAATAAATTACCTTATCCCACAGATTGACTTTCTTTAGAAAGTTGATAATGTACTCATGTGCTCGCTGTTTATCTTTCAGTTGCTGCAGAATGATCAAAGATGACATACCGCTCCCAGAATCTGCAGAGAAATATAGTTAAATATACACCACCCTTTTCTTGTTTGCCTCAAGCCGAGCACTTCGTTCTTTTGCCTGGATTATTTTCATTTCCTTTGCATTTTTTGCAGGTAAATATTAAAAATGGCGGAAATTTTCAAACAACATGAAACTGTAAAATCACTGATTTGTAAAATAAATTCTGAACAAGTGGATGAGTATTGCAGTGGCAATACAGAAGCCCCCTACCAGTAGAAAATTTCATTAGTGTTTGTCTCTTGTGGTTGTTGGCAACAGTGTCAGTCATCCACAATGGAATCGTACGCAGGGAAACTGGAGCATTTGTGGATGGACATACCAAATCTGTTCTAAAAGTGTATGGCTTTAAAAGTCCATCACTGAGTCAAGTATGGCCATGAGAACATTTCTGTGTAGTAATAAAACAAGAGGGCCATCATGGCCCTATACCATTTAGTTGCTTGCTTGAACAAATTTCTCTGCTAAAGCTTCAAAAACAAAATTCAAGGTAAGTAGGTCATAGTAAAGATAATTCAAAATAACAATTGAAATCAGTTAAAAAGATATACAAGTGGTCCAAATCTCTTAGCTGTAGCTTCAAAAACAAGAAAGTAGGTCAGTAGGTCAAGGTTAAGAATATTAAAGATGAGTATTAAATCTGTATCAAAAGTTATACATGTGGTCAAAATTTCAACCCTGTAACATAAAAAATGCGAAAGTAGGTCAGTAGATAATGATAAAGACAATTCAAGATGAGGATTGAAATCTGTATCAAACATTATACAGGTGGTCCGAATCTCTTTACTGCAGCTTCAAAAATAAGAAAAGTCAGCAGGTCAAGGGATAAGAACATTAAAGATGAGTATTGAAATCTGTATCAAAAGTTATACATGTAGTCAAAAGAAGATTTTCAAAGTTTTCCCTATATAAGTCTATATAAACCATGTGACCCCCAGGGCAGGGCCATATTTGACCCTAGGGGGATAATTTGAATAATCTTGGTAGAGGACCACTAGATGATGCTACATACCAGATATCAAAGTCCTAGGCCCTGTGGTTTTGGACAAGAAGATTTTTTAAAGTTTTTCCTTTCGGTTGCCATGGCAACCAGAGTTCTGCATGGAATTCAATTCTTTGAACAATTTTGAAAGGTGGCCATCATTCCTGTGAAGTTTGGTGTAATTCTGCCCAGTGGTTTTCAAGAAAAAGATTTTTTAGAAAATGTTGACGGATGGACGACACACGTCACACGACAGACATTAAGCAGTCACAAAAGCTCATCATAAGCCTTTGGCTCAGATGAGCTAAAAATAACATTTTTTTGGCTAAATGTTATTATGTCAGGCCCCTTGCAGACTTAATAACACCTGTATGCTGCAATATATTTAGAAGTAATTTGTTTTGTTTTATATTACAGTAGTTAAGTTTGCATTGTAAAAATAATAATGAAAGATCAGACATGAATTCAATTAGACATCAAAAGTTAAAAATTTCTGAACTTAGTGTATAGAATAAATAATATTTTCACCAAAAAGAAAATCTGAAATTCATCAAAATGCTGTAACTGTAATATGTCAACATATCAGCATTTAACAATTATTGATTGAAAAACTATACATGTCTTAGTTTTCAACTATTTGTTATGTTGAGGTACTATTCCAATTGGAGAGAACTTTTTTGATTATTTTCCCTTTTAACAGCTTAACACTAGATTTGAAGCAATGATGCCAAATATCCACTCTAACTATTCCACCCTAAGTATCAGTTTGTTAGCATCATTTCTACCTCTCTTTATTTTTCAGTTCTTCTATCAGTTTAACTCTACAGTATTACAACCTTTAAAATGAACTTTTACTTTTAACAAAATCTACCACTAATTATTTTCATAGCTATTCAAATTTATTCAACACTGAACTTTCATAAACATTGTTCATCTTCTGCACTGGAAATACAAAGACAGATCATATTTAACTAGGTTTAGTGTCTCTGAAATCCAGAAATTTAATCAGAATACACAGGGCTGACTAGGAGATACAAAACAAATCAAGCTCTTAGATGATAAGTCATACTCTTCAGTCCAACAAAGTATTAATCATTTTGATCACATTATAATTTATAAGCAGTAGAAGAAAACAAGAGATCACAGAGTGATCTTGGCGTCCACCATTCAGCCATTTTTGAATGTTCCAAATTTCAAGACTAGCTCAAGGTCAAAGTTCAATTCGGTAAACAAAACTGTGCATGCGGTCCAAATTTGAAGGCTGTAGCTTGAGAAATGTGAATGTAGGTCACAAGGTCAAATTTCATTTCGGAGCACAAAACTATGCATGTGATCCAAATCTGAAGCCTGTACCTTCAACAAGAGATCACAGAGTGATCTTGGCACCCACCATTGAGCCATTTTTGAATGTTCCAAATTTCAACACTAGCTCAAGGTCAAAATCAAGGTCAAATTTCATTTCGGTACACAACACTGTGCATGTGGTCCATGCATGTGGTCCAAATTTGAAAGCTGTAGCTTGAGAAATGTAAAAGTAGGTCACTAGATCAATTTCAAGGTCAAAGTTCATTTCGGTATACAAAACTATGCATGTGCTTCAAATTTGGAGGCTGTAGCTTGAGAAATGTGAAAGTAGGTACTAGGTAAAAATCAATGTCAAATTACAATTCAGAACACAAAAATATGCATGTGGTCCAAATTTGAAGCCTGTAGCTTCAGAAATGTGAAAGTAGGTCACTAGGTCAATCTCAAGATCAAAGTTCATTTCTAGTGTTTCCTGCAGACTCTTAGAGGGGCATGGTGATTCCCAGGAAAAAGGGCACTTTTAGGGCGCGCTTTGGCATCAAAGGGGCATTCAACCAAGTGTGCTTTCCGGTGTCATTTTCAAACTATTTTCACATTGCATCTGAGAATCTTTCAGACCTCATGGTATATATGTAGTATTATTAGATAATGCCTATAATGTGAACAAGCTTTCCTTTTTCTTTTCATACTTTTAAACATTCTCATTCTGTTACCCTCATGAAGTATTGGCTTGCATTTTTGAGAGACAAATATAACAATTAATACCCAACAAGTTTTATTTAACAACTTTTAATTGAAGTTTAAATAATGTAAATCTTTAACACATATAATACAGTCTGCTGCAGTTATATTCATGCTAAAATATTGCATAGACTAAGTATGTTTATCAGATTAATACTTATCATAAATTAATTCTTTACCTGGGTTGAGCAACAAGCATGGGAAAACCAGATTTTAAAAATACTTTCAGTTAGAATCTTACATGTATGAAAGTAAAACACACACAAATAAGTGTAATACAGCAGTTATATTAATGCTATTGCATTGACTAAGTATGTTTTAGATTAATATTTATTCTAAAAATTATCGGTACACAAAACTATGCATGTGATCCAAATTTGAAGGCTGTAGCTTGAGAAATGTGAAAGAAGGTCACTAGATCAATTTCAAGGTCAAAGTTCATTTCGGAATAAAAAACTATGCATGTGCTTCAAATTTGGAGGCTCTAGCTTGAGAAATGTGAAAGTAGGTCACTAAGTCAAAATCAAGGTCAAATTTCATTTCGGAACACAAAACTATGCAAGTGGTCCAAATTTGAAGCCTGTACCTTCAAAAATGTGAAAGTAGGTCACTAGGTCAATGCCAAGGTCAAAGTTTTTTTTGGGTGCACAAAACTATGCATGTGGTCAAAATTTGAAGGCTGTAGCTTGAGAAATGTGAAAGTAGGTCACTAGGTCAAAATCAAGGTCAAATTTCATTTCAGAACACACAAATTTGAAGCCTGTACATTCAAAAATGTGAAAGTAGGTCACTGGGTCAATCTCAAGATCAAAGTTCATTTTGGTACACAAAACTATGCTTGTGGTCCAAATTTGAAGGCTGTAGCTTGAGAAATGTGAAAGTAGGTCACTAGGTCAAGATCAAGGTCAACTCATGTCAAGGTTCATCTTGCCACTCAAAACTATACATGTGGTCCAAATTTGAATGATATAGGTTACGGACATGAAGATTCTAAGTTTTTTCCTATATAAGGACCCCCGGGGTGGGGCAATATTTGACCCCAGGGAAATAATCTTGGTAGAAGACAACTAGATTTTGCTACATACCAAATATTAAAGCCCTAGTCCCTGTGGTTTTGGACAAGAAGATCAGAAACTGTTTAACTGTTCCTGGCCAATGTCACCTTGACCTTTAACCTAATGACCTCAAAATCAATAGAGGTCATCTGCTGGTCATGACCAACCTCACAATCAATTTCCCTGACATTAGGCCCAAGCGTTCTTGAGTTATTGCCCGGAAACAATTTTACCGTTCCTGGTCACTGTGACCTTGATCTTTGACATACTGACCTCAAAATCAATAGGGGTCATCTGCTGGTCATGATCAACCTCCCTATAAACTTTCATGACCCTAGGCCTTCTTGAGTTATCATCCGGAAACCGTTCAACTGTTCAAGGTCACTGTGACCTTGACCTTTAACATACTGACCTCAAAATCCGTAGGGGTCATTTGCTGGTCATGACCAACCTCCCTATCAACTTTCATGATCCTAGGCCCAAGCGTTCTTGAGTTCTCATCCGAAAATGGATTGGTCTACATTCCGACCAACCAACATCTGCAAACCAATATACCTCTCCTTCTTCGAAGAGGGGCATAAAAATACAGCCTCTATTGCATACACAAGGTTTTTCTTTGATTTGTTCTAGTGACCTAGTTTTTGACCCCAGATGACCCATTTTTGAACTCGGCCTAGATTTCATCAATGTTATCATTCTGACCAAAATTCATGAAGATTAATTGTAAAATACAGCCTGTATGCATACACAAGTTTTTCTTTTATTTGACCTAGTGACCTAGTTTTTGACCTAGATGACCAATTTTCGAACCTGGCCTAGATTTTATCAAGGTAATCATTCTGACAAAATTTAATGAAGATCAGTTAAAAAATACAGCCACTATGGCATACACAAGGTTTTTCTTTGATTTGACCTAGTGACCTAGTTTTTGTCCCCAGATGACCCATTTTCGAACTCGGCTTAGATTTCATCAAGGTTATCATTCTCACCAAATTTCATGAAGATCAGTTGAAAAATACAGCCTCTATTGCATACACGAGGTTTTTCTTTGATTTGACCTAGTGTCCTAGTTTTTGACCCCAGATGACCCATTTTTGAACTTGGCCTAGATTTCATCAAGGCAATCATTCTGACCAAAATTAATGAAGATCAGTAGAAAAATACAGCCTCTATCGAAATACAGCCTCTATCGCATACACAAGCTAAATGTTGACAGACAGACGCCAGACACCGAGTGATCAGAAAAACTCACCTAAAAATAAACAGTGCCAACCCTCCCCATTTTTTCCAAAATCCTGCTGAGAATATAAAACTTCTCTGGCCTAAATGTACAGCTTTAATACAAGTACCTATACCTCATTAATCTTTTTTCAAAACATACACATACAAAATAAGATATATTTACAGCTGAACTGTATTTTCTATAAACAGAGTATAAAACAATAATGCATTACAATAATCTCAAAGGCATTTTACAAGCAAAATAACATTATTCTATAAACATAAAAGTTTGCCCAGCATATCCATGCAATATTTGCAATGTGACATATTTTAAGGTTGCTACAACTAGTGTCAATTCCGTTATTGTTTAAAATACTTTAAAATGCACATTTTAATACATGTAACAGAATTTACGTTTTCTGTCCACCTGGGATCTATGGTAGGAATCATGACTTATGAAGAGAAACCAGTCACTGTTTGATAATTGTTAACTTACCAGATTTAACATTTTCTGCCCACCTAGGATCTGAGGCAGGGTAGTCATCAATGAGATCACAACTTAAACCAGAAACCAGTCTGTCTATATCTGTAGTCTGGTTCCCCGTCGAGACTGCATCTTTGGGAAACAACTCATCCACAATATCTTGCGCTTGTTTCTAGATTTAAATTATGAAATAGCATTTGAAAAAAGTTTTATTCCTTATATTCGTTGATTTTTAATTTCACATCGACACAATTTGAGTCATATGGCAATTTTCAAGCTATATGTGGTGGAAAAAGACACCAGATGCCCCTACAGATATCTAAGGCATGTGCAAGTACTTGGGCCGGACCACTACATGGTACTATAAAAAATTCTGATCAAAATTTAAGTACTTTTCAAGGCTGAATAATCCATTTCAACACACTACTGTTATTTGTTGCACTTGAAAACGGTTCTGTTCTTGAAAAGTCCTCAATTTAGGATTTCCCTTGAGAAATCATTGAATTTTTTTTTAAAATCCTTGGAATTCGGAAAAAAAAAAATGATAATAATGATTTTAAAATCCACAAATTTACCAACACTGAAAATTTATTGTGAAGAAATTATCGTATATTTGGTATAAAACAAACTGAAGACAAGCGAAATTGTGGTCTATGTAAGCAGAGAGCATGTACCTGTGCGCGTGACGTAAGCAGACTCGGTGCACATCTGGAACAAGAGGGTCATTGACCCTAAAGCGCTCACCTGTACAAGGCTTCAAGTGCATTTGTATAATGTAATGGTACAAGTACAGAGTTAGGTTTCTTCTATGTTAGCCTATATCATATACATGTCACACAGTTTTTAAAGTTTCCACTATATACATATAGGGAAAAGTAACCACGCTCTCTGGCGGCCATGTTTTTTGACAAATCAAAATAATCAGAGGGTCACAAAAGGACCATTTGTGTAAAATTATTTTAAAATCAAGGCAGCAGTTTCACAAAAGAAGATTTTTTTTAATTTCCACCATATACATATAGGGAAAAGTGACCACGCCTCCTGGCAGCCATGTTTTTTGACGAATCGGAATAATTTGAATAATCTTGGTAGAGGGTCACACAAGGACCATTAAAAATTTTTGTGTAAAAATTATTTTAAAATTGGGCAAGCAGTTTCACACAAGAAGATTTTTAAAGTTTCCACTATATACATATAGGGAAAAGTAACCAAGCCCTCTGGCGGCTATGTTTTTTTGACAAATCAAAATAATTTGAACAACCTTGGTAGAGGGTATCACAAGGACCATTTGTGATAAATTATTTTAAAATCACGGCAGCAGTTTCAAGCAAGAAGATTTTTTAAATTTTTTTCCTATATAACTATGTAAAACTTGAGATCCCCGGAGCAGGGCCTCTTTTCATCCCAGGGTAATAATTTGAACAATTTTAGTAGAGGACCACAAGGCAATGCAACATACCAAATATGAAAAGCCTAGGCCTTGCTGTTTCAGACAAGAAGATTTTTTTTTTTTCAATTTCTATATAAGTCTATGTAAAGATCGAGACAGCCCCGGGGCAGGGCCTCTTTTCACCCCAGGGTAATAATTTGAACAATTTTGGTAGAGGACCACAAGGCAATGCTACATATCAAATATCAAAGGCCTAGGTCTTGTGGTTTTAGACAAGAAGATTTTTAAAGGTTTTTCCTATACAAGTCTATGCAAAACTTGGGACCCCTGGGGTGGGGTCTCTTTTCACTCCAGGGGCATAATTTGAACAATTTTAATAGAGGACAATTAGATGATGTAACAAGCCAAATATCAAGGCTCTAGGCCTTGCAGTTTTGGACAATAAGATTTTTAAAGTTTTCCCTTTCGGTTGCCATGGCAACCAGAGTTCTTCTCCTATACGACTGAATGAATCCGGACGCGAAACCCCAGGTGCACAACTACACATGCTGACCTACATTCCTGTAAATTTTTTTGACTCTACGTCAAAGGCTTTTGGTGCTAGGTGCGACACAACATTAAAATGACCAATTTTTTACTAAGTAAGGGCCATAACTCCTACACGACTGAATGAATCCTGACGCGAAACCCCAGGTGCACAACTACACATGCTGACCAACATTCCTGTAAAGTTTTGTGACTCTACGTCAAATACTTTTGGAGCTAGGCGCGACACAACATTAAAATGACCAATTTTTACAAAGTAAGGGGCCATAACTCCTACACGACTGAATGAATCCGGATGCGAAACCCCAGGTGCAAAACTACACAATGTCATGCTGACCAACATTCCTGTAAAATTTTGTGACTCTACGTCAAATACTTTTGGAGCTAGGCGCGATGCAACATTCTTGGAAAGACGGACTGACGGAAGGACAAGAGCAAATCTATATGCCCCCACCACTCATGGGGGGGGCACAAAAAGGGGCATAATTTTGTAAAAATGCAAATTAGAGTTATCAAACCTGTGCACTGCATGTCAGATCACGACAGCGAACAAGTGTGTGAAGTTTCAATCCATTCCCATTAGTGATTACTGAGATACAAGCTTACATACAAAATATTAACCAAAAATTTCTAAGTCAAAAAAGGGGCATAATTTTGTAAAACAACAAAATAGAGTTGAAAGACTGTCAAAATGTTGACTGGTACCAAAAACTGAACCACCGATGCAGTGGTGAGTAGGATAGCTCTACTTATTCTTCGAATAGTCAAGCTAAAAAAGATGCATGGCAATGTTACAGCCCGGACAAGCTATAAAATGACCTTTGACACCAAAGTGTGACCTTGACCTCTGAGACAGGGACCCCAGGTTTGCGCATGACAGTCCGTCTCATAGAGGTGAGCAATTACACAAAAAGAGATTGCTCCATACTTGTCAAAGTTATGGCCTGGACAAGCTCTAAAATGACCTTTGACACCTAACTGTGACCTGACCTTTGACATAGGAACCTACAGTTTGCACATGACACTCCGTCTTATTGAGTTAAACATTCATTCCAAATATAAACAAGGTTCTTCAATGCATGTCAAAGTTATGGGCTGGACAAGATCTGACAAGGCCTTTGGGGTTTGCGCATGACACTCCGTCTCACTGAGGTTAACATTCGTACCAAATATAAACAAGATTGATTCATGCATATCAAAGTTATGGTCCGGAAAAAACAAATCCTGACGGACAGACACACACACATACACTGTACAGCCATTTGGACGACTATGTCTTCACTTCCCCAAGCGAGCTCAACAAAAAGTTAGAAAATCAGCTATTAATATTAAAATCAAAGGGAAGTAATTCCATGAAAAAAATGCTAGTCCACAAAAAAGGGATATGTCAAAAAAATGATTTATTTTAAATTATGCACTGGACACAAAATATGATGGGCAGATTTGACCTTGCTGTGCTCTTGGCCTTTGACCTACCACCCTGTGTTCATGCACTCATCACCACCTACCTACATCCCAAGTTTGAAGTTAATACCTTGATAGTAAGTTATGCTCCTGACACTAAATATGACAGACAAGTTTGACCTTTGAGCTCAATTTGTGACCTTGATCTTAAACCTACAGACCAGGTTCATGTTTTCTGCACATCTTCTCATGCCTACCTACCTATATGTCAAGTTTGAAGTCAATACCTTGAACGGTTCATATGTTATGCTCTGGACAGAAAATAAAACAGATTTGAACTTCGAGCTCAATTTCTGACCTTGACCTTTGGCCTACAGACCCGGTTCTTGGACTTTGCATATCGTCTCATCCCCATCTACCTACAACCCAAGTTTGAAGTTAATACCTTGCATTGTTATTTATTTATGCTCCGGACACCTTTTAAGCTCAATTTGTGACCTTGAACTTTGACCTACAGCAGGTTCAAGTGCACTGCACATTGTCTCATTGCCATCTAACTATGTGCCAAGTTTAAAGTCAATACCTCTAACAGTAATAAAGTTATGCTCCAGAGACGGACAGAAAAATGCACGTGCCATCACATAAAACGTACGTTTCTTCAAAATGGGCATATAAAAATGAAACAAAACAAATTTGGTCTCAATAAAAGCTACCTGTTTACCATGTTTAGTCAAATTACCTCAATCCTAACTGAAGTTAAGAAACAATGTTCTTGACCTTGATCTAAGCAACCAAAAATACTAATACCAGGCTGTCTAGCATACCCCGACAAAAAATTAGGGCTAATTTTAGGGCAATTTGTACAAAAAAATAGGGCTAAAATTAGGAATTTGGTACAATTTTAAGGAAATTTTAGGGCTAAATTTAGGAATTTTCAAATCAAAATATGGACTTTAAAGACCATGTAATGTGCTTACCTTTATGTGATTGACATAAAAGTAACTCAGAAATAGTGCTTTATTTACAGAAAAGACGTCTCCTAGCTTTCCACTGTTTTGAACTGTGCTAAATTGTTTTTTTCTGAATTAGAAGAACTTTTAAACAACATTTAAAACATTTTCTCTTTTTGATCATTGCAAAAGAGTTAAAAAATTAGGAATCTTTGTGAAAAAATAGGGCGTTTTTAGGAATTTCCTTTGACTTTTTTTAAAAAATAGGAATTTTAGCCAAATTGAAAAAAAATAGGAAAAAGTAGGAATTTTAGGGACGCTAGACAGCCTGTTACATAATTGGTAACAGTAACCTTGACCTTAATCCCAGTGACTAAAACCCATACCATACAACAGTTTCCAAGACAGCTATATAGGTACTAAGCTTGGTCACAATATCCCATAGCAAAAATGGATCTTAAAATGACATTACATTCAGGGCTCCAGATAATTTTTTTGGCCTATGAGTATTTACTCATCATATTTTTTGTGAATGAGTAAAATGGTAAAATCTTAAATTGACTAGGGGTAATTTTACTCCTGTAAATTTGTAAATGTGAAAAAAAAAACAGAAATCAGTTTATTTGTTTACAGTTCAGTTTCAATTCAGCATTTTTGTTCTTTCCTCCACACCGGAAGTTGATATAAAATATCAACTTCCGGTGTGGAGTAAAGAACAAAAATCAACACCGCTTTAAAATACACTACCGTACGATCAATATCAATTCCCAACTATTTGATCTACGCACGCATTGAGTTAAGAAATGAAATAATTTTTTCGGTGTTCATGCGAAATGAATGACAGAATAGGATTGGCAAATCATGTTTAATTTGCCAATCCTATTCTGCCGATCATTTCTTATATTTACATTATATTTCCTTTCCATTTGTAAACAAGATAATAATATAAATTGCATTAATTTTGTTGCATCTGACATTAAAATCAGCTTCCCGGCCATTCTGTTCACCAGACGGAACAACTGCGACCCCATCTAAGGAACGTAATCCCTGACTATACGCCGACGTCGTCAAAACAGCAGTTCGTTATTACTAAGCAGCAGTGATGTAACTTTCGCGCCTTTCCTTTCGCTGTTCATACAAAATGAACGTCATAACTTTCAATGGAAAAGAATAGGGTGACTGTAAATATTGTATGATATAGTTTAGCCTAGGTATAGAGTATTCAATGCGTTTGTACGTTCAATGTGGGGGAATTAATGCTGACCATGCTCTTTTACGTAAAACATCCAGACAATTAAGATTCTGTTTTTGCATGCGTTTCTGTAATTTCAAAAACGTTTTTATACACATAAAAATTATAAGACATATGTATAAGCATTATTTCAAAGCGTAATTTATGCTAATACGCATCTTATCTGGAGCCCTGTACATTTGCAAAAATTGCTTTGCCTATATAGTAAGCATTATATAAGTACTAAGGGCCATAACTCTTTGTGTTCCTGAAGCAATTTCAATGAATTTTGCAGGGCCACATTTCCCACTTATAATTTATATCAATACGATGTTTCATTGAAATCCTTCAAACCACATCTTAAATATGACTTCAGTCGGACTACATATATATATATATATATATATATATATAAGAGCTTGTACAACAACGAGCATAAGTACAAAGGGCCATAAATCTCGCTTCGTCAACCAATCTTAATGAAACTTGCAGAGCCACATTGTCCTATAGCAGTTAACATTTCTACCATTTTTATTGGAATCCTTCCATTCATGTCTAAGATATGACTCCAGATGGATAGAAAATGAAATAAAACACTGTATACCTTGTACAAAGGGCCATAACTCTCATCTTACTCATGCAATCTGACCTAAACTTGCAGGGTTGCATTTCCCTACAGCAGTTAACTCTTCTACCATGTTTCATTTAAATACTCTGCATCGTATCACAGATACTGGTTTGGACAGACAGAAAGATGGAAGGACAACACCAAAACTACCACCCTCCACTTTCGGTGTGGGATAACAAACTTGGGAGACGTCCATGTCAGAATGCTGTAGACAGCTTTGGTTGCATCTGTTTTAGTAACAAGAGCTTGTAGAACACCAAATGCCGTTCTTGATGCATTCAGTAACTGCACAAGGAACAGAAATTATCTGGTCACTGCGCACTGGACGTTTCACATACTGATCTCAAATCAATAATTATGGGCCATAAGTGACCTTCGTATCAAATGTGATCTTAGCCAAAACATTCTTAGTCTATCTTTAGTTACTTGGCAAAAAAGTTCTACTGTTCTGAGTCAATGTGAAGTTGACCTTTGACCTAAAAATCTATAGGGGTCGTCTGCTGGTCATGATCAGCCTCCCTATTAAGTTTTGTGATCCTGGAAATGGTTTAACTGTTTCAGGTCACCGTGACCTTGACCTTTGACCTCCAAATCAATAGGAGTCATCTGCTGGTCATGATCATCCTCCCTGTCAAGATTCATGATCCTAGGCCCAAGCGTTCCTGAGATATCATCCGGAAACAATTCAACTGTTCTGGGTAACTGTCACCTTGACTTTTCACCTACTGACCTCAAAATCTATAGGGGTCATCTGCTGGTCATGACCAACCTCCCTATCAACTTTCATGATCCCAGGCCCAAGCATTCTTGAGATATCATCCGGAAACGATTCAACTGTTCCAGGTCACTGTGACCTTGACCTTGAATCTACTGACTTAAAAATCAAAAGGGGGTCATCTGCTGGTGATGACAAACCTCCCTATTAACTTTCATGGTCCTAGGCCCAAGTGTTCTGGAGTTATCATCCGGAAACGGATTGGTCTACGGACCGACATACCTACCGGCCGACATCTGCAAAACAATATACTACTTCATCGAAGGGGGGCATAAAAATACTATTGTTGGATGAATTATGGATGCCAGATCATTTATCTGTACTAAAAGTTCATACTGAACCTTTGGTTCAGTACAGCTAAAATGGAAAGTAACATACCAGATTACCACTGCAAGCACTGAGGAAGGCAGCCTTTAATCTTGCTGATTTATCATCACTCATACTGAGCTCCTCAATCTGAGCTGTACTTGTGGCTAGCTGTGTCTAGACATATATAAAATACAATTCTTTAAGCATTCACATACACTTATCCTGACTAAGTAACATAGTCACGCAAAATCATTGCTATTTACAACCACATCATGGCCCTAGGTCGCTCACCCGAGTAACATACCATAACAGTGTGAACATGTTTGACCTAGTGATTTAATGGAGACAAATATTCTGACCAATTTTTATTAAGATTAGACCAAAAATATGGCCTCTCGAGTGTAAACAAGCATTTTCTTTAACTTTACCTAGTGACCTAGTTTTTGACCCCACATGACCCAGATTAGAACTCATCCAAGATTTTGACACTGAAGAAATTTCAGATCAGTTGTGTCAGAAGGTACTGAGAAATATCCATTCAAATTAAAATAAAGGGAGGTTATTTGTCAAAAATCACTCTGGAGTTGTCTACCCCAATTGGCTGGGTCCACTTGATCACATAAATGAAATTTGGAACCAATCATGCAAGTAGTTACCAAAATATGTTCATTTAAAATAAAGACAAAGGGAGGTAATTTGAAATAAAATCAGTCCAGGGTTATCTACCTTGATAATCTGAGACCACCTAAAGACATGCTTTAACTCTTTCAAATCGATCACATACACATGATTAGGACTAGTGAAGAAAGAAAAATGCAAAACAATGTGAAATAGAGCAATTTTTGTAAATCAAGGGCACACAACTCTGGTCCTACTAAACTGATCTAACTCTTGGAACTCATCCAAGATCTTTTAAAGTGGCTCGCTACTTTCCTCACGAATTTTGGCACCATCTCAGATTGTGATGAATTTCGGCATAACTGAAAGATAATGCATCCCCTTTCAAATGGTGCATTTTTTAAATAAATGTCTGATAAAGTTTTGACGTCGAAGTGCCCCCTAGCGGCAACAGTAAATTTGCATCTTTTTAGCGTTGAACGCTCATGATTTTGACAATTTTTATCCGATTTTGTTGGTAAAACGTTCATTTCACTCTACAGACATTCTATTTTATCACTATCTATTTTTCAATGAACTTTTATAAATTGAAATGATTATTTGGTGCAACTAACCACAAAAACCTATTCTGACGTCAGAAAATTTTGCCTCGTCCGTAAGGTAAAATAGCGAAAAGAAGCATGTTTTTAAACGGTGAATTTTTTTCATATTTCCCACATTTTGTGCAACATTTATAAACAGAATGATTAACGAAAAAAAAATATGGGGGTTAGCGCGTAAGATTTTTCGCTACCCTTGTTTCAAATTAAATTTGTCATTAGATTTAAACTCTGTGTTATGTAATCAGGGCGTTTTTTTAATATTGCTGTTAGCGCATAAATGTTTTGGCCAACTTATTTCTGAAGTCAAAGAAATACAAAATTACACCTAAGGTAGAGCTATCAGTAACTGATGAAAACTGAGAACAAGAGCTGTCGTAGGAGAGCAATGCTTGAATATTCAACTGCCTTGTCAATTGAATGAATACAGAAGTCGAATGAGGGGCATAATTCTGTAAAAATGGGAAACAGGGTTATGGAACCTGCACAGTGAAAACTGAGAACAAGAGCTGTCGGAGGACAGCAACGCTCGACTATTTAACAGCCTTGTCAATTGAATGAATACAAAAGTCGAAAAAGGGGCATAATTTTGTAATCAAAGGCCTGAATGGCCTGAGTCGGCTAATGATTGATGTACTGACAGTATAGTCTACCAGTTTCAGTTTGTTTTTAGTTTTTTTCTTAAAGTTTCATAACACAGCTCGATATTTACCCAAAATATTATATCCAAATACGATTACACTTTTCTCCAGTTTGAACAATATATTTTACAAATTGTGATGATACGAAGACATTTAGCAGCAATTGGCAGTATCTGACATTGAAGTTTACGGTTAAATTACCTCTTATTTAAATCTTCTCATAAAAAAGTTATTTCGTTTCGCCAAACATAGACGATCTACTTTCGATTTCAAAAACTACAAGAAAATACAATTTAATGTTTCGCCGATTTGTTTATTTCTCGAAAAATAAGAATTAAAATCATTTTTAATATCAGTAGTAACTAAACAAACCAGTAACAGCTTCTTCTTCCGTTAATTTATCCGTTTACTGACTGCAAAATTCAACCCACGCAAAGTTTATAGAAATCATACGATGCGTGTTTACGTTCAATGTGGGAGAATTAAGGCTGATCGGCTATGTTACCTAACGCATCCAGACGATTCAGATTTTGTTTTTAAAAAAAGCGCTGTGTGTGTTTCTGTAATTTTATATACGTTTTTATACGCTTAGAAATTATTAGACATGCGTATTTGCATTATTTCTATACGTAATTTACGCTAATACGCATCTTATCTGGAGCCCTGCTGGAACTATTTTTTGTCTTTCGCTGGATGTTACCCAAGCTTTGTAAGCCTGCGCAATTCTTAAAATGCACATTTATGCTTAATGAGTTAAATTCGAGAATTGCACAATTACAAGTCATAAATATGACAGATTACATCGTATATTGGTCATAGCAAAGGGAATTGACACAACTTAACTTCATTCATGCAGTGAACTGTTTGAAATTTGAGAAATCTAATGGAACTACATCCCTTCACATGTTATTCAGTCCATTTAGAGAATCGTTGGATAGCAAGGACTCGTCAAAAGGCTTTCAGCCTTAAGCCGACTCAAAAATGGGAAAAAGAGTTATGGAACCTTCACAGTGCTTATCAGCTCATGACAGTGACCAAGTGTGTGAAGTTTCAATCCTTTCCCATTAGTGGATACTGAAATACCAGTTTACATACAAAAACTTAACCAAAACCAGCAAAGTTGAAAAAGGGGCATAATTTTGAAAAAATGCAAAGTAGAGTTATGGGACTTACACAGTGCATGTCAGATCATGACAGTTAACAAGAGTGAAAAGTTTCAATCCATTCCCATTAGTGGATACTGAGATACCAGCTTACATACAAAAACTTAACCAAAAACTGCTAAGTCAGAAAAAGGGGCATAATTTTGAAAAAAATGCAAAGTAGAGTTATGGGACCTGCAATGTGCATGTCAAATTATGACAGTGAACAAGTGTGTGAAGTTTCAATCCATTCCCATTTGTGGGTACTGAGATACCAGCTTACATACAAAACCTTAACCAAGAATTTCTAAGTTGAAAAAGCGGCATAATTTTGTAAAACAGCAAAATAGAGTTATGGAACCTGTGCAATGTAGGTCAGTTTATCACAGTGAATAAGTGTGTGAAGTTTCAATCCATTCCCACAAGTGGTTACTGAGACACCAGCTTACATACAAAACCTTAACCAAGAATTTCTAAGTCGAAAAAGGGGCATAATTTTGTAAAAAGGAAAAATAGAGTTATGTAACCTGTGCAATGTAGGTCAGTTTATCACAGTGAATAAGTGTGTGAAGTTTCAATCCATTCCCACAAGTGGTTACTGAGATACCAGCTTACATACAAAACCTTAACCAAGAATTTCCAAGTCGAAAAAGGGGCATAATTTTGTAAAAAAGCAAAATAGACTTATGGAACCTGTGCAGTGTAGGTCAGTTTATCACTGTGAATAAGTGTGTGAAGTTTCAATCCATTCCCACAAATGGTTACTGAGATACCAGCTTACATACAAAACCTTAACCAAATCGGGACACCGACGCATGGGTGAGTCCAAGAGCTCACTATTCTTTGAATAGTCGAGCTAAAAATGCAAAGTAGAGTTACTGAACCTTTGCACTGCATGTCATATCATGACAGTGAACAAGTGTGTGAAGTTTCAATCCTTTCCCATTAGTGGATACCGAGATACCAGCTTACAAACAAAAACTTAACCAAAAACTGTCGAAAAAGGGGCATAATTTTGTAAAAAGGAAAAATAGAGTTATGTAACCTGTGCAATGTAGGTCAGTTTATCACAGTGAATAAGTGTGTGAAGTTTCAATCCATTCCCACAAGTGGTTACTGAGATACCAGCTTACATACAAAACCTTAACCAAGAATTTCCAAGTCGAAAAAGGGGCATAATTTTGTAAAAAAGCAAAATAGACTTATGGAACCTGTGCAGTGTAGGTCAGTTTATCACTGTGAATAAGTGTGTGAAGTTTCAGTCCATTCCCACAAGTGGTTACTGAGATACCAGCTTACATACAAAACCTTAACCAAATCGGGACGCCGACGCATGGGTGAGTCCAAGAGCTCACTATTCTTTGAATAGTCGAGCTAAAAATGCAAAGTAGAGTTACTGAACCTTTGCACTGCATGTCATATCATGACAGTGAACAAGTGTGTGAAGTTTCAATCCTTTCCCATTAGTGGATACCGAGATACCAGCTTACAAACAAAAACTTAACCAAAAACTGTCGAAAAAGGGGCATAATTTTGTAAAAAGGAAAAATAGAGTTATGTAACCTGTGCAATGTAGGTCAGTTTGTCACAGTGAATAAGTGTGTGAAGTTTCAATCCATTCCCACAAGTGGTTATGAGATACCAGCTTACATACAAAACCTTAACCAAGAATTTCCAAGTCGAAAAGGGGCATAATTTTGTAAAAAAGCAAAATAGACTTATGGAACCTGTGCAGCGTAGGTCAGTTTATCACTGTGAATAAGTGTGTGAAGTTTCAATCCATTCCCACAAGTGGTTACTGAGATACCAGCTTACATACAAAACCTTAACCAAATCGGGACGCCGACGCATGGGTGAGTCCAAGAGCTCACTATTCTTTGAATAGTCGAGCTAAAAATGCAAAGTAGAGTTACTGAACCTTTGCACTGCATGTCATATCATGACAGTGAACAAGTTGTGTGAAGTTTCAATCCTTTCCCATTAGTGGATACCGAGATACCAGCTTACAAACAAAAACTTAACCAAAACTGTCGAAAAAGGGGCATAATTTTGTAAAAAGGAAAAATAGAGTTATGTAACCTGTGCAATGTAGGTCAGTTTGTCACAGTGAATAAGTGTGTGAAGTTTCAATCCATTCCCACAAGTGGTTACTGAGATACCAGCTTACATACAAAACCTTAACCAAGAATTTCCAAGTCGAAAAAGGGGCATAATTTTGTAAAAAAGCAAAATAGACTTATGGAACCTGTGCAGTGTAGGTCAGTTTATCACTGTGAATAAGTGTGTGAAGTTTCAATCCATTCCCACAAGTGGTTACTGAGATACCAGCTTACATACAAAACCTTAACCAAATCGGGACACCGACGCATGGGTGAGTCCAAGAGCTCACTATTCTTTGAATAGTCGAGCTAAAAATGCAAAGTAGAGTTACTGAACCTTTGCACTGCATGTCATATCATGACAGTGAACAAGTGTGTGAAGTTTCAATCCTTTCCCATTAGTGGATACTGAGATACCAGCTTACAAACAAAAACTTAACCAAAAACTGTCGAAAAAGGGGAATAATTTTGAAAAAATGCGAAGTAGAGTCATGGGACCTGCATAGTGCATGTCAGATCATGACAGTGAAAATGTGTGTGAAGTTTCAATCCATTCCATTAGCCACCTAAAATATGTCGTTCGCTCGACCAGTTACTTCAAGACTGGGTCGTAGTCCGGTAATTTTTCATTTTGGTCAAAATAAGGGATCGTCATTAATCCTGTTGTATAAAAGCATAAATCTTATTTGGAAGCTGAACACATAAATGAAATACATGAATTTAGAACTCGAATGAAAAATATTAAGAAATGACCGCTGGCCTAAAAAAACGAAACAAATTCAAGCTCTGAAGCATGCATTTTCATTTGGTTGTAGATCTAAAACATTTTGTTTACAATTCCATATAAGTTTCAACATAGCTGCTGACACGAAAATATAACGCATATACTTATTTTCTGTTAACACGCGGTCATCATGGAAGGCACGTGCAGTTTTCCCGCCAAACTAATTGAAGAAATGTCTGCTTCCCATTTCATTTGGAAATCCATTATGGCGTATTATATGGTTCGATATTACAAAATTATAATGCAAACACTAAATGTTCTGTAATACCGCGGGCAATACCAGTAGCATCATGCAAGGCACGTGCAGTTTTTCCGCCAAAATGATTGAAGAAACCTCTGTTCCCGTTCCATTTGGAAATCCATTATGGCGCATAAAATGGGCCGATATTTACGTGTTTTAATTCGTTAAGACTGGCTCTTTGCAACTTGCGCCCACGTTCAACCAAATATTCAGAAAATCTGCCTACGAAAATGTATAGACGATATATATCGATACTGCAATACGGTTTTGCAAAAATCCTATTGAGCCAAGGGCACTTTTTATTTTAAAAACATACATGTATCATCGGCATGTCCCGACGTCGACAAGGCTTGTCATTTCTCTGGACATGATTTATCAAAAATTAGTCACGAGTTTTTAGAATAATGATATCAGCAGTACATGTTTAAGTAAACATGTTTTAAAACACTTTTATTAAATGGCTAAAATGCGAAAATAACGCATTGTGATCATTTTGGCCACATACTACTTAAAAATAACAGAAATTAATAAGAGAAATATGCTTCGGAAACGATAACAAGTATTTCACAAGCCTCATCATTTTTTTACAACATCGTAAAACAACTGATTTTGTCAATAATAATTTAAAGTAAAAAAAAGTTGCGGGCTATCTATCATTTGCTTTAATCTTGCGACAAACTTTCAGAAGAGTTCACCTTGCAAATCAATTTGTTTTGTTTTTTTTTTATCACAGAAATATAATATTTTCTTCGGGTAAATATTGAAATAAAAAGTATGTTCGCGATCTTTAGAATTAACTTTGCACTGATATATATCCTTATTGATCCTTACCGATTTTGGCAATCCAACCAAACTATTTGGCTGAAAAAAAAAAACACGTGCGTAACAGCTTAAATACATGTTGGGCTAGCAATTTCGTGCCACAACTTTGCAAAGAAAACGAATGAAAGTGCAGTCAGTAAGTTAACTGTTTAATAGAGGACTGTCGGGCATCATTATGGTACGAGGTTTCCTAGCGACTTGTATATATATTCTTATAAAAACGTTTCTGAATTGGCTAGTACCTTCACAAATATATAGAAGAAATTGTGTCTATGGATGACAAAGATACTGATACAAAGGCACTACGTCGCCTCCGGATAATGAAATGGATACATGTGATTTATAAACATGCGAATCACGAGGATTCTGAACAATTGTTTTACTACATCGTCTTTGTATGGTCAAAGAAAAATTAGGATTTTAGTGTTTTTAATGATATTTTGGTAAAATATAAATTCTTTCCTGAAGATAACTCATTTTAGGGCTTCAAAGTATTTGGACAGACCAGCATGAAGTCTGCATTTACATAGATATGCAAATTTTTTGATGACGTCATTCACGCGAACGAGATTTCAGTAAAATTCGGAATACACCTGTATTACCCTTCCACCGGTAATAGAACCCTGCACGATACATGTATCAACTGACATAACTCATATTATAAACTTAATATGAATCGACGGCTGTAAGGTCTTTGGTTTTAGAAAGTTAACATAGGTCAGTATACTTTCTCCTAAAAATTAATTCGCCGCCAAAAACCAAACACCTGTTTTTCATGTGTAAACAAATATAAAATATCACACGAAATCTTAATTAATTCATAATATTGTTTTCAGGAGCCGATGCAAATATGATTCAGCTAGCTGCTTTGGATACCAGATCTGGGAAGACTTTTGATACTTTTGATCCGTCAAATGGTTTAATACCAAAAGCAATTACAAATATTACAAATATTGAAATCCATGGAAAAAATATGTTCCATAACTCAGAATGTGTATTATCAACGGACCTGATCAGCTTTTATAAACTTTCAAGGTTTTTTTTTTAGAACCATTCGGAAAATCAATTTCAGTTGCACATAATGTATTATTTGATTCAAAAATCCTTATGGATTCTTGTAAAATCTACGGAGTAGAACTTTCAACTGTCGAAGGATTCGGGGATACACTTACTTTATTTCAAAAAGAATATCCCGACAGATAAAAAATGTAAAGCTGGATACAAACTAGGTAAATCTTTTAAAGATATTTTAGAGACTGAGTACAATGCACACAGCACAGACAGTGATGTATATGCTTTAAATCTTGTTAAAGATATTTTAGAGACTGAGTACAATGCACACAGCACAGACAGTGATGTATATGCTTTAAATGTCTTATTGAAAGAAAGTTGAAAATTTTGAAAAAAAAAAAGAAAATATATTCAGTTAAAGAAAGACAGTCACTAGGAGATATGAGAAAGACTGTTTTACCGCAATACTATAAAAGAAGACCTAGTGTGTTTAAATTCGTTGAAATGTTGACATGTAATAAGAAAAAGACTTTATACAATTTGTGTACATATTATATTGAAAAAGCGTTAGTATGCGTGAACATTGTTTAAAAAATATACAAATGTAGTAAATGAGAATTTCCATATAAAAATCTGGATGCAGTTTGTATAAATATCATCATCCTCTATTATCATTAACTATACATTCTTACCTAGTATTTGTATTAATAATTATGTTTATGGATGAGAAACTGTAAAGTTTAAATCCTAAATAAAATGCTCTGTTCTGTTCTGTTCTCTGTTCTCTGTGTGTGTGTGTGTTCGGGTTTAACGTCTTTTTCAACAATTTTTCAGTCATATAAACGACGGTGTCTACTTGTAGCAGTGAGCACAATGCCCAACTTTATAGTGCTGCCTCACTGGAATATCACACCGTAGACACGTGGCATGATACCCCACCCAGTCACATTATACTGACACCGGGCTGACCAGTCCTAGCACTATCCCCTTAATGCTGAGCGCCAATAGATATCATCAAGATGAACATTCTGACCAACTTTCATAAAGATCCCATGAAAAATGTGACCTCTAGAGTGGTCACAAGCAATAGTTTACGGACGGACGCACGGACGGACGGAAGACGGACACCGCGTGATCACAAAAGCTCACCTTGTCACTTTGTGACAGGTGAGCTAAAAACACAGAATTTAACCATATCCATGCAATGAAAAACAAAAATAAACTTGGGTGTTTTTGCCACAAAAACATATGTCTCCCCCCTATGTATAACTTTAGCTCTGGCGGCCATTTTGTGCAGCGAAGCAGAACGTGTCGATGATATGCACGA
This sequence comes from Mercenaria mercenaria, assembly GCF_021730395.1. Classification (NCBI taxonomy): domain Eukaryota; kingdom Metazoa; phylum Mollusca; class Bivalvia; order Venerida; family Veneridae; genus Mercenaria; species Mercenaria mercenaria. The sequence goes on along the minus strand of NC_069361.1, from coordinate 61,482,027 downwards.
CTAGGCTTGGTACTGATCACTCCTGTGAAGTTTCGTTGAAATCTGTCCAGCAGTTGGACCTGTGAAAGCCAGACAAGATTTTTCTATTTTTAGTTCTGGTGGCCATTTTGTGTAGCAAAGCGGAACATGCCAGCGATATGCATAACTTGGGTTGGTACTGATCACTTCATAGAAATCCAGCCAGCAGTTTGACCTGTGAAAGGTGGACAAGCTTAATGTGGACGAACGGACAGACAGACGTATGGCAAAGGCAAATCCAACGGGGGAGACATAATGAATGAAATCTATAGCATGCAAACTTCAGTTGATTTACAATATAAAAGGATTTATGTTAACTGTTATAATTATATATAAATTTCTTACAACATCACTCCTAGATACAAGTTCTTGCGTAGCTTCATCCAGAATACTGAAAAATAAATTTATACAATTCTTTTGCACTTACTTAAAGACATTCCGTAGTACACTTTCTATATTTGAGAAGGGCAAAATATTTACCAATAACAAAATTTCTTCAAACTTTGGATATTGAAGGACAATCATCTATGAAATAAAGATATGCAATCAAAGTCATAGGTCACCAGTATTGAAATCCAGCTGGCTTACGGAAGGTCGGTGGTTCTACCCAGGTGCCCACCCGTAATGAAATAATGTACGGAGGGGGAGGTGGGGTCTTCCTCCACCATCAAAGCAGGAAAGTCGCCATATGACCTATAACTGTGTTGGTGCAACGTTAAACCCAACAAAACAAACTAACAAACATATTGTAAATTGAATCTTGTTGAAAATCAATTTGAACTTAGAAGTACAAACTTTAACTAGAAAATGCTTTTGTAAAAAAGCTCATGTCTCCCCCAATGCAAAGTCCTATAGGCAAGAAGTAAATAGGGGTCAGGAGCGAAAGTCAAAGAGACACTGATGGTTGGCTGCAATAGGGATCATCTACTTGGCATGTCCAGTCATCCCGCTAAATTTCAACACTCTTGGCCTAGTGGTTCTCAAGTCACTGTTCAGGCTCCTGTGACCTTGACCTTTGATCAAGTGACCTCAAAATAAATAGGGGTCATCTACTCTGCATGTCCAATCATCCTATTAAGTTCCAACATTGTAGGTCAAGTGGTTCTCAAGTTATTTCCAAAAAATGATTTTACATGAACAGGCCACTGTGACCTTGACCTTTAATAGACTGACCCCAAAATCAATATGGGGTCATCTACTCTGCATGTTCAATCATCCTATGAAGTTTCAACATTCTGGGTCAAGTGGTTCTCAAGTTATTGATCGGAAATGGTTATCAATGTTCAGGCCTCTGTGACCTTGACCTTTAACGGAGTGACCTAAAAAACAAAAGGGGTCATCTACTCTGCATGAACAATCATCCTATGAAGTTTCAACATTCTGGGTCGAGAGGTTCTCAAGTTATTAATTGGAAATGGTTTTCCATGTTCAGGCCCCTGTGGCCTTGACCTTTAACAGAGTGACCCTAAAATCGTTAGGGGTCAGCTACTCTGCATGACCAATCATCCTATGAAGTTTCATCATTCTGGGTCAAGTGGTTCTCAAGTTACTGACCGGAAATGGTTTTCAATGTTCAGGCTCCTGTGACCTTGACCTTTCACAGAGTGATCCCAAAATCGTCAGGGGTCATCTACTCTGCATGACCAATCATCCTATTAAGTTTCAACATTTTGGGTCAAGTGGTTCTCAAGTTACTGACCGGAAAGGGTTTTCAATGTTCAGGCCCCTGTGACCTTGACCTTTAATGGAGTGACCCCAAAATCGATAGGGGTCATCTACTTTGCATGTACAATCATCCTATGAAGTTTCAACATTCTGGGTCAAGTGGTTCTCTAGTTATTGATTGGAAGTGGTTTTCCATGTTCAGGCCCCAGTGACCTTGACCTTTGATGGAGTGACCCCAAAATCAATAGGGGTCATCTACTCTTCATGACCAATCATCCTATGAAGTTTCAACGTTCTGGGTCATGTGGTTCTCTAGTTATTGATCGGAAATGGTTTTCAATTTTCAGGCCCCTGTGACCTTGACCTTTCACAGAGTGACCCCAAAATCAATAGGGGTCATCTACTCTTCATGACCAATCATCCTATGAAGTTTCAACATTCTGGGTCAAGTGGTTCTCTAGTTATTGATCGGAAATGGTTTTCAATGTTCAGGCCCCTGTGACCTTGACCTTTGACAGAGTGACCCCAAAATCAATAGGGGTCATCTACTCTTCATGAACAATCATCCTATGAAGTTTCAACATTCTGGGTCAAGTGGTTCTCTAGTTATTGATCGGAAATGGTTTTCAATGTTCAGGCCCCTGTGACCTTGACCTTTGACGGAGTGACCCCAAAAACAATAGGGGTCATCTACTCCAGCAGCCCTACAACCCTATGAAGTTTGAAGGTTCTAGGTCAAATGGTTCAAATGGACGGAAGGACGGACGGACAAACGGACGGACAGGGCAAAAACAATATGTCTCCACGGGGAGACATAATGATGTGAATAATGACCAAATCCTGTCCAGTTGAAGGACTACAGGTGACGGTTTTAGTACTATAAACTTACACAAAAAAGAAATATAGAATAGGCGTCAATCATTGATAACATTATTAAGATGTCTAAAAGTAAATTCAGGTTTAGGGAAAAGTATGTATTCTTTGGATTAATTTAATTGGAGAATTTACATTACCTAAATATATATTTTAAAGCTGTTTTATGCATAAGAAACGGCATTCTCTTGACTGCAATATTTAACTGATTTTTCTTCAAAGGATAAACGCATCCTGACTACATTGTCATCACATTAGCCTGAACTGACACAAGGTATATAAATACACATGAACATGTTATTTGATGACGTAAGTAATAAATTATCAAACTAAATCTGTTCTTAATCGAATCGAACATACTGCACCATGAAACAAAAATTTGTTTGACTTAATAACAAAAATTTGTTTGACTTAATGTGACAATCATTGATATATTTTTCATTGAAAGCATAATAAATTTCATCTTTCAAAAGCTTTTATCTAATAGAATATAAATTATATCCACTAAATATATCAATATTACAATTATAACATCATTTTGTTGTTACCTGCAAATATTCAGCAGTCATGCAATTTCTGTCTTTCTTTTTTTCTGTTAAGCCATATTTATGATGTCATAACTTTTTCCAGTTGCGTGCCCGGAAAGAGATACTCGAGACATTTCAATAACTAACTTCAATCTACTGTGTGACTACAATGTGGTATAGGCATCTATATTTCTTCATGGTTCATACAGAATATCAGAGACAAAATTCAAGTACTTTTCAAGGACTTTTTACAATTTTTCAAGCACTATTTTTTTCAAAACCACGGCCTAATCTGAACAACTTTTATTATGTGATGCAACAAGAGGGCCAAGATGGCCCTAGGTCGCTCACCTAAGAAACACTCCATAACAGTGTAAAACATGTCTGACCTAGTGATTTCAAGGAAACAAATATTCTGACCAATTTTCATTAAGATTGGACCAAAAAATTGGTCTCTTGCGATAAAACAAGCATTTTCTTAGATATGACCTAGTTTTTGACCCTAGATGACCCATGTTCAAACTCGACCTAGATTTTATCAAGGCAATCATTCTGACCAAAATTCATGAAGATCAATTGAAAAATACAGCCTCTATCACATACAGAAGTTTTTTCTTTGATTTGACCAAGTGACCTAGTTTTTGACCTCAGATGACCCATATTCAAATTCGACCTAGATTTCATTAAGGCAATCAACCTGACCAAATTTCATAAAAATCAATTGAAAAAAACAGTCTCTATTGCATACACAAGATTTTTCTTTAATTTGACCTAGTGACCTAGTTTTTGACCTCAGATAACCCATATTCAAAATCGACCTAGATTTCATCAAGACAATCATTCTGACAAAATTTCATACAGATCAATTGAAAAATACATCCTCTATTGCATACACAATGTTTTTCTTCGATTTGACCTAGTGACCTAGTTTTTGACCCGAGATGACCCATTTTAAAACACGGCCTAGATTTTATCAAGGTAATCATTCTGGCTAAATTTCATGAAGATCAGTTGAAAAATACAGCCTCTACTGCATACACAAGGTTTTTCTTTGATTTGACCTAGTGACCTAGTTTTTGACCCCAGATGACCCATTTTCGAACTTGGTCTAAATTTCATCAAGGTAATCATTCTGACCAAAATTCATGAAGATCAATTGAAAAATACACCTCTATCGCATACACAAGGTTTTTAACTGATATGACCTATTGACCTAGTTTTTGGACCCCAGATGACCCATTTTCAAACTTGGCCTAGATTTCATCAAGGTAATCATTCTGACCAAAATTCATGAAGATCAATTGAAAAATACCGCCTCTATCGCATACACAAGGTTTTTCTTTGATTTTACCTAGTGACCCCAGTTTTGACCCGAATGACCCATTTTCGAACTCGGCCTAGATTTCATCAAGGCAATCATTCTGACCAAAATTCATGAAATCAATTGAAAAATACAGCCTCTATCGCATACACAAGGTTTTTCTTTGATTTACCTAGTGACCTAGTTTTTGATCCAGATGACCCATTTTTCGAACTCGGCCTAGATTTCACCAAGGTATCATTCTGACCAATAGTCCCTAAAAAGAATTGAAAAATACAGCCTCTATCGCATACACAAGGTTTTTCTTTGATTTGACCTAGTGACCTAGTTTTTTACCCAGATACCCATTTTCCCAACTCGCTTAGATTTCATCAAGGTTATCATTCTGACCAATATTCCCTGAAGATTAATTAAAAATACCGCCTCTATCGCATACACAAGGTTTTTCTTTGATTTGACCTAGTGACCTATTTTGACCCGAGATGACCCCTTTTTGAACTCACCTAGATTTCATCAAAGTTATCATTCTGACCAATATTTATAAAAATTAAATGAAAATACAGGGCCCCTAAACGCATACACAAGGTTTTCTTTGATTTGACCTATTGCCTATTTTTGACCGAATGCCCCTTTTTTCGAACTGGGCCCTAGTTTTCCATAAAGGGTTTAATCTTTGGGGGCCAATTTTCATAAAGATTAATTAAAAATTTTACACCTCAAATCGCTTCCCCAACTAAATGTTGACAGAAGGCCCGGCCGACAGACGACAAACCGACGGACCCCACAACCGGAAAAATCGGCATCAAAAAAACTCACCTGCTTTTCTCAGGGGACTAAAAATAAAACAACCCTTCCTTGCCCAACCCCTTTTAAAAAATACGAAAATTCGATTTTAAATTTGGATGTGATTCATTTTTTGCTGGGGTTTTAATTGTTTTTTCTTGTGTTTTTTTTTTTGCGCACCCTACAATGATACCTCAAAATTTTGTCACACGGGGACAAACCCACTTGGGTTCTGCCCCGCCTATGGGGCTTCAGCCTTTTTTTTAAATTTCGTCTTTTGTCTCCCCCCTTCCCTTGAGTAAACTGTTTTTTTTTTCTTACTCATTTTTTTCCCTTTAAAACACTCGAAAATAGTTTAAAAAATTGCAGTTATTTTCCCCCCTATTTTTTTAAAAAGGGAAAGGGAAAAACAGGGCAAAGGTTTATACAGTAGAAATAGCACTCGGGTAAATTTTAAATAAAGTGTGGCCGTAGCCCATTTAAAAATACATAGAGGGGACCCGACCCCTGAAATTTTTAAACCCCCGGAATTTTTTTTCATTTTTTTCCGTTTTTTTTTTAAGGGTTTAAAATTTTCTTTTTGCAAGCAAATTTACGGAAAGAATATTTTAAAGGAGTGAAAGGCCCCAATTAAAGGGGGGGGATTTTTTTTAAAATTCAAGTATTTTTCCATTTTTTGGGTTTTTGTCTTTTTCAAGGATTTTTCAAGGCCCTACCACGAATTAAAGGGACTTTTCAAGGCCTGGGGCAAACCCTGTTTTTAAACTTTTTTCTCCCCGGGGCCAAATTTCCCAACAAAACCCACTGTCCCAATGTCAAAATGGGGTTTTTGGAAAGACGGACGTACAATGCCGAAACGCCTTTGAAAGGGGAAAAAACCAAACGGGGTCACCCCAAGAACAGTATCAAATTTTTTTTTGAAATAATTAAACAGTTCCTAAAAGAAAGACTCCCTAATTTCAAACCATAGCTAGGGAAAAAAAACCCACCTGTCCAACGGGCACAAGGTTATAAAAAACAAGTAATAAAGTATTGCCATGCAATACAAGCCCCCTACGGGGAAGGCCCAAATTTTCTTTCAAAAATGCAAAACCGAACCCCTGAAAATCTGTAAAATGATGTATAAACAAAAAGGAAACTATATTTTCCAGTATTTTATAAAAAAAAAGATTTGGGTTTAAAATTTGTATATTTTAACCCCCTATATTTGTTTTCATATAAAATTTTTTTGGCCTTTTATAAAAAAGGGAAACTTTTTTTAATAGAAAAAAAAAAAAAAAAAAAAAAAAAAATCCCATATAAGTCCCAAAAAAACCCCTTTTCCCAGGTAGAGATGGTTTAAAATTACACCAAAAAAAATTGGTTAAAACATGCACGTTGTACCACAAAAAAACTGGTCTCGTTTTTCCCAAAAGGGCCTGTAATAAGTAAGTTTAAAATAAAAGCTATTTATAGTAAAAACAAAGGGAAAAAATTCTAAAAAAAAAAGAGTGCCCATGGGGGTTTGAAAAATTTTGTGCCAAGTTTACATAAAAATTTCCCCCCCATGCAAAAAGAAGAAAGGGCTCCAACAAAGCATTTTTAAATTTGGCCCATTTACCTCAAAGCATGACCTTGCCCTTAACCTGGGGCCCTGTTCTTGCTCACAAAAACCGGGCCTCATGTAGTGAACTTTTATCCAAGTTACTCAAAATCCCTCCTGCTTTAGAATTTTTCCCAAAAAAGTCATTCTTGTATCTGATTTTTGGGCCATCTGTGGTGCCCTTTGGCCCTTTTTAAACCTGGGGACCCAAGGTTCTTTGAAAGACTTTTCCCTTCATGTATGAACAAAATCTGCCAAAAAATTAAAAAAACCTTTTTGCATGACAAAGTTATAAAACCGGGACGGGAAAAAAATGTCCTTTAAACCTTTTGATCCCCAAGGGTTTTCCTTGCCCTTAACGGGGGTTTTTCGGGTTTTGCGCTGGACACGGGGTTTAAATCGGGGGAACTTTTACCCCAAGAAATTTTAAAAAAATCCTTTGAGGAGGGTCAAAGTTTTTTGGCCCGGGACAGGAAAAAAAACCTATTGATCTTGACCCCCCAAATTGTGACCTTGACCTTTGAGCTGGGGGTCGGGGTTTTGCGCACGAAAAGGTCATCTCATCAGGGGAACTTTTGTGCAAAAAAATATTAAAAAAACCTTCAGGGATGGCAGAGTTATGGACTGGACACGAAACAGACCCTTTTTCATGCCATGTTAACATTTGACTGCCAAGTTTTACCTTGACCTTGAGCTAGGGGTTTTGAAAGTTGGGGGCCCCCCCCACATCGTCTTTTTATGGGGGTTTAAAAATTTGGGGCCAATTAATAAAAAAATCCCTTCATGGATGGCGAGTTATGGCCCGGGCCCGGAAAAAACCCCCTTTAAAACAAAAACCTAAAATTTGGGGGCCCTTTCCCTTTTAAAATTTTGGGGGGAGGGGTTTTGTCATGACACATCGTCCATCAGGGGGAAACCTTTGTCCCAAGTAATTTTAAAAATCCCTTCATGGATGACAGAGTTATGGCCCGGGGACCCGAAATTGCGGAGGGAGGGAAGGAAGGAAAGGGGAAAAAGACGCAGGGAGGGAATGACAAATGCCCGGAAAAAGCACTTTTCCTTATCCCCCCGAAATTTTTTTTTTAACCAGTAGGTACTAATTAGGGGAAATTTGACCAAAAAATTTTTTCTTTGTTTTTTTTTTTTTACTGCTTTAGCACCACTTAATCATTAATAGTCAAATGGCAACCTTACTTTTAAAGGTGAGGAAAAACCCCCCCCGACCCCCTTTGTAACATTATTTCAGGCACAAGCGGGCACCTGGGACCCCCATGCCTTTCCATAACCCCAACTGGTTTGGCAAAACAAATAACCAACAGCAGTGGGGGATATGTAATCCCCTAGAGGGTTCCTTTTATTTTCTTCAATTTTTTTGGGGAAACCAAACCCGGGGAACAAAAAAATTTGGAAACACAAAAAACCCGCCCCCCCCCTGGTGCTCATTTTTTTAAAAAGGGAAATAATGGAAGTTTAAAAGAAAAAGGGGAAAGGGTTTCGTACCCTTTTAAATTTTATTTTAAATGAAAGATTTTTTCAGTTTTCCCAATAACAACCGAAATTTTGGTGAATTTTTTTTGAAAAAAGGTTTTGGGGTTTTATGTTTTTTTAAAAAAAAGGGGCCCTTTTTGGCCTCAGCCCCCTCACCTAAAAAACCCTTTACACCCCCCCTTTACTTTGCTTCAAACCTGGGTTTTATAAAATCCTTTAAGCTTTTTCACAAAAAAAAAAGCCCAATTTAAAGGGTTTTTTTTTTTCTGTTTTTTTTGCTGTCACACCCCAAAAACCAAAAAAGAGGCCCATAAATGCCCCTGGATCGCTCACCCGAATAATAGGGCTACATTTTTAAAAAAATGTCAAACAAAATTGTTTTTTAAAAATTTTTTGGAAAATTTTTTTCCGATATCCCCTCAACCCCCCCTGGGGGGGGCCAAATTTTTACCTCAGGGGCCAGGATTTGAACAAAGTTTGTAGAAGTCTCCCTAGCAATGTAAATTTTAAAATATCAAAGATTTGGGCCTTCTGGTTTATTTTTGAAAATTTTTAGAAGATTTCCCTTTAACATCATTTTACTCCGGGGGCGGGCAACCCTCCCCGGGGGGGGGGGGGGGGGTAAAATTGAACAAATTTTGAAAGGGGCCCCACTAGGAAATGCTACAGGTGAAAAACCAACCAGGCCTTCGGGGTTTCATTTTTAGAAAAATTTTGAAATTTATTTGAAAAAATCAAGTGACCCCTCGGGCTGGGTCAATTTTGCCCCCGGGGGATCGGATTTAACAAATTTTGTAAATTCTACTAGGCAATGCTACATGTAAAATACTTAAATCTAGGCCTTCGGGTTTTTTTTTAAAAATTTTTTTTAAAATTTTTTCCTAGGAAAAATCAAGTGCCCCCGGGGGGGGTCAATTTTGACCCGGGGTTTCCTGACGGGAAAAAATTTTTGTAGAGGCCCCTTTGGGCAATGCTACATGTGAAATATCTAAGCTCTAGGGCTTCGGGTTTTATTTTTAGAAAATTTTGAAGTTTTTCCTAGAAAAATTTCAATTTAACCCTGGGGGGTCAATTTTAAAACCCGGGGGGTCTTTTTTGAAAAAATTTTGTAGGGGGCCTCTGGGGGGGCCTTTGCTAATTAAAATATTTTAGCTCAACCCTTCTGGGTTTTTTAAAAATTTTTTTGAAGATTTTTCCTATTTAAAATCAACCCCCCCCGGGGGGGGGTAAATTTTGACCCGGGGGTCAAATTTCAACAATTTTAATAGAGGTCCACTGGGCAATGCTACAGGGTAAAAATTTTCCAAAGCTCTGGGGCTTCGGGTTTTTTTAGAAAATTTTTTTTAAAATTTTCCCTATTAAAATCAAGGGGCCCCCGGGAGGGGAAAATTTTGCCCCCGGGGGTCAGGATTTGAACAAATTTGGGATAGAGTTTCCCCTAGCAATGCTTCCACAAAAATCAAACCTCTAGGGTTCTGGTTTTTGAGAAAAATTTTTTTAAATTTTTTTCCTTTGGGTTGGGCCAAAGGGCAACCAAATTTCTGCATGGAATTCAATTTTTTGAAGTTTTTGAGAGCTCCCCCAAGGAACATTCCTGGTTTTTGGGATAAAATTGGGCCTGGGAGGTTTATGAGGAGATGTCTTTTAAAAAAGTAAAATTTTAACGGACGCCCAACGGACAAATTGACAGGGACCCGGACGGGGATTATCAAAATAGTTTCACCCGGACCCTTTTGGGCCTGGTAAAAAAAAACCCATCAGCAAAATCTTTAAAAAGGTTTATTTCTTTTTTTAAACTCTTGGGGCCCCAAAAAGGCCCCAAAGTGCCCCCCCATTTAAAACAAAGTTGGCACAAGACCTTTACAAAAATTTTTCATGAAAATTAAAGGGGCAATTCTGAGAAAAAATATTTAAAAAGGTTTTTTCCCTTTTTTGCACTCTACGGCCCCTAAGGTCCCAAAGTGCCCCCAAAATGAGAAAATTTTGTTATAGGATCTTATAATGATGCAACAAATTAATTTTAAAGAAGATCCTCAAAAAAATTTTTTTTCTAAAAGAAAGTCTTTAAAAGGCATTTCTTTTTTTTAATTTCTAAAGCCACCCCAAGGGGGGGGAAAATGCCCCCCCCCAATTAAAAAAAATTTTTAGTTTTGGAAAATTGGGACCTTTAAATTAAAATCCAATTTGGGGTTTTTTTTTCCGGGCCGTTTCTTTTAAAACCAACCTCCCTTTTTTTCCAATTTTTTGAGGCCCGGTTTGACCCCCTTTAAAGGCCTTTAAGCGTTCCAAAAAAAGTTTTTCATCCCCTTTAAAACCGATTTTTTTGGTTTTGGGGCCCCACGGGTGCCCCCTTGAACCTTTTTTAACAAAATTTACCCCCCTCAAAATTTTTCTTTTTAAACCGGTCATCCTTGCTGGTCATTTTACCAAAAAACCTTTTTTTCCAAAAAAAACGGGGCCCTTTTTTGGGCCTGGGGCCCATTTTGGGGCCCCCCTTTTAAAGGGGTTTAATTCATTCCGAAACCCCATTTTTTTTACTTAAAAGGCCCAAAGCAAAAGGGGTTCCAAAACCGGGGGAATTTTTAACAAAAAACCCTTTCAAAAAATAATAGGGGTTTTAAAAATTTTTTTTTTGGCCGGGGTTTGATAAACCAACCCCTCCCTTTTTTTAACTTTTAAAAAATTTTTAAATTTCCTAGCCCAAAAAAGCTTTTTTTTAAAGGTTGAAATCTTTTCAAAAAAACCGGACCCCGGTAAATTTTTCCCTTTTTTCTTAAACCCGCCCAAAACCGACCGACCCCGACATCGGGGCCAAAAACCCCCAATTTTACCCCCTTTTCCCTTTTCTTTTCAAAAACCGGGGGGAAAAATTTTTAATTTTTTCCCTTATGGAACCCCAGGGCCAAAAAAGGGCTTCTTTTTAATCCCAGGGCCCCAAATAAATTTTTAAAACAATTTTGGTTAAAGGAATTTCCCTAGCCAAAAATGCCAAATTTCATACCCCAAAAATTTAATTCCCAAAAGCCCGAAAGGCCCCTTTTAAATGGTTAAACAAGAAAAATTTTTAACTTTTCCTTAAAATTGGTCTAAAAAAACTTGGCCGGGAGGCCCTTAAAGGCCCCTAAAGGAAAAAATTTGTTTTTTCAGTTTAAATAGGAAAAGGAAATTTTTTAAAACTTTTTTTCCCCCTTTAATAAAATTTCGAAAAAGGTTAAAACTTGGGAAAAACCCCGGGGGGGCGGGGGGGCCAAAAAAAAATTTGGGGACCCTAGGGGATAAAAAAAAAAAAATTTGAAAAAAAAAAAAAAACCCCCCCCCCCCCCCCCCCCCTTGGGGGGGGGGGGGGTGGGGGAAGGAAAACCCCCCCCCCTGGGAATTAAAAAAAAAAAAAATCCCCTACCAAAAAAAAATAAATTACCTTTAAAATCAAAGGGGCCCGGGGGGGGGGGCCCAAGGGGGGGGGTCCCCCAAGGGGGGAAAAAAAAATTTCAAAAAAAAATTTCCCAAAAAATAAAAAAAAACCCCAAAATAAACCCGGGGGGGGGGGGGAAACCCAGGGAAAAAAAAACCAAAACGGGGGAAGACCACCAAAGGGATGGGCAAAAAGGGGGGAGATAAAAAGGGGGGCCCAAAGGCCGGGGGGGTTTAAAGGGAAAAACCCAAGGGGCCGGGGGAAAAAAACGGGAGGAAAAGGAACCAATTTTGGGAAAGGGGGGCCCCCCAGGAACCGGAAAGGGGAAAGGGCCGGGGGGGGGAAGGGAAGAAAATTTTTAAGAAAGGGGGTTAGGCCCCCAAGCAAGGGCACAATGCCAGCCCCGGGGAGACCAAGGAAGCAAAGGGGGGGGATGGGAAAGGGAAAAAGGGCCGGGAGAACGGCCAAGAGGGGGGAAAGGGGAAAACCAGGGAAGGGGGTTAACCCAAAGGGGGAAAAGGGACCAGAGGGCCAAAAAAGGGGGCTCCCCGGGGGGAAGAAAGTAGGGGGAGGCCAATTTTTTGGAAAGGGCCCGAGGGGGAGGAAGGGGGAAGGACCAGAATCCATAAAGAAAAAATTTGGGGACCAATTTGGGGGGGGGACCGGGGGGAAAAAAGGGCCCCAAGAGAGGCAAATTTTCCGGGGGGGGACAAAAAACCTTTTTTTAAAAGGGGGAAAGGGGACCCGGGGAAAAAAGACCGGGGAAAAAGGGGGGGGGAAAAAACTCAAACCAAAGACCCGAAAAAAGGGCCCAGGGACAAGGGCTTTTTGGGAAACAAGGAAAGGACCGCAGGAACCCGGGGGGGCAAAATTGCCCGGGGCCCAAAGGGGGGGAATTCAGACCAATTTCAAAAGGGAAGAAAATAAGGGCCCCAAAAAGGGGCCCAAAGGCAAGGACCAACGCCTTTTTTTCCCCCAGGCCCGGGGGGCCAAACCGGGCCAGAACCCCAAGGGGAGACACGACCACACAATCCAAAAAAAGGCCCAAAGGGGGGCAAGGGCAAGGGAAGGGGGGACCAGGCCATCCCCAGAAAAGGGAAAACATAAAAGAAAAAGGCCAAATGCAGACCCAATGAAAAAAATTTCCCAAAAAAGGGAAAAGGCAAGCCAACCCCAGGGGGGAGGAGGGGGGGGCAAGGGGACGAAACCACAAGGGGGAACACAAAATTTTAAAGGGCGGGGCCCCAAAGAAGGCCCCCCAAAAAGGAGGTCCCAAGGATTTTCTATTTATGACGTACAACCTATTTTTTGAAGGCAGTACCCATTTTTCGAACTTGCCCTAAAATCATCAAAAAAAACCCTTCTGACCAATTTTTTAGGAAATCCCTGAAAAATTGGCCCTAGGGAGGTCACAAAATTTTCATTTTTAGACAACTGACCTAGTTTTTGACCGCAGTTGACCCAAATTTCGAACTTGACTAAAAATCATCAAAATGAACATTCTGCCCAAATTTTCAGGGCAGACCCCATAAAAAATTGGGCCTCTAGAGAGGTCAAAAGGGTTTTTTCAATTTTTTCCCCCTTTCTGACCTATTTTTGGATCGACGTAACCCATTTTTCAAACCCTGACCAAAATTCATCAAGATGAACATTCTGACCTTTTTCATGCAACCCCTTTAAAAATATGACCTCAAGGGGTCCCCAAGGATTTTCTATTTTTAAACCCACTACCTGGGTTTTTTGACCGAGTTAACCCTTTTCTAATTTTATCTAGATACATCAAGAAAACTTTTCGATAAATTTTTTCATACGACCCAAATTAAAAAATAGGGCCTCAAAAGGGTCACAATTTTTTTTTCTATTTTTTGACCTATTTGACCTATTTTTTGGACCGGACGAGCCCCTTTTCAAATTTGACCTAGATATCACCCAGATGAACATTCGACCAATTGCCCATGCAGACCCCATGAAAAATGGACCACCAGAGAGGTCAAAAGGATTTTCTTTTATTTGCCCCACTGCCCCTATTTTTTTGAGGGTACGTAATCCTTTCCCAAACCTTAAACCCTAATATCATCAAGATGAACTTTCCCTAAACCAACTTTTTAAGATCCATTAAAAAAAATTGGCCTCTGGGAGTCAAAAGGGTTTTTTCTATTTTTGGCCTATTTAACCTATTTTGGATGCACATGACCCAGTTCAAATTTGACCAGTTTCCCCTCAAGATAAACTTTCTGCCAATATTCAAAAAAAATTCCCATGAAAAATGTGACCTCTAGAGTTTTCCACAAGCAAAATTTTACGCACGAAAAAAACAGCCCGGAGGGAAGGGACGAGGGCCCGCGCTTTGGATCAAAAAAGCTCACCTTGTCATTTTGGGAGGGGGCCCCTAATAACTGAGATATAGTGAAAATGCATCAAAATTAACCTTTAAAATTTTAAGAAAAAGGGACCTAACCATGAGAAATTGGTGTCAAGAGTTATGCACCTTGTGTCACATTAGGGGGTTGATAGGGGAAAAATCTTTAAATTTTTAAAAACAAAAACCATTTTAAAAATAAATTTAGATTTTAGATTTTTGGGGCGGACGCGACAAAAAATGCCCCCTACAAGCCCCCCCCCCAAAACCCTTTTTTGGGATTAATGAAGATCCTTAAGGCCCGTTTTTATGAAAAAAGTCAAAAAGGTAGCACCCCTGAAAGGGGCCAACTGGGTCCCCCTTTTAATAATTTGAGAAAAGGGCTTTAAAAATGATCATACACAAACCCAATTTAACTAAAATTCCCTTTTGGGGGGGGGGGGGAAAAAAAGCATGTCTTTCCCCCAATGCAAAGTCCTAAGGCCCAAAAAGTCCCCCAGGGTCAGGGGCGAAAGTGAAAAAGACAAATTATGGTTGGCTTCAATAGGGAATCCCACTTGGCATGTTCCCAGTCATCCCCCTAATTTTTTAAAACTCTTGGCCCAGTGGTTCTCAAGTCACTGTTCACTCCCGTACCTTGAAACCCTTTTATCCTGACCCCAAAAAAAAAGGGGTCATCTACTCTGCATTTTTCAAAAAATCCTATTAAGTTTTTTTAACTTCAATTCAAGTGGTTCTCAAGTTTTTTTCCCCAAAAGAATTTTTCATGACCAGGTTTCCCCGTACCTTGACCTTTAAAAGACTGCCCAAAAACAAAAGGGGTCACTACTCCCGCATGTTCCAAACACCCTAAGTTTTTAACATTCTGGGTCAAGTGGTTTCCCAATTTTTGGGGTTGGAAAAAAGCTTTCCCGTTCAGGGCTCCTGTGACCTTGACCCTTTTAACCCGTGTGACCCCCAAAATCGAAGGGTCACTACTCTGCAGTTCAATAATCCTATGAATTTCAACATTTTTTGGGTCAAAGGTTTTTCCAAATTTTTGATCGGAAAAGGTTATCAATGTTCAGGCCCCCGTGACCCTGACCTTAAAAAGGATGGAAACCCCAAAACAATAGGTTTTCATTTAAAATCTGGCCAAAAGAAAAATCATCCATGAAATTTCAACATTCGGGGCGAGGGGGTTCTCAAGTTATTGATCAGAAAAAGGGGTTTTTAATGTTCAGGCCCCCTTTACCCTTTACCTTTGCAGTTTCCCCCAAAAAAAATAGGGGGGGCATCTACTTACTACCAATCTTTCCCCAAGGGGTTTTCCAAAATTCTGGGGCGAAGGTTCTTTAAATTATTGATTGGGAAAAAGGTTTTTTTGTACCCCTGGACCTTTCCCTTTAAAAAAAGTGCCCCAAAAAACGATAAAGGGGGATCACCGTGGTTTAAATCCCCATCAAGTTTCAAAACCCCGGGGGCAAGTTTCTTCTCAATTTTCTGACCGGAAAAAGGTTTTTCAATGTTCAAGGGCCCCCGGCCTTACCTTAAAAGGGGTGCCCCCAAATCGTAGGGGGCATCTACCCCTGCATGTTTTAAAACATCCTATGAAGGGTTTTAACTTTTTTGGCTTTGGGTTTTCAAATTTTTTGATGGAAAAGGTTTTTTAAAGTTTAGGCCCCTTTGACCTTGACCTTTGATGGAGTTTTTCCCCAAAAAAAATTTGGGGCATCTCTTTTAAAAAACCAACCCTCCAGGGAAATTTTAACCTTTGGGGCAAGTGGGTTTTCTAGTTATTTTGGGAAAGGTTTTCAAAGTTTTAGGCCCCTTTTGACCGGGGCCTTTTAAAAGGAGTGACCCCAAAAACAAAAAGGGGGCGTCTCCCCTTTGCAAACCCTACAACCCATGGTTTTTAATGTTTTTAGATCAAATGGTTTTTCCCCTTTTTAAAATTGGAAAAGAATGTGACGTACGGACGGACAGGGGAAAAAAAAAATATTTCCCCCCCCCCTTTTTAAAGAAATCCATCTAGCTGATTTAAAGTTGTTTAAAAAAATTTTTTAATTTCAGGTCTGCATCCCTTGACTTAGTTCCCCCATTTGAAAAAAATTGAGAAAGTCCTTATAAAAAAAATGCTACAGGGCATTTAAAACAAAGTCCCTCAACGGTTTTTTGGGGAAATCTTTTAAATGTTTTCTATTTTTTTGCTTCAGAAGGGCCCCAAAGGGGGAAATGGCCCCCCAAACGAACAAATTTAAGAAAGGGCCTTTTAATGATCCTCTAGACCAGGTTTGATGAAAACACATCAAGCAATTCAAGAGAATTTTAAACACTAGCAGCCCCAAAATGGGCCAAGTGCCACCAACTGAACAATGTTGGCGAAGGAGCTTATAATGATGCTACAAATCAAGTCTGATGAAGATCAAGTGGTTCATAATAAGGAGTACACTTCATGTAATTTAAAAGCATTTCTTATTTTAGCTCTGGTAGCCCCTAAAAGGGACCAATTATTTGAACAGGACGCAGGACAATAGACGCTGGACCATCTACCTATAATTACTAATAGCACACCCTGAACAAAATTCAGATGAGCTAAAAGCTGATGGAGGCATATAATACACATATCGATGATTTATTTCTGTGAGCTGAAAAGTTATACAATACCTGACATTTTGTTTCAGATTTGATGTTATACTGATCAGTCCCTGTGCGGCAGAGAAGAACACTGCTGTACCCTCACAGTTCCCTGCTCATGTAAAATATTGAAAGTAACAATATTGCAGTAAATATATTCCACTACTTAACATCTTTCAAAGTTCAAAATTTACACAGGCATTTTAATAAACAAGAGGGTCATTGACCCTAGAGCGCTCACCTGTGTACAAGGCTTCAAGTGTGTTTGTATACTGTAAGTGTACTTATATTAGCGCAGCTAAACTTTAGCACAAACGCCTTAAATTGAGTAGTTTCGACTTATTAGCGCGTACTTGTATTAGCACAGTATCAGCAGTGCTAAAATAGCCAATTGGCGGTATCTGAAACACCAATTTCCGATCAAATACGGAATGGCCCGAACATGACCATTGTAATGGACTGTTACACCGGGCATAACTGTTTGATACAATGGTATCCCCGGGGAAAAAACTGACTAGTCAGTTTCTTCCCCTCCTAAAATCAGGGGAGGTAATCAGATATAAAATAACTCCGGATCTGACAGATTCATCATGGAATTCAAGATTTATTATTGTTGAAGATATTTTGCAAGTTTGTATCAAATCAAACCATAAATGAAGTCTCTATATGGCTGCAAAAGCAAAAATAACAAATTTTGGCCCTTTAAGGGGCCATAACGCTTGAACCAATGATGAGATCTGCAAGCTAAAAATAGCAAATTCTGGCCCTTTAAGGGGGCATAACTCTGTAATCCATGATGGGATCTGGCCAGTGTAAGAAAGGAACAGTGATATTATGCAAATACAAGTTGTGTGCAAGTTCGATTAAAATTGATTGCAAAAAGTGGTCTCTATTGTGTTCACAAGCCAAATTAGCAAATTTCTGCCCTTTAAGGGGCCATAACTCTGGAACCTATGATGGGATCTGGCCAGTTTTCAAAAGGAACTGAGATATTATGCCAATGTAAGTTGCATGCAAGTTTACTTAAATCAATTGCAAAATGTGGTATCTATTGTGTTCACAAGCTAAAAAATAGCAAGTTCTGGCCCTTTAAGGGGCCATAACTCTGTAATCCATGATGGGATCTGGCCATTGTACGAAAGGAACAGCGATATTATGCAAAAACAAGTTGTGTGCAATTCGATTAAAACTGATTGCAAAAAGTGGTCTCTATTGTGTTCACAGGCCAAATTAGCAAATTTCTGCCCTTTAAGGGGCCATAACTCTGGAACCCATAATGGGATCTGGCCAGTTTTCGAAAGGAACCGAGATATTATGCCAATACAAGTTGCGTGCAAGTAAAATTAAAATCAATTGCAAAATGTGGTCTCTATGGTATTCACAAGAAATTGTGGACTGACAACGACCGATGGACAGACGATGGACGATCACAAAAGCACACCTTGTCACTACGTGACAGGTGAGCTAAAAAGTAAGGCAACGACCGGGACTGGAACCACTCCCCATCTGTTCAACATTACAAATGACCATGCAGGAATTTTCTAAATATGCAGATTAATAAAGTAATGCTGATATTCCAACCTTGGTTTTCTTGGCCTACACATTCAACTTATGGTGATAAACAGGCTCACAATGGTTAAAGCTTTTTGAGAAAAGGTTTGTTTGTTCCTTTTGTGTTTAAGAGTTAGGTCCATGTTTCAGAGAAAAAAGTTCGAACATCATCAAATCATTGAAAGAAAGCATTGTTTTAAATGAAAATTTAACAGCATATAAAACATTTATATTTTTTCTACAAAACCACTGTCAATTTACTCATATATGTATTGAATTCCGGAAAGGGACTGCATGAAGGGCCCACACTTCTGGACAATTCAGCGCCTTTAAAAACTCACCGTTTGTAAAAAGCTGTTATATTTCTTCGTTTTGATGCATTTGCAACAACGTACGAGTGTTTTAACTTAACATAAGTAGGTAAAACATCGTTTTTGACAATAATTGTTTACATTTATTTCTTTACAAATGGCATTCTTTTTTAAAGGTGGACAATTCCTTTAGAATATTTTAAGTATCCAACTCTGTGGGACAGAACAGTAAAACATGTATTGGGCAGATAAGTTGTTTGTCCAGATGCTGTTTGTTTACTAAAAAATTCTGTTGTTTTGTGATATACTGCTAAACCTTAAGGCCGTTTTTCAACAGTAATTCAGTTATGTAACGGAGGGCAGTTAACCTACCCAGTGTTCTGGATTCTGTGCCTCTCCACAAATAACTGCCAACTTCCCCACATGAATTAGAGGCGGAGGATGAATGATTCATGATATCTTTTATCAAATCGTCATGTACATATGACCCCACCTAGGGTTTGAACTCACGACGCCTTGATCTGTTGATCTGCACTCTCCCTATTGAGCTAAGTTCAGAAAAACCTTATTATGATGCTACAGACCAAGTCTGATGAAGATCCTTCCAGTGATTCAAGAGGTCATTCAAAGATATAATTTTGGCTCTAGCGAAGTGCCCCCATTTGAATAAATTTGGGAGAGGACAATATAATGATGCTACAGACCAAGTTTGATGTGAATCCTTCAAGCGATTCATAAGAAGTCTTTTAAAAGGCATTTTTACTTTTAGTTCTAGTATGAGAGGACCTTATAATACTGCTACAGACCTTCTAGCAGTTCATGAGCAGAAGTTGTTTAAAGGTATTTCTACTTTTGACTCTAGCGCCCCCTAAAAGGGGCCATGTGCCCCCATTTGAACAAACTTGGAGAGGAACAAAGTTTAGGTGAACTAAAAACTAATAAATTATTAATGTCAAACATTCTCATTTAATGGCAAATGTAAACTTACCAGCACCAAGCAATCGTCCACCTGGGGCAGGCAACTCTTCAGATGGCTCTCCTGTACCTGCAACATTGTACGTTAATAAACTTTTTACATATAGAATATTGTGCTTCAGTTCACAGGCAGTTTTAGGAATACGCTTGGTTTCTAAAATCACTGACCCTGACAGTTGACTATAAAGTATCAGCAAGTACTATCTCTATAGACATTGCAATACGATTCTACAGTACCACAACTAAATCATAGATCATCCTTCAATGAGAGAGAAATGATTGTCCATACAGATATAAAAATAGAGACAACAAGAGTGCCAGAATGTCACAATATACACCCGTCATGTAAATGTTACAGTAAAACATATTCTGTAGGAGTGTGGTAGACAGTAAGCCCAACAATGACATATCAAATTCTAAGGCCATAATTAAACAAGAGCTGTCTCTTGAATTGATGGAAGTATGGGGTCAAAATATTACCAGAGATTTTCAGACAAAAGAAAAAGAATAAATAAGACAATGTACCTGCATTTGTGGATTTGGATAAGTCTTGCACTATATCAGGGATCGAATTTATCAGTCACTAACCCGCAAAATTCGAATAAGAATAAAAAAATACGAGTAAGAAATCATGGCACTAGAATATTTTCGCAACACGTTCAAAAATCGACAAATCCATTACTCTTTAAAAACTCCTTTGGGGTACTTATTTTACCAATAATCACATGACTGCTTGTAGACGCTTGTCGCTTTATACAAATGTAATTATTTGATATCTAAGTAAGCTTCTAGACGATATTTGTTTTCGTTTTGGTCGGTGATTCGCAACTGCGAAAATGGAGAAGAAAATAACAAGTTTCCTCGGCCGAGAAAGGCCCGCGGAGACCGTAAATGCTAGCGACACAACGGGCAGTGACCTGAAATAGCCTAAAACTTCCGAGTCCTGCCAAAAAGAGTACTTTGGCTCCCTTTTCCGAAACCTGAAAGTCCCAGCCTGTTCAAACCGTGAAAAAGTGGGAAACGCAGCTGAGCAAACTTTTATATGAAACCAAACAACAAAAAAACAACTTAATTCAGCACATAAACAACCTTTAAACTAGAGATGCTTTTGAGAAAAGCGCATGTCTCCCACAACTGCCCAATGAAAAATGACTAGTTTCTCTGGATGGTCTAGACGAATGGATCCAATCAGTAATTTAAGGGCCATAATTGAAAAGTGCCTGAGCGGATTTGGCTAGTTATCGAACTTGGCCGAGGTCTTATGGTCAAACACATTTTGTTCAAGTTTGGTGAAGATCCAAAGAGAAATGTTCAACTTAGAGTGCGGACAAGCTTTGTGACAGACAGACAGACAGACAGACAGACAGACACACACACACACACACAGACAGACAGACAGACAGACACACAGACTGGAGTAAATCAGTATGTCTCCCACACCACTGTGTGGTGGGAGACATAATAATTGCTAGTGGAACCCACCATTTTGCTAGTGGAAAAAAATGGCACTAGCAAAAAATTGCTAGTGGGAAAAAAAGTTAAATTCGATCCCTGTTTATGGCAATGTGCAACCATGATGGTAAGCAAGTGTTCAAAGTTTCAAAGCCACATATCAAACAGTTTAGACAAAATATGGAATGGTATGCAAAACTTAACTAATTTCTATATCAAAAAGGGCCATAACGGAGCTAAGTCCTTGTCCTAGTTATGTAGTCTTGCCTACATATGTAGACTATGATGGTTTGGAAGTGGTCAAAAGTTTCATAGCCATATGACAAACAGGTGACTTGTACAAAAACTTAACAGATTTCCAAGTCCAAAAAGGGCCATAATTCAGCCAAAATAGTTGACAGAGTTATGTGATCCTGCCTACAGATTGAAATCACGATGAAAAGCAATATTGTGCAAAGTTTCAAAGCCACATGTCAAATAGTTTTGACAAAACGTGGACTTGTACAAAAACTGTATCAATTTCCAAGTCCAAAGGGCCATAATTCAGCCAAAATAGTTGAAAGAGTAATGTACTCTTGCCTACATATGGAAATCATGATGATAAATAATTGTTCAAAGTTTCAAAGCCACATGTCAAATACTTTTGACAAGACATGAACTTGTACAAAAATTGTATCAATTTCCAAGTGCAAAAAGGCCCATAATTCAGCCAAAATAGTTAACACAATTATGTACTCTTGACTACAGATAGACACTGTCATAATAAACAAGTGATAAAAGTTTCAAAGCCATATGTCAAACACTACACAAAATGTGAACTGGTACGAAAAACTTTACCAAGATTTGTAAGTTAAGGAGGTAGGTTACCTTGTTACCAGGGTAAATTCAAATTTGTTGAACTGCAGCAATTTTTTGTATTTTGTGTAATTTAATGTTTTAACTGCTACAAACTCAATTTCTTTTATCTCTGTCCCTTCAAGTACAATTTTTATCCAGGTCTGAAGTACATGACCCTCCAAAGGTATTTTATATTGAAAGAAGAAGGAAAATACAGATATTCAATACTTTTCAGTGTGTTTTGGTTTCATTGTTATTCGTAAAGTCTGCATAATTGATCATTTTACTAGTATGCGCTTTACCTGTCTAATATAATCTTACAAGAGGGTCATGATGACCCTGAATCGCTCACCTGAGTAATATGAGCCACATGTTTAAAATGCCAAACTGATGCTTAAATATTAGAAAGTAGGTCAGTAGGTCATATTCATGGTCACCGAAAGTCAGCTTTAAGATCGGTGTGCAAAACGTACATGTCATCCAAATTTCAAGGCTGTATCTTAAAAAACAAGAAAGTAGGTCAGTAGGTCAAGGTCACGGTCAACTGATCCCTAATCACTTGAGGTCATCAGGTAATTATAACTAGAAAATGCTTTTGTAAAAAAGCGCATGTCTCCCCCAATGTAAAAGTTCTATAGGCAAGAAGTCAATAGGGGTCAGGAGCGAAAGTCAAAGAGACACTGATGGTTGGCTGCAATAGGGATCATCTACTTGGCATGTCCAATCATCCCGCTAAATTTCAACACTCTTGGCCTAGTGGTTCTCAAGTCACTGTTCAGGCTCCTGTGACCTTGATCTTTAATCAAGTGACCTCAAAATAAATAGGGGTCATCTACTCTGCATGTCCAATCATCCTAATAAGTTTCAACATTGCAGGTCAAGTGGTTCTCAAGTTATTTCCAAAAAATGATATTACATGAACAGGCCACTGTGACCTTGACCTTTAATAGACTGACCCCAAAATCAATAGGGCTACTCTGCATGTTCAATCATCCTATGAAGTTTCAACATTCTGGGTCAAGTGGTTCTCAAGTTATTGATCAGAACTGGTTATCAATGTTCAGGCCTCTGTGACCTTGACCTTTAACGGAGTGACCCCAAAAACAATAGGGGTCATTTACTTTGCATGAACAATCATCCTATGAAGTTTCAACATTCTGGGTCGAGAGGTTCTCAAGTTATTGATTGGAAATGGTTTTCCATGTTCAGGCCCCTGTGGCCTTGACTTTTAACAGAGTGACCCTAAAATCGTTAGGGGTCATCTACTCTGCATGACCAATCATCCTATGAAGTTTCATCATTCTGGGTCAAGTGGTTCTCAAGTTACTGACCGGAAATGGTTTTCAATGTTCGGGCCCCTGTGACCTTGACCTTTCACAGAGTGACCCCAAAATTGTTAGGGGTCATCTACTCTGCATGACCAATCATCCTATTAAGTTTCAACATTCTGGGTCAAGTGGTTCTCAAGTTACTGACCGGAAATGGTTTTCAATGTTCAGGCCCCTGTGACCTTGACCTTTAATGGAGTGACCCCAAAATCGATAGGGGTCATCTACTTTGCATGTACAATCATCCTATGAAGTTTCAACATTCTGGGTCAAGTGGTTCTCCAGTTATTGATCGGAAATGGCTTTCCATGTTCAGGCCCCTGTGACCTTGACCTTTGATGGAGTGACCCCAAAATCAATAGGGGTCATCTACTCTTCATGACCAATCATCCTATGAAGTTTCAGCATTCTGGGTCAAGTGGTTCTCTATTTATTGATCGGAAATTGTTTTCAATGTTCAGGCCCCTGTGACCTTGACCTTTGACGGAGTGACCCCAAAATCAATAGGGGTCATCTACTCTTCATGATCAATCATCCTATGAAGTTTTAACATTCTGGGTCAAGTGGTTCTCTAGTTATTGGTCGGAAATGGTTTTCAATGTTCAGGCCCCTGTGACCTTGACCTTTGACGGAGTTACCCCAAAATCAATAGGGGTCATCTACTCTTCATGGCCAATCATCCTATGAAGTTTCAACATTCTGGGTCAAGTGGTTCTCTAGTTATTGATCGGAAATGGTTTTCAATGTTCAGGCCCCTGTGACCTTGACCTTTGACAGAGTGACCCCAAAAACAATAGGGGTCGTCTACTCCAGCAGCCCTACAACCCTATGAAGTTTGAAGGTTCTAAGTCAAATGGTTCTCCAGTTATTGCTCGGAAATGAAGTGTGACATACGGATGGACGGACGGACGGACAGGGCAAAAACAATATGTCTCCTGGGGGAGACATAATTAAACAGTCTAGGAAATATGATCTGATAATTTTTTAAGTATTTATTCCTATATAACTCATATAACAATTGACCCCCAGGGTAGGGCCTCTTTTCACCCCAGGGGCATAATTTGAACAGTTTTGGTAGAGGACCACAAGGCAATGCAACCTACCAAATATCAAAAGCCTAGGCCTTGCAGTTTAAGGCAAGAAGATTTTTAAATTTTTTTTCCTCTATGTCTATGTAAAATTTGAGACCCTCCGGGGCTGGGCCTCTTTTCATCCTAGGGGCATAATTTGAACAATTTTGGTAGAGGACCACAAGGTAATGCAACATACCAAATATCAAGGGCCTAGGTCTTGTGGTTTTAGACAAGTAGATTTTTAAAGTTTTTTCCTATATAAGTCTATGTAAAACTTGTGACCCCTGGGGAGGGGCCTTTTTTCACCCCAGGGAAATAATTTGAAAAATTTTGATAGAGGACCATAAGATGATGTCACAAGCTAAATATCAAGGCTCTACGCCTTGCCGTTTTGGACAAGAAGATTTTTAAAGTTTTTCCTTTCAGTTGCCATGGCAACCAGAGTTCTGCATGGAATTCAATTCTTTGAATAATTATGAAAGGGGGCCATCCAAGGATCATTCTTGTGAAGTTTGGTGTAATTCTGCTCAGTGGTTTTCAAGAAAAAGATTTTTTTAGAAATTGTTGACGGCCGCACGACGCACGCCGCACGACGGACATTGAGCGGTCACAAAAGCTCACCATGAGCCTTTGGCTCAGGTGAGCTAAAAATGTGTATGTCGCGAGGCTCGTGTTTCCATGGTAATGCATTTTCTCTCATTTTCAAACAACTATGTATTAAAACGGGTTTCTCGATGGCTTCAGTGCCAATCAGTTAATGACCAACATGGAATATTTGGGCAATATTATTAGTAAAATACCAAGCACATAACATGGTACCCTATTTTTCTTAAAGTTTAAAGTAACCATGGCAACAGAAATGTTTAAAATAGCTTATATCTTGCTTTTTATCATAATTTCTTATAGAAAATATTGAATAAAATTATCTTTCTTGTTAATGTAGCTTTAAAGTATCTTATTTCTAACGTAAGTAATATTTTCTTGTTATTTGCATTTTTAAAAACAAATTTCAGCTTACAATACTTACAGCAGTACAGTCTGTGTTTGATAACTTCGGAGTGACTATTTGGACGAGTCCAAGTCAGGAGGGTAATCGATAATTATCATTAATCTAAGTAAACACTTTTATATATACTACTATCTAAACCACTTACTTTGAAGTAGAAGATTAGTACCGGTCGTAGAGCGTTAGCCTTACATGTGCAATTCTTTCATATTTCCATTGTCGCGTTGGTTTGAATCCCACCGTGATTTATACTTTTTTTTAAATCATTGCTTTTTATCTACGTTTTAATTACATTTTTTTTCAAAGACAAAATGCAGTAATACAGCACTACGGTATACAATAACGAACTGAAATATGAAAAAATGATGATGCTTGAAATAACCTTCAGAATATTTTGTAGTATGCATTAAGCATCATTCTTATACTGAACAGTGTTTCTCTTTGCAAAAAATACGAGGACGCCTCGGACATGTTGACTACACAAATACTGGCAATATACCAGAGAGGAATTTAACCTGCACGAAATTTCCGAGTGTTTTCGTAACTATGCATTCATAATACGATGTGTTTACACAGAGCTGATACTTGGTCCCCTTTAAACAGAAATTAATTCAATAATATTTCTATCTAAATAAATAAAAATATATTCCAGGAGAAATGAATGATTATGAAACCAAAAAAAAAAAAAAACAACAACAACACTCTTCTCGATTCGAACCTACGGCCCGCAATATTCGGTATTTCAAAGACTAATGCTTAACCACTGAGCTACCGGGACTGACAGACGTGTTGCAATAAAATATACCCAATATTATTGTTTATGTAAGCTGCTTTACCTATTTTGTTAGTTCTAAAAGTCCAGAAAACATAAACAAATGTGACGTTACTCCGAAGTTATCATACACAGACTGTACCCCTCGTCTGACATTTTTTATGGAAAAATCGTTCTGCATGCTGCTATCATTCTCATCGATACTGTTGAAATGCAAATAAAAAGCTGAAGCCATGTTCCTTGAATAGACCAGTGTCAACGCTTTTGAATTTAACATTAAGATTTATACGTCACGGGCTTCGTTTCCATGGTATAATCAATTTAATTCAAGAAACCACAATTTTCTACTGAAATCTGAACAATTTTAGAGCTTAGTTTTAGTGTATAACTAATAAATAATCTATGGAAACTGAAAAATAGGTATTACAAATCAAACTGACCAATTTTTATTTGAAAATGGCAATAATAAGTAACCTCTCATCCAACTATCTTCCCAACAACATCAGTTACCATCACCTGTTTTCTTACATTCTGCATCAATTTCAATTTAACTACATACAAGAGGGCCATGATGGCCCTATATCGCTCACCTGAGTACCATTGCTCTTAATGATAAGATCAGGTTTTGGCATAGATAAATATTTTCTTGTAACAGTCCCTTTTGACCTATGGGTCACATACTAGTCATAGCCAATTGCCATACCAAGTTTGAGGGTCCTTGGCTCAAATACTGCATTTTTGTACTAGCATGACTATTCCTTACCCTGGAAGACTTAAATAAAATTTAAAGCCAAACTCATTAGATGCTGCTGCGGTATATTTATTTACATAAAATAAAGGGAGGTAATTTGTCATAAATTCAGTCAAAAGTTATCTACCCTGATTGTCCGAGTCCATCTGATGGCATAAATGACATTTCAAATCAGTATCTTCATTGGTTACTGAGATACACCCAGTTTAGTTTGAAACAAAGGGAGGTAATCTGACATAAAATCAGTCCATAGTTGTCTACCCTTATTGTCTCAGTCAAACTAATGAAAATAATGAAATTTCAAATGAGCCCCATAAATACTTACTGAGATAAATCCATTTTTAATAAAATCAAGGGAGGTAATCATGCATCAGTATATGCATACAGAAGATACAGAGTACAAGCCTTTACAACAATATATTAGAAAAGGAAGTAAAAGTAGAAATTTCTTATCATGGAAGACATAAATAATGTTTCAAACCAATCTCATTAGAAGCTGCTAGGTATATTCATTTACATAAAAAATAAAGGGAGGTAATTTGTCATAAATTTAGTCAATATGTATCTTCACTAATTGTCCAAGTCCATCTGATCACATAAATGAAATTTCAGATCAGTATCTTCATTAGTTATGGAGATATACCCATTTTAATTTGAAATAAAGGGAAGTAATTTGACATAAAATCAGTCCATAGTTATCTACCCTGATTGTCAAAGTCCAACTAATGACAACAATGAAATTTCAAATGAGTCCTATAAGTACTTACTGATATAAATCCATTTTGATTAAAATCAGGGGAGGTAATCAGATATAAAATAACTCTGGAACCTATGATTGGATCTGACAGATTCATCATTGAATCCAAGATTTATTGTTGTTGAAGATATTTTGCAAGTTTGTATCAAATCAAACCATAAATGAAGTCTCTATATGGTTGCAAAAGTCAAAATAGCAAATTTTGGACCTTTAAGGGGCCATAACTCAAGAACTCATGATGGGATCTGGCCAGTTTTCGAAAAGAACCAAGCTATTATGCCAATACAAGTTGTGTGAAAGTTTGATTGAAGTTGATTGCAAAATGTTGTCTCTATCATGTTCACAAGCAAAAAATAGCAAATTTTGGCCCTTTAAGGGGACATAACTCTTGAACCCATGATGGGATTAGGCCAGTTTTCGAAAAGAGCCGAGATATTTGCCAATACAAGTTGTGTGCAAGTTTTATGAAAGTTGCTTGCAAAATGTTGTCTCCATCGTGTTCACAAGCCAAAAATAGCAAAATTTCGCCCTTTAAGGGGCCATAACTCTGTAACCCATGATGGGACCTGGCCAGTTTTCGAAAGGAATGGAGATATTATGCCCATACAAGTTGAGTGCAAGTTTGATTAAAATCAAATACAAAATGTGGTCTCTATCATGTTCACAAGGAAACTGTGGACGGACGGACGTCGGATGATCACAAAAGCTCACTCTGTCACTACGTGACAGGTGAGCTAAAAAGAAGCAAAATATTGATCATTATTCATAGCGAAGGACTCATAAAAAATATTTCCGCAAATATTGGCTGTTTAAAAATAGTTTAATAAACGCTTGATGCCTCCAGTGGCATCCATGTCAACAGATCTTGCACCTAAGTCCAAAACGAGATCGAGGTCAAGGTCAAACTGAGGTCAGGTGATGTTTGAACATGAGGAATGGTCACAGTTTACATCTGTATTAGTATCAATTCATTTTTGTAAGGGGTATTGATGCTAGACGAAACGGTTCCATTTGGTTAACCAAGAGATGGCCCATATAAAGCAACCAAAATGAGGTCAAGGTCGTCAAACTGAGGTCAGATGATGTCTGTAGATGAGGAATGGTCACAGGTTACATCTGGATTAGTATCAAGTCATTCTAGTAAGGGGTTTTGATGCTAGACGAATCGGTCCCATTTGGTTAACCTCGTACGGACGGATGGACGAATGAACGGACGGACAGGACAATCACTATATGCCTTCCGCATCAGTAGATGCTGGGGGCATAATAAAGAAATTGCACAGAATTACGTACTTTCAAAATAAAAGCTATTAATTTGCGCGGTAACTGACACGTAACGTCATGACGTCAATGACGTCAGTTTAAGGCAACAATGTTTTGAAGCGTTTCTGCGGCAATTTATTCATCATTTCTGCATTATTAAACCATGAAGCATCAGATCGGAGACAGATTCATGATTTTTTTTTTCAGAAGAATTGATATACAAACACATTTAGTTTGTTGTAAACGTCGTCATAAATCGTCATGTTAGCTTCCGGTTGGGTATGCGCACATAAAAATATTACGGTAACCTACCTCCTTAAAAGGGGCCATAATTCAGCCAATTTCCTGGATAGAGTTATGTACTCTTGCCTAAAACTGGACATGGTGATTGTACACAAGCTTTATCTCAAAAGACTTTGTCAAAATGTGGACTGTTACGAAAAACTTAACCAAGGTGTGACGCTGATGCCGTGGTGATTAGGATACAATGTAGCTATTCTTTTAATAGTCAAGCTAAAAATTTTTTTGTAGTGCTCTGACCCTGATTTTTCAGAGTGGGTAGGTAGGTAAGGATTTATAAATTTTTTTGTAATATCAGTGAGCACAATTTTCACAGCAGACATTGAAACAAATCCATGCATTCTGAGAGCATAAACATGCACGGCAGATAAATTCTACCAGGAATTTCAGAAAGCACAAACTTGCATGCTTGCATGCAGACATTCCTTGACCAGATCTTACATTTCATGATTAATCAAAAACTGAATGACACTACTGTGAAAATAACCCAAGAATGCGCCAAACGATCTGGACACTCCCAACTCTCATTCCCTCAAACCTTTTACTGGACTGCTGTTCTGTCAGACCCTTGGTGTATGAAATGGTAGCCTCTGTTGCATTTTGTGGTCTAAATTTTGAGTACTCAAATGTCATTGATATGGACACAGGAAGAGACAGAACGTTTACAATAACCTCACTGCAGACCTCCAAAGCTGTTCAACCTGGTGAGGGAAGGTAGGTAATGAAGAATATTTGATGTCCTCTCCTTGGAAATGTTCGGAATATATGAAAAATGGTGGCCTCTGTTACATATTTCGACAGAATTGAAATGGTGGCCTCTGTTACATCTTTTGATAGGAATGAAATGAAACTAGAAAATGCTTCTGTAAAAAAGCGCATGTCTCCCCCAATGCAAAGTCCTATAGGCAAGAAGTCAATAGGGGTCAGGAGCGCAAGTCAAAGAGACACTGATGGTTGGCTGCAATAGGGATCATCTACTTGGCATGTCCAATCATCCTGCTAAATTTCAACACTCTTGGCCTAGTGGTTCTCAAGTCACTGTTCAGGCTCCTGTTTTACTAGTATGCGCTTTACCTGTCTAATATAATCTTACAAGAGGGTCATGATGACCCTGAATCGCTCACCTGAGTAATATGAGCCACATGTTTAAAATGCCAAACTGATGCTTAAATATTAGAAAGTAGGTCAGTAGGTCATATTCATGGTCACCGAAAGTCAGCTTTAAGATCGGTGTGCAAAACGTACATGTCATCCAAATTTCAAGGCTGTATCTTAAAAAACAAGAAAGTAGGTCAGTAGGTCAAGGTCACGGTCAACTGATCCCTAATCACTTGAGGTCATCAGGTAATTATAACTAGAAAATGCTTTTGTAAAAAAGCGCATGTCTCCCCCAATGTAAAAGTTCTATAGGCAAGAAGTCAATAGGGGTCAGGAGCGAAAGTCAAAGAGACACTGATGGTTGGCTGCAATAGGATCATCTACTTGGCATGTCCAATCATCCCACTAAATTTCAACACTCTTGGCCTAGTGGTTCTCAAGTCACTGTTCAGGCTCCTGTGACCTTGATCTTTAATCAAGTGACCTCAAAATAAATAGGGGTCATCTACTCTGCATGTCCAATCATCCTATTAAGTTTCAACATTGTAGGTCGAGTGGTTCTCAAGTTATTAACAAAAAATGATTTTACATGAACAGGCCACTGTGACCTTGACCTTTAATAGACTGACCCAAAAATCAATAGGGGTCATCTACTCTGCATGTTCAATCATCCTATGAAGTTTCAACATTCTGGGTCTATTGGTTCTCAAGTAATTGATCGGAACTGGTTATCAATGTTCAGGCCCCTGTGACCTTAATCTTTAATGGAGTGACCCCAAAAACAATAGGGGTCATTTACTCTGCATGAACAATCATCCTATGAAGTTTCAACATTCTGGGTCGAGAGGTTCTCAAGTTATTGATTAGAAAGGGTTTTCAATGTTCAGGCCCCTGTGGCCTTGACCTTTAACAGAGTGATCCAAAAATCATTGGGGGTCATCTACTCTGCATGACCAATCAACCTATGAAGTTTCATCATTCTGAGTCAAGTGGTTCTCTAGTTACTGACCGGAAATGGTTTTCAATGTTAAGGCCCCTGTGACCTTGACCTTTCACACAGTGACCCCAAAATCGTTAAGGGTCATCTACTCTGCATGACCAATCATCCTATTAAGTTTCAACATTCTGGGTCAAGTGGTTCTCAAGTTACTGACCGGAAATGGTTTTCAATGTTCAGGCCCCTGTGACCTTGACCTTTAATGGTGTGACCCCAAAATCGATAGGGGTCATCTACTCTGCATGTACAAACATCCTATGAAGTTTCAACATTCTGGGTCAAGTGGTTCTCTAGTTATTGATCGGAAATGGTTTTCCATGTTCAGGCCCCTGTGACCTTGACCTTTGATGGAGTGACCCCAAAATCAATAGGGGTCATCTACTCTTTATGATCAATCATCCTATGAAGTTTCAATATTCTGGGTCAAGTGGTTCTCAAGTTATTGATCGGAAATGGTTTTCAATGTTCAGGCCCCTGTGACCTTGACCTTTGACGGAGTGACCCCAAAATCAATAGGGGTCATTTACTCTTCATGATCAATCATCCTATGAAGTTTCAACATTCTGGGTCAAGTGGTTCTCTAGTTATTGATCGGAAATGGTTTTCAATGTTAAGGCCCCTGTGACCTTGACCTCTGACAAAGTGACCCCAAAATCAATAGGGGTCATCTACTCTTCATGACCAATCATCCTATGAAGTTTCAACATTCTGGGTCAAGTGGTTCTCAAGTTACTGACCGGAAATGGTTTTCAATGTTCAGGCCCCTGTGACCTTGACCTTTAATGGAGTGACCCCAAAATCGATAGGTGTCATCTATTTAGCATGTACAATCATCCTATGAAGTTTCAACATTCTGGGTCAAGTGGTTCACTAGTTATTGATCGAAAATGGTTTTCCATGTTCAGGCCCCTGTGACCTTGACCTTTGACAGAGTGACCCCAAAATCAATAGGGGTCATCTACTCTTCATGACCAATCATCCTATGAAGTTTCAACATTTTTGGTCAAGTGGTTCTCAAGTTACTGACCGGAAATAGTTTTCAATGTTCGGGCCCCTGTGACCTTGACCTTTAATGGAGTGACCCCAAAATTGATAGGGGTCATCTACTTTGCATGTACAATCATCCTACGAAGTTTCAACATTCTGGGTCAAGTGGTTCTCTAGTTATTGATCGGAAATGGTTTTCAATGTTCGGACCCCTGTGACCTTGACCTTTGATGGAGTGACCCCAAAACAATAGGGGTCGTCTACTCAGCAGCCTAAACCTATGAAGTTTGAAGGTTCTAGGTCAAATGGTTCTGCAGTTATTGCTCGGAAATGAAGTGTGACATACGGACGGACGGACGGAAGGAAGGACAGACGGACGGACAGGGCAAAAACAATATGTCTTCAGGAACCAGCTAAACTCACCATTATCCATGATAATTGTGTAGTCATTATAGAAATATACACTGTCCCGAATGTCTTCAGGAACCAGCTAAACTCACCATTATCCTTGATAATTGTGTAGTCATTACAGAGATATACACTGTCCTGTCTTCAGGAACCAGCTTAACTCACCATTATCCATGATAATTGTGCAGTCATTACAGAGATATACACTGTTCTGTCTTCAGGAATCAGTTAAACTCACCATTATCCATGAAAATTGTGCAGTCATCACAGACATATACACTGTCCCAATCTGACTAAAGTACATCTCCTATTCGCTACGCAGGATCTGAGAACGACCTATTCATGCTCGTTCTGAGACCCTTTCGCTAGCCAATCAGAGCCTAACTTACAACATCTTGCAAATCTACCTTGCCTTGGTTTGATATTTACAATTCTTATGTCGTTATGTATAGATAGCGCTAGCTCAGTCGGAGGCCACTTGCTTGTAGCGAGGGTCCGGTTCGAGCCTGATGACTAGAATTATTCTTACTCCTTGACATTCAAACAAGTCGTCTGATTGGATAAAATAAAAATAGCAATACTGGAAATCCAAAATCTACAGAAGACGAATATG
Organism: Mercenaria mercenaria; assembly: GCF_021730395.1. NCBI lineage: Eukaryota > Metazoa > Mollusca > Bivalvia > Venerida > Veneridae > Mercenaria > Mercenaria mercenaria. The sequence continues at coordinate 61,448,904 of NC_069361.1, read as the reverse complement.
AATGGGTCGTTCTCAGATCTTCGTTTAGAAGATCAAGTACTTTAGTCAGATTGTACACTGTCCTGTCTTCAGGAATCAGCTAAACTCACCATTATCCATGATAATTGTGCAGTCATTACAGAGATATACACTGTCCTGTCTTCAAGAACAAGCTAAACTCACCATTATCAATGATAATTGTGCAGTCATTACAGAGATATACACTGTCCTGTCTTCAGGAACCAGCTAAACTCACCATTATCCATGATAATTTTGCAGTCATTTCAGAGGTATACATTGAGCTAAACTCACCATTATCCATGATAATTGTGCAGTCATAACAGAGATATACACTGTCCTGTCTTCAGGAACCAGCTAAACTCACCATTATCAATGATAATTGTGCAGTCATTACAGAGATATACACTGTCCTGTCTTCAGGAACCAGCTAAACTCACCATTATCCATGATAATTGTGCAGTCATTACAGAGATATACATTGTCCTGTCTTCAGGAACCAGCTAAACTCACCATTATCCATGATAATTGTGCAGTCATTACAGAGATATACACTGAGCTAAACTCATCATTATCCATGATAATTGTGCAGTCATTACAGAGATATACACTGTCCTGTCTTCAGGAACCAGCTAAACTCACCATTATCCATGATAATTGTGCAGTCATTACAGAGATATACACTGAGCTAAACTCACCATTATCCATGATAATTGTGCAGTCATTACAGAAATATACACTGTCCTGTCTTCAGTAACCAGCTAAACTCGCCATTATCCATGATAATTGTGCAGTCATTACAGAGATATACACTGTCCTGTCTTCAGGAACCAGCTAAACTCGCCATTATCCATGATAATTGTGCAGTCATTACAGAGATATACACTGCCCTGTCTTCAGGAACCAGCTAAACTCACCATTATCCATGATAATTGTACAGTCATTACAGAAATATACACTAAGCTAAACTCACCATTATCCATGATAATTGTGCAGTCATTACAGAGATATACACTGTCCTGTTTTCAGGAACCAGCTAAACTCACTATTATCCATGATAATTGTGTAGTCTTTATAGAAATCCCGACAGTCTTCAGGAACCTGCTAAACTCACCATTATCCATAATTGTGCAGTCATTACAGAGATATACCCTTCCTGTCTTCAGGAACCAGCTAAACTCACCATTATCCATGATAATTGAGCATTCATTACAAAGGTACATGTATACACTGTCCTGTCTTCAGGAACCAACTAAACTCATAATTTATCCATGATAATTGTGCAGGGTTGTCAATAAGTTTTTGTTGAAGAGGCTGAAATAGAAAAGTAGCTGACCAGCTAGGGTGGAATGGGGGTATGCTGCCAAAATCAATCTACGGCCATGCTTTCAAAATTCTCAGAAATTATCGCGGCTGTCCCATCAATCTTTCATTCCAAAGTTTTTGCTGCAAAATATAACTTAAAATGGCTATTTTGACACTACTTTCGTGATTCCGCTCGCAAAAAAAACATGTGTAAATCAGGTTTAGACATGCGAAAAACATTGCCGTGAAATCGATAAATGATGTATATTTTTCATGTAAATTTTTTGAAATACCTGGTTTGCCTTAAAATTCAGTCTGTGACACATGATTTTCATTTCTTTGGCGATAACAGTAAATATTTCGCCTGGATTTGTTTTAATTTTCTTCAGTCAAAGATGACATGTCATCTGGTGTAAAGGCGGAGCTTAAGTAATTTTGCCGAAAAAATACGTCACGCATTCTACATCCAAAGTTGTCATTGGTTTATCAATAGGCACGTGACAGTGTTTGAATACACTATCTGTTTATGACATGTCGCTCGGCAATTTAAGGGATGGCGGGAGTAGTAAGTGATGTCGAGTGGAACATTCGCTAATCCCTTGGTTCATAACACGCTGTGTATTGTGTATTATGAACGGAAACGCACGTTGGTTATACTGATTTTAGGCTGATGGACACTTCCTTAGACAAATTAATACACATTAGATCTATATTTTTGTAGCAGAATCATAAAAAAAAAAGCTAGGGTCGCATATGTTTAACTAGGTAGGGTCGGGTTACCAGAAACAAACAATTTTCATTTTAGACCCAGTCAAATGGTTTTTTTGCAAATCTGAACCAGCCCAAATGTCATTTGAACAATGCATTTCAGCCGGCAGACGGTTCTTAATGACAATCCTGATTGTGCAGTCATTACAGAAATATACACTGTCCTGTCTTCAGGAACCAGCTAAACTCACCATTATCCATGATAACTGAGTAGTGATTACAGAGATATACACTGTCCTGTCTTCAGGAACAAGCTAAACTCACCATTAGCCATGATAATTGTGTAGTCATTATAGAGATATACACTATCCTGTCTTCAGGAACCAGTTAAACTCAACATTATCCATGATTATTATGAAGTCATAACAGACATAATATACACTGTCCTGTCTTCAGGAACAAGCTAAACTCACCATTAGCCATGATAATTGTGCAGTCATTATAGAGATATACACTATCCTGTCTTCAGGAACCAGTTAAACTCAACATTATCCATGATTATTATGAAGTCATTACAGACATAATATACACTGTCCTGTCTTCAGGAACAAGCTCAACTCACCATTATCCATGATAATTGAGCAGTGATTACAGAGATATACACTGTCCTGTCTTCAGGAACCAGCTAAACTCACCATTATCCATAACTGTGCAGTCATTACAGAGATAAACACTGTCCTGACTCTCTTCAGGAACAAGCTAAACTCACGATTATCCATGATAAATGAGCAGTCGTTATAGAGATATACACTGTCCTGTCTTCAGGAATCAGTTAAACTCAACATTATCCATGATTATTATGAAGTCATTACAGACATATACACTGTCCTGTCTTCAGGAACCAGCTAAACTCACCATTATCCATGAAAACTGAGCAGTGATTACAGAGATATACACTGTCCTGTCTTCAGGAACCAGCTAAACTCACCATTACCCATGATAACTGTGCAGTCATTATAGAGATATACACTGTCCTGTCTTCAGGAACCAGTTAAACTCAACATTATCCATGATTATTATGAAGTCATTACAGACATATACACTGTCCTGTCTTCAGGAACAAGCTAAACATACCATTATCCATGATAATTGTTTAGTTTATACAGAAATATACACTATCCTGTCATTCTTCAGAAACAACTAAACTCACCATTATCCATGATTATTGTTTAGTCGATACAGAAATATACACTGTCCTGTCTGTCTTCGGAACCAACTAAACTCACCATTATCCATGATTATTGTGCAGTCCTTACAGAAATATACACTGTCCTGTCTTCAGGAACCAGCTAAACTCACTATTATCCACGATAATTGTGCAGTCATTACAGAGATATACACTGTCCTGACTATCTTCAGGAACCAGCTAAACTCACCATTATCCATGATAATTGTGTAGGCATTATTGAGATATACACTGTCCCATCTATCTTTAGGAACCAGCTAAACTCACCATTATCCATGATAATTTTGTAGTCATTACAGAGATATACACTGTCCTCACTGTATTCAGGAACCAGCTCAACGCACCATTATCCATGATAATTGTGCAGTCATTACAGAGATATACATTTTTATGTCTTCATGAACCAGCTAAACTCATCATTAGCCATGATAATTGTATAGTCATTACAGAGATATACACTATCCTCACTGTCTTCAGCAACCAGCTAAACTCACCATTATCCATGATAATTGTGTAGTCATTACAGAGATATACACTGTCCTCACTGTCTTCAGGAACCAGCTAAACTCACCATTATCCATGATAATTGTGTAGTCACTATAGTGATTTACACTGTCCTGACTCTCCAGGAACTACCTAAACTCACCATTATCCATGATAATTGTGTACAGTAGTCGCAACTTGACCGCGATGGTTGACCTTAGGCTGATTATTCATATCGATTATTTCATTATAGAAATCAAGGGTGCTTTGGATAGCCGTGTATATTTATGTGGAATTAGTTTGTATACAATGCAGTATCAAAGTATATATACTTACATTTGATCAGTTAAAAGCTTCCAATACAATAATTTATATTTACACAAAATTATATTTCCTTTTTCTCGTGCAGCTCGTGTTTTACGTACACTCCTTTTCAATAATAGGTTGTGCCTCATTATGTATTATAATGTAAAGGTCAACCATCGGGGTCAAGTTGCGTCCACTATAGTCATTATAGTGATATACACTGTCCTGTCTTCAGGAACCAGCTAAACTCGCCATTATCCATGATAATTGTGTAGTCATTATAGAAATATACACTGTCCTCACTGTCTTCAGAAACCATCTAAACTCACCATTATCCATGATAATTGTGTTGTCATTATAGAGATTTACACTGTCCTGACTCTCCAGGAACTACCTAAACTCACCATTATCCATGATAACTGTGTAGTCATTATAGTGATATACACTGTCCTGTCTTCAGGAACCAGCTAAACTCACCATTATCCATGATAATTGTGTAGTCATTATAGAGATTTACACTGTCCTGACTCTCCAGGAACTACCTAAACTCACCATTATCCATGATAATTGTGTAGTCATTATAGTGATATACTGTCCTGTCTTCAGAATCCAACTAAACTCACCATTATCCATGATTATTGTGCAGTTGTTACAGAAATATACACTGTCCTGTCTTCAGGAACTAGCTAAACTCACCATTATCCATGATAACTGTGTAGTCTTACAGAAATTTACACTGTCCTGACTCTTCAGAAACCAACTAAACTCACCATTATCCATGATTATTGTGCAGTTGTTACAGAAATATACACTGTCCTGTCTTCAGGAACCAGCTTAACTCACTATTATCCATGATAATTGTGCAGTCATTACAGACATATACACTGTCCTGTCTTCAAGAACCAGTAAACTCACCATTATCCATGATAACTGTGTAGTCTTACAGAAATTTACACTGTCCTGACTCTCCAGGAACCAGCAATCACCATTATCCATGATAATTGTGTAGTCCTTATAGAAATATACACTGTCCTCACTGTCTCCAGGAACCAGCTAAACTCACCATTATCAATGATAATTGTGTAGCCATTACAGAGATATACACTGTCCTGACTGTCTTCAGGAACAAGCTAAACTCACCATTATCCATGATAATTGTGTAGTCATTATAGTTTATTTGTTTATTTGGGTTTTACGGTGCACCAACACAGTATAGGTTATATGGCGCCAAACAGGACTACAAATTTTGGTTTCACATCTCATTTACATCAAAATAAAAACATGAGGTATGGAATCAAAATTTGCAAACCGTGTAGTCATTATAGAGATATACACTGTCCTGTCTTCAGGAACAAGCTAAACTCACCATTATCCATGATAATTGTGCAGTCATTACAGTGATATACATTTTCCTGTCTTCAGGAACCAGCTAAACTCACCATTATCCATGATAATTGTGTAGTCATTATAGAGATATACACTGTCCTGACTGTTTTCAGGAACAAGGAATCTGTAGCCCAGTAAGTCCACCTCATTGTCCTCCTGAAAAACAACATTATGCACTAAACCCAATATTCTCTTTGTCAATAAGAACATTTATAGAAGAGAGCTATGATGGCCAGGATGCTACTGACTGAGTTTGGTGTGATTCTTACCAGACTGACTGAGTTTGGTCTGATTCTTACCAGACTGACTGAGTTTGGTGTGATTCTTACCAGACTGACTGAGTTTGGTGTCATTCTTACCAGACTAATCAAGTATTGAAATCAGTATGAACAAGAGCTGTCTCCATAGGATGACACATGCCCCCGATGGCACTTTGAATGAATAGTAATGGCCTATGTTAGAGTTTAGGACCTTTGAGCTACGGACCTGGGTCTTGCGCGTGACACGTCGTCTTACTGTGGTACACATTCATGCCCAATAATTTTAAAATCCATGCATGAATGACAAAGATATGGACCAGACACGCCCATCAATGCACTATCATGAAATATGACCTTTAACGTCTAAGTGTGACCTTGACCTTTGAGCTACGGACCCGGGTCTTGCGCAAAACACGTTGTCTTACTGTGGTACACATTCATGCCAAGTTATTTGAAAATCCATCCATGGATGACAAAGATATGGACCGGACACGAATGCACTATCATGAAAAATAACCGTTAACGTCTAAGTGTGACCTTGACCTTTGAGCTACTGACCTGGGTCTTGCACAAGACATGTCGTCTTACTGTGGTAAACATTCATGCCAAGTTATTTGAAAATCCATCCATGGATGACAAAGATATGGACCGGACATGAATGCACTATCATGAAAAATGACCTTTAACGTCTAAGTGTGACCTTGACCTTTGCGCTACGGACCTGGGTCTTGCGCAAGACATGTCGTCTTACTGTGGTACACATTCATGCCAAGTTATTTGAAAATCCATCCATGGATGACAAAGATATCGACTGGACACGAAAATTGCGGACAGACTGACAGACGGTTCAAAAACTATATGCCTCCCTTCGGGGCATAAAAATTATACATGTGGCTCAAATTTCTTATTCTAAAACTTCAAAAACATACAAGCAATTTCAGTGAATTGGTATACCCTGCCAAATGGGTTTGTGGTGAGGAATCGCAAAGAAACATATCTGGCAAAAAGTTAAGGATGTGTGTGTGTGGTGGGGGGGGGAGGAATGACTTGATGGAGGAGTGAGGTTGGGGAAAGGTACAACTTTGCATGTCGATAAATATTCATGGAAGGTTTAAGGTTTAAAAAAAAACAAGAGCTGTCTCCGTAGGATGACACATGCCCCCGATGGCACTTTGAATGAATAGTTATGGCCGATGTTAAGAGTTTAGGACCTTTGACCTACGAAGCTGGGTCTTGCGCGCGACACATCGTCTTACTGTGTCACACATTCATGCATAGTTATTTTAAAATCCATGCATGAATGACAAAGATATGGACCTGACATGCCCATCAATGCACTATCATGAAAAATGATCTTTAACGTCTAAGTGTGACCTTGACCTTTGAGCTACGGACCTGGGTCTTGCGCACTGCACATCGTCTAACTGTGGTACACATTCATGCCAAGTTATTTGAAAATCCATCCATCGATGACAAAGATATGGACCGGACAGGCCCATCAATGCACTATCCTTTAACGTCTAAGTGTGACCTTGACCTTTGAGCTACGGACCTGGGTCTTGGGCACAATGCACGTCGTCTTACTGTGGTACACATTCATGCCAAGTTATTTGAAAATCCATCCATCGATGACAAAGATATGGACCTGACACGAAAATTGCGGACGGACCGACAGACTGACAGACCGACAGATGGTTCAAAAACTATATGCCTCCCTTCGGGGGCATAAAAACAAGAGGGCCATAGACCCTAAAGCGCTCACCTGTGTACAAGGCTTCAAGTGTGTTTGTACAAATACACAGATTTCTTCAATGTTAGCCTTTATTATATACATGTCACAAACATTTTTGAATCTAGAGCAATAATTTGAACAATTACGGTAGACATTACAAATCTGATATCACACGCCAAATATCAAGGCTCTTGCTATTATTGATTCAGAGAAGAAGATTTTCAAAGTTTCTTATATAAAACCGTATAGTAAGTACATGTCAGACACAGAGGCGTGGCAATATTTTTAGCCTTAGGGCAATAATTTGGACAAGTGTGGTAGCGAGTCAAACCCTTATATCACATGCCAAATATCAAAGCTCTAGAGAAAAGGATTTTTAAAGTCTGATAGCTGAAAACCTATTTTTCACAAAAAGACCCGTTTGTTCAATGAACCACAACTATTTGAATAACTTTGAAAGAGGGCTACCAAGAGATCATTTGTGTAAAGTTTCATCAAAATTTATTCAGTCGTTTTGGAGAAGATGTTGTTTAAAGAAATTGTTGATGAAAAGTGACTATGCCCTCTGGCAGCCATGTTTTTTCACGAATCAGAAAATTTTTAACAATATCTGTAGAAGGTCATTCTAAAACAGGACAAGCAGTTTTACACAAGAAAATTCTTTTAATTTCAACTATATACACAAAGTGAGAAGTGATCAGGTCCCCTGGAGGCCATGTTTTTTTACTAATAGGTATAATTTGAATAATCTTTGTAGAGGGTGACTAAGGACCATTTGTGTGCAATTATTTCAAAATCAAACCATTGGTTCAGTTTGAAGATTTTTCTATTTTTAGTTCTGGCGGCCCCTATGTGCAACAAAGCGGAACCGCTTGAACAACTTTGGAAGAGGACCATCCAAGGAACATCCATGCCAAGTTTCATCAAAATCCATTCAGTGGTTTTGGAGATTTCTTTTAATTTATTTATTTATTTGGGTTTTACGGCGCACCAACACAGTATAGGTTATATGTCACCAAACAGGACTACAAATTTTGGTTTCACATCTCATTTACATCGAAATAAAAACATGAGGTATGGAATCAAAATTTGCATACCTGCTGGAATCACAGAGATTTCTTTTAAACACAATTGTTGACGACGGACAGATGCACGCATGACGGACACAGCATGATCACAATAGCTCACCATGAGCATTGCTCAGGTGAGCTAAAAATGAAAAACAAGAGATCACAGAGTGATCTTGGCACCCACCAATGTGCCATTTTTGAGTGTTCCAAATTTCAAGACTTACTGACTAGCTCAAGGTCAAATTTCATTTCCATACACAACACTGTGCATGTGGTCCAAATTCGAAAGCTGTAGCTTGAGAAATGTGAAAGTAGGTCACTAGGTCAATGTCAAGGTCAAAGTTTGTTTCGGTACACAATCCTATGCATAAGGTCTAAATTTGAAGCCTGTAGCTACATAAATGTGAAAGTAGGTCACTAGGTCAATCTTAAGGTCAAAGTTCATTTCGGTACACAAAACTATGCATGTGGTCCAAATTTGAAGGCTGTAGCTTGAGAAATGTAAAAGTAGGTCACTAGGTCAAAATCAAGGTCAAATTTTATTTTGGAATACAAAACTATGCATGTGGTCCAAATTTGAAGCCTGTACCTTCAAAAATGTGAAAGTAGGTCACTAGGTCAATGTAAAGGTCAAAGTTTTTTTCGGTACACAAAACTATGCATGTGGTCCAAATTTGAAGGCTGTAGCTTGAGAAATGTGAAAGTAGGTCACTAGGTCAAAATCAATGTCAAATTTCATTTTGAAACACGGAACGATGCATATGGTCCAAATTTGATGCCTGTACCTTCAAAAATGTGAAAGTAGGTCACTAGGTCAAAATCAAGGTCAAAGTTTTTTCCAGTGCACAAAACTATGCATGTGGTCCAAATTTGAAGGCTGTAGCTACAGAAATGTGAAAATAGGTCACTAGGTCAAAATCAAGGTCAACTCATGTCAAGGTTCATCTTGCCACTCAAAAATATACATGTGGTCCAAATTTGAAGGCTGTAGCTACAGAAATGTGAAAGTAGGTCACTAGGTCAAAATCAAGGTCAACTCATGTCAAGGTTCATCTTGCCACTCAAAAATATACATGTGGTCCAAATTTGAATGTTGTAGTTATTGACAAGAACATTTTAAAAGCTTTTCCCTATATAAGTCTATATGAACCATGTGACCACCGGGGAGGGCCATTTTTGACCCTAGGGGGATAATTTGAACAAACTTGGTAGAGAACCACTAGATGATGCTACATTACAAGTATCAAAGCCCTAGGCTTGGTGGTCTGGACAAGAAGATTTTCAAAGTTTTTCCTTATATAAGTCTATGTAAACCATATGACCCCCTGGGCGGGGCCATATTTGACCCTAGGGGTATAATTTGAACAATCTTAGTTGAAGACCACTAGATGATGTCACATACAAAATATCAAAGCCCTAGGCCCTGTGGTTTTGGACAAGAGGTTATTCAAAGTTTTTCCCTATATAAGTTTATATAAACCATGTGACCCCCAGGGCGTGGCCATATTTGACCCTAGAGAAATAATTTGAATCATCTTGGTAGAGGACCACTAGATGATGCTTCAAACCAAATATCAAAGCCCTAGGCTCTGTGGTTTTCGACAAGAAGGTTTTCAAAGCTTTTCCCTATATAAATCTATGTAAAATATTGAAATAAACAAAGGGCCATAACTCACTCATAAATTGTTGAACCAGTCTGATTTTTAGGGGGACACAACTAGCGTGCCAATACATCATTCTGACATAGTTTGATCAAAATCCCCCCCAGTAGTTTCTGAGGAGATGCGATAACGAGAAATTGTTAACGGACGGACAGATGGACTGACGGAATGACGGACCACGGACGCAGAGTGATTTTAATAGCCCACCATCTGATGATGGTGGGCTAAAAATATTTCTGGGGTGAGGAGGGGGAGGTGGTGTGACCAGGGCGGTGGGGATGACTGGGTGTGGGTACACAACTTCACACGCTGATAATAAATGTTCATAAAAAAAACAAGAGGGCCATGATGGCCCTATATCGCTCACCTGTTATCATTGCACTTGAGGACAAGAAGGTCCTCAGAAAAAATATCTAAATCCAAAGGACAGGAACAACAAAGGAAAGAAATTTAACCAAAAAGAAAAACAAAATTCTTACAAGGTACAGATATGTCAAAATACACCTAAAAATTGGAGGTACCATCCATGTTGTACCACAGAAAAGTGGTCTCGGTTTTTCCCTACGGCCAATACTAAAAAATTTACTAAAATAGGCTATTTATAGTAACGTAAAAGGGAAGTAATTCAAAAGAAAATTATTGTAAGTTAACTAAAGAAGGATCTGCCAAATAAATCTATTAACATAAATGAAATTTCAGATCAGAATCTTCATTAGTTACGGAGATATACCCATTTTAATTTCAAAAATAAAGGGAGGTAATCTGACATAAAATCAGTCCATAGTTATCTACCCTCATTGGCTCGGTCCAACTTATGACAATAATGAAATTTCAAATAAGTCCTGTAAGTACTTACTGATATAAATCCATTTTGACTACAATCAGGGGAGGTAATCAGATAAAAAATAACTCTGGAAACTACGAATGGATCTGATTTGTCATAGAATCCAAGATTTATTGTTGTTGAAGATATTTTGGAAGTTTGTATCAAATAAAACCATAAATGAAGTCTCTATATGGCTGCAAAAGCCAAAATAGCCAATTTTGGACATTTAAGGGGCTTTAACTCTGGAACCCATGAAGGAATCTGTCCAGTTTAAGAAAGGAACCAAGATCTTGTGATGATACAAGTTGTGTGCAAGTTTGGTTAAAATCAAATCATAAATGAAGTTGCTATTGTGCAGACAAGGTCAAAATAGCTAATTTTGGCCCTTTCAGGGGCCATAACTCTGGAACCCATTAGGGGATCTGGCCGGTTCAATAAAGGAACTGAGATCTTATGGCAACACAAGTTTTGTGCAAGTCTGATTAAATTCAAATCATAAATGAAGCTGCTATTGTGCAGACAAGGGCAAAATAGCTAATTCTGGCCCTTTCAGGGGCCATAACTCTGGAACCCATAATGGAATCTGGCCAGTTCAAGAAAGGAACCATGATTTTATGGTGATACAAGTTGTGTGCCAGTTTGGTAAAAATCAAATCATAAACTAGAAAATGCTTTTGTAAAAAAGCGCATGTCTCCCCAAATGCAAAGTCCTATAGGCAAGAAGTAAATAGGGGTCAGGAGCGAAAGTCAAAGAGACACTGATGGTTGGCTGCAATAGGGATCATCTACTTGGCATGTCCAGTCATCCCACTAAATTTCAAAACTCTTGGCCTAGTGGTTCTCAAGTCACTGTTCAGGCTCCTGTGACCTTTACCTTTGATCATGTGACCTCAAAATAAATAGGGGTCATCTACTCTGCATGTCCAATCATCCTATTAAGTTTCAACATTGTAGGTCAAGTGGTTCTCAAGTTATTTCCAAAAAATGATTTTACATGAACAGGCCACTGTGACCTTGACCTTTAATTGACTGACTCCAAAATCAATAGGGGTCATCTACTCTGCATGTTCAATCATCCTATAAAGTTTCAACATTCCGGGTCAAGTGGTTCTCAAGTTATTGATCGGAACTGGTTATCAATGTTCAGGCCCCTGTAACCTTGACCTTTAACGGAGTGACCCCAAAAACAATAGGGGTCATTTACTCTGTATGAACAATCATCCTATTAAGTTTCAACATTCTGGGTCGAGAGGTTCTCAAGTTATTGATTGGAAAGGGTTTTCCATGTTCAGGCCCCTGTGGCCTTGACCTTTAACAGAGTGATCCCAAAATCGTTAGGGGTCATCTACTCTGCATGACCAATCATCCTATGAAGTTTCATCATTCTGGGTCAAGTGGTTCTCAAGTCACTGACCGGAAATGGTTTTCAATGTTCAGGCCCCTGTGACCTTGACCTTTCACAGAGTGACCCCAAAATCGTTAGGGGTCATCTACTCTGCATGACGAATCATCCTATTAAGTTTCAACATTCTGGGTCAAGTGGTTCTCAAGTTACTGACCGGAAATGGTTTTCAATGTTCAGGCCCCTGTGACCTTTAATGGAGTGACCCCAAAATCGATAGGGGTCATCTACTCTGCATGTTCAATCATCCTATGAAGTTTCAACATTCTGGGTCAAGTGGTTCTCCAGTTGTTGATCAGAAATGGTTTTCCATGTTCAGGCCCCTGTGACCTTGACCTTTGATGGAGTGACCCGAAAATCAATAGGGGTCATCTACTCTTTATGATCAATCATCCTATGAAGTTTCAACACTCTGGGTCAAGTGGTTCTCTAGTTATTGATCGGAAATGGTTTTCAATGTTCAGGCCCCTGTGACCTTGACCTTTCACAGAGTGACCCCAAAATCAATAGGGGTCATCTACTCTTCATGACCAATCATCCTATGAAGTTTCAACATTCTGGGTCAAGTGGTTCTCTAGTTATTGATCGGGAATGGTTTTCAATGTTCAGGCCCCTGTGACCGTGACCTTTGACGGAGTGACCCCAAAAACAATAGGGGTCGTCTACTCCAGCAGCCCTACAACCCTATAAAGTTTGAAGGTTCTAGGTCAAATGGTTCTCCAGTTATTGCTCGGAAATGAAGTGTGACGTACGGACAGACGGACGGACAGGGCAAAATCAATATGTCTCCTGGGGGAGACATAATAAAGCTGCTATTGTGCAGAGGTCAAAATAGCTGATTTTGGCCCTTTCAGGGGCCATTACTCTGGAACCCATAATGGGATCTGGCCAGTTCAAGAAAGGAACCGAGATCTTATGGTGATACAAGTTGTGTGTAAGTTTGGTTAAAATAAAATCATAAATGAAACCACTATCTAGCAGACAAGAAATTGTTGACGGACGGATGCACAGACGCACGGACGCACACACGACGGACGATGGACGAAGGGTGATCACAAAAGCTCACCTTGTCACTATGTGACAGGTGAGCTAGAAATGGAAGAAATTTTATGAAATTCTACCAATTGTAGAAATATGCGGATTTTTAAACAATTAAAGGGCAATAACTCTGAACTTACTTAAGAAATCCTGAATCCAAATTGAGTGTGCACTAACATATTATGGTGATCTTAATTCAATTTAAGTTTCATAGTTCTAGGTCAAATATGTCACAAGTTACGAAGCAGAGATTGCCATATTTATAGTACCCTATATAGTTAACACTAGAAACTTCGGACGTACGGAAAGGATGGATAATGCTAAAACTATATCCTCCGCCTTTGGCGGGGCATGATAAAATAGAACAAGAATTTGTAACAGTTACCAACGTCCCCTGCCTAAGGGCATTTTTCACAAAACATACTGCATGCCAACACAGCATCTTGGCATGAACAAACAAGAGGACCATGATGGTCCTGAATCGCTCACCTATCCCCACATGACCCAGTGTTGAACTGAGTATGATGTCGTCATTTCTATTATTTGACATAGTGACCTAGTTTTTGAGCACATGTGACCTAGATATCATCAAAAAAAAAATTCTGACCAATTTTCATGAAGATCCATTGAAAAGTATGACCTCTAGAGAGGTCACAAGGTTTTTCTCTTATTTGACCTAATGACCTAGTTTTTGAAGGCATGTGACCCACTTTTTAACTTGACCTAGATATCATCAAGGTGAACATTCTCACCAAATTTCATGAAGATCTCATGAAAAATATGGCCTCTAGAGAGGTCACAAGGTTTTTCTATTTTTCAACCTACTGACCTAGTTTTTGACTGCACGTGACCCACTTACAAACTTGACCTAGATATCATCAAGCTGAACACTCTCACCAATTTTATGAAGATCCATTGAGAAATATGGCCTCTAGTCACAAGGCTTTTCTATTTTTAGACCTACTGACCCAGTTTCGAACTTGACCTAGATATCATCAAGATGAACATTCTGATCAATTTCCATGAAGATCTTGTGAAATATATGGCCTCTAGAGAGGTCACAAGGTTTTTCTATTTTTAGACCTACTGACCTAGTTATTGACCGCACATGATTCAGTTTCGAATTTGACCTAGATATAATCAAGATGAACATTCTGACCAACTTCCATACAGATCCCATGAAAAATATGGCCTTTAGAGAGGTCACAAGGTTTTTCTATTTTCCTACTTTCATTTGACCTACTGACCTAGTTTTTGACGGCACCTGACCCAGTTTCGAACTTGACCTAGATATCATCAAGGTGAACGTTCTGACCAACTTTCATGAAGATCTTGTTGACATAAATGAAATTTCAGATCAGTATCTTCATTAGTTACGGAGATATACCCATTTTAATTTGAAATAAAGGGAAGTAATTTGATATAAGATCAGTCCATAGTTATCTACCCTGATTGGCTCAGTCCAACTAATGACAATAATGAAATTTCAAATAAGTCCTATAAGTACTTACTGATATAAATCCATTTTGATTACAATCAGGGGAGGTAATCAGATATTAAATAATCTGGACCACACTGGACTGACTTTATGGAATCCAAAGATTTATTGTTGTTAAGATATTTTGCAGGTTGTATCAAATAAACATAATGAAGTAACTATTGGCTGCAGAATTGCCGAAATGGGCCAATTTGTGTGACCTTTTGACGGAGGACCCAATAAACATAGGGCGTCAACTCCACACTAAACCTAAATTGCAGTTCTAGTAAATGGATTCCCATGTATTGTCGGAATGAAGTGTGACTCGGACAACGTTGGTAGGGCAAAATCAATATGTCTCGGAGAATAATAAGCTGCTATTGTGCAGAGAAGGTCAAAATAGCTGATTTTGGCTCTTTCAGGGCCATAACTCTGGAACCCATAATGGATCTGGCCGTTCTAAAAAGGAACCGAGATCTTATGGTGAACAAGTTTGTGTAAGTTTGGTTAAAATAAAATCATAAATGAACCACTATCAGCAACATGTAAATTGTATTGCCGACGATGCACGACGCCAACGGACGCATACACGACGGACGCATGGACGAAGGGAATCACAAAAGCTCTACCTGTGTACAATTTGTGCAAGTGAGCTAGAAATGAAAATTTTAATGAAATTCTAACAATTGTAAAATATGCGGATTTTAACAATTTAAAGGGGCAATAACTCTGAACTTACTTAGAATCCTGAATCAAATGAGGTGCAACCAAATTTATGGTGATACTTAGTTCAATTTAGGTAATTCAAGTTCTAGTCAAAGCTATTTGTCAACAAGGTAAAAGCAAATTGCCCTTTATCAGTACCCATAATCAGTTAACCATAGGAATTCGGACGTTACGAAAGGAATGAGATATGCTAAACTATATCCTGCTTTGCGGGGCTGATAAAATAAAACAAAATTGTAACAGTACCAACGTCCCTGCCTAAGGCAATTTTACAAACTACTGCATGCAACGACAGCATCTTGGCATGAACGGAACAAGAGGACCATGATGGTCCTGAATCGCTCACTATCCCCACTGACCAGTGTTGACTAATGAGTCGTCAGTTATAATTTGACCAAGTGACTATTTTGACAATGTGACCCAGAACATCAGGAAAAAAATTCGACCAATTATGAAGGTCATGAAAAGTATGACCTTAAGAGTCACAGTTTTTTATTTGACCAAATGACAGTTTTGGAAGGATTTGACCATTAACTTGACCTACAGTATCATAGGTGACTTCTCACCAATTCATGAGATTCTTGAAAAAATGCCTCTAGAAGGCACAAGGTTTTTCTATTTCAACCTACTGACTCATTAGTTTTGATGCACGTGACCTAAAACTTGACTAGATAACAAGCTGAACACTCCACAATTTTATGAAGATCCATGAGAAATAGGCACTTAGTCACAAATAGCTTTCTTATTTTGACCTACTGACCCAGTTTCGAACTTGACCTAGAATACAAGATGAAATTTGATCAATTTCCATGAAATCTGTAAATATATGCCTTTTGAGAGTCCAAGTTTTCTATTATTGACCTACTGCCAGTTAGACCGCACATGATTTCAGTGAATTTGACAGATATAAAAGAGGAACATGACAACTTCCATACAATCCTGAAAATGGCTTAGAGAGTTCAAGGTTTGTTCTATTCTACTTTCTTTAACCCACGACCTAGTTTTTGACGTCAACCATGACCAGTTATTGAATTGACTAGATAATTCAAGTGAAACTTTGACCAAATTTCATGAAGATCTGTGACAAAATGAATTTTCAGATCAGTATGTCATTAGTTAGGAGATTACCCATTAATTTGAAATAAAGAGAAGTAATTTGATAAAATCATCCATAGTTAATCTACTGATTGGCCTCCAATAATGACAATAATGAATTTCAAATAAGTCCTAAATACTTACTGATATAAACCATTTTTAATCAATCAGGGGAGGTAATCAGATATTAAATAACCTGGAACTACAACTGGATCTGATCTGTATAGATCCCAAGATTACTGGTGAAGATTTTGCAGGTTGTATCAATAAACCATAATGAAGTACTTATGGTGCAAAGCCAAAAGCCATTTGGACCTTAAGGCATACTTGAACCCATGATGAATTGTCCAGTCAAAAAGGGAGCCAAGATTTGTGTAATACAAGTGTGTCAAGTTTGGGTTAAATCAAATCATATGAGGTTGTATTGATCTAGAACAAAGAAAATATAATTTGCTTTGGACATAACTCTGACCATAGATCTGGCCGTTTAAAAAGTAACCATGATTTACTGGTGACACAACTTTGTGCAAGTTGATTAAATTCAAATCAATAAGGGACTATATTTGCAGACAATGTCAAAATAGCAATTCAGGCCTTAGGGGCTACTTGGACCTAGGAATCGCATGAGATGGTAATCAAGCTCTTAGGGAACAAGTTGTGTCAAGTTTGGTTAAATAAATCATAATTAAGTCTATTGTGCAGAAAGGTAAACAGTATTTTGGCCCTTCAGGCCATAAACTCTGAACCATATGAATTGGCATTCAAGAAGTCAACAAATCTAGGGATACAATTGTGTGCAAGATTGAAATTCAAGTTATAATAGCGGTATTGTCAGACAAGGTCAAATGCTAATTTGGCCTTCAGGCAAATCATGAACCATTATGAATCTGCACAGTTCAAAGGACGAATCTTATGGTATTAAATTGTGTGCAGTTGGTTAAAATAAATCATAATGAAACAACTATCAGACAAGAATGTGACGCATGCACGGACGACCATGGACGACGCGACGAGGGTGATAAAAAGCTCACTATGTGACAGGTGAGCTAATAAAACCATAAATGAAGTCTCTATATGGCTGCAAAAGCAAAAACAGCCAATTTTAGACCTTTAAGGGCTCATAACTCTGGAACCCATGATGGAATTTGGCCAGTTGAAGAAAGGAACCAAGATCTTGTGGTGATATAAGTTGTGTGCAACTTTGGTTAAAATCAAATCATAAATGAAGCTGCTATTGTGCAGACAAGGCCAAAATAGCTAATTTTGGCCCTTTCAGGGGCCATAACTCTGGAACCCATATTGGGATCTGGCCGGTTCAAGAAAGGAACCAAGTTCTTAAGGTGACACAAGTTTTGTGCAAGTTTGATTAAATTCAAATCTTAAATGTAGCAGCTATTGTGCAGACAAGGTCAAAATAGCTAATTCTGGCCCTTTCAGGGGCCATCACTCTGGAACCCATAATGGAATCTCGCCAGTCCAAGAAAGGAATCAAGATCTTATGGTGATACAAGTTGTGTGCAAGTTTGGTTAAAATAAAATCATAAATGAAGCTGCTATTGTGCAGACAAGGCCAAAATAGCTAATTCTGGCCTTTTCAGGGGCCATAACTCTGGAACCCATTAAGGAATCTGGCCAGTTCAAGAAAGGAACCAAGACCTTATGGTGATACAAGATGTGTGCCAATTTGGTAACAAGAGGGCCATGATGGCCCTATATCGCTCACCTGTTATCATTGCACTTGAGGACAAGAAGGTCCTCAGAAAAAATATCTAAGTCCAAAGGACAGGAACAACAAAGGAGAGAAATTTAACCAGAAAGGAAAACAAAATTCTTACAATGTACAGATATGTCAAAATACACCTAAAAATTGGAGATACCATCCATGTTGTACCACAGAAAAGTGGTCTCGGTTTTTCCCTACAGCCAATACTAAAAAATTTACTAAAAATAGGCTATTTATAGTAACGTAAAAGGGAAGTAATTCAAAAGAAAATTTATGTAAGTTAACAAAAGAAGGATCTGCCAAATAAATCTGTTGACATAAATGAAATTTCAGAACAGTATCTTCATTAGTTACGGAGATATACCCATTTTAATTTGAAATAAAGGGAGGTAATTTGACATAAAATCAGTCCATAGTTATCTACCCTGATTGCCTCGGTCCAACTAATGACAATAATGAAATTTCAAATAAGTCCTGTAAGTACTTACTGATATAAATCCATTTTGATTACAATCAGGGGAGGTAATCAGATAAAAATAACTCTGGAAACTACAACTGGATCTGACTTGTCATGGAATCCAAGATTTATTGTTGTTGAAGATTTTTTGGAAGTTTGTATCAAATAAAACCATAAATGAAGTCTCTATATGGCTGCAAAAGCCAAAATAGCCAATTTTGGACATTTAAGGGGCCATAACTCTGGAACCCATGTAGAAGTCTGGCCAGATTAAGAAAGGAACCAAGATCTTGTGGTGATAGAGGTTGTGTGCAAGTTTGGTTAAAATCAAATCATAAATGAAGTTGCTACTGTGCAGACAAGCTCAAAATAGCTAATTTTGGCCCTTTCAGGGGCCATAACTCTGGAACCCATTAGGGGATCTGGCCGGTTCAACAAAGGAAATGAGATCTTATGGCAACACAAGTTTTGTGCAAGTTTGATTAAATTCAAATCATAAATGAAGCTGCTATTGTGCAGACAAGGGCAAAATAGCTAATTTTGACCCTTTCAGGGGCCATAACTCTGGAACCCATAAAGGAATCTGGCCAGTTAAAGAAAGGAACCAAGATCTTACGGTGATACAAGTTGTGTGCCAGTTTGGTAAAAATCAAATCATAAATAAAGCTGCTATTGTGCAGACAAGGTCAAAATAGATGATTTTGGCCCTTTCAGGGGCCATAACTCTGGAACCCATAATGGAATCTGGCCAGTTCAAGAAAGGATCCGAGATCTTATGGTGATAGAAGTTGTGTGCAAGTTTGGTTAAAACTAGAAAATGGTTTTGTAAAAAAGCGCATGTCTCCCCAAATGCAAAGTCCTATAGGCAAGAAGTCAATAGGGGTCAGGAGCGAAAGTCAGAGACACTGATGGTTGGCTGCAATAGGGATCATCTACTTGGCATGTTCAGTCATCCCGCTAAATTTCAACACTCTTGGCCTAGTGGTTCTCAAGTCACTGTTCAGGCTCCTGTGACCTTTACCTTTGATCAAGTGACCTCAAAATAAATAGGGGTCATCTACTCTGCATGTCCAATCATCCTATTAAGTTTTAACATTGTAGGTCAAGTGGTTCTCAAGTTATTTCCAAAAAATGATTTTACAAGCACAGGCCACTGTGACCTTGACCTTTAATTGACTGACTCCAAAATCAATAGGGGTCATCTACTCTGCATTTTCAATCATCCTATGAAGTTTCAACATTCTGGGTCAAGTGGTTCTCAAGTTATTGATCGGAACTGGTTATCAATGTTCAGGCCCCTGTGACCTTGACCTTTGACGGAGTGACCCAAAAAACAATAGGGGTCATTTACTCTGTATGAACAATCATCCTATGAAGTTTCAACATTCTGGAACAATGGTTCTCAAGTTATTGATTGGAAATGGTTTTCCATGTTCAGGCCCCTGTGGCCTTGACCTTTAACAGAGTGACCCTAAAATCGTTAGGGGTCATCTAATCTGCATGACCAATCATCCTATGAAGTTTCATCATTCTGGGTCAAGTGGTTCTCAAGTTACTGACCGGAAATGGTTTTCAATGTTCAGGCCCCTGTGGCCTTGACCTTTCACAGAGTGACCCAAAAATCGTTAGGGGTCATCTACTCTGCATGATCAATCATCCTATTAAGTTTCAACATTCTAGGTCAAGTGGTTCTCAAGTTACTGACCGGAAATGGTTTTCAATGTTCAGGCCCCTGTGACCTTGACCTTTAATGGAGTGACCCAAAAATCGATAGGGGTCATCTACTTTGCATGTACAATCATCCTATGAAGTTTCAACATTCTGGGTCAAGTGGTTCTCCAGTTATTGATCGGAAATGGTTTTCAATGTTCAGGGCCCTGTGACCTTGACCTTTGACGGAGTGACCCAAAAATCAATAGGGGTCATCTACTCTTCATGATAAATCATCCTATGAAGTTTCAACATTCTGGGTCAAGTGGTTCTCTAGTTATTGATCGGAAATGGTTTTCAATGTTCAGGCCCCTTTGACCTTGACCTTTGACGGAGTGACCCCAAAATCAATAGGGGTCTTCTACTCTTCATGACCAATCATCCTATGAAGTTTCAACATTCTGGGTCAAGTGGTTCTCCAGTTATTGATCGGAAATGGTTTTCAATGTTCAGGCCCCTGTGACCTTGACCTTTGACGGAGTGACCCCAAAATCAATAGGGGTCATCTACTCTTCATGACCAATCATCCTATGAAGTTTCAACATTCTGTGTCAAGTGGTTCTCGAGTTATTGATCGGAAATTGTTTTCAATGTTCAGGCCCCTGTGACCTTGACCTTTGACGGAGTGACCCCAAAATCAATAGGGGTCATCTACTCTTCATGACCAATCATCCTATGAAGTTTCAACATTCTGGGTCAAGTGGTTCTCTAGTTATTGATCGGAAATGGTTTTCAATGTTCAGGCCCCTGTGACCTTGACCTTTGACGGAGTGACCCCAAAAACAATAGGGATCGTCTACTCCAGCAGCCCTACAACCCTATAAAGTTTGATGGTTCTAGGTCAAATGGTTCTCCATTTATAGCTCGGAAATGAAGTGTGACGTACGGACGGAAGGACGGACAGACAGACGGACGGACAGGGCAAAAACAATATGTCTCCTGGGGGAGACATAATAAAATCATAAATGAAACCACTATCGTGCAGACAAGAAATTGTTGACGGACGGACGCACGCACGTACGATGGGTGATCACAAAAGCTCACCTTGTCACTATATGACAGGTGAGCTAAAAATCAAATCATAAATAAAGCTGCTATTGTGCAGACAAGGTCAAAATAGCTAATTTTGGCCCTTTCAGGGGCCATAACTCTGGAACCTATAATGGGATCTGACCAGTTCAAGAAAGGAACCGTGATCTTATGATGATACAAGTTGTGTGCAAGTCTGGTTAAAATAAAATCATAAATGAACCACTATCGTGCAGACAAGAAATTGTTGACGGATGGACGGACGGACTGACGACGTACGACGGACGAAGGGTGATCACGAAAGCTCACCTTGTCACTATGTGACAGGTGAGCTAAAAATATTGAATAAAACTAGAGCTATCACTAAAGGTGATGAATGTACCCCCCGCATGCACTGACACAGTACATTGCAATTTGACGCACACAAGATTGCATAATTATGTGGACTGTATGTATATAGACTGTATGTTTACAGTATAGTAACAAAAAACAAAGTCCCATAACTATGCAGAATATTTATCTAAAAGAATGTAACATGCACTATGCACAACTAGGGTTGGTACTGATCACTTGTGTGAAGTTTCATTAAATTGTGTGTAAGGGTTTGGTAGATTAGGCACGCACAAGATTGCATATGCAGACTGTATGTACATGGTATGTTAACAAGAAACAAAGTCCCATAACTCTGCAACTTTTGTCGCTGAAAGAACCTATATTGCCCCATGCACAACTACTGTTGTTACTGATCACTTGTGTGAAGTTTCATTAAATTGTGTCAAGGGGATGAGGAGAGATGGTGCGCACAAGATTGTGTCTATTTATATAGTATAGTAACAAAAAAACAAAGTCCCATAACTCTGCAAATTGTTTTTCTGAAAGAACCTAACATGCCCCATGCACAACTACTGTTGTTATTGATCACTTGTGTGAAGTTTCATTAAATTGTGTCAAGGGGATGAGGAGAGATGGTGCGCACAAGATTGTGTCTATGTATATAGTATAGTTACAAAAAAACGAAGTCCCATAACTCTGCAAATTTTTTTTCTAAAAGAACCTAACATGCCCCATGCACAACTACTGTTGGTACTGATCACTTGTGTGAAGTTTCATTAAATTCTGTCAAGGGGATAAGGAGAGATGGTGCGCACAAGATTGCGTCTACGGCCAGACGGCCAGACAGACAGACAGACAACCTGAAACCAGTATACCCCCCCTTACAACTTTGTTGTCGGGGGGTACAATTATCTTTCTAGTTATTGTAGCTTTAAAACATATTATTTCTAACGTAAGTAATATTTTCGTGTTATTTGCATTTATTCAAACAATTTTCACAGCTTAAAATACTTACAGCAGTACCCTTCGTCTGGCATTTTACATGGAAAAATTGTTCAGCATGCTGCTATTATTCTCATGGATATTGTTGAAATGAAAATAAAAAGCCGAAGCTGTGTTCCTTAAATAGACCAGTGTCAACGCTTTTGAATTTTACATTTAGATATATAGGTCACGGGCTTCATTTCCATGGTAACATCAATTCAATTCAAGAAACTACAATTTTCTACTGAAATATGAAAATTTTAGATCTTAGTTTTAGTATATAAGTAACAAATTATCAACGGAAACTGAAAAATAGGTATAACAAATCAAACTGCTAGTCTTTTTATTTGAAATTGGCCGTAACAAGTAACCTTTCACCCAACTATATTCCAAATAACATTGGTTACCATCATCCATTTTCTTACATTCCGCATAACATTTCAATAGAACTACATAAAAGAAGCAAAATATTGATTATTATTCAGAGCGAAAGACTCATAAAAAATATCTCAGCAAATAATGGCCGTTTGGAAATAGTTCAAATAAAGAAAATGCACAGAATTACGTACTTTCAAAATAAAAGCTATTAATTTTGTGCGGTAACTGACATGTAATGTCATGACGTCAATGACGTCATTTTAAGGCAACATTGTTTTGAAGCATTTCTGCGGCAATTTATTCATTATTTCTGCATAATTAAACCATAAAGCATCAGATCGGAGACAGGTTCATGATTTGTTTCCAGAAGAATAGATATACAAACACATTTAGTTTGTTGTAAACGTCGTCGTAAATCGTCACGTTAGCTTCCAGTTGGACATGCGCACATAAAAAAATATTAAGGTAACCTACCTCCTTAAGAGAGCGGACATGCTTTTGGACGCCGACTGCCCTCCCGCCCACAGGTGTTCACACAAGTAGTTTGAAAGTTGTAGCTGTTACTAGTTGTGATTTACAGCCCCAAAATGGAAGAAATTAAAAGAAATCAATTTGGCTCCCTCAGACTTTTGACCTCTGAGGAAGTGACCACAACATCAATAGGGATCTTCCTCTAGCTATTATGTTTAGTCAATGTCTTGAGTTTGAAATCCATATGTTATTCTTTATGAAATCATTTCAATCTCTGGTCACTGTGACCTTGACCTTTGATTTATTACCAACAAAAACAATAGGGATCCTCCTAAAGTAGTGCTTAATTAACCTGTAAAGTCTAAACCCTGTACCTATTATACCTTGGGAAAAATACTCCAGTCAACTACCTAGTCCAGAAACCATTTTCAGTCTCCAAGTCACTGTGACCTAGACCTTTGACCTACTGACCTCAAAAACATCAAGGTTCCTTCTCAAATGGTGCCTAGTCATCCATAAGAGTTAGAAAGCTATAGCTATTATACTTTGTGACTATGAGTCTAGAAACAGAAAATGTTGACAGACAGATGGAAAACACCATTTCATAACACATCTTATTTTTCAAAATGGGCATATAAAAATGTATTTTGGTTACCCACCTGGTATCTCTTTGTGAATTGAAGCACTCTGAAAGCTTCCAATCTAGATGGTGTTCCACTACATTCTGTGGCTATTGTAGCTAAAACATACATATATTAATATAAACAAGTGAATGAAGTATTGCCATGCAACTGGAAGGCACCTAATTTTCTTTAATGCAGAACAGCATAATGAACTGATATATGTCAATGATGTATGAACAATGTTGTACTCTATAATCAATATGTTATAACAAAACACTTGGATTAAAATTTGAATATACAAAAACCTACAGTCGCTGACTGTTTCATAACATCTATAAATATAAACAAGCATGCTAGAATGTCACAATATATGCCCATCATGGCAAATATCTTTACACTAGCACCTGTATTTCATATGGAATTTTTTTTGGCCAATAAAAAAAAGTTATAATGTAAGTTATTTATAGAAACAACAAAGGGAAGTTAATCCTAAAAAAAAAAATTCTATATACTGTGAAATCATTTAAATTCGCTGGCATGAAATTTCGCGCAAATGTGAAAAAGGACTGTTTCGCGCAGGCTTTAATTGGCGCATTTTCAATTTTAGAAATGAAAAATAAAGTTAAAAATAATAATAGCGCGGTCTTTAATTCACGCTTTGGTCCTAGCGCGAAATACGCGAAAATTTGTCCTACGCAAATAAAAATGATTTCACAGTAATAGAAGTCTACACAAATCTCTTTTCTCAGGTAGATATAGGTCAAAATACACCTAAAAATTGGATGTACCACAAAAAAGTGTTCTCAATTTTTCCTTACATCCAGTAATAAACAAGAGGGTCATGATGACCCTGGATTGCTCACCTGAGTAATATGAGCCACATGTTTCAAATGGCAAACTGATGCTAAAATATTAATAAGGTAGGTCAGTAGGTCACATTCATGGTAACTGAGTCAGTTTTAAGATCGGTGTGCAAAACTATACATGTCATTCAAATTTCAAGGCTGTATCTTAACAAGAGGGCCCTGAAGGCCCTGTATCGCTCACCTGAACTATGGACCTAAAGACCAGATCATCAAGATTAACGTTCTGACCAAGTTTCATTAAGATATGGTTATAAATGTGGTCTCTGAAGTGTTAACTAGCTTTCCTTTGATTTGACCTAGTGACCTGGTTTTTGACCCCATATGACCCAGATTCGAACTTGACCTAAAGATAATAAAGATTAACATTCTGACCAAGTTTCATGAAGATAAAATCATAAATGTGGCTTCTAGATTGTTAACAAGCTTTAACTTTGATTTGACCTGGAGACCTTGTTTTTGACCCCACTTGACCAAGATTGGAACCTGACCTTTAGATCATTAAGATTAACATTCTGACCAAGTTTAATTAAGATATTGCCATAAATGTGGCCTCTAGAGAGTTAACTAGCTTTTCCTTTGATTTGACCTAGTGACCTAGTTTTGACCCCACATGACCCAGATTCGAACTTGACCTAAAGATCATCAAGGTTAGCATTCTGACCAAGATTCATGAAGATACAGTCATAAATGTGACCTCTAGAGTGTTAACAAGTTTTTCCATTGATTTTTTCACCTGGTGACCTAGTTTTTGATCCCACATGATCCAGATTCAAACTTGACCTAGAGGTCATCAAGACAAACATTCTGATTAAGTTTCATAGAGATATAGCCATGAATGTGGCCTCTAGAGTGTTGACAAGCTTTTCCTTTGATTAGACCTGGTGACCTAGTTTTTGACCCAAGATGACCCAATATCAAACTCGTCCAAGATTTTATTGAGGGTAACATTCTGACCAAGTTTCATTAAGATTGGGCTAAAATTGTGAACTCTAGAGTGTTAACAGCCAAATTGTTGACGACGGATGAAGGACACAGGGCGCTCAAAAAAGCTCACCTTGAGCACTTCGTGCTCCGGTGAGCTAAAAAACAAGAACGCAGGTCAGTAAGACAAGGTCTCAGTCAAGTGATCCCTAATCGCTTGGGGTCATCAGGTAATTATAATTAAACAGTCTAGGAAATATGACCTGATAATTTTTGAAGTATTTTTTCCTATTAACTCATAATTATAACAAGTGACCACCAGGGTGGGGCCTCTTTTCACCCAAGGGGCATAATTTGAACAAACTTGTTAGAGATCCACCAGACAATGCTATATACCAAATATCAAAGGCCTAGGCCTTGAACTTTCAGACAAGAAGATCTTTAATTTTTTTTTCCTATGTAAGTCTATGTTAATCTTGGTAGCCTCACAGCAGGGCCTCTTTTTCACCCTAGGAACATAATTTGAATGAATCTAGTAGAGAAACACTGGGAAAGGCAACATACTTAATATCGAAAGCCTAGGCCTTGCAGTTTCAGGCAAGAAGATTTTTAAATTTTTTTTCCTATATAAATCTATGTAAAAATTGAGACCCCCTGGGCAGGGCCTTTTTTTTTCACCCCAGGGGCATAATTTGAACAATTGTGGTAGAGGACCACAAGGCAATGCTACATACAAAATATCAAAGGCCTAGGTCTTGTGGTTTTAGACAAGAAGATTTTTAAAGTTTTTTACTATATAAGTCTATGTAAAACTTGAGACCCCCAGGGGCAGGGCCTCTTTTCACCCCAGGGTTATAATTCGAGGTTTTTATATCCGAGAAATTGTAAACAAGAGGGTCATGATGACCCTGAATCGCTCACCTGAGTAATATGAGCCACATGTTTAAAATGGCACACTGATGCTAAAATATTACAAACAAATTCGTTGAATTGGTATCCCCCGCTGAAAGGGTTTATGGTGAGGAACGGCAAAACAGTATATCCAGCAAAAGGTTAAGGATGTTAATAAGAGGCAAACAATTTCATTAGTCAAAATCAATTTAACAGAAAATGAATGCTATTTCTTCGTGCGGGGGAGGGGGGTGGAGGGGCAGCGGGGGTGACTGTGTGAGGGTACAAAACATCATATGTTGATTATAAATACTGATGGAAAATTAAAAATGTAAAAAAAAACAAGAGATCACAGAGTGATCTTGGCGCCCACCATTGAGCCATTTTTTATTGTTCCAAATTTCAAGACTAGCTCAAGGTCAAATTTCATTTCAGTACACATCACTGTGCATGTGGTCCAAATTTGAAAGCTGTAGCTTGAGAAATGTGAAAGTAGGTCACAAGATCAATTTCAAGGTCAAAGTTCATTTCGGTATACAAAACTATGCATGTGCTTCAAATTTGAAGCCTGTAGCTTGTGAAATGTGAAAATAGGTCACTAGGTCAATTTCAAGATCAAAAATTATTTCGGTACACAAAACTATGCATGTGGTCCAAATTTGAAGGCTGTAACTTGAGAAATGTGAAAGTAAGTCACTAGGTCAAAATCAAGGTCAAATTTCATTTCGGAACACAAAACTATGCATGTGGTCCAAATTTGAAGCCTGTACCTTCAAAAATGTGAAAGTAGGTCACTAGGTCAATGTCAAGGTCAAAGTTTTTTCGGTACAAAAAACTATGCATGTGGTTCAAATCTGAAGGTTGTAGCTACAAAAATATGAAAGAAGGTCACGAGGTCAAAATCAAGGTCAACTCATGTCAATGTTCATCTTGCCACTCAAAACTATACATGTGGTCCAAATTTGAATGTTGTAGGTTATTGACAAGAAGATTTTAAAAGCTTTTCCCTATACAAGTCTATATGAACCATGTGACCCCCGGGGGCGGGGCCATATTTGACCCTAGTGGGATAATTTGGACAAACTTGGTAGAGAACCACTAGATGATGCTACATAACAAATATCAAAGCCCTAGGCTTTGTGGTTTGGACAAGAAGATTTTCAGTTTTTCCCTATATAAGTCTATATAAACCATGTGACCCCCAGGGCGGGGCCATATTTGATCCTAGGGGGATAATTTGAATAATCTTAGTAGAAGACCACTAGATGATGTCACATGCAAAATATCAAAGCCCTAGGCCCTATTGTTTTGGACAAGAGGTTTTTCAAAACTTTTCCCTATATAAGTCTATATAAACCATGTGACCCAGGGATGGGGCCATATTTAACCCCAGGAATATAATTTGAATTATCTTGGTAGAGGACCACTAGATGATGCTTCATACCAAATATCAAACCCCTAGGCTCTGTGGTTTTGGACATGAAGATTTTCAAAAATTTTCCCTATATAAATCTATGTTAATTATAAAAATACACAACGGGCCATAACTCACTCAATAATTGTTGAACCAGTCTGATTTTCAGGGGGACACAACTAGAGTACCAATACATCATTCTGACAAAGTTTGGTCAAAATTCCCCCAGTAGTTTCTGAGGAGATGCGATAACAAGAAATTGTTAACGGACGAACGGAATGACGGATGGACGGACCATGGACGCAGATTTATTTGAATAGCCCACCATCTGATGATGGTGGGCTAAAAATGGGTGGGGGGGGGAGGGGAGAGGGGGCAGGGCGATGCAAGCTTGGGGTG
The DNA here is from genome assembly GCF_021730395.1 of Mercenaria mercenaria. Taxonomy (NCBI): domain Eukaryota; kingdom Metazoa; phylum Mollusca; class Bivalvia; order Venerida; family Veneridae; genus Mercenaria; species Mercenaria mercenaria. The sequence goes on along the minus strand of NC_069361.1, from coordinate 61,419,987 downwards.
GTGCGCATGACTTGGTGGAGGAGTGAGGTGGGGGAATGGTATAACTTTGCATGTTGATAAATATTCATGGAAGGTTTGAAAACAAGAGGGTCATGATGACCCTGGATCGCTCACCTGAGTAATATGAGCTACATGTTTCAAATGTCAAACTGATGATAAAATATTAAGAAAGTCAGTAGGTCACATTCATGGTCAATGAAATTCAGTTTTATGATTTATGTGCAAAACTGTGTATGTCATCAAAATTTCAAGGCTATATCTTAAAAAACAAGAAAGCAGGTCAGTAGGTCAAGGTCACAGTCAAGTGACATCATATTACTTGGGGTCATCAGGTAATTATAATTAAATAGTCTTGGAAATCTAATTATAAGAGCTAATAACTCTGGTACCTACGATTGGATCTGATTTGTCATGGAATCCAAGATTTATTGTTGTTGAAGATATTTTGGAAGTTTGTATCAAACAAGAGGGCCATGATGGCCCTATATCGCTCACCCGTTGTCATTGCACTTGAGGACAAGAAGGTCCTCAGAAAAAATATCTAAGTCCAAAAGACAGGAACAACAAAGGAAAGAAATTTAACCAAAAAGAAAAAAAAATTCTTACAAGGTACAGATATGTCGAAATACACCTAAAAATTAGAGGTATCCTCCATGTTGTACCACAGAAAAGTGGTCTCAGTTTTTCCCTACGGCCAATAATAACAAGAGCTGTCTCCATAGGATGACACATGCCCCCGATGGCACTTTAAATGAATAGTTATGGCCGATGTTCGAGTTTAGGACCTTTGACCTACGGAGCTGGGTCTTGTGCGCGACACGTTGTCTTACTGTGTCACACATTTATGCGTAGTTATTTTAAAATCCATGCATGAATGACAAAGATATGGACCGGACACGCCCATCAATGCACTATCATGAAAAAAGACCTTTCACATCTAAGTGTGACCTTGACCTTTGAGCTACGGACCTGGGTCTTGCCCATGACACGTCGTCTTACTGTGGTACACATTCATGCCAAGTTATTTGAAAATCCATCCATCGATGACAAAGATATGGACCGGACACGCCCATCAATGCACTATCCCTTAATGTCTAAGTGTGACCTTGACCTTTAAGATACGGACCTGGGTCTTGCCCGCGACACGTCGTCTTACTGTGGTACACATTCATGCCAAGTTATTTGAAAATCCATCCATCGATGACAAAGATATGGACCGGACACGCCCATCAATGCACTATCCCTTAATGTCTAAGTGTGACCTTGACCTTTGAGCTACGGACCTGGGTCTTGCGCGCGACACATCGTCTTACTGTGGTACACATTCATGCCAAGTTATTTGAAAATCCATCCATCGATGACAAAGATATGGACCGGACACGCCCATCAATGCAATAACCTTTAATGTCTAAGTGTGACCTTGACCTTTGAGGTACGGACCTGGGTCTTGCGTGCGACACGTTGCCTTACTGTAGTACACATTCATGCCAAGTTATTTGAAAATCCATCCATCGATGACAAAGATATGGACCGGACACGAAAAATGTGGACAGACCGACAGACAGACGGTTCAAAAACTATATGCCTCCCTTCGGGGGCATAAAAAAAGTTACTAAAATAAGCTATTTATAGTAACGTAAAAGGGAAGTAATTAAAAAGAAAATTAATGAAAGTGAACAAAAAAAGGATCAGCTAAATAAATCTGTTGACATAAATGAAATTTCAGATCAGTATCTTCATTAGTTACGGAGATATACCCATTTTAATTTGAAACAAAGGGAGGTAATTTGACATAAAATCAGTCCATAGTTATCTACCCTGATTGGCTCAGTCCAACTAATGACAATAATTAAATTTCAAATAAGTCCTATAAGTACTTCCAGATATAAATTCATTTTGATTACAATAAGGGGAGGTAATAAGATATAAAATAACTCTGGAACCTACGATTGGATCTGATTTGTCATGGAATCCAAAATTTATTGTTGTTGAAGATATTTTGGAAGTTTGTATCAAATCAAACCATAAATGAAGTCTCTATATGGCTGCGAAAACCAAAATAGCCAATTTTGGATATTAAAGGGGCCATAACTCTGGAACCCATGACGGAATCTGGCCAGTTCAAGAAAGGAACCAAGACCTTGTGATGATACAAGTTTTGTGCAAGTTTGATTAAAATCAAATCATAAATGAAGCTGCTATTGTGCAGACAAGGTCAAAATAGCTCATTTTGGCCTTTCAGGGACCATAACTCTGGAACCCATTAAGGAATCTTGCCGGTTCAACAAAGGAACTAAGATCTTATGGCAACACAAGTTTTGTGCAAGTTTGATAAAATTCAAATCTGACCAGTTCAAGAAAGGAACCAAGACCTTGTGATGATACAAGTTTTGTGCAAGTTTGATTAAAATCAAATCATAAAGGAAGCTGCTATTGTGCAGACAAGGTCAAAATAGCTAATTCTGGCCCTTTCAGGGATCATCACTCTGGAACCCATAATGGAATCTAGCCAGTTCAAGAAAGGAACCAAGATCTCATAGTGATATAAGTTGTGTGCAAGATTGGTTAAAATAAAATCATAAATGAAGCTGCTATTGTGCAGACAATGTCAAAATAGCTAATTCTGGTCCTTTCAGGGGCCATAACTTTGGAACCCATAATGGAATCTGGCCAGTTCAAGAAAGGAACCATGATTTTATGGTGATACAAGTTGTGTGCAAGTTTGGTAAAAATCAAATTATAAATAAAGCTGCTATTGAGCAGACAAGGCCAAAATAGCTGATTTTGGCCCTTTCAGGGGCCATAACTCTGGAACCCATAATGGGATCTGGCCACTTCAAGAAAGGAACCGAAATCTTAGGGTGATACAAGTTGTGTGCAAGTTTGGTTAAAATAAAATCATAAATGAAACCACTATCGTGCAGACAAGAAATTGTTGACGGACGCACGAGACGCACGCACGGACGGACTGACGAAAGCTCACCTTGTCACTATGTGACAGGTGAGATAAAAAGGCTGATTTTTGCTAATTCAAGCGCCATAACTCCGAGATGCCTAGAGTGATTTGGCTAGTTATGGAACTTGGCCGAGGTCTCATGGTCAACACATTTTGTTCAAGTTTGGTGAAAATCGGATGAGAAATGTTTGACTTAGAGTGCGGACAAGCTTTGTGACAGACACACACACACACACAGACTGGAGTAAATCAATATGTCTCCCACACCACTGTGTGGTGGGAGACATAAATAAAATCATAAATGAAACCACTATCGTGCAGACAAGAAATTGTTGACGGACGGACGGACACACAGACGACGGACAAAGGGTGATCACAAAAGCTCTCCTTGTCACTATGTGACAGGTGAGCTAAAAATTAAAAAGGAATGAAAAAAATCTTTTTTTTTTTTTGGGGGGGGGGGGGGGGGAAGGGGGTGTGACCAAGGCAAGGTGGTGACCAGGTGTGGGTACACAACTTCACATGTTTATAATAAATGTTCATGGAAAAGAATGAAAGACGTTTAATGAAATTCTACCAGTTGGTTGGTTTGTTATGTACAAATCTGTAGATTTTTAAACAATTAAAGGGCAATAACTCTAAGGAAAATTGACCAATTAAAAAAAAAAAAAAAGGACAGGCATCATCAAAGTATGTTGGTTCATATTTATTTCAAGTTTCATGATTGAATTCTACCAGCTTGTTACTGAGAAATTGCAGTAGACTTGGATTTTTCATTAAATCAAGGGCAATAACTTAAGGGAAATTGACCAATAAAAAAAAAAATACTTCAGGGGCATCATCATAGTATGTTGGTGCATGTTTATTTCAAATTTATGAAATTCTACATGATAGTTACTGAGAAATGGCTGCGGACGGACATTTTTCATTAAATCAAGGGCAATAACTCTAAGGAAAATTGATAAATAAAAAAAAACGACGGGCATCATCGCAGTATATTGGTTCATGTTTATTTCAAGTTTCATGAAATTCTACCAGGTAGTTACTGAGATAAGGCTGCGGATGGACGCACGTACGAACACACGGATGCACAGATGTGACGGACGAACAACACCATTTCAATACCCACCTCCTGATTTCATCGGCAGGGGATAATAAAGTAGGTCAGTAGGTCATATTCATGGTCACTGAAAGTCAGTTTTAAGGTTCTTGTCTTTTGAAACCACCCCTTGGGTGAATTTTTGTGTTAGTATTTTATGCCACATATACCTTGGTTAATCATATACAATATACCAAACTATTCATAATAAGTAGAAGAAACTTTCAAGACTGGTTGTATTTAATTGAACAGCACATTTTCTCCTACATCACATGTACTTTGACTGCTCTTGTTCTAATTCGTAGAAGATATCAAGCTTCTTTTTCAAAAGTATTTTGTCATTACTTTTATGATTATTGTGTGTCTTACATATATCTCCAGGTACTCGGGGAGTTGAGTGTTACAAACAATGTGCATTTTAAAAAAATACAAAAGTTGCAAAATGAAAGTGAAAGTAGAGCTGTCAAAATGACCAAAACTGCAATATTTCAAAATATATACCACTTGATCAGTTTTCATTTCCCGGAGTACCTAGGTAAATATGATAGACACATAACAGAAACAAATTTAGAGAAAAAATATGTTTGAAAAAGAAGTTTGATATTTTCTCCAAAATAGAATGTGGACAATCGAGGTACATGTGTTGTAAGACAAAATACATGTTACCGAACAAAGTGACCTTTACAGAAAGTATTTTCTACCCCTTCTGAACAATTCTGTATATATATGTTATGAATATTACGGTTATGTCAGGTATGCTTCATACCAAATATCAAAGGCCTAGATCTTGTGGTTTTAGACAAGAAGACATAAGTTTCTTCCTATATAAGCCTATGTAAAACTTGTGACCCCTGGGGCGGGGACTTTTTTCACCCCAGGGGCACAATTTGAATAATCTTCATAGAAGACCATCAGATGATGTCACATGCCAAATATCAAGGCTCTACACCTTGCAGTTTTGGACAAGAAGATTTTTAAAGTTTTTCCTTTCGGTTGCCCTGGCAAACAGAGTTCTGCATGGAATTCAATTCTTTGAACAATTTTGAAAGATCATTCCTCTGAAGTTTGGTGTAATTCTGCCCAGTGGTTTTCAAGAAGAAGATTTTTTTTAGAAATTGTTGATGGACGCACGTCGCACGTCGCACGACGGACGATGGACATTGAGCAGTCAGGTGAGCTAAAACGTTCCAGCTTTTAATAAGTCGAGTGTACATAAAAATTACAAATCGTCATTTAATCTATATCAAGGAGCAGAGGAAGTCAATGTTTAATTAAACACACTGCAAACACAAAAGTTATCATATCATTCTAAATCAAACAGTTATGTCTGTTTGTCCTAAAATTAAACTATCCTATAGTTATTACAGAGACACTAAACATAGCCGTTTTTTGTAAATATAGCCGTTTCCATTTAATATGTTAGGGAAGGTTTGTGTATTCATGAGATCTGCCTGATTTGCATTATACTAATGGTTAATATTTATATGAAGATTAATGTTCGCGAGGTGAGGGACCTCGCTAAATATAGTGAAAATTAAACCCTCGTGAAAATTTCTGCTTTTCAAGTAGCATATTTGACTTACCTAGGGCACAATGTGTATTAACCAACCAGGGTAGAGAGTATCTTACCTAGAGCGTAATGAACAACTGGTTCCATTTCAGTATCAAATCCTGCTCCTAGCACAACAATACCATCTCTGAAAGCAATGGACGAATCCAAAACTGTCAATCATTAATGTTGATATAAAACAGACTGTCCAATCGGGACTGTCAAATACAATTGACCTAGTTTACACAATAGACCACGTGTGTTTTGTTTGTGATACCGCTTGTGAGCACTTGACCTTTGTATGAATAGAACAAGTGAATGAAGTATTGCCATGCAATACAAAGTCCCCTACTGGAAGGCACCTAATTTTCTCTACTGCTGCATAACATAATGAACTGATATCTGTCAATAGTGTATAAACAATATTGTACTATACAATATGTTATAAATTAAACACTTGGATTAAAATTTGTATATATAAAACCCTGTAGTTGTTTTCATATAGCATTTTTTTTTGACCGATTATCAAAAAGGTATCATATAAGTTATTTATAGTAAAGAAAAAAAAAAAAAATTAGAAATGTGTCCATGGGACACATATGCCCCGACTATATGACAAAGGACACAGATCAACTTTGGGGAAACAATATGTTGCTGTTAAAACAAGAGGGCCATGAAGGCCCTGTATCGCTCACCTGACCTATGGACCTAAAATTCATCAAGATTAACATTCTGACCAAGTTTCATTAAGATATGGTCATAAATATGACCTCTAAAGTGTTAACTAGCTATACATTTGATTTGACACCGTGCCCTAGTTTTTGAGCCGACATGACCCAGATTCGAACTTGACCTAAAGATCATCAAGTTTAACATTCAGACTAAGTTTCATGAAGATACAGTCATAAATGTGGCCTCTAGAGTATTAACAAGCTTTTCCTTTGATTTGACCTAGTGACCTAGTTTTTGACCCACCTGACCCAGATTTACATTTGACCTAAAGATCATCAAGATTAACATTCTGACCAAGTTTCATTAAGATATGGTCATAAATGTGGCCTCTAAAGTGTTAACTAGCTTTTCCTTTAATTTGACTGAGTGACCTAGTTTTTGACCTGACATTATCCAGATTCGAACCTGTCCTAAAGATCATCAAGTTTAACATTCTAACTAAGTTTCATGAAGATAGAGTCATAAATATGGCTTCTAGTGTGTTAACAAGCTTTTCCTTTGATTTGACCTGGTGACCTAGTTTTTGATTCTACCTAACCCAGATTTGAACTTGAGCTATAGATCATCAAGATGAACATTTTGACCAAGTTTCATAAAGATATGGTCATAAATGTGGCCTCTACAGTGTAAACTAGCTTTTCCTTTGATCTGATCTAGTGACCTAGTTTTTGATCCTACATGACCCAGATTCAAACTGGATCTTAAGATCATCAATATCAACATTTCTGACCAAGTTTCATGAAGATATATCATAAATGCGGCCACTACAGTGTTAACAAGCTTTTCCTTTGATCTGACCTGGTGACCTAGTTTTTGACCCCAGATGACCCAATATTGAATTCGTCCAAGACTTTATTAAGGATAACACTCTGATCAAGTTTCATTAAGATTGGGCCAAAATTGTGACCTCTAGAGTGTTAACAAGCTTTTCCTTTGATTTGACCTGGTGACCTAGTTTTTGACCCCAGATGACCCATTATCGAACTCGTCCAAGATTTTATTAAGGGTTACATTCTCACCAAGATTCATCATGATTGGGCCAACATTGTGACCTCTGGAGTGTTAACAAAGCTTTTCCTTTGATTTGACCTGGTGACCTAGTTTTTGAGGGTAACTAAAATTTTATTGAGGGTAACATTCTGACCAAGTTTCATTAGGACTGGGCCAAAAATGTCACCTCTAGAGTGTTAACAGTCAAATTGTTGATTACGGACGGACGACAATGGACGCAGGGCGATCACAAAAGCTCACCTTTGAGCACTTGCTAAAAAAAAAAATGCAAACAATAACCATATATAATGTACATATAAACATATATGCTTTCTTGAGATTTTTAGATACCTGTCCATGGTGACTCTAGGTCAAATACTTTTGGAGCTACACGCGACACAACATTAAAATGACCAATTTTTAACTAAGTCTGGGGCCATAACTCCTACACGACTGAATGAATCCGGACGCCAAACCCCAGGTGCACAACTACACATGCCGACCAACATTCCTGTAAAGTTTTGTGACTCTACATCAAATACTTTTGGAGCTAGGCGCGACACAACATTCTCGGAAGGACGGACGGACAAGGGCAAATCTATATGCCCTCCCACCCCCCCCACCCTACCAAAGTGGGGGCATAAAAATTCTATATACAGAAAACAGAACCTATAGGCGACTAAAATGTAAACAGGTACTTTTATCACTTACTGATACATGTGTGTGACCTATTCCCTGTCTTAAACATACCCTAGTGGTTAACAATTTCTATATGAAATATTCACCTTGTCAAATGCATGTCTAACATCCAAGTAGTGAGCTGAGTCATTTGTATAGCATCTTTGTCCTGTGGATAACAAACAAGATCTAAAACATTTATACATAAACTATCTCAGATTTGAATGATAAGGCATAAAAAAAAAAATTGTTTCCGGTAACATGCTCAAAAAAATTAGGGGGCAGGCAGGTCGGAATTTTTTCTCTTTTTTTTTGGATTTTTTTTTTATTAAGGTAGACTTTTCAGAAATTATTTTTGTGTCAAAAAATGAATACAAACAAGGGGATTATACCTTAAGAGCATCAGTAAGTTGATTTCTAACATCACTGTTTAAAGCATAAAACGTGCAGTTTTGCAACTTTTTGTTAAAAAGTTGAAAAAAATATTCTCCAAGGCCATAAAAACATTTAAGGTTTGGCCAAAAATTTAGGGTAGATCAGGATACCGGAAACAAACAATTTTTTTTTACCCCTAAATACCATAGTATTTTGCTTCAATTTTCTTTTTTGCTCAGTAGTTAATATGGTCCATCTTGGAAAAGCTATTCTTAAATTCATCTAAATTCATTAACCCTTCTCAATTATAATATTTACTAAAAGCCTTCATTCTTAGCCAGTTTCTCTATGGCCTTTAAGCATTTAACATTGATATATCTCCACTGTCATTTACAGAAGCAAAAAATCTAGAAACTTTTTAGCATTTTAGTATAGTCAGGCCTGGTTACCTGTACATTCATTCCTTCTGTCTTTGTATAAAATTTGTTGTTTATCTGAAGATTTTTTATCTTGAATATTTAATCATTTCCAGGGTTAGAATTTAACAGTTTTTTTGCACTTGCAAATTTTTGCGAGTACAAAAAATTTCAACTCCCAATTTATCAACTTAAGTCGCAATTTTGTTCATTCGTTTTGGGCAAAAAACAAAGCTCTGTCCTCCATAACAGTATGTAAGGCCTAACTATAGTAAAGGAACCAGCATGGGAGACATCTGGTCTAGTCGCATAATAGCAGACAGGTTTTTCAACAGTAATTTTTCACTTGGCATGGCCACAGAGGTCTAAATTAAAGCTTGTTTCTGTTAAAATTTCATTGTGGATGTATTTTTGACATTTTGGTAGAAAAAATGGGATAGGAGGTTGTATTTGCTGAAGTGAAACTCAATTTTAGTTTGAGTAGTACTTCCAGGTCACAGCAGATGTGATTTTGATATGATTTTACAGCAAGCAAATCTCTCTTAGAAGATACAGGACCCCTACTTTTCTGTTCATTTTATATCAGTTTTATCATAACTCATTAAAATGAGGTAAGGATTTGTTCTCTGAAATGGGTCTATAGTCTGTCCCACCTAATTTTGGACCTCCGATAATTTACTTATACTGTATATAAAATTGTCAAAAATCACATCGTTAATACCAGATGGTTAATATCTCTAGGCACCTTTTTCATTTTTTTGAAAAAATGTAAAATGAAGTTAAAAATCAAGATTTTATGTTTTTCCCCATAGACTTGCATTGTAAAATGACGCGACGTCTATTTCAAGATGGCGGCGTCCATACAAACGTCATTTGGGGGTTTGCTCACAGTTAGCGACGTCAAATATTTTTATTGTTGAATAACAGAAATGGAAAATTAAAACAAACTCTGTCCAAAACTTGTAATATTTTCTTGTACGGAAGACCCTGAATTAACATTTTACTTCAAATTAAAGTTATTTCCGTTTCAGGTTTTCAGTTTTTTTTCTGAAAATTTGTCTGTACTTACTCGCTCGCATTGACGTAAAATAAATACATGTCTCAAGTCAAGTGCGTATCATTGTTTCAGCCGTTCTATGTAATAGAGGTGGGGACAGCGGAGATGCGCGCAACCCATTTAACTCATTTTCATTATTGGTTACTGTTGTTTATAATCGTATCAAAGGTTCGGATGATAAACGTCTGTTAAAATGTTGTTTTTTAATAGCATGAATACATGTTTGTGTACTGACTTGTGCTCACTATTTTTGTGACCGTTCGATCAAGGTAAAACATTATTCCTCAATGCAATTAATGATTTAAAATATATATATTTCAATTTGAGACAACCGCCTATATAACGGACTACGTTAAACAAATTAATAATTGCCTTTATTTTTTATAACATAATACCAGTTTTTCAATTCCATCCTCGCGTCTTTATTTCCCATGCTCGACCGTTCGGTGAAATCCAAAGTGGCAGGTTAAAACATTTTTGTGCTATTGATAGGCATGGTAGACCTATAGACAAAATAAAAATATGAGCCGCGCTATGAGAAATCCAACATATTGCATTTGCGACCAGCATCCGCGCAATCTGGTCAACTGCCTACTGCAATTAGAGAGACCGTTAGCGAACAGCATGGATCCTGACTAGATTGCGCGGATGCTGGTCGCAAATGCACCATGTTGGTTTTCTCATGGCGCGGCTCATATGACCTTTGGAAAGGGTATTTTGTTCTTCAGCTAGATAAAAGAAGCATGTTCAAGCGCGTCAGTTACTTCATTTTCGATTATATAAAACACGTGTTTTTGTTTTTTGTTTTTTTTTTCACCAAGAAGTACGTATACGAAACATTTACTTCTATTACAAACGGGGCAGTACATAACTATATTGAAAATTCAACCAAAAAACACGTTGAACGCAGAACAACAACAAAAAAAAAAAAAAAAAAAAACAAAAAAAAAAAAAAAAAAAAAAACAAACAAAAAAAAACAAAAAAACAGTTATTCCTTAAAAAATTATTTGTAGCAATTCAAACTACGTAGATATTCAGTCGAAAAATTCGTACTTGCATGAACTTTACCTTACTGTGTATAACTAGCTTATCTACGCATCAAGATCATTACAAAAATATACTCTGGCAAAAATGATGGTATCAATTGCCACAACTTGTAACTAATGCAACATAGTATACACGGAATATCACTGCGGTCATGTATAAGTCGTGATATAGTCACATGCCAAATTAATTTCATTTTAGTTAAGTTGTTACCAAAATTTTGTGAAGTTGTATACTATACCATTATTCGACAATTTACATGCTGATAATTCTCTGTTACAATTACTAATATGCCTATCCAGTAATTCAATGGCCAGATTCATTTTGTTGACTTTTTCCTAGGAATCTACATTATCTAGGATGGTTTTCTACGGTGTTCCGTTTGGAAAATCGTGACTTTTTATTTAATACTAAACCGAAATGCACGATGGTACGATGACGAAAACGCGATGGCGCGATGATGAAACAACGATGATACGATGGTGAAAACGTGATGGCACGATGATGAAATCGAGATGGTGCGATGGTACGATGGTGAAACGTCGATGTAATATTGCGTTTTCATCATCGTACCATCGCGTTTTCACAATCGTATCATCGTACCATTGCATTTTCATCAGCGTACCATCGCGTTTTCATCATCGTGTCATCGCGTTTTCGTCATCATACCATCGCGTTATCACCTTCGTACCATCGCGTTATCACCAGCGTACCATCGCATTTCCACCATCGTGCCATCGCCTTCCGGTGGTCATGCGCAGTGGTACAGTATATGTGTCAGTAAAATACAGGCTTGATACAATCTCATTTTCACATTGCACTATGTACCTTCTACATCCTGACAAGAATAAGCTGAGTTTGAATAATACCATGTGACTATTACACCCAGCTTTTAATTTATTTTCATGCATACATAAAATACATAGGACGTGGCCTTGAAGAGTTTACAGTTGTAATAAACTGAGCACTGAACATTTTTAAAACATTTTGCAAAACAGCAGAATCTAAATGGTAAATTTCGTCTCACAAAATACATTGAGATACATTCTATTCTATCTATTTTTGACAAAAATACAAGTGTACGGAACTACGTATTTGAAAACGCGATGGTACGATGGTGAAAACGCGGTGGTACGATGGTGACACCACGAGGGTACGATGATGATAATGCGATGGCACGATGGTGAAAACGAGATGGCACGATGGTGAAAACGCGGTGGTACGATTGTACGATGGTGAAACCACGATGGTATGATGATGATAACGCGATGGCACGATGGTGAAAACGCGATGGCACGATGGTACGCTGATGAAAACGCAATGGCACGATGGTGCGATGGTGAAAACGCGATGGTACGATGATGAATACGCGTTATTACATCGACATTTCACCATCGTACCATCGAGATTTCATCATCGTGTCATCGCATTTTCACCATCGTACCATCGTTGTTTCATCATCGTGCCATCGCGTTTTTGTCATCGTACCATCATGCATCGCGGTTAAGTATTAAAAAAAGAGTCACGACTGTCCAAACGGAACACCGTAGTTTTTTATCTGAAAACATTATGAGCCTGTTGGCACACATACCCTCTTAACATATTTATTTCTGTTTTCTTTGGGGTATGAAATGGTGATCTCTGGTGCATTTATTAGTGGGTGTACTCCCCTCATTTTAGTGGGGTCAGGGGTCTCTGCCCTGGAAATCTTTGAAATACAGACATAAAAATGGTTGCTTCCAGTGCAGTTTTTGGTCAAATATAGATCTAACAATGGAGGGGTTACTCCGTACTCCTCTCCTGATGTTGGGGCGGAGGGGGTGGTCAGGGGGCTCCCCCTTTGAAAATTTTGAAAAACACCATGAAATGGTGGCCTCTGATGCATGCTGGGTGCGAATTTTGAGAAACAATTATTCCTTTACCAAAATAGTAGGGTGCATCTTTGATGAATAATATGAGTAGGCCTATAGGTCACTTCTCAGCCAACTGGAGGAGGCACGGGCCCCCTCAATCCGGCCCTGGATCCTGGCCTGCGGAATCTCCTGAAACTTCAGAACTTATGTTGACAGCCATCATTAGGTTTTCGTGTTGTTGTTTCTACGCCTGGTTTTACGTCACACTGACACAATTTAGGTCATAATGGGGACTTTCCAACAATCACTTTACAGGTAAGAAGTCAAAATTTCAAATTTATAAATGTAACACACCAGGGCCGGTTCCAGAAATTTTTGACTGGGGGTGGGGGTGGGGGAGGGGGGGTAAGTCTAGGGGTATCAGGGGTAATCCCCTGGATTTTTTTAAGTACATGTATAAAATGTTGTCCTTTAGTGTATTTATAGATGAATGTACTTTCCCCCCAACCCCCTGAAATTTTTTGAAATATAGGTATAAAATGGTGGCCTTTAGTGCATTTAAGGTCTTAATTTTGAGGCGACAGAGGGGTTATGAGGACAGGGTGTCAGGTGGTTCTCCCCTGGAAAAGTCTGATAATTATACAGGTATGAAAGGGTGACCTCTGATGCGTCTCTGGGTGTAAATTTTGAGAAATAATTATTCCTTTGCCACAATACTAGTAGTAGGGTCACTAGGGTGAATCTTTGATGAGTATGGGTCACTTCTTAGCCAACTGTAGGTTTGGGGGGGGGGGGGGGGGGGGGGGCACGGGCCCCCTTGGCCCGGCCTTGGATCATGGCCTGCGCACCTTCGGTAACCGGTAACGTCAAGGTTGTTTGTTTTTGTCGGTGATAGAAAAATCCCTTTTTTTACACGTTTTCTTTTAAAGTAGCTGTAGATCTATCGATATGTTATAAAGGAAATAAATTAGCTATTTTTTTTAAGATTTAGGTCTGGGCTCAAACTTAAAGCAAACTGAATCATTCCCGCCTTTGATTTAAATTTTATCCACGTAGTCAGACTGGCACAGTCGACAGCTAATTTGCTTTATCTTCTTTAAATTCGGGACTCAGTTAGCTTCCATATTTACTTAATTAATTGTCGTTGGGGTAGCTATGCGTAACAGAGCCTACATGTGCCGCCTATGCTCTTGATCACTCGAGATATTTAGTGACGTCATATCTATATTGTATGACATAATTAGAATTTAGCGTTTGAAAAGTTATTGTGTCATGGCGAGCTTGTTAAATGTGTAGAAGGCTATATTCTAAGGAGGCTGAAGCAGTTGACGTCTTTGTATCGTACAGGTTCTTCCTGGATTATGCATTTGGAAAATACTGTGATTAAAGATATTGTTTCAAATGCATAGTTCGGTTATTTGCCTGAAATTCTTCGAAAGACTGCCGCAGATTGACTGGATCAATTTTCGGATGATGGATTTTCAATGTATGAAGATAAAACTTTGAAAATCGTGCATTGAACTGGACATCGTTTGTAAGGATTTAAGGATAAATCGAATAATGATAAAAGGAATTTATAGCTGAATACATTACTTAACGGCCGGATTCTTTTGTGCAAAGTAAGTTCTTTTTCTATTTTTCATTTTTACATTTTTCAAAATTTTGTTTGTACTGTATACTACGGATCTAAACTGTAAATTCTATTTCAAACCCATTCTGTTTCTCACGGGAGGAAAAATAGCTAAGTATAAAAAATAAGTGTGAAACATCCCCACGGAATAACACGTGAAATTTCCCGAAAATCTCCAAAATAGAGAATATTTGGCAATGGCGACCAGAAATAAACAACAGTGAATTCCCATAGAGAAAATGAAATTTAGTCGCACGGGAAAACCAGACGATTGTTTAAAAAATCCTTGAAATTCTCGAGGGTGACTTTTTTTTTATTCACAAAAACACGTTTTATGTTCTTTGATCCCGTTTCATTTCTTCATACCAGCCCAAAGTTGAGGTCCAGAATTAGGTGGGACAGACTATAGCTATGTTTGGTAGCTCTTTAAAACATGTCAGTTTTATATAGAATATATAGAAAATACTATTTAGGCCTGTGTGACCGTAAGCGTGTGCAGTACAAAACACAGTTTCTCCATCAAATATCGTGCACGCGCATACCAGTAATTACCATGTTGAGTAATCAAAATCTGCAAACAGTAAATGCGCTATATAAAAACTTCATCCATCTGTGCATACAGTGTGAAACATCATCATTAAATACATATTTACAGCAGTGGCCATAACTGAATAAGAGCTATCGAATGAGGTTCTTGCGGTATAATTTCTTGACCCTGAGGGTGTAGCCAGAGTAAACTAGAGCTATCACTAAAGGTGATGAATGTACCCCCCGCATGCACTGACACAGTACACTGCAATTTGACGCACACAAGATTGCATAATTATGTGGACTGTATGTATACAGTATAGTAACAAAAAACAAAGTCCCATAACTATGCAGAATATTTATCTAAAAGAGCGTAACATGCACCATGCACAACTAGGGTTGGTACTGATCACTTGTGTGAAGTTTCATTAAATTGTGTGCAAGGGTTCCGAAGATTAGGCACGCACAAATTTGCATATGCAGACTGTATCTACATAGTATGTTAACAAGAAACAAAGTCCCATAACTCTGCAATTTTTGTTGTTGAAAGAACCTAACATGCCCCATGCACAACTACTGTTGTTACTGATCACTTGTGTGAAGCTTCATTAAACTGTGTCAAGGGGAGGAGAAGAGACGGTGCACACAAGATTGTGTCTACGTATATAGTATAGTAACAAAAAACAAGTGTCTATGTATATAGTATAGTAACAAAAAACAAAGTCCCATAACTCTGCAATTTTTTTTTCTGAAAGAACCTAACATGCCCCATGCACAACTACTGTTGTTACTGATCACTTGTGTGAAGTTTCATTAAATTGAGTCAAGGGGATGAGGAGAGAGGGTGCGCACAAGATTGTGTCTATGTATATAGTATAGTAACAAAAAACAAAGTCCCATAACTCTGCAAATTTTTTTTCTGAAAGAACCTAACATGCCCCATGCACAACTACTGTTGTTACTGATCACTTGTGTGAAGTTTCATTAAATTGTGTCAAGGGGATGAAGAGAGATGGTGCGCACAAGATTGTGTCTACGGACAGACGGAAGGTGTGAAGTTTCATTAAATTGTGTCAAGGGGATGAGGAGAGATGGTGCGCACAAGATTGTGTCTACGGACAGACGGACAGACAGACAGACAAGCTGAAACCAGTGTACACTCCCCCCCTTACAACTTTATGTTGGGGGGTACAACAAGAGGGTCATGATGACCCTATATTGCTCACCTGTTAAACTTGGCCTTGGGATCATCAAGATAAACATGCTGACCAAGTTTCATGAAGATTGGGTCATAAATGTGGCCTCTACAGTGTTAACAAGCTTTTCCTTTGATTTGAGTGGTGACCTAGTTTTTGACCCCACATGACCCAGTTTCGAACTTGGCCTAGGAATCACCAAGACAGAGCTCCAGATAAGCTTTTGGTGCAATTGGGTATTTACCCATCACTTTGTTTTAACTGGGTATTAAAAATCTGAAATGGGTAAAGTATTATTACCCAGCCTTTTCAGAAGTAATTGGGTATTTGCTAAAACCAATTAGGTTAACGTTTAATGTTTTCTGGGATACTTTCGTTCCATCGTGTTTGATGCACTTAAAATGCAGTCGAACTCACAGATCAATTCACAACAATATCCCGAAAGATGGGTTCACCGCAATAGGTGCTTTCCCATAAGAAGTAGGCAAGTATCAGTGACAATATATCATTACAAACAGATAACTGTCTTTGCTGAACAACAAAATATCGTTTGTGCTGCAACAATGTTTTTTCTGCGACCTCTTTAAGTAACAGAAGTGGCTTTTTTATCAGCGTAATTATTGTTTACAAAGCATCCAAATAACACTGATCAGACTGAATGGTCCTGTGATTTTTCCGATGAACAGCAACCTGTTCTCTGCCGTAACGTATTACCAGTCTGTTGTCTAGCATTAAAGTCTCGCACCTGTTCTATAATACAGAAAATGCAATATGCACGCGATTTTTAATGAACTGGGTATAAGGATTTTTAATTGCGTTTCAGTACGCACACTGTATGAATTCAGTTGGGTTTTCTGCAACTTTAATTGCATAAATAAGCAAATACGAAGATTATCTGAAGCTCTGTCAAGATAAACATTCTTACCAAGTTTCATAAAAATATGGCCTCTAAGTCTATACCGAATTGTCTGAAAATAAAGAGTTTGTGATTTTTTTTGCTATATTTCACAAAGTTGTGTTTTTTTGAAAGTTTAAACACCCAACCTCTCAAAATCCATTGGTAACATTTTGATCATCATTATTTTGGCGGCCATCTTGATTTCAAAATGGCCACCTCAAATTATGCTATTTTCCATTTTCTTACCAATTTAATTTCTCTAAAATGTACTGTATGCACATTCTATGTTACATAAATGCTAGTGGAACTAAAAAGTACCCAAAATCTAAAAACAGAATTTCTAAAAATAGACTAATTATTGGAATTTAAGGGGAAGTAACTCAGTAAAATGTTAAAAAAAGGTTATTTCCCTTTGCTTCCAAGCCAATAAGAATGATATAGTTTTTGTTGGATTTAACATCGCACCGACACATGATAGGTCATATGGCGACTTTCCAGCTTTAATGGTGGAGGCAGACCCCAGGTGCCCCTCCGTGCATTATTTCATCACGAGCGGGAACCTGGGTAGAACCACCGACCTTCTGTAAGCCAGCTGGATGGCTTCCTCACATGAAAAATTCAACGCCCCGAGTGAGGCTCGAACCCACATCGATGAGGGGCAAGTGATTTGAAGTCAGCAACCTTAACCACTCGGCCACGGAGGCCCCAGAATGATATAGTGAAAATGCATCAAAATTAACCTTAAATTCTAAGTAAAAGGGGCATAATTCATGAACTAGAATGTGTCTGTAGGACACAGGGTGTGCCCCCACTGGTACATTTGTCACAATTAAGTGGCAATAATTCAAATGTTTGCAGTCTTAATGGGGTATCATCCTCAACAAACATTTTATGAAAAGGATTCATTATTCTAGGCGCTATTCTTTTTTAGCTATGAGCATCACAAACAAAAAATCCACTATTTTGGCTATTTCAAGGGCCATAACTCTGTAATAAGAGCTAAGATTCTCAAGAAGAATGCCAAGTGTGCAAGGTCACATCACGATAAAGACTCCCACAAGGTTTCCTGAATTTACATCAAATACTTTTTGAGCTAGGCATATAATTAGGTGAAAAAGTGCATTTTTTTACTATTTCAGGGGCCATAACTTTAAAAATAAGGGGTGGAGCCAGCCAAAAAATTAGAGGTGTGCAAGTTTATATCATGATAAAGACTTATGCGAGTTTTCAACCATTTATATTAAATACTTTTTGAGCTAGGTGTGTCACAAGGTTAAAATGTGCATTTTTGACTATTTCAGGGGCCATAACTCTGAAAATTGGGGGCAGACCCAAACGAAAAATAGGAGGTGCGCAAGTTCATATCATGATTAAGACCCATGCAAGGTTTCATGAATCTATATCAAATACTTTTTGAGCTAGGTGTGTCACAAGGTTAAAATGTGCATTTTTGACTATTTCAGGGGCCATAACTCTGAAAATAGAGGGCGGAGCCAGACGAAAAATAGGAGGTGCGCAAGTTCATATCATGATTAAGACTCATGCAAGGTTTCATGAATCTATATCAAACACTTTTTGAGCTAGGTGTGTCACAAGGTCAAAATGTGCATTTTTGACTATTTCAGGGGCCATAATTCTGAAAATAGGGGGCGTAGCCAGACAAACTTCGGACGGATGGACGCACGGACAGATGCACGGACAAGACCAAATCTATATGCCCCCATACTCATGGGGGGGCACAAAAATTGGTGTCAGAATTATGCACCTTGTGTCACATGATGTTGGCATCTATTCTAAGTTTGAATTAAATCCATTCAACAAGAGGGTCATGATGACCCTGGATCGCTCACCAGAGTAATATGTTTCAAATGTCAAACTGATGATTTTTAGAAATTTTTTGGAAAATTTTCCGATGTACAATCAAGTTACCCCTGGGGCGGGGCCAATTTTACCCCAGGGGTCATGATTTGAACAAAGTTTGTAGAAGTCGACTAGGCAATGTTACATATCGAATATCTAAGATCTAGGCCTTCTGGTTTATTTTAAGCAAATTTATGAAGATTTCCCTATGTACAATAAAGTAACCTCTGGGGCTGGGTCAATTTGACCCTGGGGGGTCAAGATTTGAACAAATTTTGTAGAGGTCCACTAGGCAATGCTACATGTTGAATATCTAAGCTCTAGGCCTTCTGGTTTATTTTAAGAAAATATTGAAGATTTTTCTATGTACAATCAAGTAACCCCATGGGGCGGGGCCAATTTGACCCCGGGGGTCATGATTTGAAGAAATTTTGAAGAGGTCTACTAGGAAATGCTACATGTCAAATATCTAAGACCTAGGCCTTCTGGTTTATTTTTAGAAATTTTTTGAAGATTTTCCTATGTAAAATCAAGTGACCCCTGGGGCGGGGTCAATTTTGACCCTGGGGTCATGATTTGAATAAATGTTGTAGAGGTCCACTAGGCAATGCTACATGTGAAATATCTAAGCTCTAGGCCTTCTGGTTTATTTTAAGAAAATTTTTGAAGATTTTCATATGTAAAATCAAGCAACCCCTAGGGCGGGGTCAATTTTGACCCCGGGGGTCATGATTTGAACAACTTTAGTAGAGGTCCACTAGGCAATGCTACATGTCAAATATCTAAGCTCTAGGGCTTCTGCTTTTTTGGGAAGAAAAATTTTTTTTAAGGTTTTCCTATGTAAAATCAAGTGACCCCTGGGGCGGGGTCAATTTTGACCCCGGGAGTCTGATTTGAACAAATTTTGTAGAGGTCCACTAGGCAATGCTACATGTGAAATATCTAAGATCTAGGCCTTCTGCTTTATTTTTAGAAATTTTTTGAAAATTTTCCTATGTAAAATCAAGTGACCACTGGGACGGGGTCAATTTTGACCCCGGGGTCATGATTTGAACAACTTTAGTAGAGGTCCATTAGGCAATGCTACATGTCAAATATCTAAGGTCTAGGGCTTCTGGTTTTCGAGAAGAAGATTTTTTAAGATTTTTCTATGTAAAATCAAGTGACCCCTGGGGCGGGGTCAATTTTGACCTCGGGGTCATGATTTGAACAAATCTGGTAGAGGTCCACTAGGCAATGCTTCACACCAAATATCTAAGCTCTAGGTCTTCTGGTTTTTGAGAAGAAGATTTTTAAAGTTTTTCCGTTCGGTTGCCATGGCAACCAGAGTTCTGCATGGAATTCAATTCTTTGAACAATTTTTAGAGAAGACCATCCAAGGAACATCCCTGTGAAGTTTCAACAAAATTGGCCTGTTGGTATAGGAGGAGATGTTGTTAAAGGAAAGTGTGGACGGACGGACGGACGGTGGACAGTGAGCGATCACAATAGCTCACCCTGAGCACTTTGTGCTCTGGTGAGCTAAAAATCAGTACATAGGCATATATCTCTGAATGGATGAAAGTTATATTTTTCTTTGCAAGTTTTCAAGGAAATCAAGTCACGCTGGTAATTTCCATTCTGGGACATGTGACCCAATGGGAAATATCATTTACGC
Source organism: Mercenaria mercenaria (assembly GCF_021730395.1). Lineage (NCBI taxonomy): Eukaryota > Metazoa > Mollusca > Bivalvia > Venerida > Veneridae > Mercenaria > Mercenaria mercenaria. Next base: position 61,399,468 of record NC_069361.1, on the reverse strand, counting down.
TCATATTTATAGGAAATTGATCCTACCCATTTTCGTCTCTTTGCGAAGAAAATCAGGATCAATCCCTCTACGGTAAAATAAGATATATACCGAATGATCTGCAAATTTTTTTTCTGAAAGAACCTAACATGCCCCATGCACAACTACTGTTGTTACTGATCACTTGTGTGAAGTTTCATTAAATTGTGTCAAGGGGATGAGGAGAGATGGTGCGCACAAGATTGTGTCTATGTATATAGTATAGTAACCAAAAAACAAACTCCCATAACTCTGCAAATTTTTTTTTCTAAAAGAACTTACATGCCCCATGCACAACTACTGTTGGTACTGATCACTTGTGTGAAGTTTCATTAAATTGTGTCGAGGGGATGAGGAGAGATGGTGCGCACAAGATTGTGTCTATGTATATAGTATAGTAACAAAAAAAACAAAGTCCCATAACTCTGCAAATTTTTTTTCTAAAAGAACCTAACATGCCCCATGCACAACTACTGTTGTTACTGATCACTTGTGTGAAGTTTCATTAAATTATGTCAAGGGGATAAGGAGAGATGGTGTGCACAAGATTGCATCTACGGACAGACGGACAGACAGACAGACAACCTGAAACCAGTATACCCCGCCTTACAACTTTGTTGTCGGGGGGTACAAAAAGATAGACTAGGGACAGACAAAAATGGAGCATTTAAAAGGTATATTGTGAGGTGTTAAGAAATAAAAATTTAAGATGGATAAGGCTTAAAATAAAATTAAGTTTGTTTGACCTTTACCTACCGACCCGATAAAATTGCCCCGACTCAAATAATTTTATTGCATTCCAGAGAAAAAAATAATTTTTATTTTCTTATCAGAGGGAAAAACTGATTTTGGTGCTTGAAACTGGCGATTATTTTATTTAACAAATGCATAGATAATGATGGCAAGTGAGAAAATAACCCGTGGTCAACGAGTAGAAAATCGATAAAGCGGACTGTTCATTATCTCGTGTATTCCGAAAACGTGTCAACTTTGCCGATAACGTTGCCTAAGGCCATAGGATGCAGACGACAATCAAACCGCTTATAGCCAGAAGGCAATATGACAAAAGGACATAATTTTACAAATCTAGTATCTAATTTACCTGCGAAACGTAAAGTATACCAAAACGTCATACCGGTAATTTTCCATTCCACGAGCACGTGCGACCTATCGTAATATCCAATTTCCATCGCTCGACGTTACTCTTGTTTACACATACACCAAAAACGCGCATAGTGCATTCAATTTTTGTTATTATCGCATTAATATTTTTAGCACCGCTTAAGAGGTAATATAGTTTGAATTCTATAACGATTTTAATAAGATATCGACAGGAATGTAGGCAAAATTCTATAAAAACGGTCAAATTTAAATTTAGTTCTTTGTAAAATTTCAAACAGTGCAATCTTAATTATTTCTTTCTTTCTAAGGGTAAATAAATGACCAGAAAGTACAAAAAAAACAGAATAAAAAAATCTTAAATAATGAAAAAGCATCAGCAATTTAAAAACATGACGTAAAACGATTTTTGGCGAACAGATTTATGTTAGTGCGGCAAAATAGCTCACAGAGGTAGGATATCCACAATTATCGTTTGACACATTTACCTGTCAATTGATACAGGATATTGAATTCGCTTTAACAAATTAAAGAAGAAACTTTTTTATTGATTAATTTAAAGAACCGAGGCGGTACGATCAAACAGTGATGTGTCATATGGCGCGAAAACATGACGTAATTCCATGACAATCTCGGGCAACTATACCGCTTTGATCTCCACTTCAGATGCCATGATACCGACATACTTCTTTTCGCTCTTCCAGGGAATGTTAATTGATGATGAAAACAAGGACAATGACTAAGTTTATCAACAGAATAATTACCGATAATCGTTTACGCTTTTTATTTCACTTTCAACATTGGGTGGATTATGATTATTGTGTCCATATTTTTGGGACACTTTACAAAATAATCATTTTTCGGGAAATAAGTTTTGAGAAAGTGAAAATAACTAGTCCTAACACTTTTGGAAAATACGGTAGGGGCTAGACTTTGATTATTAATACTATCGATGCAGTCATTATGGAGAGCAACTAGATGGTGGAGATTACAAAAATACAGTGAAAAAAAAAAATGTCTGCTGAGAAAAGGAAATTTAAGAAGAACAAATATGATTGATTACAAAGGAAACATAGTGTACATGAGAATATTATTTGTCTATTATGTGTTAAATTATATTTGAAATTTGCTTGTACATAATACTGCTTTCATAACAGTGACAGTATTGCGGCAATTGACAGGCGAGTGGTGGGAAATTTAATTATCTGTGAAAATATATTATAAACTGACTTAATTGTTGATTTCAAAATGTCTTTAATCAGATATCGTTTTGAAATGCATTTGTTCGAAGTGAGAAAATCTCAGTTTTCGAATTTCAAGAAATTGACAAGAGCGTAAATGTGTTGAAATATTACAGCTAGATAGTTTAAATATTTTAATTTTGTTATGCCAGAACAAAGAGCTATAAAAATCTTATACTTCTTTTGCCAGGACAATGGCATAATAAATGTCTGATGTCGGAAAACCCAATCTTCTTTCTGTTCTTAGTAACATGACCAACACGTGCAAGTAACTTGAAGCTAAACAAGAGGACCATGATGGTCCTGAATCGCTCACCTCTTCCCACATGACCTAGTTTTGAGTGTAACGTCGTTTTTTTCAATTATTTGACATAGTGACCTAGTTTTTGAGCTCATGTGTCCCAGTTTTTAACTTGACCTAGATAGTATCAAGATAAAAATCCTGACCAATTTTCATGAAGATCCATTGAAAAATATGGTCTCTAGAGAGGTCACAAGGTTTTTCTATTATTTGACCTATTGCCCTAGTTTTCGAAGGTACATGACCCTGTTTTGAATTCTAACTAGATATCATCAAGATGAACATTCTCACTAATTTTCATGAAGATCTCATGAAAAATATGGCCGCTAGGGAGGTCACAAGATTTTTCTATTTTTATACCTACTGGCCTAGTTTTTGACCGCTCGTGACCCAGTTTCGAAACTGAACTAGATATCATCAAGGTGAACATTCAGATCAATTTTCATGAAGATCCATTGAAAAATATGGCCTCTAGAGAGGTCAAAAGATTTTAATAATTTTAGACCTACTGACCTAGTTTTTGACCGCATTTGACCCAGTTTCAAATTTGATTTAGATATTATCAAGATGAACATTCAGACCAACTTTCATACAGATCCCATGAAAAGTTTGGCCTCTAGATAAGTCACAAGGTTTTTCTATTATTTGACCTACTGACCTAGTTTTTGAAGGCACGTGACCCACTTTCGAACTTGACCTAGATATCATCAAGGTGAACATTCTGACCAATTTTCATGAAGATCTCATGAAATATATGGCCTCTAGAGAGGTCACAAGGTTTTTCTATTTTTAGACCTACTGACCTAGTTTTTGACCGCACATGACCCTGTTTCGAACTTAACCTAGATATCATCAAGATGAACATTCAGACCAATTTTCATACAGATCCCATGAAAACAAGAGCTCGTCGAACACGAAATGCCCCCCTTGATGCATTTAGTAGTTGCACAAGGAACAGAAATTATATGCTCACTGTAAACAAAAGTACTACCATTCTGGTTTAATCTGACCTTGACCTTTAACCTATTAACCTAACAAGAGATTACAGATTGATCTTGACACCAGCCACTGAGCCATTTTTGAATGTTCCAAATTTCAAGACTAGCTCAAGGTCAAAATCAATGTCAAATTTCATTTAAGTACAAAACAATGTGTATGTGGTCCAAATTTGAAAGCGGTGGCTTGAGAAATGTGAAAGCAGGTCACTAGATCAATTTCAAGGTAAAGTTCATTTCGGTAAACAGAACTATGCATATGCTTCAAATTTGGAGGCTGTAGCTTGAGAAATGTGAAAGTAGGTAATAGATAAAAATCAATGTAAAATTTCAATTCAGAACACAAAAGTATGCATGCAGTTCAAATTTGAAGCCTGTACCTTCAAAAATGTGAAAGTAGGTCACTAGGTCAATCTTAAGATCAAAGTTCAATTCGGTACACAAAACTATCCATGTGGTTCAAATTTGAAGGCTGTAGCTTGAGAAATGTGAAAGTAGGTCACTAGGTCAAAATCAAGGTCAAATTTTATTTCAGAACACAAAACTATGCAAGTGGTCCAAATTTGAAGTCTGTACTTTCAGAAATGTGAAAGTAGGTCACTAGGTCAATCTCAAGATCAAAGTTCATTTCAGTACACAAAAGTACGCTTGTGGTTCAAATTTGAAGGCTGTAGCTTGAGAAATGTGAAACTAGGTCACTAGGTCAAAATCAAGGTCAAATTTTATTTTGGAACAAAAAACTATGCATGTGGTCCAAATTTGAAACCTGTACCTTCAAAAATGTGGAAGTAGGTCACTAGGTCAATAACAAGGTCAAAGTTTTTTTCAGTACACAAACCTATGCATGCGGTCAAAATTTGAAGGCTGTAGGTACGAAACTGTGAAAGTAGGTCACTAGGTCAAGATCAAGGTCAACTCATGTCAAGGTTCATCTTGCCACTCAAAACTATACACGTGGTCCATGTGGTCCAAATTTGAATGATGTAAGTTATGGACATGAAGATTCTAAGTTTTCCCTATATAAGTCTATATGAACCATTTGACCTTTGAGGCAGGGCCATATTTGACCCGAGAGGGATAACTTGAACAAACTTGGTAGAGAACCACTAAATGATGCTACATTACAAAATACCAAAGCCATAGACTTTGCAGTTTGGACAAGAAGATTTTCAAAGTTTTTCCCTATATAAGTATATGTAAACCATGTGATCCCCAGGGCGGAGCCATATTTGACCCTGGGGAATAATTTGAATAATCTTAGTAGAGGATCACTAGATGATGTCATATACAAAATATCAAAGCCCTAGGCCCTGTGGTTTTGGACAAGAGGTTTTTCCAAGTTTTTTCCTATATAAGTCTATATAAACCATGTGACCCTAGGGGTGGGGCCATATTTGACCCCAGGGAAATAATCTGAACAATCTTGGTAGAGGACCACTAGATTTTGCTACATACCAAATATCAAAGCCCTAGGCCCTATGGTTTTGGACAAGAAGATCAGAAACCATTTAACTGTTCCTGGCCAATGTGACCTTGACCTTTGACCTAATGACCTCAAAATAAATAGGGGTCATCTGCTGGTCATGGCCAACCTAACTATCAATTTTCCTGACACTAGACCCAAGCGTTCTTGAGTTATTGCCTGGAAACCATTTTACTGTTCCTGGTCACTGTGACCTTGACCTTTGACATACTGACCTCAAAATCAATAGGGGTCACCTGCTGGTCATGACCAACCTCCCTATCAATTTTCGTGACCCTAGGCCTAAGTGTTCTTGAGTTATCATCTGGAAACTATTTTACTGTTCAGGGTCACTGTGACCTTGACCTTTAACATACTGACCTCAAAATCAATAGGGTTCATCTGCTGGTCATTACCAACCTCCCTATCAACTTTCATGATCCTAGGCCCAAGTGTTCTTGAGTTATCATCCGGAAACAGTTTTACTATTCAGGGTCACTGTGACCTTGACCTTTAACATACTGCCCTCAAAATCAATAGGGGTCATCTGCTGGTCATTACCAACCTCCCTATCAACTTTCATGATCCTAGGCCCAAGTGTTCTTGAGTTATCATCCGGAAACCGTTTTACTGTTCAGGGTCACTGTGACCTTGACCTTTAACATACTGACCTCAAAATCAATAGAGGTCATCTGCTGGTCATTACCAACCTCCCTATCAACTTTCATGATCCTAGGCCCAAGTGTTCTTGAGTTATCATCCGGAAACCGTTTTACTATTCAGGGTCACTGTGACCTTGACCTTTGACATACAGACCTCAAAATCAATAGAGGTCATCTACTGGTGATGACCAACCTCCCTATCAACTTTCATGATCCTAGGCCCAAGCGTTCTTGAGTTATCATCCGGAAACGGATAGGTCTACACTCTGTCCAACCGACAGACCGACCGACCGACCTACCGACCGACATCTGCAAAACAATATACCCCTCCTTTTTCAAAGGGGGGCATAAATATGGCCTCTAGAGAAGTCACAAGGTTTTTCTATTATTTGACCTACTGACCTAGTTTTTGATGGCATGTGACCCAGTTTTGAACTTGACCTAGATATCATCAAGGTGAACATTCTGACCAATTTTCATGAAGATCTCATGAAATATATGGCCTCTAGAGAGGTCACAAGGTTTTTCTATTTTTAGACCTACTGACCTAGTTTTTGACCGCATGTGACCCAGTTTTGAACTTGACCTAGATATCAACAAGATGAACATTCAGACCAATTTTCATACAGATCCCATGAAAAATATGGCCTTTAGAGAGGTCACAAGGTTTTTCTATTATTTGACCTACTGACCTAGTTTTTGAAGGCCCGTGACCCAGTTTTGAACTTGATCTAGATGTCATCAAGATGAACATTCTGACCAATTTTCATGAAGATCTTGTGAAATATATGGCCTCTAGAGAGGTCACAAGGTTTTTCTATTTTTAGACCTACTGGCCTAGTTTTTGACCGCACGTGACCCAGTTTCGAAACTGAACTAGATATCATCAAGATGAACATTCTCACTAATTTTCATAAAGATCTCATGAAAAATATGGTCTCTAGGGAGGTCACAAGATTTTTCTATTTTTATACCTACTGGCCTAGTTTTTGACCGCACGTGACCCAGTTTGGAACTTGACCTAGATATCATCAAGGTGAACATTCAGATCAATTTTCATGAAGATCCATTGAAAAATATGGCCTCTAGAGAGGTCAAAAGATTTTAATAATTTTAGACCTACTGACCTAGTTTTTGACCCAGTTTCAAATTTGATCTAGATATTATCAAGATGAACATTCAGACCAACTTTCATACAGATCCCATGAAAAGTTTGGCCTCTAGAGAAGTCACAAGGTTTTTCTATTATTTGACCTACTGACCTAGTTTTTGAAGGCATGTGACCCACTTTCGAACTTGACCTACATATCATCAAGGTGAACATTCTGACCAATTTTCATGAAGATCTCATGAAATATATGGCCTCTAGAGAGGTCACAAGGTTTTTCTATTTTTAGACCTACTGACTTAGTTTTTGACCGCACATGACCCTGTTTCGAACTTAACCTAGATATCATCAAGATGAACATTCAGACCAACTTTCATACAGATCCCATGAAAAATATGGCCTTTAGAGAAGTCACAAGGTTTTTCTATTATTTGACCTACTGACCTAGTTTTTGATGGCATGTGACCCACTTTCGAACTTGACCTAGATATCATCAAGGTGAACATTCTGACCAATTTTCATGAAGATCTCATGAAATATATGGCCTCTAGAGAGGTCACTAGGTATTTCTATTTTTAGACCTACTGACCTAGTTTTTGACCGCATGTGACCCAGTTTCAAACCTGACCTAGATATCAACAAGATGAACATTCAGACCAATTTTCATACATATCCCATGAAAAATATGGCCTTTAGACACTGCGAAAAATATGTGCATATACGGGAGTATACGGTCCCGTATATGTCTAATATACGAATATCATATAAAAGGTATCTTTCCTGAAAGTATAATCAAAACCTACGCCTTAAACATACTTTTGGACCTTGACAATCCCTAACTCTGAATACTGACATAAACTGTTGAAACGTATTTATGCTAAGTATGAATGAACGGATCCATGTGAGAAAAACATGAATGTCCAATTAAAGAATACGGGATTCCCGTATATGGAATGTTCCATATACGGGAAAAATGTTTCCGTATACGCCCGTATATTAGGAGTATACGAAATGCGTACATTCCCGTATACGGAACCATTTTCCGCAGTGAGAGAGGTCACAAGGTTTTTCTATTATTTGACCTACTGACCTAGTTTTTAAAGGCCCGTGACCCAGTTTCGAACTTGACCTAGATGTCATCAAGATGAACATTCTGACCAATTTTCATGAAGATCTTGTGAAATATATGGCCTCTAGAGAGGTCACGAGGTCTTTCTATTTTTAGACCTACTGACCTAGTTTTTGAGGGCATGTGACCCACTTTCGAACTTGACCTAGATATCATCAAGGTGAACATTCTGACCAATTTTCATGAAGATCTTGTGAAATATATGGCCTCTAGAGAGGTCACAAGGTTTTCTATTTTTAGACCTACTGACCTAGTTTTTGACGGCACGTGACCCAGTTTCGAACTTGACCTAGATATCATCAAGATGAACATTCTGACCAACTTTCATAAAGATCCCAAGAAAAATGTGACCTCTAGAGTGGTCACAAGCAAAAGTTTATGGACGCACGGACGGACGACGGACACCGCACGATCACAAAAGCTCACCTTTGCACTTTGTGACAGGTGAGCTAAAAATCATCACTTTTCCTTGCACACTGCCATAACCATTGTAAAAACCTTCTAAAACTCATAAAAAGTTATTATCTATTGAATTAAGCATCAAACACTTGTTGAAAATAAGCTGTAATTCAATAGTGTGTTTAGATGCCAAATATCACGTATTTTGGAGACTATATTGTTTTGTACTTTTAATTAATTTATTTATTTGGGTTTTACGGCGCACCAACACAGTATAGGTTATATGGTGCCAAACAGGACTACAAATTTTGGTTCCACATCTCATTTACATCAAAATAAAAACATGAGGTATGGAATCAAAATTTGCACACCTGCTGGAATCACAGAGTTACTGCAAAACCAAGTGTTAAGACCCTATTAGATCATGCAAGGGTAAGGCAGTGGTTCCAATTCTTTTCATACACAGATCGTCCCAGAACCACATGGGGCTTGTACATTTAAGCGCAGATGTAGTGAAAACAATCATGAAAACACTTTTGATATATATATAAAGAAAAAGTGTAGACATGAAAGATACTCAAAGACTTGGTGAACTTTGCCTTATGTGCAAATTAAGTCTGTGCCCATATTGTATGTGCATGAATAGGGCTAGGTGTTTATATATTGCAAGCATACATTTAACAGAGCATCTTCAGAGATTATCTACAAGCAGTAGTATTAATAAATAGACTTTATTGCTGAGACAATAAACATTTAAAAAACTAAAATATAATAAAATTATTTACCTACCTACCTACCCACTGTAAAAATACTGGGTCGGTAAAGGTCAAACAAACTTAATTTTAATCTAAGCCTAATTTAGAATTTGTAAAGTATTACGTGCTAAAAAAATCTATTAAAATATAAAATAAAAAAGTGTTCATTTTTAGCCCAAAATCATCATGATGGTGGGCTATTCAAATCACTCTGCGTCTGTGGTCAGTCTGTCATTCCATCCATCCGTCCGTCCGTTAACAATTTCTCGTCATCGCATCTCCTCAGAAACTATTGGGGGGGATTTTGATCAAACTTTGTCAGAAGATGTATTGGTACCCTAGTTGTGTCCCCCTGAAAATCAGACTGGTTCAACAATTGTTTAGTGAGTTATGGTCCTTTGTTTGTTTCTATAATTTACATAGGGAAAAGCTTTGAAAATCTTCTTGTCCAAAACCACAGAGCCTAGGGCTTTGATATTTGGTATGAAGCATCATCTAGTGGTCCTCTACCAAGATGATTCAAATTCTTTCCCTGGGGTCTTAATATGGCCCCGCGCTGGAGATTTTGACCAAACTTTGTCAGAAGATGTATTGGTACCCTAGTTGTGTCCCCCTGAAAATCAGACTGGTTCAACAATTGTTTAGTGAGTTATGGCCCTTTGTTTGTTTCTATAATTTACATAGGGAAAAACTTTGAAAATCTTCTTGTCCAAAACCACAGAGCCTAGGGCTTTGATATTTGGTATGAAGCATCATCTAGTGGTCCTCTACCAAGATGATTCAAATTCTTTCCCTGGGGTCTTAATCTGGCCCCGCGCCGGGGGTCACATGGTTTATATAGACTTATATAGGAAAAAACTTTGAAAAACCTCTTATTCAAAACCACAGGGCCTAGGGCTTTGATATTTTGTATGTGACATCATCTAGTGGTCTTCTACTAAGATTGTTCAAATTATCCCCCTAGGGTCAAATATGGCCCCGCCCCGGGGGTCACATGGTTTACATAGACTTATATAGGAAAAAACTTTTAAAATCTTCTTGTCCAAACCACAAAGCCTAGGATTTTGGCATTTGTAATGTAGCATCATCTAGTGGTTCTCTACCAAGTTTGTTCAAATTATCCCCCTAGGGTCAAATATGGACCTGCCATGGGGTTCACATGGTTCATATAAACTTGTATAGGGAAAAGCTTTTAAAATCTTCTTGTCAATAACCTACAACATTCAAATTTAGACCACATGTATGGTTTTGAGTGGCAAGATGAACCTTGACATGAGTTGACCTTGATTTTGACCTAGTGACCTACTTTCACATTTCTGTAGCTACAGCCTTGAAATTTGGACCACATGCATAGTTTTGTGCACTGAAAGAAACTTTGACATTGACATTGACCTAGTGAACTACTTTCACATTTTTTGAAGGTACAGGCTTCAAATTTGGACCACATACATAGTTTCGTGTTCCGAAATGAAATTTGACCTTGATTTTGACCTAGTGACCTACTTTCACATTTCTCAAGCTACAGCCTTCAAATTTGGACCACATGCATAGTTTCGTGTACCGAAACAATCTTTGACCTATACATTGACCTAGTGACCTACTTTCACATTTTTGAAGGTAAAGGCTTCAAATTTGGACCACATGCGTAGTTCTGTGTTCCGAAATAAAATTTGACCTTGATTTTGACCTAGTGACTTACTTTCACATTTCTTGAGGTACAGCCTTCAAATTTGGACCACTTGCATAGTTTTGTGTACCGAAATGAACTTTGACCTTAAGATTGACCTAGTGACCTACTTTCACATTTCTGTAGCTACAGGCTTCAAATTTAGCCTTGTTAACAACACTTTTGCTACAGGTTGGCTGCGATTTTATTAAAATAATATGCAAATTGTGGTGTCAGGAGCTTTTCTTCCGAATCTGACAGTGGCACATTTTCATATCGGCAGGTATTTGAACACCATTCCGATGAATAGACACAATAAAAAAAAAAAAACATACCTGCACATGCAAATGGTGTAGAAATGATAAATAACTATATACGCACACACCATGAATAATAGAATCTCGGGTTAGAAGAAATATACCAGGATTTTTAAAAGTGGTGGTGCTATAACTCTAGTGATGGGACTATACAGTAGTGGTGGCGCTGTTACAGCATTCAATAATACGAACTGCTGACGCATCCGGAACAAAACAAACACCAACATTCTCTAACTGATAATTTTCCTGCAAGGAATTATGTTATTAAAGAAAGAAAAACACGATCATAGTTTATTTACCTTTATGAAACATTCTCTATCTAAGAAAAAAGAAGTAAATACACTCGGACCCCGTTATTACACTGTCGTCGGGGTCCAAGGTTCGAGACCCGCGGATCTAGCGGGGTTAAATTTATAACGCAGGTTGATCGTATCAGCGGTATATGCAATACCCCACCCACCGGTAATGTTTTAGACGTATTTTGGATGCTGTTTTATGTAAATAAGAAATAAGAATCGTATAAACGGGACATTTATTTACCTTAAATGCTACTGAAAAATACATTAAAAGAATTACAACGCTGTGTCATCTTCTCATTTTATCGTGATTCTAAAAGAAAGTTGGAATTGTGTATCCCGGAAGTAAACATATATAACACTGTGTGAGGAGTGCCTGGCCGTGAGAATTACATATGCAATGCAATTGCACTGGGGGTTTAACTAAAAGAAGAACGCGGACAGTCTTAAAAAATTTAATTTTGAATACATGAAAAAAATCGATAAATAAGATAGAAAATTGTTAAATCACCGTCATTAATATACGATATTAAAAAGGGAGAACATTTTTAATATGGCTTTCAGTGCATCGAATCTTCGTTAATTCCGATGAACTGAGTGTGATGATTACGAAAAGAAAGTGTCTAGGGGTACGGATCCGTACCTCTAGAATTTGATTCTAGAGGTACGGATCCGTACCTCTAGTCAAGCCTATTAGTGGTTTTCTAGGGGTACGGACCTCCTTTTTCTAGAGATTTAGGGTTATTTACATTTCAGATTTTGTTGAAAATGAAATAACTTCGGGATCAATGATTTCAACTCATTTAGATTTTAAGATTGAATACTGCTTAAGTCGGTGCTAGGGGGCGTGGGCAGTGTTGCATTTTCCATTACTGCTCATGAACAGACTCAATCAAACCGAGTCTGCAATTTTCACTGTTCAATGTTTGCCTTGTTCTCGGTGCTTCCGAGGGATCTACTTTCCAGATTTTATTCATCAGTATTCACCTTAAACTTGGATCTAAATGGTTTTCAGATACCAACATCCACCCGACTGATAACATTTTCTTTCGAAACGTAAATAACCGAGGAACACCAAATAAATCACGAGGATTCTAACTGGCAGAAAAAAAGATTAAAGATTTTATTTTTAAGTCTTATTTGTTACTTTATTTTCAACAAAATTTAAGATGTAAATAATTCTAAATCTCTAGAAAAAAGGAGGTCCGTACTCCTAGAAAACCTCCAACAGGCTTGTCTAGAGGTATGGATCGGTACCCCTAGACACTTCCTTACGAAAAATGGCTGCATTTTATTACGAAACTGGGCCTGTTGTTCTATTTTTATTCACTCAAGTGTTCATGTCATCTGCTTAATTGGTGCAAACTTAACGGTTTGATAGTTGACTGACCGCTTGCATGCTTGTTATGCAAACAATCTAATTTTGACACGGTACTGATTGCCTAATTGTCACATGTCTACATGTATTCAAACTTTAACAAAGGCGATAACAAGTAAGCTAGCAGACAATTATTGGTTTTTGTCACAGATGTCATGGCAAAGGTGTTAAAGTAAAGGTACTTGTTGTTTTAACGCTGGTTATGATAAAATTGACTCGTTTTTTTGTTTGTTTTTTTTTGTTTTTTTACCTCCGAAAATTCCAGGTCCAAGACTCTACAGCGTTATAACGAATACCGAGGTATATCGAGTAGCGTTATAACGGGTTTCGAGTGTATATTTAAGACGTATTATATGTATAAATTAAAATATATTCATGTTGTTTTGAGGTATATGACTGAGATAATGTTAAAAACTAATAAATAAACAAATGCCATGTATTTTTCTATTCATTGTGCATTACATCTAGCACTTGTTGTGTATATTTCGCATGTTTTATTTGTTTTATCTGATCATACGATAAATTAAGTTACGATTAATACCGATACGAACGTAGGTATTAGCAGATCTAGTATAAAATAAAATAGAAACTTTCTAATCTCCCCTTATCCACAAAAAAATGAGATACGACCTTTCCGCACAATGAAATTTTGTGACTTGGAGGTTGAATGCTTCTTATACTTCCTTTACAACTGTCGACATTTTTATACCCCAGAAAATGGGCTAGTTAAGGTATTTAAACTGTTCGCTCGGGCACACATTGAGTTTTTGTGTTAAGCATTTTGGTAAGGCAAAAGCGGTTAATAGCTCATCATTGAAGCCTAAAATGCTATAACATATTGATAAAACGATTGCACTGTTAGGTCCCATTACTCTGTTTAATATTTCTGGTAAATTATGCCCCCTTTCGGCACACTGTGTTAAATTTTAGGTAAAGAAACAAGAGGGTCATGATGACCCTGGATCGCTCACCAAAGTAATATGAGCTACATGTTTCAAATGTCAAACTGATGATTTTTAGAAAATTTTTGGAAGATTTTCCGATGTACAATCAAGTTACCCCTGGGGCGGGGCCAATTACCCCGGGGGTCATGATTTGAACAAAGTTTGTAGAAGTCTACTAGGCAATGTTACATGTCAAATATCTAAGATCTAGGCCTTCTGGTTTATTTTTAGCAAATTTATGAAGATTTCCCTATGTACAATCAAGTAACCCCTGGGGGGTTAAGATTTGAACAAATTTTGTAGAGGTCCACTAGGCAATGCTACATTTGACATATCTAAGCTCTAGATCTTCTGGTTTATTTTTAGAAAATTTTGAAGATTTTTCTATGTAAAATCAAGTGACCCCTGGGGCAGGTCAATTTTGACCCCGGAGGTCATGATTTGAACAAATTTTGTATAAGTCACTGTCTACTACGCAATGCTACATGTTAAATATCTAAGATCTAGGCCTTCTGGTTTATTTTTAGAAATTTTTTGAAGATTTTCCAATGTAAAGTCAAGTGACCCCTGGGGCGGGTCAATTTTGACCCCGGAGGTCATGATTTGAACAAATTTTGTATAGGTCCACTAGGCAATACTACATGTAAAATAGCTAAGCTCTAGGGTTTCTGGTTTATTTTTAGAAAATTTTTGAAGATTTTCCTATGTAAAATCAAGTGACCCCTGGGGTGGGGTCAATTTTGACCCAAGGGGGCATGATCTGAACAACTTCAGTAGAGGTCCACTAGGCAATGCTACATATCAAATATCTAAGCTCTAGGGCTTCTGGTTTTCCAGAAGATTTTTTAAGATTTTCCTATGTAAAATCAAGTGACCCCTGGGGCAGGGTCAATTTGACCCCGGGGGTCATGATTTGAATAAATTTTGTAGAGGTACACTAGGCAATGCTATATGTCAAATATCTAAGCTCTAGGCCTTGTGGTTTATTTTTTAAAAAATTTTGAAGATTTTCCTACAGATATCTATGTAAAATCAAGTGACCCCTGGGGCCGGGTCAATTTTGTCCCCAGGGTCATGATTTGAACAATTTTAGTAGAGGTCCAGTAGGCAATGCTACATGTCAAATATCTAAGCTCTAGGTTTTCTGGTTTTTGAGAAGAAGATTTTTTAAGATTTTCCTATGTAAAATTAAGTGACACCTTGACCCCGGGGTCATGATTAGAACAAACTTGGTAGATGTCCACTAGGAAATGCTTCACACCAAATATCTATGCTCTAGGGCTTCTGGTTTTTGAGAAGATTTTTAAAGTTTTTCCTTTTTGTTGCCATGGCAACCAGAGTTCTGCATGGAATTCAATTCTTTGAATAATTTTTGTAGAGCTTCACACAAGGAACATTCCTGTGAAGTTTGGATGAAATTGGCCTAGCGGTTTATGAGGAGATGTCATTTAAAGTAGAAGTTTACGGACGCCGGATGCCGGTCAGTGAGTGATCCTAATAGCTCATCCTGAGCCTTTGGCTCTGGTGAGCTAAAAACTGTTAGTGACACATCATTGAAACTTAAAACACTTAAGCTGCCTACTGCCCAGGTACCATAACTATGGTCCAAATTTTGGTAGATTATGTCCCCTTTCTGATTTTTCACTAAGTTTTTTGTTAAAGAATTTGTGCAGTAGCTTCAGGGCTAAAAGTGACGTCATGACAGCTCTTGTTCTTGATATCAATTAATTACTGTTCTTTTCAGGTTCATGGAAGGTGCCAATGGCTAAAATTCAATGGTGAAACTGAGTGACCTACCCAATTTAGTTCTAGTGAAAATATTTCGATCAACTGACCTGCAGGAATTACTTAAAGTGCAGCCATAGCAAACAAAAGATTCCATCAAATAATGCATAACAATTCAACTTTATGGAGGCATTTTTCTATGGACCATCCGCTTGAACTATCTATAATAGACCTACAAAGAATTCTGAACCATTCGGTTGCATTCTAAGAATTTCTAAATCCCTGTGCTACACTATACTTTAGTTCCGCTGATACAGACTTTCTGCTTGTTAGGGAACTTTGTAATGCAAAGCAGTAGTAATGGTTGGATCTAACAGGGTGTAGACTGTCAACTTTGTGTTTCCTTCAGTTCCTGTCAAACATCGTAATACTTAATCTATCAGAATGTAGAAATTTGGTGGATGAAGACTTTGAAGTGATTTCATCTTTGCGATAGTTGGATCAGTTGTATGTGTCCTTCACAAACATTATGCCCGAAACAATTGTGGCGATATGTGAACCCTTGACATTGACAGTTCTGGATACCTCAGGCATTCCTTTAAATATTCAACATTGTGCCAGAATACTGAAACCGCAGTTGTTATTTTTTCACTTGATGCTTGAGAGTGAAGAAGATGAAATTTGGCTTAAAGGATTAGTTGCCAGACAATATAAACATTTATCTGTACATACTTATAAAAATTGAAAAAGACAATGTTTTCCAGAGGCAAAATCAAGCACTGAAAAATCCACACCAGAAAAGAGAAGTTTTATCATACGGGGAGAAGAAATAAAGGAACACCTTTCACATGCAACATTAATTTACGACAGTGAATAGTGTAATATTTGACTGAGTCGGACCTGTTTAATATTTTGTTTTGACAAATATGAGCTATAGATAGTGCAGTGAGAATAGTAACTCATAACACTGTTCAGTGTTAAACTTAAATGGTTGACCGAATTGAACTTGTCTGAAGATTTTCTTTTGGACTCTTTATTCTGATAAAAATGAGCTATTAGTAAAGCAGTGAGAATAGTCACTCATAACATTGTTAGGTGTTAAGTGTAATGTTTAAATTGAATTGAACTTGTCTATGCTGATTTGATATGATGGCTGAATTAGACGGTAAAGATGTTGTTTTAAGTACAAATTAGAGCTATTTTGATATTGTAGTGAGAATAGTCACTCATAGCACTGTTGGGTGTTAAACTTAATTGTTTGACTGAATTGAACGTGTTAAGTTTTGTTTATCTCCGCATGTTGATAAAGTGTGCTATTGTCATTGCCAAGGCTTCGTGTGCATGGTTCAAACATCTTTTATATTTGCCAAAATGCAAGGCTTCGTGTGCATGGTTCAAACATCTTTTATATTTGCCAAAATGCAATTAATTGACAATTTTTTTTGTTTATTCACGTTTTGAAAAGCCCCGAGTAACAGGACATTCATTTTGACTGAGTTAGATATTTGTTTTGACCTTTTCCTCTTTGACATTGTACTTAAAAGTTCAACCTTTAAACAAGAGAAGTCTGTTACTATTTTGTGTATAAAGGTACATTTTGATGTTTACACCTTTATTTTCATTTAATTTCATATTGTAAGTAGATTCTATGACGACATTAAGTAAATGTCCGAAAAAAGTTTTGATTTTGATCGTGTTTTATACGTTTTCTTTCAACAGTCTACCGTTATTAACAATAAAATGCATATTAATGTGTGGAAATATGAGCATTAATTTTTACTAGTGAGAATTATGATGCATCATTTGTAGAAAACTACGTAACTCCAGGAAACTCTTCTATTATACCCTGTTCAAAAATATCGTAACTCGGGTATCTCAGAGTATTTGTTGAATTGTGTAAAAAGTTTCTGAGAAAATTTCTAAACTCGAACTCTTGTTAAAGAAACAATATTATAGAAATTTCCTACATTTTAACAGATGATATTATGTTAAAGATGTGCACTCGTGTAATCTTTTAATGTTTCCGCAGTTTTTAAGAAAGTTATTAAGTTTTTAGCTCTTCCTGAAAAATTAAGATTTTCAAGTTACGACATTTTCGCACGGAGCCGACGATATATTGTCCTCATTAACCTGTGATTTGAGAGGCTAGCTGCTGTCTGCACAATTTTTGATTAATATTAAATGATTTTACCTCAATAAGTTGAACATCAATATAAAACACTGAATAAAATTTCTAAAAAATCAAATGGTCATATATAGTTGTCGATCACTATATCAAGATGTCGATAACTAGGTCAAACAGGAGGACCATGATGGTCCTGAATCGCTCACCTGTCCCAACATGACCCAGTTTTGAACTGAGTATGACGTCATTTTTTTTCTATTATTTGACATAGTGACCTAGTTTTTGAGCTCATGTGACCCAGTTTTGAACCTGACCTAGATATCATCAAGATGAACATTCAGACCAACTTTCATACAGATCCCATGAAAAATATGGCCTCTAGAGAGGTCACAAGGTTTTTTTATTATTTGACCTACTGACCTAGTTATTCACGGCACATGACCCAGTTTCAAATTTGACCTAGATATCATCAAGGTGAACATTCTGACCAATTTTCATGAAGATCCATTCAAAAGTATGGCCTCTAGAGAGGTCACAAGGTTTTTCTATTTTCAGACCTAATGACCTAGTTTTTTACCGCAGCTGACCCCGTTTCGAAATTGATCTAGATATCATCAAGATGAACATTCAGACCAACTTTCATACAGATCCCATGAAAAATATGGCCTCTAGAGAGGTCACAAGGTTTTTCTATTATTTGACCTACTGACCTAGTTTTTGATGGCACATGACCCAGTTTCAAACTTGACCTAGATATCATCAAGGTGAACATTCTGAACAATTTTCATGAAGATCTGGTGAAAAATATGGCCTCTAGAGAGGTCACAAGGTTTTTCTATTTTTAGACCTAATAACCTAGCTTTTAACCATAGTTGACCCAGTTTCGAACTTGGCCTAGATATCATCAAGATGAACATTCAGACCAATCTTCATACAGTTCCCATGAAAAATATGGCCTCTAGAGAGGTCACAAGGTTTTTTTATTATTTGACCTACTGACCTAGTTACTGATGGCACGTGACCCAGTTTCAAACTTGACCTAGATATCATCAAGGAGACCATTCTGACCAACTTTCATGAAGATCCATTCAAAATTATGACCTCTAGAGAGGTCACAAGATTTTTCTATTTTTAGACCTAATGACCTAGTTTTTGACCGCAGCTGACCCAGTTTCGAACTTGACCTAGATATCATCAAGATGAACATTCAGACCAACTTTCATACAGATCCCATGAAAAATATGGCCTCTAGAGAGGTCACAAGATTTTTCTATTATTTGACCTACTGACCCAGTTTCGAACTTGACCTAGATATCATCAAGGTGAACATTCTGACCAATTTTCATGAAGATCTTGTGAAAAATATGGCCTCTAGAGAGGTCACAAAGTTTTTCTATTTTTAGACCTAGTGACCTAGTTTTTGACCGCACGTGACCCAGTTTCGAACTTGACCTAAATATCATCAAGATGAACATTCTGACCAACTTTCATAAAGATCCCATGAAAAATGTGACCTCTCTAGGTCACAAGCAAAAGTTTACGCACGGACGCACACACGGACGACGGACGCTGCACGATCACAAAAGCTCACACTGTCACTTCGTGACATGTGAGCTAAAAAGTGGAGTGATATTTCAATCGTCATGACGTTGACATATCGCTGTAACTGGGAAATACCTTTTGAAAGAACCACTCAAAAAACCCTTTACAGAATAGGGTAGATATTACAAAAAGTTAACAAAGAGCATAATTTGTGTAATTATTTTAAGGTTATACTGTCGACAACTGTGTCATCTGCTCTACAAATAATTACCGGACCTTCCTGGTCTTAAAAGTGAGATCAAAGTCAGAACTGATGTTTTTACAGCAGATGATTCTCAGCTGTAAACCACATCCTGCATTTTCAATCCTTGGTGTGATGGACAACATTTTAAAAAGCCCTATGCAGTAAATTTATCACCTGTCACTTTGAAAGGCCCGAGTGTCGGACAGCGTAAAAGTATGGACAGATTTGAAATTTGCGCAGATTATTCCCACATAACTGACTGTTTGACATGGGAGGTAAAATGTTCAAAGTTTATTGTAAATACTTTTAATTTGGCTGTTAAATATGATTTTTGGAACACTTTTTATAAAAATCTAACATAAATAGTTGAATTCATCTTTATTTTGCAAGGATAGCAATCAGGATTAATTGTATAATACGTTTATGCATTTACATGTGTGCATGCACTAAAATATTTTAGTAGGAAGTCACAATGAAAAATTACTGGTCAAAACAAGAGCACAGCTTACGGGTGCCATCGCTCGTCTGCAAGTGCTGGACAATATATAAGAAAAGAGTTATAGTTCAGATTTTCTAAGTACAAAAAGGGCTATAACTCTTACAAAATGCAGGTTAGAGTTATGGTTCTTGAACTACATAGTCCCCTAATGATGATAAACAAGTGTGCAAAGTTTCAAAGCCATAGCTTTTCTAGTTACTGAGAAATGGTGGGCCTAATCAAAAATTTTAACCAAGAAACTCTAAATTTTCTAAGTACAAATGTATATCAGAGTTATGGTTCTTGGCCTACATAATCCCCTAATAATGATAAACAAGTGTGCAAAGTTAACAAGAGATCACAGAGTGATCTTGGCGCCCACCAATGTGCCATTTTTGAGTGTTCCAAATTTCAAGACTTACTGACTAGCTAAAGGTCAAATTTCATTTCCGTACACAACACAAATCTATGCATGTGGTCCAAATTTGAAGCCTGTACCTTCAAAAATGTGAAAGTAGGTCACTAGGTCAATGTCAAGGTCAAAGTTTATTTCGGTACACAAAACTATGCATGTGGTCCTAAATTTGAAGCCTGTAGCTACACAAATGTGAAAGTAGGTCACTAGGTCAATCTTAAGGTCAAAGTTCATTTCGGTACACAAAACTATGCAAGTGGTCCAAATTTGAAGGCTGTAGCTTGAGAAATGTAAAAGTAGGTCACTAGGTAAAAATCCAGGTCAAATTTTATTTCGGAATACAAAACTATGCATGTGGTTCAAATTTGAAGCCTGTACCTTCAAAAATGTGAAAGTAGGTCACTAGGTCAATGTAAAGGTCAAAGTTTGTTTCGGTACATAAAACTATGCATGTGGTCCAAATCTGAAGGCTGTAGCTTGAGAAATGTAAAAGTAGGTCACTAGGTCAAAATCAAGGTCAAATTTTATTTCAGAATACAAAACTATGCATGTGGTCCAAATTTGAAGCCTGTACCTTAAAAATGTGAAAGTAGGTCACTAGGTCAATGTAAAGGTCAAAGGTCATTTCAGTACACAAAACTATGCATGTTGTCCATATTTGAAGGCTGTAGCTTGAGAAATGTAAAAGTAGGTCACTAGGTCAAAATCAAGGTCAAATTTTATTTCAGAATACAAAACTATGCATGTGGTCCAAATTTGAAGCATGTACCTTCAAAAATGTGAAAGTAGGTCACTAGGTCAATGTCAAGGTCAAAGTTTTTTTCGGTACACAAAACTATGCATATAGTCCAAATTTGAAGGCTGTAGCTTGAGAAATGTGAAAGTAGGTCATTAGGTCAAAATCAATGTCAAATTTCATTTTGAAACACCAAACTACGCATATGGTCCAAATTTGATGCCTGTACCTTAAAAAATGTGAAAGTAGGTCAAAATAAAGTGCAAAGTTTTTTCCAGTGCACAAAATTATGCATGTGGTCCAAATTTGTAGGCTGTAGCTACAGAAATGTGAAAGTAGGTCACTAGGTCAAAATCAAGGTCAACTCATGTCAAGGTTCATCTTGCCACTCAAAAATATACATGTGGTCCAAGTTTGAATGTTGTAGTTACTGACAAGAACATTTTAAAAGCTTTTCCCTATATAAGTCTATATGAACCATGTGACCCCCGGGGCGGGGCCATATTTAACCCTAGGAGGATAATTTGAACAAAATTGGTAGAGAACCACTAGATGATGCTACATTACAAGTATCAAAGCCCTAGGCTTTGTGGTTTGGACAAGAAGATTTTCAAAGCTTTTCCCTATATAAGTCTATGTAAACCATATGACCCGAAGGGCAGGGCCATATTTGACCCTAGGAGTATAATTTGAACAAACTTAATTGAAGACCACTAGATGATGTCACATACAAAATATCAAAGCCCTAGGCCCTGTGGTTTTGGACAAGAGGTTATTCAAAGTTTTTCCCTATATAAATCTATATAAACCATGTGACCCCCAGGGCGGGGCCATATTTGACCCCAGAGAAATAATTTGAATCATCTTGGTAGAGGACCACTAGATGATGCTTCATACCAAATATCAAAGCCCTAGGCTCTTAGGTTTTGGACAAGAAGGTTTTCAAAGTTTTTCCCTATATAAATCTATATAAATTTAGAAATAAACAAAGGGCCATAACTCACTCATAAATTGTTGAACCAGTCTGATTTTCAGGGGGACACAACTAGGGTACCAATACATCATCCTGACAAAGTTTGGTCAAAATCTCCCTGGTAGTTTCTGAGGAGATGCGATAACGAGAAATTGTTAACAGACGGACGGAATGACGGACCGACGGACCACGGACGCAGAGTGATTTTAATAGCCCACCACCATCTGATGATGGTGGGCTAAAAAGCTGTAATGTTTGAGAGAAGGTGGACAAAAAATTTTAATCAACACTGACGCAGACAATCAAGTGACAACATACCTCGTAGATTTTTTTCAAAAATCAGACGAGCTAAAAACTAACACCACAACTCAGCTTTAATGATTTTGAAACTCTGTGGTAGATATAAGTCAGCGTGGAGGACATCTGATATGCTGTATGAAGCATTATTGGATATTGTGAATTTTCATTATCCCCATGACTTCAAGATTAAGAATTTCGACCGTACTTCTTTCAAGACAAGCAATCCAACTACTTACCCAAATTTTTCTTGCTAAAGCCTCTCTAAATAGCCTGTCAGCATCAATCTGGTACATAAACTGAAATAAACAAAATCTAGTTGCATAATATTATAGTAAAACATCACAACAAGAGGGTCACTGACCCTAAAGTGCTCACCAGTGTAAAAAGCTTCAAGAATGTTTGTATAACGTAATGGTACAAGTACAGTTAGGTTTATATAAATATAAAGGCTCAACCTATTATGGAATCAGAGAATATTCAGTTTCTTTTACATTAGACTACATCATATCATAAGGACTATTTGTGTGAAAAGATTTTAAAATCAGGCCAGCAGTTTCATACAAGATGATTTTTAAATTTTCTACTACATGTATATACAAATAGGGAAAAGTGACCACGCCCTCTGCCGGCCATGTTTTTTGACAAATCAAAATAATTTGAACAATCTTGGTAGAATGTCACAGGCTTGACAAAAAAACCTAGAGGCCTTTGATCTCCAAGTGTGAACTTGACCTTTAAGCTAGGGTTCTGGGTGTTTCGAATGACAGGTCGTCTGATTATGGGGAACATTTATGCCAAGTAACATTGTAATCCCTTGATGGATGACAGAGTTCTGGAAATCTGATATTTCATTTCATAGCTTATCTTTGTTGTTGTTTTTTATGCCCCCGGCATCTACTGATGTAGGAGGCATATAGTGATTGTCCTGTCCATCCGTCCGTACAAGGTTAACCGAATGGGACCGTTTCGTCTAGCATCAATACCCCTTACTAGAATGACTTGATACTAATGCAGATGTAACCTGTGACCATTCCTCATCTTCAGACATCACCTGACCTCAGTTTGACCTTGACCTCATTTTGGACTTAGGTTGCTTTATATGGGCCATCTCTTGGTTAACCAAATGGGACTGTTTCGTCTAGCATCAATACCCCTTACTAGAATGGCTTGATACTAATGCAGATGTAACCTGTGACCATTCCTCATCTTCAGACATCACCTGTCCCCAGTTTGACCTTGAACTTGACCTCATTTTGGACTTAGGTTGCTTTGTATCGACAAGGATGCCACCGGGGGCATCAAGCGTTTATTGAACGCAGCTTCTTGTTTTTCTTGTTTTTTTCCCAAAAGTAAATATAAAATACTGCATATAAAACAATTACCTAGTGTGTATTTATATTAAACATAAAGAACTTTATCATTTTGTTACCTTACTTATTTCAGGGGAGGGCCGTCATTAATGTTGGTAAAACTTGTGGCCCAACTCATTTGCTTTTTACTTAATTCATCTTCATCATATGTGTGTTTGTTTTAATGTGTTATATGTATAATGTATTGCATGTTCTAGATTTATATTAGAAATAAAATATGATTAAATCAAATCAGTTCTGGACTGGACATGAAACAGACCCTGTTCATGCCATGTTAACATTTGACTGCCAAGTGTGACCTTGACCTTTGAGCTATGGGTCTGAAAATTACACATTGTCTTATTATGGTCTACATTTGTGCCCAGCATATTAAAATCCTTTCACAGATGACAGAATCACAATAGCTCACCTGGACCAGACAGGAAAATAGCACTGTTCCTTTGACCTCCAAGTGTGACCTTGACCTTTGAGCTAGGGGTTCAGGTTTTGCGCATGACACTTCAACTCATCATGGGGAACATTTGTGCCAAGTAATATTAAAATGCATTGATGAATGGTACAGAAATGGACCAGACACATAACTGCAGACGGATGAGCAGAATGATGGATAGGAAAGTGCAATCCTATAGTCTCCCAAACTGGTTTTCAACCAATTGGGGACTAATAAGTAAGTAAATAAATTTTGTTCTAGTGACATCCTGTTATGTACAATACCAATACATGGGTGAAAGTTGGAAAAACTGAAAATACTGAAAGAAATATCTGGGGGCCAGGGGGCCGATATGGCCCCCGGTGGGTCCAGGGCAAAGCCCTGGCTAGGGGTCCAGGGGGCCAGTGGCCCCCGGAAGCTCCTGAAATACAGCAATTTCCAAGTACTGTACAAAGCTTTTCCTGATAAGTAGAGTCCTCTGTATTTCAGTTTTGGAGACTTCTGCAAACAACAATTCAAGACCTTTTTTTTCAAAAATTAATTTGTAATTTTATTATTTCCACACTATTTCACAATATACAATGCAATTACATTCAAATTCTTATCACTGTTATTGTTTGTTGCCTCATTGATATACAGTGATAAGATCTGTCCTTTAAGATTTTTCTTTAGGTCATCCTTCTAACTTTTGGCAATGCTGTGTGTGTTTACTATGTGCCACTGGTTATGGCATGTTGTTTATCCACCCTGTCTTGCATAGATTCAGTGTTCTTAGTACCATTAGAAGAACCCGGCAGAACCTGAAAGTAAACAAATGACATAAAAAAACTATACAGAAGAGCCATAAAAGACATAAAGTACAGTCCCAAATTTAGACATATATATATAAATTATATATTAAAAAAAATTGGGCATAGGTTCCCCTAGGAAATTGGCTTCTTTGGTTTAAATTGACACTTTGCTGCTGGGCTCATAAGTTCAGGGCAAGCTAAACTAATATTTACTCAGAATTAACAGACCAGTCCCAGCAAGCAACAGTGTATATGGCCAGTAAAGCAAGGAGAAGACAGAAGAAAGGAAGAGGGTGGGGTCACATCCATGCCAAAATTGCCTGAATTAAGGATACAATAATGTATGAAGTTCAGGTAACACTGTTAAAGACTGTGTTTCAGTATTTTGGAGTATGTTTAATACCATTTGAATTTGAGGCATACTTGTCATGGATGCTTGTGAGTTTTAGTACCTCTTCCATATAGATTAAGCATTTATAAACAGATAATGAAAAATCATCTCACCTCAGTTTTCGCAACTCGAGTGTTTTTTTCTGGTGTTTGCCGTCCTCGCAGTGAAGTCTGATACCTTTCTTTCCATTGGATTTGTAATTAATCGTTTGTGCAATATGCAACACAGCAAATATCTATCTTCTAGGTCTCACTATCAGACCATTTCAACCTCTCAGAATCAAATTCGGACAACTGCCATCGCCGTTAAATTTTGTTCTTGGCTTGTTTCTCGATCTCCTTGGTGTTTTAATCCGTTGGTAGAAACTTCATGATGGTCAGATCGATCATTTTCTTCAATATTGTGAACAATCGAAATTTCTGCCTCCGATTAGCAGTAATCAACAGGTTTTTGGTTGTCGTAAAAGGAGGTCATAAGTATCACGCGCGCTGAAATGATTCGTTAACCATCGGTTACAAACGGTTACACACGGAAATTTCAAATAGAATCTTCACTCTTATCCGCGGAAATAACTGATCTACAGTCTATTTTTGGATGAATAATCGCCAGCGTTCGGTTATTTTCGGCTACAGAATAATGTTACATACGGTATTCCTAACGGAAAAGGACGATGCAAGTGTTGCAATCAGCGCTATTTTTAGCATCCTGGAAAATATGAATGACATTATTTTGCCACTGATAGACAACCGCACTGGAACAATGACTACGGGACAAGTTGACTTGATAACCGCCGCCCCCCCCCCCCCCCCCCCCCCCCCCCCCCCGAAAATCTCATCGGATTTACACAAATTGGAAAAATGACCTTTGGGAAGGTCCAAAATACGGAATTCCGTCATAATACGGAAAACTTTCACCCATGCCAATATATATAAATATAGATAACTAACATGTGAAAAACTGGAAAACTTGCATTATGTGATTATGTGATAAATGCTTTTAATAGAATTCACTCAATATGTACACATAATTTAATTATTTACACGGAGACCTCCACCTGTGACCTTGACCTTAAGGCTAGGTGTCTGGATCTTGCGCATGACACGTCATCTCATAAGTGGGAACATTTGTGCCAAGTAATTTCAAAATCTTATGATGGATGGCTGAGTTATGGATCCGACATGAAACAGACACCTCTGTCAGTTAACCTCTGACCTCTAAGTGCGACATTGACCTTGGAGCAAGGGGTCTGGGTCTTGCCCATGACATGTTGCCTCATTATGGGAAACATTTGTGCCAAGTTATATCAAAATACCTTCAAAGAGGGCAGAGTTATGGACCGGTCATAAAGTGTGCCAGATAGACAGGTGGAATGACAGACAGGACTCAGCCAATTTCTATGTCCCACTTTTTTTAGTACTCTTCCAAAATAGCATGTTATAAACAGTATAATGAAAATTCACTCACTAGTTTTCGCATCATGTTTATATGTTAGCCGTCATGCAGTAATTTGTACCTTCTTAATTATGGTTGTGTTTTCCTATTGGCTGAATGATGCAACACACAAATATAACTACATCTGGTACTATCAGACCATTACTGCAGAATCAATTGGACACTGCCATCGCGTAAATTGTCATGGACTGTTTACTCATTCACTGTGTTTAACCTTTGGAGAACTTCATATGGTCGACGATCATTTCCTCAAAATTTGAACAATCAAATTCTGCTCGTAGCGATCACAGTTATGGCTTGTCGAAAGGAGTCCATAACTTATCACCACAGCTGAAATGATTCGTTACCTCGTTACAACGGTTAGACACGAATTTCAAATGAATCTTCATCTTATCCGGAAATAACTGCTAGTCATTTGGATGAATACGCAGCGTTGCCGTATTCGCTACAGAATATCTACATACTATCTAACGAAAAGACAGCAAGTGTCTGCATCACGCTTTACATCTGGAAAGAAGCATATTTGGCCACTGATAGCACCGCACAAACATCTACGACAAGTGACTGTAACCCCCCCCCCCCCCCGCCCCGAATCTCGTTAACAATGGAAATGCCTTGGGAAGTCAAAACGGAATCCGTCTCATACGAAAACTTTCACCATCCAATATTATAAATATGTACACATTAAACTGGAACTGCATTATGTGATATGATAATGCTTAATAGAATTACTCAAATGTAACAATTAATTTTACACGGAGACCTCCCTTGACCTTGACCTTAAGGCTAGTGTTGGATCTTGCGCATGACACGTCCAACTCATAAGTGAACATTGTGCCAGTATTTCGATCTAATGGATGGCGGTTGGACCGCATGAACACCTCTCATTAACCTCTGACCTAAGTGACTTGACCTTGAGCAAGGTTGGGCTTGCCATGACATGTGCCTCAGGAAACATTTTGCCAAGTTATTCAATATTCCAAGAGGGCAGTTGGACGCTAAGTTGCCAGTAACGATGACAACGACTCACTTTCTAGTCCACTGTTTTTTTCCTTCGAATGGCTGGCTGACTAAAAAGCTTTTGAACTTCACTTGTTATATGTATACTTATGCTGATTTTGTATTAATTTAATGCTGTGTTTGTCCTTATGGCTTGGAATGATGCCTCACAAACTTAACTACACTGTGTCTGTCCTTATGGGCTTGGACCGATGCCTCTCAAACTTTACTACACTGTGTCTGTCCTTATGGGCTTGGACCGATGCCTCACAAACTTTACTACACTGTGTCTGTCCTTATGGGCTTGGACCGATGCCTCACAAACTTTACTACACTGTGTTGTCTTACGGCTTGGACCGAGCCTCTCAAATTACCTACAACTGTGTGTCCATACGCTTGACCGAGCCTCTCAAATTTACTACACTGTTCTGTCCTTACGGGCTTGTGACCCGATAGCTCACAACTTTACTAAACTTGTCTGCTTATGCTTGGACCGATGCATCACAACTTATACACACTAGTTTGTCCTATGAGGCTTGGACTGATACTTTACTAAAGCTGTTCTGATTTGAGTCCTAGTACCACATGTAACAGCCTCTCAAAGCCTATACTAACAAAGCTGTTTGTCCTAAGGCTTGAACGATGCCTCTCAAAACTTACTATACCTGTTTGTCTATGCTGGACTGATGCCTCACAAACTTTACTACACTGTGTTGTCCATATGGCTTGACTGATGCCTCACAAACTTTACTACACTGTGTCTGTCGTTATGGGCTTGGACCGATGCCTCACAAACTTTATAACACTGTGTTTGTCCTTATGGGCTTGGACTGATACTTTACTACAGCTGTGTTTGTCCTTACGGGCTTGGACTGATGCCTCTCTAACTTTACTAGTCCTTAAGGGCTTGGACTGATGCCTCACAAACTTTACTACACTGTGTTTGTCCTTATGGGCTTGGACTGATGCCTCACAAACTTTACTACACTGGCTTGGACTAATGCCTCACAAACTTCACTACACTGTGTTTGTGCTTATGGACTTGGAGAGCCCCCTGACCCCCCTATAAGGAGAGTGCCCAACCAGTAAATCACCAGAGGCCACCATTTCATACCTGTATTTAACAAAGCGGGTCATGATGACCCTATAATGCTCACCTGTTAAACTTGGCCTTTGAATCATCAAGATAAACATTCTGACCAAGTTTCATGAAGACAGGGTCATGAATGTTAACAAGCTGTTCCTTTGATTTGAGTGGTGACCTAGTTTTTTATCCCACATGTAACAGTTTCGAACATGGCCTAGGAATCATTAAGATAAACATTCTTACAAAGTTTCATGAAGACATGGTCAAAGATAATTATGGCTTCTGGTGTGTTAACAAACATTTCCTTTGACTTAAGTCAGTGACCTAGATTTTGACCCCACATGACTCAGTTTCAAACTTGACCTAGAAATCATCAAGATGAACATTATGACTAAGTTTCATGAAGATAGGGTAATAAATACGACTTCAAGAGTGTTAACAAGCTTTTCCTTTCATTTGACCAGGTGACCTAGTTTTTGATCCCATATGACGCAGTTTTGGACTTGGCATAGGAATCATCAAGATCAACACTGACCAAGTTTCCTGAAGATAGGGTCATAAATATGGCCTCTAGGGTGTTAACAAGCAGTTACATTGATTTGAGAGGGCGACCTAGTTTTTGACCCCAAATGACCCAGTTTCAAACTTGGCCTAGGAATCATCAAGATGAACATGCTGACAAAGTTTCATGAAGATAGGTTTATAAATGTGGCCTCTAGGGTGTAAACAAGCATTGACCGGTTTTCAAAAGAAACCGAAATAACATTGTGACTTAACTTGTGTGCAAGTTTGGTTAAAATCGAATGTAAAATGTCACTTAGAACTATCGTGTTCACAAAGTAAAATTAGCAAATTTTGGCTCTTTCAGGGGTCAATCAGGGGCCGTAACTCAAGAACCTATGACTGGATCTGACTTTGGAATGACCCAGTGTCGAACTTGACCTAGAGATCATCAAGACAAACATTCTGACCAAGTATCATAATGATTGAGTCACAACTGTGGCCTCTAGAGTGTTCACACACTTTTCCTTTGATCTGGCCTACTGACCTCACATGACCAAGTTTCAAACTTGACCTAGAGATCATCAAGACAAACATTCTGACCAAGTTTCAGAAGTAGTGGGTCACAACTATGGCCTCTAGTGTTCAAAAGGCAAATGTTGACAGACGCCGCATGACAGACACGGCTGGACAATGACCGGTCACAATAGCTCACCTTGAGCACTTCGTGCTCTGGTGTGCTAAAAACTGAAATAGAAAATTAAACTACAATCTTGTTATATAACAGCTGACATACAGTTACCTTTTCCATGTTGTAATCTCCAATGACCCATTTGTTCATGTATGTACCAGACAGTACATAAAATGGTCTCTCATCTTCTTCATGCACTCCAGCTATAACTGCCTGCAATGGCTGCAACATATCCATTGTAAAATTAATTAATAAAGAAATAATATATACCAGAACCAGGTTTTAACATATCGAATGAGGTTCTTGCGGTATAATTTCTTGACCCTGAGGGTGTAGCCAGAGTAAACTAGAGCTATCACTAAAGGTGATTAATGTACCCCCCGCATGCACTGACACAGTACACTGCAATTTGACGCACACAAGATTGCATAATTATGTGGACTGTATGTATACAGTATAGTAACAAAAAACGAAGTCCCATAACTATGCAGAATATTTATCTAAAAGAATGTAACATGCACCATGCACAACTAGTGTTGGTACTGATCACTTGTGTGAAGTTTCATTAAATTGTGTGTAAGGGTTTGGTAGATTAGGCATGCACAAGATTGCATATGCAGACTGCATGTACATAGTATGTTAACAAGAAACAAAGTCCCATAACTCTGCAATTTTTGTCACTGAAAGAACCTAACATGCCCCATACACAACTACTGTTGTTACTGATCACTTGTGTGAAGTTTCATTAAATTGTGTCAAGCGGATGAGGAGAGATGGTGCGCACAAGATTGTGTCTATGTATATAGTATAGTAACAAAAAAACAAAGTCCCATAACTCTGCAATTTTTTTTTCTAAAAGAACCTAACATGCCCCATGCACAACTACTGTTGGTACTGATCACTTGTGTGATGTTTCATTAAATTGTGTCAAGGGGATGAGGAGAGATGGTGCGCACAAGATTGTGTCGTGTCTATGTATATAGTATAGTAACAAAAAAACAAAGTCCCATAACTCTGCAAATTTTTTTTCTAAAAGAACCTAACATGCCCCATGCACAACTACTGTTGTTACTGATCACTTGTGTGATGTTTCATTAAATTGTGTCAAGGGGATGAGGAGAGATGGTGAGCACAAGATTGTGTCTATGTATATAGTATAGCAACAAAAAAACAAAGTCCCATAACTCTGCAATTTTTTTTTCTAAAAGAACCTAACATGCCCCATGCACAACTACTGTTGGTACTGATCACTTGTGTGAAGTTTCATTAAATTCTGTCAAGGGGATAAGGAGAGATGGTGCGCACAAGATTGCGTCTACGGACAGACGGACAGACAACCTGAAACCAGTATACCCCCCCTTACAACTTTGTTGTCGGGGGGTACAATTATACATGTAGCATACAACTAATTTTCATTGTTGACATACTGTGAAATCACTATTATTCGTGTGGGATTAATTTTTGTGGATTTCGTGGTTAAGCTTAACCCCGAAATCAAGTACCAACGAACAAAGTGTGCCCCAAGATCATGTAAATTGTACTCGATGTCGCGGCCATTACAGCCGTTCAATCTGGTCCGTAGTGGTGTGTGCATGCTGCAGTACTGACATGCAGCTTTCGTGCAGTTTATGGAGGGTCCATCAACGATAAATAAACAACAAAACCAACATTTCATTTAGACATTTACCAGTGGCTTGTTTACGACATGTTCAAAACAGGACCGCGGCTTCCAAATATTTTATGACACCCCAATAGTTAATTGCAGTGGAAGTCACCCGTTATGTGCCGACAACTGATCATCAAAAACTATGTAATATTGCAATGCCAAAAAAAATATATTTGACTTCTTCTGTAGACAATGAAGTGAATGAAAGTAAATACTGTGGGACTTGATATGACAGTTTCTCTGAACTGATGATGTGGATGTTGCCAGGTTACTTGTTGGGTGTTTTTACCCTGTCTGTTTGAATTGTGTCAGGCTCTTCGACTGTACAATGTATTCAGTTTTAATAATGATTTTTATACATTACTTGTACATAGTCATTTAATAGAAACACAACATATTTTTATTGTATTTATTTTTTAACATAATATTTTAAATTTAGAATAAATTATTTGACAACATGTATCTTATGTCTTAAACATATATAAAAGATAACAGAATCCACAAAATGGCATACATGTAGTAATATTAAACAATTGACCTTGCTATTTAGTGAACCTGAATTAAAAGACTCCCTGTCATATGTGACCTTTTATGGATGGTCCCGTGGAAAGTCACATATGACAAGTTTGACTGTATAAGCAAAGGTTGCCGAAAAACTTTAACCAAGACAGCTCATGCCGACGACGGGCGTGTAGAATAGACCCCTTTTCTCTGAACAGTGGAGCTAAAAATAGTAGTATGACATAGTGTCACGTGACAGACCGCACTAGGCTGCGGCTGTTATTTGCATTTATTCGGCCTGCTCTGAAATATTTATACCCTAGCCTTTACTTTTACTAACATGTAGTAAACTACTAGTACTTTGGGACTATCTTGATATTATAAATTAATTGCTAGATTTGCGTCCGATGCATTAACAACTTTAAAGAAAACACCATTATAAATGCTAGTTGTGAAAGACTATATCCCAGATGCTACTGTTTTGATACTTTTTAATTGGCGCCGACCTTTCTTATTGAATATCTCACAGTTTCACTATGTTCTGCAAATTAGGGGTCGTTTAAGATAACACGGTTGTTAATTGGCACATGATCACTCACTAATCTCCCCAGGGTAGATTGCAAATTCGGTAACCATAGAAGTGATGTTTGACACATGTAGGTTTCACATGTAATTTTTTACCCCACATGACCCAGATTCGAACTTGACCTAAAGATCATCAAGATTAACACTCTGACCAAGTTTCATGAAGATAGTCATAAATGCGGCCTCTAGGTTATTAACAAGCTTTTCCTTTGATTTGACCTGATGACCTAGTTTTTGACCCGACATGACCCAGTTTCAATCCAGGCCTAGAAATCAAGACAATCTTTCTGTGCAAGTTTCTATCAAATCAAAGCATAAAAGAAACCTCTATATGGCTGAAAGGGCCAAACTAGAAAATTTTGCCCCTTTCAGGGGCAGTAACTCCATAACACATGTAGGAATCTAGCTGGTTTTCAAAAGGAACTGAGATCTTATTGTGACTTAAGGAGGAACCACACTATAACTTTTTTCAGATCCCATGTTATTGACTGGTAGCAACAAAAACTGGAAGATATTTCTGATTTAGATCTGTATATATTTTTACGTTTAATGCATCAGTGACGTTTCCATGACGTCGCAAACATGACCACTTCGCGCACTTTTGACGTCAGATATACGGGGACAAAATCTGCCTTGAAATTATTGTACCGGCAATATTTTTTAACGTAAACCCATAAATTATACATGAAATGAAAGCTGACATGAAACTCTAGACGATGATTTAATCGGAATTGCTCTACGTTTTCGCGTAATAAAATGAGAGCCAAAAAACGAGTTTTCTTTTTACTTAAATTTTCCACAAAAAATAGCTTCGCTCAGCATTATAAAAAAATCCATCCGTATTTTTTTTACCAAAATTGAATATCTTTTACACTAATACGTTCTGTAAATATATATTAAAAAACAGAAAGTTTTACCGTGCCGTTCTGTGGCTATAAGAACTTTTAAAGCATCACTACAGTAACATTTTTTTGACGCTGAAAAAATGACGTGTATGTGAAGATATGGCCCTTAAGGTTAGGCATGTTTCTGGTAACATGCTAAAAACAGGGTAGGTAGCTAAGGTGCCACCAGTTTTTATTTACACAGTTACAATTAACTGTAATATTTATTATTAGGTATAAGGCCATGTCACGGCTACAAAGTAGGTTCGAAATGGCTTTTTTTACCATGTCTGGAAGGTTTTCGACCCAGTTGGGTCCTTTTTGACATTAACTTGTACCCTTTTAATACATGGTCGACTAGGTATGGGTTCTGGCTACGGATTAAGACTATGTTCGAAAACCTGGTTGAGCCATATGTGTCAGGGGAGGTAATACATGGAGGAACGATATTGTATTAAATTCATACTGAATTTCAGCTGATAATGACACTATGTTACATTTTGACCCTTGTTCGAGTGTCTACACCCCAGGTACCTACCTATACCATATATAAATATGTTTGATGATGTCTTAGCTTTACATTTTAAGCTACTTACAAGTCCATATGATGCCATCAGAGCTAAGGACAGGTATCAGAAAATGACCAAACTTGTTATTTGCAGTAGGGTGCTGACCAAGACTAAGCTGGCCCGCCCCGGGGAGCCGTGAGAATTGCTCCAATGGTGTCATTGGACTCAGTGAAGGTAGTGCTTGAGTTTTCAGGACTGCCTTGACTGCTCTGAAAAGTTCATATTTTGAGAATATTACCGGAATTTGACCTATGACCTTGACCCCTAGTCGACCGGATTCGAACCTGACGTGGCCTGTTTTCTCTAGGTACTTGCTTGCCCTTCGCAACAAGGTATCATTTATTGAAATCAGACACCAGGTTATGAAGATCTGACTCCTCTGACAAGGCCAGCCCCTCTATTTAATATATGAAGAAGTATGCATATTTCCGCAAAAAATGATACACTTTGAGATGGTCCTCCGACGAAACCGTCGGCGACAAAAATATACAAATTATATATCTGCTTAGACAATGTTTAGATATAATTTATAAAAATTAATTCATTCAAATATCTTGTGTTTGGAATATTCTACAATTATGTGAAGTTAATGAAAAACACTGCCTTCTACCGTACGGAAAAGTACGGAAATACAGCTTTTCTCCGAAATTCCGTACAGACGGACGAAAAGATGTTGTCTTATTTGTCACAAACTTTCAAATTTTGTCATTTTCTGTCAAAACAAGTTTTAATTTGCAGTTATTCGCCAAAGTAAATATTTTGTAAGTATTTTTTCCATATTTTACGGCAAATATTTTAAGCCAAAATGGCAAAGTTCAGCAAATGTTGCCGACGGCGTGCTCATCGGGGAAGACAGTTTGTTTTCATATTCGATTAGACGATATTTCCAACTACTTTTTAAAAGAAATTTCAGTTTGATATCTTACTCTTAACGCTTATTATAATAAAAAGAAATTGATGAATATTTCGAAAAAATGCCACCAAGATTAGCGTTATACGGTCCCTATAGCAAGTCTACAGATCGTACAGACGGACAAACCTTACCTAAAACTATTTATTTCCATAGAAATAATTGATATTCGCCAAAATAATGTGTTACTTAAGAGCCTTTGTTGATGTAAAATATTTTTTCAGAAAAATAAAGTGTATTTTATATTCAAATACGATACATTTCGTAATATTTTTGCTTTTTGACATAATGGCACCTATGTTCAGGCCCGGACGACCCTTTGGGTCGGGTTTGAACTTTGCGATATACCTTTATGAAATAGTTCTTGAATAGTTTCTACAAATGAATGTAACTTTCATTAAGATATCTAGAGTAATATATCGTATACCTAGTAATAAAGAAGTGATAAAAATCGTAAAATATGCGTCGAGAAATCCGTGCAGAACTGCGCGCTATTATCTGAGTCTACATGTCTTTTTGACCACACCAAGCACGTGATCGCGATCGGCCAGTTTGCTCTGAACAAATGTATATATTTTATGCTATTATAGAATATAAGTATTAAAAGTAGTCAAAACTACAAAAACTTTTTAAAAACAAGTCACTTTATTTTTAACCAACGTTTCGGCTACATCAGCCTTCTTCAGGGTTCAAAATAAACATAACAAAGGAAGTGACATCAACGTCAAACGACAACGTCAAAATTGAACAAAGAGTTTGGCGTAAAAATCATAAACAGGATCATAGTATGATACATAAAAACTGGTGAAAAAATGCAGTATAAGTGCAATGATTAAGGAATGGCACCAGTAAAAACTGATTATGGAATACATACAAGTAATAAAATATACATATATAACAAGTATTTCAGAAAGGCATTAATACAGAATTTTTGAATTCATTCCTTGTGGAGACACAGTGCCCAAACGGTACATCCAGGAAGTCTCTTTTAAAAGCCTTTTCCAAGGATTAGTTACTTTATCAATGGGCATAAAAGAGAAATCCTGGATAGTATGTCCTTGAGAATTAAAATGTTCAGAAACATTAGTAGTAGTTTCTGGATAATGATTGATATCAAATCTATGACTATTCATTCTTTGTGAACATTGCTGGTGCGTTTGTCCAACATACTGTTTAAAACATTTATTACATGTTATTAAGTAAATAACATCAGTTGAATTGCATGACAGATCATGTCTAACATTATAACAAGATGAATTGGTGGAACTAGAAAATGAATTATCTTCATTAATATTTAAACAGTGTGTACAGCGACGTCTATAACATTTACTTACACTATAATTTTTGTCTTTCTTACTCAGCCTAGAATGAACTAAAACATCTTGAATATTCTTGGGTCTTTTGTAAGCAACAATAGGTTTATAGTCATATAATTGTCTAACACTTTCATGTTGAAAATACTTTAAAAGATTCCAATATTGGTTTATTATTTTACCAATATTGGGCAAAGATGGATTGTAGGTACATACAAAAGGAATGACTTTATCCGTATTTTTGCTACTGCACGAATAAAGAGCATCTTGCATTGATAGAGAAGAGACCTTCTTTAATGCCTCATTTATAACACATTCAGGGTAGTTACGTGCTCGAAAGTATTCTCTGAGCTTGTCCATTTCCTTGTCAAAAATGGTATTATCCGAAGTAATACGCCTAAAGCGCTTAGCCTGGCTAAAGGGAATACCCTTTTTACATGAAACTGGGTGACATGATGAAAATTCTATATACTGATGACTGTTAGTGTCTTTTTCATGAACACTAGTGTGCAGGATACCATTTTCATCTTTTTCTATGTTAACATCTAAAAACGTTGCAGTATCTTTAGTGTAACAATATGTAAATTTTATAGTATCATGAAAACTGTTCAATCTGTCAAAAAAGTCCAATAAGTCCTCTTCTGAAAGATTCCAGATGAAAAAAATATCATCTAAAAAACGTAACCAGATAAGTGGTTTCTTATCACAGGAGTCTATAAATTCTTTTTCAAGTTTACCCATAAATAAAGAGGCAAAACAAGGAGCCATTTTTGTTCCCATAGCAGTTCCAAATCTTTGAATGTAATTAATTTCATTGAACTGGAAGTGGTTTTTTGTAAGTATTAATTCTATGATTTTAGAAATGGAGTTTATAGAATCCTGTGATCTACTACCATTTTCCATAAAATATTTGCAAGCATCTATGCCCTTATAGACAAATTCCATTAAATATTTTCCATAAAATATTTGCAAGCATCTATGCTATTATAAACAAATTCGGTCATTTCTGTAAGATTACTACATAAATATGGTACGCTCTATATAAAAGTATATAGAATATGTTAACTATTTGCGTTGTTAAATAGGCTCAGGTCAGGTCTATAACTCTCTTTTGCGGAAAATATATTAGCAATAATTTTGTATATGTTAGAAGAGTTTCAAATACCGTAGATACCCATGTATAATGCGCAGTTTTTTTACCCCCGGGACCACCCGCGAATCGTGGGTGCGCATAATATACAGGTATGGACAATTTTCTAACTTCAAAACAAGTCTGTTACCGATGTCCGCCATTTTTGTAAAGGGAAACTACTCCCCGCGCTTACTGTCACTGCTAAAATCTAAGATTGCCGTTACGTTCCGTAAAAGATCGATGGTTTATTTTTCTTTCAAACAAAATTAATTTCATATAAATTTAAAAGTATTTTGATGAAAGAAATGTTTATAAATCACAAAAATTATGATACTAATTAAAGATTGAGAATTATCTTTAACCGAGATCAAACTGTGAACAACATAATTGACACGAGGTGACACGTTAATTGCCGGTAATTATTGGCTATTTGTTTGTGACGAAAAGACTATCACACCTTTTGTTATTGGTTTGAATTGAGAAGCTCATGTCATTTTGAAAAATACCATTACCAAATATTAAATCAGCTGCTGTTTATTTATTCAAAATAGTTAATTAGAAAGGTAAAACAACAAATAAAACAATATTTTATTGGTTTTATTTTCGAGAAAACAAAAATCGATAGTACCGTGAGACCGATACTGCTCTCCACTGCGGAGATAAAATTTATTACCGGTGTCGATGTAAACTCTACTTTCGTTTTCCATCCACCTCAAAATTGACCAAAAATGTTTTTTTTCCCAGGATTTCGGGCCAAAATCGGGGATGCGCATTATACACGGGTGCGCATTATACATGGGTATCTACGGTAATATATGTTATGTTTATTATCTTGCATAACTTCGAATATGACCACGCAGATAATGAGGTCACTGAAAGGAAATTTACACTAGTGTTTCCACTGATGTGATAATTATTCTTATCACTATAAACGAATGTCATAGTCTCAGCCTATTCTTTAATTAGTACTTATCCTCACAGAAACATAATATTTCCGTATTTCAGGTCTCGGATCTGGCAGTATGTTAACTAATGATAATATTACCGTCCGTGTGATTACACATTCCATAAAAGCTACCACAATTACGAAATAATGGGATAAGTAATGTAATTTCACGTTTATCTGAACGTTACGTATAACCTGTCGATTCTTCAAAAACAATTTGAAACGATCACGTCGAGAAAACGTAAATTTGTTAACCTAGTATCAATGCATAACAGCTAATTACATAAAAACGACACCGCAGAACTTTCTAAATTTTGACTGTTATTCAGAAAACATACTAATGTAAAACATATTCAGTTTAAATAAACAAGAGGACCATGATGGTCCTAAATCGCTCACCTCTTCCCACATGACCCAGTTTTGAGTATGACGTTGTTTTTTCTATTATTTGACATAGTGACCTAGTTTTTGAGCTCATGTGACCCAGTTTTGAACCTGACCTAGATATTATCAAGATAAAAATTCTGACCAATTTTCATGAAGATCCATTGAAAAATATGGTCTCTAGAGAGGTCACAAGGTTTTTCTATTATTTGACCTGTTGACCTAGTTTTCGAAGGTACGTGACCCTGTTTTGAACTTTACCTACATATCATCAAGGTGAATATTCTCACTAATTTTCATGAAGATCTCTTGAAAAATATGGCCTCTAGAGAGGTCACAAGGTTTTTCTATTTTTATACCTACTGGCCTAGTTTTTGACCATACGTGACCCAGTTTCAAAACTGACCTAGATATCATCAAGGTGAACATTCAGATCAATTTTCATGAACATCCATTGAAAAATATGGCCTCTAGAGAGGTCAAAAGATTTTAATAATTTTAGACCTACTGACCTAGTTTTTGACCGCATTTGACCCAGTTTCAAATCTGACCTACGTATCATCAAGATGAAAATTCAGACCAACTTTCATACAGATCCCATGAAAAGTATGGCCTCTAGAGAGGTCACAATGTTTTTTTTATTATTTGACCTACTGACCTAGTTTTTTATGGCACGTGACCCAGTTTCAAACTTGACCTAGATATCATCAAGGTGAACATTCTGACCAATTTCTATGGAGATCTGTTCAAAAGTATGGCCTCTAGAGAGGTCACAAGGTTTTTCTATTTTTAGACCTACTGACCTAGTTTTTGACCGCACATGACCCTGTTTCAAACCTGACCTAGATATCATCAAGATGAACATTCAGACAAATTTTCATACAGATCCCATGAAAATATGGCCTCTAGAGAGGTCACAAGGTTTTTATATTATTTGACCTACTGACCTAGTTTTTGAAGGCACGTGACCCACTTTCGAACTTGACCTAGATATCATCAAGGTGAACATTCAGACCAACTTGCATACAGATCCCATAAAAAATCTGGCGTCTAGAGAGGTCACAAGATTTTATATTATTTGACCTACTGACCTAGTTTTTGATGGAATGTGACCCACTTTCGAACCTGATCTAGATATCATCAAGGTGAACATTCTGACCAATTTTCATGAAGATCTCATGAAATATATGGCCTCTAGAGAGGTCACAAGGTTTTTCTATTTTTAGACCTACTGACCTAGTTTTTGACCGCACGTGACCCAGTTTCGAAGTTGGCCTAGATATCAACAAGATGAACATTCAGACCAACTTTCATACAGACCCCATGAAAAATATGGCCTTTAGAGAGGTCACAAGGTTTTTCTATTATTTGACCTACTGACCTAGACTTTAAAGGCACGTGACCCAGTTTCGAACTTGACCTAGATATCATCAAGGTGAACAGTTTGACCAATTTTCATGAAGATCTTGTGAAATATATAGCCTCTAGAGAGGTCACAAGGTTTTTCTATTTTTAGACCTACTGACCTAGTTTTTGAAGGCACGTGACCCAGTTTTGAACTTGACCTAGATATCATCAAGGTGAACATTCTGACCAATTTTCATGAAGATCTCATGAAATATATGGCCTCTAGAGAGGTCACAAGGTTTTTCTATTTTTAGACTTACTGACCTAGTTTTTGACGGCACATGACCCAGTTTCGAACCTGACCTAGATATCATCAAGATAAACATTCTGACCAACTTTCATAAAGATCCCATGAAAAATGTGACCTCTAGAGTGGTCACAAGCAAAAGTTTACGGACGCACGGACGCACGCACGGACGGATGACGGACGACGGACACCGCACGATCACAAAAGCTCACCTTGTCACTTTGTGACAGGTGAGCTAAAAAAAATTACGAATGGATATTTTAATGCTGAGCGAAGTCACAATGGCCATAGCTTTGGCAGAAGCGGTGGTTCCAACGCCGAAGCGGTGGAGGATTCGTCGCAGAAGCGGTGGAGAAATATGGCCGACCGACTACATTTATGCTGCCATCGGTTCGTTTTCTAATGTCCTTTTCACGTTTGACTGAAAACAACCAGTGAGACAGGAGCCCATATGTGTACTCTTCCAACCAGAAACACTTGTTC
Source organism: Mercenaria mercenaria (assembly GCF_021730395.1). NCBI lineage: Eukaryota > Metazoa > Mollusca > Bivalvia > Venerida > Veneridae > Mercenaria > Mercenaria mercenaria. The sequence goes on along the minus strand of NC_069361.1, from coordinate 61,358,401 downwards.
AGTGCAATTCTTTGTCATTAATGTAAACACTTCTGTACAGTTTGACGAGGGACTGCCGTTTTTGTAGAATTCCCATTAAAAATGGTAAAATCTTGTACAAAACCACCCATGAGCACGTTTGCAGCAAATCGTAAGTACGGCCATGTCAAGCAAAAACTATTTCTTCGTAATAGGTGAATTTTCATTACAGGCATAAGAAAAAATCGACCAAAAATCATTCCAACGCAGTGTGCCGTGGGTACAATTGCAACGCATTACGGTGGATCTTGTTTCTTTAATGTTCGTTATGGACTTTTAACTTAAGTAAACAACTGACAATACCGATTGTTTGATTAAATGCTTACCACATGCGAGTTTTACATCATAAAACAGATCAACTTATCTAATATACAAACTGACAGGGTTTCTGCTGTCCTTTTTTTTTTGTTTTGGCGACATAATATCGAAGTCGGGTTCGCATTGGGGTGGGGGCGGGGGAGTATTCTCCAACACACTGCACATGCTGCAACCATTTGTCATTTTTATAGGTTTTTTAATTATGTTTTAGCATATTTAAGAATAACTGAAATGAGTTGATTCCTTGTCGTCCTCTTGGCAATAGAACAAGGAGTTAAAGGTCTCTTATAATATGTTTGATTGGCGCTGTGACAGTTTTCACAGGAGAATGATATTTTTGTCTATCATTTATTGTAACATTTCTTTCTGCTTGTCTGTTGTTAATTGTTTGTACATGTACTCTGTTTCTCCGTTTATCTTTCAATATTAAACTTAGCCTTAGAATCATCAAGATAAACATTACTGAAGATATGGCCATGAATGTGGCGTATGTCGTTAACAGGCTTTTCCTTTGATTTGACCTGGTTTCCTAGTTTTTGACCCCACATGACAAAGTTTCGAACTTGATCTAGAGATTATTAAGATAAAAATTCCATGCACAGTGTGCCTAATTACGTGATCGTGCTACGTCATTTTGAGCTCGAAAGTGAAAGTAGAAAGGTAAACAAAAATTGAAAATCAAGGCGTAAGTTTTTTAATCTGTATATTGTGTTTATATCATGCATAAGATTCGAAACCTATTTGAAAGTGCTATCCCCGGTACTATGATTTCCCCACCAAAAGCTTTTCGTTTTAATGCTATTCAATAGACTTGCACATTGAGCGCATACTGTCGAAAGTGGTTAACAGGAATAGCGTTAAAACGAGAAGGTTTGCAAATCGAATTTTAATTTTGTGGTAGTAATTATTGTAATTCTTTTGTTTTTCTAAATCCACATAAAAACTCCTTACCAGGTAGAGATACCTTAAAATACACCTAAAATTTGAAAGTAACATCTATGTTGTACCACAGAAAGGTGGTCTTGGTTTTTCCCTAAGGTCAGTTATAAAAAAAGTTACAATATAAGTTATTTATAGTAACAACTAAAGGAAGTTAATCTTAATGCACCATGCACAACTAGGGTTGGAACTGATCACTTGTGTGAAGTTTCATAAATTGTGTGCAAGGGTTCGAAAGATTAGGCGCGCACAAGATTGCACATGTAGACTATATGTACATAGTATGTTAACGAAAAACAAAGTCCCATAACTTTGCAATTTTTTTTTTTTTTGAAAGAACCTAACATGCCCCATGCACAACTACTGTTGTTACTGATCACTTGTGTGAAGTTTCATTAAATTGTGTCAAGGGGATGAGGAGAGATGGTGCGCACAAGATTGTGTCTATGTATATAGTATAGTAACAAAAAACAAAGTCCTGTAACTCCGCAAAACATTTTTCTGAAAGAACCTAACATGCCCCATGCACAACTACTATTGTTACTGATCACTTGTGTGAAGTTTCATTAAACTATGTCAAGGGGATGAGGAGAGATGGTGCGCACAAGATTGTGTCTGTGTATATAGTATAGTAACAAAAAACAAAGTCCCATAACTCTGCAATTTTTTTTTTTCTGAAAGAACCTAACATGCCCTATGCACAACTACTGTTGTTACTGATCACTTGTGTGAAGTTTCATTACACTGTGTCAAGGGGATGAGGAGAGATGGTGCACACAAGATTGTGTCTATGTATATAGTATAGTAACAAACAAGAGCTGTCTCCATAGGATGACACATGCCCCCGATGGCACTTTGAATGAACAGTTATGGCCGATGTTAGAGTTTAGGACCTTTGTCCTACGGACCTGGGTCTTGCGTGCGACATGTCGTCTTACTGTGGTACACATTCATGCCCAATAATTTCAAAATCCATGCATGAATGACAAAGATATGGAGTGGACACGAATGCAGTATCATGAAAAATGACCTTTAACATCTAAGTGTGACCTTGACCTTTGAGCTACGGACCTGGGTCTTGCCCGCGACACGTCGTCTTACTGTGGTACACATTCATGCCAAGTTATTTGAAAATCCATCCATGGATGACAAAGATATGGACCGGACACGAATGCACTATCATGAAAAATGACCTTTAAGGTCTAAGTGTGACCTTGACCTTTGAGCTATGGACCTGGGTCTTGCGCGCGACACATCGTCTTACTGTGGTACACTTTCATGCCAAGTTATTTGAAAATCCATCCATGGATGACAAAGATATGGACTGGACACGAAAATTGCGGACAGACCGACAGACGGTTCAAAAACTATATGCCTCCCTTTCAGGGGCATAAAAACAAAGTCCCGTAACTCTGCAATTTTTTTTTCTGAAAGAACCTAACATGCCCCATGCACAACTACTGTTGTTACTGATCACTTGTGTGAAGTTTCATTAAATTGTGTCAAGGGGATGAGGAGAGATGGTGCGCACAAGATTGTGTCTACGGACAGACAGACAGACAGACAGACGGACGGACAGACAGACAACCTGAAACCAGTATACCCCCCCCTTACAACTTTGTTGTTTGGGGGGTACAACAAGCTATTTATAGTAACAACAAAGGGAAGTAATTCTAAAGAAGGGACCTGCGCATGACACTTCGTCTCATGATGGTGTACAATTGTGTCAAGTTACAGTCGAACTTCGATGGCTCAAACTCGAGGGTCCCATGGAAATTAGTTCGAGTTTTCCGTTGTTCGAGCCATCCAAATGGCGGCCATTTTGAATTTGGGAATTCGAGGGCATGATGTGTTACAAACCTTACATCGTAATATATTGTCATATTGTACCTAAATGTGAGTATGATACGATGACAAATAAAAAACGATCGCTGAAATATGCTTAATTATTTATTTTCAAACATGACATGATACGGAAAAAACACAAATAAAACACTAATATAATTATAAGAATTTGGTGAAGACAGCATCAAATAGAAAGACATGAATAACAAATCTTTTTGAATCATAGTCCAGTACAAATATTATCAAATTTGCCGACTTAGCTATCCCCCCATATCCGGGTCCTTTACTAAGTTGTTCAGCCATGCTTAAGCAGTATGAAAGTTGACGTCGGATCTCCCGTTTTTATGCAGAAAAAAAATAAAGACAGACGTAGTATGTACATTGCTCAATCATTTTAAATAATCTTATTCACATAAATCAAAGCCCATTAAAGCATTGCAGTGAACGAAAGTCACTTTGTTTAATTTGTTTGTCGTATACCGACGCTAATTACGTAAGCGTGTGAAAATTACGCACGCGCCGGTTAAAGGGGAAGCTTGGCGAATGTCAGGCAGAAGTGTGAAAAACTTTGTAAACACAAGCCATCCCAAGCCAAAAATTGTATGTTCGACTGAATAGGTGTAATTATCACTGTAATTAAGCCGAGGGGACCACCAAATGAGTTCGAGAGTTCGAATTATCGAAGTTCGAACGATCCGAGGTAGAACTATATAGAATAAGAAGGAATAAATTCGGGACCGGGCGAAGAGTTCGAGCGATCCTGGGTGTTCGAAAGATCCGAGTTCGAGCCATTGAAGTTCAACTGTACATCAAAATCCCTCCATGCATGAAGAAGAAATGCTTTGGACAAAGTCATTCTTGTATCTGACCTTTGGCCACTAAGTGTAACATTGACCTTAGACCTAGGGACCTGGTTCTTGCGCAAGACACTCCATCTCGTGGTGTTGAACATTTGTGCCAAGTTATATCAAAATCCCCCCATGCAGGAAGAAGAAATGCTCTGGACAAAGTTTTCATTCTTGTATCCTTTGACCTCTAAGTGTGACCTTGACCTTAAACCTAGGGACCTGGTTCTTGCGCATGACACTCCGTCTCATGATAGTGAACAATTGTGCCAAGTTAAATCAAGATCCCTTCATGCACGAAGAAGATATGCTCCGGACAAAGTCATTCTTGAATTTGACCTTTGATCTCTAAGTGTGACCTTGACCTTAGACCTAGGGACCTGGTTCTTGCGCATGACACTCCATCTCATGATGGTGAACAACTGTGCCAAGTTTCATCAAAATCCCTCAATGCATGAAGAAGATATGCTCCGGAAAAAGTCATTCTTGAATTTGACCTTTGACCTCAAAGTGTGACCTTGACCTTAGACCTAGGGACCTGGTTCTTGCACATGACACTCCGTCTCATGATGTTGAACAACTGTGCCAAGTTTCATCAAAATCCCTCCATGCATGAAGAAGATATGCTCCAGACAAAGTCTGTGGACACCGCCCGCCCGCCCATCCGCCCGCCTGCCAGCGGCGTTCCCATAATACATCCCATTTTTCAAACGGACGTATAAAAAGGGCCATAATTCAGCCAAAATAGTTGTCAGAGTTATGCACTTTTGCCTACAGATGGAAATCATGATGATAAACAAGTGTTTAAAGTTTAAAAGCCATATGTCAAATAATTTTGACAAAACGTGGACATGTACGAAAACAGAACCAATTTCCAAATCCAAAAAGGGCCATAATTCAGCCAAAATAGATGACAGAGTTATGTACTCTTGTCTACTGATACAGACTATTATAATGAACAAGTTATAAAAGTTTCAAAGCCATATGTCAAACACTTTACACAAAATATGAACTGGTAAGAAAAACTTAACCAAGATTTCTAAGTCATGAGGTGCCATACTTTCAAAAAGTTTCAGAAAGTTTCAAAGCTTTATCTCAAAAGACTTTGTCAAAATATGAACTGGTACGAAAAACTTAACCAAGATTTCTAAGTCAAGAGGGGCCATAATTCAGTCAAAATGCTTGACAGAGTTATGTACTCTTGCCTACAACTAGACATGGTGATGGTAAACAAGTGTTGAAAGTTTCAAAGCTTTATCTCAAAAGACTTTGTCAAACAAGAGGGCCATCATGGCCCTATATCGCTCACCTGTTATCATTGCACTTGAGGACAAGAAGGCCCTCAGAAAAAATATCTAAGTCCAAAGGACAGGAACAACAAAGGGAAGAAATTTAACCAAAAACAAACAAAAAATTCTTACAAGGTATAGATATGTCAAAATACACCTAAAAATTGGAAGTACCATCCATGTTGTACCACAGAAAAGTGGTCTCGATTTTTCCCTACGGCCAAATAATAAAAAAGTTACTAAAAATAAGCTATTTATAGTAAAGTAAAAGGGAAGTAATTAAAAAAAAATATTGTAAGTGAACAAAAGAAGGATCTGCCAAATACATCTGTTGACATAAATGAAATTTCAGATCAGTATCTTCATTAGTTACGGAGATATACCCATTTTAATTTAAAACTAGAGATGCTTTTGAGAAAAGGGCATGTCTCCCACAACTGCCCCTTAGATGATGAAAAATGTTAGTTTCTCTAGATGTTTTAGACGAGTGGATCCAATTAGGTGGTCTAGATGAGTGGATCCAATCAGTAATTCAAGGGCCATAAATGGAAAGTGCCTGGGCGGATTTGGCTAGATATCGAACTTTGGTAAGGTCTTATGGTCAAACACATTTTGTTCAAGTTTGGTGAAGATCGGATGAGAAATGTTCGACTTAGAGAGCGGACAAGAGTAAACAGACGGATTTTTTCGATAATTCAAGGGTCGTAACTCTAAAATGCCTGGACCGATTTGGCTAGTTATCGAACTTGGCCGAGGTCTCATGGTCAAACACATTTTGTTCAAGTTTGGTGAAGATCGGATGAGAAATGTTCGATTAAGAGTGCGGACATGAGTAAAAAGGCCAATTTTTCGATAATTCAAGGGCCGTAACTCCAAAATGCCTGGACCGATTTGGCTAGTTATCGAACTTGGCCTAGGTCTCATGGTCAAAAACTTTTGTCTAAGTTTGGTGAAGATTGGATGAGAAATATTCGAATTAGAGTGCGGACAAGAGTAAAAAGACCGATTTTTGGTAATTCAAGGGCCATAACTCCAAGACGCCTGGATCGATTTGGCTAGTTATCGAACTTGGCTGAGATCTTATGGTCAAACACATTTTGTTCAAGTTTGGTGAAAATCGGATGAGAAATGTTCGACTTAGAGTGCGGACAAGCTTTGTGACAGACAGACACACAGACAGACTGGAGTAAATTAATATGTCTCCCACACCACTGTGTGGTGGGAGACATAATAAAGGGAGGTAATTTGACATAAAATCAGTCCATAGTTATCTACCCTGATTGTCTCAGTCCAACTAATAACAATAATGAAATTTCAAATAAGTCCTATACGTACTTACTGATATAAATCCATTTTGATTACAATCAGGGGCGGTAATCAGAAATAAAACAACTCTGAAACCTACCATTGGATCCGATTTGTCATGGAATCCAAGCTTTATTGTTGTTGAAGATATTTTGGAAGTTTGTATCAAATAAAACCATAAATGAAGTCTCTATATGGCTGCAAAAGCCAAAATTGCAAATTTTGAACCTTTAAGGGGCCATAACTCTGGAACCCATGAAGGAATCTGGCCAGTTCAAGAAAGGAAGCAAGATCTTGAGGTGATACAAGTTGTGTGCAAGTTTGGTTAAAATCAAATCATAAATGAAGCTTCTATTGTGCAGACAAGGTCAAAATAGCTAATTTTGGCCCTTTCAGGGGCCATAACTCTGGAACCAATTATGGGATCTGGCCGGTTCAAGAAAGGAACCGAGATCTTATGGTGACACAAGTTTTGTGCAAGTTTGATTAAATTCAAATCATAAAAGAAGCTGCTATTGTGCAGACAAGGTCAAAATAGCTAATTCTGGCCCTTTCAGGGCCATAACTCTGGAACCCATAATGGAATCTGGCCAGTTCAAGAAAGGAATCAAGATCTTATGGTGATACAAGTTGTGTGCAAGTTTGGTAAAATTCAAATCATAAATAAAGCTGCTATTGTACAGACAAGGTCAAAATAGCTAATTTTGGCCCTTTCAGGGGCCGTAACTCTGGAACCCATAATGGAATCTGGCCAGTTCAAGAAAGGAACCAAGATCTTATGGTGATACAAGTTGTGTGCAGGTTTGGTGAAAATCAAATCATAAATAAAGCTGCTATTGTGCAGACAAGGTCAAAATAGCTAATTTTGGCCCTTTCAGGGGCCATAACTCTGGAACCCATAATGGGATCTGGCCAGTTCAAGAAAGGAACCGTGATCTTATGGTGATACAAGTTGTGTGCAAGTTTGGTTAAAATAAAATCATAAATGAAACCACTATGGTGCAGACAAGAAATTGTTGACGGACGGACGGACGCACGGACTGACGACGGACGAAGGGTGATCACAAAAGCTCACCTTGTCACTATGTGACAGGTGAGCTAAAAATGGACTGGTACAAAAAACTTAACCAGGGTGTGACGCCGACGCCGACACCATGTTGAGTAGGATAGCTCTACTTATTCTTCGAATAGTCGAGCTAAAAATATATGAAGGAAAATGCCACATCTTTTAGTAGTGACAGTTGTTAACACAAAGACATTTGGTTTGGTTAAAATCCAGGAATTTCACAAGGTAAAATATATTGAGAAAGCTATTGCTGGAAAGAAAACAATCTCTGCTACATACATGTATACACCAAAGTATGGGAAAAATATCTAGAAATATGTGAAAATCAAAGAAAACAATGTCAGGACTGTTTCATGTCTAGAAAGTGCTTAAGGCAAGTCTCTAGGATATACTTACAGTCCCAATTGTCTGCCCCTGTCCACCACCAAATATCAATGAAGACATTCTCCTTCCTATCCCAGCAAACATTCCCTGTGTAGCCTTCAAGGGATGGCAGCTTATACTGTTCTATACACAAGATAAAACTTCCAAGTTAACACATTTTGAGATCAAATTAAGTTACATGTCAAAAGGTTTTGTCAAAATGTAAACTGGTATGAAAAACTTTGCCACCGCCATGGTGAGGACAGCTCTCCTTATTCTTCTAATAGTCAAGCTAAGAACGATTTATTTTAGTGTCATCTAGTTACATACAGATTAGCCAAGGTTCATAAAGGTCCGTTCTAATCTTTCCAAACATGCAAGCAAAATTGATGTCACATTCTCACTGGATAAAATTAAGCTAGCCCTCTTCTTTGTTGGAGGTTAATTAAAGCAATGTCATTCACTCAGCTATATGAGGAGATGAGTAAGAAAACATATTCATACAAACAGCTACCCACTTCACTCAGCTTTTTTACTTATAAAAACACAAACAAATTTAATTTCAACCTGAAAATTTATCTTGTCCAGGTCCATATCAGGACTACTATGCCATGTTAAAACAAAACAGATATAAAACATGGATGCATGATGTAACTTGGTACAAAATATTCAGTTTCAAGCTGACATAAATCCCCCAAAATATTCAGTTTCAAGCTGACATAAATCACCCAAAGTATTCAGTTTCAAGCTGACATAAATCCCCCAAAATATTCAGGATCATCATGTATGAAAACTGAAGCATTCCTTGTAATTAATCAGAAATGTTTATGTTTAAATGTTACTGCAACAATGACCTTTTAAATACTGTCGCACCGACACAATTATAGGTAATATGGCGACTTTCCAGCTTTGACGCAAGATAGACACCGGAACATGCACCTATACTAACAGCTCACCCTGAATCGAAGATTTTTGATTAAATTAAACAAAACATTTGCACCAACAAAGTGAGACTATGACATGATACCTGTCCAGATATAGCTGCTATCATCACCAAGGAACTGGTCGTCGTTGCAAGCAAACATCCAAATGGCTGCAACAGTTTAAAAACATGTTCAACATTCTCAATCCATTTACAAGAATAGGATAGATGCTATTAAGTAAAATTTTAGAGCATTAAAAAAACTGAAAGAAATGAAGTATAGCAACTTTTTGTTCCTCTTTCTTTTATGACAAGGTAATAGTAAATCCCTTAGAGGCTAAACATAAGATAAAGAATCTCATTATAGCAAACATTTTTTAAATATTATTTGAAAATCCTTCAAGAGGACAAAAAGATGGAGCATACATGGTTTTGTGATAAACAAACAGATGGACAACTAGACAAAATACAACAGGTATGGCCCAGTATCCCTCATCACAGTTACGCTGCTTGCTTGAACAGTTTTAGAAGATGGTTTACTCATTTTGAAGCATTTCTCTGACTGTTCAGGAGTACTCTGTTGTAAATAGTGTAACATAAAGGGCAAATAGTGTAACACAAAGGGCCCCTATCAATAAATGTAATTACAACATTTTAAGGTAGCTGATACGTAATGACACTCTGCAATTTCCATGTGATTATGTATTTGTGTCCAATTCTCTGGATATAACTATAGCTTAACACATTGCTTCTCGTAAAAAACAAAAATGCCGAAATAGCAGACGGAGGATAAATAATCTGCTGATTTTCACTACATGTCCACTACCTTAAACAAAATATAAGATGTTTTATTTTTTGTTGCAAACAATGTAAGTGTTTAACTTATGATATTCAGCTTAAACTGTTTACACAACTTGAAAAAATATTTTTGTGGGGGATTCTCATTTACAATTATATCAGCAGGTATCAACTGCAATAAGAGTATTCATGAGTGGAAAATATTGATGATAAAATGTTGTACAGGTTTGTTAACATTGTAAAATCTTATATGACTTCTTTCAGGTAAATTTTAGGTACTGTTTTGGTAAACTTATAATAAATAATAAATGTATGTGATTCTCTTTCGTTCATAATTTTTTCAGGAGTTTTAAACTCTTGGCTAGCATTGACAAAAGGAAGTTCAGTATAGGCTCTTTCAAAGTGCTGGAAGTAGACAAAACTTACATTTTACTGAATTTTATTGAATTCATTAATCTGTGGACAGTTTTGATACAGACTATAATTGGGGAAATCCCAAAATCAATGAATCAAAGGCATGAGAGGACTGTAGGGAAGCGTAGCTGAACCGGTATGCATTTTAACCCTTAGCCTGTTAAATTTCTAAAATGGACTGATCCATCATTCAATCTGGGCAATACCATTTATAATTCAAAGGGGTGTTCACTGAAAATTTACTGACTGAATAGCGAATAGTGCAGACCATGATCAGACTGCACGGATGTGCAGGCTGATCTTGGTTTGCACTGGTCGCAAAGGCAAAATCACTTGAACTACTTTTATAGCATATGTATAGAGAAAGGTAGTAACGGCATTTGTAACTGTAATTTCACCAATATCGGTATACATAGTTTGGTGACTTTGGGAAAGCTACACTTCCTAAAAACTGTCAAGACATGAGTTGTCCAAAATTGCTTCAGATATTTTAGGTCATTTTTTAAATATATCAAATACTTCTGTTTTTACACAGAGAGGATTAAAAGCAGTTAGAAAATTGGTGCACTTAGCTGTCATTTCGCACTGAAAACTAGAATGTGTCTATAGGACACAAGGGTGTGCCCCCCCACTGGTACATTTATCACAAATAAGGGGCAATAATTAAAATGTCTGCAGTCTTAAGGGGGTAATATAGGCTAAACTAACATTTTATGAAAAGGCTTCAGTATTAGGCCATATACTTTTTGAGCTATGAGCATCACAAACAAAAAATCCAATACTTTGGCTATTTCAAGGGCCGTAACTCTGTAATAAGCATCAAAATTCTCAAGAAGAACGCCAAGTGTGCAAGTTCACATCATGATAAAGACTCAAGCAAGGTTTCATGAATTTACATCAAATACTTTTGAGCTAGGCACATTATTAGGTGATAATGTGCATTTTTGACTATTTCAGGGGCCATAACTTAAACAAGAGGGCCAGAAGATCAAAAAATCATAATCAAGATCAATCAAGAGAATCATGAGAAAATATAGTTGAAATTTTCTTAAAGGTACAGATATGTCAAAATACACCTAAAAATTGGAGGTACCATCCATGTTGTACCACAGAAAAGTGGTCTTGGTTTGCCCCTAAGCATGACCTTGACCTTGAAGTTAGCCATCCGAAACATGCGCTCTGCACATCATTTCGATGAGGTGAACATTTGTGTCAGGTTTTTTAGATATCCTTCAAGGGGTTCAAGAGTTACAGAGTGAAAGGGAAATTGCTAACCAACAGACAGACGGACACCGAGGCAATAACATAAAACGTCCCTTAGGGCGTATAAAAAGGAATCGAGATCTTATGGTGATACAAGCTGTGTGCAAGTTTGGTTAAAATCAAATCATAAATGAAGCTGCTATTGTTTAGACAAGGTCAAAATAGCTAATTCTGGATCTTTCAGGGGCCATAACTCTAAAACCCATGATGGGATCTGGCCGGTTCAAGAAAGGAATAGAGATCTTATAGTGACACAAGCTTTGTGCAAGTCTGATTAAAATCAAATCATAAATGAAGCTGCTATTGTGCAGACAAGGTCAAAATAGCTAATTCTGGCCCTATCAGAGGCCATAACTCTGGAACCCATAATGGAATCTGGCCAGTTCAAGAAACGAAACAAGATCTTGTGGTGATACAAGCTGTGTGCAAGTTTGGTTAAAATCAAATCATAAATGAAGCTGCTATTGTGCAGACAAGGTCAAAATAGCTAATTTTGGCTCTTTCAGGGACCATAACAATGGAACCCATAATGGCATCTGGCCGGTTCAAGAAAGGAATAGAGATGTTACGGTGACACAAGTTTTGTGCTAGTTTGATTAAATTCAACTCATAAATGAAGCTGCTATTGTGCAGACAAGGTCAAAATAGCTAATTCTGACCCTTTCAGGGGCCATCATTCTGGAACCCATAATAGAATCTGGCCAGTTCAAGAAAGGAACCAAGATCTTATGGTGATATAAGTTGTGTGCAAGTTTGGTTAAAATAAAATCATAAATGAAATCACTATCGTGCAGAAACAAAATTGTGGACGGACAACAGACAGACGACGGATGAAGGGCGATCACAAAAGCTCACCCTGTCACTATGTGACAGGTGAGCTAAAAATAGGAGGTGGAGCCTGCCAAAAAATAAGAGGTGGGCAAGTTTATATCATGATAAAGACTCATGCAAGTTTTCATCAATTTATATCATATACTTTTTGAGCTAGATGCATCACAATGTGAAAATGTGCATTTTTAACTATTTCAGGGGCAACTAGAGCTATCACTAAAGGTGATGAATGTACCCCCCGCATGCACTGACACAGTACATTGCAATTTGACGCACAAGATTGCATAATTATGTGGACTGTATGTATATAGACTGTATGTATACAGTATAGTAACAAAAAACAAAGTCTCATAACTATGCAGAATATTTATCTAAAAGAACGTAACATGCACCATGCACAACTAGGGTTGGTACTGATCACTTTTGTGAAGTTTCATTAAATCATATGCAAGGGTTCATAAGATTAGGCACGCACAAGATTGCATATTCAGACTGTATGTACATAGTATGTTAACAAGAAACAAAGTCCCATAACTCTGCAATTTTTGTTGTTGAAAGAACCTAACATGCCCCATGCACAACTACTATTGTTACTGTTTACTTGTGTGAAGTTTCATTAAATTGTGTCAAGGGGATGAGGAGAGCTGGTGCGCACAAAATTGTGTCTATGTATATAGTATAGTAACAAAAAACAAAGTCCCGTAACTCTGCAATTTTTTTTCTGAAAGAACCTAACATGCCTCATGCAAAACTACTGTTGTTACTGATCACTTGCGTGAAGTTTCATTAAATTATGTCAAGGGGATGAGGAGAGATGGTGCGCACAAGATTGTGTCTATCTATATAGTAACAAAAAACAAAGTCCCGTAACTCTGCTTTTTTTTTCTGAAAGAACCTAACATGCCCCATGCACAACTACTGTTGTTACTGATCACTTGTGACGGGGTGGGTGCAGGGGTGGGGATGATCCATGATCAGGGGGTGGTGGGCATGACTGGGTGGAGGAGTGAGGAGGGGGAACGGTACAACTTTGCATGTTGATAAATATTCATGGAAGGTTTGAAACAAGAGGGCCATGAAGGCCCTGTATTGTTCACCTGACCTATTGACCTAAAAACCATCAAGATTAACATTCTGACCAAGTTTCATTAAGATATGGAATAAATGTGGCCACTGGCGCCAGATCAGAAAGAAAATGCCTCTGTACATGTTATACCCTACCCCTAGGTATTCTATAAGAACCATGGTCATGAACGGGAAAATATACTAACCCATTTCAATCGCGTATTTCATACCTAAAACACGCAGTTCAGTAAATGTGTACTACTGATATTAAACAAGCGATAATTTATCTTCCACCGTGCACCAGTCACATTGTCTTAAAATTCCATATTGCAGAGATGCTCCATATATTTTATGCTTTCGTCAACGTTACAGAAAAAACTTGCGTGAACTCCCCTAATGAACATCCGGTCTAGAGGTCACAGCAGTGTGCACATGTTAGGCGAAATGTAAACAAACAAAAACAGAATGCAAAATATTCACAGTTATACAATAAAACTCGAAATGATGAATGAAATTCATCTTGTATGTGATTTTGAATTTTAAATCATTCATTGGTAAACATCTGTTCTGTTTATTTAATTCATTTTGAACATTTATCCTGCATATACACATTTTAGCATACACGTGTCGTAAAATGACGATTGACATACATTTTCACATCAGCCAATCAGAATGGTTTTGTAATCTAGAACGGAACTTCACCAGGGAAGTTCAAGTAAGTTTTTTTTGTAACGTTGAAAAACTGTAAACTACGCGTTGTTTTTCTAAGACAAGAAGTATTGTAGAAATGTGACCGGTACACAATGGAAGATAAATTATCGCGTGTTTAATATCCATATTACACATTTACCGAACTGCGTGTTTTAGTTATGAAATACGCGATTGAAATGGGTTAGTATATTTTCCCGTTCACGACCATGGTTCTTATAGAATACCTAGGGGTAGGGTATAACATGTACAGAGGCATTTTCTTTCTGATCTGGCGCCAGTGAATGTGGCCTTTAAAGTGTAAACTAGCTTTTCCTTTGATTTGACCTATTGACCTATTTTTTGACCCAACATGACCAAGATTCAAACTGGACCTTGAAATCATTAAGATTACCATTCTGACCAAGTTTCATGAAGATACAGTCATAAATGTGGACTCTAAGTGTTAACAAGCTTTTCTTTTGATCTGACCTAGTCACCTAGTTTTTGACCCCACCTGACCCAGATTTGAATTTAACCTATAGATCATCAAGATTAACATTCTGATCTAGTTTCATTAAGATATGGTCATAAATGTGGCCTCTACAGTGTAAACTAGCTTTTCCTCTGATTTGACCTGGGGACCTATTTTTTGATCCTACATGACCCAGATTCAAACTGGACCTTGAGAATATCAAGATTACCATTTTGACCAAGTTTCATAAAGATACAGTCATAAATGTGGCCTCTACAGTGTTAACAAGCTTTACCTTTGATTTGACTCGGTGACCTAGTTTTTGACCTGACATGACCCAGGTTCAAACTTGACCTAAAGATTATCAAGATTAACATTCTGACAAAGTTTCATAAAGATACAGTCATACATGTGGCCTCTACAGTGTTAACAAGCTTTTCCTTTGATTTGACCTAGTGACCTAGTTTTTGACCCCACCTGACCCAGATTCAAACTTGACCTATAAAGCCTCAAGACTAACATTCTAACCAAGTTTCATTAAGATATGGTCATAAATGTGGCCTCTACAGTGTAAACTAGCTTTTCCTTTGATTTGACCTGGTGACCTAGTTTTTGATCCCACATGATCCAGACTCAAACTGGACCTTGAGAACATCAAGATTAAAATTCTGATCAAGTTGCATGAAGATACAGTCATAAATGTGGCCTCTACAGTGTTAACAAGCTTTTCCTTTGATTTGACCTGGTGACCTAGTTTTTGACCCCAGATGACCCAATATCAAAACTGTCCAAGACTTTATTGAAGGTATACTGACCAAGTTTCATTAAGATTGGGCCAAAATTGTGAACTCTAGTGTTAACAAGCTTTTTCTTTGATTTGACCTGGTGACCTAATTTTTAAACACAGATGACCCAATATCGAACTCGTTCAAGATTTTATTGAGGGTTACATTCTGACCAAGTTTCTTTAAGATTGGGCCAAAAATGTATCCTCTAGAGTGTTAACAAGCTTTTCCTTTGATTTGACCTGGTGACCTAGTTTATAACCCATGATGACCCAATATCGAACTCGTCCAAGATATTATTGAGGGTATCATTCTGACCAAGATTCATTAAGATTGGGCCAAAACTGTGACCTCTAGAGTGTTAACAAGCTTTTCCTTTGTTTTGACATGGTGACTTAGTTTTTGACCCAAGATGACCTCTAGAGTGTTAACAAGCTTTTCCTTTGACTTGACCTGGTGACCTAGTTTTTGACCCCAGGTGACCAAATATCGAACTCGTCCAAGATTTTTATTAAGGGTAACATTCTGACCAAGTTTCATTAAGATTGGGCCAAAATTGTGACCTCTAGAATGTTAACAAGCTTTTCCTTTGATTTGACCTGGTGACCTAGTTTCTGACCCCAGATGACCCAATATAGAACCCGTCCAAGATTTTATTGAGGGTAATATTCTGACCAAGTTTCATTAAGATTGGGCCAAAAATGTGACCTCTAGAGTGTTAACAGTCAAATTGTTGACGACGGATGACGGACGGACAGACGACGACGGACACAGGGTGATCATATAAGCTCACCTTTGAGCACTTTGTGCTCAGGTGAGCTAAGGAATGAGAAATTATTTTTTGGGGAGGTGGGGGGTTGGGAGGGGGAGAGGGTTTGACCAAGGCAAGGTTCACATGTTTATAATAAATGTTCATGTAAAAGAATGAAAGAAGTTTAATGAAATTCTACCAATTAGTTGGTTGGTTATGTACAAATCTGTAGATTTTTAAACAATTAAAGGGCAATAACTCTAAGGAAAATTGACAATTAAAAACAAATGACAGGCATCACTGAAGTATGTTGGTTCATATTTATTTGAAGTTTCATGAAATTCTACCAGCTTGTTACTGCATGGGTGAAAGTATGGAATACTGAAAATCCTGAAAAATTTGATGGGGGCTTGGGGGCCGCTAGGGCCCCCGGTGGGTCCAAGCCCCCCGGAAGCTTCTGAGAATTAGTGATTATGAATGCTTAGAACAGCCCTATTCTAGCCTAATATGTGTGCCAAAAATTTACTAATCATATTGCACGAAAATGCATGATTTTCAGTTAACAGTAACTTTTCTAAGTCAAGGACTTGTTTCAACAATATCCCGTCAACATATTTTTGTAAGATTCAGACTGAAACAACCTGAAAATTCTAGCAACATTTTTGTTTTTTCATGCCACCATTTTTTAACGTTTTGGCACAACATTCACAAAATGCAGACCCTGCAATATCCGGATTTCGTAGCCAAAGACCCCATCGATCACCATCAGTGTCACATTCAGATGGCCAAGCCCATCTCCATTTGTTACCATGTTTGCTGTCTAAGTCCCAAGTATTGTACACTGGCGGTAAAAACTTCATTTTTCACGCACTATCCCGTGCAGGCCCTAATTACGGGGTGTTAATCCCCGAAGAAATCTTGATCTTCTTCGCATTCCTCGTGGAAAGATTGATACTTTGGAGATAAAAAGCGTGCAAAGCGTAGAAATCAAGACATGCGTGTGAAAGTCCATGAAAACTTTGACACGGCAACTTTTAGGCGCACGTGAAAGTCATGAAAAACGTGAGTGAATAGTTATAGAAACGGTCATTTAAAATGATGTTTTAAAACAAACAGTTGAAGTAAATTTCGGTACGTACCGGGATCGAGTAATCATCACTGCAATATGTTTTATAAAAGTGACTCTTCCGTGGTTGACGCTTGTTTTATAATTGGAACTCTTTACAAGGTGTGTATAATAAAATCCAGACATCGCAAAAGTTGCCAAAAATGGCCGGACATTCGGTCCTGCACTGCCGGGACGAACATTAAATATGAAACAAACAGGAATCTTGCTTCCTTTTATCAGTATGCAGCTGTTGATATATTTTTCTTGTATCCTATCTGATCTAGATTGCTTTGGGTTCAAAAATCCCGAAAAATAATTTTGAGAAGTATCCAAAAAATATGGACACAATAATTATCATCAACCCACCTCTGTTCAAAGCGGGAGATTGTCATGTTATTACGTCATGTTTTCGCGCCATGTGACACATCACTGTCTGGTCGTACCGCTTCGGTTCTTTAGAACAGTAAAAAAGTATCTTCTTTAATTTTTTTAAGAGTGAATGTGCAATATCCCGTATAAACTGACAGGTAAATGTGTCAAACGATAAGTGACCTATCTGCCCTCAAGGAATTGAGAAGAATATCTTACAACATAGTAAGATTCCTTACTTAAAACCACAGCGACATCATACTTAAAACCACATTTCTATTTACGTTCACGAGGTCACGTAACCTATTCTGCCGCATTACAGAAATCTGTTTGCCAAAAATTGTTTTACTCGATGTATTGAAATAGCTGCCGCTTTTTTATTATTTAAGATTTTTTAATTCTGTTTTTTGTACTTTCTTGTCAAAAGTCTGAATTTTATGACTACAGAATGTATTATTTATTTACTTTTAGAAATAAATAAATAATTAAGATCGCACTGTTTGAAATTTTACAAATAATATGAAAATTCAATCGTTTTTATACAATTTTGCCTACATTTCTGTCGATATCTTATTAAAATCGGCATAGAATTCAAACTGTATTACTTCTTAAGCGGTGTTAAAATTTAAAGCGATTATATTAAAAAATGAATGCACTACACGCGTCTTTTGTGTACGTGTCGATAAACAAGAGTAGGTGACGTAGCCTTTAGATATTATTATTATGATAGGTCGCACGTGTTCGTGGAATGGAAAATTACTGGTATGACCTTTTGATATCTTTACGATTCGCGTTATTTTTAGGGGTGTAATTTCTGAATTTGGTAAAGTTACCAGGTAAAATCCACTCGCCCGATTGGACGAGCATACAGAGAGGTCCACTCATCCCTATCCAGACTTTAAACCGCCAGTACTCGCATAAGACATAACTCGCAATATATGAGGCGTCTGCATGTTCTTCGTGTTTGAAGATAAAATTGCATGCAAGAAATCGAGAAATGCATGCTGCAGACAAAAGTCCGTGCAAATTCTGACGCGCGGGAACTTTTCGGAGCATGTAAAATTTATGAAAAAAATAACAGTTGTTTTCATTGAAGTACAGCGCCTATGCGGGCCAATCAAAATTGTTGTTACATACTGACGATATGCGAGATGCGCTGCAAACGGCATATGTGATAAATACAGTCGATTGTGTTTGTCGGCGATTGATTGATTTTTCAAGCTTTGTTGAATGATGATGATGACACCATACCCCTCCCCCCTCCCCCCCGAATTTCGACCCGGATTTAGACGATTTGGAAAAACGATCCCCGCCGAGATGGAAAATCCGGAACTTCCAGAGTATTCTGG
Organism: Mercenaria mercenaria; assembly: GCF_021730395.1. Lineage (NCBI taxonomy): Eukaryota > Metazoa > Mollusca > Bivalvia > Venerida > Veneridae > Mercenaria > Mercenaria mercenaria. The sequence goes on along the minus strand of NC_069361.1, from coordinate 61,339,596 downwards.
AAAACTTTCACCCATGTTACTGAGAAATGGCTGCAGAAGTTTCATGAAGATACAGTCATAAATATGGCCTCTAGAGTGTTAACAAGCTTTTCCTTTGATTTGACCTGGTGACCTAGTTTCTGACCCCACCTAACCTAGATTTGAACTTGAGCTATAGATCATCAAGATTACCATTTTGACCAAGTTTCATTAAGATAAGGTCATAAATGTGGCCTCTACAGTGTAAACTAGCTTTTCTTTTGATTTGACCTGGTGACCTTGTTTTTTATCCTACATGACCCAGATTCAAATTGGACCTTAAGATCATCAATATTAACAATCTGACCAAGTTTCATGAAGATACAGTCATAAATGCGGCCTCTACAGTGTTAACAAGCTTTTCCTTTGATCTGACCTGGTGACCTAGTTTTTGACCCCACCTAACCCAGATTTGAACTTGAGCTATAGATCATCAAGATTACCATTTTGACCAAGTTTCATTAAGATAAGGTCATAAATGTGGCCTCTACAGTGTAAACTAGCTTTTCCTTTGATTTGACCTGGTGACCTAGTTTTTTATCCTACATGACCTAGATTCAAATTGGACCTTAAGATCATCAATATTAACATTCTGACCAAGTTTCATGAAGATACAGTCATAAATGCGGCCTCTACAGTGTTAACAAGCTTTTCCTTTGATTTGACCTTGTGACCTAGTTTTTGACCCCAGATAACCCAATATCGAACACGTCCAAGATTTTATTAAGGGTAACATTCTGACCAAGTTTAATTAAGATTGGGCCAAAAATGTGACCTCTAGAGTGTTAACGAGCTTTTCCTTTGATTTGACCTGGTGACCTAGTTTTTGACCCCAGATGACCCAATATCAAATTCGTCCAAGATTTTATTGAGGGTAACATTCTGACCAAGTTTCATTAAGATTGGGCCAAAATTGTGACCTCTAGAGTGTTAACAAGCTTTTCCTTTGATTTGATCCGGTGACCTAGTTTTTGATCCTAGATGACCCAATATCGAACTTGTCCAAGATTTTATTGAGGGTAACATTCTGACCAAGTTTCATAAAGATTGGGCCAACATTGTGACTTCTAGAGTGTTAACAAGCTTTTCCTTTGATTCGACCTGGTGACCTAGTTTTTGACCCCAGATGACCCAATATCGAACTCATCCAAGATTTTATTGAGGGTAATATTCTGACCAAGTCTCATTAAGATTGGGCCAAAAATGTGACCTCTAGAGTGTTAACAGTCAAATTGTTGACGACGGACGGACGGACGGACAGATGGACGGACGATGGACGACGGACACAGGGCGATCACTAAAGCTCACCTTTGATCACTTCGTGCTCAGGTGAGCTAAAAACTTGACGGGCATAATCGCAGTATGTTAGTTCATGTTTATTTCAAGTTTCATGAAATTCTACCTGCTAGTTACTGAGAAATGGCTGCAGACGGACACAAGGACACACGCACAGACATGACGGACGGACAACGCTATTTCAATACACTCCTCCCGATTTCATCGGCAGGGGATAAAAATAGGAGGTGCGCAAGTTCATATCATGATTAAGACTCATGCAAGGTTTCACGAATCTATATCAAATACTTTTTGAGCTAGGTGTGTCACAAGGTGAAAATGTGCATTTTTGACTATTTCAGGGGCCATAACTCTGGAAATAGGGGGCGGAGCCTGACGAAAAATAGGAGGTACTCAAGTTCATATCATTATAAAGACTCATGCAAGGTTTCATCAATTTAAATCAAATACTTTTTGAGCTAGGCGCGTCACGAACTTCGGACGGACGCATGGACGAGACCAAATCTATATGCCCCCACCACTCATGGGGGGCGGGGTTGCACAATAATCTGTAAAGACGAATTTGAATTGTTTAGGTACCATCTCTATCATGTTACTTGATTATCATCACTCACCTTTATTCCAAGTTTAAAGTAAACACCTTGAATAGATTTGAAATTTTGCTCCAGACACAAAATACAGAGTACAGATTTGAAATCAATTTGTGATCTTGACCTATGACCTACTGGCCAAGTTCATGAGCTTGAATAGGGTCCAAAGTGTAGGGGAGAGAAGTAATGTGGATTGCTGCACTCCTCAATCACCTCATATACCAAGTTTAAAGTCAATACCTTGAATAGCGTTGAAATTGTGCTCTGGTCACAAAATACAAAAAATGGATTTGAACTCAGTTTGTGACCTTGACCTTCGGCCTTCAGATCAAGTTCATACACTATGAACATATTCTCATTGCCATCCACCTATATGCCAATTCTGAAGTAAATACTTCAACTGGTTATCAAGTTATGCTCTGGACACAAAATATGACGGACAGATTAACCTTGCAATGACCTTGACCTTTGACCTACAGACCTGCTTCATGCGCTAAGCACATTGTCTCATAGCCACCTACTTATATGCCAAGACTGAAGTCAATAGCTTGAATACTTATTATGTCCAGGACAAGAGAGGGTCAAAATTGACCTTTGATCTCCATTTTGTGACCTTGACCTTAGACCTACCAACCTTGATAAAAAGCTATGCACATCGTCTCATCGCCATCTACCAATAGGCCACGTTTAAAGTCGATACCTTGAATGGTTATTAAGTTATACTTCAGACATACCATATGTATGACAGATGGATGGACGGACATGCAGACGCACATGCCATCACCTAATACATCACTTTTTTCAAAACGGGCATATAAAAATAGCAAAAGTATAACAAGTAAAATTTTCAAGCCACAAGGAAATGAAGTTTTATAAATTGTGCGATATGATTAATAACAACTAAGAGAAGTACCATATTTCTGAATGTCTATATTTGACTCAGGTAAATAATTTTATCATACTAACATAAAGATTGACTACACAATCACATTCCTCTCCCTTCAGTTCAGCGCTGATCTCCATTGACGATGCTTCGTACGCAATATTTGACCAGTACCTGACCACACCCTCTGGTGACACAGCAATACAGGAGGCTGACTGACTGTCCCCACTGCAAGGGATGACACAAACTCTGGCAGCACTGTGGGCCAAGTCACTGGGAGGCAACGTCAACTCTTTACACAAAATATTCTGGAAAAGAAAATCCAGTATACTGGTATAAATATTTGCTATCTACATTGGTTTTACTGATCAAGTTTTATACTCACGTAATCATTTAACCTGCAAAAAGTTGGGATAAAAGGTTTTCTGATGAATTTTGCAGGAAATATTCAAAAGAAATGTAGTGGTACATGCTAGTAGGAAATCCTTGAAGTTTCAGTACAAAGGCAATTTACTTGTTGTTATGACGTGTCATTTATTACCCTTGGAGAGGCATAATTCTGTCTAAAAAAAAATTAAAGTTATTGGGATTGTAACCACACATGCAGATGATGATTATAAAGAAATATTTCCAATTTCAAGTCATTATCTTTTAACGTACCAAAGATATATTTATAATCGAAGCTTTCGAAAAAAAAATTAACATGAAAATAATACCAAGTATAACTTGGTGACCTTGACCTTGGGTATAATGAACCCAACCCCAGCATATACTTTGCTTGTATGCTGGACAATGTTTATGTGAAGTTACAGTAAGATATAAGCAATAGTAACAAAGACATGACAGAAAAACAAAGGTTGCCGAAAAACATTAACCTTAAAAATAACCTAGGTATAACAATTTGGTGACCTTGACTTTGGGTATAATGGGCCCAGCCCTTGCACATACTTTGTATGCTGGACAATGTTTATGTGAAAGGACATCAGACATTATGCTATGGATTTTACCCAAATTTCAATGCCATTTCATGACTTCAATAGCTGATAATTTTATATAATGGCTTCAATTACGCATCAATTAGTTATATGTTATCAAACTGTCACAAAAAATAATTTTATTTCATATTCGTTGTCTTGAAATTTGAGCAGTTTGTGACTGAGGGTCGTATTTTCTGAAAAATGTAAAATGTGTATCTTTTGTGAAACAAGAGCCATGTCAGACATGGCTAATCCCCCCGCTGGGCATATTATAATCGAAGGCTAAAGTTCCTGGCAAGTTAGTGTCTGAAAGTATTAATTTTGGGGAAAGCTTTGAAGAACCGTTTAGTTGTGGTCCGCATCAGAGGTTCTAAAGATGTGGAAGAAAGAATAAGTCAGTGGTAAGGTGGTTTACTGCTAAATTTTATTAATTTTCATGAACAGTATAGCTATGATGTTTTTCTATATGGCTACTGTAAAAAGAAGGAATGGAAATCTAACAGGGAATAAGAGTGCCAGAATGTCACAATATATGCCTGTCACAGCAATTTTCTTTACTATAGCAGCTGTATTTGCAAATGGAATTTTAATTTTGTGGTTGTTTAGTAATCATTGTAAGTCTTTTGTTTTTCTAAGTCCACAAAAAAAAAACTCCTTACCAGGTAGAGATACCTTAAAATACACCTAAAATTGGAAAGTAACATCTATGTTGTACCACAGATAAGTGGTCTTGTTTTTTCGCTACGGTCAATTATAAAAATGTTACAATATAAGCTATTTATAGTAACAACTAAGGGAAATTAATCTAAAAAAAAAAAAAAAAAAAAAAAAAAAAAAAAACAGTCAAATTCGATGAATTGGTATCCCCCGCCGAAAGGGTCTGTGGTGAGGAATGGCAAAAAAATATATCCGGCAAAAAGTTAAGGATGTTAATAAGAAGCAAATAATTTCATTAGTCAAAATCAATTTAACAGAAAACAAATGTTTAATTAAAGAGTACATAATAAATGTATGATACTTTGATCCTGACTAAAGAATTTATTTTGAATAGGATATGCCTACTGTAATAAGCTTAGCTTTTAAAATTAAATGCAGTTAATTGAAATGCGAGGTGGGGGAATGGTACAACTTGCATGTTGATAAGTATTCAAGGAAGGTTTGAAAAAAATCTAAAATAAGGCATGAAAAAAAATTTAAAAAATTTTTAGAGGGGGAAGGGGTTTTGGGAGGGGGAGGGGGTGTGACCAAGACAAGCTGGTGACCAGGTGTGGGTGAACAACTTCACATGTTAATAATTAATGTTCAGGGAAAAGAAATGAAAGAAATGAAAGAAATTTAATGAAATTCTGCCAAACGGTAAGTTTGTTATGTGCAAATATGTGGATTTTTAGACAATTAAAGGGCAATAACTCTGAAGTTACAAAAGAATCCCTACGGAAATGTGTGTGCACAACCACATTATAGTGCTCTAAATTCTTATATCCATATTTATAGTACCCTATATATTTAACACTAGAAACTTCTAAGGTCCATAACTCTGGTGTTACTTGGGCAATCTGACTGAAACTTGATGGGCCCCATAACCTCAGAGTGGTGAACATGTATATGACGTTTGTTTGAAAAAAATCTAAAATAAGGAATAATTTTTTTTGGGGGGGTGGGGGGTCGGGAGTGGGAGAGGGTGTGATGAGAGGGGGAGAGGGTGTGATGAAGGTAAGGAGGTGACCAGGAGTGGGTACACAACTTCACATGTTTACAATAAATGTTCATGGAAAAGAATGAAAGAAATTTAATGAAATTCTACCAAATGGTAAGTTTGTTATGTACAAATTTGTGGAATTTTATACAATTAAAGGGCAATAACTCTTAATTTACAAAATAAATCTGAATGAAATTGTGTGTACACAACCACATTATGGTGATCTAAAGTCTGTTTAAGTTTCATAGTTCTAGGTCAAATATATCAAAAGTTATGATGCAGAAATTGCCATATTTATAGTACCCTATATAGTTAACACTAGAAACTTCTAAGGGCCATAACTCTGGTGTTACTAGGGCAATCTAACTGAAACTTGGTGGGCCGCAAAAACTCATAGTGGTGAACATGTGTATGAAGTAATATATAAATATTCTCAACCATTTCCTAGATATGGCTCCGGACGGACGGACGGACGGAAGGACGGACAACGCCAAAACTATATCCCTCCGACTTTCGTCGGCGGATAAAAATTGTAAGTCCACACAAAAATCTTTACCAGGTAGAGATTGGTCAAACTACACCTCAAAAGTGGATGTAGCATGCATGTTGTACTACAGAAAAGTGGTCTCGATTTTTCCCTATGACTAGTAATGAAAAAGTTACAATAAAAGCTATTTAAAGTAACAACAAAGGGAAGTAATTCTAAAGAAGGGAACTGCACATGACACTTAGTCTCATGATGATGTATAATTGTGCCAAGTTACATCTAAATTCCTCCATGCATGAAGAAGAAATGCTTCGGACAAAGTCATTCTTGTATCTGACCTTTGGCCTCTAAGTGTGACCTTGACCTTAGACCTAGGGACCTGGATCTTACGCATGACACTGTGTCTCGTGGTGGTGAACATTTGTGCCAAGTTATATCAAAATCCCTCTATGCATGAAGAAGAAATGCTCCGGACACGGTTTTCATTCTTGTATCCTTTGACCTCTAAGTGTGACCTTGACCTTAGACCTAGGGACCTGGTTCTTGAGCATGACACTCCGCCTCATGGTGGTGAACATTTATGCCAAGATATATCAAAATCCCTCCATGCATGAAGAAGATATGCTCCGGACAATTTTTTTAAAGAAAATATGATAAAGGGGAATAACTCAAAAAATAGGCAAGGCAGAGTCATTGTTCTTGCACACTGCACTTCCTCCAAATGTGTTTTATCAGTGTATGAAGTTTGAAGAAAATCCCTCCAGTACTTTTGGAGTTATGCTCCGGACAAAGATCGTTGCGGACGGACGGACGGACGCACACTCGAACGGACGGAGAGCATTTCTAATATCCTCTTCGCCTTTGGTGGGGGGATAATTTCTCCCAATGTGTTCTATCAGTGTATGAAGTTTGAACAAAATCCCTCCAGTACTTTTGGAGTTATGCTCCGGACAAAATGTTTAAAGAAAATAAGATAAAGGGGAATAACTCAAAAAATAGGCTTGGTAGAGTTATTGTTCCTGCTCACTGCACTTCCTCCCAATGTGTTCTATCAGTGTATGAAATCTGAAGAAAATCCCTCCAGTACTTTTGGAGTTATGCTCCGGACAAAGATCGTTGCGGATGGACGGACGGACGCACACTCGCATGGACGGAGAGCATTTCTAATATCCCCTTCGCCTTTGGCGGGGGGATAATAGGCATATGCCTTAATGTATGTCTATTATAAAGTGTTTTAGAACAAAAAATAAATTTTTACTTTGCAAATTATCAGTTTTATTAACATTTTTAACAAGAGGACCATGATGGTCCTGAATCCCTCACCTCTTCCCACATGATCCAGTTTTGAGTATGACGTCGTTTTTTCTATTATTTGACAAAGTGACCTAGTTTTTGAGCTCATGTAACCCAGTTTTGAACCTGACCTAGATATTATCAAGATAAAAAATCTGACCAATTTTCATGAAGATCCATTGAAAAATATGGTCTCTAGAGAGGTCACAAGGTTTTTCTATTATTTGACTTATTGACCTAGTTTTTTAAGGCACGTGACCCAGTTTCAAACTTGACCTAGATATCATCAAGGTGAACATTCTGACCAATATTCATGAAGATCCATTCAAGGGTATGGCCTCTAGAGAGGTCACAAGGTTTTTCTATTTCAAGACCTACTGACCTAGTTTTTGATCGCAGTTGACCCAGTTTCAAACTTGCCCTAGATATCATCAAGATAAACATTCAGACCAACTTTCATACAGATCCCATGAAAAATATGGCCTCTAGAGAGGTCACAACGTTTTTTCATTATTTGACCTACTGACCTACTTTTTGATGGCACGTGACCCAGTTTCGAACTTGACCTAGATATCATCAAGGTGAACATTCTGACCAACTTTTATGGAGATCCATTCAAAAGTATGGCCTCTAGAGAGGTCACAAGGTTTTTCTATTTTTAGACCTACTGACCTAGTTTTTGATCGCACATGACCCTGTTTCGAACTTGACCTAGATATCATCAAGATAAACATTCAGACCAACTTTCATGAAGATCCATTGAAAAATATGGCCTTTAGAGAGGTCACAAGGTTTTTCTATTATTTGACCTACTGACCTAGTTTTTGACCGCACGTAACCTAGTTTCGAACTTGACCTAGATATCATCAAGATGAACATTCAGACCAACTTTCATACAGATCCCATGGAAAATATGGCCTCTAGAGAGGTCACAAGGTTTTTCTATTATTTGACCTTCTGACCTAGTTTTTGATAGCACGTGACCCACTTTCGAACTTGACTTAGATATCATCAAGGTGAACATTCTGACAAATTTTCATGAAGATTTCATGAAATATATGGCCTCAAAAGAGGTCACAAGGTTTTTCTATTTTTAGACCTACTGACCTAGTTTTTGACCGCACGTGACCCAGTTTCGAACTTGACCTAGATATCATCAAGATGAACATTCAGACCAACTTTCATACAGATCCAATGAAAAATATGGCCTTTAGAGAGGTCACAAGGTTTTTCTATTATTTGACCTACTGACCTACTTTTTGACCGCACGTGACCCAGTTTCAAACTTGATCTAGATATCATCAAGGTGAACGTTCTGACCAATTTTCATGAAGATCTTGTGAAATATATGGCCTCTAGAAAGTTCACAAGGTTTTTCTATTTTTAGACCTACTGACCTAGTTTTTGACCGCACGTGACCCAGTTTCGAACTTGACCTAGATATCATCAAGATGAACATTCAGACCAACTTTCATGCAGATCCCATGAAAAATATTGCCTTTAGAGAGGTCACAAGGTTTTTCTATTTTTAGACCTACTGACCTAGTTTTTGATGGCACTTGACCCAGTTTCAAACTTGATCTAGATATCATCAAGGGGAACGTTCTGACCAACTTTCATGAAGATCTTGTGAAAAATATGGACTCTAGAGAGGTCACAAGGTTTTTCTATTATTTGACCTACTGACCTAGTTTTTGATGGCAGGTGACCCAGTTTCGAACTTGACCTAGATATCATCAAGATGAAGGTTCTGACCAATTTTCATGAAGATCTTGTGAAATATTCAGACCAACTTTCATACAGATCCCATGAAAAATATGGCCTTTAGAGAGGTCACAAGGTTTTTCTATTATTTGACCTACTGACCTACTTTTTGAAGGCACTTGACCCAGTTTCGAACTTGATCTAGATATCATCAAGATGAACGTTCTGACCAACTTTCATGAAGATCTTGTGAAATATATGGCCTCTAGAGAGGTCACAAGGTTTTTCTATACAAGCTATAAAAATGATATAAGCTACAAACATACCAAGTTTTATTCAAATATCTTTACCGAAACAAAAGTTATTGACCGGAAACACCAGTTTGACGCCGCCGCCCGTCTGCCCGCCCGCCCGACCAACGACATATCCCAATCTAATAACTCAGGTTTAAAAAAAAATGCTGAAACGCCAATTTTTTTGTTGCTATATCGTGTAATATATGAATGCAGGATGAAAAGGGGTTTATCATTTATACCCAGTCACCACTTGTGTGAACAGCTTCTCATTCGAATAAAACTGAAAGTAAACTGTGTCAAACCTAGAAATACATACCGGTATTCAAATCAATTCATCCATCAAAGTTAGTTTTACGAAGTTAATACCTTACATGTCGTTCTTTTACCATGGATACCAAATAATTGTGTCTATAATTCCAATTAATCGCATATGTAATTGACAATTTCTTTAGAAAACGACTCGCACGTGTTGACAATTAAATGCTAAGTGTCAAAGACGTAACCGCGGCACTGATTGGCCTATTACAATTGCCTCTGCTGAAACCGATAATTTAATTTGCTTTCACATTTCTCGCGAAAATCTCACAAGTACCTGAAGTAGGCGGAGCTTAAATTATGCTATCGGCGAGTGTGTATGTGTATTCAACGCACATTATGACATGGTGCAAATTGTCAAAAGATTAGCGAGTGCACATCAAAAAAAAATTCGGGCGACTTGAATTCACTTTGAGATTGGATCTGAGCGAAGTTTGAAGCTTCAAAGCAACTATTTTGCTCCCATGTTTGCAATGATCTTTTTGGTAAATTTATTCCTCAGAAATTTTTTATAGCCTGATGGGCTACGGTCTGCCAATTTTCTGTCGCCCGAGCCGATTTTTCATAGCCATTGGCGATCGGGCTACCATTAATGTCGCACACTGATATATGTCTAAGAAACTTGCTTGGTTCATGACTTGCGACAGACGCAGTTGCCTCAATTCTCATGACATTCAATCAAAAAATTCATAAGATGTACATACCAGGATCAGTCTGCTTTCAAGCTTGAAGTTCTATGTCCCCTTTTAATTTATTATTGTTTTCTGGGCTTGAAATATCTTACAAGAACGAATAAGGCTGTAGACATGTAAGATTTAGGAAACACATCCAAAAAGTGTCAAAATATCTTATTGTAATATGTAAAATTCATTTGCTGACACCCTGTATGTATTTTTTTTTCAATTTTTAACATTTTCCCCCCTGTGACCAAGTACCATTTTTGCAACATACATACATCATAATCGTTTACACAGGCATGTGAAATATTTTGGGAGGAAAGGTGTTTAAAACATAAAACTGATTAATGTTCATATTTCAATAAAAATGAAAATGAGATATGTCTACAAAATCATCTTTTTTGTTAACAAACTTGTAAAATTCATTCGAATATATCAAGAAATGGTCTTTAACTATCTTTATTATGCTATTTCAGAAGTCTAGCCCTAGGTCAGTTTTTACTTAATTTGATAGGCAATCTGAATAGGAAAATGTCCGAAGTCCTTACAGTAAGATATAAGCAATAGTAACAAGGCAGTCTGAAAGACAGCTATATCCCCCGCCATTGTTACGGATAGTGAAAGGGTTGATGCTATTGGGTGGAAGCTACAAACATTCAAGTTGTGACCTTGACCTTAAGCTGGCAGGGGTGAATTTTGAATTCTGCACATTGTCTTGATAAGGTGAATATTACAGCAAAGTCATATCAAAATCCTTCAAGGAGTTTAGGAGATACAGAGCAGACATAAAATGGACAGCTCAAACCTTTGACCTTGAGTTGTGACCTTGACCTTGAGCCAACATGGCTGACTCGTGAGTTCTGCATATCGTCTTGTTGAGGTGATCAACTGACCCAAGATTCATGAAAATCCTTCAAGTGGTTTAGGAGACACAGAGCGGGCACAAAATGGAAGGCTCAAACATTTGACCCAGAGTTGTGACCTTGACCTTAAGCTGACATGGCTGACTCGTGAGCTCTGCACATCGTCTTGATGAGGTGATCATTTGACCGATGTTTCTTGAAATTTCTTCAAGGGGTTCAGGAGATACAGAGCTGACACAAAATGGAAGGCTACATCATTAAAGGGGTTTACGAGATACAGAGCGGACACAAAATGTTACGGAGAGAAGGACAGAAGGACAGATGGAGACAATTCCTATCACCCCGATATTAAAAAAAAGATATGACAGAAAAACAAAGGTTGCCGAAAAACTTTAACCTTAAAAACTAGAGATGCTTTTGAGAAATGCGCATGTATTCCACAACTGCCCCTATGAAAAATGTCTAGTTTCTCTAGATGGATTAGATGAGTGGACCCTAATAGATGGCTTGGACGAGTGAACTCAATCAGTAATTCAAGGGCCATAATTCAAAAGTGCCTGGGCAGATTTGGCTAGTTATAGATCTTGGCCGAGGTCTTATGGTCAAACACATTTTGTTCAAGTCTGGTGAAGATCAGATGAGAAATGTCTGACTTAAGAGTGCGGACAAGCTTTTTCCGACAACTGCCCTATGAAAAATGTCTAGTTTCTCTAGATGGCTTGGACGAGTGGACTCAATCAGTAATTCAAGGGCCATAATTCAAATGTGCCTGGGCGGCTTTGGCTAGTTATCGAACTTGGCCGAGGTCTTATGGTCAAACACATTTTGTTCAAGTTTGGTGAAGATCGGATGAGAAATGTTCGACTTAAGAGTGCGGACAAGCTTTGTGACAGACACACACACAGACAAACAGACAGACACACAGACTGGAGTAAATCAATATGTCTCCCACACCACTGTGTGGTGGGAGACATAATAACCCAAGTATAACACCTTGGTGACCTTGACCTTATGTATAATGGGGCCAGCCCCTGCACATACTTTGTATGCTGGACAATGTTTATGTGAAGTTACAGTAAGATATAAGCAATGGTAACAAAGATATGACAGACAAGAGGGCCATGATGATCCTGGATCGCTCACCTGAGTAATGAGCTATATGTTTCAAAAGCCAAATTGGCGCTAAAATATTAAGAAAGTAGGTCACATTTATGGCCACGGAAAGTCAGTTTTAAGATGGGTGTGCAAAAATGTACATGTCATCCAAATTTCAAGGCTGTATCTTAACAAGAGCTGTCACAGGAGACAGCACGCTCGACTATTTCGGTGCTGGATAGTGTAACTGGGCACATCTGAGGAAGCTGGAGCTGTCACTAGAGTGTTTAATGACTCCAATAAGAATGAAGATATTGAACAATAGCTTGAGTCTGTGTCAAATGTATTCAGTAATAAGAGAGATAAAGAACATTAAATATGATTTTAAGCAAAAAGTGGGATAACTAGAAAATGCTTTTGTAAACAAGAGGACCATGATGGTCCTGAAATGCTCATCTCTTCCCACATGATCCAGTTTTTTAGTATGACGTCGGTTTTTCTATTATTTGACATAGTGACCCAGTTTTTGAGCTCATGTGACCCAGTTTTGAACTTGACCTAGATATTATAAAGATAAAAATTCTGACCAATTTTCATGAAGATCCATTGAAAAATATGGTCTGTAGAGAGGTCACAAGGTTTTTCTGTTATTTGACCTATTGACCTAGTTTTTTAAGGCATATGACCCAGTTTCAAACTTGACCTAGATATCATGATATCATCAAGGTGAACATTCTGACCAATTTTCATGAAGATCCATTCAAGGGTATGGCCTCTAGAGAGGTCACAAGGTTTTTCTATTTCAAGACCTACTGACCTAATTTTTGATCGCAGTTGACCCAGTTTCAAACTTGACCTAGATATCATCAAGATGAACATTCAGACCAACTTTCATACAGATCTCATGAAAAATATGGCCTCTAGAGAGGTCACAACGTTTTTTCATTATTTGACCTACTGACCTACTTTTTGACGGCACGTGACCCACTTTCGAACTTGACTTAGATATCATCAAGGTGAACATTCTGACCAATTTTTATGGAGATCCATTCACAAGTATGGCCTCTAGAAAGGTCACAAGGTTTTTCTATTTTTAGACCTACTGACTTAGTTTTTGACCGCACATGACCCTGTTTCGAATTTGACCTAGATATCATCAAGATGAACATTCAGACCAACTTTCATGAAGATCCATTGAAAAATATGGCCTTTAGAGAGGTCACAAGGTTTTTCTATTATTTGACCTACTGACCTAGTTTTTGACAGCACGTGACCCACTTTCAAACTTGACCTAGATATCATCAAGATGAACATTCAGACCAACTTTCATGCAGATCCCATGGAAAATATGGCCTCTAGAGAGGTCACAAGGTTTTTCTATTTTTAGACCTACTGACCTAGTTTTTGATCGCACGTGACCCAGTTTCCAACTTGACCTACATATCATCAAGATGAACATTCTGAGCAACTTTCACACAGATCCCATGAAAAATATGGCCTTTAGAGAGGTCACAAGGTTTTCCTATTATTTGACCTACTGACCTAGTTTTTGAAGGCACGTGACCCAGTTTCGAACTTGACCTAGATATCATCAAGGTGAACGTTCTGACCAATTTTCATGAAGATCTTGTGAAATATATGGCCTCTAGAAAGGTCACAAGGTTTTTGTTTGTTTGTTTTGGCTTAACGCCGTTTTTCAACAGTATTTGAGTCATGTAACGGCGGGCAGTTAACCTAACCAGTGTTCCTGGATTCTGTACCAGTACAAACCTGTTCTCCGCAAGTAACTGCCAACTTCCCCACATGAATTATCAGAGGTGGAGGACTAATGATTTCAGACACAATGTTGTTTATCAAATAGTCACGGAGAACATACGCCCCGCCCGAGGATCGAACTCGCGACCCCGCGGTCCGTAAACAACGCTATTACCTACTGAGCTAAGCGGGCGGGCTCACAAGGTTTTTCTATTTTTAGACCTACTGACCTAGTTTTTGACGGCACGTGACCCAGTTTCGAACTTGACCTAGATATCATCAAGATGAACATTCAGACCAACTTTCATACAGATCCCATAAAAAATATGGCCTTTAGAGAGGTCACAAGGTTTTTTTATTATTTGACCTACTGACCTAGTTTTTGAAGGCACATGACCCAGTTTCGAACTTGACCTAAATATCATCAAGGTGAACGTTCTGACCAACTTTCGTGAAGATCTTGTGAAATATATGTTCTCTAGAGAGGTCACAAGGTTTTTCTATTTTTAGACCTACTGACCTAGTTTTTGACCGCATGTGACCCAGTTTCGAACTTGACCTAGATATCATCAAGATGAACATTCTGACCAATTTTCATGAAGATCCATTGAAAATTATGGCCTCTAGAGAGGTCACATGGTTTTTCTGTTTTTAGACCTACTGACCTAGTTTTTAATGGCACGTGACCCAGTTTCGAACTTGACCTAGATATTATCAAGGTGAACATTCTAACCAACTTTCATAAAGATCCCATGAAAAATGTGACCTCTAGAGTGGTCACAAGCAAAAGTTTACGGACGCATGGACGGACGACGGACACTGCGCTATCACAAAAGCTCACCTTGTCACTTTGTGACAGGTGAGCTAAAAAGCGCATGTCTCCCCCAATGCAAAGTCCTATAGGCAAGAAGTCAATAGAGGTCAGGAGCGAAAGTCAAAGAGACACTGATGGTTGGCTGCAATAGGGATCATCTACTTGGCATGTCCAGTCATCCCGCTAAATTTCAACACTCTTGGCCTAGTGGTTCTCAAGCCACTGTTCAGGCTCCTGTGACTTTGACCTTTGATCAAGTGACCTCAAAATAAATAGGGGTCATCTACTCTGCATGTCCAATCATCCTATTAAGTTTCAACATTGTAGATCAAGTGGTTCTCAAGTTATTTCCAAAAAAAAAAGATGACCCAATATTGAAATCATCCAAGATTTAATTGAGTGTAACATTCTGACCAAGTTTCATTAAGTTTGGGCCAAAATTGTGACCTCTAGAGTGTTAACAGTCAAACTGTTGACGCCAGACGGACGGACGACTGACGATGACGGACACAAGGCGATCACAAAAGCACACCTTGAGCACTTTGTGCTTAGGTGAGCTATAAACAAAGGCTGGGCCCATCTGAGGAAGCTGGAGCTGTCACTGGAGTGTTTAATGACTCCAATGGTGGATGAAGATTTAGCACAATTATCAATAGCTTGAGTCTGTGTCAAAAATATTAAGTTATAAGAGAGATAAAGATAAAGTGTATCAAAACACTAAATAAGTATCATTCTAAGCAAAAAATCATAAAATATTGGTGCAAGAGTTATACACTTTGTGTCATATGATGTGGGTTATGATGTGGAACAACTACTTCAAGTTTGAATCAATTAATCCATTTAGTAATTACTAAGATATAGTGAAAATGCATGAAAATTAACCTTAAATTCTAAGTAAAGGGGGCATAATTCATGAAAAATTGGTGCCAGAGTTATGCACCTTGTGTCATATGATGTGGGTGATAAGGTGGAACAACTATTCTAAGTCTGAATCAAATCCATTTAGTAATAACTGAGATAGATTGAAAGTGCACCAAAACCTTAACCTGAAATTCTAAGTAAAAAGGGGAGATAATTCATCAAATATTGGTGCAAGAGTTATATGGCTCTTATGTCATATGATGTGGGAGATGATGTGGAACAACTACTTTCAGTTTGAATCAAATCCATTTAGTAATAATTAAGATAGAGTGAAAGTGCATCAAAACTTTAACCTGAAATTCTAAGTAAATAGGGGAGATAATTCATTAAATATTGTTGTTTTTGGCGAAGGGGTTGGGGGTGGGGGTAGGTGACAGAATACTAAAGGGCAAGAAGCTACATTTTTTTTTGGTGGAAGATGGAGGGGGGCGAGGTTGCCATGTAGATTGTTGCATTCTGCATCAACACCTGCCTATATTCCAAGTTTCAAGTCAATACCTTGAATAGTTTTTTTAGAAGTTATGCTCTGGACATAAAATATGATGGGCAGATTTCACCTTGCTGTGACCTTGACCTTGACCTTTGACCTACTACCCTGGTTCATGCAATCTACACATCATCTCATCACCACCAACCTACATCTCAGATTTGAAGTCAATATCTTGAATGGTTAATAAGTTATACTTTGGACACGAAATAAAACAAACAAATTCGATCTTTGAGCTCAATTTCTGACCATGACCTTCACCTTGACCTACAATCCCGGTTTATGTGCTTTGCATATCATCCCATCGCCACATACCTACAAGCCAAGTTTGAAGTCAATAACTTGCATGGTTATTTCGTTATGCTCAAGACACGAAATATGATGGCTAACTTGACCTTTTAGCTCAATTTGTGACCTTGACCTTTGACCTACAGCCGGTTCAAGCGCTCAATACCTTTAATTGTTATAAAGTTATGCTCCCAACACGAATAATGACGCACAGATTGACGCACGCTCTTTCACATAATATGTCCCATTTTTCCAAAACAGGCGTACTGTTTTTCCAAAGCAGGCGTATAAAAAGAAACACCTTGACCTGCAAAACTTAGCCTTATTAAGCTTGTGGTGTTTCAGTGAATATGATCACTCCAATGCACTATTATATTCAGTGGAGCATAGTCAAGCATACTAGTGTCCCTTGTTAAGTCATTCCTTGAAATTATTTCATGTGTCCATTTGTTCATTTAATTGTTATAAATGTCATGCCAGAAATGGCCCAGTTTGAAAAATAAAGATATTCTATTCTATTCTATTCTCCTACCACTTCATTGGGAAAAAGCAGCACTAAAGCACATTTATCCATACCCTGCCTGTCTGTCCCTGTTTACATCTCCAAACAAACAGCTTCCTTCCTCCAACAAGCCATGCCCAGCCAGATTCATCAACCTTTACACTTATTCTTGTACTTTCTGAAAACAGGTTTCAAAATAGCTTGGTAACATCGGATGATCCTTAAAATGTCTTCCCAAAGCTAACAAGGGGCCCAATGTGCTTAATTTCCGCACCTGAAGACAACCATGACCTTTAGACCCTACTTCTGATCAAGTCTGATGGAAATCCATTTAGCATTTCATTAAAAGTTATTTAAAGTGTTCTCTATTTTTCATTGTGGCAACCCCTAAAAATAACCCAGCAGAGCCAGTTGAACAAATGTTAGGGAGGTCCATACTAGGATCTACAAACCAAGCTTGGTGATAATTAGTCCCCTACCAGTGGAACATCAAAGGGGACAATAGGAATGCCCTCCGTTCGTCTGTCTATCAGTCCTTTCGTTCGCAAATCTGGATCCGGCACTAACTCAAAAAGTATTCATGCTAGGTTGATAAAACTTGGTATGTGAATAGAGGGCAATATGTAGATTATGCAAGTACATGACTTATGCTTGTAGATCAAAGGTCAAGGTCACTATTCAAGGTCAAGTAAAAATGTGTTTCTGCTCCATTACTTTTAATTACATTGAAGAATTTTTTTAGTTTGTTTGTTTTGGGTTTAACGCCTTTTTTCAACAGTATTTCAGTCATATAACGGCGGGCACTTATCCTAACCAGTGTTCCTGAATTCTGTACCAGCACAAACCTGTTCTCTGCAAGTAACTGCCAACTTCCCAACATGAATTATCAGAGGTGGAGGACGAATGATTTCAGACACAATGTCTTTTATCAAATTGTCATGGAGAACATACGCCCCACCGGGGATCGAACTCGCGACCCCGCGATCCACAGACCAACGCTCTTCCTACTGAGCTAAGCGGGCGGGCCAGATTTTTTTAGTACTGCACAACAATGTTCTCAATGATTAAGACTATGTCGCTCACATGACCCATGGTTGTCCGTATAGGTCAAGGTCACTACTGAAGGTCTAGTAAAAAAAATTTTTCACCGGTAGGGGACTTCTGTATTGCTACGGCAATACTAGGTCACTTGTTCATCTAGCAGTTCATGAAAATTTTTCTTTTTTTTTTTTTCAATTTTAAGCTTGGCAGCCCTTAAAATCTGTCCAAAGGAACCTTTTGAACATAGTCAAGGTACACACCAATTTGACCATGATCCTTCTAAAGCTTCCCGAAAAAAGTTCTTTAAAGGTTTTTCCAGTGTTAGCTAAGGCAGCCCTTAAAATAAGTGTAGGAGAACCATTTCAATAAACATTTTATATAATTTTGCTAACAAGTAAACAAGACTTCTGAAGCTTGCCATGTGAGGTCATCCAATGATGCAAAAAAAGTGTGGAGAATCTGGAAACATTTGGTCAAGTAATTCCTGAAAAACACATTTTACAAAACATTTTATGTTACAAGTGGCAAAGTGGCCCCAAATGGGCCGGAGTTGCTCATCTGAAGGACCTTGGCCAGCTTGACATTGCTTTTGACCAAATTTGGTGAATATCCTTTAAGCAGTTATAAAGTTACACAAATGGGTCATGATGACTCTTTATCGCTCCCCTGTTAAACTTGGCCCTGAAATCATTAAAGATAAACATTCTGACCAAGTTTCATGAAGATAAGATCATAAATATGGCCTCAAGAGTGTTAACAAACTTTTCCTTTGTTTTGAGCGGGTGACCTAGTTTTTCACCCCACATGACCCAGTTTCAAACTTGGTATAGGAATCACCAAGATAAACATTCAGACCAAGTTTCATGAAGATAGGGTCATAAGTGTGGCCTCAAGAGTGTTAACAAACTTTTCCTTTGATCTGAGTGGTGACCTAGTTTTTGACTCCATATGACCAAGTTTTAAACTTGGCCTAGGAATCATCAAGATAAACATTCTGGCTAAGTTTCATGAATATAGGGTCAACAAGAGCTCATAGAACATGAAATGCCCCCCTTGATGCATTCAGTAATTGCACAACAAACAGAAACTAGAAAATGCTTTTGTAAACAAGAGCTGTCGGATGACAGCGCGCTCGACTATTCGAAGAATTGATTGAAGAATGGGGTCAAAATATTTCCATAGATTTTCAGACTAAACAAAAAAATGGATTAAACAAAAAATGTTCCTGTATTTGTGGATTTCGATTAGTCTTGCACTAAATGGCAATGTGTGACCATGATGGCAAATATGTTAAGTTATATGTTAGGCAAAACATGGACTTATATGAAAAATTTAACTAATTTCCAAGTCCAAAAGGGGCCATAATTCAGTCAAAATAGTTGACAGAGTTATGTACTCTTGCCTACAGATGGAAATCATGTTGATAAACTAGTGTTAAAAGTTTCAAAGCCACAGTTCAAATAGTTTTGACAAAACGCTGACTTGTAAGAAAAACTGAACAAATTTGGAAGTCCAAAAAGGGCCATAATTCAGTCAAAATAGTTGTCAGAGTTATGTACTCTTGCCTAGAGATGGAAATCATAATGATAAACAAGTGTTTAAAGTTTAAAAGACATATGTCAAATAGTCTTGACAAAACATGGACATATACAAAACAGAACCAGTTTCCAAGTTCAAAAAGGGCCATAATTCAGCCAAAAAAGAGGAGAGACTTACGTACTCTTGCCTATTGATAGAGACTATTATACTGAACAAGATATAAAAGTTTCAAAGCCATACGTCAAACACTTTACACAAAATATAAACTGGTACGAAAAACTTAACCAAGATTTCTAAGTCAAAAGGGGCCATAATTCAGTCAAAATGCTTGATGGAGTTATGTACTCTTGCCTACAACTGGATATTGTGATGGTAAACAAGTGTTGAAAGTTTCAAAGCTTTATCTCAAAAGACTTTGTCAAAATGTGGACTGGTACGAAAAACTAAACCAAGATTTCTAAGTCAAAAAGGGGCCATAATTCAGTCAAAATGCTTGATGGAGTTATGTACTCTTGCCTACAACTGGACATGGTGATGGTAAACAAGTGTTGAAAGTTTCAAAGCTTTATCTCAAAAGACTTTGTCAAAATATGAACTGGTACGAAAAACTTAACCAAGATTTCTAAGTCAAAAGGGGCCATAATTCAGTCAAAATGCTTGACAGAGTTATGTACTCTTGCCTATAACTGGACATGGTGATGGTAAACAAGTGTTGAAAGTTTCAAAGCTTTATCTCAAAAGACTTTGTCAAAATATGAACTGGTACGAAAAACTTAACCAAGATTTCTAAGTCAAAAGGGGCCATAATTCAGTCAAAATGCTTGACAGAGTTATGTACTCTTGCCTATAACTGGACATGGTGATGGTAAACAAGTGTTGAAAGTTTCAAAGCTTTATCTCAAAAGACTTTGTCAAAATGTGGACTGGTACGAAAAACTTAACCAGGGTGTGACGCCGACGCCGAGGCCGACGCCGTGGTGAGTAGGATAGCTCTACTTATTCTTCGAATAGTCGAGCTAAAAAGCGCATGTCTCCCCCAATGCAAAGTCCTATAGGCAAGAAGTTAATAGGGGTCAGGAGCAAAAGTCAAAGAGACACTGATGGTTGGCTGCAATAGGGATCATCTACTTGGCATGTCCAGTCATCCCACTAAATTTCAACACTCTTGGCCTAGTGGTTCTCAAGTCACTGTTCAGGCTCCTGTGATCTTGACCTTTAATCAAGTGACCTCAAAATAGGTAGGGGTCATCTACTCTGCATGTCCAATCATCCTATTAAGTTTCAACATTGTAGGTCAAGTGGTTCTCGAGTTATTTCCAAAAAATGATTTTACATGAACAGGCCACTGTGACCTTGACCTTTAATAGACTGACCCCAAAATCAATAGGGGTTATCTTCTCTGCATGTTCAATCATCCTATGAAGTTTCAACATTCTGGGTCAAGTGGTTCTCAAGTTATTGATCGGAACTGGTTATCAATGTTCAGGCCTCTGTGACCTTGACCTTTAACGGAGTGACCCCAAAAACAATAGGGGTCATTTACTATGCATGAACAATCATCCTATGAAGTTTCAACATTCTGGGTCGAGAGGTTCTCAAGTTATTGATTGGAAATGGTTTTCCATGTTCAGGCCCCTGTGGCCTTGACCTTTAACAGAGTCACCCTAAAATCGTTAGGGGTCATCTACTTTGCATGACCAACCATCCTATGAAGTTTCATCATTCTGGGTCAAGTGGTTCTCAAGTTACTGACCGAAAATGGTTTTCAATGTTCAGGCCCCTGTGACCTTGACCTCTGCATGAACAATCATCCTATGAAGTTTCATCATTCTGGGTCAAGTGGTTCTCAAGTTACTGACAGGAAATGGTTTTCAATGTTCAGGCCCCTGTGACCTTGACCTTTCACAGAGTGACCTCAAAATTGTTAGGGGTCATCTACTCTGCATGAGCAATCATCCTATGAAGTTTCAACATTCTGGGTCAAGTGGTTCTCAAGTTACTGTCCGGAAATGGTTTTCAATGTTCAGGCCCCTGTGACCTTGACCTTTAATGGAGTGACCACAAAATCAATAGGGGTCATCTTCTTTGCATGTACAATCATCCCATGAAGTTTCAACATTCTGGGTCAAGTGGTTCTCTACTTATTGATCGGAAATGGTTTTCAATGTTCAGGCCCCTGTGACCTTGACCTTTGATGGAGTGACCCCAAAATCAATAGGGGTCATCTTCTTTGCATGTACAATCATCCCATGAAGTTTCAACATTCTGGGTCAAGTGGTTCTCTAGTTATTGATCGGAAATGGTTTTCAATGTTCAGGCCCCTGTGACCTTGACCTTTGACGGAGTGACCCCAAAATCAATAGGGGTCATCTACTCTTCATGGCAAATCATCCTATTAAGTTTCAACATTCTGGGTCAAGTGGTTCTCTAGTTATTGATCGGAAATGGTTTTCAATGTTCAGGCCCCTGTGACCTTGACCTTTGACAGAGTGACCCCAAAAATAATAGCGGTCGTCTACTACAGCAGCCCTACAACCCTATGAAGTTTGAAGGTTCTAGGTCAAATGGTTCTCCAGTTATTGCTCGGAAACGAAGTGTGACGGACGGACGGAAGGACGGACAGACGGATGGACGGACAGGGCAAAAACAACATGTCTCCTGGGGGAGACATAATTATTTGGTCACTGTACACAAAAGTTCTACTGTTCTGGGTAAATGTAACCATGACCTTTGACCTATTGACCTTAACCTTTAGCATGCTAGATAAATTGTCGTCTGCTGGAAATGTCGTCTGCTAAAATTGTAAAGTTCATTCAATTTGCTCCAAAATTGGAAGAAATATTGTCAGAGTAGCAAACAGCTTGGAACCTGATCAGACGCCGATTTAATCGGCGTCTGATCTGGTTCCAAGCTGTTTGCAAAGGCTGTTAAATTCGCCTGCAGCAGGCTAAGGGTTAAAATATACAGGGCAAAAACAATATGTCTCCTCCAGTGGCGGCAGACATAATTAAATGAATATCCGGTGAAAAATGCAGCCCCTGTTGAAAACTAAGATTTTTCTTTGATTTGACGAGGTGACCTATTTTTTCAATGTGACCAAGAAAAAATCTCACCAAAGATTTAATGAAGATGTTGAGCGCAAATAACCAATCTGCGCTATTTACCAAACGCGCAGCGCATATAACAAATTTTTGTACGTTGGTTATATGCGCAACGATTTACCAATCGTTGCGCAGGATAAATTTAACCTGCCTGATTTACCAAATGCGCAGCGCAAATAACAAATGTAACTTTATATATCAGAAATTTGTATTTCGTGTTTGATAAATCATGCAGTTGGTCAATTTATTAATAAATATAGTTTATTGTTTATTTCAGTCTCATCCATTTACATGTTTACAGTATAAAAACATGACATATACATAATAAAACACAAGTAAATGGCCGCTCAAATTTGAATAACAAGAGACTATATATATAAAATTTCTACATATCACATATTTCACATAAATCAATTCTCATATATTACAGTAAAAAGCAACACATGTCTGCTAATCATAACACAAAGATGTGTCCTAAAATTTAATTTAAAAAAGGGTTATAAGACACTGAACCAGATTAGACAGGTGCACTAAATGTGCGCTAGTAAAAAATGGCTTAAAGAATCAAGTATCCCCACCAATCAGATTGGTAGAGAACAGATTAGCAGATCGAGGGCTGAGCGCGAAACTATTGTATCTTGTTCTTTATTCATATACAGTTACAATAGTTTCGCGCTCAGCCCACGAGATATCTCTTACTTAACACTAAAGTACTGTAATTATTTAAAAGAATCTACATACAATTTAGTAAAAAAAAATTATAAATAAATACAAGAGGGCCAAGATGGCCCTAGGTCGCTCACCTAAGAAACACTCCATAGCAGTGTAAAACATGTTTGACCTAGTGATTTCATGGAAACAAATATTCTGACCAATTTTCATTAAGATTGGACCAAAAAATTGGTCTCTTGCGATAAAACAAGCATTTTCTTAGATATGACCTAGTTTTTGACCCTAGATGACAAACTTGACCTAGATTTTATCAAGGCAATCATTCTGACCAAAATTCATGAAGATCAACTGAAAAATACAGCCTCTATCACATACAGAAGTTTTTTCTTTGATTTGACCAAGTGACCTAGTTTTTGACCTCAGATGACCCATATTCAAATTCGACCTAGATTTCATTAAGGCAATCAACCTGACCAAATTTCATAAATATCAACTGAAAAAAAAACAGTCTCTATCGCATACACAAGATTTTTCTTTAATTTGACCTAGTGACCTAGCTTTTGACCTCAGATAATCCATATTCAAAACCGACCTAGTTTTCATCAAGGCAATCACTCTGACCAAATTTCATGAAGATCAATTGAAAAATACATCCTCTATTGCATACACAATGTTTTTCTTCGATTTGACCTAGTGACCTAGTTTTTGACCCCAGATGACCCATTTTCGAAATCAGCCTAGATTTTATCAAGGTAATCATTCTGGCTAAATTTCATGAAGATCAGTTGAAAAATACAGCCTCTATTGCATACACAAGGTTTTTCTTTGATTTGACCTAGTGACCTAGTTTTTGAACCCAGATGACCCATTTTCGAACTTGGTCTAAATTTCATCAAGGCAATCATTCTGACCAAAATTCATGAAGATCAATTGAAAAATACAGCCTCTATCGCATACACAAGGTTTTTACGTGATATGACCTAGTGACCTAGTTTTTGACCCCAGATGACCCATTTTCGAACTCCGCCTAAATTTCATCAAGGCAATCATTCTGACCAAAATTCATGAAGATCAATTGAAAAATACCGCCTCTATCGCATACACAAGGTTTTTCTTTGATTTGACCTAGTGACCTAGTTTTTGACCCGAGATGACCCATTTTCGAACTCGGCCTAGATTTCATCAAGGCAATCATTCTGACCAAAATTTATGAAGATCAATTGAAAAATACAGCCTCTATCGCATACACAAGGTTTTTCTTTGATTTGACCTAGTGACCTAGTTTTTGACCCGAGATGACCCATTTTCAAACTCGGCCTAGATTTCATCAAGGTTATCATTCTGACCAATATTCATGAAGAAGAATTGAAAAATACAGCCTCTATTGCATACACAAGGTTTTTCTTTGATTTGACCTAGTGACCTAGTTTTTGACCCGAGATGACCCATTTTCGAACTCGGCTTAGATTTTATCAAGGTTATCATTCTGACCAATATTCATGAAGATTAATTGAAAAATACCACCTCTATCGCACACACAAGGTTTTTCTTTGATTTGACCTAGTGACCTAGTTTTTGACCCGAGATGACCCATTTTCGAACTCGGCCTAGATTTCATCAAGGTTATCATTCTGACCAATATTCATGAAGAAGAATTGAAAAATACAGCCTCTATTGCATACACAAGGTTTTTCTTTGATTTGACCTAGTGACCTAGTTTTTGACCCGAGATGACCCATTTTCGAACTCGGCTTAGATTTTATCAAGGTTATCATTCTGACCAATATTCATGAAGATTAATTGAAAAATACCACCTCTCTTGCATACACAAGGTTTTTCTTTGATTTGACCTAGTGACCTAGTTTTTGACCCGAGATGACCCATTTTCGAACTCGGCCTAGATTTCATCAAAGTTATCATTCTGACCAATATTCATGAAGATTAAATGAAAAATACAGCCTCTATCGCATACACAAGGTTTTTCTTTGATTTGACCTAGTGACCTAGTTTTTGACCCGAGATGACCCATTTTCGAACTCGGCCTAGATTTCATCAAGGTTATCATTCTGACCAATATTCATGAAGATTAATTGAAAAATACAGCCTCTATCGCATACACAAGCTAAATGTTGACAGACGACGGACGACAGACGACGGACGCCGGACGCCGGACATCGAGCGATCAGAAAAACTCACCTGAGCATTGCTAAGGTGAGCTAAAAAGCCTATCTATACAGGTACATTAAACTGTATTTATATTATATAAAGTATTACTTTTTTTTTAAGTATATCATAACAGGTTTTTGCAACTATTCTTATCAAATTTGGATGTGTGAATAACAGAACCAGTTTATCATTGTCATTTAGACTCTCAAAGTTTACAAATATAGAAGTAACCTTTTCTAATAGAAGTCTTCGTTCAACAGTATAAAGCGGACAGCATAGAATAACATGTATCTCTGATTCTACAGCATTACAACCAAATGGGCACAATCGTTGATTTTCTGTTAAACCTTCGTAACGACCCGTTTCGAGTCTTATGGGTGTAACACCGCGCCTGAATCTAGACAATGCAAATCTATGAGAGAAAGGCATAAGCAACTTACAATAAGGTTCTACATTACACTCATTCTTAAACATTCTGTAGGTTCGTAACTTATTTTGACCAGCACCATTGACACCAGTTAATCTTGAAATGTCAGTAGACCATTTTTCTAAATGAGTATTTAACAAAACAGTAGACATAGTTTCAATTAAGCGTTTTCTTGAGAAAGGTAATTGCAAGAAGTCATTTAACTCTAAACACTTAAATTTTTCTTTAACAATAAATGGCCAGTTCTTACATCTTGAGTTACCTTTCATACAGGACCAGCTAAAGATCTTTTTATTTATACGTGTATTTTCATAACTCAGACAGCGATACCAATGATTACATACTGAAGTCCACTGATCTATAAGGATTGGCTTCCAACCCATTTCACCATAAACAGCCACATTTGGTGTATATTTTCCTGTTCCAAGGTAGAATCTCATGGCCCGGTGATGGACTGCATTTATACATGAAAATACCTTAGTTCCCCAAATTGAGGAGCCATATGTTATAATTAATAAAGATGTCAAATGCTGAATATCTTGGTACTTAAATTAGGTGTCATAAATTTGTTTCTACATCTGTAAATTCACGGCAGTCGGTCACCAGGTTTCAATACCTCCAATCTTATACAAGATGCAATAAAACCCAAACATGCGTGAAGGTGTGATTTCCTCCAGCTTGCACACGTCGTCCCCTGGTATGTTTTAGGCTATTTTTATAATTTTCTACTTCACCCGAGCACACACTTAGCAAAATATCATTTTTATTATATTGAAATATCTTGAAATTTCCCAATAATATTCTTTCTACCAACGGAAGCATATCTCTCAACATGTCTAAGATAAAAGATGAAATAAAAAAGTCACAGAATTAAAAGAAAATTCTTACGGATCTTATCTATATTATTATTATTATTATTATTATTTTATAGTACAAAATCGATTCAATAAAGAGTAGGCCTTTGATTACAGACTAAAACTATAGAGTTTTTTTACAAATCTAAATGGATCTATAATGTTACACCTGTAACTTGCGTGGGAGGTTGGTCCTGCGCTTATAGCAAAGTTTGAAATTACACTGTATTTCAGATATATTTCATTCATAAAACATACTATTTATGTAACTTTCAAATGAATACTGTAGAAAAATGAATAGAAAAAGAGTGATTTCTGTCATAACGAGAACGAAATATTACATTTTTTATCTGCGCAAGATGTGTGTCTGCGCTAATAATAAATCTGGAAATTACTCTGATAACTCTGATAACTTGAATATCTTTTATAAATCATATTAACTTTTACTTTGATTTACGATTACAGACTAAAACTATAAGGTTTTTTTACAAATCAAAATTGATCTATAATGTAACACCTGTAACTTGCGTGGGAGGTCGGTCCTGCGCTAATAGCAAAGTTTGAAATTACACTGTATTTCAGATATAATTCATTCATAAAACATACTATTTATGTAACTTTCAAATGAATACTGTAGAAAAATGAATAGAAAGAGTGATTTCTGTCATAACGAGAACGAAATATTACATTTTTTATCTGCGCAAGATGTGTGTCTGCGCTAATAATAAATCTGGAAATTACTCTGATAACTTGAATATCTTTTATAAATCATATTAACTTTTACTTTGATTTACGATTACAGACTAAAACTATAGGGTTTTTCTCGTTATGACGGAAATCACGCTTCTTTCTATTTTTTTCTACTCCGAAAACATTTTTATGAAGTTACATAAATAGTATCTTTTAGAATTGAAATATGTTTGAAAGATCAACGTCAGTTCAGAAATTGCTATTAACACAGGAACAACATCCCGCGCAGGCTACGGATGAAACATTATATTCAGATTTTCAAAAGCTACATTTTTAGATTGTAATCGAAAAACGAAGTAAAAGTTAAAATGGTTTATAAAAGATATTCAAGTTATTGGAGTAATTTTCAGACTTCTATTAGCACAGGACACACATCTTGCACACCTACAAAATGTAAAAGGAATTTTATTAGTTATTCATTCTATTTATCTCACTATAAAACATTAAACAATTATATAAGTATAAAAGATCTGTAAGTTCGTCTTTTAATTCTGCTTATTTTTGTTTTATTTTTAATCTTGGCCATGTCAAGAGATATGCTCACGTCTGTAAAAAGAATTGCGCTTTTTCAATATGATGAAAAGAAAAGCGATATGGTGAAATGTGGTAAGTGTGTGGCAATTCAGTCTGTTATGTAAGTCTCCTTTATGTTCTATATTCGGTATAAAATGACTGCGTGTGATCGAATGAAGTAAAATACTTTAGTTATAAAAAGAATAGAGAGGACGATGTGGCTATCCGAAGGAAATCACACCTTCACGCATGTTTGAGTTTTATTGCATATTGTATCATATTGCAGGTATTGAAACCAGGTGACCAACTCCCATGAATTTAATGATGTTGAAATAAATTTATGACACATTTTTAAAACCAAGATTTGCAATATCAGTCTGTAATTGTTAAACAATGTAAAAGTTAGCATGGTTTATGGCAGATATGCATATTATCAGAGTAATTTCCAGATTTTCTATTAGCGCAGGATCGACATCCCGCACAGGCTACGGCGTTTAAAAGTTAAAAAAAGTATAAAAATAAATACAAAAATACTTGTGTTATTAAATATACTTGGGATATTTTGTATCATTTTAATGTTTTTTAACACCTATGACGAATGACTCTTAATACCGTCGTCAACAGAAATTTATAGGCCATAAACTACCAGGGACGTGAGAATCTCATTGAAATTACCGCATAAATACGCTCATTTACTTTAAAAAATGTTTTTCTTTTTCTTTACAAATTCACACCTTTACGCGTGCCTGATCACCGTCAGTTTTACAATTTTATGTAGGCCTACAAGTCTAACACTCTAATGATATTCAATTTTATCGGGAGATATCATCCATATGTTAAAAGCGCAGACTCATTTACCAAACGCGCAAGACAGTTGCCCTGCGCATATAAGAAATAAATAAGGTTGCCCAATTTACAAATCGTTGCGCAGATAACAAATTGGTTATTTGCGTTGCGCGATTTACCAAATGCGCAGATTGGCTATATGCGCGTAACAGAGACAAACATTCTGATATCAGATAAAACATGCAGCCCCAAGGTTTATCTTTGATTTGACCAGGTGACCTAGTTTTTGACCCCAAATGACCAATATTCAAACCTGACCTAGATTTCATCAAGAAGACCATTCTGATCAAATTTCAAGACTATCCATTGAAAATGCAACCTCTATTGCACACATATAGTTTTTCTTTATTTTGACTGGGTGTCCTAGTTTTTGACCCAAGATGACCCATATTCGAAATTTACCTAGATTTCATCAAGACAAACATTCTGACCAATTCTCATGAGTTTCAAACTTAAATTGTGGTCTCTACAGTATTAACTAGATTTTCTTTTGATCTGGCCTAGTGACCTACTTTTTGACCCCACATGACCCAGATTTGGACTTGGCCTAAAAATCATCAAGATAAACATTCTGACAAAGTTTCATGAAGACAGCGTTGTAACTGTTCCCTCTAGAGTGTTTACAAGGCAAATGTTCACACATGATGGACAATGACGAACACCTGACAGTGACCGGTCACAATATCTCACTTTGAGCACTTTGTGCTCTGGTGAGCTAAAAACTAGATGTGTCTGTACAACAAAGGGTGTGCCCCCACTGGTACATTTGTCACATATAAGGGGCAATAAGTTAAATGTTTGCAGTCTTAAGGGGGTATAGCCTCAACAAACATTCTATATAAAGGATTCATTATTCTAGGCCATATAATTTTTGACCTATAAGCATCACAAACAAAAAATCCACTATTTTGGCTATTTCAAGGGCTGTAACTCTGTAATTAGTGCTAAAACCTCAAGAAGAATGCCAAGTGTGCAAGGTCACACCATGATAAAGACTCAAGCAAGGTTTCATTAATTTACATCAAATGCCTTTTGAGCTAGGCATGCCATTAGATGAAAATTTGCGTTTTTGACTATTTCAGGGGCTATCACTTTGGAAATAGGGGGTGGAGCAAGACGAAAAATATGAGGTGCCTAAGTTTATATCATGATAAAGACTCATGCAAGGTTTCATCAATTTACTTCAAGCACTTTTTGAGCTAGGCATGTCACAAGGTGAAAATGTGCATTCTTGACTATTTCAAGGGCCATAACTCTTAAAATGGGGGCGGGGAACCTAAAGGAAAAATAGGAGATGCGCATGTTCATATCATGATAAAGACTCATGCAAGGTTTCATCAATTTATATGAAATACTTCTTGAGCTAGGCGTGTCTCAATGTGAAAATGTGTATTTTTTATTATTTCAGGGGCAATAACTCTGGAAATAAGGGGCGGAGCCAGATGAAAAAGTGCACAAGCTCATATCATGATAAATACTTATGCACAATTTCATCAATTTATATGAAATACTTTTTAAGCTAAGTGCGTTACAAGGTGAAAAATGTGCGTTTTTCACTATTTCAGGATCAATAACTCTAACAAGCGGGCCATGATGGCCTTATATCGCTCACCTGTTATCATTGCACTGAAGGACAAGAAGGTCAAAAAATCATAACCAAGATCAATCAAAAGAATTATGAGAAAAATATAGTTGAAATTTTCTTAAAGTTACTTCAAATAAAACTATTTTCAAATCAGGCCAGTAGTTTCATACAAGAAGTTTTTTTAACCAAAAAGAAAAAAAAAATTCTTACAAGGTACAGATATGTCAAAATACACCTAAAAATTGGAGGTACCATCCATGTTGTACCACAGAAAAGTGGTCTCCATTTTTCCCTACGGCCAATAATAAAAAAGTTACCAAATAAGCTATTTATAGTAACATAAAAGGGAAGTCATTAAAATAAAATTATTGTAAGTGAACAAAAGAAGGATCTGCCAAATAAAAACAAGAGCACTGCAATGTAACGCAAATGCTGAGCAATATATACACAAAACAAAGTCATATGATGTTTGACCCCTAAGTGTGACCTTGACCTTGAAGTGAACCATCCGAAACATGCGCTCTGCAGGTCGTTTCGATGAGGTGAACATTTGTGTCAGGTTTCTTTGAAATCCTTGACGGGGTTCAAGAGTTACAGAGCAGAAGGGAAATTGCTAGCCAACAGACAGACAGACAGACGGACACCGAGGTGATAACAAAATACATCCCTTCGGGCGTATAAAAAGGAATCAAGACCTTATGGTAATACAAGTTGTGTGCAAGTTTGGTTAAAATCAAGTCATAAATAAAGCTGCTATTGTGAAGACAAGGTCAAAATAGCTAATTTTGGCTCTTTCAGGGGCCATAACTCTGGAACCCATTATGGGATCTGGCCGGTTCAAGAAAGGAACCAAGATCTTATTGTGACACAAGTTTTGTGCAAGTTTGATTAAATTCAAATCATAAATGAAGCTGCTACTGTGCAGACAAGGTAAAAATAGCTAATTCTGGCCCTTTCAGGGACCATAACTCTGGAACCAATAAAGGAATCTGGCCAGTTCAAGAAAGGAACAAAGATCTTGTGAGGATACAAGTTGTCTGCAAGTTTGGTTAAAATCAAATCATAAATGAAGCTGCTATTGTGCAGACAAGGTCAAAACAGCTAATTTTGGCCCTTACAGGGGCCATAACTCTGGAACCCATTATGGGATCTGGCCGGTTAAAGAAACGAACCAAGATCTTATGGTGATACAAGTTGTATGCAGGTTTGGTTAAAATAAAATCATAAATCAAGGTGCTATTGTGAAAACAAGGTCAAAATAGCTAATTCTGGCCCTTTCAGAGGCCATAACTCTGGAACCCAAAATGGAATCTGGCCAGTTCAAGAAAGGAACCAAGATCTTATGGGGATACAAGTTGTGTGCAAGTTTGGTAAAAAGCAAATCACAAATGAAGCTGCTATTGTGCAGACAAGGTCAAAATAGCCAATTTTGGCCCTTTCAGGGGCCATAACTCTGAAACCCATAATGGAATCTGGCCAGTTCAAGAAAGGAACCAAGATCTTATGGTGATACAGTTGTGTGCAAGTTTGGTTAAAATAAAATCATAAATAAAGCTGCTATTGTGCAGACAAGGTCAAAATAGCTAATTTTGGCCTTTCAGGGGCCATAACTCTGGAACCCATAACGGGATCTGGCCAGTTCAAGAAAGGAACCAAGATCTTATGGTGATAAAAGTTGTGTGCAAGTTTGGTTAAAATAAAACCATAAATGAAACCACTATTGTGCAGACAAGAAATTGTTGACGCACGCACGCACGCAAATTCTGTCCCTTTAAGGGGCATAACTCTAGAACCCATGATGGGATCTGGCCAGTTTTCGAAAGGACCCGAGATATCATGCCAATACAAGTTTTGTACAGGTTTGATCAAAATTGCTTGCTAGTTGTGGTCTCTATCGTGTTCATAAGAAATTGTGAACGGACGGAGGACGGACGAAGGGCAATCACAAAAGCTCACCCTGTCACTATGTGACAGGTGAGCTAAAAATATGGGGCAGAGCCAGACGAGCTAGAGCTGTCACAGGAGTGACAAATTATACCCCCACAATACGGCCTTGTCACAGAAGTAAGCCAATGTCAAAGTTTAACCTCAAAATCAATAGGGGTCATATGCTGGTCATGATCAACCTCCCTATTAAGTTTCGTGATCCTAGGCCCAAGCGATCTCAAGTTATCGTCTGGACACGGTTTAATTGTTCCGGGTCACTGTGACCTTGACCTTTGACCTACTGACCTCAAAATCATTAGGTGTCATCTGCTGGTTATGACCAACTTTCCTATCAAACTTTCATGATCCTAGGCTCAAGCGTTCTCAAGTTATTGTCTGGAAATGGTTTAACCATTCTGGGTCACTGTGACCTTGACCTCTGATCTACTGACCTCAAAATCAATAGGTGTCATCTGCTGGTCATGACCAACCTTCCGTTTAACTTACTTGATCCTAGGCCTTGATCATCCAGAAACCATTTAACTGTTCCGGGTCACTGTGACCTTGACCCTTGACAGACTGACCTCAAAGTTGAACTTGACCTGCATTTTATGACGTTACACCCGTGTTCCAAAATTTATTACCCTAGGCCCACGAATTCTCAAGTTTTCTTCTGGAAACCGTTTAACTGTTGGGTTCATTGTGACCTGGACCTTTGACCTACTGACCTCAAAGTCCAACGTGACCTGTATTTTATGATGTTTCACCCGTGTACCAAAAGTTATGATCATAGGCCCAAGCGTTCTCAAGATATCATCTGGAAACCGTTAAACTGTTCCGGATCATTGTGACCTTGACCTTTGACCTAAAAGTTGAACTTGACCTGTATTTTAAAATGTTACACCCGTTTACCAAAAATTACTTAAATCGGTCAAGCCTTTCGTGAGTTATTGTCAGGAAACCATGAAAACCAACGGACCAACCGACCGACAACCAAAAAGCTCACTCCTATATACACCCCAAACTTCGATTTGTGGGGGTATAAAAATAAGAGGTGCGCAAGTTCATATCATGATCAAACCTCATGCAAGGTTTCATCAATTTATATTAAATACTTTTTTAGCTTGGCGCTTCACAACTTTTTTCAGACAGATTGACGCACACACGGACAAGACCAAATCTATATGCCCCCACCACTCATAGTGTGGGCACAAAAACATGGCCATGGACAATTTATCGGCACTGGAAGAAATTTTTTAACATTTTTGACAGTTTTAATGATATGCAACAAAGTGAATTGTGTGCCAGAACAATTGTACTTCTGTCTGTTTTTGTACCAAAACTATTCGAACCTAGAAATATTGAACTTTGAAGACAACAGGGCCATGAAGGCCCTGTATCGCTCACCTGACCTATTACACTAAAGATCATTAAGATAGTTTCATTAAGATATGGTCATAAATGTGGCCTCTAAAGTGTTAACAAACTTTTCCTTTGATTTGACCTGGTGACCTAGTTTTTGACCCATATGACCCAGATTCGAACTTGACCTAAAGATCATCAAGATTAACGTTTTGACTAAGTTTCATGAAGATACTGTCATAAATGTGGCCTCTAGAGTGTTAACTAGCTTTTCCTTTGATTTGACCCGGTGACCTAGTTTTTCACCCCACCTGACTCAGATTTGAACATGACCTATAGATCATCAAGATTAACATTCTGACCATGTTTCATTAAGATATGGTCATAAATGTGGCCTCTAAAGTGTTAACTAGCTTTTCCTTTGATTTGACCTGGTGGCCTAGTTTTTTGACCCTACATGACCCAGATTGAAATTGGACTTTGAGATCATCATGAGTAACATTCAGACCAAGTTTCATGAAAATACAGTCATAAATGTGGCCTCTACAGTGTTAACAAGCTTTTCCTTTGATTTGACCTGGTGACCTAGTTTTTGACCCACTATGACCCAATATCGAATTCATCTAAGATTTTATTGAGGGTAACATTCTGACCAAGATTCATTAAGATTGGGCCAACATTGTGACCTCTAGAGTGTTAACAGGCTTTTCCTTTGATTTGACCTGGTGACCTAGTTTTTAACCCCAGATTACCCAATATCGAACGTGTCCAAGGTTTTATTGAGGGTAACATTCTGACCAAGTTTCATTAAGATTGGGTCAAAATTGTGACCTCTAGAGTGTTAACAAGCTTTTCCTTTGATTTGACCCGGTGTCCTAGTTTTTAACCCAGATGACCCAATACCAAAATCCTCCAAGATTTTTTTGAGAGTAATATTCTGACCAAGTTTCATTAAGTTTTGGTTAAAATTGTGACCTCTAGAGTGTTAACAAGCCTTTCCTTTGATTTGACCTGGTGACCTAGTTTTTGACACCAGATGACCCAATATCAAATTCGTCCAAGATTTTATTGAGAATAATATTCTGACCAAGTTTCATTAGGATTGGGCCAAAATTGTGACCTCTAGAGTGTTAACAAGCTTTTCCTATGATATGACCTTGTGACCTAGTTTTTGACCCTAGGTGACCCAATATCGAACGCGTCCAAGATTTTACCGAGAGTAACATTCTGACCAAGTTTCATTAAGATTGGGCCAAAACTGTGACCTCTAGAGTGTTAACAAGCTTTTCCTTTGATTTGACCTGGTGACCTAGTTTTTGACCCCAGATGACCCAATACCGAACTCGTCCAAGATTTCATTGAGAGTAACATTCTGACCAAGTTTCATTAAGATTGGACCAAAACTGTGACCTCCAGACTGTTAACAAGCTTTTCCTTTGATTTGATCTGGTGACCTAGTTTTTGACCCCAGATGACCCAATATCGAACTCATCCAAGATTTTATTGAGAGTAACATTCTGACCAAGTTTCATTAAGATTTGGCCAAAATTGTGACCTCTAAAGTGTTAACAGTCAAATTGTTGACGACGGACTGACGACGGACACAGGGCGATCACAAAAGCTCACTTCGTGCTCAGGTGAGCTAACAACTAGAATGTGTCTGTAGGACACAGGGTGTGCCCCCCACTGGTACATTTGTCACAAATAAGGGGCAATAATTCAAATGTTTGCAGTATTAATGGGGTATAGCCTCAACAAACACTTTATGAAAAGGATTCTTCTAGGCCCTATACTTTTTGAGCTATGAGCATCACAAACAAAAAATCCACTATTTTGGCTATTTCAAGGGCCATAACTCTGTAATAAGAGCTAAGATTCTCAAGAAGAATGCCAAGTGTGCAAGGTCACATCACGACAGAGACTCCAGCAAGGTTTCCTGAATACTAATCTAATACTTTCAGGGCTCCAGATAAGATGCGTATTAGTGTAAATTACGCTTTGAAATAATGCATATACGCACGTCTGTTAATTTTTTAGCGTATAAAAACGTACATGACATTACAGAAACGCATGCAATGACTTTTTACTAGTGTAAACAAAATCTGAATCGTCTGGATGCTTTACATAACAGAGCACGATCGGCAATAATTCTGCCACACTGAACATACACAGGCATTGAATGGTACTCTATACACATAGGTTAAGCTATATTATACACTCAATGCGTGCGTAAATCAAATTGCTGGAAATTAATATTGATGGTAAGGTAGTGTATTTTAAAGAGGTGTCGATTTAAAATACCAACTTCCGGTCTGGAGTAACAACAACATGTCTCTTTCTAAGAATGTATGAAGTAAACAAACGTGCTACGCATTCGTTAGACCAACAAAAAATAACATCGTTAAAGGTATATTGAATAATCTATTGGATTTGGCAGCCAGTGTGAAGCCAAAGCAAGCCGATGGAGAAAAAAGAAGCAACAACTTGAATGCCGAATTGAAACTGAACTGCAAACAAATTCATGGGTGTTACACCCAATAAATATGTTATAAAACTGATTTCTGTTTTTTTCTCATTTACAAATTTTCAGGAGTAAAGTTACTCCTAGTCAATTTCAGGTTTTACCATTTTACTCATTCGCAAGAATTATGATGAGTAAATACTCATAGGCCAAAAAAATTATCTGGAGCCCTGACTTTTTGAGCTAAGCACATAATTTGGTGAAAAAGTGCCTTTTTTTACTATTTCAGGGGCCATAACTTTAAAAATAGGGGGTGGAGCCAGCCAAAAGATTAGAGGTGTGCAAGTTTATATCATGATAAAGACTTATGCAAGTTTTTTTTAACCATTTATATTAAATACTTTATGAGCTAGGTGCGTCACAAGGTGAAAATGCACATTCTTTACTATTTCAGGGGCCATAACTCTAAAAATAGGGGGCGGACCCAAATGAAAAATAGGAGGTACGCAAGTTCATATCATGATTAAGACTCATGCAAGGTTTCATGAATCTATATCAAATACTTTTTGAGCTAGGCGTGTCACAAGGTAAAAATGGGCATTTTTTACTATTTCAGGGGCCATAACTCTGAAAATAGGAGGTGCGCAAGATCATATCATGATTAAGACTCATGCAAGGTTTCATGAATCTATATCAAATACTTTTTGAGCTAGGCATGTCACAAGGTGAAAATGTGCATTTTCGACTATTTGAGGGGCCATACATTTGTAACTCTGAAAATAGGGGGCAGAGCCAGATGAACAAGCAAATTCGATGAACTGGTATCCCCCGCCGAAAGGGTCTGTGGTGAGGAATGGCAAAAAAATATATCCGGCAAAAAGTTAAGAATGTTAATAAGAAGCAAATAATTTCATTAGTCAAAATCAATTTAACAGAAAACAAATGTTTAATTAAAGAAGACATAATAAATGTATGATACTTTGATCCTGACTAAAGAATTTATTTTGAATGGGATATGCCTACTGTAATTAGAGCTATCACTAAAGGTGATGAATGTACCCCCCTCATGCACTGACACAGTACATTGCAATTTGACACACACAAGATTGCATAATTATGTGGACTGTATGTATACAGACTGTATGTATACAGTATAGTAACAAAAAACAAGTCCCATAACTATGCAGAATATTTATCTAAAAGAACGTAACATGCATCATGCACAACTAGAGTTGGTAATGATCACTTGTGTGAAGTTTGATTAAATTATGTGCAAGGGTTCGGAAGATTAGGCGCGCACAAGACTGCATATGCAGACTGTATGTACACAGTATGTTAACAAGAAACAAAGTCCCATAACTCTGCAATTTTTGTTGTTGAAAGAACCTAACATGCCCCATGCACACCTACTGTTGTTACTGATCACTTGTGTGAAGTTCCATTAAATTGTGTCAAGGGGATGAGGAGAGATGGTGCGCACAAGATTGTGTCTATGTATATAGTATAATAACAAAAAACAAAGTCCCGTAACTCTGCAAAAAAATTTTCTGAAAGAACCTAACATGCACCATGCACAACTACTGTTGCTACTGATCACTTGTGTGAAGTTTCATTAAATTCTGTGAAGGGGATGAGGAGAAATGGAGCGCACAAGATTGTGTCTATGTATATAGTATAATAACAAAAAACAAAGTCCCATAACTCTGCAATTTTTTTTTCTGAAAGAACCTAACATGCCCCATGCACAACTTCTGTTGTTACTGATCACTTGTGTGAAGTTTCATTAAATTCTGTCAAGGGGATGAGGAGAAATGGAGCGCACAAGATTGTGTCTATGTATATAGTATTGTAACAAAAAACAGAGTCCCGTAACTCTGCAATTTTTTTTTCTGGAAGAACCTAACACGCCCCATGCACAACTACTGTTGTTACTGATCACTTGTGTGAAGTTTCATTAAATTCTGTCAAGTGGATGAGGAGAGATGAAGCACACAAGATTGTGTCTACGGACAGACGGACAGACAGACAGACAGACAGACAGAAACCAGTATACCCCCCCTTACAACTTTGTTGTCGGGGGGTACAATAAGCTTAGCTTTTAAAATTAAATGCAGTTAATTGAAATGCGAGGTGGGGGAATGGTACAACTTGCATATTGATAAGTATTCAAGGAAGGTTTGAAAAAAATCTAAAATAAGGTATGAAAAAAAAAAAATTTTTTTTTAGAGGGGGGAAGGGGGTTGGGAGGGGGTGTGACCAAGGCAAGTTAATGATCGGGAGCGGGTGTGATGAAGGTAAGGGGGTGACTAAGTGTGGGTACACAATTTCACATGTTTACAATAAATGTGCATGGAAAAGAATGCAAGAAATTTAATGAAATTCTACCAAATGGTAAGTTTGTTATGTATAAATATGTGGATTTTTTATACAATTAAAGGGCAATAACTCTTAATTTACAAAATAAATCTGAACGAAATTGTGTGTACACAACCACATTATGGTGATCTAAAGTCTGTTTAAGTTTCATAGTTCTAGGTCAAATATATCAAAAGTTATGATGCAGAAATTGCCATATTTATAGTACCCTATATAGTTAACACAAGAAACTTCTAAGGGCCATAACTCTAGTGTTAATAGGGCAATTTGACTGAAACTTGGCGGGCCGCAAAAACTCATAGTGGTTAACATGTATATGAAGAAATATTTAAATATTCCCAACCATTTCCTAGACATGGCTCCGGATGGACGGATGGCCGGATGGACGGAAGGAAAGAAAGACGAACAATGCCAAAACTATATCCCTCCGACTTTCGTCTGGGGATAAAAATAGGAGGTGCACAATTTCATATCATGATAAAGACTCAAGCAAGGCTTCATGAATCTATATCATATACTTTTTGAGCTAGGTGTGTCACAAGGTAAAAATGTGCATTTTTGACTATTTCAGGGGCCATAACTCTAAACAAAAGGACCATGACGGTCCTGAATCGCTCACCTCTTCCCACATGACCCAGTTTTGAGTATGACGTCGTTTTTTCTATTATTTGACATAGTGACCTAGTTTTTGAGCTCATGTGACCCAGTTTTGAATTTGACCTAGCTATTATCAATATAAAAATTCTGACCAATGTTCATGAAAATCCATTGAAAAATATGGTCTCTACAGAGGTCACAAGGTTTTTCTATTATTTGACCTGTTGACCTAGTTTTCGAAGGTACATGACCCTGTTTTGAACTTTACCTAGAAATCATCGAGGTGAACATTCTCACTAATTTTCATGAAGATCTCATGAAATATATGGCCTCTAGAGAGGTCAGAAGGTTTTCTTATTTTTATACCTACAGGCCTAGTTTTTGACCGCACGTGACCCAGTTTCAAAACTGACCTAGATATCATCAAGTTGAACATTTAGATTAATTTTCATGAAGATCCATTGAAAAATATGGCCTCTAGAGAGATCAAAAGATTTTAATAATTTTAGACATACTGACCTAGTTTTTGACCCAGTTTTAAACTTGACCTAGATATCATCAAGATGAACATTTAGACCAACTTTCATACAGATCCCATGAAAAGTATGGCCTCTAGAGAGGTCACAAGGTTTTTTTATTATTTGACCTACTGACCTAGTTTTTTTAAGGCACGTGACCCAGTTTCAAACTTGACCTAGATATCATCAAGGTGAACATTCTGACCAATTTTTATGGAGATCCATTCACAAGTACGGCCTCTAGAGAGGTCACAAGGTTTTTCTATTTTAGACCAACTTTCATACAGATCCCATGAAAAGTATGGCCTCTAGAGAGGTCACAAGGTTTTTTTATTATTTGACCTACTGACCTAGTTTTTTTAAGGCACGTGACCCAGTTTCAAACTTGACCTAGATATCATCAAGGTGAACATTCTGACCAATTTTTATGGAGATCCATTCACAAGTATGGCCTCTAGAGAGGTCACAAGGTTTTTCTATTTTTAGACCTACTGGCCTAGTTTTTGACCGCACATGACCCTGTTTCGAACTTGACCTAGATATCATCAAGAAGAACATTCAGACCAATATTCATACAGATCCCATGAAAAATATGGCCTTTAAAGAGGTCACAAGTTTTTTCTATTATTTGACCTACTGACCTAGTTTTTCAGGGCACGTGACCCACTTTCGAACTTGACCTAGAAATCATCAAGATGAACATTCAGACTAACTTTCATAAAGATCCCATGAAAAATATGGCCTCTAGAGAGGTCACAAGGTTTTTCTATTATTTGACCTACTGACCTAGTTTTTGATGGCAAGTGACCCACTTTCGAACTTGACCTAGATATCATCAAGATAAACGTTCTGAACAATTTTCATGAAGATCTTGTGAAATATATGGCCTCTAGAGTGGTCACAAGGTTTTTCTATTTTTAGACCTACTGACCTAGTTTTTGATGGCACGTGACCCAGTTTCAAATATGACCTAGATATCATCAAGATGAACATTCAGACCAATTTTCATACAGATCCAATGAAAAATATGGCCTTTAGAGAGGTCACAAGGTTTTTCTATTATTTGACCTACTGACCTAGTTTTTTAGGGCACTTGACCCACTTTCGAACTTGACCTAGATATCATCAAGATGAACATTCAGACTAACTTTCATACAGATCCCATAATAAATATGGCCTCTAGAGAGGTCACAAGGTTTTTCTATTATTTGACCTACTGACCAAGTTTTTGATGGCACGTGACCCACTTTCGAACTTGACCTAGATATCATCAAGACGAACATTCTCACCAATTTTCATGAAGATCTCATGAAATATATGGCCTCTAGAGAGGTCACAAGGTTTTTCTATTTTTAGACCTACTGACCTAGTTTTTGACCGCACGTGACCCAGTTTCGAACCTGACCTAGATATCATCAAGATGAACTTTCAAACCAACTTTCATACAGATCCCATGAAAAATATGGCCTTTAGAGAGGTCACAAGGTTTTTCTATTTTTAGACCTACTGACCTAGTTTTTGATGGCAGGTGACCCAGTTTCGAACTTGATCTAGATATCATCAAGTTGAACATTCTGACCAATTTTCATGAAGATCTTATGAAATATATGGCCTCTGGAGAGGTCACAAGGTTTTTCTATTTTTAGACCTACTGACCTAGTTTTTGAAGGCACGTGACCCAGTTTCGAACTTGACCTAGATATCATCAAGATGAACATTCTGACCAACTTTCATAAAGATCCAAAGAAAAATGTGACCTCTAGAATGGTCACAAGCAAAAGTTTACGGACGCACGCACGGACGGACGGACGACGGACACCGCACGATCACAAAAGCTCACCTTGTCACTTTGTGACAGGTGAGCTAAAAATAGGCGGCGGAGCCAGATGAAAAATAGGAGGTGTGCAAGTTAATATCATGATAAAGACTCATGCAAGGTTTCATCAATTTATATGAAATACTTTTCAAGTTAGGCGCATCACAAACTTCGGACTGACGCACGCACGGATGCAGGGACAGGACCAAATCTATATGCCCCCATCACTCATGGGGGAGGGGGCACAAAAATGGTCTTGAACCGGATCTTGCATTAAAATATTTCCGTCAAGGCATTTTTTTTTCAGGTCGGTCTTGGGAGAGGAAACAAACAATATTTTATCTTGGGCCTATACAGAATTGTGAATTAATGTCAAGCTATGCTTACATTCATTCAAACGTCATCAGAAATATCTTTTTAAAGAAGAAATTAATATCAAAATGTTTGACATGTTAAATAAGTCCAAATAATGTCTTAAAATCAGCACGTAATAAAAGGATCTATTTAACCATAGGCAAATATTTCAAAAACAAGCACATGTACCTATGCATTTTACGACTGTGAGAAGTTTGATTACATTCTAAATTGAAGAAAAACTATCAGTGTGTCAGAATAATCTGTATAGATATTTTAGTGCTAATTTAATGTAAAGTAAGCACAGATAGTGCTTGCTATCATTGCTATAATTATTGTTGAATTACTGTCGATAATAGGATTTGGGTCATTTATGGACGATTTGGGTTAATTATAGTGTTTGCTGGATCCCAGCATCACACATTATGTTATACAAGGCAGTCTGAAAGACAGCTATATCCCCCGCCATTGTTATCGATAGTGAAAGGGTTTATGGTAATGGGTGGAACCATTAAACAATCGAGTTGTGACCTTGACCTTAAGCTGGCAGGGGTGAATTTTGAATTCTGCACATTGTCTTGATAAGGGGAATATTACAGCCAAGTCATATTAAAATCCTTCAAGGGGTTTAGGAGATACAGAGCAGACATAAAATGGAAGGCTCAAACCTTTGACCTTGAGTTTTGACCTTGACCTTGAACCAACATGAACCAACATGGCTGATGAGTTCTGCACATCATCTTGATGAGGTGATTAATTGACCAAAGTTTCATGAAAATCCTTCAAGGGGTTTAGGAGATACAGAGCAGACACAAAAATGGAAGGCTCAAACATTTTACCCTGAGTTGTGACTTGACCTTAAGCTGACATGGCTGACTCGTGAGTTCTGCACATCGTCTTGATGGTGATCATTTGACCCAAGTTTCTTGAAATTCCTTCAAAAGGTTTAGGAGATACAGAGCAGACACAAAATGGCTGACTCATGGGTTCTGCACATCGTCTTGATAAGGTGATCATTTGACCAAAGTTTCATGGTTATCCTCCAAGGGGTTTAGGAGATACAGAGCAGACACAAAATTGAAGGCTCAAACCTTTGACCTCGAGTTGTTAACTTGACCTTGTGCCAACATGGCTGACTTGTAAGTTCTGCACATCGTCTTGATCAGGTAATCATTTGACCCAAGTTTCATGATTATCCTCAGAGCTCCAGATAAGCTTTTGGTGCAAATGGGTATTTACCCATCACTTTTTGTCTGAATTGGGTATTCGAAATTTGAATTGAGTAAAAATAATATCATTACCCAGCCTTTTCAGAAGTAACTGGGTATTTGCTAAAACCAGTTGGGTATTTTACCAATCTCGCACTAACAATTGAGTATTTTTTGCTTACAGTATACATGGTATATATCATTGAACAGGATTGACTAAGTAGCTAAGTACTTTAATGGCGCCCTTCAATGTTTCATACAAAAATGTATTTAAAATTGTAATGAATGTTCCATACTGTTGTTTTCTTTTTCACTTTTAATGAAGTCGGAGATCAGTTCATCCACAATATCCCGAACGATGTGGTCACCACAATATGCATTCTCCCAAAAGGTATCATCCAAGATTGGTGACACTACATCGTCACAAACAGATAACTGTCATTGTTGAACAGCAAAATATCCCACTAATTAGTTTGTGCTGCAACAATGTTTATTCTTCAACTTCTTTACATTTTATCGGCATAAAATTGTTTACAAAGTATCCAAATAACACCGATCAGCCGACTGAATGGTCCTGTGATTTTTCCGATAAATTGCAACCTGTTCTGCGGTAAC
The DNA here is from genome assembly GCF_021730395.1 of Mercenaria mercenaria. Taxonomy (NCBI): domain Eukaryota; kingdom Metazoa; phylum Mollusca; class Bivalvia; order Venerida; family Veneridae; genus Mercenaria; species Mercenaria mercenaria. Next base: position 61,295,909 of record NC_069361.1, on the reverse strand, counting down.
GTATAACCAGTCAGTCAAATCTAGCGTTAAAGTCTCGTTACCGTTTTAGTAATACGGAAAATGTGATACACAAGCTATTTTTTATGAATTGGTTATTAGGAACTTTACTTGCGTTTCATTATGCACACTGTATGAAGTCAATTGGGTTTTCTGCAATATTAATTGCGTAAATACGCAAATACGCAGCTTATCTTGAGCTCTGATCTTTCAAGGGGTTTAGGAGATACAGAGTGGACACGAAATGGAAGGCTCAAAGCTTTGACCCTGAGTTGTGACCTTGACCTTGAACCAACATGGCTGACTCATGGGTTCTGCATATCGTCTTGATGAGGTGATCATTTGACCCAAGTTTCAAGCTTATTCTCCAAGGGGTTTAGGAGATACAGAGCAGACACAAAATGGAAGGCTCAAACCTTTGACCTTAAGTTGTGACCTTGGCCTTGAGCTGACAAGGCTGACTCATGGGTTCTGCACATCGTCTTGATGAGGTGATCATTTGACCCAAGTTTCATGAAAATCCCTCAAGGGATTTAAGAGATACAGAACGGACACGAAATGTTATGGACGGACAGACGGAAGGAAGGATGGACAGACGGATGGAGACCATTCCTATAACCCCCCACCACTCGTGGCAGGTGATTAATAAAATAGTTAAAGGGAACCAAGTACTTGTTAAAGCAAGTACCCTTTGTGAAATACTATGTACAGATTTGGACCAATCAGAAACAAGTTCTCTAAATAGCACCAATCAAAGCTCAAAGCTTTCAACAAGGTTTCGAGCTATAGAGCCAGCGCATAGGAGTTTTACCTTAACGGTAGTTGAATGCTATAAACAACAGCAAATATAGGCTGTGCATCGGAAAGCTGAGACAGAGACCCAGAGTTTGGTAACCTACTGAGAGAGTTCCAGCTTATAGACGGTTCAACGTTCTTGGCGATGTACAGCCAAGGCATCGGGGATATACCTATATGGTAGTTGAATGCTACATGTGATAGCATATAGGCGCTGAGCATCCAGGAGTCAGGGCAATCATATAGAGTTGCAACTTTAATTAAGAGGACAGAGGCCAAGCATCTATGCGATAGGACTCGCATGTTGTTGATTCAAAGACATTGTCTGACAGGAACTTCAACAAAAGGACCAGTGAAGTATAGAGTCTCCAGCCTATAGGAGTTTGAGCTAATTATTATTAACTGAAGATTAATAGTTTGAAACATTTAGTGATTTGCCTGATCCCTGAAATCATCTAGCTCATAAATGAAATCATTTAAGAATCATTGGTACACAAATCATTTAGGCAAGGTAGCCAGACGAAAATTTTATATACGAGATATATGGTCTCACCAATAATATACATTTAAACAATGGACATTCTACATCGTTTGTCAGCTAGTCTAAGACATAGTCACCTTAGCGATTGGACCCATTTCATTGTTCAAGATACTAAAGGCGTAGGCACTTCCCTGGGTCATATAACTCATATCCTGACATAGTGAAAATGTTATCAAATGTGCATTGTGAAAACTTGTGTTAAGTCCAAATTTTTTATAATCAGTCTAGCAAAAAATCATAGCAAATGTTTGCCAAATTTAGCAAGTATATTCTGAAGTTTTGAAATATCAGGACTTAATCAAATTCTACACTGTAGAAAAACTCCAAACATGTACAACCTTAACATGCACAAAAAATAAGAATGGCAATTCTGTCCATGGAATGTTACATAACATTATATTTAGCTTATTTCTGGGGACACTGTTACATCATTGGAATTTGTCAATGATTTCCAAATTTTCATAGACTATCTCACGAAAATTATTTATTAATGATTCACTGACATTGTGGTTATTCAGCACATCCCTTATACTCACTATCACCTTGTTCCTAAGACATATTAATATTAGCCTGATACTTACTGTCTGCAAATGTAAGAGCTTCTGTTATCAACACTGGCAAGGGTAAGCCAAATTTTTCAATTCTAAAGTTTGAGGTTTCCTCCAGTAATTGCGAAGCCTGTAATACTGATCTGCTCTGCAGTGACCTAAAAAAACACAAAAGTGAGAATTCCTCGAAAACCAGGTTTTCAAACTTTGCATCATGCCAACAAGTTCTGTTTAAACAAGAGCTTGTAGAACAGGAAATACCCTCCTTGATGCATTCAGTAACTGCACAAGGAACAGAAATTATTTGTTCACTGTGCATTAGATGTTTGATGTACAGACCTCAAATCAATAATTATGGGTTATAAGTGACCTCTGTATCAAATGTGATCTACACGAGGCAATAAACAGTCCGCTTTATTGATTTTTCTACGCTAGCTGACCACGGGTGGCATAATTATTATGCAGGTGATGAATAAAATAATCGCCAGTTCATGTAAGTCACCAAAGTGAAAAAATATTCGCCATTTAAATAAAAAAATCGCAAATGGCGATAATGGTGACTGACAGTGTGAGCCCTGTATTTTTTAAGGCTCATGAGAAATGACGTCTTTTGACTGGCTGACTTTCTTTACCAAAACTTCACTTTTTTGGTGCCTGTATGGCCAAAATCTTATCTGGCTGTTATAATTCTATGTGAATGCAGTCTAGACCCGAAACTAAAAGGACAATGAACAAGTTAATATCAATCTTTTTCAGTGACCTTTTTACTATTTCTTTGTAAAATGTGATTTTTTATTCACTTTACATATTGTTAATAGCAGTCATTCATTATCAAAACAGAGAGGACACAAAAAGATATAACCCTCTCTCACAGCTCTAACTTTGGTACTTTCAGCGAAAACCTATTAGAACAAGAGCACCGCCTTGCGGGTGCTGACGCTCATCTGATTTTTTTTGTGTAATAGAAATATTGTCCTACCCATGATTTTCTAAGTCTAAAAAGGGCCATCATTCTTGCAAAAAGCAGGATAGAGTTATGTTTCTTGATGTTCAGTGTCCACTTATGATGGTGAAAAACTGTTGCAAGTTTTAAAGCAATAGCTTTGATAGTTTATGAGAAAAGTTGACTTAAACATAATACTCAACCAAGAAAATGATTTTCTAAGTCCAAAAGGGGCAATAATTATTGCAAAAAGCAGGATGGAGTCATGTTGCTTGCTGTACAGGGTCAGTTTATGATGGTCAACAAGTGTTGCAAGTTTCAAAGCAATAGCTTTGATAGTTTAAGAGAAAAAGTTGACCTAAACATAAAACTTAACCAAGAAATCTGATATTTTCTAAGTCCAAAAGGGGCCATAAATCTTGCAAAAAGCAGGATGGAGTTATGTTTCTTGCTGTACAGGGTCAACTTATGATGGTGAACAAGTGTTGCAAGTTTTAAAGCAATAGCTTTGATAGTTTAGGATAAAAGCTGACCTAAACATAAAACTTAACCAAGAAAACTGATTTTCTAAGTCCAAAAGGGGCAATAAATCTTGCAAAAAGCAAGATGGAGTTATGTTTCTTGATGTACAGGGTCTGCTTATGATGGTGAACAAGTATTCTAAGTTTCAAAGCAATAGCTTTGATAGTTTAGGAGAAAAGTTGACCTAAACATAAAACTTAACCAAGAAATCTGATATTTTCTAAGTACAAAAGGGGCCATAAATCTTGCAAAAAGCAAGATGGAGTTATGTTTCTTGCTATACAGGGTCAGCTTATGATGGTGAACAAGTATTCCAAGTTTCAAAGCAATAGCTTTGATAGTTTAGGAGAAAAGCTGACCTAAACATAAAACTTAACCAGGCAACGCCGACGCAGACGCCGACAACCGCTCAAGTGATGACAATAACTCATCATTTTTTTTCAAAAAATCAGATGAGCTAAAAATAACCTTTATTTACAACAAGGTTTGACAAAGAGCAGCAAAATCATATGCAATTAAAATAAATTAATGTTTTCAAATGATACAAGGTGTATAGCCTACAGCAGAGTGAAAAATCTAAAATTTATTCAAAATTTCAGTCAAAGGACTGTCTTGCGATTTTGAAAAATAGCTGAGGGAAAGAGAACTAAGATCTGAATTTTTGACCAGTTGCTTCTGTAATGCACCTGTCAATATTTTGCCCGCCCGGGGGAGCGGCGGGCATACACGGGACTTTAGACAGAAGGCCATTCTTGACACGCAGGAATTAGACAAACATTTGATGTACCAACAAGGCTCTAGGGTGGGATTTAGACAAAAAAGGTTGTCTCTAGGGTGGGGATTTAGACAACAATTTTTTTGAAATGTCAAATTCCCCCGGGTCAGCCCGCCACCCCCCTGGGCGGGCAAAATATTGACAGGTGCATAAGAATTAGGCTTTTAAAGGAGTGGAAATTTCTGCATTATTAAAAAGACATAAAAATACACCAAGTAAGAAAAAATAGTATAATCTTACTGTAAATCTGTTGAATGCATTTATGCATTATTTGAGCAAAGTAAAATATTGCCTGCTTTGCAAACTAGTGTAATTTGGCATCATAAAATGTCACTTATAACTATTTGACAGCAAAATAAATGAGGGCTTCAAAACTCACGAGCGTCAAAACAGATGATCGAACGATACCAATTCTTTGCTCAAAACTGGCAAAAGACCAATGAACAGGCTGGGCACATCTCCCAATCGGGGTAAATTACCTCGTTCGACGTTCGGGGTATATTACCCCGATCGGGGTACAACTAGAACAATAGAAAAGCACAAAAAAATTGATAATTCTTTTTTCTTTAAAGTGCTAACATAAATATTTTTACTAAAGCTTTATATCATCATTACAAATATGCCTATGTACTATTTTATCAATTTTGCATATGTTAAAAAATGGTGAAAATCTGAATTTTTTACAACAAAAATCTGTTAAAAAAATATCATACTGTCAACTGTTTATATCATACGAAGTTGACCTGAGAATATGAGCATTAGCACTACTTTAATAAAAAAGTTATCAAAAATTCTGTACTTCTCTATTGCTCTTGTTTTATCCCGATCGGGGTATATTATCCCGAACGATGAAAATGCCAATATATTAGTAAAATACCTTTGCAGAAAGCGGTAATCCGGTGATATATTAAAATTGATCGAGAGATGGTTGCGTTCGATAGTTGGTACAAGGAGGCTAACTAATTTGTGACTTTTCTGGGGGACCTGTTAGACTGCTTAAGGGCGTCAAAACTTATGACTCCAGGACCTGGGTAAGTTGATAACAGGGCTTTTTTCCGCTATAAATCTACCTCCGGTAAAAGGAGGTAATCCCAATGCAAAAAAGTATGTTTTTTTTCCCAAAGTTGAATTTAAAATTCCCAAATGATTATATCTTTTAGGGTTTTTGCTGTTTTCAGATATCCCAGACTCACTAGTTTCGACGCACATAACAAGCAACATGGCTGCGCATTTTCATTCAGTAACATACGTGACTCTATTAGATGTTGCATGTGCACTAACCTTTTATGCACTGAATCATACCAATAACATCTTATTCTAAACAACTGACTGCCAGAAATCAAAAGGTAAACAACAACTAGTGTGGTCGGCCATACTTTTATCTAACACACCTATTTCGACGCATCTTACATGATACTTGCTACGAAGCTTTTGATTGGCTTTAATATTTGTGCAATCACTGTAAGTAATGTGCTACACCATAACTGTCATGGATGCTGCAATAAAACTTGACACAAAAGCAGATGGAAGTAGATAATCAATATTAAGGCCAAATGATATAAATAAATCTGAAAACATTTTAATATTCATGAACATAAGAGGCTAAGAACATAAATAATCACTCTGCTTTTTTAATACACACTGTCTGATGTTTTTTCTTTCATTTTTATGGACTGCATTGTTTACAGAGGAATTTGGCACATTTTGTTTTATACAAAACTTTAGATGAACCCAGTGTTCGCAGCCTACTTCACAAGAGAAAACAAGAGGACCATGATGGTCCTGAATCGCTCACCTCTTCCCACATGATCCAGTTTTGAGTATGACATCGTTTTTTCTATTATTTGACATAGTGACCTAGTTTTTGAGCTCATGTGACCCAGTTTTGAACTTGAGCTAGATATTATCAAGATAAAAATTCTGACCAATTTTCATGAAGATCCATTGAAAAATATGGTCTCTAGAGAGGTCACAAGGTTTTTCTATTATTTGACCTATTGACCTAGTTTTTTAAGGCACGTGACCCAGTTTCAAACTTAAGCTAGATATCATCAAGGTGAACATTCTGACCAATTTTCATGAAAATCCATTCAAGGGTATGGCCTCTAGAGAGGTCACAAGGTTTTTCTACTTCAAGACCTACTGAACTAGTTTTTGATCGCAGTTGACCCAGTTTCAAACTTGACCTAGATATCATCAAGATAAACATTCAGACCAACTTTCATACAGATCCAATGAAAAATATGGCCTCTAGAGCAGGGGTCCTGAAATATTTTCAGAGTCTACTTGTCCACGGACAAGTTGGGCCCACAAATCCACTTGTCCGTACCTAAGAAGCACTTGTCCGTACTTTTTAGTTTAAAAAGGAAAGGATCAGCATTATCATTACTAAATAAACAAATAATACAAACATACACTTCTGTTGACTTCTATTTTGACTTATATAAAGTTTTTATGTTATGACTAGAACCATCTGTTTGAAAATATGTTATGACTAGCAAGCTAAGTGACTAGAACATCCACCTGGAAATATGTTATGACTAGCAAGTTTAGTGAGTAGAGAATAATTAAGGACACTTGAACACATGCCCATTGACAAAAATAATCTCAGGATGCCTAGAATTTCTACCTTGGTCCCATAACATTCACTGAATACTGCACTGGTCTTTCAGAGGTCCTGAAATAAGCTGTCCGAGTTGGTAAATGTCAAAACAATCGACTCGAAAAATTAAGCCACAAATTTTGGCTACTAAACTTTTTTACATAGCGCCAACCTAGCTAATCGATTTTCTGAAAATCAAAAATGAAAGTAGATAACGGGAATCCCCAGATTGGCACTCATTTTCAACTTCACGGTATAATTTTCCAATAATGATCATTAAATGTAGTAAACCAGTCCACGTGTCTATAAATGGCTGCATACATTTTTATACGCCCGTTTGAAAAACGGGACGTATTATGGGAACGCCCCTGGCGGGCGGATGGGCGGGCGGGTGGGGTCCACAGACCTTGTCCGGAGCATATCTTCTACATGCATGGAGGGATTTTGATGAAACTTGGCACAGTTGTTCACCATCATGAGACGGAGTGTCATGCGCAAGAACCAGGTCCCTAGGTCTAAGGTCAAGGTCACACTTAGAGGTCAAAGGTCAAATTCAAGTATGACTTTGTCCGGAGCATATCTTCTTCATGCATAGAGGGATTTTGATGAAAGTTGGCACAATTGTTTATCATCATGAGACGGAGTGTCATGCGCAAGAACCAGGTCCCTAGGTCTAAGGTCAAGGTCACACTAAGAGGTCAAACGATACAAGAATGAAAACTTTGTCCGGAGCATATCTTCTTCATTCATAGAGGGATTTTGATGAAAGTTGGCACAATTGTTCACCATCATGAGACGGAGTGTCATGCGCAAGAACCAGGTCCCTAGGTCTAAGGTCAAGGTCACACTTAGAGGTCAAAGGATACAAGAATGAAAACTTTGTCCGGAGCATTTCTTCTTCATGCATGGAGGGATTTTGATATAACTTGGCACAAATGTTCACCACCACAAGACGGAGTGTCATGCGCAAGAACCAGGTCCCTAGGTCTAAGGTCAAGGTCACACTTAGAGGCCAAAGGTCAGATACAAGAATGACTGTCCGAAGCATTTCTTCTTCATGCATTGAGGGATTTTGATGTAACTTAGCACAATTATACACCATCATGAGATGAAGTGTCATGCGCAGTTCCCTTCTTTAGAATTACTTCCCTTTGTTGTTACTATAAATAGCTTATATTGTAACTTTTTCATTACTAGATGTAGGGAAAAATCGAGACCACTTTTCTGTAGTACAACATGCATGTTACATCCAATTTTGAGGTGTATTTTGACCAATCTCTACCTGGTAAGGATTTTTGTGTGGACTTACAATTTTGTTTTTTTTGGAATTTTTTCTTTTTTTTTTTTTTTTTTTAAAGATTAACTTCCCTTAGTTGTTACTATAAATAACTTATATTGTAACTTTTTTATAATTGGCCGTAGGGAAAAACCAAGACCACTTTTCTGTGGTACAACATAGTTGTTACTTTCTAATTTTAGGTGTATTTTAAGGTATCTCTATCTGGTAAGGAGTTTTTTTGTGGACTTAGAGAAACAAAAGAATTACAATGATTACTAAACAACCACAAAATTAAAATTACATCTGCAAATACAGGTGCTAGAGTAAAGAAATTTGCTGTGACGGGCGTATATTGTGACATTCTGGCACTCTTGTTGTTTTGATAATTTAAGGGTCATAAATGATCACAAACAGATTAGATATTGCCTTTAGGCATGCAGAAATCACAGATGACGCCGATTAGTTTCGTTTTCATAAAATGTTTTCCACCGAAATTTTACTTGTCCCCGGACAAGCCAGCTTCTAAAAACTGCTTGTCCGGACCGAAGAATCCACGAATCAGACAACTCGGACAGCTTATTTCAGGACCCCTGTACAGAGGTCACAACGTTTTTACATTATTTGACCTACTGACCTATTTTTTGAAGGCACGTGACCCACTTTCGAACCTGACCTATATACCATCAAGATGAACATTCTGACCAATTTTTATGGAGATCCATTCACAAGTATGGCCTCTAGAGAGGTCACAAGGTTTTTCTATTTTTAGACCTACTGACCTAGTTTTTGACCGCACATGACCCTGTTTCGAACTTGACCTAGATATCATCAAGATGAACATTCAGACCAACTTTCATGAAGATCCATTGAAAAATATGGCCTTTAGAGAGGTCACAAGGTTTTTCTATTATTTGACCTACTGACCTAGTTTTTGACCGCATGTGACCCACTTTCGAACTTGACCTAGATATCATTAAGATGAACATTCAGGCCAATTTTCATACAGATCCCATGGAAACTATGGCCTCTAGGGAGGTCACAAGGTTTTTCTATTATTTGACCTACTGACCTAGTTTTTGAAGGCACGTGACCCAGTTTCGAACTTGACCTAGATATCATCTAGGTGAACATTCTGACCAATTTTCATGAAGATTTCATGAAATATATGGCCTCTAGAGAGGTCACAAGGTTTTCTATTTTTAGACCTACTGACCTAGTTTTTGACAGCATGTGACACAGTTTCGAACTAGACCTAGATATCATCAAGATGAACATTCAGACCAACTTTCATACAGATCCCATGAAAAATATGGCCTTTAGAGAGGTCACAAGGTTTTTCTATTATTTGACCTACTGACCTAGTTTTTGATGGCACTTGACCCAGTTTCGAACTTGACCTAGATATCATCAAGGTGAACGTTCTGACCAATTTTCATGAAGATCTTGTGAAATACATGGCCTCTAGAAAGATCACAAGGTTTTTCTATTTTTAGACCTACTGACCTAGTTTTTGACCGCACGTGACCCAGTTTCAAACTTGACCTTGATATCATCAAGATGAACATTCAGACCAACTTTCATACAGATCCCATGAAAAATATGGCCTTTAGAGAGGTCACAAGGTTTTTCTATTATTTCACCTACTGACCTAGTTTTTGAAGGCACGTGACCCAGTTTCATACTTGACCTAGATATCATCAAGGTGAACGTTCTGACCAATTTTCATGAAGATCTTGTGAAATATATGGCCTCTAGAGAGGTCACAAGGTTTCTTTCTATTTTTAGACCTACTGACCTAGTTTTTGAAGGCACGTGACCCAGTTTCGAACTTAACCTAGATATCATCAAGGTGAACATTCTGACCAATTTTCATGAAGATCCATTGAAAATTATGGCCTCTAGAGCGGTCACAAGGTTTTTTTATTTTTAGACCTACTGACCTAGTTTTTGATGGCACGTGACCCAGTTTCGAACTTGACCTAGATATCATCAAGATGAACATTCTGACCAAATTTCATAAAGATCCCATGAAAAATGTGACCTCTAGAGATGTCACAAGCAAAAGCTTACGGACGCACGGACGGACGACGGACACCGCGCGATCACAAAAGCTCACCTTGTCACTTTGTGACAGGTGAGCTAACAAGAGCTGTCGGATGACAGCGCACTCGACTATTCGAAGAATTGATTGAAGAATGGGGTCAAAATATTTCCATAGATTTTCAGACAAAAGAAAACAAGAGCACCGCCGTGCGGGTGCTGACGCTCATCTGATTTTTTTTGTATAATAGAAATATTGTCCTACCCATGATTTTCTAAGTCTAAAAAGGGCCATCACTCTTGCAAAAAGCAGGATAGAGTTATGTTTCTTGATGTACAGTGTCCACTTATGATGTTGAAAAACTCTTGCAAGTTTTAAAGCAATAGCTTTGATAGTTTATGAGAAAAGTTGACTTAAACATAATATTCAACCAAGAAAATGATTTTTCTAAGTCCAAAAGGGGCAATAATTATTGCAAAAAGCAGGATGGAGTTATGTTGCTTGCTGTACAGGGTCAGCTTATGATGGTGAACAAGAGTTGCAAGTTTTAAAGCAATAGCTTTGATAGTTTAAGAGAAAAAGTTGACCTAAACATAAAACTTAACCAAGAAATCTGATATTTTCTAAGTCCAAAAGGGGCCATAAATCTTGCAAAAAGCAGGATGGAGTTATGTTTCTTGCTGTACAGGGTCAGCTTATGATGGTGAACAAGTGTTGCAAGTTTTAAAGGAATAGCTTTGATAGTTTAGGATAAAAGCTGACCTAAACAAAAAACTTAACCAAGAAAACTGATTTTCTAAGTCCAAAAGGGGCAATAATTCTTGCAAAAAGCAAGATGGAGTTATGTTTCTTGATGTACAGGGTCTGCTTATGATGGTGAACAAGTATTCCAAGTTTCAAAGCAAAAGCTTTGATAGTTTAGGAGAAAAGTTGACCTAAACATAAAACTTAACCAAGAAATCTGATATTTTCTAAGTACAAAAGGGGCCATAAATCTTGCCAAAAAGCAAGATGGAGTTATGTTTCTTGCTATACAGGGTCAGCTTATGATGGTGAACAAGTATTCCAAGTTTCAAAGCAATAGCTTTGATAGTTTAGGAGAAAAGCTGACCTAAACATAAAACTTAACCAGGCAACGCCGACGCCGACGCCAACAACCGCTCAAGTGATGACAATAACTCATCATTTTTTTTCAAAAAATCAGATGAGCTAAAAATGGATTAAACAAAAAATGTTCCTGTATTTGTGGATTTCGATTAGTCTTGCATTAAATGGCAATGTGTGACCATGATGGCAAATATGTTAAGTTATATGTTAGGCAAAATATGGACTTGTATGAAAAATTTAACTAATTTCCAAGTCCAAAAAGGGTCATAATTCAGTCAAAATAGTTGACAGAGTTATGTACACTTGCCTACAGATGGAAATCATGTTGATAAACTAGTGTTAAAAGTTTCAAAGCCACAGTTCAAATAGTTTTGACAAAAATTTCAAAGTCCAAAAAGGGCCATAATTCAGCCAAAATAGTTGTCAGAGTTATGTACTCTTGCCCACAGATGGAAATCATAATGATAAACAAGTGTTTAAAGTTTAAAAGCCATATGTCAAATAGTCTTGACAAAACATGGACATATACGAAAACAAAACCAATTTCCAAGTTCAAAAAGGGCCATAATTCAGCCAAAAAGATGAAAGAGTATGTACTCTTGCCTATTGATAGAGACTATAATACTGAACAAGATATAAAAGTTTCAAAGCCATATGTCAAACACTTTACACAAAATATAAACTGGTACGAAAAACTTAACCAAGATTTCTAAGTCAGAAGGGGCCATAATTCAGCCAAAATGCTTAATGGAGTTATGTACTCTTGCCTACAACTGGACATGGTGATGGTAAACAAGTGTTGAAAGTTTCAAAGCTTTATCTAAAAAGACTTTGTCAAAATGTAGACTGGTACGAAAAAACCAAGATTTCTAAGTCAAAAAGGGGCAATAATTCAACCAAAATGCTTGATGGAGTTATGTACTCTTGCCTACAACTGGACATGGTGATGGTAAACAAGTGTTGAAAGTTTCAAAGCTTTATCTCAAAAGACTTTGTCAAAATATGAACTGGTACGAAAAACTTAACCAAGATTTCTAAGTCAGAAGGGGCCATAATTCAGTCAAAATGCTTGAAAGAGTTATGTACTCTTGCCTATAACTGGACATGGTGATGGTGAACAAGTGTTGAAAGTTTCAAAGCTTTATCTCAAAAGACTTTGTCAAAATGTGGACTGGTACGAAAAACTTAACCAGGGTGTGACGCAGACGCCGACGCCGTGGTGAGTAGGATAGCTCTACTTATTCTTCGAATAGTCGAGCTAAAAATGAAGTGTGTAGTAATGGTCGCATTGATATATAATGCGTACACCTTCCAAAACAGTGCATAAAATAGTGCGACTACATATGTCACATGGCAGTGATGTGACCTTGATAGCACCGAAGTCGGCTGCAGACGTACAACAAAATTTCCAGTAACTTTTTTAATCTAAGCTTCCAGGACCACAGGGATGTTTTTAAAATGGATGAAAATTTGCATTAGTAGAAGCATTAAAAATCATGTATAGGGTAAATGTAAGTTGATAAATATCTTCAAATCCTGAACTTTCCAACTTTTTTATCGGTAAAAGTAACCATGATGTTTTCTGTCATTACACCGAGTAACTACGTCATCGGAAACCCCAAGTTAATCGAGAACGAGGTCAAAACAAAAATGGCGTCGAAATAGGTGTGCGTAAAATTACGTGGTGGGACGATAGTTTTGCTAATTTGTATAATAGATATATCCCCATGATATTCATTTTCAATGGACATATATTTTCGACGATGCCGTTTGCGTATCGCACGCACGTCAGGTGCCGATCATGTGATGTTTTGATAGTACGTAAACAAAGTTGTAAACATGACCTAGTTTCAACATGGAGATAAGAATGGTAAGTAAATCATCAAATTATGATAGACATACCTTTTTATACATGTTTGAACTAATCCCAAAATTGTCCCTTAAATAAACCATTTATTTAACAACTTAGAATGCATAAAATAATCTGACAGTTTGTCTGCATATGCGGCCATCTTTGTTGTTGTTGTGAATATGATAATTATCAAAAACCTATACCATACAGTGCTAATAATGTATACCTAGGCAACATGGTGCCCTTATGCAAATAAATACTAATGTTATATATATTGTATTAATCCTGTATTTATGTTCCCTATATATTTTTACAGAATTCTAGCAGAGTGAGGGGGCCCTACAGATCATATGATGTTCAGGATCTGACAAATGCTTACGAGGCTGTTTTAAATGAAGGGTTACCAGTTGAAAGGGCTGCTAAACGGTACTGTGTACCAATTACCACACTCAAAGATCGTGTGAGAGGTAGAATTAGACAGTTAAATCAGGTCCATCACCTCTGTTTTCCCAAGAAGATGAGGCAATTTTAGCATGTTATTTGCTTACCATGAGTGAAGTTGGGTACAGGTACTCCAGACAAGAAACCATTAACATTGCTACAGACTATGCCATTCATCTAGGTCTGCGTGACAAGCAGCATCCATTGAGTTTGCAATGGTTTTATGACTTCTTAGCCAGATGGCCCGATTTGAAATTGGTTAAACCAAGGAGCTTGGAGATCGCCAGAGCTAAATGTGCCACAGAATCAGCTATAAGTAATTACTTTAAAGAGCTGAATAGTATTCTTACTAAGTATGACCTTAAAGATAAACCACATATGCTATATAATGTTGACGAAAAAGGACTTTTAACTGATCACAAACCACCGGAAATTGTTGCTGGTAAGACCTACAAGGCACAGGCAGTAACTTCTGGCAAAGGGAAAACTGTTACTTTTATTGGTTGTGCAAATGCTGTTGGACAACATGTGCCACCTTTTCTTGTTTTCCCAGGTCAGCGTATGTTAGACTCGCTTCTAGAGGGTGCATCACCTGGGGCAAATGGAGACATATCTGAATCAAGTTGGTCAAATAAAGATATCTTCTGTAAATACATGAAAGAGCATCTATTTAAGTATCTGCCTTCAAGAGATGACGGGTCATATGCTCTAGTCTTGTATGATAGCCACAAGAGTCATAACACTATTCCATTGATTGAATGGGCTGGTGAAAATCATATCATTTTATTTGTCCTGCCCCCTCACTGTAGCCATCTTCTACAGCCATTAGACATCAGCTGTTATGGCCCCTTCGAAATTGCTTGGAACTCAGCTTGCCATAAGTTCATACGAGAACAAGGGGGGTCTGCCATCACAAGATATGATGTATGTGGAATAGCTTGTAATGTTTACAGTTCTACATTAAGTGTTGCCAATGTACAAGCATCGTTCAAAAAGTCTGGAATTTACCTATATAACCCAAATATAATCAGCACTTCTGCTGTTGCTCCCTAAACGTCATTTGAAAGACATGACACTAACAATAAGCAAGGTTCTGAAACTACAGAAGATTCACACAGACATGCTGCAGACTTCTTAGAGAAAAAGGGTGGCCAAATTCTGAAAAATGTAAAACAGGCTAAAGTTAGAAAAACTCTAAGTAAAGTTGTTGGGGGTAAAGCAATTACTGAGCCATCTGTTGTGGAGGCCATAAAAACCCACATAGAATCGCAAAAACCAAGTACAAAATCTACAAAAACATCATCACAAAATGTAACAAGTAAAACAAAAGCAGTAACACCTGGTCCGTCGGGTGTAAAATCAAAGTCTCAAAAGAGAAAACAGGTCCCTGAAGATTCTCAGAGCTCTGACAGCGAAAACAGTGACATTGAAGAGTCAGAGAAGTGCATTATTTGCAAACAATTCACCCCAAAGGACATGCACAAGAAACCTTTCTTATACATAGTCAAGTGGGGAAAGTGCGACAAATGTAATGGTTGGGTGCATTTGTCATTTTGCACTGAAGTTCGTGTACTGAGAAGGGGTGATTCATTCTTATGCCCCAAGTGTAAGAATGAATAAAAACAATTAAAGTCAAATTAAAAAAAGACTTACCTTAAAATAACTGTAAATATGTTTAAAACAGTTGAGTTGGGTTTAATTGTTGATTACTTTTTACAGACTATGGCCATGTGTTGAGCTAACTTTAATGAACGGTATAGACTTTTAGTGAGATTGGCCAGATTCGTCGAATTTGAATGACATAATGCACAAGCAGGTGCTCTATTACGACTTCCGTTTTTATCCGAAATAAACATGTAAACTTTTGATTTGGAAATTATGCATACATGACATGAACGATCTTGTGTTACTTTCACATCGGACAGGTAAGAATTTTTGTTTATTCCCATTACTGTATTTTGCGGTCTTTATTTCTTATATCGTTGAAAACTGATATCACGGGGATATTATTTAGGTAAATTATATCCCGTACAACCCGTTTTCGGACACCTAACGGTATATCGCTACGGTTTCGCTACGTGGAAAATGTACAACAATTATAAATACTGGAGTTTTCTTCAACAATCATTTATCCTAAAAAATACGCAAGTAAACAAACCCCATCCCGCAGCATGTATTAGATATCCTTTCCAACATGGCTGACCTACTTTTCCATTAACCGAAAGTTGTACAACCCGTTTTCGGACACCTGCTTCAAAATATACTGCGCTCCAAAGTTTACGTCACAAAAAGTCAGAAACAGTTTAAACAAATTTCGAACATTCATTAGCTCGACTATTCATAGAATAGTAGAGCTATTGGACTCGCCCATGCGTCGGCGTCCGCGTCGGCGTCCGCGTCTGCGTCCCGATTTGGTTAAGTTTTTGTATGTAAGCTGGTATCTCAGCAACCACTTGTGGGAATGGATTGAAACTTCACACACTTATTCACTGTGATAAACTGACTTACATTGCACAGGTTCCATAACTCTATTTTGCTTTTTTACAAAATTATGCCCCTTTTTTGACTTAGAAATTTTTGGTTAAGGTTTTGTATGTAAGCTGGTATCTCAGTAACCACTTGTGGGAATGGATTGAAACTTCACACACTTATTCACTGTGATAAACTGTCTTACATTGCACAGGTTCCATAACTCTATTTTGCTTTTTTACAAAATTATGCCCCTTTTTCGACTTAGAATTTTTTGGTTAAGGTTTTGTATGTAAGCTGGTATCTCAGTACTGACTAATTGGAATGGATTGAAACTTCACACACTTGTTCACTGTCATGATCTGACATACACAAAGCAGGTTCCATAACTCTATTTTGCTTTTTTACAAAATTATGCCCCTTTTTCGACTTAGAATTTTTTGGTTAAGGTTTTGTATGTAAGCTGGTATCTCAGTATCCACTAACGGGAAAGGATTGAAACTTCACACACTTGTTCACTGTCATGATATGACATGCAGTGCAAAGGGTCAATAACTCATCTTTGCAATTTACAAAAGTATGCCCCTTTTTAAACTTAGGAGTTTTGGGTTAAATTCTTATATGTAAGCTGGTATCTCAGTACCCACTAATGGGAATGGATTGAAACTTCACACACTTGTCCACTGTCATGAGCTGATAAGCACTATGCAGGTTCCATAACCGTATTTTACTTTTTTACTAAATTATGCCCCTTTTTCGACTTTCTTATTCATTCAAGCAACAAGGCTGTTAAATAGTCGAGCGTTGCTGTCCTCCGACAGCTCTTTAGCTCGACTATTCATAGAATAGTAGAGCTATTGGACTCGCCCATGCGTCGGCGTCCGCGTCCGCGTCCGCGTCCCGATTTGGTTAAGTTTTTGTATGTAAGCTGGTATCTCAGCAACCACTTGTGGGAATGGATTGAAACTTCACACACTTATTCACTGTGATAAACTGACTTACATTGCACAGGTTCCATAACTCTATTTTGCTTTTTTACAAAATTATGCCCCTTTTTTGACTTAGAAATTTTTGGTTAAGGTTTTGTATGTAAGCTGGTATCTCAGTAACCACTTGTGGGAATGGATTGAAACTTCACACACTTATTCACTGTGATAAACTGTCATACATTGCACAGGTTCCATAACTCTGTTTTGCTTTTTTACAAAATTATGCCCCTTTTTCGACTTAGAATTTTTTGGTTAAGGTTTTGTATGTAAGCTGGTATCTCAGTACTGACTAATTGGAATGGATTGAAACTTCACACACTTGTTCACTGTCATGATCTGACATACACAAAGCAGGTTCCATAACTCTATTTTGCTTTTTTACAAAATTATGCCCCTTTTTCGACTTAGAATTTTTTGGTTAAGGTTTTGTATGTAAGCTGGTATCTCAGTATCCACTAACGGGAAAGGATTGAAACTTCACACACTTGTTCACTGTCATGATATGACATGCAGTGCAAAGGGTCAATAACTCATCTTTGCAATTTACAAAAGTATGCCCCTTTTTAAACTTAGGAGTTTTGGGTTAAATTCTTATATGTAAGCTGGTATCTCAGTACCCACTAATGGGAATGGATTGAAACTTCACACACTTGTCCACTGTCATGAGCTGATAAGCACTATGCAGGTTCCATAACCGTATTTTACTTTTTTACTAAATTATGCCCCTTTTTCGACTTTCTTATTCATTCAAGCAACAAGGCTGTTAAATAGTCGAGCGTTGCTGTCCTCTGACAGCTCTTGTTTTAACTGTTAGTATCAAGAAAACTACCCAAAACGTATTTAAAAAGTATTTTCAGTGTTAGTTTATGGAGTTAGTTGGTGGGATCAGCACAAATGGGACACAGGAACGTGTCTCTTATTCCGATTACCCTCACTGTTACATACAATATGAAATGTGTACCCATCCCTTACATATTATCATCATAAGGTCTGTATGATCCCCTAGTGGGCACATGATTCTGAAAAGAAACAGAGAAAAAAAACTTTACTACTGCTAATTAAAATTTCATTAACCAATTGATTAAGAAAACCTCGTAAGGTAAAGTGGTAACTTTTTGTGTGAAGTATACTTTTGCAAAATTTGATAGTGGCGGCGGAGCCTGTAAAATAACCTCATCTGTCGGACGACAGAGCTTTCAACATGAAAACATTGGATTTATTTCTAAAAAACACATATTTTGGACATGATATTTTGGGAATAGTGAAAAAAATTAACAAGAGCACCGCCTTGCGGGTGCTGACACTCATCTGATTTTTTTTGTGTAATAAAAATATTGTCCTACCCATGATTTTCTAAGTCTAAAAAGGGCCATCATTCTTGCAAAAAGCAGGATAGAGTTATGTTTCTTGATGTACAGTGTCCACTTATGATGGTGAAAAACTGTTGCAAGTTTTAAAGCAATAGCTTTGATAGTTTATGAGAAAAGTTGACTTAAACATAATACTCAACCAAGAAAATGACGTTCTAAGTCCAAAAGGGGCAATAATTATTGCAAAAAGCAGGATGGAGTTATGTTGCTTGCTGTACAGGGTCAGCTTATGATGGTGAACAAGTGTTGCAAGTTTCAAAGCAATAGCTTTGATAGTTTTAGAGAAAAAGTTGACCTAAACATAAAACTTAACCAAGAAATCTGATATTTTCTAAGTCCAAAAGGGGCCATAAATCTTGCAAAAAGCAGGATGGAGTTATGTTTCTTCCTGTACAGGGTCAACTTATGATGGTGAACAAGTGTTGCAAGTTTTAAAGCAATAGCTTTGACAGTTTAGGATAAAAGCTGACCTAAACATAAAACTTAACCAAGAAAACTGATTTTTTAAGTCCAAAAGGGGCAATAAATCTTGCAAAAAGCAAGATGGAGTTATGTTTCTTGATGTACAGGGTCTGCTTATGATGGTGAACAAGTATTCCAAGTTTCAAAGCAATAGCTTTGATAGTTTAGGAGAAAAGTTGACCTAAACATTAAACTTAACCAAGAAATCTGATATTTTCTAAGTACAAAAGGGGCCATAAATCTTGCAAAAAGCAAGATGGAGTTATGTTTCTTGCTATACAGGGTCAGCTTATGATGGTGAACAAGTATTCCAAGTGACCTATTTTACTCATGCTGGTGAAAAATGTTCCTACCTGCAGTTACATTGCTAAATATCTGTCAATATTTATTAAAATTGTATTTTTCACATATAGTCTAGTCCGATTTTGCAGATATCAGCTTATTTAAGAAGTTACAAGCATTTTGTTAGTATTTGGTCCAACATACTTTTTTAACATATTTTGGGTATGCTGAATCCAAAAATATATGTTGGCCATCTGGCAAATGCCTCTGAAAGGGTTTAAAATGGGGGCAAAAATGACCACTGTTTTTAACAAAAACTTTTCCATCGATATTACTTTATAATACAAATCTTTATCTTTAAATATGTTTCAACAAAATATTTCATGTTATTAGTATAATTGAGTAAATATTTATCAATAAAAATATCACAAGTTAATAATGTGAACTTTAAGGGGTTCAAAAAGGGGAATTTGAAGACAATTTTTAAAACAAATATCCAACATCATTTATAGAATAGAAAAAATGAGACTAAGTATTAGATTGAAAACTTCCCAGGAATTTAATGTCAAAAAGAAAACGATATTTTGATGAAATGGTTTTGCAGTTTTAAAATAATCATTTAAGAAAAAATAAACAATGGGAAGTTAAAACTTGATTAAACATGACATTGTTTGTAATGAACAGAATACCATGTAGAACGTATTTATCCTGGTAAGATCATTTTATTTAATAATCAACTTTTAATACCTTAGCATCATAATAATTGATGAAAATTAAGTGTGACAGGGATTAAGATCAAGGCTAATGTGAACTTAATTTAGTATAAACAATCCAGAGGCCATATTCATAAAGCATCATAAGTATTGATTTTGACTTAAGTTGAAGATTTTACTTAAGTTTGTGGTGATTTCAGTTTCAGTCTAAGTAAAAAAACTTATGTCCTATTCATAAAACAGCTTTAACTTAAGATACGTAAGAATGACTTAAGTCAGAAAACAAAATGGCATCGTGAGTCCGATTAAAGTGTTGTTTTTTCAGATAAAAGCACTTTAACATAATTGTGCATGTTGTATCTGTCTGAAACTAATGTGTGTTTTTTTTTTAATGTTTTCGTCCACAATAAAAGCCAAGAATTACTTATTAAGTTGTTTTATGAATAACAAATGTACTTAAGTAAAATAAATTTCTTACCTAAGTAATACTTAAGTAAATAATCAATTTCTTATACTTATACTTAAGATGCTTTATGAATACGGCCCAGGTCTCTATCACAATAACAATCTGAGTCAAATCATGTTTTTTTAAAGTCCTTATCTAAACTCTTTGGAGTGTTTTTACCTGTATTTAATGTACATTAACTCTGACAAGAACACACTCTTTCATGATCATTAAGGTTTCAGAGGTGTCAAGAATACTTCATGGAATCAGGACTTTTCGAAGTTTTTTTACAGGTAGGGCCAAATCTACATGTATATTTTATTTCTAAACATTTTTAGAGATGCTTCGCTTTATATACTTCATTTTATTTTAAGATTTGGTGAAATTGTATTTATTTTAAGTTTCAGTATCTGCGATAAATTCAATTATAAGAATCTGTTAATGCTAGATTTTTATATACTATAATTGCTTGTGAATGATAAGTAATGAATATTATTTTGTTTAATAGGTGTTAAAATTTCCAAAGTAAGAATGGGACAAGACTTGCATCTCAAGAGACCATTTCAAGATAGCACAGAAAAGTGCATCATTTGTCAGGAGGCAAATCTGACAAAACTTAGACTAAACAGCCTCAACGCATAACATCTCTAAAAGAGTGTGCTGAATCAAGAATTGTTTAGAGATTTTTTCTAAATATGAAGCCATTAGTAGAACTGAAAAATAGATGAAAATGACAAAATACGTTTGCCATAGAACGTTGTTATTCTAATTTTGTCCACAAAGAACTAATTTATGCTATTCAGTCAAAGTTAAGCTTAATATAGAACAAACATCAGATTAAGTTGCATCCTCAGCAAACTTATCATATACTCCTATTAAATTAAGAAATGTGTATGTTCTGTCAAGACAAAAAAAAAACAAACTTTAACATAACTAGTCAGTGATAGTATTTTAAAGGATGCTAAACATGACAACACAATGCGATTATGACTCTCTGATGTCAACAGAGGGCAAATATCATATAAAATGTTTAACTTCTTTTAGATACAGAGTTCGAAAAACCAAGTCGGACAACTCAAATACAGATCTTGCCATGATCTTTCTTTTACATGAACATGGGTATGCTGCAATGAAATCGCAAATACTGCAGCTTTCAGACAGTTGAAACAGATACCGCCATACGTACTGAAGGAGACTTCTTCAACAATTCTTTGTCATTCATTTAATTCTAGAATATCATCTTTCAAGAAGCCCTACAACGTAAACTGAGAAACCAGTTTTAGTTTGTAACTCCACTACATATATCTCCTGATGAAAGGAATACACTTCTTGTTTTATACGAGTGTGCTGTGTCAAATGCTTAAAGGTCATTACTAAGAGAAAGGAGTCGGCAATTTTTTTCATAGCCAGTGCATAGACTTCTGCAGACACTAAATAATGAAGAATGGCAGGTCAAAATTTACAGAAGGTCTTTGGAACTCAAAGAAATGTATGTGTATTATGTTGAAATTTCAATGAATCGACAGAATGACCCCCCAGGTCTTTTTAACTTTCTTCATACTTCATAGAAAAATAATTGTACATATACTGCAATTTATTTCGAATTTCTACATACCAACTTTCATTTTCCAATAAAATGAAATAGTTTCTGTGCTTTTTAAAAGAAATTAAAATGTTCACTTTCCTTAGTATTGGACCTTTAAAGATGCCCATTATAATACTACTGGTATTAGTGATGAACGGCTGACAATATAGAAATATAATTCGAGTGACGACTTCTGACAACTGTATACGTAGCACTAAATTAAGGTCTGATATGTTCTCTCTGGAAGGACATTCTGGACTGAGTGTGACTGAAAATGATTCAGTAAATTGTGTTCCGGAGTGTCTTTTCATGTTTCTGAATTCACATATGGTGGCCAAGAGCTTCAAGATGAAGAATTTGACCATAAAGATCCGAATCTGATAGGCAAACAAAATTATTAAGTGTAGCACAAGATATTGTTTATGGAGTGAGTGATGGTAAAAAATGGACCCCTAAACACATAGGACTTGCAAGTACATAGCACTAGATGACTAGGTTAAAACATTTAGTTAACCTATTTCATAGGCAGGACACAGATTGAGCTACAGAGACATACTAATAGTAGACACATCTTTAACTGAAAAACAAAACCTGGAATCAATGGATCCTGAAATTGGTCATGTTATTCCCTGAATCTTATTGAGAATGAGATATCGAGACATTTAACACTATTGTTCAGAAAGACTGGGACAGTCACATTCAGTTATAACTGTTGATCAGGCTCTTTACTTTAAGCATGTGGATTTGAAACGGGCAATGCCCCAGAATGGGTGGTTTGCAAATATCAATGAATTTTTTAAAATCTGGTGTAACTTTTTGGCACTCCCTGCAAACAAAATTGACGTAGTAGATTTTATCAGAAGCTGATCATGCAATCGCCTACAGAAAAGACGTTGGTTGTTGGTGTCGGCTTTTAGGATGAAGAAACTGTTGAAAACACTGTCATTGAACTTATTTGGATGAATTAAAGGCTAAACGCGAGAAAGCTGACACAAGAATCATTCTCCATGCTGTTCACAGCAGTAAACGATCAAATTGTGTCACTGTTGTTGTTTCTGCCAGAGATAATGACGTATTTCTCTTACTTTGCCACTTGCAGGAAATAAATGCAACAGTATGGGATGATGGCTGGAACAGTGAAAAAACGAAAATACATCCAAGTGTACATAGTGTTAAATAAATCCTCAATAAGAGTTGCGTAGAAATCTACTTGCCTTTCATGCATTCACTGGCTGTGACACAACATCAAATTTCTGGAGAATCTCTAAAGATCTGTATTTAAGTGTTTACAGCCAGTGAAAAACTGATAGAAGGTCTTGGATATGGACAACTGTCTGATGAAGTAATGAAAAACTGTGAATATCTCATTTGCAAAATGTATGGCCAAGATGTTGTAAGTACTGACAGTGCTCAAAATGTTATGTCTGGCAGGTCTACAAGTCCTGAACACATACCCAGCCAGTGATGCTTGCTCATTTCACATTAGAAGAGCTGATTATCAAGCCCTGGTATGGAACCAATCAACTGTTCTCAATTCAGACCTGCCTGCACCTTCCGACATGGGATGGAAAGTGGCAGATGACACACTTAAGCCAGTTCTTATTACCCGTAATCCAATTCCTCAAGTTGTATTAAGTTCATTGCTTGCAAGTGTACATCTGGATGTAGGACCCTCAGATGTGAATGTAAAAAGACTGGGCTCTTATGATCAGATATAGATAATGTATACGCGATAAAAGAATTACCAGCTGTATGAAATTCGAGGCAGTAAATTAACATGAAATAAAGCAAATATTTCAATCTATAGTTATTTGAAACAAATAATTATATGATAAACAGTTTATATATTTAGCTTCGTCCTGTAAAGTAATTCCAAATATAAATTAGTGTACTGTATTCAGCAATAGTTTTGCAATTATAACCGACGTGAATTATTTAATAACCATCTTTTCGGCGAAATAGTGAAGTTACAGTGGGTTTTTAATTGCGTTTTTCTCCTAACGGAGCATACATTTGGATTAAAAGTTATTTATTTTTGAAAAAAGTGTTGTTAATTTAATCTTTTACTATGTTACACATAACTGTGATAAAAAAAACCCCACATATGTTTGGATAATTGTAATACTATTACATATTTATATTAGAAATATCTTAATTTGGCGGCCATTTTGTTTTCCGCCATTTTGACCTACAAAAAATCATTTGTCAGATGGCCAACATATATTTTTGAATTCAGCATACCCAAATTATACTAAAAAGGTATATGGGACCAAATACTAACAAAATGCCTGTACCTCTCACATTTATTGAAATCTGGACTAGACTAATATCTATTGCAAAAATCCATGAATTAAGCAAATATTTGCAATGTTGATAAGTTTGTCTACCAGCTGATCAGCATGTGTCCTCATTTAATTATGCAAATTAAGTCCCGCCTATAGGTTAGAGGACACAAAATTTTAATTAACATCCCCCAGCTACACAAAAATGAATGAAATATCGGTATCAGGCGAAACATCAAAACATCTTAACTCGACGGATTTTAAGGGGGAGGAAGGGATGGGGGCCCCTGACCGTCTCCTCAAAATACACCCATAATACTGAGTAGTGAATTTTAACATGTTAGATAACTATCAAATAGAAAATATTAAGTAATAGTACTATTCTTAGGCTCCGCTACATTATGACCACGCCCGCGACCTTTTGAGTTACTTGCAAAATATATCTGGTGTGTCCGCTGCCCAGAAGAGAATATTTTCGATAGTGCCAATGTAAACAGATAATATAAAACGTTTAAACTGGCATATAATGACTTTTGAGTGTTCCTGTTAGTTTGACTTAGATAGCTTTTCAATGTTTGAATTATATTTAGTGTTTTTTAACCTATGATAGTTTGATTGACACAATTGTTGACCTATACCGTGACATAAGTGATGTGACGTCACATGATAATAATGGCCGACTATTGTTGTTCGAAGTACACATGGATGTTTCTTGAATGATATCTTATTCATTTTCACACGGTTATCGATGCATATGACATGAAATATTGTGGTAAAGACAAGAAATACACTGTTGTGTTGTTTCTTGTTAAACGTCGTTACGTCGAATGTCAAGTACCGCGACATTACAGATGAACGGTATATGTAAGTTTTTATCATTTGCTTTCTATTTTTCTTCAAAACTACAAGCATGACATTTGTATGGTGTTTGTAAACAAAGCATGTGTGTGGGAAACCGGAAGGGGCGTGTTTTCCAGGAAAACTAAAACATTATCGGGGCCGGCCGAATACGGGTTGTATCCGAAAAAAGGTTGTCGCCGGTATGTCTAAACACTGAACATGAGTCATGTCCGCGGACATAAGTGGTAAATACCGAACATGAGCGATTATTATTTTATTAAAGCAATATATAATGTTTTGTGTTTCAAATTGATTATTTATGCTAAAAAACTAGTGCATACCAAAAATACTTAAAATTCAAGCATATTAATGCTTTTAATTTATATGAAATAGATGACTGGCGATCTGATTCATGTTCGTAAACAGACTGGTAAATACCAAACATGAGTGATTGTTATTCTATTAAAGCAATATATTATGTGTTTTTGGTTTAAAAATTAAAATGATTATAAATATTAAAATAAATGTACATACCAACAAGAGATCACAGAGTGATCTTGGCGCCCACCAATGTGCCATTTTTGAGTGTTCCAAATTTCAAGACTTACTGACTAGCTCAAGGTCAAATTTCATTTCCGTACACAACACAAATCTATGCAAGTAGTCTGAATTTGAAGGCTGTAGCTTGAGAAATGTAAAAGTAGGTCACTAGGTCAAAATCAAGGTCAAATTTTACTTCGGAATACAAAACTATGCATGTGGTCCAAATTTGAAGCCTGTACCTTCAAAAATGTGAAAGTAGGTCACTAGGTCAATGTAAAGGTCAAAGTTTGTTTCGGTACACAAAACTATGCATGTGGTCCAAATCTGAAGGCTGTAGCTTGAGAAATGTAAAAGTAGGTCACTAGGTCAAAATCAAGGTCAAATTTTATTTCGGAATACAAAACTATGCATGTGGTCCAAATCTGAAGCCTGTACCTTAAAAATGTGAAAGTAGGTCACTAGGTCAATGTAAAGGTCAAAGGTCATTTCAGTACACAAAAATATGCAAGTGGTCCAAATTTGAAGGCTGTAGCTTGAGAAATGTAAAAGTAGGTCACTAGGTCAAAATCAAGGTCAAATTTTATTTCAGAATACAAAACTATGCATGTGGTCCAAATTTGAAGCCTGTACCTTCAAAAATGTGAAAGTAGGTCACTAGGTCAATGTCAAGGTCAAAGTTTTTTTCGGTACACAAAACTATGCATGGAGTCCAAATTTGAAGGCTGTAGCTTGAGAAATGTGAAAGTAGGTCACTAGGTCAAAATCAATGTCAAATTTCATTTTGGAACAGGAAACTATGCATATGGTCCAAATTTGATGCCTGTACCTTCAAAAATGTGAAAGTAGGTCACTAGGTCAAAATAAAGGTCAAAGTTTTTTCCAGTGCACAAAATTATGCATGTGGTCCAAATTTGAAGGCTGTAGCTACAGAAATGTGAAAGTAGGTCACTAGGTCAAAATCAAGGTCAACTCATGTCAAGGTTCATCTTGCCACTCAAAAATATACATGTGGTCCAAGTTTGAATGTTGTAGTTACTGACAAGAACATTTTAAAAGCTTTTCCCTATATAAGTCTATATGAACCATGTGACCCCCGGGGCGGGGCCATATTTAACCCTAGGAGGATAATTTGAACAAACTTGGTAGAGAACCACTAGATGATGCTACATTACAAGTATCAAAGCCCTAGGCTTTGTGGTTTGGAAAAGAAGATTTTCAAAGTTTTTCCCTATATAAGTCTATGTAAACCATATGACCCCCAGGGCGGGACCATATTTGACCCTAGGGGTATAATTTGAACAATCTTAGTTGAAGACCACTAGATGATGTCACATACAAAATATCAAAGCCCTAGGCCCTGTGGTTTTGGACAAGAGGTTATTCAAAGTTTTTCCCTATATAAGTCTATATAAACCATGTGACCCCCAGGGCGGGGCCATATTTGACCCCAGAGAAATAATTTGAATCATCTTGGTAGAGGACCACTAGATGATGCTTCATACCAAATATCAAAGCCCTAGGCTCTGTGGTTTTGGACAAGAAGGTTTTCAAAGTTTTTCCCTATATAAATCTATATAAATTATAGAAATAAACAAAGGGCCATAACTCACTCATAAATTGTTGAACCAGTCTGATTTTCAGGGGGACACAACTAGGGTACCAATACATCATTCTGACAAAGTTTGGTCAAAATCCCCCCAGTAGTTTCTGAGGAGATGCGATAACGAGAAATTGTTAACGGACGGACGGACGGACGGACGGACGGAATGACGGACGGACGGACCACGGACGCAGAGTGATTTTAATAGCCCACCATCATCATGATGGTGGGCTAAAAATGTACTACATTCAAGCACATTAAAGATTGTTATTTATATAGAATACAATACGGGCAATCTGTTTTATACCAACGAACATGACTGGTAAATACCAAACATGAGCGATTATCATTTTATTAAAGCAGTGTATTATGATTTTGTGATTTAAATTGATTATTTATCATAAAATACTAGTGTATACTAAAAGTATTTGAAACTCAAGTGTATTAATGCTTATAATTATAATGTAAAAATGAAAACTTGCGATCTGATTCATGTTCGTGAACAGACTGGTAAATACCAAACATGAGTGATTATTTACTCTATTAAAGCAATATATTAAGTGTTGGCGGTTTAAAATGATTATAAATATTAAAATACATGTACGTATACCAAAAATATATTATTTTAAAGCTTGTTATTTATATAAAATACAAAACTTGCAATCTGTTTCATGTTCACGAACATGATTGTTAAATTCCGAGCAAGCCTGATTTATTATTTTATTAAAGCATTATTATAAATTTTTGTGGTTTAAATTGATTATAAATATCAAAATACATTCAAGTACATTAATATTGTATTTTTTTTTACACTCGATCCGTTTCAGGCCGCAACAAACATGATTGCATTGCATTGCCTGGGAGATTCGTGTTCGTGGACTGAAATGAAAACACCGAACATGAGTAAGTATGACATCTTTTACAAATTGAAATGAAGGAGTTCTCATTTCAAATAATGTTATTGAATAGGGAATTATAATGCGATTTACAGTTGTTGTTGTTTTTTTTTTCGTTTTTTTTTTTCATCTTTTATATAAGATATTTTGTTTAATTCAATTACCCATTTTACTGTTAGTGCTGATTGGATTATAACACCTTTCTTAATCAGGCACATTTCGTACGTATTGGGAGTAAAATTTGTAACCGGTAATCATTTAATTGATAGCGCTAATTGGATAATAGCACCTTTTCTAATCGCAGCTGATTGAGAAACTAGTGCACTGGCGGGTAACTTTGATTAAAAATAAAGCCAAGCGGCTCATTTGATGTATCGAATTAAATAGCAACCCCAGATAAACCAATAATCCCTTTAGAATACACAGTAAATTCATGGGTGATTATCTTTAATAAAATATATCAGCAAGTATATCTCAATCAATAATTATAAAAATTATATATATTAAAAGCCAAATAAATTATCTTTCCTTTGATATAACTTTTATCAACATTTAAATATACTATTTATGTTTATTTATTGATTAAAAGTGAAAAATGCAAGAAAATTCTGACCGCTGAAATAAGCGGGTTCGCGGACACGGTTATGAAAGGGGTGTTACATTCCTATGCAAATGCGAGATCCTAAATGCTCATGAATATTAATGAGGTGATATTATCCAATCAGAAAAAAGAAAGACCTTTATGCCCGTGGTTTTGATTAGTTCGTAGTTCAAAAAATATTCGAGTTACAATTGCCCAAAGTTCAGCCAATTCTGTAGGAAATCTGTCCGTTCGATTGTATAATCATATACATATTTATTTAATTCAATATTTTAGCTTCAAAATAATACCAAAAACATTAAAATCAACGGTAATTTAGACCGTCGCATCTTTATTTTAAAATCACAGGTCGTCCAATTTACGCACGCGTCGCGCCGCCGCCATTTTGAAAATTTTCAATCGGCGTGAAAAAAGCCGATAAACCTCACGAATGTAGACTTAAACCTCCGTCAACATGATCTTAGACATCAGTCATATGTTATTTCGTGATTGTATAATAAATTTACTTCGAAATTTAATTCAAATACGCCCGATTTCATTAAATGAATTTCCCGGTCGCTGTGGATGAAAACCGATTCCGCAGACGGTCAGAACTCTAGTACAAAATATTGTAAAAAGACCCCTAATATATACAAGGCTGGTACAGTTTTTGAAAAAAATAATAAATAAATCGATTAAATGTATAAATCTAAACAAGTTGATGCAAGAATCGGGCATTATTAAAGCCAGAGAATTGAAACAAGTATGAAAATTTTTACGGCGGTACGATCTCGCACCTGATAAATTTACGAGTTTCGGATAGGTAAATTTCGGATAAAAATTTTTAAGTCTACTTTCAATGAGCAATTTGTACTCTATTTACAAATGCATGATAATGATAATGCAGTATTCAATTTCCTTATGTTTATGTCAGATAGTTATAAATATCATTTCTATGAAATGCAACATTTGAAGAAAATAATGACCCTGAACTGATTACTGAATTTAGAAAAAAATGTCACCTCAGCCATTTTTAGCAATTTAAACTTTCAAAATTAATCATATTTATATTTTCTGGACATATTAGAAGTTTTCACTTTCGCACAATGGAGAAATAACTGTTTTTGGCTAGCTCTGTTTGAGAGTGATATTCATAACTTTTTAATTTAAACTTTATAGCAATGTATGCATTCATAAAAAAAATAGTGTTTTTTCTTCGCAAAATTTGTGTGAATTTTCATTTTGTTTTTATTTATACCTACTGATGCTGTAGAAATTTACTAAAAAGGATTACATAAATGAAAAGAGCAGGAAAAAATACATTAGATCACCAAATTTGAAAAGAAAACATTAAAAAATTAAAAAGATACATAAAAAATAGTGAAAAAATTATCAAAATTGGTTCCGTCCTGTCGCGACAGCTTCTATAGGATTTATAGGAGGAAAAATTCTTAAAATTGGCTGAAAATTACGACGCTTAAAATGCTGTAACTTTTGATCTAGAAAAGATATTTTGATAATTAAAACTGTTCTGAAAATGTCTCTTCATGCTCTTTAATTTGGTATAACTTTATTGAAGAAATAACAAGTTTCCAAAAATGGTGTGGGGTTGCTAAATTAAATCTAACGAAATACATAAATGTAAATGTAATAACTGAATGCTCTCATATATCCTGTCCGGCTTTAAAATTTAGGTACTCACAAATTTCCCTCACACTGCGACCTGCAATAAATTTATAGACAAAAAATGTGTTTTCAGCAGAAATCTTTATTAATAAGTAATTAATTAAATATAAATTCAATACCTTAATTATTGGACAAGATGTGGTTAATAGGAAAAATCATATAATGCATGTACTTATATTATTTGATTATGAAAATGTTTTGAAATTTTAAAAATTAAAAGCTTTGATGTGCTTGAATTCAATATATTTTATTAGCATTTACCAGATTTTAATAGCGCTTTTTTCCATCTATATGATACACATTTAAAAGCGCTGTATTTTATCATTTATGATCAATTTCAACCACAAAAAAAAACAACAAATAAATTACTTTAATATGGTATGTAATTGCTCATGTTCGGTATTTACTAGTCATGTTCGTTTGCATGAAACAGATCGCCCGTTTTAACTTGTATGTAAATTAGAAGCTTTAATGCGCTTGAATTCAATATACTTTTGATATATACTTTATTTATTTATTTTGTTGGGTTTAACGTCGCACAAACACAATCTTAGGTCATATTTTGATTATTACTAGGAATAGAAAGTGAGATCTGTTTGTTATCATACAAATACATGTTGCGCAAAGACAATGTAAATTTTAAATGGGTTTTAAAAATTAAAGAAATCCTTAATTCTGTAGGATGTTCAGATCTGTGGCAAATCAAATATGTTTTTTAATGAACCAGATATGACAGGCCAATCTTGAGTAGAATGATTTTAAGTAATTTGCACCTATGTATATGAATTATGAGGTACGATTCTACGAGTTCCCCCTTGACACTTGTGCATACTTCTTAGGTTTATATTTTATATTCTGTTGACTGTTTACGCAACAAACATTACACTGTTAAAACACATATTGAATATCCTCATGTTGTATTACATATACCTTAGGTGACTAAAGTATCTGTCTGTCTAAACTGATGTATTTCGTTTGTTTGTTAATAAAAAGGTGTGCGTGTTTGGGGTCAAATTTGTTATCCGTAATCATTTAATTGATATCGCTAATTGGATTAATACAGTTGATTATGAAACTAGTGCACTGGCGGTTAACTTAGAGTCAGTGTACCCGGTTTCGCACTGTACGCGGTTTCGCACACCCAGTAAATTCATGTACTTTGTGAGAATAAAACAGAAAATTTAACAATTCTTTGTTATTGTTTCACGAAACTGAGTTATTCCCTACATTATTTGACACAAGGGGTCTTTCCCCACTGAAGCCTCGTTCTGGTAAGTGCAGACGAAAACAATAACAATATCAATGGAGACCAGTAGCTCAGCTGAAAAATATTAAGTTTCATGAAAAAAATGACTATGCAAACAATAACAAGGTGCAAAATAAATTGAAAAATCACTATTCTATCATACAGGTAAGTATTTACCTACTACTTTACCTAAATGAAAAATATTTCAACAGTTATTGAAGTTCTCCCAACCTGCAAAATGCCTTCAACTTGATTGTTTGCTTTACGTTTTTATTAAAACAGAGAACTTAGTCAAATAATTAGACTTGTGGGGGTCTTTTGTGATTCAACAGCTTCTGTTGTTTTATGTTTGTTTCATGTATTCAGTTGTTTTAGCCTTTTCTGCTTTTAGAAGTAAAAACAGGGTTTGGTACCTAGCTTTCACTTTCATAACTGCTTTTAAATTTCACTGTCAGATGTTTTATTGGAAAATACATGTTTAAATTGAATTATATAAATGGTTAAAAAGTTAATTTATATTTTTCTGTTGAGTAACTGCATTGTTATCACCGAGTTCTATAAATAGCAGGGTGTGCGAAACCGGGTACACTTAAATGCAACAACTGGTCAAAATATGTTATCCGAATCAAGTACACTTAGAGGTATGACGTCATTGTAGTGGGAAGTGAAAGTAGCGTGTTTCGAACCGAAATAAGTGTGTTTATTAAAACATATAGAGGTAAATTCAAATTTAATCATTTTTAGCTAGACAGGAAGGTATTCTTAGGAAATGTGTGCGAAACCGGGTACACTGACTCTAGATTAAAAGTAATAACAAGCGGCTCATTTGATGTATCGAATTAAATCTATTAACAAACAAACGAAAAGGCCTGGATAATTATCATACTTCTGCTTTTTTGTTGGTGTAAAAACGCTCGCCACTCGACGTGTCTGTGCTGATTTATTCCCCTGAGAGGTAGCAGTAAAAGGCGACTGACCAGCTCTGAGAGAGCTATTCCTTGGTGTAAACATTGCGATTTAACCTGTACGTGTGCACATGTATTCTTTGCGGGAAGTTCCAATACGATATTGTTGCTTATGCTGTTGCAAAAAAAAAACAAGGAAGTGTCTATCGTCACGGCGGTCGTTCCGAAAAAGCGGTACGTCTATAGTGCGCAATGGAAGTAAAGTGCGCAATGGTGCGAAATGGAGGTAAAGTGCGCAATGGAGTCAATTTTTTTTATAGCGTCGATTATTGGGTAAACCGAAGACTGATGCTCCAACCAAAAACTACCCTCTATTTATTTGCAACCCCCGAAATTAATTACGAGTAAAAAGTTTCATTTCCGACTTAGATACTTAGATAAGAAATTAGTTGAGAAATTTACTTCCTAATTGACATTGAGTAATTATATAGGTGAGAAAATTGATTAACGAGTTGGGTAATCATAGCAATTATCTACTAACTCGAGGACACCTGTCCCTTGATTTCAATTAAGGCTAGAGCTGACACTAATAACCACTAAATCTCTTTCAAATCGACAGAGCATCCGTTCTCGGTAACATGTAAAGAAAAAAAAAAAAAAAAAATTTGGTTTATATATCTTCATATTGTCGCATTGTTACATGCAAATTATTCTATTAGAACAGAAATATATTGTTACATGTATAATATTCTTATATATTCCTTCACTACTTGTATATGCATTTTCATTGTTACATGCAAATTATGATATCCTTATATATTCCTTCACTACTTGTAAATTTATTTTTTTTTGTTTATATTCTCGTTTGTTACATGCAATTTATTCCATTAGAACAGAAAAAATCTTTTTCCGGCGGGTAACGAGTGTGGGATAATGGGGTTTTTCTACCGAAAAAGATGTACCGACCGTCGTATATCCCCACGACAGTGGCTGTGACTAAATACAGAGTTGGTGCGCCTGTGATATATTACAGACTCCGGTATATAGGAGAGATCGTGTTTGTACACAAATCCTTTGTATATTCTATTTTTCAGATTAACTAAATTAGAAAGAAAATATCTTAAATGTATATTTTTTGTAACCATGGTGATACTAACCCTAACCTCTAGTCAGTTTATTATGCATTTTATACACTAAATGCGTGCGGACATGCAAAAAATAAGAGTAATTTTGCCGTGCGCTCCAATGGATGAGCAACATTCTACGAACAGTAGTCCAACTAATCTAACGCGATCCTAGGAAATGTTAATTAAAAAAAACAAGAATACACGGGGACAGTTTAAAACCCGGAAAATCCGTAAAAGTATTGACGGAAAACCCGGAGAACATTTAAATGATTATAAATTTAAAACCATATATGCTAAAACTTGGAAATTTGGTGCATATATACTACACCCTATATACTAAATATTATATTAAAATACTGAATTAATTTGATAAACTTCACAAAATATTATATTAAAATACTGAATTAATTTGATAAATTTCTAGGGCGCTATAGAATCCTGAAATTGTCCGCGGTTTTTTCAAATAAAAAGGTGGAAACTTCACAGGTCGCTCAACACAAAGAAGTATAAAATACATAGCTCTTTGCTCAACACGACAAAAACGAAAATGTTGCAGGCTCAGTTTGATTGAGCCTGTTCAAGGACGGTAGTGGAAATGCATGCTACTGTCCACGCCCTCTAGCCCCGGGTTGAGCAGAACTGAAAAACTGATTTTAGCAAAACCCGGAAAACATTTAAATGGTTCTTAATTCAAAGCTTCGAAATTTCTTCACCCTTCATTCAAAAACATATTACAAATCTGAATTAATTAGATAATTTTTCTGTAGCCTAGTGGTAGAGCGTCTGCTTCGAGTGCGGGAGGTCGACCGTGGGTTCGATCCCCTGCTGCGTCATACCAAAGACGTAAAAAATGGTACTAGTAGCTTCCTTTCTTGGCGCTCAGCATTAAAAGGATAGTGCTAGGACTGGTCAGCCCGGTGTCAGTATAATGTGACTGGGTGGTGTATCATGCCACTTGTCTACGGCGTGATATTCCAGTGAGTCAGCACTATAAAGTTGGGCATTGAGCTCACTGCTACAAGTAGACACCGTCCTTTATATGACTGAAAAAGTGTTGAAAAAGACGTTAAACCCGAGCAAACACACACACACACACACACACACACACACACACACACACACACACACACACACAGAGAGAGATAATTTTTAAGGGCGTTACTGTTCCGTTTTTGTACCGGTTTAGTACGGAATTTTCACTTTAATTTGTAAGAGTTGTGTCCCTTGGTATAAGTACGCCATTTGTATAGGAAATGTCGCGTCATGCGAAAGGCAATTTTGGTTACATTCTACCAATTCAATTCCTTATTTATTTCATATTGATAACAAAACATTCAGACCTCATTTTCAGCACTTTAGAGCATTTCAATGATATGAAAACCATATATGGTCATTTAGTATAACATGTCTTCTTATCAAAAATAGAAAAATATTGACATGTTATGTTGAATATAAGAAAAATAATCTGTTCTGAGAAACATCGCCCTCTAAAAATGCTCCCATGAAAACAGCCGTTTAGCAGTTACGCGTAGGTAGACATTTTTCGCAAAGAATAAAACTTATTCCAAGAAATTTACAATGCAAATGGTCTAGATCTATTCTCAATACTATAAGCAATAAACATAAGCCAAAAATTTAACTGTCACCTCCTCATGTCACTCATTATACCAGATTTCATCCATAGCATGGAACTACATTTTGGACTACTTCACATGTAACACTGAGTAGTCACTTCCGGTTCGGTGTAATCCGTCCTTTTGCTCCGGCAAATTTGTAAATTTATAGGCCTCCCTAGGTTCCCCACAGTGTAAGTAATGATAATGCAAGTGTATTAGGAAATGGATGAACTGTTTTTATATGCAATAAATGTATATTTATGCATTGAAGTGCATTTAGAATTTCCTTTGTTTAAGGTCACGTGATAGATTTTTTATTTGAAAATCTTCAGAATCGTTTGTAAATGTACTCGAATTGCAATTTGCATATATCTATTGTCAAGTTATTGTTTAAAAAAGTATTACATTGTATTGTTTAAGGTTGTGCTCCTTATTGAAAATTATTGTGTAATTTAACACAATATTTGGGACTAAATCAATTTAAAACAGGTCAGGTCTTTTTAGATCTGGTATAGTCTAGTAAGGTAGTACCGGGCTGTCCGGGAACTTTATATGTCATATTATTCAGGCTTTACTTAGGCGATATCGATATTTGTCTGATTTGTATATACCTATGTTTCACTGTATTTATTATTTATTTGTTTGTGTGTATTTACAGCTTTTTACCTTGCCTCTCTGGAGGGATGTAATCAATGAATAAAATACTAGCAAACTCAAAGGTCGTTACAGTTACAGAGTCCTGAATTTAACTGTTCTTAAAGACCAAACTATGCCTATTTCCGAAATCCAGGACATTTACGCCTATGTCTGTTCTGTTCTGATAATTTCACATCTGATTGTTCTATTCACGAGAGAGAGAGAGAGAAAGCAAGCCCGAACAAATTGTCAGGTAGTGATTTAGCTGTTATTCAGGATGCTATTCACTACATTTCATATTGATCGTCCTGAAGCATTAACAGGTTATGGCGGGGAACATCACCAACAGGACCCATCTTCACGGGTTAATGTAAGCTGTACAAAAGTATGTGGAGACCCTTTAACCACTGGTAAATCATGTACAAAAACAGAGTCAGTGCGTTTATATCCTGAAGACCAACCTGACAGAGCAATTACGTGTTACGCCATTATAGATGACCAGAGTAACAAATCACTTGCTTAATCTGAACTCTTTGATAAAGTAGGCAACAATACAGACACAATAGATTATACTTTATCATCATGTGCAGGAAAAGTAGCCAGATCAGGAAGGTATACATCAGGAATTTGTGTTGAACCTTTTGATGGTTCATGCGTATTAAATGTCCACAACTGATTAAATGTAATGGAATTCCAGACACCAAGAAAGAAGTTGCTACTCCAGCAGTTGAAAGGCAATATAAACATTTAAGAGATATACAACATTTGATTCCTGAGATTGATTCTCATGCAGATGTCTTGTTATTATTGGGAAGAGACCTTCTTGCAGCACATCACGTTATAGACCAGAGAATGGGAGCTGAAAACGAACCATACGCACAACGTCTCCGATTGGGTTGGGTTGTCGTAGGAGAAACATGTTTAGGCATGATACATCGCAATGATCAAAACATGATTATAGTAAACAAAACCAATGTTTTGTTTAATGGGCGTAGTTCAATGTTTTTGCCTTGTGAAAACAAATTTGAGATCAAAGATACTGTTTTTCAAAGAACTGTTGAAGACGATAGTCCAGGATTATCGCGAGAAGACAGAGAATTTCTTGACATGATGGATAAAGAAATGTCAGAGTCTGAAAGTGGTCACATCAGTGCACCGTTACCATTTCGTAAAGCGAGACGCAAGCTTCCAAACAATTTTGAACAAGCTAGACGTAGAGCAGAGAATATAGCACGGGATTTGAAGCGGAATTCTGCCAAACGAGAGCATTTCGTTGAATTCATGAAAAACGTATTTGAGAAGAAACATGCAGAAGAAGCTCCTCCTGTGAAGAAGTTTGGTACCTCCCAATATTTGGTGTGTATCATCCGAAAAAGCCAAACAAAATTCGTGTTGTATTTGATTCTGCTGCCAGATTTGAAGGAGTTTGTTTAAATGATGTTTTGTTAAAGGGACCGGACTTGAAGAACAACCTTCTTGTAGTTTTATTGAATTTTCGCAAAGAAAGATTCGCTGCAATGGCTGATGTAGAGCAAATGTTTTTTTTAATTTTGAGGTTCAAGAAAACATAGGAATTTCTTACGCTTTCTCTGGTTCAAAGACAACGATCCAGCAAAGTCACTGGTTACATATAGAATGCGTGTACATGTTTTCGGAAATTCACCATCTCCTGCAGTTGCGACATACGGTATTCGTCAAGCTGTGTGTGGTCATAACTCGGACATTGATTGTGATGATGTGTGTGACTACGTCAAGAATAGCTTTTATGTTGACGACGGGCTGGTTTCAAAGGCGCATGAAAATGAATTGATAAGTTATATCAAACGGACACAGGCAAGATTACAAGACGGAGGTGTTATTCGACTCCATAAGATAGTGTCGAACAGTACAGCTGTTTTAAGCAGTTTTCCACCAAGTGACTTAGCAAAGAACATTACTGAAATTGACTTTAGTTCGGAAACACCATGTATACAAAAAAGTTTGGGTCTGAGCTGGAATGTAGTGAAAGATGTATTCTCATTTCAGGTGTCTACAGATAAGAAACCGTACACCAAAAGGGGTCTGCTGTCTACTATAAATGGATTGTTCGATCCCCTTGGTTATGTAGCACCAGTTATATTAGGCGGTCGTCTTATAATGAGAAAGGCCATCCAAGACAATAATCTGGGTTGGGATGATCCATTTCCAGAAAACTTAAAGAGAGAATGGACAGACTGGCAAAAATCTCTTGTTCATCTTGTGCAGCTGGAAATACCACGTGCCTTTACAGAAATGTCATTTGAACAAAGTACAAAACACGAACTTCATGTATTTTCAGATGCATCCAAGGAGGCCATCGCCGCAGCGGTCTATATTCGTATATATGAATCAACCGGAAATTCTCACATTGGTTTTGTACTTGGAAAATCTCGGTTAGCTCCTACCCACGGACATACAATTCCAAGCTTAGAGTTATGTGCTTCTGTAGTAGCTACAGAACTAGCTGCATTTGTACAGAAATATTTAGACATACCATCTCGGTCAACATATTTCTACACAGATAGCCAGGTAGTCTTAGGCTATATAAACAATGAATCACGTAGATTTTATGTGTATGTGGCAAATAGAGTTGATAGAATCTTAAAGTTGTCGTCGCGTAAACAATGGAACTTTGTGCCTACTGAAAGAAACCCAGCAGATCATGGTACACGTCCAGTGAGTACAATCAATATGAAGGACTGTAAATGGTTGACAGGAATAGAATCTGGGTTGCAAAGAAATATTGAAAATCAACATGTACAGTTTAAACTAGTAGAGCCTGAAGAAGATGTAGAAGTTCGTCCAGTAGTAAAAGTGAACAAGATAGAAGTGAGAAAGGCGAATCTTGGTGGACATCGTTTCGAGCGTTTTTCATCCTGGAATAGACTGGTTCTAGCAATTTCGTGTTTGAAAAGAATTGCAAGTAAATATCATAAAACTGTACAGGATGATACAAGAAACAATGTAGAATTCAAGAAAGCTGCAGAGATTATGATTCTAAAAGAAGCTCAAAGGGAATCCTATTCTAGAGAAATAGATTTATTAAAAACTGACAGATCAGTTGCTAGAGACAGTAGTTTAGTGAAGCTCTCACCTGTTTTAGACTCCAATGACTTGTTAAGGGTTGGTGGTAGAATAAGAAATGCCAGGTTAGACACAGGGGAGAAAACTCCTATAATAATACCAGGAAAGCATCATATCGCAATGATTCTAGTTAGACACTTTCACCAGCTGATATCTCATCAGGGTCGTCATCTGACTGAAGAAGCAGTACGTTCAGCTGGATATTGGATTACAGGTGGAAAATGACTTATTCGTCGTGTAATTTATAACTGCGTTAGATGTCTTAAATTAAGAAGACCTACTGAACACCAGAAGATGGGAGATGTTCCAATTTGTCGCTTGACTCCAAGTCCTCCTTTCACATACGTGGGCGTCGATACTTTCGGTCCTTGGTCTATAGTTTCCAGACGTACAAGAGGTGGTTTGAACAATAATAAACACTGGGCAATACTGTTCTCATGTTTGAATACTAGATCAGTCCATATTGAGGTGATAGAGAAGATGAGTGCTTCATCATTTATAAATGCGTTAAGGAGATTCATTGCTATTAGAGGTCCAGTGAAAGAGTTTTACTCAGACCGTGGAACAAACTTTATAGGAGCTGTTGGAGAAATGGGTATGGACAAAGTGAATGTAGAAGATACAGATATTAAAGGTTTTCTAAGAAATCACAGTGCTGTCTGGTATTTCAGTGCACCTCATTCATCACATATGAATGGATCGTGGGAAAGAATGATCGGTTTGGCCAGAAGAATTTTGGACTCCATGTTGTGTGATATTAGTACTAAACATTTTACTCATAAAGTACTTTGTACGTTGATGTCTGAAGTCATGTGTATTGTTAACAGTAGACCAAATACCACTGTGTCAGATGATCAAGCTTCTCCAGCCGTTCTTTCTCCAAATGTACTGTTGACGCAAAAGGTGAATTCCGACATTGAACCTCTTCAGAACTTTGATGTAAAAGACATATATAAATCTCAGTGGCGGCAGGTACAAGTACTAGCTGATCAGTTCTGGAAACGTTGGAGATTTCAGTATCTTCACAGTGTACAAGTTAGGAGAAAATGGCAAACCGAACGTTCAAACATAAAGTCTGGTGATGTTGTATTAATGATGGATAGTAATGTACCGCGTATTCACTGGCCAGTTGGAATTGTAGAAAATGTGTTTCCTAGTTCTGACGGACTTGTACGTAAGGTTTCGATACGTGTGATAAATGAAGGCAAAATTGCGAATTACACGCGTCCGATCACCCAATTGGTGCATTTGCTTTCTGAATGACTGTTGATTATACCGATACTTATACTTTTTGAGATGAACAGAAGATGTATTTGTTGATTTACATCATTTAATTGAAATTTAATTCTTTTAAATCAATAGATTTACAGAAATGTTGATAGCATTTGTTTAAAGTTCTTTATATGTACAGATTTGTTGGAAATTTGTAATATGTATCTCAGGTTATAATTATCCACTTGTATATATTAGAAATAAGGTCTATGTATACTTATGTTAAATGTAAAATTAAGGTATATGTTTACCTTTGAAAATTGGTAAGATTAAGGTTTATGTTAACCTATGATTAAATGTAAAATTAAGGTATACGTTAACCTTTGAAAATATGTAAATTAAGGTTATGTTTACTTGGGTTGTACCTAATTTCAAATATTGTTGTATTTTGATGTGAATTTGTTTCCAAATTCAGGCGGGGAATGTTCCGTTTTTGTACCGTTTAGTATGGAATTTTCACTTTAATTTGTAAGAGTTGTGTCCCTTGGTATAAGTACGCCATTTGTATAGGAAATGTCGCGTCATGCGAAAGACAATTTTGCTCCGGCAAATTTGTAAATTTATAGGCCTACCTAGATCCCCACAGTGTAAGTAATGATAATGCAAGTGTATTAGGAAATGGATGAACTGTTTATATATGCAATAAATGTATATTTATGTATTGAAGTGCATTTAGAATTTCCGTGATAGATTTTTTTATTTGAAAATCTTCAGAATCGTTTGTAAATGTACTAGAATTGCAATTTGCATATATCTATTGTCAAGTTATTGTTTAAAAAAGTATTACATTGTATTGTTTTAAGGTTGTGCTCCTTATTGAAAATTATTGTGTAATTTAACACAATATTTGGGACTAAATCAATTTAAAACAGGTCAGGTCTTTTTAGATCTGGTATAGTCTAGTAAGGTAGTACCGGGCTGTCCGGGAACTTTATATGTCATATTATTCAGGCTTTACTTAGGCGATATTGATATTTGTCTGATTTGTATATACCTATGTTTCACTGTATTTATTATTTATTTGTTTGTGTGTATTTACAGCTTTTTACCTTGCCTCTCTGGAGGGATGTAATCGATGAATAAAATACTAGCAAACTCAAAGGTCGTTACAGTTACAGAGTCCTGAATTTAACCGTTCTTAAAGACCAAACTATGCCTATTTCCGAAATCCAGGATATTTACGCCTATGTCTGTTCTGTTCTGATAATTTCACATCTGATTGTTCTATTCATGAGAGAGAGAGAGAGAGAGAAAGCAAGCCCAAACAAGTTGTCAGGTAGTGATTTACCTGTTATTCAGGATGCTATTCAGGATGCTCAACGACAATGTGGTAAACCAATCGCAAAAACAATCTGAAAAAAAAGAGATTATA
Source organism: Mercenaria mercenaria (assembly GCF_021730395.1). Classification (NCBI taxonomy): domain Eukaryota; kingdom Metazoa; phylum Mollusca; class Bivalvia; order Venerida; family Veneridae; genus Mercenaria; species Mercenaria mercenaria. The sequence goes on along the minus strand of NC_069361.1, from coordinate 61,254,448 downwards.
GAAATGTCAGTGGATTTCAAGACACTTTATTTGTTCTTACCGTTCATGAGCATCTGGATTCTGGAAAGTTGACAATCATATGATCAAACAAAGTCCCCCTTCAGCTCAAATACATTACAATGACATATCAAAAGTCTAAAAATGACAGAGTATATATTGTCGACAGTTTGAACTCAGCAAAAACATTAAACGCTAATTTATCCATACAACTGGCTCAATATATGACAACAGTAAAGAATCCATTAAAGTTGTGACACATGATGTGCAGAGACAAGAAAATGCGTCTGATTGCGGTGTTTTTGCTATAGCCTATTTGAGGTATTGCTTTCAAACTTTGAAATTGACATTTCAGTAATCAGATTTGATATACCTCATACGAGATCTCATTTGTACAATTGTGTAGAAAATAGTTCATTCACCCCATTTCCTAAAATGCAAAAGATGCCTAAAATGCCATGTAAAGAACCAAGAGTACAAACCTTCCGAATATATTGTGTTTAGGTTGTCGCCCTTGATGGGTAGAGACATGGATTTTAGGCTCCATTTATTTTGGTGATAAACTTTTGGACAATTTGGATTTTGAATAGTTTTTCTCATGCCAGCTAAGCAAAATAGCCAGAAAAACAACAAAAGTGGAACTAAAAGCGAAAAAACATAGCGCCTTTATGTTCGGATTGTACATGTACGAGTACACGTGGTCACACTGACAACACGAAGAAAACCGGTTCTGCGTCGAGCCCAGCTGATTGTACACAATTGAGTAACGCAAACAAAAGATTTAAGGATAATTCGTCTTCGCCTCAATACTTTACATTTGACACTTTTGACAATTGGCAAACAGTTTACTGTCATTCAAACATGAATTATGGACAACAGCCGTTTGGGTCATATATTCAGGCAATGCAGCCGTGGGCTACTGCTATAATGGAGGATATTAAAAGCATAAAAATTCCAGTAGCGAAAATCGAAAGTGTTGAAAAAACTGTGAATTCGATTAGCGTAAAATTGAATGATTTGGAATTAAAAGTACATTCTATTGATGAGCGAGTTTCCGACGTTGAAAAATCAAATACTTTCGTGAGCCAAAAATATGATGATCAAAGTGAGGATCTAAAACATACTAAAAGTCAAATTAACAGGTTGAAAAAAAATCGTGTGAGGCCCTGGAGGATAACATTAAAACTTTTGAAGATAAACAGAAAATTATAAATTCCAAAATTCTGGATGGAGAAAATAGGAGTATGCGTGAAAACCTCATATTCTATGGCATACCGGAAGCGACTGAAGTGGAGAACTGTGAAATTGAGGTAAAAAAAATCATAAAGAACAATTTGATGATTGATGCAGACGATTTCCAATTCAATCGCGCCCATAGACTGGGTAACCCATTTAAGGCAAAGAAACCTCGCCCGATTGTGGTGAAATTTCACAATTATCAGTCGCGAGAAAAGATAAGAGCTGCTGCGTTACTCTGTAAAGAAGAGCTAAAAGCTATGAACTGTGGGATGGGAGCTCAAACGCCCAAAGAATGGCGTGATGCGCGCAAACCTCTATACTCAGTTATGGAAGCCGAACGGAAGAAAGGTAAAAAAGTATATTTCGTGGGTGATAAATTATTCATCAATGGGAAACCGTACAATTCCCATCAACCATCTAGTGCTTAGGGGAGTCACAAGGAGTATTAAGACATTGTTTCGTGGAATATAAATGGACTTATTAGGAAGATATTGGATGTTGACTTTTTAGAATTAATTAAACCACATGACGTAATTGTTCTCACTGAAACTTGGATATTTAAAAACTCTCATTATAATTTAGATATTGAAGGTCACTGTGCATATCATTTATATGGAAACAAGTCTCCTAACACCAAAAAGGGACGCTATAGTGGAGGTATTTCAGTTTATTTTAAGATATATTTGCGTGATAAAATACAAGTTGTTGATAAACATCAATGTGGTATTATTTGGTTAAGGATATGTAAAAGTTTGTTTCATTTCAACTCTGACGTTTATCTATGTTGTGTATATGTTCCACCTCATGATTCAACAGTAATACATCGTGATGAAATTGACATATTTGAACAGATAGAATTAGGAATTGAAAAGTTTAAGTCACAGGGAAATTTTTTTCTGAATGGCGACTTTAACAGTCGCACAGCAAATGTGTCTAATTTTATGCATTTTGATAGATTTTTGGATACAAATAATGAATTAGAAGTAAAGTTATTTACTCTTCCTGGAAGTAATGTAGATAGAATCTTAGATGTACAAGGAAAACGTTTAATTGAACTTTGTAAAACGACCAGTCTTTTGATAGGTAATGAGCGCTTAAATGATAGTGATTTCACATTTTTTAATGCAAATGGTCAAAGTGTTGTAAATGATCTTTTATTGAATCAAACAGACTTTGCACTCGTAAAGCAATTTGAAATTGCCAATTAACGAATTTTCAGATCATTGCGCACTTCATTTTTGCATAGAACGCAGAAGCACACCGAATGTATCACGTGACGAGAGTACCGCCCAGGAACTATTTATCGCGTGGGATGATACGAGCATGCGCTCGCTACAGTTTTTCCGGACGGGTCGATATTTACCCCAACACCGTGTCAATTTGGTTGTGTTACTAATCTATGTAGTTCACTGTATAGTTGGAGCGGTCTTCTGCGCATGCCCGGAAGTGATTATCTAATGTCGCGTACGGCAAAAATTCGCAAATTATTGTATGTTCGCATGCATTTAATGTATAATATGTATAATATACTGACTAAAGGTTAGGGTAAGTATCACCATGGTTACAAAATATATATTTTTAAAGTACTTTTAGTTCAAATTGCTTCAATCCGACATTATACTGGAGTCTGTAATTTATACCGGCGCTCCAACTCTGCATTGAGTCACAGCTGTTTCTAATCCCGTACCGTACCCATACCGTACATCCGTATTCGTAAACTATAGGTTTTGTTCGGAGAAAGGCGGAAACTTTCATCGTTCTATGCAATCAAAATGCTTCAGAAACACCTTAAAATCCGTTATTAAGAAATCTGCCGTTTGATAATTTGATATATCTCTAAGTCATTTGCTTAAACACTGAAAAAGTATTTTGTACCAACCTGCGTTGTATAAATGCCCGCCTCCCCATCTCGTTGTAATTTGATTTAAGCGAAATCTAATATGGTGACCTATCAATTTTCTTTTTGTTTTAGATTAGGTAGAAATAAACAAAGGTATGTGCAGAGTTTGATTAAATTCTTTTATGTGAAACTCAATAAAATAGCAGAAATACCAACTTAAAATTGACAAAAATATGCAAAAATAACCCTTGGGTCTGCTGAACAAGTATTCCTTTCTTTACAAAATCCTTCAGGAGAAATCTAATCGGATGTTTGCCGATTTTAAATAATGCTGTTAATAAATGTAATAGAACTAGTGAACTAAATTATAAACTGCAGTATTGAACGATTTACAGCGGTGACAAATGATGCTGCAAAACCACTATTCTATAAAGTAACTAATGTCGATCCGGACAAGTCACGGGTTGATAACAAAATATGCAAAAAGGCGGAATGGTTTGATAACGACTGTCGTCAAGCTGAATGTGCATATTATGATACTCTTATATTATTTAATACAATCAATACAGAAGAAAATAGGTTAAATATGCTTAGACTGAAATCGGTTTAAAACGTTTATTCAAAACGAAGAGAAAAAGTTTGAATATGGAAAAGTAAAAGAATTAGAAAAATTACGCCGTTCAGAACCAAAGATTTTTGGAGACTGTTTCGCAAAAAATAACAAGAAATCAGATAGTATCATCTCTGTAGATGATTTTTATAAATATTTTTCAGGTTTACAAAATGATATATACAACATATTGATAATAATTTAGCTGAGCACTTTTGTTCGAAAAATAATTTCGAAAATAATGCTTGTAGATTTGAGGAATTAGATAGTCCAGTGACTGTATTAGAAGTTGAATATGTTATTAAAAGGTTGAAGAGAAATAAATCTCATGGTAATGATAATCTGATAAATGAATACTTCGTAGAGTGTTTTGATATACTGTCATCGCATGTAGTTGATATATTTAATGCTGTATTGAATTCTGGACATTTTCCTGTGGAGTGGTCCAGGGGTATAATTGTGCTTGTATTTAAAAATAATGATTCCTGCTATGTTCAGAACTACAGAGGCGTAACGCTTGTAAGTTGTTAATCAAAAATATTCACTGGAATATTAAATAATCGAATTAGCGACTGGTTAGAAAATAATAATATTTTAAGCGATGCGCAGTTCGCATTTCGCAAGGGTCGTTCCAATGTTTATGCTGCGTTTGTGTTAAATGCTATTATGCAGAAGATTTCAAACGAAAAATCGTTTGTATTGTTGTATGGTGGATATTAAAAGGGCATTTGACTCTGTATATTTAAATGGTATTTGGCTAAAGTTGTTTAAATTAGGCATTGATGGAAAATTACTAAGACTTGTTAGAGATATGTATTCCCAAGTAAAGGTTTGTGTTAAAGGTTGTAACTAACGAAAAATGGTATCACAACAATCAGGAACTGGATATTGTTGATAATTTTAATTACTTTGGGATAGTTTTTAATCACACAGGTACTTTTGTGTTAAACCAAGAAATATTGGCCTGTAAAGGGCTTTAAGCTTTAAATGTTTTAACGAATAATGTTAAAGGTTTAAGTTTAAAACCCAGTGTTATATGTCAGTTATTTGATGCTTTTGTTGGTTCTGTTGTGAAATCTGGAGGTTTGGAAAATCGAAAGAATTCACCTTAAGTTCTGGAAATATTTACTGAATGTTAAAACATCGACTAAGTCTGCTTTGTCTTTGTCTTCTTGATAGCTTTTATTTTGCTTTTTAAGTGTATCTATACCCGAAGGATCTTCTTTTGAGTGTTTAATTAGTGAGAATAACTTCTTGCTGTTTGGTTTTTGTTTATTTTGTTCTGTGTTGGCGTCTGTGCAGATGCTGAGAATGTCTTCCAGAGGTATTGATTTTTGGCGATGTTTGATTGTCCGGATGCTATGTATTTTCTGTAAAGTTTGTCTCGTTTCCTGTATAAGCGTTTTATTTCTAACTTGATCCATGGCAATTTATTTTTAAAAGATGCAGTTTTGGTTGGAATGCATTTGTGTGTGGCTGTACCGATGGAATCTGAAAATAAAGTCCACAACTGGTCAACAGAGCAACAATCATACTTACCAGATTTATACGTGTCCCTGTGGAAGTCGGTCATGCGTGATCTAAAACTATCCCAGTCAGCATTTTTGTAAAGGGGTATTTGTCTTGGTTTCTGTGGTCTCATGCTAGCCGTGATATTTGTGTTCATGAGGACTCCGTCATGGTCACTGATACCAGGGATATCACTGGCTCTATTTATAAGAGTAGGGTTACTTGTTAAGAAAAGGTCAAGAATGTTATCGTCACGTGTTGGTTCCTGGACAACCTGGGTAACATTGTTGTAATGTAACATATCTATAAATTCCCTGTAAAATGAGGATGATTTGCAGTCTGCAGTTGGGGTCATACTGTTCCAGTCCATTTTTGGCATATTGAAGTCCCCGCATATCCACAGAACTGCATTGGTTTTGGAAGCTTGCTCACAAGAGCGTTTAAATTCAGACATACTGTCTTGATCAATCTCTCTCTGTTTATAGTAGCTGCAGATCAGGGCAGACTTACCTGTTGTCATCGGGATTTTAACCCAGATATCTTCGCAATCTGTGCAGAGTTCAGTAGCTTCTTGGGCTATTATAGTATTTTTGACTGCTATAAATACACCTCCCCCTGCTTGCTTCTGGCGATCACGTCTAAATGGTACATTGTCCAAGTTTGGGTCAAGAATCTCATTGTCAGAATGTTTTGGCTTGTGCGATGACTCAGTACCAATAACAGTGTAACATTTTGTTGACAAAACCATGTTTTCGTATTCCAATTTCTTATCTACAATGGACCTACAATTTATGAAAAGGAGCTTGAGTGATCTTTTAATTTTATTTTTGTAGGTTGTTTTGTGTGTTTATTTTGATTATATTTGTGTTTAGGGGTGGACGTGACAGGATGTGTATTTACTGAGTGATTGTTTGAAATTGGTATATTCTGCAAGTTACTGAAAGAGTTTGAAATGTGTCGAGAATAGCTAGTGATGATGTTGTGATGTTAATGTTGTCCCATGTTAGGCATTTCTAAACCCCCATGCTCGAGTCATTTCCCAGTCAGTCATACATGCTATCAGTGATATTTTGGCAAACGGCATGGTACCATGTAAAACAAGACTCGCACTCTTCACTCTTACAGGTCCAAGTAACTGTCATATGGAAAAACAGTGGAGGTGTTTCCTGCCACTTCTTGAATAAGAGTCGGCCCTGGATTTGTTTCTATATCTACGGACAGAATAAGAAGATGGTACTAAGAAATACGACAGTCTTATAGGTGCATTTGTGAATAAACTTGTTTCTGAATTGACTTCTTAGTCTGCTTGTGCAGCATGTCATCAATATGTTATTTTCTTCACAGGCAGCAAAGTCACTTATGTGGTTTAGGCTAGTACTTGCGTGGCGTATTTCATACTTGTAGACCATCAGAAGCCCATGTACTGTTGTGACAATATGTAACACGGCTCGAAGCCTATAAACAGGATTTAACCTTCATAAAGTCAATCAAAAAATACAACATGTCATGCTGTCCACATTTACTGACCGTTAATATCTCATAATACAGACGAGTACGCAATAACGATAACTCATTTAATACAATGTCTAATCAAGATAAGACCGGAGTAGTTGTCTCCCTTTATATGTTGTATGCACAATACTACATTTCTTCCCCTAATTAGATATTAAAGTATTATTTAACATAAGCTTTCAATAAAACATTATGTTAGCAAATCTGATACAATACAATATTACAATACCAGTAGTGAAAGTTGTAACCTATAAAATGTGAAGCATTTTTTTATACTAAACAGATTAGAAAACCCTCTAAGTTGTGAAACCTTACATTTTGAAAAAATCTTAAATTTAGATACTTATCTAAGTTAAACCTTTTAAATCAAAATTTGATGAATATCTTTTACCCGCTATAAATTTACACATGTACAGTTTACCATGTATGAACATAACAAAGTTCCTGAAAACATTATACCCTCAATATACATGTATATACAGAAACATAATATGACTTAGTAACTACCTGTCAACAGTCATAATCAAAATTCAATAAACTGGTTTCATATGTTTGACAACAGCCTTCACATAACTCAATACATGTCATGTATATATATATATCAATCACTTGATAAACCAAATTTATCTGTTTATATTATACATGTATATATTTCTATACAAAACAGTTTACTTTAAACCCATAACGAAATCTGAATATCTTGGTGGCACTCTGCGCGAACGTATAGGTCTTGCATTAGCCCTCACTGGAGTTGTTTCCCTTCGAACAGTTTCAACTGGGTTTTTTTACCGGTGTTACCTCCCTTTCTCCAGAAATTACTGAATCTGAGTTTTCTCCATTTTCATGTGAATTTTCAACATTTTCAAATGAACTTTCAATATTTTCTTCACTGAAACTTGTTTCTAACTGAGAACTAGACTTAACAGACTTATTTTGATCATGAGCGTCGCTTGAATCTAATTCTTAAATAACTGGAATATTCTGATATGATTCATACTTCTCTTCATTTGACACTTTCTCGACATTTTTACTACTGACATTGAATTTTTTCACATGAGACACATTTTGCGAATAACAGGCCCCATCTTCTGCCTGCACAATGACACTATTTCCGCGCCTTTTAACCACTGACACTGGATTCGGATTAAACACGGTTGATAATTTATTCTGCTTTTTTTTGCTTTACCAACACTAAATCACCTTCATGAATATCACAATCGCGAGCATTTCTTCTTTCGTCGGCATTTATTTTTCTTTTTCCTTTTTTCTCGCTGTCTCTGTCCCTTACTTCCTGATCTTGCTGATCATAATCGGAGATTTCCGGAATTTTTGTACAAATTTTACGTCGAAACAACATTTCTGTTGGAGAAACCCCTGTAGTTGTATGTGGGGTCGACCTATACATCATGAGGTAAGTTTGTAATTCCTCCTCCCAATTTTTCTTTTCCGCATGAGCGATTCATATTGTTTTTATGATGGCCTTATTTTGGATTTCAATTTCCCCATTGGCCTGTGGCCATAACGGTGTTGTGTTTCTAATTTCAATGTTCATAGTATCAAGATACTGTTCAGCTCCCTGCTGTTGAAATTTTGTGCGTTGTCAGTCTGAATCGCAATAGGCAGACCATGTACTGCAAACAATCGCTTGAAACACTGGATTATCTTATACGATGTAATAGTTTTCAGTACAAATATTTCAACCCATCTCGAGTAGTAGTCCACAATGACCAGAAGATTATGTCCCGATGGCAATGGACCTAGGAAATCTGCACTCAAATGTTCCCAAGGTTGTGATGGTAATTCACGCCTTTTCATTGGTTCAGACTTCTGACTCTGACCAACAAGCTGACAACTGTAACACTCCTTACAGAACTTTTCAATATCTTTGTCCATTCCTGGCCTCCATAGTTTTGATCTGAGTCTCTGTTTCATAAGAACCATTCCTGGATGTCCCTCATGACCTAAAGCAAGAATTTCATGTCTCAGTGTTTTGGTACGCCAATACGTGTCCCTCGTAGTACTAAATTCCCAAGAGATGATAGTTCATGCTTGATTGGCAAATACTGTTTATTTGTCACTCCGTACCATCTGCGAGTTTTCAGTAACTGCTGAATTTCTGTCAATTCAGAATCTTTCTGAGATTCCTGCTCAGTTCTACTTGTCGTCATGACAACCGGTGTACTTTCATCCACAACAAATCATATGTACTCTTCTGTACTATTCTGTACACATAACCGCCTCGGTAGCCTAGTGGTAGAGCTTCCGCTTCGAGTGCGGGAGGTCGTGGGTTCGATCCCCGGCCGCGTCATACCAAAGACGTAAAAAAATGGTACTAGCAGCTTCCTCGCTTGGCGCTCAGCATTAAGGGGATAGTGCTAGGACAGGTCATCCCGGTGTCAGTATAATGTGACTGGGTGTGGTATCATGCCATGTGTCTACGGCATGATATTCCAGTGAGGCAGCACTATAAAGCTGGGCATTGTGCTCACTGCTACAAGTAGACACCGTCGTTTATATGACTGAAAAATTGTTGAGAAAGACGTTAAACCCGAACACACACACACACACACACACACACACACACACTTCTGTACAAATGGAATTTTCATTTTCTTCCTGCACTTCCTGTTCTGGTGGTAATAATCGAGACAAACAGTCAGCTATGTTCATATTTCCTGGAATGTATATTACTGTATATGTGTACGGTTGTAGCCTCAAAACTCACCTTTCGATTCTAGCACACGGTTTCGATTTTGCAGAAAATAAAAAATGAAGAGCTCGGTGATCAGTCAACAGTTCAAAGTTTGTACCGATCAAATACATATGCAGCCTTTCACATGCCCATACAGTAGCGAGAGCTTCTTTTTCCGTCTGCGAGTATTTCCTTTCAAGTCTAGACAATGACCTACTTGCATACATGATCACTCTAGACACCCCTTTACTATCTTCCTGTATTAGCACACAGCCAAGTCCTACAGGTCCTGCATCACAAATAACTTTCGTTTTGTCGTTTCGATCGAAATAACCCAAATTCTGTGCTTGCGATAATAAACTTTTCAATTTGTCGAAACTCTTCTGTTGTTCAACATCCCATATAAAAGGTTCATTTTTTTCTGGTCAATTTTCTCAAAGGTTCTGAAACCATAGCCAAATTTGGTATAAAGCGCGAACTGAAATTAACAAGTCCCAGAAAACTTTTTACTTCAGATACATTCCGCGGTTCCCTGGCTTCCAAAACTGCTTCCACTTTGTCGTCTACTAGTCCTACACCATGTTGCGACAAAACTACAGCCATGAAGTCAATGTGTGACATATTGAACTGACACTTTTGTAAATTCAAGGTCAAACCCTTTTCCTGTAGTCCTCAATAAAAGTTCTAACTGGACGTTGTGTTCAGCTGTATCTTTCCCATGGACTATGATATGATCAAAGATACTGTTTACACCTTGAAGACCACTTAACACCTGCAATGTAACCTTATTGTAAATCTCTTTTGCACAGCTGATTCCAAACATAAGTCGTTTGTAACGATATATGCCTTTGTGAGTCATAAATGTGGTAATCTCCCTTGATTGCTCATCCAGTTCTAGTTGATGGTACGCTATTTTGATGTCAAGCTTGTAGAATACGGCTGAATTGTTCAAATCCTGTAAAACCTCCTCTGTTGTCGGGATCGGATATAACCACGAATTTCTGCTTCATTTGCACGTCTCATATCAACACACAGTCTAACACTTTCCTTCTTTGGAACTACAACGACTGGACTGACCCATTTACTTGGAGAATCAACTTTTTCAATTATGTCCAATTTTTCCAGATTATCTAACTCTTTTCCTAATTTCTCCCTAAGACCATACGGAACCCGACGTAACGGTTGTATAACAGGATCAACGTCGTCTCTCAGTGCAACGTGTAACTGGAAATCTTTCAGCTTCCCGACACCCTCAAAACACTTTGGAAACTTATTTTTCAGTCTATTTTTTGTTTCATCTTCAAGATCCACACTATTGATGTTATTGTCTGTTGAAATGCGCAAAATCCCCAATTCAACTGAAGTGTTTTTGCTCAACAAGGCTTTGCCTTTTTCTTCAATGACGAAAAATTCAGTTTCAATGTTTCTATGATTCACAGATACATTCGCGGTAAAACATCCTGCTACAGTTAATGGTTTCGTATGTCCATATGCAAACACTTTCTTGTTTGTCAATTTGGATTTACATTTCACCTTGTTGGCTTTCAACTTTTCCCATACTTCACGGTCTACTACGTTTACAGATGCTCCAGAATCTATAATAACAGGTACCGTAACTCCTCCAATATTTCCAAAAATATCTTCATTATTGGATGTTGGACTCGCATCTTCACTAACAGCAAACAAATAGTCAGAATCTGAATCAGCTGGAACAGCGTTTAAGTTCACCGTTCTGATATCTCTTCGTTTCGCCAACTTCTGTTTCACAGACACTTTTCAAAATGACCATCGTGTTTACATTTCCTACATTTTTTCCCGCGAGCCGGACATTTTGGATAGGTTTTAATATGTCCATCATACCCACAAGCGAAACACCGTTTTTTCTCATATTTCTGTGTAGGTCGTTTTTTGAATTTTGCACTTGCAGACACCTTGTTAACCTGCTCATTGTTGTTTACCGTAGGATGTTTCAAAGCACTAGCCTGTGATTCCGATGCTTCCATCGCAAGAGCAGTCTGTTTACATTGATCAAGAGTTGGATCGTCTTTTTTCCAAAAGTGTTCTCCTTAATCTGTGCGGAAAACATTTTTCAATCTGCCAATATTTTCATTGACATTATCAAAATTACAATATACGGCCTTCTGACATAGTCTTGTAATATACTGGTCAACAGATTCACCTGGTAATTGAGCTATTGCTCGAAATTTCGACCTTTTATAAGCTGAATTCACTTTTGGCTCAAAATATCTGTCCAACACATTCTTTGTTACAGAATAAACTGTCTGTCCTTCTCCAGGTTCTGGACATTCCAATGTAAACAAATATCTTGCACCGCCATTCCAGCTGAATGTAATAACACCGCCTTCTTTTGCTCTGCCTTTGTTACCCCTTTTCCTTCAGCATAAAGTTCAAAAGCTCGTATCCAACGTTTCCAGCGAAATCCCAAGGTCGAACGTTCCCCAATTTCAAACGTGGATATCCCTCCAATATCGTGTAAACTAACAGCAGCCATCCTCGTCGCCAAAATATGTACTGTTGTGACAATATGTAACACGGCTCGGAGCCTATAAACAGGATTTAACCTTCATAAAGTCAATAAAAAAATACAACATGTCATGCTGACCGTTAATATCTCATAATACAGAAGAGTACGCAATAACGATAACTCATGTAATACAATGTCTAATCAAGATAAGACCGGAGTAGTTGTATCCCTTTATATGTTGTATGTACAATACTACAGCCCACATAATATAAGGGCCAATAACATGAATACGTTAAACCCGAACACACACACACACACAATAACATGAATGGGACAAACATGGTAAAATATCAGCCAGTTCCACTCATACAAACGAGTAAAATAGTTACAGTATGTTGCCACTTTTAACCGGAAGTGTAGTGATTATTGTCACTACATAGGAGCCGAATAACAAGGTTACAATTCTGCCTAGCTGTACAGCTTAACAGACAACAAGGATAGACAGTACATACATAAATCAAAGCGCTCAAAGCGCTGATGGTGAATGCTAATCAATGTTTAAAATATTACAAAGAAAGCGACAACTGAGGAATTGTTAATATAAGCCATAAGAACTTTTTTTTTTGCATTTTTTAGCTCGACTATTCATAGAATAGTAGAGCTATTGGACTCGCCCATGCGTCGGCGTCCGCGTCGGCGTCCGCGGCCCGATTTGGTTAAGTTTTTGTATGTAAGCTGGTATCTCAGCAACCACTTGTGGGAATGGATTGAAACTTCACACACTTATTCACTGTGATAAACTGACTTATATTGCACAGGTTCCATAACTCTGTTTTGCTTTTTTACAAAATTATGCCCCTTTTTTGACTTAGAATTTTTTGGTTAAGGTTTTGTATGTAAGCTGGTATCTCAGTAACCACTTGTGGGAATGCATTGAAACTTCACACACTTATTTACTGTGATAAACTGACTTACATTGCACTGGTTCCATAACTCTGTTTTGCTTTTTTACAAAATTATGCCCTTTTTCGAATTTTTTGATTAAGGTTTTGTATGTAAGGTGGTATCTCAGTACTCACTAATGGGAATGGATTGAAACTTCACACACTTGTTCACTGTCATGATCTGACATACACAAAGCAGGTCCCATAACTTTATTTTGCTTATTTACAAAATTATGCCCCTTTTTCAACATAGAAATTTTTGGTTTAAGTTTTTCTATGTAAGCTGGTATCTCAGTATCCACTAATGGGAAAGGATTGAAACTTCACACACTAGTTCACTGTCATGATATGACATGCAGTGCAAAGGGTCAATAACTCAACTTCGCATTTTACAAAATTATGCCCCTTTTTCAACTTAGGAGTTTTGGGTTAAATTCTTATATGTAAGCTGGTATCTCAGTACCCACTAATGGGAATGGATTGAAACTTCATACACTTGTCCACTGTCATGAGCTGATAAGCACTATGCAGGTTCTATAACCCTATTTTACTTTTTTACTAAATTATGCCCCGTTTTCGACTTTCGTATTCATTCAAGCGACAAGGCTGTTGAATAGTCGAGCGTTGCTGTCCTCCGACAGCTCTTGTTTAATATTCGGCTTTGGTTTCAAAATTAATCCTTTTTCACTGCCAGTCATTTTTTACATACACACTGATTCAGTCTTTAACGAATAGTTTTGATCCTTTTTGATTATTTGTGACGAAAACTACAACATAAATTACATCGAAGATGCTTTACTATGAATAAATAATATAAGCTTTTTCTCCAAATCATTCAGCTTTTAAGATTTCTTTTTAAAGCTTTTGGGCAGTGTCTGTCATGAATTATTATACACACTGATTTAGTCCGTATCAGATAGCTGTGGTTTTCATGAGACTTTTGTGAAAGAAAACAACAAAAACATGCACCACAAATGCATCTCAGAATGTCAGTTCTGCAGCCAGTGTATTTTAGAGGTGCATTAATTATCACTTTATCTGTTATACTCAAAAGTTCGCTAGACATAACAGCAGGGTTCGCAAAAATGCTGGACATTAAGTCAGACAAACTTACAACTTTAGCCAGACCGAGAAAAAAGTCGAAAATATGTAACTGGCGAAACGAAACCGTTTTAATTTTTATACATATATTTGTATCCAGATATATTGAGACGCACCATAAGAAAACCAGCGTAGTGCGTTTGCGACCAGCATGGATCCAGACAAGCCTTGCATCCGCGCAGTCTGGTCAGAATCCATGCTATTAGCTTTCGAAGCCTATTGCAACTAGAGAAACCGTTAGCGAACAGCAAGGATCCTGACCAGAGTGGTGTGCGGATCCGCAGTTTGATCTGGGTCCATGCTGGTCAGAAATGCACTATGTTGTTTTTCTCATGGTGCGACTTGAATGAATTTAGCTGAAGTGAGCAGAATCTGTCTTGAAACAATTCAATCTTTAAGTTGGTCAAATCTGTTATCCGACGACTTGCTACATTTGCTACAGTCTGACAGATTGCCATTTCAAAAAGGCGAGTATTAGTATCATCGCTGCGCCCACTTTCACGGGCTTACAAGTTGATGAAATCGTGATACAGTAGCACCACTTAGTCAAAGCGAGCTTGCAACACTTCCCAGCTTGGGCGACCTGTGGGTTTCCACGTTGTTAATTCGTGTTTTGTCAGACGAAATTATACCGAATACATGTGTATCTATGCATACATATAGTATCTTATATTGTACATTTGCTGAAGGAAGATTATCCGTGAGGGAATATTATTTAGAAAACATACATGTCTTTGATTCTCACGGCAGGTCAAATTGCAAACAATATCGAATGAATTTTAACTGAATGTTCTTTAATTTTTGTTCACTCTAGTATTGCTAAGCATGTTTTATTGGTATATTTTGTTCTTGATATAACGATGAACTGTACATGTTCAAGTAATATCAATAAAGTATTGTCCTGTTCATAAATCATCTCACTAAATTTGCGCTAATTAGTGTTAATTGGCAGTATCAACGCCTGAGGAAATCCATATCACTGCTGATTATCGATTTTCTATAAATAGCTTAATTAACATGTGGTCATATTTTTGCGTGCTTGAAACGAAAACGGGACAATGCAGTCGAAAATTCAGTTACATTCTTAGATCACTAGGGTTGCAGTGATATTATATCTTACAATTTGATAGCTATAACGAACATTTAAGTTTGTTCTGATATATTTGAAAAGTGTTACAACTTGCTGGAAAAGCTATCAGAGGTACAAACTGGTATTGTCTATGGACCGGAAATGTTTGGAAACGTTTCCGTTGAAATTCCGTTTCTATTTTTAGCCGCTAGCAGAAGTCATTGTTCTTTATCAAATAAAGCCTTAAATTTCATAAGTTATACATTTGAAACTGCGGTTAGGAAACATTTTTGAATTGTCAGTCTGGATTCCCAGCCTAGGTTTCTATATATATAAGCTACATTTTCTATGTCATAAGCTACGTGACCTCTGGGGCAGTACAATGCAATAGCTAATCAATATCATCGCTCCAGTTCAGGTGACATGAGGTCATCGTTTATTCACGTGACCATAAATTTGCATATTTGTATTCATATACGTAGTTGTTTTAATTAAAACTTTGACTTCAGTTTGTACTGATTTTAGTCGCCGAATTTACATTAAAAATGGTATTAAGGCATATATTGTAGCTTTGCATATTCTGCACGTTGTGTAGATAATTGTTTACCTGGAAAGCTTGGAACTATTTTTGGTTGTGTTGTTAGGATGGTCTTAAGAACTGACAAGATTTCTCAAACGGAGTATTCTTTTTGGCACTGGTGGCAGCAGCCACCAAAAACCAATACTTACAACCGGTATTCTCGAGGCTGGAGTAGATCGATGGTGAAAAAACAACAATATACAACTTGACAATATGGATGCTGGAACTAGACTGCCTCTGGTTGGCTGGAATTGTCGCGTACCCCTTCAGTGACGTCACATCTGCAGGTCCGCGACCCCTACGAGCGCTGATCATAGGCCACTATTCACTACAGAAATAACGGGAGACAAATCCGTAAGGAAAATGATGGAGGTGAACTTTGACCTTTTCACAGCTGATGTGAATTTATGTTGAAACTATTTCATCAACCAATTAAGGACTTTCAAAATTTTACACTAGAGTCTACTGGCGTTCATGAACAACCTTGGCTGGGTCTCACCGAAATACCTTCGGAATATCAGTAGAAAATAAAGACATTTTCGGAGAAGATATCCAGCGATCTGTCAGTGACACATGCGCGCGCATGTTTTCTTATGGTATACTTTTAGCTCTATGTATCTTAATGATACTTCCATGTATGGACGCATTGGTCAAGAGGGCTAAGACGCTTTCCTACGGAGGTGAAGGCCCCTGGTTCGAATCCTGGCTACTCCCATTGCGGCGTGTCCTTGGGCAAGGCACTTTATCTTTGCTTTGTACTGGTAACTTCCGCAACTTGTATTTTGCGCACCTCCTATTGGAGTAGTAAATATATTGTCCTTAGGAACACTTTAAATCCAATATCCAAAAAGAATAACACTTGTCATGCCTATTTACACAGTCATTTCAAATCATTTACAACCCGATAAACTTGTGGTATATACAACACGCTAGATAAAATCAATGCTTCACTTCCGGTACTGTCTATAGTCTGTATCAAAGTTTATAATTATAGTATAATTTATTAATGCCTATGTGTGGTCTGTATTATGGGGTTTAACAAGTGTGGCTGGGTGTAAGTAAATGCACTCTAGCAAGGTGGAGTCTGTAGCACAGTGACTGACTTGCCCTCTCAATATTTATCTTCTCTTTTCTAGTGAGTTTTATAATAAGTGTGATTGATCTATGGGTACAATCAAGAATAATCTGTGGTAGTAGGTTGCTTTTTTTAATATGTGCAAAACTGCCTGGCTGAATTTGATTCATAAGATCTTCCATCATTTTGATACCATTGTTTCGGTTAGTGGTCAAACTTGGACAGCGAGAGAGAAAATGTTCTATTGTCTCTTCTTCTGTATAACAGAGTTGGCAGGTACCATTGACATCAGTTTGGTTGAATCTTGCCAAGTTTGTTTGAAATATGTAAGTTCCTGTGATAAGTCTTGCTTTTATCTCCCCTTGTCTAATTTCATAATCTATGGCTCGTGCTGCCTTCCACACATTGTGAGGTCCCCTAGTAGGCTGATCCTGTATTTGTAAGTACTTTAATGAGGATTTTTCTACCATATTCTTGGACCATTCTGTATGCCAAAATTTATTGACAGCAGCATTTACAGTGGATTTCCATTCTTTTTTTCCAACGGGATTATCAAAGATGGTTCTGGCGTCCGATAATTGATATTTATGTAGAGCTGATTTAGCAGTTGTTGCAAGGGAATACCCTTCATTTGAGTTCATTGTTAATTGTCTGGATAGTATTTTGTGTTAGGAAATGGGATAGTCTCCTTTTGTCAATGACTGATTCTATAGGTTCAACTCCAAGCAGTATGTGTATTCCTGTGTTGGCAGTTCTTTTTGGTAGGCTTTGAAAATGTTTCAACACAGTTCTTTGCTGAATTTCTAATTTTTCTATGTCTGATTTGCAAACACGGAGAACCTCTATGCCATAGAGTGCTCTTGGAAGAGAATAGGTATTCCATAGTTTTTTTTGATACTAGTGGTGAAAGTCCACGACGAGCATGAAGACCTGGTCCGAGCATTGCATATGTAGTCTGCCTGGCAAACTTTACCCGGTCGTCTGTGTTTAGATTATTTTTCCGTGTCCTTTGTATGCCGAGGTGTTTAATTGTGCCTGATTGAGGAATTTCCTTACCATTTAAGGTAACTGGTCCAAATGGCTTACCCTTTATATTCAGTACTTCTGATTTTTGTGGGTTGATAGTGACCCTGTCTTTATTACAGCAGAACCCTACTATGTCGAGCATCGCCTGTAGATTGTATTCAGTGGTAGCAAGGAGTGCAACATCATCAGCACAGGTTGGAGCTGCTACGCTTACTTCCCCAATGCAGGCTCCTAGCCCACTGTTTGTAAGACAGTCCAGGGTACTGTTATTATAGGCCTTGTATAGTGTTGTAGACAATTTGGCGCTTTGCTTCGTACCTTGTTGCAAGATGAATTTTTCTGAGAGGTCGCCATTCCATTTGACTTTTACACTAGCATTTTGGTAAAGATTTTTCAAAAGAACCCAAAGTTTGCCTTGTACTTCCAGATGGTAAAGTTTGTTGAACAGTACGTTGTGATCCACAGTGTCGAAAGCCTTTTAGGCATCCAGACTAGCCATGGCAAGCTGTTCAGGTGTATTTGTATTAAAAATTGTTTCAGAGATAATTAAAGCAGCATTTACTGATGAGCTATGGTTTGTGAAACCTCTTTGCATAGGATTCTGTTGTTTGTCAAAAATACAGTCAATTCTTTCTTTTAGAATGCTTTCGAGTATTCTCATGATGGTGTTTGTGACAACAATTCCTCTGTAATTACCAGATATGAACTTATCTTTACCTTTCTTGTGTACAGGGGTTAGTATTCCTTCTTTGAGCTCATCAGGGACATTCAAGTCAGTACATATGTTGTTCAAGATATCAGTGACTATCGGTGTTAGTTCTTTTGTGGCATATTTGAAGTGTTCAGCGAAGAGTCCATCTTGATCTAAAGCTTTGTCGCTGTTAAGGTTTTTAATTGCCCTTTCAACTTCTTGTTCAGTGATTTTATCAATTGGTGTTCCCCTTATAAATTCTTTTTCATATATGAGCATATTTTGCATTTCAGTCATATTGTTCTCTGCAGAGGAGTCTGGTGGTGTCGCGAGCATTTGAAAATGACTCTTCCATACATTAAGAATTTCACTTGGTTCAGATTTTTTTCTTCTCCGTTTATTATAAGAGTAGTATTACTTTGATCTGCTTCATTTTATCTTTGTTTTTTAATAATATTATAGAACAATTTCTGGTCTTTTTGTGAGGCACTCATAAGTTTATTAATATTTTGTGTTTAGAATCAGCTTGAGCTTGGTTCTGTAATTTTCTCAGTTTTCTTTTTTCATGTGTCATTTCAATTTTAGTTTGTTCACATTTTCTCCCACTTAGTTTCCATTTCTTAAAGAGGCTTTTACACTTCTTGGAAGTTCTATCTATACTTTTATTCCAAATACTTTTTCCTACAGTTTTTAAGGTTTTTAGTTTCCTGTATCTTGGAATGGCTTTAGAACCAGAGGAATGAAGCACTGATTTTAATTTCTCTACTTTCCCAGCCACTGTTTCTTCAGTCATAGACTGTAACCTTTCACTGATTTCTAGTGTGTATTTATCACTATCACATTTACTCCAGTTTGGTTTTGTCATTATCCTTTTCCGTACCGGATTTGATTTAGTTTTGACATTGGCTGCAACGGTCAAAGTAATTAAAGTGTGATCAGATGTATTAATGGCATTCATTTCTTCTGTTTTCATATCTATAACAAGGCCTTTTGCTTTTTGGTTTAAGATGAAGTAATCAATTTGTGAAGAGTATTTCCCATTGTGATGGAAGAAAGTGTCCTTTTTTCATTACAAACATGTAGTTCATTCTCTCTGATGAAATTGTTAAAGATTGTGTCTCTCCGCTTGTGTATGTGAATAGACGCATTCATGTCTCCTGCAATAATAGTATGATTGGTTTTGTATTGATTACACAGTTCAGATAATTAATTGATCAAGTGTATCTTTGTAGTCTGAATCTCCATTTGTACTGCTAGACGGCATGTAAGCATTTATTTACAGAACAATTCCATTGTCAGTATTGATTTTCAGGACATTTAGTCTTGTATTTCCAGTGTTTAAGATTTCCACGTATGGTTCTATTGATTTCTTGAAAAAGATACATGTACCTCCAAATCCTCTTCGAAGATTAGAATCAAACCTTGGAATTTCATCGTCAGTTGCAGCTGCAATAACTGTATACTTTTCATGTAATTGATCTAAATAATTTTTCTCAAGCGAGAATAACCAGTGTTCTTGTATGCATAAAATATCAAAGTCTGTAATGATTGATTTAAAATATGTCAGGTTACTTTTAATGTTTTGTATGTTGATACTCCCTATTTTTATTGTAGCTGGTCTGCGGTCGCTGCTTGGCCTTTGCATAAAAAAGATTTTTTAATTGGATTCACATTAGAGTTAGTCACAACTTGGTCAGTTAGTTCTACTGTATTTGGTTGGCTATTTGGTAACACTGCGTTCTGCTCATCCGACTGTATTTTGTTTGCCAAGTTCGAAGATGCAGTTGATTGTGGTTGTAAATTATCCTCTACTATTACCGTAGATCCCACAGCTGTGGTTGTTAAGTGTGTTTGTTCAGAAACCACTGGCGATATCTGCGCTGGTTGTTCTTCCGTGCTGGTAGGAGGTTGTTGTATAGTAGTTGATAAGGGTTGTTCTGTAGTTATAGTCTCTGATTGCCCCATGTGCGTTATGGGTTGTTCTGTAGGCATAGCTGGCGCTGGATGTACCGGAGCTTCTGGAGGTATCAGATGCCTCATACCTATGGGAGCCATTTGTGGCCCCATAACTACTGGAGGTTGTGGCTGTCTAATAACCATTGGTGGTGGTGGTCCTGTACCTATCTGTGCTGGGTGTTGTCTTACAAATGTTGGTGCTACAGATTGCTGTGTGGGTGGGATCGTTAAGGGCTGATGACCTTTAATCATTGTTTGACGTCCTAGGAACGCACCCATTTGTGAATGCAAAGTACCCATAGCTGCAAGTGGTGGTACAGAGTTTGTTACAGTAGGTATATACCTTGGACCAGTTGGTGGTGGATGTGCATTAGGTATAGAGTATTGCATGGCTCCCAGTGGCGCAAACGAATGCCTGTAGTCTAAACCAGGATGAAAAGGTATTTGTGCATGTCCAGTAGCTATCAATGGATGCATTTGATGGATATTTGGATTCCATGAGCATGTAGGGTTGAAGAAATCTGGAACTATAGTTCTACTAGACATCATCTGACATAGCTGAATTTGAGTTTGCATATTTGCGGTTTCAATTTGATGTTTTGTCTTCAACTCCATTATATCCATTTGATGCTTTAGATCATATTGTAGTAATTGTAATTGTACTTGGATATTGTCAGCATTTTGTTTTTGTAAATTTGTATTCATAGAGTTTTCACTATTGTTTATTGTATTCTCTTGAGAGTTAAGATGATTTATTTTCTCTTTGAGTAAATTGATAGTATTCATATAATCACGGTCCGTAGACTCGAGCATAACGATTCGTGCTTTGTTTTCTGCAATTTCTTGCGCGGAAGTGTCTTGTCTTTTTGTAGATTTCTTTGTTTTAGTATTTTGCTTAATATCAAATGAGATGTTCTTTTGCTTATCAAGGTCAACTCTTTCTTGCTCATTAGAAATGTCATTATCAATACTATCATAGTCGCTAATAGTCTCATTTTTCTTGTTTTTTTATTCAGCACTTTCCTATGAGTTATTGGTGTGAGTGCCCGAGGTTGCGCTAGATTTTTATCTTCCTCAATTAACAACACTGAATTTTGCAGTTGGTCCTCATGCACATCTGTTGTGCTGTCGTCTTGGTGGGATAGAAGCTTGCACGATTTACATATGTATTCAAGTCCAATATTTTCAGTATATTCTTTTTCCATGTCTAATGAGAACCTTTCACATTTACAGTGGTACCATAGTTTACAGGCATCACATTCAATTGATCTATCTGAATTTATTCAAGTTAAACATGTTGGACAGTTTTGTGTATCGGGATCTTCTTTTTCTGCTGGACGGTCCATCGCACAGAGTGTTTCTGCGTTATTTGTTACCATGGTGATGCTTTTCTTCGGTAGCACTAGTTGAGTTTCTGTAGATCTCTTTTTAGATGGTGCTTTTCTTGCTTTTTGTTTTAACGGGCGAGATTTGCTACTTTTAGTTTTTATTAGTTTAAGTGCAGCCTCACACACTTCAGATATTTGTTGGTTATAGAATTCAATGTCACATTTATCATGAAACTCTTTACAGATTGTATGCAGATCCTTCACCAAAAACTGGTCATAGCCTACACCATTAACAGTAACTCTACAGGTGGAAGAATACAGATTTACTCGATATTGTTGATTACCTGTTTCTTTATCTTTGATGGAAAGTGATATGTCCATAATTACGTCATTATTTCCGTTTATGTTTTCACATTTTCTTTCAGTAGCTTCACAAACTAGATCTGGGTGATTGTGAAGGTAATTTAGAGTACATTCTTTGAATAGTTCATAAGCAGCAGCAGAGAAAGTGATAACTGACGTACCATTTTTGTCAACAATGTCTATATCTGTATCTCTGTTAGCAGCACCTATCTTTTGCCCGAGTAGCTTTTCTGGGTCAGGACAATATGGAGCTCGTATTTCTCTCTTTCCAGACGGTGTGTAGGTTTCAGGGGGATTTCTAGTCCTAGAGGCTCTACGTAGCTGTATCTGGCTTGCCATTCTGTGGGAGTGCATGTATACTTAAAAGCCAAAGTTATAACCCCTTAAAATATCAATCAGTTAAAGCGATTAAGACGCAAAGTATATAACTAAGAATGTTAAAAGATGCTAAAGCATTTCCACTTTTCATACACTTTTAAAACTATTAAATGTTAAAATATAAAAGTGTTCAGCATATGAATAGTTCCACAGCACCTATTATGACGGTACATGGAAGATAAATGATGTTTGGAATAGACTATATTTGTGTCTATTTATAGCTGTCATAAACAAATACACAATATATGAGAAACTGTCTAATGTAAGTGTTCCAGATCTGTGATAAGCTCATACAGATACGATACTAATTTAAACCAGCTAGACTATTTGTCGTTTTCTAGCTTTTTACTCAGCGCTATGCATTTCCCGCCATTATGGCGTGAGGGCGACAGACCACACTGAAAAATAAGATTATTTCTGTTTTTACCACAGTTTTTACACAATATTGGTTATAAAACCTCAAAACACAACTTCTAAAACTATCTCGGTGAATAAAACGAACGTAGAACAGTAAAAAACTGATAAAATTCAACACTGCTAAAAAAATCGTGCAACTTCATAAAACGGAACTTGGAGATCCAACGATTGCCTCAGTCGACCCAGCTGTAAATGGGTACCAGCAAATTGCTGGGGGTGAGGTATAATTGGTTTTAACTGTTCTTCATATAGGGTCGCAGAAAAGCTCTATAGAGCTTATGTTAATTGTTTCACCAAGCGACGGTAAATAAAACTTACCTTTACTTTTTATGTATAGTTGTTAAATGTAGGGATAACGCATGTTTTTTCGTGTTATAACATCTGCAGAATCCCGAGGGATTGGTTGGTACACGAGCCCGTTAGGGCGAGGGTACCAATGTATCCCGAGGGATTCTGCAAATGTTATAACACGAAATAAACATGTGCTAACGCTATTCCAGCATAAAACGTGTACAAACTGCTGATAAATGGATAAAATGTCTCTCAACGTCATTAATTTTCCACCAAATGTGCGGGAATTTCTAAGTTGTTTTTAACGTTGACGTCATTTCGTTTTGAATTATCCGTTTTGGGGCCGAATGACATTTACGCTGTGCCACGGAACGCGCATATATAAAAAGGTGTTATAACACCACGCGAGCGTGAGAATCTCTCTGTTAACACACGTTTTCTCTCCTGTTAAAACACCCCCGAAAAGTGACAAGAACAGCAGTTTTATGCTAGAATGTATAATACATTTATATACATTTAAGACTCATCCTCCATAACAATCTATGTTTCATGGGGGAAAAACTGTACAGTTTACGTTTGTCTGTCTGTCAGGTGAAACAACCAGGAGGTGAAAAGTCTAGGGGAGAAACGTCATGGAGGTGAAAAGTCTTGTTATCAACCATGCGAATAACAAACGTAATCGGCACGACCGTCGTGGGAATAACGAAAAGTCAGCACGACCGTCGTGTGAATAGCGAATCTGATTGGCACGACGGTCGTGCGCATAAAGGCATACAGACCATAAATAGAAAAATGGCGCAAAAAAAATGGTAGTGGCGGATACAAAATAGTCCTCAGTTTTTTTGCTGTGTAGAGCTATTTTCCTTATTTTCTTTGCAATTTTTTGGTAAAATCACATGACAGATTTATGCTTGACATGCAGATAGCATTTTGATCATGAAATAACATGACAAAATTTTTCATGGAAACTTAGATCATACACCACTAGTATAATTTGGAGTCTCATTTTTTTAGCTGATTTTGCAGTTTGTGTGTTTGACTGAAATTATTTTTCTTGCATCAAACATGACCCCCACTTTTCTTTTGATTTTTATTTAGCACTGACAATATTCTTCAAGAAAATGTAGTTTACAGACATTTAAAATGGGTCCTGGTGTGTGCTGCGGCCATTGGAAATATGTCAATTTTATATAGAATAAAGGCATACAGACACTAAATAGATGGCGGATACAAATAATCCTCAGTTTTTTTGCTCTGTAGAGCTATTTTCCTTATTTTCTTTGCAATTATTTTGCTAAAATCACATGACAGATCTATGCTTGACATGTAGGTAGCATTTTCATAATGAAATAACAACATGACAAAAATTTTCATGGAAACTTAGATCATACACCACCAGCATAATTTGGGGTCTCATTTTTTAGCTGATTTTGCAGTTTGTGTGTTTGACTGAAATTATTTTTCTTGCATCAAACATGACCCCCACTTTTCTTTTGATTTTTAGTTAGCACTGACAATATTCTTCAAGAAAATGTAAGTTACAGAAATATAAAATGGGTTCTGATGTGTGCTGCGGTCATTGGAAATAGGTCAATTTTATATAGAATAAAGAACAACAACTATTTAGTGTCTTATAACCTAAAGAACAACAACTATTTAGTGTCTTATAACCTAAAGAAAATTATCGGCACGACCATCGTGCGGATAGCCTCGCATCGCTTGCATCCAAGAGCAAAATAAACAAGCGTAACTTCACTGTCCTGTTGTTTTTGTTTTTTTTAATTCTTTAAGATAACCATGCTCAGATTGATATTAAGAAATTCGCCTGTCAGTCAGGTCCATTTTTTGGGTAAAATTTGCAGACTTTACCCAACAATTGAGCAGTGGAGCAACAACATTCACTCGACTAGTATCCTTCAAGCACGCCGGGAACTTTTTCATGATTTTGAAGACGTGCAGTTCATACGGAACATCGGTATCATGGCACACATTGATGCGGGGAAAACTACTACTACCGAACGCATGTTATATTATTCAGGATTTTCAAAACACCTCGGTAATAAAGATCAAAGACCTTGTAAATAAGAAATTTGTATAGAGTGGTGGAACCTATTCACTATATCGATATTATTGATAAATCCCGTTTTCCGGTATTTCCGTACATAGGGTCAGGGGGGTCGGCGAGATTAACCGATATAAAGACTGTGTACACTATGAGCGATTATTTTTGCCAGAAGATAAGAATTTATGAAAGATCTTACTTTCTCACAATGGAAATACTATTCTACGACTTCGGCAACATTGTTTTTTGCAAAAATAATCTGTTTATCTTGAACAATGCAAAAAATTTCACACCTTCGGTATCGAGCCACGGAAGCGACAGTGTAGAATAAAAGATAAAATTTCAAAAATAAAGTAAACTTTGAGGATATTTTTGCTATATCTTAATTACAACAATGTTGAATGATAATCTGCAATACTTTTTTTATTCATTTTCTTTGTTTAAAACTTTAAAAAAGGGTAATCTAAACACTACCGCCATGTAGTGTAATGGCCGATACCCCCCTCACCGTGAAAACGGGAACGGGCGTTTATTAGTGGTTTATACCGGAAAACGGGATTTTATCCATAATGTAGATATCGTGAATGCTCGCGGTATTCATATGCTCGCGGTATTTCGATAAATACGCTCTCTGCAGAAGCACAGATAAAAATATTTCTTCATGCTATGTTCAACGCCAACCAGTGGTGAAATGCCTTTACAACAAACGTAGCGATAGCGGCGCGTGCCGCTC
The DNA here is from genome assembly GCF_021730395.1 of Mercenaria mercenaria. Classification (NCBI taxonomy): domain Eukaryota; kingdom Metazoa; phylum Mollusca; class Bivalvia; order Venerida; family Veneridae; genus Mercenaria; species Mercenaria mercenaria. The sequence goes on along the minus strand of NC_069361.1, from coordinate 61,228,550 downwards.
ACGTGACGTATACAGCAGCCGATACATTTTACGCAATCTGTATCCGTCGCACAAATCTCAGATAGATATGTCAAAATCGCCAAACTAAAGTTAGATTTTTAGAAATCATGCATTACATTCAGATATAAAATACATTTAAGAGCAAGATGTGATGATTTTGAGGCCTGGCTATGTAGTATGTTACGCGCATATAGCCAATCTGCACATTTGGTAAATCGCGCAGCGCAAATAACCAATTTGTTATCTGCGCAACGATTTGTAAATCGGGCAACCTTATATATTTCTTATATGTGCAGGGTAACTGTCTTGCGCGTTTGGTAAATGAGTCTGCGCTTTTAACATATGGATGATATCTCCCGATAAAATTGAATATCGTTAGAGGGTTAGACTTGTAGGCCTATATAAAACTGTTTAATTTTAAAACTGACGGTGATCAGGCACGCGTAAAGGTGTTAATTGACTGTGCTTAATTTGTAAAGAACAAGAAAAACATTTTTTTTAAAAAGTAAATGAGCGTATTTATGCGGTAATTTCAATGAGATGCTCACGTCCCTGGTAGTTTATGGACTAAAAATTTCTGTTGACGACGGTATTAAGAGCCATTTGTCATAGGTGTTAAAAAACTTTAAAATGATACAAAATATCCAAAGTATATTTAATAACACAAGTTTTTTTTGTTTTGTTTTTAACTTTTAAACGCCGTAGCCTGTGCGGGATGTCGATCCAGCGCTAATATCAAATCCTGAAATGACACCGATATTTCAAATATATATTGATCATTTCTTACAGATCGTATTGATATTTTTTAATGTTTTGCAGTACAAAAGAGTAATTTTCGCCAGAACGTGAATGAATTTTTGTTGCTGCGCAAGATGTGTCCTGCGCTAATAGAAAATTCGGAAATTACTCTGATAATATGAATAACTGCCATAAACCGTGCTAACTTTTACATTGTTTAACAATTACAGACTGATATTGCAAATCTTGTTTTTAAAAATGTGTCATAAATTTATTTCAACATCAGTAAATTCATGGAAGTCGGTCACCAGGTTTTATTATCTGCAGTATGATACAATATGCAATAAAACTCAAACATGCGTGAAGGTGTGATTTCCTTCGGATAGCCACATCGTCCTCTCTATTCTTTTCATAACTAAAGTATTTTTACTTCATTCGATCACACGCAGTCATTTTATACCGGATATAGAACATAAAGAAGACTTATATAAAAGACTGAATTGCCACACACTTACCACAATTCACCATATCGCTTTTTTTCATCATATTGAAAAAGCGCAATTCTTTTTTACCAACGCATATCTCTTGGCATGGCCAAGATTAAAAATAAAACAAAAATAAGCAGAATTAAAAGATGATTCTTACAGATCTTTTATACTTATATCATTTTTTAATGTTTTATAGTGAGACAGACAGAATAACTAATAAGTTTCGTCAAAATGTGAACAAAATTTTACATTTTGTAGGTGCGCAAGATGTGTGTCCTGCATTAATAGAACTCTGAAAATTACTCCAATAACTTGAATATCTTTTATAAACCATTTTAACTTTTACTTCGTTTTTCGTTTACAATCTAATAATGTAGTTTTTGAAAATCTGAATATAATGTTTCATCGTAGCCTGCGCGGGATGTTGTTCCTGCGCTAATAGCAAATTCTGAACTGACGCCGATACAAACAAACAAAACAAACAAATCTTTATTGTGATTTAGGCCTCCGGCCCATACACCATCAATCATATACATTATATACATATATACAAACATAACATTTATAACATATATTTCAAACATATTTCAATTCTAAAGGATGCTATTTATGTATCTTCATAAAAATGTTTTCGGAGTAGAAAAAAAGTAGAGAGAAGCCTGATTTCCGTCATAACGAGAACGAAATATTGCATTTGTTTCTGCGCAAGATGTGTTTGCCCTGCGCTAGTAAAAAAAAATCTGGAAATAAACGGATAACTTGGATATCTTTCATAAACCATGCTAACTTTATCTAGGGCTGTCATTGATTGGGTCTTAGGCGTATCGACGATACCGATATATCAGAAGACAAATATCGACGATACATCGATATATTGATTATTAAGTTAGATTAACGACCTATTTGTTCATATGCATACTATATACCTCCCTGTAAATGCTATTTTAAGTTTTATTGCCCACTTTCCATATTTCTGTTTGTGTTGTATTTGTATTTATGAAATAAAAGAAATACATAAAAATTAATAACATCTTTCATTAGCTCGACTATTCATAGAATAGTAGAGCTATTAGACTCGCCCATGCGTCGGCGTCCGCGTCCGCGTCCCGATTTGGTTAAGTTTTTGTATGTAAGCTGGTATCTCAGCAACCACTTGTGGGAATGGATTGAAACTTCACACACTTATTCACTGTGATAAACTGACTTACATTGCACAGGTTCCATAACTCTATTTTGCTTTTTTACAAAATTATGCCCCTTTTTTGACCTAGAAATTTTTGGTTAAGGTTTTGTATGTAAGCTGGTATCTCAGCAACCACTTGTGGGAATGGATTGAAACTTCACACACTTATTCACTGTGATAAACTGACTTACATTGCACAGGTTCCATAACTCTATTTTGCTTTTTTACAAAATTATGCCCCTTTTTCGACTTAGACATTTTTGGTTAAGGTTTTGTATGTAAGCTGGTATCTCAGTACTCACTAATTGGAATGGATTGAAACTTCACACACTTGTTCACTGTCATGATCTGACATACACAAAGCAGGTTCCATAACTCTGTTTTGCTTTTTTACAAAATTATGCCCCTTTTTTCGACTTAGAATTTTTTGGTTAAGGTTTTGTATGTAAGCTGGTATCTCAGTATCCACTAATGGGAAAGGATTGAAACTTCACACACTTGTTTACTGTCATGATATGACATGCAGTGCAAAGGGTCTATAACTCAACTTTGCATTTTACAAAATTATGCCCCTTTTTAAACTTAGGAGTTTTGGGTTAAATTCTTATATGTAAGCTGGTATCTCAGTACCCAATAATGGGAATGGATTGAAACTTCACACACTTGTCCACTGTCATGAGCCGATAAGCACTATGCAGGTTCCATAACCCTATTTTGCTTTTTTTAAATTATGCCCCTTTTTTGACTTTCGTATTCATTCAGTCGACAAGGCTGTTGAATAGTCGAGCGTTGCTGTCCTCCGACAGCTCTTGTTTTTATTTTGCCTTCACTCCTTTTTTGCATTTATCCAAATTTACAACTTTGTGAACTTGTTGTTTTTTAGGGTCTGGGTGTTTATTTGGGTAGTTTTTTCTCTCTGTAAAATATCGATTTTTGAAAATTGGAATCGATAATCGATCGACAAAAAAATATCGTTGATACATCGATATCGTTTCTATCGATGACAGCCCTAACTTTATCATTGTTTTGTGATTACAGGCTGAAATTGTAGCTTTTGCCAAATGAAAACTTTGCTATTAGCGCAGGACCGACCTCCCACGCAAGTTACAGGTGTAACATTATAGATCCATTTAGATTTGTAAAAAAGACTATTGTTTTAGTCTGTAATCGTAAATAAAAGTAAAAGTTAATATGGTTTATAAAAGATATTCAAGTTATTAGAGTGATTTCCAGATTTATTATTAGCGCAGACACACATCTTGCGCAGATAAAAAATGTAATATTTCGTTCTCGTTATGACAGAAATCACTCTTTTTATATTCATTTTTTAAAGTATTCATTTGAAAGTTACATAAATAGTATGTTTTATGAATGAAATATATTTGAAATACAGTGTAATTTCAAACTTTGCTATTAGCGCAGGACCGACCTCCCACGCAAGTTACAGGTGTAACATTATAGATCCATTTAGAAAAATTATAGTTTTAGTTTGTAATCGTAAATCAAAGTAAAAGTTAATATGATTTATAAAAGATATTCAAGTTATTAGAGTAATTTCCAGATTTATTATTAGCGCAGACACACATCTTGCGCAGATAAAAAATGTAATATTTCGTTCTCGTTATGACAGAAATCACTCTTTTTATATTCATTTTTTAAAGTATTCATTTGAAAGTTACATAAATAGTATGTTTTATGAATGAAATATATTTGAAATACAGTGTAATTTCAAACTTTGCTATTAGCGCAGGACCGACCTCCCACGCAAGTTACAGGTGTAACATTATAGATCCATTTAGAAAAATTATAGTTTTAGTTTGTAATCGTAAATCAAAGTAAAAATTAATATGATTTATAAAAGGTATTCAAGTTATTAGAGTAATTTCCAGATTTATTATTAGCGCAGACACACATCTTGCGCAGATAAAAAATGTAATATTTCGTTCTCGTTATGACAGAAATACTCTTATTCTAATCATTTTTTTTTACAGTATTCATTTGAAAGTTACATAAATAGTATGTTTTATGAATGAAATATATTTGAAATACAGTGTAATTTCAAACTTTGCTTTTAGCGCAGGACCGACCTCCCACGCAAGTTACAGGTGTAACATTATAGATCCATTTAGATTTGTAAAAAAAACTATAGTTTTAGTCTGTAATCGTAAATCAAAGTAAAAGTTAATATGATTGATAAAAGATATTCAAGTTTTCAGAGTAATTTCCAGATTTATTATTAGCGCAGACACACATCTTGCGCAGATACAAAATGTAATATTTCGTTATCGTTATGACAGAAATCACTCTTTTTATATTCATTTTTTTACAGTATTCATTTGAAAGTTACATAAATAGTATGTTTTATGAATGAAATATGTTTGAAATACAGTGTTGATAAAAAGAATATTATTGTGAAATTTCAAGATATTTCAATATAATAAAAACGATATTTTGCTAAGTGTGTGCTCGGGTGCAGTAGAAAATTATAAAAAAAGCCTAAAACATACCAGAGGACGACGTGTGCAAGCTGGAGGAAATCACACCTTCGCGCATGTTTGGGCTTTATTGCATCTTGTATAAGATCGGAGGTATTGAAACCTGGTGACCGACTGCCGTGAATTTACTGATGTAGAAACAAATTTATGACACATAATTTAAGCACCAAGATATTCAGCATTTGACATCTGTATTTATTAATAAATTGACCAACTGCATGATTTATCAAACACGAAATGCAAATTTCTGATATATAAAGTTACATTTGTTATTTGCGCTGCGCATTTGGTAAATCGCGCAGGGTAAATTTATCCTGCGCAACGATTGGTAAATCGTTGCGCATATAACCAACGTATAAAAATTTGTTATATACCCTGCGCATTTGGTAAATAGCGCAGATTGGTTATTTGCGCTCAACAGCTACACTACAAGTGCCTGTCGAACTATGAAAAAGATCGATGTTGATCTTAGTATTTTGACGAAGCCCAAATGGCTCTTTCTGAGATGTAGGGAGAAGTCATTTTCCTACACACAAAAGAAATGTAGGAATCATTAGTGAGTTAATCACTGTCATTGTTTGAATCATCAATACTTGAGCATTATGTTTTTATATAACATTATTATACATTCTAATAGTGACTCCATTTCTGTAAGGGAAATATACACATAGAGGCACATACTAAAATGTATCCTCATTTCTTTTGTTTTTCACATAATCAATGAGTAATATTCTAAATATTATATTTGCATATGCTTGTTTGTTCATTTTTAGCCTGCTGATTTTTTTTTGGCGCTTAGTTTAATAGATATAACATACCGCCAGCATAGGTTCCCTTCAGGGCGAATTTTCACCTTTTCACGTATGCCATGTCGATAGCTCAGGAGACAACTAAGTCACATAATGACGCACATTAACAATATGTTTCGATAAAAGGAGGATAACTTTTAGGCAGATTGAAATAATAATTTTTGCTTGCTTCTTAAAAAGATAATATATGTACAAAATACCGCGAGCATAGGTTCCACCACTCTAGAGATTTTTTACTTCGATCATCTGTTTTGATGCTCATGAGTTTTGACGCCCTTATTTATTTTGCTGTTAAATAGGTATAAGTGACCTTTTATGATGCCAAATTACACACGTTTGCAAAGCAGGCAATATTTTACCTTGCTCAAATAAAACATTGATGCATTCAACAGATTTACAGTAAGATTATATTATTTTTTCATACTTTGGTGTATTTTTATGTCTTTTTAATAATGCAAAAATCTCCAATCCTTTAAAAACCTAATTCTTACAGGAGCAACTGGTCAGGAATTCAGATCCTGGTTTTCTCTTTCCCTCAGCTATTTTTCAAAGTCACAAGGCAGTACTTTGACTGAAATTTTGAATAAATTTTAGATTTTTCACTCTCCTGTAGGCTATACACCTTGTATCATTTGAAAACATTAAATTAATTGAATTGAATATGGTTTTGCTGCTCTTTGTCAAATCTTGTTGTAAATAAAGAAGGTCATGTTTCTTTGCATAGAATTATACCAGCCAAATATGATTTTGGCCATATAGGCTCCAGAAAAGTGAAGTTTTGGTTAAGAGAGCCAGCCAATCAAAAGACGTCATTTCTCATGAGCCTTAAAAATATGGATGCCTCGATGGTCAGTCAACAAAAATACAAATATTAACACCGTTTTGCCCACAAAATTCACAAAACAGGAATAAAATAAAGGGAGACATGCCATAGTTTATAACAACACTATTTATTTGTTTAATTTATCTATATTACCAATGAAATACATGTTAGATTGCTTAAGGGCGTCAAAACTAATGACTCTAGGATATAATAGTGATGGTACAGTTTGGTCGCCAATAAGTTTTTTAGCGATACTGGTATCGGACATGTATCCGAACAGTACCAGTATCCGAATTCTCGTAATTTCTCCTTTCATGTAACCCTTTATAAAGGGAGTACTATATGTTTTGGAATGTTGTTTCACAAGCAAGCATCGAGCAAAATTTCGTTCATCAGTGACAAGTGTTTACAGAGAAATTCTACCTTCTTTATTAAGCAATCAACTTTCTGTTTTGTTTACATCTGAGGGATTCCACATGATACGCATGCGCGGTTTGTCCAATTCCAGGGAGGTAAATCCTGAGCTTATGATTTGCACTCTGTTGTAGAATTACTCTCCCTTTATAATTGGATAACAAAGAAATTATTGATGCAAGCATCAAAGACGCCGCCAAGTGTTTTGTCTGAAGTACATTTATTGCAATATTAGAAATCACCTAATTATTAGTTTGGTTAGTCTGACTGGTTACAAATTATCAACATTAGCACATAATACAATATATGTTATAAACTGTTAAAAGCATGAAAAATAAGCATGATAGAAAAGTATTACCATGCAATACAAATCCTCTACCTGCAGTGACATTGACATTGCGAGTAGGTGGTCCCTTTACATACAAAATTAAAGAATTTATTTCACCAACTAAGGTCAGCACCTGTGAAAAGTTCTTATATACAGGAGTATGTGTATGAAGTTTTACAGAAATGCAGTTAGTTGGGAAATGAGGAAATGTTGAAAGATAATTATTTCAAAGTTGTGATTCACAGAAACCATTATTTTTATTATCATATAATGTAATGAGTGTTTTCTATTCACTGATGAAGTTTCATGGTCCTTAGTCACCTACATTATATATTTCAGAATGCAGATTATACAGTTTCCGTTGCCAAAACAACCAAAAATTTTGTCAAAGAAAAGAATGATATAACATGAATAATCTCTATATTGCCCCTATTCACAAAGCAAATGTCATGAATCTTTCTTATATACTTTTGAAATATCATAGAATTCATTTTTTTTTTTTGGACCACCGGTAAACTTGATTCAAATCTAATATTACAAGAAATTTAGCGAGCATAATAACCCGCTGCCAAAGTGTAGAAAATGTTTTAATGAAAATCTTTTTTTTTTAAGTTAGACAGGAATGGACAGATTCAAGAACAAACTGTCTATACAACTTAAAAAAAAAAGAAAAAAGAAACAAGTAACAAGATATAATACAAACGGAGCAACTGACTAGTCATATAAAATTAATGAAAATATAAATTAATTAAGGAAATCTATTTGAAAATCACTGATGCTTTGATAAGTTGTGGTCCCGTGGCTTTTGATATTTCGATCTAACCACATTTTAAAGAAGTATTACCTTGTCACTGACAAATTCAGCCAAATGATGGCCCTTTATTGCACACCTTAGTTGACAGTGAATATCTGTAAACAATAAGTATATTACACCAGGAAGGTCATATTAGTTGTTCCAGATGACACATAAGCAAAAAAAAAAAAAGTCAAAGGTTAGAATCAAGATGAGTTTATAAAATATTTAGAAATATTCTGACCAGTTGTACATGTGGTCACAAATGGGAAACTCTATGCTTCAAAGTTAAGGTAACCATAACAATTAAATATACAACTGTAAATGGAATCTGCAAAAATGTGCGCATTCTGAAATTACATCACTGTACCTATCAACAAAGAAAATAAGACAAAAGATTAACAATAAGTTAACAGCGGCACTTCCTACGTTAATTTAAACATATATATGCTTATTGATTCCTTTATTTAATTTGTTAATACGTTTTTTCAAGGAATTTTACTGCATAAGCAGGCAAAGTGTAATTTTCCGTATTTTTATTTTTTAATATTCTCTTCGAAATTTACTGAAAGGTTATTGTAAAATGCATGAACGCTCCCTTGTCCGCAAATCACGCGTTGCAGTATGGTATATCTGCGGTGTGTTCTATTTATAGAAAATTAGATAGGTAAGTAGGTCATGCTAAGGTCAGAAACTTGACTTACAGAGTAACCTCCCTTATCAATAAATCGGATCAACATTTTGACGAAATTGTAAATTTAAAAATATTTTCTGCTCTACAAATAAGGAGAGGAAAGACAGATAACATTGTTTTATATCACATAATAAGTTGCATTACATACATTCCTTATGTTTTCTTTTTGCCATTTTTTTGTTTATTCACTAAAATCTATAGTGCAGTATCGAGGGTCCTTTTACAAACTATTCACTGTGTTCAGTTTATCATTCCGAAACTATTCATTACCATCTTTACAGGGTCCAAAATAAAAGTGTATCCCATATATTAATTATATTGCTGCTGCATCACATGGGTATTTAGTAACAAGGTAGAGCGCTCACTTCAGGTGTGAGAGGTCATGGGTTCGAATCCCAGCCTCCGCTTAAATTTTTATCTTTTTTTTTTTACTTTTTTTAAATCTATATAACACAGTTTAAGGACTTAAAGTCAATATAAAACTCCCATATACCGGGGGTACAATGTATACAGTAATCAAATAAACTACTGTTTACAAGCTAGACAAATACACGATGTGAAAGGTGCTTGTCTGAAGTGTTGCATAATATGATTGTACAGGTGCTGTACGGTACCGTACATAACGGAATGGAAGATAGCCACACCCTGTACGATTTATGGGAAAAAGTAGTAAAGGTTAATTACATAATTTAAAATCAAAATTATAAAAGATTTTCAGTCAACAATTTTAAAACTGCTTAAAAAACCATTTATCGGAAACTGGTACTGTAGATAAACCAATTAACGTTAATCAGACTGCCCTTTCGGAGCCCCTGTTTTTGGACACATGCGCAGATAAGGCCGGTATTGTTTACATCCTTGCAAAGAGTAAAGACTAGGGTTTAACGATTTGTAGATTACTTTTGTAAACAATCTGTATTTAAAAATAAATATAATGCAAACCCTCATTTTTTATCGGAAACTGGTCTGAAACCAGTAATTCATTTCATCTCACAAAACCTGTTTATCAACTGATCTTCAAATGTGCATTATTATCCCCTTAATAAAACAAAATAAAAAATATTTTAAAAGATTTCATTACAGGGTAGAAGTGTAGATTTGTAAGTGATCGGTGTTTTCTCCAAGGAAGTGGCTATTCCTATGGCTCTAAAGACAGTTTTGTATGTCCATCTTGTATTGCATTGTACTGAATTAATTCAACTGGTATATTTTCCAACATATTGTTTACTTTTCAGTATCACATCCAGAGGAAGTGAGTTCGAATATAGGATTTTTTTGTGCAGAATGCATCTTTTGGATGTGAATCATTGAATGTAAATACGACATAAAATAGTATTGATACGATACAAACATGTAATAAGTGTGCTCTGCTTTTTTTCCCAGAATGTATTTTTTTATACAAGTGTTAGAACGAAGCAAAGTGAAAGAAAATGCAATAGTTTCTGATCATTTTAAAATGTCATCATTAACAACACTTGCGCAGTGTCTTTGTCTAAAATCAGTATGTATTTAAATGTGCCAGTGTGAATAATAATGAAATAATATACCATAATATAAAAACAGTTATAAACAATTTCAGCTTGCTTCACTCTGCAGATCATTACATGTCATAATACATAATTAACTAACTAAGTAAACTTTTTCCTGAGTTGAGCATGAAATAAATCAATCAATAAAGAAAAGTACTGGGAAACATTGTGTACACTGTACAATGAATATATATTATGACTGGCTACCCGACTGGTGCCACAAGGTCGTACCCCCAAATTGACCGGCTAGGAATTAGTGCCACAAGGTCGGTATTCATGAACATCTCTGGCAAAACCACTCTCAGATTCCATTATGGGTTCCAGAGTTATGGCCCCTGAAAGGGCCAGAATTAGATATTTTGACCTTGTCTGCACAATAGCAGCTTCATTTATGATTTTATTTTAACCAAACTTGCACACAGCTTGTATCACCATAAGATCTTGGTTCCTTTTTTGAACTGGCGAGATTCCTTTATGGGTTCTAGAATTATGGCCCCTGAAAGGCCCAAAATTAGCTATTTTGACCTTGTCTGCACAATAGCAGCTTCATTTATGATTTGAATTTAATCAAACTTGCACAAAACTTGTGTCACCATAAGATCTCAGCTCCTTTCTTGAACCGGCTAGATCCCTTAATGGGTTCCAGAGTTATGGCCCCTGAAAGGACCAAAATTAGCTATTTTGACCTTGTCTGCACAATAGCAGCTTCATTTATGATTTGATTTTAACCAAACTTGCACACAACTTGTATCACCACAAGGTCTTGGTTCCTTTCTTGAACTGGCCAATTCCATCATGGGTTCCAGAGTTATGCCCCCTTAAAGGTCCAAAATTGGCTATTTTGGCTTTTACAGCCATATAGAGACTTCATTTATGGTTTTATTTGATACAAACTTCCAAAATATCTTCAACAACAATAAATCTTAGATTCCATGACAAATCAGATCCAATCGTAGGTTCCAGAGTTATTTTATATCTGATTACCTCCCCTGATTGTAATCAAAATGGATTTATATCAGTAAGTACTTATAGGACTTATTTGAAATTTCATAATTGTCATTAGTTGGACTGAAACAATCAGGGTAGATAACTATGGACTGATTTTATGTCAAATTACCTCCCTTTATTTCAAATCAAAAATGGGTAATCCCCGTAACTAATGAAGATACTGATCTGAAATTTCATTTATGTCAACAGATTTATTTGGCAGAGCCTTCTTTTGTTCACTTACAATATTTTTTTTTAATTACTTCCCTTTTACATTACTATAAATAGCTTATTTTAAGTAACTTTTTTATTATTGGCTGTAGGGAAAAACCGAGACCACTTTTCTGTGGTACAACATGGATGGTACCTCCAATTTTTAGGTGCATTTTGACATATCTGTACCTTGTAAGAATTGTTTTTTCTTTTTGGTTAAATTTCTTCCCTTTGTTGGTCCTGTCCTTTGGACTTAAATATTTTTACTGAGGACCTTCTTGTCCTTAAGTGCAATGATAACAGGTGAGCGATATAGGGCCATCATGGCCCTCTTGTTTATACGTCTTATCACCGAGAAGGGAACATACAACATGTAACATGATATTCAAAACATGATGTAAACTTAGAATAATGACATATTTATTACTCACACTATTATCATTACATTCATTGAATTTGTAAAGTTAGGGGAATTAACTTCTGATTTTATTATAATAATTAATAAGTCAACCAACAATTCCATTTTACTACATTCCTTTTATTTCTATGGTTCTAACGTTCATGTCCATCATATAAACAACAATTACATTTTCAAACATTATTCAGATCTTTCACTTCATTATCTTACTACTTTATAATTTCTAAATTTCATATCTTACTCCAAACTTTGACCTAAACAGTTCTAAACCTAAAAGTATTCTTTCCTAAACGGTTCTTAATCTCAAAGTATCCTGACTACAACCATTTACCACTTGAGCAGCTTTCGAACTTAGCCACACCTAAAGATAACACACAGGACTGACCCTTTCTAAACCAACCAGTGCCTTTGTAAAAGAATAGTTCTAGCAGGGCCACACGACTGAACTCAGTGGTAGTTTACTAGATGTTTATTTACTTATGTCCATATACAAGCCATCACAAAATACAAAGTCATTCTCATGGATATGGAATATGCTGGAATAGAGTGTTGGGTCTGAAAAACAAACACATGTAAGCATCATAAATAAATGAATGATATCAAAGGATATCATGTTGATATCATACAGACAATGATATCAATATTTATAACATCTAACACTATTAAAACATACTTTTAATACCGGTAGACCCATTAATTAAATTACTTAATCACATATAACATCCTGTATATTACAAATTAATACATTACAACATGTCCTTTAAAACATATCAAATACATAGTTCTCAATGGTAAAACATTACTCAGCCTAGTGGTCAATATATCTGGCAGAACCTAAACATATCACATATTAATAAAACCATAACTTATTACATCTTAATCATATTTCATATTTACGTACATGTATATCATGTATATAAGTAACATAAAACATAACATGACATACCTTATGTGTAACACAAGTACCCCTCTGATTTTACATTCTTACTGACATCTGATCTCACACAAACACACACTGTTCTCTGTGTACTGGTAATAACTGTATAACTGTGCTGTAAAGTTAAGATCCAAATATTCATGCAAGGTGTTAAAAGAATGGAGCGGCAGTTCGTAGATCAGCCATTACAAAAATAAGCACCAATTCACGAATGACAGAAGAACGCGCACAGGATGAATAAAACCGCTATTCAAGAAACAGCTAGCACTTAAACAAATCAATCTAGGCAAAGCAATAATAAACTTCAAACCAAAGAAATAAATACCTGAATCCAAACAATCCTATCAATCCTTAAAAACCAAGTAAAACAGAACTACTAGTCATGTGACCATACATTTCAACCAATGCGACAATATGATTGGTTGATTAACCAAGTAAACAAGTCTAAAACTAACTATGCATGAAAAAAGCATGGAAATGCTGAACACATTTCAATTACATTAAAGACCCATGTCTAATTTGTCAGCTGTGAATGTTTAAAGACACTATACAGATTAAAAACAACATACTAAATATATATCAAAGTAATGGCACTGCTACATTATAAAAGATAGCTGTCAATATTCATTAATTAGGGTACTAATGATGATTTCAACTTTTCCCATCAAAGCTAAAGATCAAAGGCACTTTCACCTATGTGTGACTTTTAACAAGTAATACCATACCCAACTGCAGTATGTATAATCATGCTGCTTTCTAGGCAGACCCAACATGGAACATGTCTTTGATATCACATAACTGATATCAAAGACAAGCTATGTACAATTAATTAGCTCACACCTTGCCTAATATCTATACTTAATTCTGTCCAGACCATAATTAATATGCAGCTGCTGTGCATGATTTGACCCAACAACTACTAATAAAAATTTATCAAATATTAATAATGCATAATATCAAATTCATCAAAAATAATATTCATAGTCATAATTCTGTGACAAATTTATTGATTTGTTGCATATATCTATACATATATACCATTCGATGACAACAATATTACTCATAGACATATATTAGCCTTTTCCTATATTTGAAATAACTTCCTGTTCTCTCGATGTGATACTGAAAAGTAAACAGTTTGTTCGAGAATATACCATTTGAACTAATTCAGTACAATGCAATTCAAGATGGACATACAAAACTGTCTTTAAAGCCGTAGGAATAGCCACCTGCTGGATATTTTACCATTCTTACTGGAGAGCCGTAGGTATAGCCTGTGAGGCTATTCTTATGGGACCGTAGGAATAGCCACTTCCTTTCTCCAATTGCGAATCATATTCACCAATACCGGATCACACGCCAGTGTAGAGTGGGGATCATCTTAAAACCATAAAAATAACAGAAATCAACTGTTTTTCATTCTTTAATAAACAATCTAGACATATGAAGAATCCTACTTAAAATAATTTCATGTTTCGCTGTTTTTGATAACAAGAAAATGGAAATAACCTTTAAGGCCACACCAAATTGATAAGTTGTTCATCGGATTTTTTTCTGAAAAATTTGAGGCGGCGAGCAAAAAAAATAATTTAAATATTTTTTTTGGTTTTTGAGAAAATCAGGAGCGAGCGAAGAGCGAAGAAATATATTTGTCTGCATTTGGCTCTGGACTGACTAATAAAAACCTTAAAATAGAATGTATAGCCCTTTTAAATTAAAAAGTAAGTCCCCAGGGATTGAGAAAATCTAACCCGCAGACGCACAACAAAGCGAACTCGTGAAAAAAGGTAATAACATTGTCATACAGTACACTGTAATCAAATATTGAATCGAATATTTACTGCTATGAAAATGTAGTATTCTTCGCTAACTTTACAAAGTTTTTGATACATCAAATATCTATGTGAGTGTTGCTAGATCTATTAAAGCTTCTGATTTGAAACTTAGAACAGTTATTTACTGTCAAAGTCTACACCAGGAGAAACAATACTCTTAAGTCTGAATCTAGACAGAGTTATGCCCCTTTTTAACATAGAATATTTTTAATTAAGTTTTATATAATGACCAATAGCTCTGTACTTTAATAGCTTCTGACTATTATGCCCCTTTACTGGCAAAGCTCTGATTTAGAAAAGTCGAGCATGATGTCTTATGTACAGCTCTTTTTTTCTAACTTTAAACTTTCATAACATATTAAATTTGTTGAAACAAAGTCTCAATTAAAGTCTGAAATGGAGATTAACGTGCATTAACATTAGTCTGCTAAATGATTGGAAAATTTGAAAATCAAAACTGTCCTGAAAACAACTCGTAATGTAAATTCCTTACCCCACCAACTTTCGTATACAAATGCTGATCATTTGGACAGGAAAAAACAGAAAACAGATAAGTGACATGCATCAATAAGTATTTATCCTTACCAAAATAATGTAGATTGATGTTATCAAACAAATTAGTATGTTTTTCTTCATCCAGTTTTCAATGAAATGAATAAATTAATATGAATAATTTGAAGAAAATGGCGTAACTGCATAAAGGGGAAATAACTTTAATGCAACTAAATATAAGTATTATGATTTATTATAGACGATGTATGCGTAGTATGTATTTATTTTGATTAAAATCCATTTGAGAACAATCTGGGACTGGAAGTATAAGCATTTATACACTTTTACGCCCGTAAAAAGTAGCGCACCAAAAAATTTTGGATTGATTTTTTTCAATGGGGCGAGCGCAAGCCAAAAACAAAAAAAATAAATTTTTTTGTGTTTCTGAAAATATACGAGCGGCAAATCCGATGAACAACTTTTTAATTTGGTGAGGCCTAAGAAACCATTTTTAGCTCATCTGATTTTTTGAAAAAAAATGATGAGTTATTGTCATCACTTGAGCGGTTGTCGGCGTTGGTGTCGGCGTCGGCGTCTGCGTCGGCGTTGCCTGGTTAAGTTTTATGTTTAGGTCAGCTTTTCTCCTAAACTATCAAAGCTATTGCTTTGAAACTTGGAATACTTGTTCACCATCATAAGCTGACCCTGTACAGCAAGAAACATAACTCCATCTTGCTTTTTGCAAGATTTATGGCCCCTTTTGTACTTAGAAAATATCAGATTTCTTGGTTAAGTTTTATGTTTAGGTCAACTTTTTCTCCTAAACTATCAAAGCTATTGCTTTGAAACTTGGAATACTTGTTCACCATCATAAGCAGACCCTGTACATCAAGAAACATAACTCCATCTTGCTTTTTGCAAGATTTATTGCCCCTTTTGGACTTAGAAAATCAGTTTTTTTTGGTTAAGTTTTATGTTTAGGTCAGCTTTTAGCCTAAACTATCAAAGCTATTGCTTTAAAACTTGCAACACTTGTTCACCATCATAAGTTGACCCTGTACAGCAAGAAACATAACTCTATCCTGCTTTTTGCAAGATTTATGGCCCCTTTTGGACTTAGAAAATATCAGATTTCTTGGTTAAGTTTTATGTTTAGGTCATCTTTTTCTCTTAAACTATCAAAGCTATTGCTTTGAAACTTGCAACACTTGTTCACCATCATAAGCTGACCCTGTACAGCAAGCAACATAACTCCATCCTGCTTTTTGCAATAATTATTGCCCCTTTTTGACTTAGAAAATCATTTTCTTGGTTGAGTATTATGTTTAAGTCAACTTTTCTCATAAACTATCAAAGCTATTGCTTTAAAACTTGCAACAGTTTTTCACCATCATAAGTGGACACTGTACATCAAGAAACATAACTCTATCCTGCTTTTTGCAAGAATGATGGCCCTTTTTAGACTTAGAAAATCATGGGTAGGACAATATTTCTATTACACAAAAAAAATCAGATGAGCGTCAGCACCCGCAAGGCGGTGCTCTTGTTAGTCACACCAATACTGTAATCTTTTCCATTTTTTCCAGTTCCATTAAACTACCTGCTTTGATGATTTTAAGCAACTGACTGAGTTTGGCAAGTTAATAATCAATATGTCTACTTTTTAGCTCACCTGTCACATAGTGAAAAGGTGAGCTTTTGTGATCACCCTTCGTCCGTCGTCCGTCCGTGCATCCGTCAACAATTTCTTGTCTGCACAATAGTGGTTTCATTTATGATTTTATTTTAACCAAACTTGCACACAACTTGTATCACCATAAGATCTCGGTTCCTTTCTTGAACTGGCCAGATCCCATTATTGGTTCCAGAGTTATGGCCCCTGAAAGGGCCAAAATCAGCTATTTTGACCTTGTCTGCACAATAGCAGCTTTATTTATGATTTGATTTTTACCAAACTTGCACAAAACTTGTGTTGCCATAAGATCTCAGTTCCTTTGTTGAACCGGCCAGATCCCCTAATGGGTTCCAGAGTTATGGTCCCTGAAAGCGCCAGAATTAGCTATTTTGACCTTGTCTGCACAATAGCAACTTCATTTATGATTTGATTTTAACCAAACTTGCACACAACTTGTATCACCACAAAATCTTGGTTCCTTTCTTAAACTGGCCAGATTCTATCATGGGTTCCAGAGTTATGGCCCCTTAATTGTCAAAAATTGGCTATTTTGGCTTTTGCAGCCATATAGAGACTTCATTTATGGTTTTATTTGATACAAACTTCCAAAATATCTTCAACAACAATAAATCTTAGATTCCATGACAAATCAGATCCAGTCGTAGTTTCCAGAGTTATTTTATATCTGATTACCTCCCCTGATTGTAGTCAAAATGGATTTATATCAGTAAGTACTTACAGGACTTATTTGAAATTTCATTATTGTCATTAGTTGGACCGAGCCAATCAGGATATAACTATGGACTGATTTTATGTCAAATTACCTCCCTTTATTTCAAATTAAAATGGGTATATCTCCGTAACTAATGAAGGTACTGATCTGAAATTTCATTTATGTCAACAGATTTATTTGGCAGATCCTTCTTTTGTTACCTTACAATAATTTTCTTTTGAATTAGTTCCCTTTTACATTACTATAAATAGCCTATTTTTAGTAACTTTTTTATTATTGGCTGTAGGGAAAAACCGACACCACTTTTCTGTGGTACAACATGGATGGTACCTCCAATTTTTAGGTGTATTTTGACATATTTGACCTTGTAAGAATTTTGTTTTTCTTTTTGGTTAAATTTCTTTCCTTTGTTGTTCCTGTCCTTTGGACTTAGATATTTTTTCTGAGGACCTTCTTGTCCTCAAGTGCAATGATAACAGGTGAGCGATACAGGGCCATCATGGCCCTCTTGTTTGAAAATGTAGTTACATGGCAATACAACTCCACCACCTTTCTTACCAGGAGCCGGAGTGTCTTCTGCTCCAGTTAACCGGTTATGGCAACTTCACTACAACTTGCTTTGATAGCAAATTTGTACAAGCAAATTATAAGTCATTATTTGGTAATACTGGTCTAGAATGGTTTACCTCTTAGTTGATGTAGGTTTATTTCGTTGAAAAGAAATGGGAGAGCCGTCTGCAAAATTTCACTGTCAAAGTGATGGTTGGTTTCTGTGTTGAGCAAATGCTTGGTCAAGCGGTTCATTGAACTTGATTATGAAGATGCAACAAAAGTTAATAAACATTTTGTATTCATAATTGTAAAACATTAATATTCATGACCACAAAGTTTCATTACCTTTGATAAACTTTTGAAAAAAAAATACAGAAACAATTATCAAAAGTTATCTGCTATTGGCGACCAAACTGTAGTTTTATATCGATTAGCTAATGTGTTCTTGACAGTCTAGCCTGGAGTTAACAATATTGGTGGGGATAAGGATTCATCTCTTATGCATTTATCTAAACTTAGGCTAAATATATTAAAATAAACTTATTTTGATACATTATTTACGTGAAGTTGTGCATCCTCAAGAGATCCAAATTATTTAAAATGGCAGTGGCTAGGATTACGGTTCAGTAACCCTAGCCTCCGATTCTAGGATAACGGAAGTTCTGTATTCCTAGACAACCCTATGAGGATAGGCTAGGATTACAGAAGTATTTAAGAAGCATCAAATATATGTTAGGACATGCATAAAAGATGTTGTAAACTTACTTACTTCAGTTAAAATTATTTCGTGTCATAGATCCGCCATTTTGGGTTAGTATAAACTTAAACGATATATTAATAGCGGCACTCACTTCAAGTGTATAAACAGAGTAACAACTAGTAAAAATCTATAGTCAAGTGTTTAAAAAATGACAAAAGAAAGAAAAAATAGATAAAAAAGAAGAAAAGAAAGAAAAAATAAATAAAAAAGAAGAAAGAGAAAAGAAAAAAATAGAGAAGAAACAATGAAAAATTAAAGAAAAAAATGCAAAATCATGAATATGAAATAATAACATACTCTAAATAAAAAACAAAATTACAAACATCATTTATGCATTTCCTATATAACTTATATTCGATTCCTCTTAAATACTTCCGTAATCCTAGCCTATCCTCATAGGATTGTCTAGGAATACGAAACTTCCGTAATCCTAGAATAGGAGGCAAGGATTACGGTACCATAATCCTAGCCACTGCCATTTAAAATCAGCTTTCAGTTTCAAATAACAACCCTATCAATAGTATGTCTAAATGCCGTCACCTGAATCAGTGTACTCAAAGTCCATATGGTTAAGTGATATTAAAATGGAGAAGTATGTCCAAAACATTAAAGTTATCATTAAAGCAATATGTTCTTATCATGAAAATGAATATATTTACCAGGGTACTCCCAGGCCCTATCAGCCGGGCGCTGCGCCCGGCTTAAATATCTTAGCGCCCGGCTATAAAATTTCAATATTATCAATTTTCATGTATACATTTTATCACCTGTAAACAAAACCAGCCGATAATTACCTGTTTCGATCATGCCCTGAGGCAAAATCGATAATGTTATAGTTGCGGAATGTTGTCACGGCGCCAACTGTCAAATTGTACTTTCGTTTTTGTGCACAACAATTTTTTTGCAAACCACATTTTATTTTGAGCAGAAATACATCGGGTTCAAATCAAACAGATTTACAAACAAATTTTGATATTGCTTGTAATAAATTTTGGCATTTTTAAAAATGAAACTGGTCGGCAGAGAATTGACAAATCTGTTCTGTTGCAACCAGATAAAACGGACACTGGTAGAACATGCCGAACCATTAATATTGTATTTTCCATATCCAGCAAGTAATAGCTAGGCTATTTCAATAAAACTACCTGCAAAACTTGCAAAATTGCAACTGCTAATGGTGAACCCCAGGAAAGACCATACCTGAAACTGCATAGTATTTTGGACGACACAAATTCGGATAAGCCAATACATAGTGTCAGAGAAGGTAGAAAACATCAATAATTTGATTAAATTACTTTTACTTTAAATATTTAAATGAGCTGCAGATTCAACTAAAACACAAAACACAGAATTAAAAGATAGATTGTGTTTGCCACTGTAAGGATCAAATAGATCAACAATGTTTCCTCTCAAAGCTCCTATGTTTCTGTAAAAACTTAATTGATGCAAGAAAAAAATCACAATGCATATTGTCTTTTAAACCCAACTTCAAAGAAAATCAAGAAGAAAATATGAAATAATGATTCTTGCTTTGATTTCTTCTTGATTTATTTAAGCTACCTTTGATAAATATGTTAATATATGCAGTTTCAGAAGTTGTTTCATATTATTCTTATAATTCATCACCTCAATTTACTTAAATGAATAATATGTTTATCGCAATTAACGGCTAAAAAGTGTACCCGGGTATAATTCCACAGAGCCCGGCTATAACAAAATCCTGGGGAGAACCCTGATTTACTGGTATTTGTAATATTTGTATCAAGTAAGGTTAACCACAGCACTGGCTGTGAAAACCACCATGCAGTCTAACCGCCATTTGCATGCAGCAGTATAAAGAGTGGATGATGGTGACATCCTCTGTAGTTACATTGTCCCAATTGAGTGAATCAATTGAGATGCAACTATTCAACTGCAATCTTTCCATTTCTGGCAGAAAAACAAGATTTATTTACATCCACATGTAAAACACATGGAGGTAAAACAGTACTTTTTGCAAGGAAAATATATAAGAAGATAAAATTTTGGGAATACCCTGTATGCTAATTTTGGGTAATGCATATTATTAGTCCTCTACTGGTTGAAAACCAGTTTCGGGGACTATAGGAATTCGCTTTTCCGTCGTCCGTCCGAGCACACGATTGGTACCTTAGGTGGTAGGAGGTGTGGCCTAGGACAATAGAAATCCTTTGTATTCATACCGTAACCACTTAATTCTTTAGTTATACCCCCACCAAACATGATTGGGGGGCGCTATATAGGAGTCAGGTCCCGTCCCGAAATCTATTATGTCAGTTACTACTAAATGGATTTGATTCAAACTTAAAATAGATGTATCACCTGATCATCCACATCATGTGATACAAGGTGCATAACTCTGACACCAACTTTACATGAATTTTGCCCCCTTTTACTTAGACACCGTCGTTTATATGACTGAAAAATTGTTGAAAAAGACGTTTAACCCGAACACACACACACACACACACACACACACACACACACACACACAGAATTTAAGTTTAATTTTGATGCATTTTCACTATATCTCAGTTACTACTAAATGGATTTGATTCAAACTTAAAATAGATGATCCACATTATCCCTCACATCATGTGACACAAGGTGCATAACTCTGACACAAACTTTACATGAATTATGCCCCCTTTTACTTAAAATTTAAGGTTAATTTTGATGCATTTTCACTGTATCTCAGTTACTACTAAATGGATTTGATTCAAACTTAAAATTGATGATCCACATTATCCCTTACATCATGTGACACAAGGTGCACAACTCTGACACAAACTTTACATGAATTATGCCCCCTTTTACTTAGAATTTAAGGTTAATTTTGATGCATTTTCACTATATCTCAGTTAGGCCACACCAAATTGATAAGTTGTTCATCGGATTTTTTTCTGAAAAAATTGTGGAGGCGAGCAAAAAATAATTCAAATATTTGTTTAGGTTTTTGAGAAAATCAGGAGCGAGCGAAGAGCGAAGAAATATATTTATCTTCATTTGGCTCTCGGCTGACTAATAAAAACCTTAAAATAGAATGCATAGCCCTATTAAATTATAAAGTAAGTCTCCAGGGATTGAGAAAATCTGACCTGCAGACGCACAACAAAGCGAACTCGTGAAAAAAATGTATCAACAGTGTCATACAGTACACTGTAATCAAATAATGCATGCTTCTGAAAATGCTGTTAGAAAATATGTAATAAACAACAATGCATAACCTTACACCATACTTATCACATACATATGTGACTTGAATATTTACTGCTATGAAAATGTAGCATTCTTAGCTGACTTTACAAAGTTTTTGATACATCAAATATTAAGTTTTATATAATGACCAATAGCTCTGTACTTTCAAAGCTTCTGACTATCATGCCCCTTTTACTGGCAAAGCTCTAATTCAGAAAAGTCGAGCATGATGTCTTATTGTACAGCTCTTCTAACTTTAAACTTTCATAACATATTAAATTTGTTGAAACAAAGTCTCAATTAAAGTCTGAAATGGAGATTAACGTGCATTAGCATTAACATTAGTCAACTAAATGATTGGAAAATTTGAAAATCGAAATGGTTCTGAAAACAACTCATAATGTAAATTCCTTACCCCACCAACTTTCGTATGCAAATGCTGATCATTTGGACAGGAAAAACAGAAAACAGATAAGTGACATGCATCAATAAGTATTTACCCTTGCCAAAATAATGTAGATTGATGTTATCAAATAAATTAGTAAGCTTTTCTTCATCCAGTTTTCAATGAAATAAATCGATTTTTTTTGCATGTAATTTGGTAAACATTTGAAGAAAATGGCCTAACTGCTTAAAGGGGAAACAACTTTAATGCAACTAAATATAAGTGTTATGATTTATTTTAGACGATGTGTGCGTAGTATGTATTTATTTTGATTAAAATCCATTTGAGAACATTTTAGGACAGGAATTAAAAGCGTTTATACACTTTTACGTCCGTAAAAAGTAGCGCACCAAAAAATTTTGGATTGATTTTTTTCAATGGGGCGAGCGCAAGCCAAAAACAAAAAAAAATATTTTTTTTGTGTTTCTGAAAATATACGAGCGGCAAATCCGATGAACAACTTTTTAATTTGGTGAGGCCTTATTACTAAATGGATTTGATTCAAACTTAAAATAGATGATCCATATTATCCCTCACATCATGTGACACAAGGTGCATAACTCTGACACCAACTTTACATGAATTATGCCCCCTTTTACTTAAAATTTAAGGTTAATTTTGATGCATTTTCACTATATCTCAGTTATTACTAAATGGATTTGATTCAAACTTGAAATAGATGTTCCACCTGATCACTCCCATCTTGTGACACAAGGTGCATAACTCTGACACCAACTTTTCATGAATTATGCCCCCTTTTACTTACAGTTTTAGGTAAATTTTGCTGCTGAATTTCCACTATATCTCAGTTTTTACTAAATGGAATTGATTCAAACTTAAAATAGATGTTCCACCTCATCACCCACATCATGTGACACAAGATGCATAACTCTGATGCTGATTTTTTTAGCTCACATGTCACTTTGTGACAAGGTGAGTTTTTGTGATTGCGCAGCGTCCGTCGTGCGTCCGTCCGTGAGTCCGTGCGTAAACTTTTGCTTGTGACCACTCTAGAGGTCACATTTTTCATGGGATCTTTATGAAAGTTGGTCAGAATGTTCATCTTGATGATATCAAGGTCAAGTTTGAAACTGGGTCACGTACGGTCCAAAACTAGGTCAGTAGGTCTAAAAATAGAATAGGGGGCCTCCGTGGCCGAGTGGTTAAGGTCGCTGACTTCAAATCACTTGCCCCTCACCGATGTGGGTTCGAGCCTCACTCGGGGTGTTGAATTCTTCATGTGAGGAAGCTATCCAGCTGGCTTACGGAAGGTCGGTGGTTCTACCCAGGTACCCGCTCGTGATGAAATAATGCACGGAGGGGCACCTGGGGTCTTCCTCCACCATCAAAGCTGGAAAGTCGCCATATGACCTATAATTGTGTCGGTGCGACGTTAAACCCAACAAAATAAATAAATAAATAACTAAAAATAGAATAACCTTGTGACCTCTCTAGAGGCCATACTTTTCAATGGATCTTTATGAAAGTTGGTCAGAATGTTCACCTGGATGACATCTAGGTCAAGTTCGAAACTGGGTCATGTGCGGTCAAAAACTAGGTCACTATTTCAAAAAATAGAAAATCCTTGTGACCTCCCTAGAGGCCATATTTTTCAATGGATCTTCATGAAAATTGGTCAGAATGTTCACCTAGATGATATCTAGGTCTGGTTTGAAACTGGGTCACGTGCGGTCAAAAACTAGGTCAGTAGGTCTAAAAATAGAAAATCCTTGTGACCTCTCTAGAGGTCATATTTTTCAATGGATCTTCATGAAAATTGGTCAGAATGTTCACCTGGATGATATATAGGTCAAGTTTGAAACTGGGTCAAGTGCCATCAAAAACTAGGTCAGTAGGTCAAATAATAAAAAAAACCTTGTGACCTCTCTAGAGGCCATATTTTTCATGGGATCTGTATGAACTTTAGTCTGAATATTCATCTTGATGATATCTAGGTCAAGTTCGAAACTGGGTCAACTGCGATCCAAAACTAGGTCAGTAGGTCTAAAAATAGAAAAACCTTGTGACCTCTCTAGAAGCCATACTTTTGAATGGATCCTCATGAAAAATGGTCAGAAAGTTTACCTTGATGATATCTAGGTCAAGTTTGAAACTGGGTTATGTGCCTTCAATAACTAGGTCAGTAGGTCAAATAATACAAAAACGTTGTGACCTCGCTAGGGGCCATATTTTTCATTGGATCTGTATGAAAGTTGGTCTGAATGTTCATCTTGATGATATCTAGGTTAAGTTCGAAACTGTGTCAACTGTGGTCAAAAACTAGGTCAGTAGGTCTAAAAATAGAAAAACCTTGTGACCTCTCTAGGGGCCATACTTTCGAATGGATCTTCATCAAAATTAGTCAGAATGTTCACCTGAATGATATCTAGATCAAATTCGAAACTGGGTCACGTGTCGTCAGTAACTAGGTCAGTAGGTCAAATAATAACAAGAGGACCATGATGGTCCTGAATCGCTCACCTGTCCCCACATGACCCAGTTTTAAACCAAGTATGATGTCATTTTTTTTTCTATTATTTGACATTGTGACCTAGTTTTTGAGCTCATGTGACCAAGTGTTGAATCTGACCTAGATATCATCAAGATAAAAATTCTAACCAATTTTCATGAAGATCCACTGAAAAATATGGCCTCTACAGAGGTCACAAGATTTTTTATTATTTGACCTACTGACCTAGTTATTGACGGCACATGACCCAGTTTCGAAATTGACCTAGATATCATCAAGGTGAACATTCTGACCAATTTTCATGAAGATCCTTTCAAAAGTATGGCCTCTAGAGAGATCACAAGGTTTTTCTATTTTTAGACCTACTGACCTAGTTTTTGACTGCAGTTGACCCAGTTTCAAACCTGACCTAGATATCATCAAGATGAACATTCAGACCAATTTTCATGTAGTTCCCATGAAAAATATGACCTCTAGAGAGGTCACAAGGCTTTTGTGTTATTTGACCTACTGTCCTAGTTATTAAAAACACGTGACTAAGTTTCGAACAAGACCTAGATATCATCAAGGTGAACATTCTGACTTACTTTCTTGATTTTTTTGTTTGTTTTGGGTTTAACGCCGTTTTTCAACAGTATTTCAGTCATGTAACGGCGGGCAATTAACCTAACCAGTGTTCCTGGATTCTGTACCAGTACAAACCTGTTCTCCGCAAGTAACTGCCAACTTCCCCACATGAATCAGAGGTGGAGGACTAATGATTTCAGACACAATGTCGTTTATCAAATAGTCACGGAGAACATACGCCCCGCCCGAGGATCGAACTCACAACCCCGCGATCCGTAGACCAACGCTCTACCTACTGAGCTAAGCGGGCGGGCTTACTTTCATGAAGATCCATTTATGGCCTCTAGAGAGGTCACAAAGTTTTTCTATTTTTAGACCTACTGACCTAGTTTTTGACCGCAGTTGAACCAGTTTCGAACTTGACCCAGATATCATCAAGATGAACATTCGAACTTGACCTAGATATCATCAAGATAAAAATTTTCATACAGATCCCATGAAAAATATGGCCTCTAGAGAGGTCACAAGGTTTTTTTGTTATTTGACCTACTGACCTAGTTATTGAAGGCATGTGACCCAGTTGCGAACTTGGCCTTGATATCATCTAGTTGAACATTCTGATTAATTTTCATGAAGATCCATTCACAAGTATGGCCTCTTGAGAGGTCACAAGGTTTTTCTATTTTTAGACCTACTGACCTAGTTTTTGCCCGCATTTAACCCAGTTTCGAACTTGACCTAAATATCATCAAGATGAACATTCTGACCAACTTTCATCCAGATCCCATGAAAAATTATGGCCTCTAGAGAGGTCACAAGGTTTTTCTATTATTCTACCTACTGACCTAGTTTTTGATGGCACGTGACCCAGTTTCGAACTTGACCTAGATATCATCAAGGTGAACATTCTGAATAACTTTCATGAAGATCCATTGAAAAGTATGGCCTCTAGAGAGGTCACAAGGTTTTTCTATTTTTAGCTCACCTGTCACAAAGTGACAAGGTGAGCTTTTGTGATCGCGCGGTGTCTGTCGTCCGTGCGTCCGTCTGGCGTGCATAAACTTTTCCTTGTGGCATCTCTAGAGGTCACATTTTCATGGGATCTTTATGAAAATTGGTCAGAATGTTCATCTTGGTAAATTCTAGGTCAAGTTTGAAACTGGGTCACGTGCCGTCAAAAACTAGGCCAGCAGGTCTAAAAATAGAAAAACCTTGTGACCTCTCTAGAGGCCATAATTTTCAATGGATCTTCATGAAAATTGGTCAGAATGTTCACCTTGATGATATCTAGATCAAGTTTGAAACTGGGTCACGTGCGGTCAAAAACTAGGTCAGTAGGTCTAAAAATAGAAAAACCTTGTGACCTCTCTAGTGGCCTTATATTTCACAAAATCTTCATGAAAATTGGTCAGAATGTTCACCTTGATGATATCTAGATCAACTTCGAAACTGGGTCATGTGCCTTATAAAAACTAGGTCAGGAGGTCTAAAAATAGAAAAACCTTGTGACCTCTCTAGAGGCCATATATTTCGCAAGATCTTCATGAAAATTGGTCAGAATGTTCACCTTGATATCTAGATCAAGTTTGAAACTGGGTCACGTGCGGTCAAAAACTAGGTCAATAGGTCAAATAATAGAAAAACCTTGTGACCTCTCTAGAGACCATATTTTTCAATGGATCTTCATGAATATTGGTCAGAATTTTTATCTTGATAATATCTAGATTAAGTTCAAAACTGGGTCACATGAGCTCAAAAACTAGGTCACTATGTCAAATAATAGAAAAAACGATGTCATACTCAAAACTTGATCATGTGGGAAGAGGTGAGCGATTCAGGACCATCATGGTCCTCTTGTTAGACCTACTGACCTAGTTTTTGATTGCAGTTGACCCAGTTTCGAACTTGACCTAGATATCATCAAGATAAACATTCTGACCAACTTTCATAAAGATCCCATGGAAAATGTGACCTATAGAGTGGTCACAAGCAAAAGTTTACGCACGCACGGACGCACGCACGGACAACGGACGCTGCATGATCACAAAAGCTCACATTGTCACTTTGTGACATGTGAGCTAAAAAATCCTTGTGACCTCTCTAGAGGCCATATTTTTCAATGGATCTTTGTGAAAATTGGTCAGAATTTTTATCTTGATGATATCTAGGTCAGATTCAAAACTGGGTCACATGAGCTTGAAAACTAGGTCACTGTGTCAAATAATAGAAAAAACAATGTCCTACTCCGTTCAAAACTAGGTCATGTGGGGACAGGTGAGCGATTCAGGACCATGATGGTCCTCTTGTTTTAATGAATTATACCCCCTTTTACCTAAAATTTAAGGTTAATTTTGATGCATTTTCACTATATATCATTCTGATTGGCTTAGAACCAAGGGGAAGTAACCTTTTTTTTTTAACTTTCGTGCTGAGTTTCTTCCCCTTAAACTCAAAGAAGTACTCTAGTTTTAGAAATTCTATTTTTAGATTTTCAATATTTCAGGTATTTTTCTAACTTTTTTATTAATAGTCCTATGTAAAAAGTAAAGACATTTTTCTGTGGTAACCTGTGTTGGTAAGACACTTTTTTGTATTCATTTTAAGTGTATCTCTTATATTAGAAATTTTTATATTTACCTCATCCCTCATACTGAGCACATTATTCTTGTATTACTTATATGTGCCGAGAAACCCAGGATGAAGTACTCCAAAGAAGAGTAAATTATTAGCCCCCTGCTGGTTGAAAACCAGTTTCGGGGACTATAGGAATGCGCTTTTCTGTCATTCTGTCATTCCGTCCGTCTGCAATTTCGTGTCCAGTTCATAACTCTTTTATCCATGAAGGGATTTTAATATTATAATGTTATTAATCAAGCAATTTCATATTGGCCTTGTTATTTGTCCAAGGGTTGTCATATTGTAGGCCGAGGGCCAATACGACTGCCCGAGGACAAATAACTAGGCCAATATGAAATCGCTTGATTAATGATAATATTATTATTCAACTTTCTACTGTTGGTGGTAACAGTACAAGAACTCACTAGTGAGTGAGTTACCTTATGGCAGCTATGCGCGTTCAGGTGAAAAATCTTGATAAGTTGTTTAGATTTATTTTAGAAATCTTAATCATATTAGCCGGTAAAACAGAATGAGTTGTATGTGGGTACTTGAGAATAATTTTGAGAGATATTTTTGATGTGACATAATCAAGAGTAACTAGAAGTTACCTTATTTTTTGAATTCCTATTTATTTTCTTTACAGTAGTGAGTTATCTTATCATGTGAACTGTGACAAAACTGCTTTAAAAGTCATTTCCTTTTAGGCTGCAGGCAACGAGACACAAAATTGTACACATATGTGTTGATCAAGATAATACAACCAACCAAGCAGACATTATACACTCCCATGCCTCGTTTAATTCTTATCCGAAATTGTTTGCAGTTCACAACTGACACTTTTGTTCGCCAATTTATTCATCCATTTTCCAGCATTTGAATCGCTATTTGTCCACACTATCAGAATGTCTGTTAAAGATAAGCCTCATCCTTTTATTTAAGTTTCCGTGTTTTCTTATTATTTTCCTTGACAACTGCCAGAATTTCTGACAGGAAACACTTGCATTTTACACAATACCGAATGTATCATTGTAATCTGCACCTCGCTCAGTTATACTTGGTTATTACACGAATATGTTAAATGATTTTATGTCAAAATGTGAAAGAAAAAATGTTATCTATAACTCTATGTAAAACAAAATGGCGTCACTTCAAAATCTAACGAAAGTGACTTCTCCGTATTGGCCCTCTCTTTTGAACCAGTCAAAATGCTTGAATTCCGTATTGGCCCTGTTTTTCTCGTATTGGCTCTGTTTTTCTCATATTGGCTCAGTTATATTTTGTATTAGCTCTGTCTGTTTCATATGATGTTTGCAATTGGTCTAATACAGGTGTAATATTGTAAAGTTGAATAATAATACTTGACACAAATGTTCCCCACGATGAGACGACGTGTCATAAGCAAAACCCGCACCCCTAGCTTAAAGGTCAAGGTCACAATTGGAGGTCAAATGTCAACAGGTTTTTTTTTCCTGTCTGGTCCATAACTCTCCCATCCATGAAGGGATTTTAATATCAATTGGCACAATTGTACCTCATAACAAGATGATGTGTCCTGTACAACTTTCAGACCCCTAGCTCAAAGGTCAAGGTCACACTTAGCAGTCAAATGTTAACATGGCATGAACAGGGTCTGTTTCCTGTCCGCTCCATAACTCTGTCATTCATTAAGGGATTTCAATATTACTTGGGACAGATGTTCCCCATGATGAGATGACATGTCATTCGCAAATCCTGGAGTCGTTCCTCAAAGGTCAAGGTCACCATTGGGGGTCAAAGGTCAATAGGGCTTTTTTCCTGTCCTGTCCATAACTCTGCCATCCATGAAGAGATTTTGATATTACTTGGCACAAATGTTCCCCATGATGTGACAACATGTCTTGCGCAAAACCTGGACCCCTAGCTCAAAGGTCAAGGTCACAATTGGAGGCCAAAGGTCAATAGGGTTTTTTTTCCTGTCCGGTCCAGAACTCTGTCATCCATCAAGGGATTATAATATTACTTGGCATAAATGTTCCCCATAATGAGAAGACGTGTCGTGAGCAACACCCAGAACCATAGCTTAAAGTTCAAGGTCACACTTTGAGATCAAAGGTCAATAGGAGTTTTTTCCTGTCCGGTCTATAACTTTTTTATGGAAAAGAGGATTTAAATATCAATTGGCACAAACATTCCCCTGGATGAGACAACATGTTGTGTGGAAAGCCCCAGCCCTAGGTCTAAGGTCAAGGTCATACTTAGAGGTCAATGGTCAAATTCAAGAATGACTTTGTCTGGAGCATTTCTTCTTTATGCATGGAGGGATTTTAATGTAACTTGGCACAAATGTTCACCACCATGAGACAAATTGTCGTGCACCAGAACCAGGTCTAAGGTCAAGGTCATACTTAGAGGTCAAATTCAAGAATGACTTTGTCCGGAGCATTTCTTCTTCATGCATGGAGGGATTTTGATATAACTTGGCACAAATGTTCACCATGAGGCACACTTTTGTTAGAATTACGTGCCTTTGTTGTTACTATAAAAAGATTATATTGTAACTTTTTTATTAATGGCCGTAGGGAAAAATCGAGACCACTTTTCTGTGGTACAACATGCATGTTGCATCCAATTTTTAGGTGTATTTTGATCTATCTCTACCTGGTAAAGTGTTTCTTGAGGACTTATGTAGATTTTTTTTTTTTTTTTTTTTTAGGGTTAATTTCACTTTGTTGTTACTATAAATAACTTCTATGATAACTTTTTGTATAATTGGCCAAAAAAAAATCCAAATGAAAACAACTGTACGTTTTTATATATGCAAATTTTAATCCAAGTGCTTTGTTATATTATATTTTATATATAGTACAATATCTTTATACATCATTGACAGATATCAGTTCATTATGTTATACTGCAGTAGAGAAAATTAGGTGCCTTCCAGTAGGGGACTTTGTATTGCATGGCAATACTTCATTCACTTGTTTTATAAGTATTAAGTTTTTTTTTATTATTCTAAGTATTTTTAAAATTTATTATGATTGATGGTTGCCATTCTTCTGTAACAAACGGTATGGTGGGGGTATAAGTCACTCCTGTGACAGCTCTAGTTCCTTAAGTGGTCATTCTATTGTTTTCAAACAATGGAATGACCACCTAATACATGAATCGTATGGGTGGGCGTCCTTCAGTCCGTCCGCAATTTCATGTCCGGTCCATAACTCTGTCATTCATAAAGGGATTTTAATATTACTTGGCACAAATGTTCCCCATGATGAGACGATGTGTCATGCGCAAAACCTGGACCCCTAGCTTAAAGGTCAAGGTCACAATTTGAGGTCAAAGGTCAATAGGGCTTTTTTTCTGTCCGGTCCATAACTCTGCCATCCATGAAGGGATTTTAATATTACTTGGCACAAATGTACCTCATAAAAAGATGATGTGTCATGCACAACTTTCAGACCCCTAGCTCAAAGGTCAAGGTCACACTTGGCAGTCAAATGTTAACATGGCATGATCAGGGTCTGTTTCGTGTCTGGTCCATAATTCTGTCATCCATGAAGGGATTTTTCATATTACTTGGCACAAATGTTCCCCATGATGAGACGACCTGTCATGTGCAAAACACGGACCCCTAGCTGAAAGGTCAAGGTCACAATTGGAGGTCAAAGGTCAACAAAGCTTTTTTCCTGTTCGGTCCATAAATCTGTCATCCATGAAGGGATTTTGATATTACTTGGCACAAATGTACCTCATAATAAGACGATGTGTCATGCGCAACTTTCAGACCTCTAGCTCAAAGGTCAAGGTCACACTTGGCCGTCAAATGTTAACTTGGCATGAACAGGGTCTGTTTCTTGTCCGGTTCATAACTCTGCCATCCATGAAGATATTTTAATATTACTTGGCACAAATGTTCCCCATGATGAAATGACGTGTCATGCGCAAAACCCTGACCCCTAGCTCAAAGGTCAAGGTCACAATTGAAGGTCAATGGTCAATAGGGGTTTTTTCCTGTCCGGTCCAGAACTCTAACGTCCGTCAAGGGATTTTAATATCACTTGGCATAAATGTTCCCCATGATGCAACACCCAGAACCCATCAAAGGTTAATGAGACACTTTTCCCACGCCATGTACCCGGATAATCCTAACTCTGTTCAGCGACCCTAACTCAGTGCCAACATGGCTGACAGAAAGACGATGTATGTAGTTAATTTCCTTGTCTTTGTTCGTGTTTTTATGTGAGTATGCAATGTTAGCGTAAAACTTTTGATAGTCATAATATCCTGAATTGATAACATGTTTTGTGTACTAAATATTTCAATCGAAATGTCACATTATGTGGCTGAAAATCATTAAAATGTACTCAAAAAAGTCTTCAAAATGAACATGTTTTATGTTTCTAACTGTTTTAAAGTACCAGAAATTGCAGTAAGACCTTACTTATTAAATGCATTAGTTCCATAAATATCTCTTTGACAATGTTTAACAGTATCAAAGTTTGAAATCGATTTTTATAGCTTAAAAATTGTATTGATTATGAGGTGGGTTTAAATTTGCGGATAATTATACCTGGTATAGGAAACAGTGCTGGATAAATACGAACTTAGAATGGATAAACACCTAACCAAACGAAAACTGCTGTTTGTGCTTTTTTATGGACTGCTGATGCTCGAAGTTCTTTGATCTACCCACCCCTGCAGGGATGTGGGATTCCTATGTCCAACTTATCCGACTCGTGATTTTTTGCCGGCGGACAAGTGCATTTTTCATTCTGTGTGTCCGCGGACAAGCATACTTTTTCAGGTATAAGATGAGAAAACATAAAATATCATTTAGATTGTGTGTTGCTTCAAGGGTATTGAGGTGATAAAGATAATGGGTTCTCTGACTAGGTCTCGCGCACACTGTAACTCGGTGACTATGATAAAATGTCAGAGAATATTTAGATACAAGAAGATTTATTTAACGTCGGAAAAGTATAAACATATAACACTAGCTTAAAGCTATTTTCCGACAAACACATGTAAATAAGCTCAACATATGTAAAACAGCTGTAATAAAATGCAAATATGTTAAAGCACATTAAAGCAAATAAAGCATCTGGCTCTAAGTAGATAAGAAACAAATCACAAATTATCACATACATGTTACAGCACATTAAAACAAAATAACACATATGTACTAACAAAAAAACGAAAAAGTAATTTACCACATACAGATTTAGCACATTTAAAGCAACATAAAAAAATTAGCTGACACTACACAAAAATAAGAAGAGTCACATTTTACAACATGCATTTAAAAAAAAAACATAAAAGAAGAAACCATATACATGCTAAAGGGAACATAAGAACTACTTAAAGTAGCTGAAGAAAAATATTTGCATCATCAGCATACAGCATTCTGTAACTAAAACTAAAAAAAGGAAAACAAGGGTTACACACAGAGAACTAAAAGGACATTTAAAGACATCAGAAACGTAAACAACTTATAAAAAGTATTATGACAAGTTTGTAAGTAGAATTCCAACTGCTGAGACAATAAGTCACTGTCAAAGGAAATATTTGCCCCAGTAGTCAGCCAAATTAAAATCAAAAGCACACAGAGATCGCAAGTATGACTAAAACAAGTCGGAACGTTTTAAGAGTCTTTCTCTGAATTCATCTGGCTTTGCACCATTGCGTGGGCAGTGTTTCGGGCATGACCTCAAAAGATCCCGAACACTGCTTACACGATTTCAG
The DNA here is from genome assembly GCF_021730395.1 of Mercenaria mercenaria. NCBI lineage: Eukaryota > Metazoa > Mollusca > Bivalvia > Venerida > Veneridae > Mercenaria > Mercenaria mercenaria. The sequence continues at coordinate 61,194,616 of NC_069361.1, read as the reverse complement.
ACTTTTATAAACGTTAAAAGGCAAATATTTTAACAGCTTATATTTTACCACAGTTACTGTGATATGCTTTTCTTTTTATTGTCCTAAAAAAGAACTCGATCTCCAGTCTATTTGCGCTTTCATGAAGGTTTAATATTACAAATCAGAGCAAGTGAAATTTGACTATGGACAAGTGGATTTTAAGTGTCCGTGGACAAGTGAAAAATGTAAGGATACCCACACCCCAGTCCCGTCAGTCCATGCATCCCCCCCCCCCCCCCCCCACACACACACTTTTCTTCCCTATTTACCGTCTGAAAAATATCATATATAATAATTAATGATAAATCTAACCCCATTTAAACAATACCAAACATATTCCATTAGCACCTCTATAAAAATCTCTTACACTATACGATATACAAGATTTGAAACAAACACAATTCTTCTGAAACATTGTGTGTGTGTGTGTGTGTGTGCGTACGTGCGTGCGCTTGAGAGAGAGAGAGAGAGAGAGAGAGGGAGAGAGGGTTGGGGACTACAGAACTTCGAACGGTGGTATTAAATAATTTCTTATGTAAATATAATAATTTTGACTTTTATACTGAGTTATTTTTTAGGGTTTATTCCAAACATTGCTATTTGCATAATATTAAAATTATGAAAAAATATTTGACTGTAGTGGGCATACATATAACATCTTAAAATTAATGACAAAGTTTGAAGACAATACCGCTTATAAAGTAATGTTTACAATAATCAGACCATGTATATGTCAACTCATTCATTTCTATAGAATACTAGTCAGTTAGGTGTTTATCCGTCACACAATTTCGTGTAAGTTAGGTTTTTATCCATTCCTCATGTAAACTGAGTTCGGTTTTTATCAAATCAAAGTTAGGTTTTTATCCCTTTTCTTGCTGTCAGTACATTTGAACATGTATTGTGTCAACATGTAGTGGGTTCACAACATAGTGTAAAGGGGCCTATAAAGCAGTATATCTTTGCTTTCAAACAACAAAATAGTCGAGGCATCAAAAGCATAGAATTATTTTTAAAGATTTTTTGTAAAACTTTTCATTGAAAAAGTTGCCTTGTTCGTCGTTTTTCCACCCGAATACACAAAGGTTGATATATTTAACATGATACATTTTGAAATAAATATACACTTGATCAATGGAGATAGATATAACAACAGAAACATTCCTTTATACATCGTAATTACACAGAAAACAAAGTTGTATCGGCTTTACATCCGCCATGTTGGCACTGAGTTAGGGTCGCTGAACAGAGTTAAGATTATCCGGGTACATGGCGTGTTTCCTGTCCGGTGTATAACTTTGTCATGCAAAACAGGATTTTAATATTTCTGGGCACAAATATCCACAACTATGAGAGGGAGTGTCATGCACAAAAAACTGGTCCCTAGGTCGAAGGTCAAGGTCACAGATACCAAAGGTCAGATACAAGAATGACTTTGTCTGGAACACTTCTTCTTCATGCATGGAGGGATTTTGATGTAACTTGGCATAAATGTTCACTACCATGAGATGGATTGTTGTGCGCAAGAACCAGGTCCCTAGGTCTAAGGTCAAGGTCACGCTTAGAGGTCAAGTGCCAAGTTCAATAATGACTTTGTCCGGAGCATTACTTCTGTATGCATGGAGGAATTTTGATGTAACTTGGCACAAATGTTCACAACCATGAGGCACTCTTGTTTTTAGCTCACTTGTCACAAAGTGACAAGGTGAGCTTTTGTGATCGCCTGGCGTCTGTCGTGCGTGCGTACGTCTGTCTGTAAACTTTTGATTGTAACCACTCTAGAGGTCAGATTTTTCATGGGATCTTTATGAAAGTTGTTCATCTTGATGATATCTAGGTCAAGTTCGAAACTGGGTCACGTGCGGTCGAAAACTAGGTCAGTAGGTCTAAAAATAGAAAAACCTTGTGACCTCTCTAGAGGCCATACTTTTCACTGGATCTTCATGAAAATTGGTCAAAATGTTTACCGTGATGATATCTAGATAAAGTTCGATACTGGGTCACGTGCGTCAAAAACTAGGTCAGTAGGTAAAATAATAGAAAAACCTTGTGATCTCTCTAGAGGCCATATTTTTCATGGGATCTGTATGAAAGTTGGTCTGAATGTTCATCTTAATGATATCTAGGCCAAGTTCGAAACTGGGTCAACTGCGGTCAAAAACTAGGTCAGTAGGTCAAAAAATAGAAAAACCTTGTGACCTCTCTAGAGGCCATACTTTTCAATGGATCTTCATGAAAATTGGTCAGAATGTTCAACTTGATGATATCTAGGTCAGGTTCGAAACTGGGTCAAGTGCCATCAGAAACTAGGTCAGTAGTTCAAATAATAAAAGAACCTTGTGACCTCTCTAGAGGCCATATTTTTCATGGGATCTGTATGAAAGTTGGTCTGAATATTCATCTTAATTATACCTAGGTCATGTTTTAAACTGGGTCAACTGTGGTCAAAAACTAGGTCAGTAGGTCTAAAAATAGAAAAACCTTTTGACCCCTCTAGAGGCCATATTTTTCAATGGATCTTCATGAAAATTTGTCTGAATGTTCACCTTGATGATGTCTAGATAAAGTTTGAAACTGGGTCATGTGTGGTCAAAACTAGGTCAGTAGGTATAAAAGTAGAAAAACTTTGTGACCTCTCTAGAGGCCATACTCTTCATGAGATCTTCATGAAAATTGGTGAGAATGTTCAACTTGATAATATCTAGGTCAAGTTCAAAACTGGGTCATGTGCCTTCAAAAAGTAGGTCATTAGGTCAAATAATAGAAAAACCTTGTGACCTTTCTAGAAGCCATATTTTTCCATGGATCTTCATGAAAATTGGGTCATGTGGAGACAGGTGAGCGATTCAGGACCATCATGGTCCTCTTGTTTAGAATTATGTCAAATCACTCTGCGTCCGTGATCCGTCGTCCTTCCGTCCGTCCGTCCTTCCGCCCGTTAACAATTTCTCGTTATCGCATCTCTTCAGTATCTACCAAGGAGATTTTGACCAAACTTTGTCAGAATGATGTATTGGTACCCTAGTTGTGTCACCCTGAAAATCAGACTGGTTCAACAATTTTTGAGTGAGTTATGGCCCTTTGTTTATTTTTATAATTTACAAAGATTTATATAAGGAAAAACTTTAAAAATCTTCTTGTTCAAAACAACAGGGCCTAGGGCTTTGATATTTGGTATGAAGCATCATCTAGTGGTCCTCTACCAAGATTGTTCAGATTATTTCCCTGTGGTCAAGTATGGCCCCGGCCCAGGGGTCACATGGTTTACATAGACTTTCATAGGGAAAAACTTGGCTTGAAAATCTTCTTGTCCAAACCACAAAGCCTAGGGCTTTGATATTTGTAATGAAGCATCATCTGGTGGTCCTCTACCAAGTTTATTCAAATTATCCCCCTAGGGTCAAATATGGCCCCGCCCCGTGGGCCACATTGTTTATATAGACTTATATAGGGGAAAAAAATTGAAAAACCTTTTGTCCAAAACCACAGGGCCTAGGGCTTTGATATTTTATATGTGACATCATCTAGTGGTTCTCTACTAAGATGATTGAAATTATTCCCCTAGGGTGAAATATGGCCCCGCCCTGGAGGTCACATGGTTCATATACACTTATATAGGGAAAAGCTTTTAAAATCTTCTTGTCAATAACCTACAACATTCAGATTTGGACCACATGTATGGTTTTGAGTGGCAAGATGAACCTTAACATGAGTTGACATTGATTTTGACCTAGTGACCTACTTTCACTTTTCTGTAGCTACAGCTTTCAAATTTGGACCACGCACTGAAACAAACTTTGACCTTAACATTGACCTAGTGACCTACTTTCACATTTTTGAAGGTACATGCTTCAAACTTGGACCACATGCATAGTTTTGTGTTCCGAAATGAAATTTGACCTTGATTTTGACCTAGTGACCTACTTTCACATTTCTCAAGCTACAGCCTTGAAATTTGGACCACATGCATAGTTTTGTGTACCGAAACAAACTTTGTTTGTTTGTTTGTTTGTTTTGGGTTTAACGCCGTTTTTCAACAGTATTTCAGTCATGTAACGGCGGGCAGTTAACCTAACCAGTGTTCCTGGATTCTGTACCAGTACAAACCTGTTCTCCGCAAGTAACTGCCAACTTCCCCACATGAATCAGAGGTGGAGGACTAATGATTTCAGACACAATGTCGTTTATCAAATAGTCACGGAGAACATACGCCCCGCCCGAGGATCGAACTCACGACCCCGCGATCCGTAGACCGACGCTCTACCTACTGAGCTAAGCGGGCGGGCTGAAACAAACTTTGACCTTTACATTGACCTAGTGACCTACTTTCACATTTTTGAAGGTAAGGCTTCAAAATCGGACCACATGGATAGTTCTGTGTTCCGAAATAAAATTTGACCTTGATTTTGACCTAGTGACCTACTTTCACATTTCTCAAGCTACAGCCTTCAAATTTGGACCACTTGCATAGTTTTGTGTACCGAAATGAACTTTGACCTTAAGATTGACCTAGTGACCTACTTTCACATTTCTGTAGCTACAGGCTTTAAATTTAGACCACATGCATAGGATTGTGTACCGAAACAAACTTTGACCTTGACATTGACCTAGTGACATACTTTCACATTTTTGAAGGTACAGGCTTCTAATTTGGACCACATGCATAGATTTGTGTTCTGAAGTGAAATTTGACCTTGATATTGACCTAGTGACATACTTTCACATTTCTCGAGCTACAGCTTTCAAATTTGGACCACATGCATAGTTTTGTGTACCAAAATAAACTTTGACCTTTAGATTGACCTAGTGACCTACTTTCAAATTTCTCAAACTACAGCCTTCAAACGTGATGCACATGCATAGTTTTGTGTACAAAGAACTTTGTCCGTGAAATTGATCTAGTGACCTACTTTCACATTTCTCAGGCTACATCTTTCGACTTTGGACCACATGCACAGTGTTGTGTATGGAAATAAAAATTTGACCTTGAGCTAGTCAGTAAGTCTTGAAATTTGGAACACTCAAAAATGGCACATTGGTGGGCGCCAAGATCACTCTGTGATCTCTTGTTGTTACTATAAATAGCTTATATTGTAACTTACTTATTACAGGTCGTAGGGAAATATCGAGACCAGTTTTCTGTGGTACAACATGCATGTTACATCCAATTTTTAGGTGTATTTTCACCTATCTCTACCTGGTCAAGAGTTTTATGTGGACTTATATGGATTTTTTTTTTTTACTTCAAATAACGTTACCTTTTTGATAATCGGCCAAAAATGCTATATGAAAACAAGTATAGGGTTTTATATGTACAAATTTTAATCCAAGTCTTTTGTTTATAACATACTGTATATATAGTACAATATTGTTTATACATCGTTGACAGATATCAGTTCATTATGCTATACTGCAGTAGAGAAAATTGGGTGCCTTCCAGTAGGGGAGCAATACTTCATTCACTTGTTTTACTATATATTTATAATTTCGGCAGATGTTGAAACTACATCCTAGAAATCATTGCTTCAAATGGTTAAAAGTGTGAAAAGTGGAGGAAATTTTGCATCAGTGGTAAAAAGTTATAAGAAATTCATGAACATTTACACATGGGTATTTTAAATCATTATCATTTTTAGCTCACCTGAGCCAAAGGCTCAAGGTGAGCTTTTGTGACCACTTGATGTCCGTCATGCGTTGTGTGTCAACAATTTCAAAAAAATCTGCTTCTGCAAAACCACTGGGCAGATTTACACCAAACTTCACAGGAATGATCCTTGGGTAGCCCCCTTTCAGAATTGCCCAAAGAATTGAAATCCATGCAGAACACTGGTTGCCATAGCAACCGAAAGGAAAAGACTTTAAAAATCTTCTTGTCCAAAACCACAGGTCCTAGGGCTTTTGTATTTGGTATCTAGTGGTCCTCTACCAAGATTGTTCAAATTATCCCCATAGGGTCAGATATGGCCCCACCCTGGGAATCACATGGTTTACATAGACTTATATAGGGGAAACTTTGAAAATCTTCTTGTCCAAAATCACAGGGTCTAGGGCTTTGATATTTGGTATGTAGCATCACCTAGAGGTCCTCTACCAAGATTGTTCAAATTATCCCCCTAGGTTCAAATATGGCCCCGCCCTGGCAGTCTCCTGGTTTACATAGACTTTAATATATAGGGAAAACTTTTAAAATCTTGTCCAAAACCACAGGACCTTGGGTTTTGATATTTGGTATGTAGCATCATCTAGAGGTGCTCTACTAAGATTGTTCAAATTATCCCCCTAGGGTCAAATATGGCCCCGCCCTGGGGGTCACATGGTTGATATAGACTTGTATAGGATTTTTTTTTTAAAATCTTCTTGTCTGAAACCACAAGACCTAGGCCTTTGATATTTAGTATGTAGCATTGCCTTGTGGTCCTTTACTAAGATTGTTCAAATTATTACACTGGGGTGAAAAGAGGCCCTGCCCCGGGGGTCCCTAGTTTTACATAGACTTATATAGGAAAAAACTTTAAAAATCTTCTTGCCTGTAACTGCAAGGCTTATGCTTTTGATATTTCGTATGATGCATTGCCTAGTGGTCTACTACCAAAATTGTTCAAATTATGGCCCTGGGATAAAAAGAGTCCCTGCCCCAGGTGTCCCAAGTTTTACATAGACTCATATAGGAAAAAAACTTCTTGTCTGAAAGTTCATGGCCTAGGCCTTTGATATTTTGTATGTATCATTGCCTAGTTGATCTCTAACATGATTGTTCGAATTATGCCCATGGGGTGAAAAGAAGCCTTGCCCCGGGGGTCACTTGTTATATGATTTATGTAGGAAAAATTTTCAGATCATATTTCCTAGACTGTTTTATTAGCTCACCAGAGCCAAAGGCTCAGGGTGAGCTATTCTGATCAGTCACCATCCGTCGTCCATTGTCCGTCCGTAAACTTTTACTTTAAACGACATCTCCTCATAAACCGCTAGGCCAATTTCATCCAAACTTCACAGGAATGTTCCTTGGGGGAAGCTCTACAAAAATTATTTAAAGAACTGAATTCCATGTAGAACTCTGGTTGCCATGGCAACCAAAAATCATCTTCTCAAAAACCAGAAGCCCTAGAGCTGAGATATTTGGTGTGAAGCATTGCCTAGTGGACCTCTACCAAATTTGTTCAAATCATGTCCCCATGGTCAGTTTTGACCCCGCCCCAAGGGTCACTTGATTTTACATAGGAAAACCTTGAAACATCTTCTTCTCAAAAACCAGAAACCCTAGAGCTTAGATATTTAACATGTAGCATTGCCTGGTGGACCTCTACTAAAGTTGTTCAAATCATGACCCCGGGGTCAAAATTGAACCTGCCCCAGGGGTCACTTGATTTTACGTAGATTTCTATAGGAAAATCTTAAATTTAGAAAAAAAAATAAACCAGAAGGCCTAGAACTTAGATATTTGACATGTAGCATTGCCTAGTGGACCTCTACAAAATTTGTTCAAATTATGACCCCCCGGGGTCAAAATTGACCCTGCACCAGGGGTCACTTGATTTTACATAGGAAAATCTTTAAAAATTTTCTAAAAATAAACCAGAAGGCCTAGAGCTTAGATATTTGAAGTGTAGCATTGCCTTGTGGACCTCTACAAAGTTTTTTCAAATCATGACCCCCGGGGTCAAATTGACCCTGCCCCATGGGGTTACTTGATTGTACATAGAAAAATCTTCAAAATTTTCTAAAAATAAACCAGAAAGTCTAGAGCTTAGATATTTGACATGTAGCATTGCCTAGTGGACCTCTACAAAATTTATTCAAATCATACCCCAGGTGTCAAAATTGACCCCGCCCCTGGGGTCACTTGATTTTACATAGGAAAATCTTCAAAAATTTCTAAAAATAAACCAGATGGCCTAGATCTTAGATATTTGACGTGTAGCATTGCCTATTAGACTTCTACAAAATTTGTTCAAATAATGACCCCGGGGTCAAATTGACCCCGCCCCATAGGGTTACTTGATTGTACATTGAAAAATCTTCAAAAATTTCTAAAAATAAACCAGATGGCCTAGAGCTTAGATATTTGACATCTAGCATTGCCTAGTGGACTTCTACAAAATTTATTCACATCTTGACCCCCCAGGGTCAAATTGACACAGCCCCAGGGGTCACTTGATTGTACATAGGGAAATCTTAATAAATTTGCTAAGAATAAACCAGAAGGCCTAGATCTTATATATATGATATGTAACATTGCCTAGTAGACTTCTACAAACTTTGTTCAAATCATGACCCCCGGGGTAAAATTGACCTCGCCCCAGGGGTCACTTGATTTTACATAGGAAAATCTTCAAAAATTTTCTAAAAATAAACAAGAAGGACTAGAGCTTAGATATTTGACATGTAGCATTGCCTAGTGGACCTCTACTAAAGTTATTGAAATCATGACCCACGGGGTCAAATTGACCCCGCCCCATAGGGTTACTTGATTGTACATAGAAAAATCTTCAAAATTTTCTAAAATAAACCAGAAGGCCTAGAGCTTAGATATTTGACATGTAGCATTGCCTAGTGGACCTCTACAAAATTTATTCAAATCATGTCCCCCGGGGTGAAAATTGGCCCCGCTCCAGGGGTCACGTGATTTTACATAGGAAAATCTTCAAAATTTTTCTAAAAATAAACCAGAAGGCCTAGAGCTTAGATATTTGACATGTAGCATTGCCTAATGGACCTCTACAAAACTTTTTCAAATCATGACCCCCTGTATCAAATTGGCCCTGCCCCAGGGGTCACTTGATTTTACATAGGAAAATCTTCAAAAATGTTCTAAAAATAAACCAGAAGGCCTAGATGTTAGATATTTGACATGTAGCATTGCCTAGCAGACTTCTACAAAATTTGTTCAAATCATGACCCCCGGGGTCAAATTGACCCCGCCCCATAGGGTTACTTGATTGTACATAGAAAAATCTTCAAAATTTTGTAAAAATAAACCAGAAGGCCTAGAGCTTAGATATTTGACTTCTAGCATTGCCTAGTGGTCCTCTACAAAATTTGTTAAAATCTTGACCCCCAGGGTCAAATTGACCCAGGCCCAGGGGTTACTTGATTGTACATAGGGAAATCTTCATAAATTTGCTAAAAATAAACCAGAAGGCCTAGATCTTAGATATTTGATATGTAACATTGCCTAGTAGACTTCTACAAACTTTTTAGAAATCTTGACCCCCGGGGTAAAATTGGCCCAGCCCCAGGGTTAACTTGATTGATTCTTCCAAAAAATTTCTAAAAATCACCAGTTTGACATTTGAAACATGTAGCTCATATTACTCAGGTGAGCGATCCAGGGTCATCATGACCCTCTTGTTATAATTACCTGATTACCCCAAGTGATAAGGGGTCACCCGACTGTGACCTTGACCTACTGACCTACTTTCTTGTTTTTAAAGATAGAGCCGTGAAATTTGGATGACATGTACAAGTCTTGCACACCAATCTTAAAACTGCATTTCAGTGACCATGAATTTGACCTACTGACCTACTTTCTTGTTTATAGCTCACCTGAGCAATGCTCAGGGTGAGCTATTGTGATCACGCTGTGTCCGTCGTCCGTCATGCTTGCGTTCGTGCGTCCATCAACAATTGTTTTTAAAAGACATCTCCTCCATAACCACAGAATGGATTTTGATGAAAGTTGGCATGGATGTTCCTTGGATGGTTCTCTACCAAAGTTGTTCAAACGGTTCCGCTTGGTTGCACATAGGGGCCGCCAGAGCTAAAAATAGAAAAATCTTCAAACGACATCTCCTCCTAAACCGATGGTCCGATTTTGAAATAATTTCACACAAATGGTCCTTATGTCACCCTCTACCAAGATTATTCAAATTGTATTGATTCGTCAAAAAACATGGCCGCCAGAGCTAAAAATAGAAAAATCTTCAAATGACATCTACTTCTAAACTGATGGTCTGTTTTTCAAATAATTACACACAAATGGTCCTTATGTCACCATCTACCAACATTATTCAAATTATATTGATTCGTCAAAAAACATGGCCGCCAGAGGGCGTGGTCACTTTTCCCTAAATGTATATAGTGGAAACTTTAAAAATCTTCTTATGTGAAACAACAGGCCCGATTTTAGTATAATTTTACACAAATGGTCCTTTTGATTCGTCAAAAAACATGGCCGCCAGAGGGCGTGGTCACTTTTCCCAAATTGTATATAGTGGTAGCTTTAAAAATCTTCTTGTGTGAAACAATTGGCACGATTTTAGTATAATTTTACGCAGATGGTCCTTGTGTGACCCTCTAAAAAGATTGTTCAAATAATACTTCTGGGGTGAAAAGAGGCCCCGCCCCAGGGGTCACTTGTATATATGAGTTATATAGGAAAAAATACTTCAAAAATTATTTGATCATATTTCCTAGATTGTTTAATTATAATTACCTGATGACCCCAAGTAATTAGGGGCCACTTGACTGTGACCTTGACCTACTGACCTACTTACTTGTTTTTAGCTCACCTGAGCAATGCTCAGGTTTATTGTGATCGCTCAATGTCCGGTGTCAGGCGTCTGTCTGTCTTTCGTCTGTCAACATTTAGCTTGTGTATGTGATAGAGGCTGTATTTTTCAACTGATCTTCATGAAATTTTGTCAGAATGATAACCTTGATGAAATCTAGGCCAAGTTGGAAAATGGGTCATCTGGGGTCCAAAACTAAGTCAGATCAAAGAAAAACCTTGTGTATGCGATAGAGGCTGTATTTTTCAATTGATCTTCATGAATTTTGGTCAGAATGATAACCATGATGAAATCTAGGCCAAGTTGGAAAATGGGTCATCTGGGGTTAAAAACTAGGTCACTAGTTCAAGTCAAAGAAAAACCTTATGTATGCGACAGAGGCTGTATTTTTCAACTGATCTTCATAAAATTTTGTCAGAATGATAACCTTGATGAAATCTAGGCCAAGTTTTAAAATGGGTCATCTGGGGTCAAAAACTAGGACACTAGGTCAAATCAAAGAAAAACTTTGTGTATGCGATAGAGGCTGTTTTTTTCCAATTGATCTTCATGAGTTTTGGTCAAAATGATTGCCTTGATGAAATCTAGGTCAAGTTCGAATATGGGTCATCTGGGTTCAAAAACCAGGTCACTAGGTCAAATCAAAGAAAAACCTTGTGTATGCAATAGGGGCTGCATTTTACACTGGAACTGCATGAATTTTGATTAGAGTGTTTGTCTGGATGAGAGTGTTTGTCTAGGTCGAGTTTGAATATGGGTCATCTAGGGTCAAAAACTAGGTCACTAGGTCAAATTAAAGGAAAACCTTGTGTACGGAATAGGAGCTGCATTTTACACCAGATATTCTCAAGATTGCCTTGATGAAATCTAGGTCAAGTTAGAATATGGGTCATCTGTGGTCAAAAACTAGGTCACTAGGTCAAATCAAAGGAAAACCTTGTGTATGCGATAGAGACTGTCAGTTGATCTTCATGAAATTTGGTCAGAATGATAGCCTTGATGAAATTAAGGTCAACTTTGATTATGGGTCATCTGGGGTCAAAAACTAGGTCGCTAGGACAAATCAAAGAAAAACGTTTTGTATGCGTTAGAGGCTGTATTTTTCAGTTGAGGTTCATGAAATTTGGTCAGAATGATTGCCTTGATAAAATCTAGGTTAAGTTTGAATGTAGGTCATCTTGGCTCAAAAACTAGGTCACTAGGTCAAATTGAAGAAAATGCTTGTTTACACTTGAGAGACCACATTTTTGGTCCAATCTAAATGAAAATTGGTCAGAATATTTGTTTCCATGAAATCACTAGGTCAAACATGTTTACACTGTTATGGTGTGTTTCTCAGGTGAGCGAACTAGGGCCATCTTGGCCCTCTTGTTTAAGATACAGCCTTGAAATTTGGATGACATAAAAATTATACAGTTTTGCACACCGATTTTAACACTGACTTTCAGTGACTATGAATGTGACCTACTGACCTTCTTTCTTAATATTTTAGCATCAGTTTTGCATTTTAAACATGCAGGTCATTTTACTCAGGTGAGCGATCCAGGGTCATCATGACCCTCTTTTAAGCTCACCAGAGCACAAAGTGCTCAAGGTGAGCTATTGTGACCGGTCATTATCCGGCGCCCGTCGGCATCCGTCGTCCGTCAACATTTGCCTTTTGAACACTCTAGAGGCCACATTTATGACCCAATCTTTAGGAAACTTGGTCAGAATGTTAGTCTTGATGATCTCTAGGTCCGGTTTGAAACTGGGTCATGTGGGATCAAAAACTAGGTCAGTTGGTCAGATCAAAGGAGAAGCTTGTAAACACTCTAGAGACCACATTTATGACCCAATCTTTATGAAACTTGGTCAGAATGTTAATCTTGATGATCTCTAGGTTAAGTTTGAAACTGGGTCATGTGGGGTCAAAAACTTGGTCAGTAGGTCGGATCAAAGGAAAAGCTTGTGAACGCTCTAGAGACCACGTTTTTGACTCAATCTTATGAAACTTATTCAGAATGTAAGTCTTGATGATCGCTAGGTCAAGTTCGAAACTGGGTCATGTGGGGTCAAAAACTAGGTCAGTAGGTCAGATCAAAGGAAAAGCTTGTTTACACTCTAGAGATCACGTTTTTGACCCAATCTTTATGAAACTTGGTCAGAATGTTAGTCTTGATGATCTCTAGGTAAAGGTTGAAACTGGGTCATGTGGGGTCAAAAACTAGGTCAGTAAATCAGATCAAAGGAAAAGCTTGTGAACACTCTAGAGACCACATTTGTGACCAAATCTTTATGAAACTTGGTCAGAATGTAAGTCTTGATGATCTCTAGGCCAAGTTTGACTCTGGGTCATGCTTGCTCAAAAACTAGGTCAGTAGGTCAGATCAATGGAAAAGCTTGTAAACACTCTAGAGACCACATTTGTGATCCAATCTTTATGAAACTTTGTCAGAATGTTAGTCTTGATGATCTGTAGGTCAGATTCGAAAGTGGGTCATGTTGGATCAAAAACTAGGTCACCTGGTCAAATCAAAGTAAAAGCTTGTGAACAATCTAGAGGCCACAGTTGTGTCCCAATATTTATGAAACTTAGTCAGAAAGTTTGGCTTGATTATTTCTAGATCAAGTTTGAATCTGGGTCATGTGTGGTCAAAAACTAGGTCACCTTGTCAAATCAAAGGAAAAGCTTGTGAACACTTTAGAGGCCACAGTTGTAACTCAATCTTTATGAAACAGGGTCAGAATGTTTGTCTTAATCATTTCTGGGTTAAGTTTGAATCTGAGTCATGTGGGGTCAAAAACTAGGTCACTAGGCCAGATCAAAGGAAAGTCTTTTCAACAATCTAGAGACCACAATTTAAGTTTGAAACTCATGAGAATTAGTCAGAATATTTGTTTTGATAATCTGTAGGTCAAGTTCGAATCTGGGTCATGTTGGGTTAAAAACTAGGTCACTCGGTCAGATCAAAGGAGAAGCTTGTGAACACTCTAGAGGCCACAGTTGTAACCAAATCTTTATGAAATTTAATCAGAATGTTTGTCTTGATGATCGCTAGGTCAAGATCAACTCTTGGTCATGTGGGGTCAAAAACTAGGCCAGTAGGCCAGATCAACTCTGGTGAGCGATATATACAGCCATCATGGCCCTCTTGTTTTCCTTTACCACTGGTTGGAATTCCACCAAACTTCACTGGAGTTACTGCTGCCAAGTGTAGAAGTGTATATTGTTCGAAAGTTATGGTTCAGGGATTTCCCCAGGAGTTATGGCCCGTAATTTGTGGCACTTTTAAAATGAAAACATTCTTACTTATATATATTTTCTGTAGTAAGTAGATGACTGTAATTACCGTATATCCCCACCAAACGTGTTTGGATGGGGGCTATATAGGAGGCAGTTTTGTCCCGTCGCGTCCCGTTGCTAAATCTATTATCTCAGTTTTAACTAAATAGATTTGATTCAAACTTAAAATAGATGTTCCACCTTATCACCCTCATCATGTGACACAAGGTGCATAACTCTGACACCAACTTTTCATGAATTATGGCCCCTTTTACTTAGAATCTAAGGTTAACTTTGATGCATTTTCGCTATATCTCAGTTATTACTAAATGGATTTGATTCAAACTTAAAATAGATGATCCACCTTATCACCCACATCATGTAACACAAGGTGCATATCTCTGACACCAATTTTTGAGTCGGCTAAACGCTTTCAAGCGTTTGACGAGTCCTTGCTATCGCACGATTTCTCATTCTTAAATGGCCTCACAACACAGCGAAGTGATGTAGTTCCATTAGATTGTCTCTAATTTCAAAGAGTTCATTGATCGAATGAAGTTCATTTATGTCAATCCTACTTGCTATGACCAATATACAATGTAATCTGTCATATTTATGACTTGTAATTGTGCAATACTCGAATAAAGCCACGTATTTTCTTCCGCGGTAACTCATTAAGCATAAACACGCATAACGATTCTGCGGGATTTGGTAATACATTTGCGCATATGATTATGGTGACGAATTTTATGCCCTTTTGTCACAAAATAGCAGATATGATGTTCACAAATTCAAATAAAAACTGCATATTAACTTATTAGCCAAATTATCCATTTGTTACCCTGTCCGTTTCAAAAAATAATCTTTAAAATCATTGCGCAAATAACAAATTTATTGCGCTGTGCATTTTATGAATTGCGCAGGCTTACCAAGCTTGCGTAACATCCGGCGAAAGACAAAATATAGTTCCAGAACATACTGCTAGTATTTTATTGAGTGGGTACCTCTGAAAGCATTGGAATGTCTCTTATCAAAGAGTTTACCACATCGATGAAATTAAATTATGACAGCTTCATTTTAAATGACCCGAATAAGATATGTGCAGTACGTTAATTCTTCCGCGAGACTTCGCGGATGAATCCTAACTACATTTTGGACACTTGTCGGCGAACACGTGTGACCTGTTTATAACAACGACTTTGCATGGGTTGAATTTTGCAGTCAGAAAACGGATAAATTATTGGAAGAAGAAGCTCTTACTGGTTTGTTTAGTTACTACTGATATTAAAAATGATTTTATTTCTTATTTTTCGAGAAATAAACAAATTGGCGAAACTTTAAATTGTATTTTCTTGTAGTTTTTGAAATCGAAAGTAGATCGTCTATGTTTGGCTGCTTTGACGAAACGAAACAACTTTTTTATAAAAAGATTTAAATAAGAGGTAATTTAACGGTTAACTTCAATGTCAGATACTGCCAATTGCTGCTAAATGTCTTCGTATCATCACAATTTGTAAAACATATTGTTGAAACTGGAGAAAAGTGTAATCGTATCCGGATATAATATTTTGGGTAAATATCGAGCTGTGTTATGAAATTTTAACATTCAAGTAACATACATGATAGATATTATTGTAACAGAAATGATTCTAGAATTTATTTTTATAACACCTACATATAATCTATATCAGACTCATATTCTAGTCCTGAGGCATGATCTGAAAGTAAAAAGATGAAGTGACAGTCATACTTTGGATATTGTAATACTAGAAAGAATTTAGGTAATATTTAGAAATTGAAACATAAGATTTTTAGTTAAAATCGCACCAAAGGCTGTATCAAGGGTCTACATATTCAAAATATTCTTGTGGTAATACCCCAAACCCTACTTGCAGGAGGGGGTATCCTCCCACACCCTTCCCCCAAATTGCCACTTTACAGTTTGATACATTTGCCCTTTTACCACCTGCCGCAATGTCCATTTCAAAATCTGACTGCAATTTAAAGCGGAAAGAAACACCCCTCCCCACACCCATCCTGCTACTGACCACGTAAAAATGGCTCAAACATTTTTCTGCCCAGTCTGGGCCTGTCTGTCTACATGAATCAAAATGGATAATTGAAAGTGCATGGACTTCGGGATTACAGACATGATTTTTAAGGGGTTAACAGGTCTGAAATAGAATAAAGGATAGTTTTAACTAAAAAAGAACTGCATTTATTAATATCGGTTACACTATATATTGACACTCAGCAACATTTACATACATGTATCTCTAAACGCAAAAGTAAGTATACTTTAAATTGACATCACTTATAATATGATTGAACCATACCTAACATATGACATGGCTATCGCCAGGCCCATTATAATATCTGTAAAATATCAGTTCTTTCGTCCATCTGTTACAAATTGTATGTGGCAATCCGCGCTGTAAAATTTTAATATATAAATTGTCATATTCAAATTTTATCATGTGCGAATATATACCAGCTGATAATTGCCTCTTTTGGCAATGCCGGAGGCCAATGTTTACTGGAAAAATATATATAGTCATGGGCAGTATCTTAGTGTCAGCTGTCAAATTGTAGTTTGTACTTTCAACATTTTTATTTCTGCGAACCACTCTTCAATTTTAGAGAAATATATTAGGTCTAAATACTTGTATAATATCAATCAAAGTTTTACTTGGCATCGACCGAATGTTCATTTCATTTATTGTAACAAAGCTCTCTTTAGTTGGGGAAAAAAACTAAAAACAAACTCAAACTGGTAGACTATACTGTCAGTACATCAATCATTAGCCGACTCAGGCCCTTCAGGCCTTTGATTCATGAATTATGCCCCCTTTTACTTAGAATTTAAGATTAATTTGAAGCATCTTCACTATATCTCAGTTATTACAAAATGGATTTGATTCAAACATGAAATAGATGTTCCACCTTATCACCTGCATCTTGTGATACAAGGTGCATAACTCTGACACCAGCTTTTCATGAATTATGCCGCCTTTTACTTAGAATTTAAGGTTAATTTTGTTGCATTTTCACTATATCTCAGTTATTGCTGATTGGAATTGATTCAAACTTAAAATAGATGTTCCACCTCAACACCCACATCATGTGACCCAAGATCCTTAACTCTGATACAAATTTTTCATGAATTATGCCCCCTTTTACTTAGAATTTAAGGTTAATTTAGATGCATTTTGACTATATATCATTCTGATGGGCTTATAGCCAAACGGAGTAACCTTTTTTTAACTTTTGTATTGAGTTACTTCCCCTTAAATCCCAAGAATAAGTCTATTTTCAGAAGTTCAGTTTTTAGATTTTCAATATTTTAGGTATTTTTCTGACTTTTTTATTAGCTCACCTGTCACAAAGTTTTGTGACCACTTGATGTCTGTCGTGCGTCGTCCGTCAAAAATTTCTAAAAAAAATCTTGTTCTTGAAAACCACTGGGCAGAATTACACCAAACTTCACAGGAATGATCCTTGGGTGGCCCCCTTTTAAAATTGTTCAAAGAATTGAATTCCATGCAGAACTCTGGTTGCCATGGCAACTTTGAAAATCTTCTTGTACAAAACCACATGGCCTTGGGCTTTGGTATTTGGTATGTAGCATCATCTATTGGTCCTCTTTTTTACATAGACTTATATAGGAAAAAAAGTTTAAAAATCTTCTTGTCTGAAACCACAACACTTAGACCTTTGATATTTGGTTTGTAACATTGTCTTATGGTCCTCAACCAAAATTGTTCAAATTGTACCCCTTGGGTGAAAAGAGGCCCTGCCCTGAGGGTCCCAAGTTTTATATAGACTTATATAGGAAAAAGCTTTAAAAATCTTCTTGTCTGAAACCATACGACCTAGGCTTTTGATATCTGGTATGGTGCATTGTCTAGTAGTCCTGTACCAAAATTTTTCAAATTATGCCCCTGGCGTTAAAAGAGGCCCCGCCCTGGGGTCACTTAGTTATTATGTGAGTTATATAGGAAAAATACTTAAAAAATCATCTGATCCTATTTCCAAGACTGCTTAATTATAATTACCTGATGAACCCAAGTAATATGATGTCACTTGACTGTGACCTTGACCTACTGACCTACTTTCTTGTTTTTAGCTCATCTGAGCCAAAGGCTCAGGGTGAGCTATTGTGATCACTCACCGTCCCGCGTCCGTCCGTAAACTTTTACTTTAAACAACATTTCCTCATAAACCCCTAGGCCAATTTCATCCAAACTTCACAGGAATGTTCCTTGGGTGAAGCTCTACAAAAATTGTTCAAAGAATTGAATTCCATGCAGAACTCTGGTTGCCTTGGCAACCTAAAGGAAAAACTAAAAAAATCTTCTTCTCAAAAACTAGAAGCCCTAGAGCTTAGATATTTGGTGTGAAGCATTGCCTAGTGGATCTCTACCAGATTTATTCAAATCATGACCCCGGGGTCAAAATTGACCCCGCCCGAGGGGTCATATGATTTTACATAGGAAAATCTTAAAAAATCTTCTTCTCAAAAACCAGAAGCCCTAGAGCTTAGATATTTGACATGTAGCATTGCCTAGTGGACCTCTACAGAATTTGTTCAAATCATGACCCCGGGGTCGAAATTGACCCCGCCCCAGGGATCACTTGATTTTACATAGATTTCTATAGGAAAATCTTCAAAATTTTTTAAAAAATAAACCAGAAGACCTAGAGCTTAGACATTTGACATGTAGCATTGCCTAATGGACCTCTAAAAAATTTGTTCAAATCATGCCCCCCCCCCCCCCCCCCCGGGTCAAAATAGACCCCGCCCCAGAGGTCACTAAATTTTACATAGGAAAATCTTCAAAATTTTTCTAAAAATAAACCAGAAGGCCTAGAGCTTAGATATTTAACTTGTAGCATTGCCTAGTGGACTTCTACAAAATTTATTCAAATCATGATCCCCGGGGTCAAGTTGACCGCGCCCCATGGGGTCACTTGATTTTACATAGGAAAATCTTCAAAAAATTTCTAAAAATAAACCAGAAGGCCTAGATCTTAGATATTTGACATGTAGCATTGCCTAGTAGACTTCTACAAAATTTGTTCACTCTTGACCACCGGGGTCAAATTGACCCCGCCCCTTTGGGTTACTTGATTGTACATAGAAAAATCTTCAAAATGTTCTAAAATAAACCAGAAGACCAAGAGCTTAGATATTTGACATGTAGCATTGCCTAGTGGACCTCTACAAAATCTATTCAAATCTTGACCCCACCAGGGTCAAATTGACCCAGCCCCAGAGATTACTTGATTGTACATAGGGAAATCTTCATAAATTTTCTAAAAATAAACCAGAAGGCCTAGAGCTTAGATATATGATATGTAACATTGCCTAGTAGACTTCTACAAACTTTGTTCAAATCATGAGCCCCGGGTTAAAATTGACCCCGCCCCAGCGGTAACTTAATTGTACATCGGAAAATCTTCAAAAAATTTCTAAAAATAAACCAGTTGGCCTAGAGCTTAGATATTTGACATGTAGCATTGCCTAGAGGACCTCTACAAAATCAAATCATGACCCCCGGCATCAAATTGGCCCCGCTCCAGGGGTCACTTGATTGTACATGGGAAAATCTTCCAAAAAATGTCTAGAAATAAACTAGAAGGCCTAGAGCTTAGATATTTGGTGTGTAGCATTGCCTAGTGGATCTCTACCAAGTTCAAATCATGATCCCGGGATCAAGCTTAAATGCAAATCTTCATTGCAACCATTTAACCAGGTGAGCGATATAGGGCCATCATGGCCCTCTTGTTTAAGATACTGCCTTGAAATTTTGATGACATAAACAGTTTTGCACACAAATCGTAAAACTGAATTTCATTGACCATGAATGTGACCTACTGACTTTTTTAATATTTTATCATCAGTTTGACTTTTGAAACATGTAGCTCATATTACTCAGGTGAGCGATCCAGGGTCATCATGACCCTCTTCTTATTAGTCCTATGTAAAAAGTAAATACATTTTTCTGTGGTAACATGTGTCGATAAGACACTTTTTTGTATTCATTTTTAGTGTATCTCTTATATTAGAGATTTTTATATTTACCTCATCCCTTATCCTGGCACATATACTAGTATTACTTATTTGTGCCGTGGAAGCCCAAGATGAAGTACTCCAAAGACGAGTAAAATTTTTCTTTAAGAAATAAGTTTTTTTTTAACGTTTTGTATTATTCGAAGTATTTTTAAAATTTCTTATGGTTGCCATTCTGTGACAAGACGGTATGGTGGGGGTATAAGTCACTCCTGTGACAGTTCTAGTTGATTTTAGGGTAATTAGGAGAAAGGTCAAGGTCACAGCATACTTGATACCAAGGTATCTCAGAAAGGCAGTCAAGGGGGCATGAGTGTTTTACAAATAGCTCCTGTTTAGATTGTATACTGTTTTTCCAACAGGTGATGTTGATCGTGGTGACACAGTGACAGACTATATGGAGGAGGAAAGAGAGAGGGGGATCACCATTAATTCTGCAGTAGTTACATTCTTCTGGGATAAACATAAAATCAATCTTATAGATACACCAGGTAAACATTTTAACTAAATATGTTCATAGGGATAAGCAATATACAATATTAAATTTTGCTGATAGCATACTGACATCTTGCTATACATCACATATGATATATGTCTAGAAAACACAAAAATGCACTCTAAAACATATAGAAAAATAATTCAATGATTTCCTTAATGTTTTTGGTAACCAAAGCACATTGTACTCAAAAGTGTGCTGTTGTGACTACCACATTAGATCTATCTGTAGTCTGTGTAATGATGATAGTTGTTTTTCAGAACTTTTCTTGTTCACGCAGGAGACCCAGTTTCTTGAGCAGTCTTCATGAAAACCCAACTATATTTTGCTGCAAGAATGCTCGCAGAATGGGACAGATTGCTCAAACAGTTTGTCAAAATTACCAAATCAACCTTTTTAGCTCAGGGTGAGCTATTTTGATCACTCTGTGTATGGCGTCGTGCAGTGTGCATTGTCCATCATCAGTCGTCAACAATTTGACTGTTAACACTTAGAGATCACAATTTTGATTAAATCTTAATGAAACTTGGTCAGAATATTACCCTCTTGAACTAGACCATTACTAGGTCATCTATGGTCAAAAACTAGGTCTCTAGGTCAGTTTATAGGAAAACATTGTTAACACACTAGAGGCCACATTTTCTGCCTCATCTTCATAAAACATTGTGAGAATGTCTTTAACATGTCTATGTCAAGTTTAAAACTGGGTTACCTGAGGTCTTAAACTAGGTCACTAGGTCAAATCATAGAAAAACCTTGTTGACACTCAAGAGGCCACATTTGTTACTTATCATAAAATCTTAAAATTACCTGAGGTCAAAGACTACCTCAGGATAACCTGAGGGGAAAAACTAGGTCACTAGGTCAAATCTTAAAAAAAACTTTGTTAACACTCTAGAAGCAACATTGTTGACCTGATCTTTATAAAACATTTTCAGAATGTTTGCCTATATGAATTCTAGTTAAAGTTTAGAACTGGTTGAGCCAAGGTAAAAATCTAGGTCACTTGGTTAGATCTTAGAAAAACCTTGTAAACACTAGAGGCCACATTTTCCATAAGATATTTATAAAAAAAATGTCAATGTTTGTCGCAATGTTAAAAGGTTAATTTGAAAACTGGGTTACCTGAGATCTTTTACTAGGTCACTAGGTCAATTTATAGAAAACATTGTTAACATTCTAGATGCCAATTTTCATCTTGATCTTTATAAAACTTTGTCAGAATGTTGGTCTCTATAAAATAAAGGTTGAATTTAAAACTTGGTTATCTGACATTTTAAACTAGGCCACTAGGTCAAAGCATAGAAAAAGCTTGTAAACACTCTAAGAGACAACATTTTTGACTTGAACTTCATAAAACCTAAAATGTTTATCTCTATTAAATCTAGATTAAATTCAAAATGTTTTATCTCAGATCAAAAACAAGGTCACTTGAAATTCATTGAAAAACCTTGTTAACCCTCTAAAAACCACATTTTCCATTAGATCTTTATAAAAACACGTCAGAATGCTTATCTTGTGAAATATAGGTCAGGTTCAGAACTCGTTACAGATATCTGAAAGTAAGTCACCAGGTCAAATCATAGAAAAACCTTGTTTTCTCTTTCAAATTGAGTTTAGTTTCGGATCTGTATTTTCTAGGTCAAATACAAGGTTGCTGGGCCAAATCATAGAAAGACATTGTTAACACTCAAAAGTCCGCATTTCTGCATGATCTAAATGAGACCTGATCAGAATGTTTGTCTGCTTTAATGTAAGATAAATTTGAAACTGGGGCACATTGGAAAAAACTACGTCAGTAAGTGAAATCCTAGAAAAAGCTTTGTTAATATTTTATAGCAACTTTTTCAACTTGATCATCATAAATCTTTGTCAGAATGTTTGTCTGTATAATGTCTAAGTCAAGATAAAAAGTGGAGTACCAAAGATCAGAAACTGTGTCACTAGTTTAATGAACTGTTTAATGGAATTTACCAATCCTAATTAGAGGTAAGGTCAGGTGGTCAAGATCCTAAGTAAGTTTTGACCTCCGGTATCCTTTGTTTCAAAAATAATAAGTAAAAAACTAAAAAGTGCCCACCAGTCTCGGTTTTTAGCTCACCTGAGCTCAAGGTGAGCTTTTGTGATTGCCCTGTGTCCGTCCTCCATCTGCCGTCAACAATTTGACTGTTAACACTCTAGAGGTAACAATTTTGTCCCAATCTTAATGAAACTTGGTCAGAATGACCAATGTTACCCTCAATAAAATCTTGGACGAGTTTGATATTGGGTCATCTGGGGTCAAAAACTAGGTCACCAAGTCAAATCAAAGGAAAAGCTTGTTAACACTCTAGAGGTCACAATTTTGGTCCAATTTTAATAAAACTTGGTCAGAATGTTCACACTGGATAACCGGATATCCTGACGCCCCCTGGACAAAAAACCCTGCTGGAAAAATAACCCCACTGTAAATGCGTAGGTAGAGTGTTTCATTTATTTCTATTAATATGAAGCCAATCCTTGCAATTCAACTTGGCAGTTTTGTTAAGGAATGGACATGGCTTACACTTCCAGTTTCTGGTCGGAAAAAGATCGTTATATTTATAGAATTCACTACCAATTTCTTTGAAGTCTGAAAAATCTTAACAAAATTCCAAAGTTTTACGCAAATATTTTTGTTTGTTTAACAATCTGTGAAAATTTCAATGATTTAGTTTAACAGGTGTATCTTTTTGGAGCATCTCTGTGAAATTTCTGGGTTCTACGTTCTGTCTGAAAAAAGATATTAGCCGTTAAACATGTATGGGTGAAAAAAATATGACTGTCCAAAACGGCCGGTGGTATTTGTAATAGGCAGTCGTTGAACTCGGATGTTGGCTTTCGAAAACACAGGTGTTTGCAAGTTTTCAAAAACAGTCATATTGTCATAGTGTGCCCAACTGTGTCGCTTCTTATGTATGTTTTGTATATTTTTAACCTATTTGTTTGTTGTTTTTTTGGGTTTTTTTGCAATTCATTTCGTGTTATTTGTGTGTAGCTATGTGTACACAGCATTCAGTATACAGGTACTTATATATGATCCTTTATTTTTTTTGTACCCCCTGACAACAAAGTTGTAAGGGGGCGTATACTGGTTTCAGGTTGTCTGTCTGTCCATCCATCTGTCCATAGGCACAATCTTGTGCGCACCATCTCTCCTCATCCCCTTGACACCATTTAATGAAACTTCACACAAGTGATCAGTAACAACAGTAGTTGTGCATGGGCATGTTAGGTTCTTTCAGAAAAAAAAATGCAGAGTTATGGGGCTTTGTTTTTTGTTACTATACTATATACATAGACACAATCTTGTGCACACCATCTCTCCTCATCCCCTTGACACAATTTAATGAAACTTCACACAAGTGATCAGTAACAACAGCAGTTGTGCATGGGGCATGTTAGGTTCTTTCAACAACAAAAATTGCAGAGTTATGGGACTTTGTTTCTTGTTAACATACTAGTTACATACAGTCTGCATATGCAATCTTGTGCACACCTAATCTTCCGAACCCTTGCACACAATTTAATGAAACTTCACGCAAGTGATCAGTACCAACCCTAGTTGTGCATGGTGCATGTTATGTTCTTTTAGATAAATATTCTGCATAGTTATGGGACTTTGTTTTTTGTTACTATACTGTATACATGTAGTCTATATACATACAGTCCACATAATTATACAATCTTGTTTGCATCAAATTGCAATGTACTGTGTCAGTGCATGCGGGGGGTACATTCATCACCTTTAGTGATAGCTCTAGTTAATTTGGGTTTTACGGTGCACCAACACAGTATAGGTTATATGGCGCCAGTATGATCCCTTATGCCATATCGTAATTCTGGTTGGCTCCATTGTCAGTCCTCTACAAAGTTACAACCGTCTAGGCTGTAACTTCTACATCCAAGGACCGATTTCAGGCTCAAAATCTGTTACATAGGGCTTATACTTAGTATAAGTATTTTGTGTCCGAACTCTAATTTTTATGCATGGACCAACTGTTAAGTATCTTCACATTATTTCATAGGTTGAAAAAAGCAGTATTTCTTGTCTGGAGCCTGACTTTGAAATACATGAAAATTTGAATTGTTCTAATGTGGCCTTTCTTGTGGGACTCTAGAATAGAAATATTAGGGATTAATTAAGTAGCTGGTTTACAAGTGTTGCTAAGCATTACTATTAAGGGTTTAATCACTTGGTTCACGTAATAAATGAATTCTATTTTCAAAATCTGTTCAATGCTGTATAAATCATGTCTATTGGATACAAGACATCCAGAAGTGTTTGAAGGGTTCAAAGAGATTGTTTTGTTTGTTGTTTGTTTGTTTGTTTTGGGTTTAACGGCATTTTTCAACAGTATTTCAGTTATGTAACGGCGGGCAGTTAACATAAGGTGGTGTTCCTGGATTCCGTAACAGTACAAATCTGTTCTCTGCAAGCAACTGCCAGCTTCTCCATATGAATCGGATATGAATCAGAGGTGGAGGATGAATGATTTCAGACACAATGTCTATTATCAAATCATCACGGAAAAGATACTTCCCGCCCGAGGATCGAATTCATGACCCAGCGATACGTAGATCCGCACTCTCCCTATTGAGCTAAGCGGGCGGGCTCAAAGAGAATTAAAAAATGACGATAAGGTATAAGGAGAAAGAATGAAACTTGAATCGGAAAAATTGGATAAAGGAACTAAAACTTTTTGAGTTTATTATTCCAGAAGATTGTGATATAAGTGTAAGAAGTATTCTATCCCTTTCAAACGACGACATGTTACAACAAAAAATAGTCTAACATCTACGGGGTGAACAAGGATCAGTCTCTGGTAAATGAACCACAAATAATTACTGTAAGAAAGAAAAATATTAGTAACTGTATAATTGTTATTACTGCATTTGTGGATTTTAATCATACTACGAGATTACCGGTATACATTATTTGTTGCACGTTCACTCAAATGAAGAGTTAAAGTACACAGATAAACAGGTTCTCTTACAAAATACGTCAGAGGAAATATCAATATTTAAGGTAGAAATGCATTAAAGATATGATCCACTAACCTTAGCATATGTTTGAATTAGAAAGTAATATCAAATGTATGACATTATAAATTAAATTAATTTCAAAGATATTCAAAGGATTGACTACCAGAAGCAATAATTTACACTTGTAAAAACCACGGTAAAAGTACTTTCTATAGTAGTCCAGAGTGACACCTCGGGTCTTCCTCCGCTGTCAAAAGCTGGGAATGCCATCATACGATCTAAATTATAACAGTGTGACTGGAAACTCAACAAACTAATCAAAACTTTTTTTTCTGGTATCTTCCGTATGGTGAAGAAATGGCAATTACTGGAGTGCTTGGTAAAAAATATAATCAGAGTGTGAAGGAATACAGTCATATTTGAGAAAGCCGCTTGAAATAAAACAGAGTCACTTTTATAATTGATTAGATTTTGGTCTAATCACTACCAATAAAACGTTTTACATACAAAGATATGCATATAGACATCGGAGTTAATGGATAGTCCACAGAAGTCGATAGCTGAGTTCAGCAACAGCATAAGCTGCCGTTTTAGACAGTCATATTTTTTCACCCGTACCTGTTTAACGGCTAATATTTTTTCTCAGAAATAACTTAGAATCCGGAAATTTCACACAGATGCTCTGAAAAGATACACCTGTTAGACCAAACGATTGAAGTATTCACAGATTGTTCGACATTAACAAAGACATTTGTATAAAACTTTGGAATTTTATCAGATTTTTGTCGAGCCTGCTTGTTGAAGCGAAGACATAGTTGTCCAAATGGCTGTTCGGTGTATGTGCATGCGTGCGTCAGTCCGTCAGTCCATGTGTGTGTGCATGCGTGTGTCCGTCCGTCCGGATTTGTTTGTCCGGACCATAACACTTGGAGGTCAAAGGTTAAATTCAATAATGACTTTGTCCGGAGCATTTCTTCTTCATGCATGGAGGGATTTTGATATAACTTGGCATAAATGTTCACAGCCATGTGACAGAATGTCATGCGCAAGAACCAGGACCCTAGGTCTAAGGTCAAGGTCACACTTAGAGGTCAAAGGTCAGATACAAGAATGACTTTGTCCGGAGCATTTCTTTTTCATGCATGGAGGGATTTTGATGTAACTTGGGACAATTGTTCACCATCATGAGACGGAGTGCCATGTGCAAGAACCTAGAATTACTTCCCTTTGTTGTTACTATAAATAGCTTATATTGTAACTTATTTATTACTGGTCGTAGGGAAAAATCAAGACCACTTCTGTAGTACAGTATGCATGTTACGTCCAATTTTGAGGTGTATTTTGACCTATCTCTACTGGTAAGGATTTTTATGTGGACTTTTTATTTTAAGATTTACTTCCCTTTGTTGTTACTATAAATAACTTATATTGTAACTTTTTGCAATCATTTTTCATTTGGCATAAATGTTTACCTCAATGAGACAAGGTGTCATGTGCAACTCCTAGTCCTTTTGACAGCTGGAGGGCTTGACATGTTGCCCGTGGGCATCTAGTTTTAACGAAGATATTGTTAGGGAATTTCTACAAATATAACGATCGTTTTCCGATCAGAAATTGGAAATGTAAGCCATGTCCATTCTTTAACAAAACTGCCAAGTTGAATTGCAAGGATTGGCTTTATATCAGTAGAAATAAATGAAAAACTCTACCTACCCATTTACAGCGGGGTTATTTGTCCAACGGGTGTCAGGATAGCTGTTTATCCAGTGTGATGTTACTCTCAATAAAATCTTGGACAAGTTCGATATTGGGTCATCTGTGGTCAAAAACTAGGTCACCAGGTCAAATCTAAAGAAAAGCTTGTTAACACTCTAGAGGCCACATTTATGACTGTATCTTCATGAAACTTGGTCAGAATGTTACTCTTGATGATCTTTAGAATCTGGGTGATGTGGGGTCAAAAACTAGGTCACCAGGTCAAATCAAAGGAAAAGCTAGACAACACTCTAGAGGCAACATTCATGGCCATATCTTATTAAGAGGGTAGTGCTAGGACTGGTCAGCCCAGTGTCAGTAAAATGTGACTGGGTGGGGTATCATGTCACGTGCCTACGGCATGATATTCCAGTGAGGCAGCAGTATAAAGTTGGGCATTGAGCTCACTGCTACAAGTAGACACCGTCGTTTATGTGACTGAAAAATTGTTGAAAAAGACGATAAACCTGAACACACACACACGCACACACACATGGTCATATCTTAATGAAACTTGGTCAGAATGTTAATCTTGATGATCTTTAGGTGAAGTTTAAATCTGGGACAGGTGGGGTCAAAAACTAGGTCACCAGATCAAATCAAAGGTAAAGCTTGTTAACACTCTAGAGACCTAATTTTAAGTTTAAAACTCATGGGAATTGATCAGAATGTTTGTCTTGATGACCTCTAGGTCAGGTTCAGATCTGGGTCATGTGGGGTCAAAAACTAGGTTACCAGGTCAAATCAAAGGTTAAGCTTGTTAACAATCTAAGAGGTCAAATTTATGACTTTATCACCAAGTCAGATCAAATGTAAAGCTTGTTAACACTGTAGAGGCCACATTTATGATAATATCTCAATGAAACTTGGTCGGAATGTTAATTTTGATGATATTTAGGTCAACTTTAAATCTAGGTAGAGTGGAGTCAGAAACAAGGTCACCAGGTCAAATCAAAGGTAAAGTCAAAGGGGTCCGGCACATGAGTGGATTAAGTTTAATGGCTTATTTTTGAGTCCTAGAGCCATGATTATGTAAAAATTCATACTAATATAACTACTCCTTAGACCAGGGTTTTTACCCCGCAGAAGCTATGTTTTCAACAACTTTCTTTACATGACCAGGAAAAAAATATTATCAGCTTTTTTCCCATTCAAACATTGCATTCAGTTATTCAAATGAATCAACTTTTAAAATTACCTCAACATATTTTCATATATTTATCTGTTTTTCGACAATTCCACAGCGTACCGAACAATACACAGAGGGAGTGCGAAGTCTAACAACATCTTGTAACAACATATCAAGCTATACGCAGTCAGTAAAGACAACATTCTAGACCTTCCGCGGACAAAGCAACCATTGCAATACAAATGGTGAATAAAAACAATAATCTAACAGGCAAAGTTCAATTCCTGTAAAGCCAAGGTTGTCTCCAACACTTAATTATTTTTATTTGATCAAAGTAGCTGTCAAATGTACAAATCATGCGACTCTGGAACCCGTATTACAATTAAGTCGCCATTGGTCAGGTAAAAATAGTGAGCTAATCAGAGCGCGTATGTGCAAAACATATGACGTACGAAGCAAAATGGTAGCGGTTAGATATTTTAGAAAGAAAAAAGTCTGAAACAAGGATTATGGCCAATGTTGGTGCTATGTAAATACAACTTTGGCGGTTAGTTTGTAGTTTTTAGTTAAAACTCATATTGCAATGGTTGTTTTGTTCGCGAATGGTCCAGAACGCTGATTTTACTGACTGCTTATATCTTTATTCGTTGTTACGCGATGTTGTTAGACTTCGGATTCGCTGTTAGTATTGTTCGGTACGATGTCGAATTGTCGAAAAACAGATAAATATATGAAAATATGTTGAGGTAATTTTAAAAGTTGATTCATTTGAATAACTGAATGCAATGTTTGAATGGGAAAAAAGCTGATAATATTTTTTTCCTGGCCATGTAAAGAAAGTTGTTGAAAACATAGCTTCTGCGGGGTAAAAACCCTTGTCTAAGGAGTAGTTATATTAGTATGAATTTTTACATAATTATGGCTCTAGGACTCAAAAATAAGCCATTAAACTTAATCCACTCATGTGCCGGACCCCTTTGGGTAAAGTTTGTTAATACTCTAGAGGCCACATTTATGACTATTTTTGTGCCCCCCCCCCCCCAATGAGTGGTGGGGGCATATAGATTTGGTCTTGTCCGTGCATACGTCCGTCCGAAGTTCGTCACATGCCTAGCTTAAAAAGTATTTGATATAAATTAATGAAACCTTGCATGAGTCTTTATTATGATATGAACTTGCGCACCTCCTATTTTTTGTCTGGCTCCTCCCCCTATTTTCAGAGTTATGGCCCCTGAAATAGTCAAAAATGCACATTTTCACCTTGTGACGCGCCTAACTCAAAAAGGGTTTGATATAGATTAATGAAACCTTGCATGAGTCTTTATTATGATATGAACTTGCGCACCTCCTATTTTTTGTCTGGCTCCTCCCCCTATTTTCAGAGTTATGGCCCCTGAAATAGTCAAAAATGCACATTTTCACCTTGTGACGCGCCTAACTCAAAAAGGGTTTGATATAGATTGATGAAACCTTGCATGAGTCTTAATCATGATATGAACTTGCGCACCTCCTATTTTTTGTCTGGCTCCACCCCCTATTTTCTGAGTTATGGCCGCTGAAATAGTCAAAAATGCACATTTTCACCTTGTGACGTGCCTAGCTCAAAAAGTATTTGATATGAATTGATGAAACCTTGTATGAGTCTTTATCATGATATAAACTTGTGCACCTCCTATTTTTCATCTGGCTCCGCCCCCTATTTTCAGAGTTATGGCCCCTGAAATAGTCAAAAATGCACATTTTCACCTTCTGACACACCTAGCTCAAAAAGTGTTTGATATAGATTCATGAAGCCTTGCATGAGTCTTAATCATGATATGAACTTGCGCACCTCCTATTTTTCATTTTGGTCTGCACCCTATTTTCAGAGTTATGGCCCCTGAAATAGTCAAAAATGCACATTTTCACCTTGTGATGCACCTAGTTCAAAAAGTATTTAATATAAATGATTGAAAGCTTGCATAAGTCTTTATCATGATATAAACTTGCACACCTCTTATTTTTTGGCTGGCTCCACCCCCTATTTTTAAAGTTATGGCCCCTGAAATAGTAAAAAAATGCACATTTTCACCTAATTATGTGTCTAGCTCAAAAAGTATTTGATGTAAATTTATTAAATCTTGCTTGGATCTTTATCATGATATGTCCTTGCACACTTGGCATTCTTCCTGAGAATCTTAACATTTATTACAAAGTTATGGCTCTTGAAATAGCCAAAATAGTGGATTTTTTGTTTGTGATGCTCATAGCTAAAAAAGTATATGGCCTAGAATAATGAATCCTTTTCATAAAATGTTTGTTGAGGCTATACCCCATTAAGACTGCAAACATTAAATTTTGAATTATTTCTCCTTATTTGTGACAAATGTACCAGTGGGGGTGCACACCCTGTGTCCTACAGACACATTCTAGTTTAATGAAACTTGGTCAGAATGTTAACCTTGATGATCTTTCGGTCAAATTTAGGTCTGGGTCAGGTGGGGTCAAAAACAAGGTCACCAGGTCAAATCAAAAGAAAAGGTAGTTAACACTATAAGCCACATTTATGACCGTATCTTAATGAAACTTGGTTAGAATTTTAATCTTGATGATCTTTAGGTCAAGTTCAAATCTCGGTCAGGTGGGTTCAAAAACTAGGTCACCGGGTCAAATCAAAGGAAAAGCTAGTTAACGCACTTTAAGCCACATTTATGACCGTATCTTAATGAAACTTGGTTAGTTAGATTAATCTTGATGATCTTTAGGTCAAGTTCAAATCTGGGTCAGGTGGGGTCAAAAACTAGGTCACCAGGTCAAGCTTGTTAACACTTGAGGCCACATTTATGACTGTATCTTCATGAAACTTGGTCAGAATGTTAATCTTGATTCTCTTTAGGTAAGGTTCGAATCTTGGTCATGTGGGGTCAAAGACTAGGTCAACAGGTCAAATCAAAGGAAAAGCTGGTGAACATTATAGAGACCAGATTTATGACCATATCTTTTTATGAAACTTGGTCAGAATGTTAATCTTAATGATCTTAAGGTTAAATTCCAATCTGTGTCAGGTGGGGTGAAAAGCTAGGTCACTAGGTCAAGTCAAATGTAAAACTTGTTAACAATGTAGAAGCCACATTTAAGATTGTATCTTCATGAAATTTGGTCAGAATGTTAATCTTGATGATCTATAGGTCAAGTTTGAATCTGGGTCATGTGGGATCAAAAACTAGGTCACTAGGTCAAAGTAAAGGGAAAACTAGTTAACACTCTAGAAGCCACATTTATGACCATATTGTAATGAAACTTGGTCAGAATGTTAATCTTGATGATCTTAAGGTCAATAGGTCAGGTGAGCGATACAGGGTCTTCATGGCCCTTTTGTTTCCAAAATCTGGATAAATATCTAAATATTTATTTTCTCAAGCCTTATTGCTAGTGATGTTCTGATTGTCATTGATAATTGAATAATCTTTGCCAAAGTTTGAAAGTCGGCAACATCGATTCAGACCACAGAGAATTGATTCTAGTCACTGATTTTGTTGAAAAGTTGAAATCCAGCTTTTAAAACTTTTTCAGATACTTCTCGCTGTTTGACATACATACTTTTGCGCTTTTATCATCTTTTGAATCACAGATCCATTGCCATGGGGAACAGATGAATTCCAGTTAGTTTTCCATTTGGTCAAACAGCTCCTCCCAGAGTGCCAGTCTGGTTACCCCGCTTAGCTCAGTAGGTAGAGTGTTGGTCTACAGATTGCGGGGTTGTGAGTTCGATCCTCGGGCGGGCGTATGTTCTCCGTGACTATTTGATAAACAACATTGTGTCTGAAATCATTAGTCCTCTACCTCTGATTCATGTGGGAAAGTTGGCAGTTACTTGCAGAGAACAGGATTGTACTGGTACAGAATCCAGGAACACTGGTTAGGTTAACTGCCCGCCGTTACATGACTGAAATAATGTTGTAAAATGGTGTTAAACCCCCTTTCCCCCAGCCCTACCAAAAAAAAAAAGTCTGGTTACCCAGCAGTTGCTAAAGGCTGCACACTACAGCAGCTGTGTCATAAAAATCTTTATCAAAAGTAATAAAAGTAGTCTTTATAATGATATGAAAGTCTTGAGAAAGGTTTGCTGTTACTACCATATTGATACATTACAATAATCAATTTTGGTCTTCTCATTCGGATTCTTCCGATTAATGAGATCGGAGAGAGATCAGAATCAGAACCTCTTGATGGATATTCACCAAACTTGTTCTGTGTCAAGTTTGTACAATGGTTCTCCCAGACTTTTTTGGAGTCCCTGTGAAGTTAAGAAGAGCCCTTTAAACAACTTCTGCTCATAAACTGCTTCTTTGAACTTGACCAAGCTTGATCTGTAGCATCTTTGTTAAGACCTTTCTCATGTTTGCTCAAGTGGATCCACTGACCTGTTTGTATTATTAAATTTGTTTGCATGTTTTAGGTCATGTTGATTTCACAGTTGAGGTAGAAAGATCACTGAGAGTACTGGATGGTGCAGTGACAGTGCTGGATGCATCATCAGGTAAGACCACTGAGAGCACTGGAGGGCACAGTGACAGTGCTGGATGCATCATCAGGTAAGACCACTGAGAGTACTGGAGGGCACAGTGACAGTGCTGGATGCATCATAAGGTAAGACCACTGAGAGTACTTGAAGATTCAGTGACAGTGCTGGATGCATCATCAGGTAAGACCACTGAGAGTACTGGAGGGCACAGTGACAGTGCTGGATGCATCATTAAGTAAGATCACCGAGAGCACTTGGGGATTCAGTGACAGTGTTCGATGCATCATCAGGTATAGACCACTGAGAGCACTTGAGGAATCAGTGACAGTGCTCGAAGCATCATCAGGTAAGACCACTGAGAGTACTGGAGGGCACTATGACAGTGCTGGATGCATCATCAGGTAAGACCACTGAGAGTACTGGAAGGCACAGTGACAGTGCTAGATGCATCATCAGGTAAGGTCACTGAGAGCACTTGCGGAATCAGTGACAGTGCTGGATACATCATCAGGTAAGACCATTGAGAGTACTGGAGGGCACTGTGACAGTGTGCTGGATGCATCATCTGGTAAGATCACTGAGAGTACTGGAGGGCACAGTGACAGTGCTGGATGCATCATCAGGTAAGATCACTGAGAACACTTGAGGATTCAGTGATAGTGTTCATTGCATCATCAGGTAAGACCACTGAGAGCACTAGATGGTACAGTGACAGGGCTGGAATACTGCTGAAAGTATTGAACGATGCAGTGACAGTGGTGGATGCATCAGCAGTTAAGACAACCAAGAATACTTACAAGTCCAGTGGCAGTGTTGAAAGGGGCCTCCATGGCCAAGTGGTTTCAAATCACTTGCCCCTCACCGATACGGATTCAAGCCTCACTCGGAGCATTGAATTCTTCATGTGAGGAAGCCATCCAGCTGCTTTACGGAAGGTATGTGCCCACCCTTGATGAAATAATGCACAGAGGAGCACCTGGGGTTTTCCTCCACCATCAAAGCTTAAAAGTTGCCATATGACATAATTGTGTCGATGCGACGTTAAACCCAACAAAAAGAACAAAACAAACAAACAGAAAGTGGCAGTGTTGGAAGACCACTAAGATTTCTGGGCGTTGCAGCAATATTGTTGGATGCATCAGCTAGTGAGTTCGCTGAAACTACTGGACTGTGCAGTATTTGTGTATGTAGACCACTAAGAGTACTAGGCGATGCAGTGACTGTTGGATGCGTCAACTGATATGTTCTATGAGAGTACTGGCTGGGTTTTCCAGCGAGTACTGGGCAGTGCAGTGATGGTGTTTGATTCATTGATCTGTACCTCTCTTATTATTATGATATTTTTAGCTCACCTGCTCAGGTGAGTTTTTGTGATCGCTCGATGTCCGGCGTCTGTCTGTCATCTGTCGTCTGTCAACATTTAGCTTGTGTATGCGATAGAGGCTGTATTTTTCAACTGATCTTAATGAAATTTGGTCAGAATGATAACCTTGATGAAATCTAGGGTGAGTTCGAAAATGGGTCATCTGGGGTCAAAAACTAGGTCATTAGGTCAAATCAAAGAAAAACCTTGTGTATGCGATAGAGGCTGTATTTTTCAATTAATCTTCATGAATTTTGATCAGAATGATTACCTTGATAAAATCTAGGCCAGGTTCGAAAATGGGTCATCTGGGTTCAAAAACTAGGTCACTAGGTCAAATCAAAGAAAAACCTTGTGTATGCGATAGAGGCTGTATTTTTCAATTAAGCTTCATGAATTTTGGTCAGAATGATTATCTTGATGAAATCTAGGCCAAATTTAAATATGGGTCATCTGTGGTCAAAAACTAGGTCACCCGGTCAAATCAAAGAAAAACCTTGTGTATGCGATAGAGGCTGTATTTTTCAATTAATCTTCATGAATTTTGGTCAGAATGATTACCTTGATGAAATCTAGGCCGAGTTTGAAAATGGGTCATCTGGGGTCAAAAACTAGGTCACTAGGTCAAATCAAAGAAAAACCTTGTGTATGCGATAGAGGCTGTATTTTTCCATTAATCTTCATGAATTTTGGTCAGAATGATTGCCTTGATGAAATCTAGGTCAAGTTCGAATATGGGTCATCTGGGATCAAAAACTAGGTCACTAGGTCAAATCAAAGGAAAAGCTTGTATATGCGATAGAGGCTGTATTTTTCAGTTGATCTTCCTGAAATTAAGTCAAAATGATAACCTTAATGAAATCTAGGCCGAATTTGAATATGGGTCATCTTGGGTCAAAAACTAGGTCACTAGGTCAAATCAAAGAAAAACCTCGTGTATGCGATAGAGGTTGTATTTTTCAATTGATCTTCATGAAATTTGGTCAGAATGATAGCCTTGATGAAATCTAGGTCAAGTTCGAATATGGGTCATCTGGGGTCAAAAACTAGGTCACTAGGTAAAATCAAAGAAAATACTTACTTATACTCCAGATTTTTGCTCCAATTTTAATGATAATTGGTCAGAATATTTTTTTTTCCATGAAATCACTAGGTCAAACATGTTTACTCTGTTTAATATGTTGTGTTATGGTGTGTTTCTCAGGTGAGCGACCTAGGGCCATCTTGGCCCTCTTGTTTAACACAGACTCAAGCTATTGTGCAATATTCACCCACCATTGGAGTCATTAAACACTCAATGGACAGTTCTTGACTGATTCAAATGTTTTTGGTACACATGTGTAACATCATAAAATGAAAGTTTGACTTTGGCTACAAACCACCAATTTTTAGCTCACCTGAGCCAAAGGCTCATGGTGAGCTTTTGTGACCGCTCAATGTCCGTCATGTGTTGTGCGACGTGTGTCATCCGTCGTCCGTCCGTCAACATTTTCTAAAAAAATCTTCTTCTTGAAAACCACTGGGCAGAATTACACCAAACTTCACTGGAATGATCCTTGGGTGGTCCCCTTTCAAAAATTTTCAAAGAATTTATTTCTATGCAGAACTCTGGTTGCCATGGCAACCAAAAGGAAAAACTTTAAAAATCTTCTTGTCCAAAACTGCAAGGCAGAGAGTCTTGATATTTGGCATGTTATGTCATCTTATGGTCCTCTATGAAGATTGTTCAAATTATGCCCCTGGGGTGAAAAGAGGCCCCGCCCCAGGGTTGCAAGTTTTACATAGACTTGTATAGGAAAAAACTTCTTGTCTAAAACCACAAGACCTAGGCCTTTGATACTTTGTATGTAGCATTTCCTTGTGGTCCTCTACCAAAATTGTTCAAATTATGTCCCTGGGGTGAAAAGAGGCCCTGCCCTGAGGGTCTCAAGTTTTACAAAGACTTGTATAGGAAAAAACTTTAAAAATCTTCTTGCCTGAAACTGCAAGGCTTATGCTTTTGATATTTGTATGTTGCCTTTCCTAGAGTTTCTCTACCAAAATTATTCAAATTATGCCCCTGGGATGAAAAGAGGCCCTGCCCTAGGGTACCAAGTTTAACATAGGCTTATATAGGAAAAAAAAATATATATAGATCTTCTTGTCTGAAAGTTCAAGGCCTAGGCCTTTGATATTTGGTATGTAGCATTGCCTGGTAGATCTCTACCAAGTTTGTTCAAATAATGCCCCTTGGGTAAAAAGAGGCCCCAATCTGGGGGTCATTTGTTATAATTATGAGTTATACAGGAAAAAATACTTCAAAAATTTTCAGACCATATTTCCTAGACTGTTTAATTATAATTCCTGATGACCCAAAGCGATTAGGGATCACTTGACTGTGACCTTGTCCTACTGACCTACTTTCTTGTTTTTTAAGACACATCCTTAGAATTTGGATGCCATGTACAGTTTTACACACCAATCTTAAAACTGACTTTCAGTTACCATGAATGTGACCTACTGACCTACTTTCTTAATATTTTAGCATCAGCTTGCCATTTATAACATGTGGCTCATATTACTCAGGTGAGTGATACAGGGTCATCATGAGGGAGCCTCTTGTAAGCTCACCTGAGCAATGCTCAGGTGAGTTTTTCTGATCGCTCAATGTCCGGCGTCCGGCGTCCGTCGTCTGTCGTCTGGCGTCTGTCGTCTGTCGTCCGTCGTCTGTCAACATTTAGCTTGTGTATGCGATAGAGGCTGTATTTTTCAATTAATCTTCATGAATATTGGTCAGAATGATAACCTTGATGAAATCTAGGCCGAGTTCGAAAATGGATCATCTCTGGTCAAAAACTAGGTCACTAGGTCAAATCAAAGAAAAACCTTGTGTATGCGATAGAGGCTGTATTTTTCATTTAATCTTCATGAATATTGGTCAGAATGATAACTTTGATGAAATCTAGGCCGAGTTCGAAAATGGGTCATCTCGGGTCAAGAACTAGGTCACTAGGTCAAATCAAAGAAAAACCTTGTGTATGCGATAGAGGTGGTATTTTTCAATTAATCTTCATGAATATTGGTCAGAATGATAACCTTGATGAAATCTAAGCCGAGTTCGAAAATGGGTCATCTGCGGTCAAAAACTAGGTCACTAGGTCAAATCAAAGAAAAACCTTGTGTATGCGATAGAGGCTGTATTTTTCAATTCTTCTTCATGAATATTGGTCAGAATGATAACCTTGATGAAATCTAGGCCGAGTTAGAAAATGGCTCATCTCAGGTCAAAAACTAGGTCACTAGGTCAAATCAAAGAAAAACCTTGTGTATGCGATAGAGGCTGTATTTTTCAATTGATCTTCATGAATTTTGGTCAGAATGATTGCCTTGATGAAATCTAGGCCGAGTTCGAAAATGGGTCATCTCGGGTCAAAAACTAGGTCTCTAGGTCAAATCAAAGAAAAACCTTGTGTATGCGATAGAGGCGGTATTTTTCAATTGATCTTCATGAATTTTGGTCAGAATGATTACCTTGATGAAATCTAGGCCGAGTTGGAAAATGGGTCATCTGGGGTCAAAAACTAGGTCACTAGGTCATATCACGTAAAAACCTTGTGTATGCGATAGAGGATGTATTTTTCAATTGATCTTCATGAATTTTGGTCAGAATGATTGCCTTGATGAAATTTAGACCAAGTTCGAAAATGGGTCATCTGGGGTCAAAAACTAGGTCACTAGGTCAAATCAAAGAAAAACCTTGTGTATGCAATAAAAGCTGTATTTTTCAACTGATCTTCATGAAATTTAGCCAGAATGATTACCTTGATAAAATCTAGGCTGATTTGGAAAATGGGTCATCTGGGGTCAAAAACTAGGTCACTAGGTCAAATCAAAGAAAAACATTGTGTATGCAATAGAGGATGTATTTTTCAATTGATCTTCATGAAATTTGGTCAGAGTGATTGCCTTGATGAAAACTAGGTTCGTTTTGAATATGGGTCATCTGAGGTCAAAAACTAGGTCACTAGGTCAAATTAAAGAAAAATCTTGTGTATGCGATAGAGACTGTTTTTTTCAGTTGATATTTATGAAATTTGGTCAGGTTGATTGCCTTAATGAAATCTAGGTCGAATTTGAATATGGGTCATCTGAGGTCAAAAACTAGGTCACTTGGTCAAATCAAAGACAAACTTCTGTATGTGATAGAGGCTGTATTTTTCAGTTGATCTTCATGAATTTTGGTCAGAATGATTGCCTTGATAAAATCTAGGTCGAGTTTGAACATGGGTCATCTAGGGTCAAAAACTAGGTCATATCTAAGAAAATGCTTGTTTTATCGCAAGAGACCAAGTTTTTGGTCCAATCTTAATGAAAATTGGTCAGAATATTTGTTTCCATGAAATCACTAGGTCAAACATGTTTTACACTGTTATGGAGTGTTTCTTAGGTGAGCGACCTAGGGCCATCTTGGCCCTCTTGTTTTATATAGTTATGGGGCTTAAAATTTGCCAAACTCGTGGTTGTCGGACAATAACTCACGAAAAGCTTGACAGATTTAAATAAATTTTGGTACATAGGTGTAACATCATAAAATACAGGTCAAGTTCGATTTAAATTGCACCTTCTTGTGGCCATGTCTTTCTTATGGTTGCCATTCTTCTGTGACAAGACCATATTGTGGGGTTAGTCGTCACTCCTGTGACAGTTCTAGTTAGTAACTGCTTGTGAATTGTTTTAATGTATTCATCTCCCACAATGTCAGTGACAAAGAGATCGTCAGGAATGAGTTGAGGTCAAATGTGATATAAAGGGCCAAGGGTCATCACGTAAAATAATGAAAAAGTAGCTCTTTTAACATTTTTTCTTTGATAATAGTATATTGTTGATATTAGTCACTGATATCAATTCATTTTAATGTATAAATGTTAGTCGATATCTAGTATGCATATCTTATCCCAAAAAGTGAAGGTCAACCTTAATGTCAAAGGTTAGAAAAGTGTGTGAAAAGTTGCATTATTCTATACCAATTTTATCTATCCAATCACGAACGTTCATTTGCGACACGTGACCGTACAATATATTACGGTATTTGGATGCACCTGCGTACAAAAATTCTGTATTTTCTGTATTTGGACGCACGCACGTACAAAATATTCTGTACTTTCTGTATTTGGATGGTTCAACAGTCCCATGTTAAACATATGATAAAGCCCGAAACGCGTGAAAATGTTCCGAATGTAAATCGGATGAAGTAGGCGCTCTATGTACAGAGTTTGATTATGCGTCTTGACATCTGGATTTGATTTGAGTTTTTTTGTTTACAACACACAAAAACGATTCAAGGGATAACAGTGCTATCTGATTTAGATAATAATCAAAAACTTAAAAATACAGTAAAATGGATCATCATTGAAAAGTCGCTTAAAGAAGCCGTTCCGGACGAAACCTAGAAATTGGTATCAGCCCTGACTGTCTGAATAGCTTCTTCAACAGTTTTTATTTAACGGTTAAGAAACAAAATGGAGAAGATTATGAATGGCAACGGACGGGCGGTCAGCATCCAAAACATGTCTGCTCTATAATTCAGTTTTCGTCGGATCTTCACCAAACTTGCTGACAATGTTTGTGGGCATTACATCTCGGCCATTTTCGATAACCAGCCAAATTGTACCAGGCACTCTTTGATTATACCGGTAGTCCTTGAATTACTCGAAAAACGGGGAATTTATCCTTGTCCGCTCTTTTAAGTCGAACAGTTTTCATCCGATCTTCACCAAACTTGCTGACAATTTTTGTGGGCATAATATCTCAGCCAAGTATTATTACCACCCAAATCGCCAAATGGCTGTTGTAGGGAGGTTGCACCATATACTTTTTTTTAATGATGATACACAGAAAAAACAACATTCAATGAATTAGGTATGAAGTGAAATAAATATAGAATAAAAAGGTTATTTAAGGTCTAACTTTGCTCTGTATAATATATATTGCACTCATACCAAGCTGGGAAAAACTGGAAAAGGCAGGAAAATAATATTCAGTGAAACATTTTTAATTTAAACTAGTATTATTATAGTGATAAAATAGTTATAGAATAAAAAGGTTATTTAACATTGTACTGTACAATACGAGATATATTTGGACCTGTACCCAGCTGAGAAAACCATATTGAACTCGCCTAGCGGCTCGTCCAATATGGTTTTCTCAGCTGGGTACTCGTCCAAATATATCTCCGTATTGTTCAGAACAATGTTAAATAACCTAATAATAATAATATCACTTTTTTAATAACCTGTATTGATTTAATGTATTTTTTGTCTTTTTAGCTCACCTGAGCTCAATGTCCGTCGTGCGTCCATGAACATTTTCTAAAATAAATCTTCTTGTCTAAAACCGCAAGGCCTAGAGCCTTGATATTTGGCATGTGACATCATCTTATGGTCCTCTATAACGATTTTTCAAATTGTGCCTCTGGGGTGAAAAGAGGCCCCACCCTGGGTTCACAAGTTTTACATAGACTTATATAGGAAAAAACTTTAAAAATCTTCCTGCCTGAAACTGCAAGGCCTAGGCTTTTGATGTTTTGTATGTAGCATTGCCTTCTGGTCCTCTACCAAAATTGTTCATATTATGCCCCTGTGTTGAAAAGAGGCCCTGCCCTGGGGTTCCCAAATTTAACATAAACATATAGGGGAAAAAAAATAAAAATCTTCTTGTCTGAAACCACAAGGCCTAGGCCTTTGATATTTGGTATGTAGCATTGCCTTGTGGTCCTCTGCTCAAATTATAACCCTGGGGTGAAAAGAGTCCCTGCCCCGGGGGTCTCATTTTAGTTTTATATAGACTTGTATAGGAAAAAACTTGAAATCTTCTTGTCCAAAACCGCAAGGCATAGATCCTTGATATTTGGCATGTGACATTATCTTTAATTTATGGTCCTCTATGAAGATTATTAAAATTGTGCCCCTGGGGTGAAAAGAGGCCCTGCTCCGGGAGGTCTCAAGTTTTACATAGACTTAAATAGTAAATTTTTTTAAAAATCTTCTTGCCTGAAACTGCAAGGCCTTTGATATTTAGTATGTTGCATTGCCTTGTGGTCCTCTACCAAAATTGTTCAAATTATGCCCGTAGGGTGAAAAAAGGCCCTGCCCTGGGGGTCCCAAATTTAACATACACTTATATAGGGGAAAAAAATCTTCTTGTCTGAAAGTTCAAGGCCTAGGCCTTTGATATTTGGTATATAGCATTGCCTGGTGGATCTCTAACAAGATTGTTCAAATTATGCCCCTGGGGTGAAAAGAGGCCCCGTCCTTGGGGTCACTTATTATATGAGTTATATAGGAATAAATACTTCAAAAATTATCAGATTATATTTCCTAGATTGTTTAATTATAATTACCTGATTACCCCAAGCGGGGGTCACTTGACTGTAACCTTGAGCTACTGACCTACTGTCTTGTTTTTTAAGATACAGCCTTGAAATTTGGATGACATGTACAGTAACTGTTTTGCACACCGATCTTAAAACTGACTTTCAATGACCATGAATGTGACCTACTGACCTACTCTGTAATATTTTAGCATCAGTTTACCATTTTAAACATGTGGCTCATATTACTCAGGCGAGCGATTCAGGGTCATCATGACCCTCTTGTTAATAACTAGTCATTTTTCACTTTAATGTATTTATTATGTCAGACGATGTCATTGATGAAGAGATTATCAAGAAAGTTTATGTCAAACCTGATATTTAAGGTCAAAGGTCATTTTTGTTTAAAAAAAAAAAAAAAAAAAAAAAAATCAAAATGTAGCTACTTACTTCATTGCCTCAAAAATATCTTGGTGTTATATTCTCCACGCCCACAGCAACGGAGTATTTGTGATGGCTTTTTGTTAGTGCAGTGTGCAGTGTATGTTGTAAATGAAGATATTTTCCTTTTGATTTGCAAAATTTCAA
Organism: Mercenaria mercenaria; assembly: GCF_021730395.1. Classification (NCBI taxonomy): domain Eukaryota; kingdom Metazoa; phylum Mollusca; class Bivalvia; order Venerida; family Veneridae; genus Mercenaria; species Mercenaria mercenaria. The sequence goes on along the minus strand of NC_069361.1, from coordinate 61,152,559 downwards.
ATTTTTTTTTTAAATGTTTGATCTGGCCAATAATAATGGCATCAGATTAAACAACACATTAACGGAAAAATAAGTTTCACTAGAAAAAAGAAGCAGGAAAGAAATCAAAGTGCAGGAAAGAAAGCAATTTGTGTTGGACATCACTTTAAAATTCCTTTCAATTTCAGTTTTTAAGGTATTAGGCCCATAATAGAGTACCTCCTTTTGAAGAGTATTCAATTCCTACCATAATCCTATTTTGACTGCAATTTTCAGGGGTGCATAGGTTCAAGCCCCACTGGGACCAATTTTTTTTCTCCTTATTTTCCTTTTTTTCTAGTAAGTTTTGATGTCTTTCAATACTTGTTATTGATTTATTGTACAAAAGTGGAAAAAATTCATTTGATAAGCGATTTCTTGCTGTTCAAAGTGAATTTACCTCTGAAACTGAAGTGGTAGAGTTAGACATCATTAAAAATACTGAGTTACATGCGGTAAAAGTTCTCCATTTTGCCTTCATTCTTTAGATTACATATTGTGGAAGAAATGTAGGTAGGTTTTACTTCTGCCCCAAGGTTATTTTTTAATGAAGTGAGCAAAAGTCAAAACAGACCCGCAGGATTTGCCCTTAACTTTTCAATGTCTGAGTTAGAATTCTGTCTCATTAAATCCGTTTACTTTAGGTACCCTGGAAAAAATGATACTGACAGTTTTATTTTAAGTTTTATAATTGTTTACCAATAGTTTGATGTTTCTTTCATAAAAAATAATGGTATAATGAATTCTCTGCGAACGTTTTGGATATAGGCTGCCACTTTGAAATTTGTCTCTACTTGAGCTTGAGCCGTAAATTACACAGAATTTATAAAATAAGGCACGGTAAAAGTTTTTAAAAATTAAATATTGATTTATTATATTGTTGGCATTGTTTTTTGCCACATTTATTATGCTCCCCGAAGAGCGAGCATATAGTTGCCGCTTTGTCCGTCCTTCTGTCCGTCAGTGTGTCCGTGCATGTGTCCATCCGGATTTGTTTGTCTGGACCATAACTTTGACATGCATGGAGCAATCTTGTTTATATTTGGCATGAATGCTAACCTCAATGAGACGGAGTGTATTGTGTAAACTCAAGATTCCTATCTCAAAGGTCAAGGTCACAGTTGGAGGTCAAAGGTCAGTCATGTCAGATCTTGTCCGGCCCATACCTTTGACATGCATTGAGGAATCTTGTTTATATTTGGCATAAATGTTAACCTCTGTGAGAGGGTGTGTCGTGCGCAAACCCCAGCTTCCTATCTCAAAGGTGAAGGTCACAGTTATGGGTCAAAGTGGTGCGCAACATGTTGCCCATGGGCATCTAGTTTTATAAATGTGACAATATAAATTGATCTTCAGATTAATTTTTCTTTTTTGCACAATAGATACGTTACAGATAGATAGGTTACCAATTTTTATTGATCTGGCCTTTGGTTGATTTTTTATTTTAATTATTGTTCAGTCACAGTATGAGAGGGATTCCTACATGTTGTTTTGAAATCCATTCTTATGACAATTTTACTCAAAACTGGGACATTAAACTGATATGAATCTGGAGAACATGGTAAGTGTAATTTTTCTACAGCTTCTTATACAATAATGAAAAAAAAATTAAATTTACCCGAGAATATTATGTTATGAATATATGTCAATATTCATACTTGATTACCATAATTTGCAGTTAATTTACAGAACTGTGCCAATGTCATTATTGGTAACGTATCTATCATTTATTGTAACGTATCTGTTCCATATTAAGTAATGTTTTTCACTACAAGGTATGGCAAGATGCTATTTTAAATCTTTGTCTAGATTATATATTATAACAGTAGATAAATTTCTTATATCAGTTACATCTTTGAATCAGAAGCAGCTCTGTGTTAGGGGCTATAATTGGAATGTTCATAACCATTCTTTGCATCATAATGTTATTATATACAAATAAAAGAATAAACCAAATGTAATTTCTAAAATTTTCATAAAACATGGCGAACTCGAGTCGAAATGCACTAGCTGCGCGTGAGAAAAAAAAAAAATTAAACATCACAAATCTACAACAACTAATGTATTATAGGAGGTCATGAATTGTGAAATTTGCGTCATTTCATTAGCTGTGATATGGTCGCCAATTAAGTATGGTGTGAAGTATAAGTAGCAAAACCTTGTTGATGACTTGCGGGTTACATTAAATGATGTCATTTGTAATATAGCAAATAAGAAAAATCAACAACAACACGTGTAGCGTTTGTTCATAGATAATTATTAACTTCCAACGTTTCGGCGTTAAGCCTTCCTCAGGGAAGAATAACAATAAAAACAACGGACATGACGTCGTTTAACAACGTCGCGTAAAAAGGCGGTAAAATGTATACAAAGTTTAGATCTACATTATTTACAATGTTAAATAATTTTTTTTTTTTTTTTTTTTTTTTTTTATTTGTAATATAGCACATCTGCATTTATTGGCAGATCACAAAGGACCATGCACTTGAATTAATTGGAGCTAAGTTAACTTTATGCAAAAAATACACGTTACTGCCATTTCAAACATTAATATTAAAAGTATGTGGCCGTTTTTAGCTCGACTTTTCAAAGGAAAAGTAGAGCTATTGCACTCGCCCCGGCGTCGGCGTTGGTTAAAGTTTTTGATAAAGTCAAATATCTCTGTTACTATCAAAGCTATTGGCTTGAAACTTAAAATATTTATTTACTATCAAAGTCTACACCAGAAGAAACAATCCTCATAACTCTGGTTTGAATTTTGACAGAATTATGCCCCTTTTTAACTTAGAAATTTAGGTTAAAGTTTTTGATAAAGTCAAATATCTCTGTTACTATCAAAGCTATTGACTTGAAACTTAAAATACTTATTTACCATCAAAGTCTACACAAGGAGAAACAATCCCCATAACTCTGATTTGAATTTTGACAGAATTATGCCCCTTTTTAACTTAGAATTAAAAAAAACAAACTGATAAAGTCAAATATCTCTGTTACTATTAAAGCTTTTTACTTGAAACTCAAAATAGTTGTTTACAATCAAAGTCTACACCAGGAGACACAATTCCCATAACTCTGATTTTGAATTTTGGCAGAATTATGCCCCATTTTAACTTAGTATTTTTGGTTAAAGATTTCGATAAAGTCAAATATCTCTGTTACTATCAAAGCTTTTGACTTGAAACTTCAAATACTTATTTACCATCACAGTCCACACCAGGAGAAACAATCCCCATAACTCTAATTTGAATTTTGACAGAATTATGCCCCTTTTTAACTTAGATTTTTTTGTTAAAAATCAAATATTTCTGTTACTATTAAAGCTTTTGACTTTAAACTCTAAATATTATTTACTATCAAAGTCTACACCAGGAGACACAATTCCCATAACTCTGATTATGATTTTGATAGAGTTATGACCCTTTTTAACTTAATTTTTTTACTGGCAAAGCTCTAATTCAGAGTCAAGCACTGAGAAAAGTCGAGCGCTGTCTTACAGACAGCTCTTGTTTAATCTAAAACTACTTTTTAACACTTATATTGAATATTTTAATAGTGTTAGCAATTTACTTAATTTTTTCACTGTTCATGTTTTAGCCCACCTGAGCAATGCTCAGGTGAGTTATTGTGATTGCTCGATGTCTGGCGTCTGTCTGTCGTCTGTCACATTGGTCAGAATGATTACCTTGATGAAATCTAGGCCAAATTCAAAAATGGGTCATCTGGGGTCAAAAACTAGGTCACTAGGTAAAATAAAACAAAAAAACTTGTGTATGTGATAGAGGCTGTATTTTTCAACTGATCTTCTTGAAATTTTGTCAAAATGATAACCTTGATGAAATCTAGGCCAAGTTCAAAAATGGATCATCTAGGATTAAAAACTAGGTCACTAGGTCAAATCAAAGAAAAACCTTGTGTATGCGATAGAGGCTGTATTTTTCAATTGATCTTCATGAATTTTGGTCAGAATGATAGCCTTGATGAAATCTAGGCCATATTTGAAAATGGATAATCTGGAATCAAAAACTAGGTCACTAGGTCAAATCAAAGAAAAACCTTGTGTATGGGATAGAGGCTGTATTTTTCAATTGATCTTCATGAATTTTGGTCAGAATGATCACCTTGATGAAATCTAGGCCATGTTTGAAAATGGGTTATCTGGAGTCAAAAACTAGGTCACTAGGTCAAATCAAAGAAAAACCTTGTGTTTGCGATAGAGGCTGTATTTTTCAATTAATCTTCATGAATTTTGGTCAGAATGATAACCTTGATGAAATCTAGGTCAAGTTCGAATATGGGTCATCTGGGGTCAAAAACTAGGTCACTAGGTCAAATCAAAGAAAACCCTTGTGTATGCAATAGGGGCTTGCATTTTACACCAGATCTTCATGGAATTTGATCAGAATGTTTGTCTGGATGAAATCTAGATGGAGTTTGAATATGGGTCATCTAGGGTCAGAAACTAGGTCACCCGGTCAAATTAAAGAAAGACCTTGTGTATGCAATAGGGGCTGCATTTTACACTTGATATTCATAAAATTTAGTCAGAATGATTGCCTTGATGATATCTAGGTCAGATTAGAATATGGGTCATCTGTGGTCAAAAACTAGGTCACAAGATCAAATCAAAGAAAATCCTTGTGTAAGCAATAGAGACTGTATTTTTCAATTGATCTTTATGAAATTCGGTCATAATGATAGCCTTGATGAAATTAAGGTCTGTTTTGAATATGGGTCATCTGGGGTCAAAAACTAGGTCGCTAGGACAAATCAAAGAAAAATGTTTTGTATACGATAGAGGCTGTATTTTTCAATTGAGGTTGATGAAATTTGGTCAGAATGATTGCCTTGATCAAATCTAGGTTAAGCTCGAATGTAGGTCATCTTGGCTCAAAAACTAGGTCACTAGGTCAAATTGAAGATAATACTTGTTTACACTTAAGAGACCACATTTTGGTCCAATCTTAATAAAAATTGGTCAGAATATTTGTTTCCATGAAATCACTAGGTCAAACATGTTTACACTGTTATGGTGTGTTTCTCAGGTGATCGACCTTGGGCATCTTGGCCCTCTTGTTAATTTTTCACTTTTTTTAAAATCAATATTATTGTTTGAATAGATATGTTACCATGTTATGACCTTTGGTTACAAATTGTGATTTGAAGACGTATTAACATTTTTGTTCAGGCTAAATTATGTCAGCATCTAGACATTACACATCGGTTGTATTATTGTATCTTACCGCTTACATGTTTACATATTAAAACAACAAAGATGTCACTGATCAATTTGAAAACAGAAACTTAAAAATTATTTGGTATAAAGAGAGGAACTGAAATTATTTCTTTGAAAATGTACATTAGTTCATCGATTTTGCAATTCAGAATGGTTGTGTAAATGTAAATCACAAGCTAAATAAGACATACATACGCTTACGGTATTAAGCAGGTATTTTTAGTTAAACAAAAAATAATTAACGTATCTATCTAAAATAAGATAATAATTCAGGATGACATAATTTCAACCTAAATACCGACTTTGTCTGTGAAAGCTAAGAAAATCTAGTATTCATTCACTGTTATTCAAGCATTTAACCTCAAAATAATGTTCTTAAAAGTTGTTTTGTACAAAGTCCATTTTTGAGTTGTCAAGCATTTTAATTTACATGTTTAGTGGAGAATCAATGGATAGTCATATTATATTTACCCAATTCAGACAAAAAGTGATTTGTAAATACCTAGTTGCACCAAAAGCTTATCTGGAGCTCTGAGGATTGTGCTTTACTGTCCATCTGTCATTCTGTCTGTCTGCACCATAGTGTCTGGTCCATAATTCTGTCATCCATCTAGGGATGTTATAATGTTACTTGGCACAAATGTTCCCCATTTTGGGACAACATTGTCTTCTGCAAAACCAAGACCACTAGCTCAGAGGTAAAAAAGGTTACACTTCAAGGTCAAAGCTTTTCCTGTCCAGTCTTTATCCTGATGATTAAGGGATATCATTATTACTTGGCAAAAAATTGCCCATAATAGGATGATGTGTTATGCACAATTTTCTGACCCTTTGCTTAAAGGTCAAGGTCACAGGGGGTGTTGACATTGTATTTACAGGATCTGTTTAGTGTCTTGTTTTTAGCTCACCTTAGTAATGCTCAGGTGTGTTATTGTGATCGCTCGATGTCCGGTGTCCGTCGTCTGTCTGTCGTCTGTCTGTCAACATTTAGCTTGTGTATGCCATAGAGGCTGTATTTTTCAACTGATCTTCATGAAATTTGGTCCGAATGATTGCCTTGACGAAGTCTAGGCCAGGTTAAAATATGGGTCATCAGGGGTCCAAAACTAGGTCACTAGGTCAAATCAAGGAAAAACCTTGTGTATGCGATAGAGGCTGTATTTTTCAATTGATCTTTGTGAAATTTGGTCAGAATGATTGCCTTGATAAAATCTAGGTCAAGTTTGAATATAGGTCATCTGGGGTCAAAAACTAAGTCACTAGGTCAATCAAAGAAAATCAAAGAAAAACCTTGTGTATGCGATAGAGGCTGTATTTTTCAATTGATCTTTGTGAAATTTGGTCAGAATGATTGCCTTGATAAAATCTAGGTGAAGTTTGAATATGGGTCATCTGGGGTTAAAAACTAAGTCACTAGGTCAATCAAAGAAAAACCATGTGTATGCCATAGAGGCTGTATTTTTCAAATGATCTTCATGAAATTTGGTCAGAATGATTGCCTTGATGAAATCTAGGTCAAGTTCGAATATGGGTCATCTGGGATCAAAAACAAGGTCACTAGGTCAAATCAAAGAAAAACCTTGCATATGCAATAGAGGCTGTATTTTTCAGTTGATCTTCATGAAATTTGGTCAGAGTGATTGTCTTGATGGAATCTAGATTGAGTTCAAATATAGGTCATCTGGGATCAAAAACTAGGCCAAATCAAATAAAAGCATTGTGTGTGCAATAGAAGCTGTATTTATGTCTCCACCACTCTGGGGGAGACATATTGTTTTTGCCCATCCGTACGTCACACTTCATTTCCGGGCAATACCTGGAGAACCATTTGACCTAGAACCTTCAGACTTAATAGGGTTGTAGGGCTGCTGGAGTAGACAACCCCTATTGTTTTTGGGGTCACTCCATCAAAGGTCAAGGTCACAGGGGCCTGAACATTGAAAACCATTTCCGATCAATAACTAGAGAACCACTTGACCAAGAATGTTGAAACTTCATAGGATGATTGGTCATGAAGAGTAGATGACCCCTATTGATTTTGGGGTCACTCCGTCAAAGGTCAAGGTCACAGGGGCCTGAACATTGAAAACCATTTCTGATCAATAACTAGAGAACCACTTGACCCCGAATGTTGAAACTTCATAGGATGATTGGTCATGAAGAGTAAATGACCCCTATTGATTTTGAGGTCACTCCGTCAAAGGTCAAGGTCACAGGGGCCTGAACATTGAAAACCATTTCCGATCAGTAACTAGAGAACCACTTGACCTAGAATGTTGCAACTTTATAGGATGATTGATCATGAAGAGTAGATGACCCCAATTGATTTTGGGGTCACTCCGTCAAAGGTCAAGGTCACAGGGGCCTGAACATTGAAAACCATTTCCGATCAATAACTAGAGAACCACTTGACCCAGAATGTTGAAACTTAATAGGATGATTGATCATGCAGAGTAGATGACCCCTAACGATTTTGGGGTCACTCTGTTAAAGGTCAAGGTCACAAGGGCCCGAACATTGAAAACCATTTCCGGTCAGTAACTTGAGAACCACTTGACCCAGAATGATGAAACTTCATAGGATGATTGGTCATGCAGAGTAGATGACCCATAACGAGGTCACTATGTCAAATAATAGAAAAAACGATGTCATACTCAAAACTGGGTCATGTGGGAAGAGGTGAGCGATTCAGGACCATCATGGTCCTCTTGTTTTTTTTTGTGATAGAAAGGTCATTTTAATGCCATTGGATAACTATAAATAGAAAAATATGAAATATGGTCATAGTTATAATTAAAAATATATGTTTTATAGAATATGACCATTTTTAAGCCCCCAGCATCTACTGATGCGGAAGGCATATAGTGATTGTCCTGTCCGTCTGTCCGTTCGTTCATCTGTCTGTAAGAGGTTAACCAAATGGGACTGTTTCGTCTAGCATCAATACCCCTTACTAGAATGACTTGATACTAATGCAGATGTAACCTGTGACCATTCCTCATCTTCAGACATCACCTGACCTCAGTTTGACCTTGACCTCATTTTGGAGGTTACTTTATATGGGCCATCTCTTGGTTAGTCAAATGGGACCGTTTCGTCTAACATCAATACCCCTTACATAAATAAATTGATACTAATACAGATGTAAACTGTGACCATTCCTCATCTTCAAACATCATCTGACTTCAGTTTGACCTTGACCTTGACCTCGTTTTGGACTTAGGTGCAAAATCTATCGACAAGGATGCCACTGGGGGCATCAAGCGTTTATTGAACGCAGCTCCATGTTTTTTAAAGAACCTGTTGGCAATATGCAATTGAAAACCTGGTTTTCGTGGCATTTCCACATTTCTTGTTTGAATGCATATGGCCCTAACATCTCAGCCAAGATCAGTTATGGGTAAGATTGCTGTTATGGCCATTGAATAACTGAAAATGGCAATATTCCACATTTCTTTAGCTGTCTTCCTCAAATGTATGTTCAAATGAATATGGCCGCAAGTGAAAAGATCAGACTTGATCACAGACATGTACTGGTTAGAATTGCGCAAATAACAACAAAGTTATCAGTGATTATTATGTCTCGCCAGCTCCCCCACCCCCCCCACAAACCTCACCCGACATATTGCCCTGTCAAGGTAAAGGTCACAGGGGCCTGAACATGGAAAACCATTTCCGATCAGTAACTTGAGAACAATTTCACCCATAATGTTGAAACTTCATAGGGTGATTGGACATGTAGAGTAGATGACCCCTATTGATTTTGGAGCCGCTCAAATAAAGGTCAAGGTCACATGGGCCAGAACATAAAAAACCCATTTCCGATCAATAACTTGAGAACAATTTGACCGAGAACCTTTAAACTTCATACGGTGATAGTACTTACTGAGTAGATGACCCCTATAGTCAAAGGTCAAGGTCACAGGGGCATCTGTCCATCACACTTCATTTTCGACCAATAACTGCAGAACTATTTGATCTAGAACCTTCAAACTTCATTGGGTGATAGGTTTTATGGAGTAGAAGACCCCTATTATTTTTGGGATTACTTAATCAAAGGTCAAGGTCAAAGGGGCCTGAACATGGAAAACCATTTCCGATCAATAACTTGAGTACGGCTTTACCCAGTATGTTGAAACTTCATACGATGATTGGACATGCAGAGTAGATGACCCCTAATGATTTTTGGGTCACTTGAACAAAGGTCAGGGTCACAGGGGCAAGAACATGGAATACCATTTCCAATCCATAACTAAATTAGAACCCCTTGCGCAAATCAGTTGCAAAAGCATCTTCTAGTTCTGTTTTTCTTTAGGGAGAAAAGGTCTGGGTTTGGGAAAATTGGGAAAAATCACAATGTTTAACACCTAATTTAGGAATTTTTGACAATAACCAAATTTCTTATTTATAGTCATTTGTTTCTTTGAGTGATGAGGTGTCATCAATTTTTGCTGCAAATTACACTTTTTGTTCCTAAGAATTTAAACATTGGTCATAAGGTTAGATTATTACTGAGGTCCATATTGTAACTGTATGCTTAGATATAAGACCAGAGGGAAGCCCATTACTATATGCGCAGACATACCTAAACATGGACCATATATTAATAACAGTTGGCTGTTTTTTCCAGGAAAGCCCTATGTTTCAACTTTTATTTTACATAAATATTTTTGTTTATCACAGCCATCACACTTTGACCATCAAAATAAGTCCACAACTTTGGAAATAATACATGAAGAATCTATTCATATATTATTTATCAAGTATGCTGATTGAGTGTACTTGACGACATCCTGCTTAAAAGATAAAGTTTAAAAATAGGGTTATAGCAAATGCAAATACTTGTCAGTATCTGAAAGTTCAGTGATATTACCTTTTTCTGCAGAGTCATTTTGGGAATATTTAGGTTGGAAATTGTGAAAACAATCACTATTTTCAAGTGGGATGGGTCCTTAATTCTGTACCAAACATATAAGGAAAGAAAATCGCTGGTTATAGCCACTAGTGACAAGATCACAGACAAGTTGTGTAATGGTCAAAATTGCTGAAATAGTAGTGGCCCTTCATGTATTAAAATCATATATTCTTCTTTGTTGATATATTGCTTTCTAAAAACCTTCAACAAAATTTTGTATATTCTCACAAGATCTTGTGCCAGTTTGCTAATGAACAAGGTATGTTTAAGGCCACACCAAACTGATGTCTTGTTCTTCAGATTTTTTTCAAAAATATTTGGGGCGAGCGAGCGAAAAAAAAATTAAAATATTTTTTTTTCAAATCATCATTTATTGATGCGAGCAAAGAGCGATGAAATAAAAAAAAAAGTAATTATCGCTTGTGTCATGTTTAACACCAAATAAAGTGTATTTCCATCTATATTGTATGACAAGCTGAAACAATCTTCATTTTGGTTCAGCAAAAATGTGTACAAAATAACCTTATCGGCTGATGTTCAAACAACTCTTCACTGAAATGGGACTTGGACGTAGTAAGTTAGGAGTCCGAAAATACATTTATTACTGGATATTTTATTGTGTTCCTCAGTGTAAAAGGCACATGTGGCAATTAATGGCTGAATGTTTGTCCCATACATACTTTTAATGGGTCTTCTTTATTAGTATACTTTAGCATGTTAAGTGGACATGAGTCTTATGAGAATATTGCGAGGAGTTTCATGTTTGATAATTATCTTTTAAGTTAGGGTACTTTATTCAAAATAATTTGACTTGATCCTCAGAATATTGAGATTAGCTTTTTATATGCGCAATATCTCCACTCGGTTAGGTTGCCCGACAGAAATATAAAACAATCATTAATGTGACCGTCAAATTATTTGGGCTAGTTTGAATTTTTTATCACATGTTTGCATTTGCAGGGGACATCACTCAATATACATTGAAAATGCAGTTTGTTTTAAACATAATTACTAACAATTGTGATATTACTTATTTTTTTCTTCTCTGACCCCCAATACGTCAAAGGAAAAGACTCTCAATACTTCAAAGAAAAAATGTTTTTACAAGCTGATACTCACTTTTGCTCTTCCATTTCGCCATTATTTTGGCGTCTTTCCTTTTTATTAACTGTTGTATTTTTCTGACAGTCCCACATGAATTTGATCGTTGTCCAATTATAATATACAGACAACAAATCTCGTACATGTGATATGCCAGATTTTTCAACATCTGGAGCGTTGTTAGTGAACGTCATTTTTCGTAGTTTTACTTGATTATTCCCAATGTTGAGCTTTACCTGCTGTAATTTCTACTCGGCTCCAATTCATTTACAATACTTGTTATCACTACCAACTAAATCCAAAGATTATTGTCTGTTAACTAGTATATTTTTAGCCCACCATCATCAGATGGCGGGCTATTCAAATCACTCTGCGTCCGTGGTCCGTCGTCCTTCCGTCCGTCCGTCCGTCCGTCAGTCCGTCCGTCCTTCCGTCCGTTAACAATTTCTCGTTATCGCATCTCCTCAGAAACTACCTGGGGGATTTTGACCAAACTTTGTCAGAATGATGTATTGGTACCCTAGTTGTGTCCCCCTGAAAATCAGACTGGTTCAACAATTTTTTAGTAAGTTATGGCCCTTTGTTTATTTCTATAATTTACATAGATTTATATAGGGAAAAACTTTGAAAATCTTCTTGTCCAAAACCACAGAGCCTAGGGCTTTGATATTTGGTATGAAGCATCATCTAGTGGTCCTCTACCAAGATGATTCAAAATATTTCCTTGGGGTCTAATATGGTCCCACCCCGGGGGTCACATGGTTTATATAGACTTATATAGGGAAAAACTTTGAAAAACCTCTTGTTCAAAACCACAGGGCCTAGGGCTTTGATATTTTGTATATGACATCATCTAGTGGTCTTCTACTAAGATTGTTCAAATTATCCCCCTAGGGTCAAATATGGCTCCGCCCCGGGGATCACATGGTTTACATAGACTTACATAGGGAAAAACGTTGAAAATCTCCTGTCCAAACCACAAAGCCTAGGGTTTTGGCATTTGTAATGTAGCATCATCTAGTGGTTCTCTACCAAGTTTGTTCAAATTATCCCCCTAGGGTCAAATATGGCCCCGCCCTGGGGGGTCACATGGTTCATATAGACTTATATAGGGAAAAGATTTTAAAATCTTCTTGTCAATAACCTACAACATTCAAATTTGGACCACATGTATGGTTTTGAGTGGCAAGATGAACCTTGACATGAGTTGACCTTGATTTTGACCTAGTGACCTACTTTCACATTTCTGTAGCTACAGCCTTCAAATTTGGACCACTTGCATAGTTTTGTGCACTGAAAAAAACTTTGACCTTGACTTTGACCTAGTGACCTACTTTCACATTTTTGAAGGTACAGGCTTCAATTTTGGACCACATGCATAGTTTTGTGTTCTGAATTGGAATTTGACCTTGATTTTGACCTACTGACCTACTTTCACATTTCTCCAGCTACAGCCTTCAGATTTGGACCACATGCATAGTTTTGTGTACCGAAACAAACTTTGACCTTTACATTGACCTAGTGACCTACTTTCACATTTTTGAAGGTACAGGCTTCAAATTCGGAACACATGCATAGTTCTGTGTTCCGAAATAAAATTTGACCTTGATTTTGACCTTGTGACCTACTTCCACATTTTTGAAGGTACAGGCTTTAAATTTGGACCACATGCATAAATTTGTGTTCTGAAGTGTTATTTGACCTTGATTTTGACCTAGTGACCTACTTTCACATTTCGTCCTTGAAATTGATCTAGTGACCTACTTTCACATTTCTCAAGCTACAGCTTTCGAATTTGGACCACATGCAAAGTGTTGTGTACGGAAATGAAATTTGACCTTGAGCTAGTCAGTAAGTCTTGAAATTTGGAACACTCAAAAATGGCACATTGGTGGGCGCCAAGATCACTCTGTGATCTCTTGTTTCTAATTTAATTTTACACAGTTTCATTCATGCAGGCTGCCATTTTTCATGTGTCTGCTCACTTTGATGAAACAAAACCACTACCATACAGTTAAACTTGTATTGACAGTAGCAATGGACGGTCAGCGGATAAAATGAAAATAAAAGTACTGAAAATGACTTTTATTTTTATTTTGTTTTGTCAAAAAATAGGGTCTGCGCTCCCGTAAACTAGAAAATTAAAAAATGCTGTCCTAAATTACAAGCTAGGTGCGTTTAAACTTCGTAATTTCCACCTTTTTTTTTTCGTTCCTACTGATTTCGACCCAGCGCAAAAATACGCCAGGAGCGGGCGGTAAAAAAAAATTAAAATATTTTTTTTCCATTTCCCGTCAAATTGGTGCGGGAAATCCAACGAATAGGTAATCAATTTGGTGTGGCCTAAATAGTGCTATGGCCGTTGAATTAGTAAAACAAATGGTGTAATTTAATGGACATGTTAATCCTATTATTTCAGGTGTTGAAGCTCAAACATTGACTGTATGGAGACAGGCAAACAGATACCATATACCTCGTATTATATTCCTTAATAAGATGGACAAATTTGGTGCCAACTTTAACATGTGTCTAAAATCTATCAAAGAACGCCTTCATGTGGACCCAGTTCCAATAAACCTGCCAATTGGTAAAGAAGAAACATTTTCAGGGATTGTTGATTTGGTATCATTAGAACAAAATGTGTGGAACTCTTCAGTTTCAAAGGATGGTAGAATGTTTACTAAAGAAAACATTGATCTGTCAGAGACAAGCTATGATACAGAAGCTGTTTTAAATGCTAGGTCTTCCCTGATTGGCCATTTGGCAGAGTATGATGATAACATTGCAGATTATGTGTTACAGGATACAAAATGCGAAGATATACCTGCAAGTGCTATAAGGATTGCTCTGAGGAAAATTGCATTGTCAGGAAAAGCAGTTTTACTTTTATGTGGAAGTGCAAAGAAAAATATTGCAGTTCAGCCATTGATGGATGCTGTTGTGAGTTACCTGCCTTGCCCTTCAGACATAAAGCATAGTTTTTTGGAGTATTATGGTAAACATCTTTGTGCTTTAGCATTTAAAATTGTCCATGACAAGCACAGGGGTGCCTTGACTTATGTGAGAATTTATGGAGGTTCTTTGAAGAGTGGTTCAAATATTTACAATGTGAATATGGGGAACACTGAGAAGATTGGAAACCTTGATTTGTATCAAGTTAATGCAGACGAGTATGAACGGATGAAGGAATCAGGGCCTGGGAATATTGTCTGTATTGCGGGACTCAGTCAGGTAAGATGTACATAGGTCATGTGTCTTTTAGTGACCAGAATATCTGGTTAGACAGTAAAGAATAGAGATCTTTTATTGTGGTACTGATGTGATACTTCCTTTGTGGTAAAGTCGTCAAAAGTTCATATTACACTCTCAATTTTAGGCCATAAAAGGGTTGTCTGTTCTGGGTAACCTAGTCCAACTTGTGAAGTTATTATCACTTTCATTTCAGTCTGATATTATGTCCAACTCCGCCAGGTCTGAGAACATGCGTAATTATTAGTGATTAACATCTGAACATAAATTGTAAGCTTCAGAGTATGAAAAAAAGAAAGAAATATTTTAATTTGCTGTAGGTATTGTGTGTTTTATTCGACCTGGCGGGGCAGAGTTAATCCCCGACTTATGCAAATAATGGCCATCTCAGAAAACAAGCAAAATAGGTAAATGACTTTTTCCCATGTACTGCTTGGTGGATATTCATGAAACTTGGTCTGTAGCATCAATCATTGTAAGATCCTCTCATAAATTTATTCAAATGGTGGCACTTGGCCAGTTTTAGGTGCTACTAGTTTATACTTAACACAGTTGTTACCACTCGTGATTCAGTGTATTCAAGGTCAAGCAGTCATGGTCAGGTGAGTGGCTAAGGGCCACGATGGCCCTCTTGTTGAATTTACACAAGCTGTTAATTATTATGTCCCCCCCACCCACACACACACACACACACTGGGGGAGACATATTGTTTTTGCCCTGTCTGTCCGTCACTCCATCAAAGCTCAAGGTCACGGGCCTGAACATGGAAAACCATTTCTGATCAATAACTTGAGAACCACTTGACCCAGAACGTTGAAACTTCATAGGATGGTTGGACATGCAGAGTAGATGATGCAAAATTGGTGTACTATAATGCATATATCCCTTCCATTCTCAATTATTGTTGGGGAAAAGATACCAAATGTTATACAGTGTAACTTCGGAAAACCGAACGACCTCTGGACCAGCCTAAAAGTTCGGTTTTTGGTAGTTTCAGGAATTCAGAAGTTTGAAAGTTTGTAGGCAAAGTGGACGTGGTGCACAAGAGTTATGTTTGCTTACACATAGGATGAAGGAGATTATTATCCTTTTTAATTTTACAATTTTATAAAAAGTTTATGATAAATTGATTAATTAATTAATTTCAAACATTAAGGATAATAAATACATAAATAACAAATATAAAAAGAAACATATTTTCAATAATAATTTACGCAAACATTTTCCACTTCCATTTTACCATCTTTGTAGTCCTGTCAGTTCGTCAACATTTAATTAATGTTGACAGTGCAGTTTAATCGATGTAACTAAATCAATTAAAACACCTGTCTTTCTTTCGTTAAAACATTAAGAAAGTTTTTCACACGTAAGATATTTGATTTTCATAAACTGAATACAAATGAAAGTAATCGCTAATTATGTCTCCCCCAGGAGACATATTGTTTTTGCCCTGTCCGTCCGTCCGTCCGTACGTCACACTTCATTTCCGAGCAATAACTGGAGAACCATTTGACCTAGAACCTTCAAACTTCATAGGGTTGTAGGGCTGCTGGAGTAGACGACCCCTATTGTTTTTGGGGTCACTCCATCAAAGGTCAAGGTCACAGGGGCCTGAACATTGAAAACCATTTCCGATCAATAACTAGAGAACCACTTGACCCAGAATGTTGAAACTTCATAGGATGATTGGTCATGAAGAGTAGATGACCCCTATTGATTTTGGGGTCACTCCGTCAAAGGTCAAGGTCACAGGGGCCTGAACATGGAAAACCATTTCTGATCAATAACTAGAGAACCACTTGACCCAGAATGTTGAAACATCATAGGATGATTGGTCATGAAGAGTAGATGACCCCTATTGATTTTGGGGTCACTCTGTCAAAGGTCAAGGTCACAGGGGCCTGAACATGGAAAACCATTTCTGATCAATAACTTGAGAACCACTTGACCCAGAGTGTTGAAACTTCATAGGATGATTGTACATGCAAAGTAGATGACCCCTATCGATTTGGGGGTCACTCCATTAAAGGTCAAGGTCACAGGGACCTGAACATTGAAAACTATTTCCGGTCAGTAACTTGAGAACCACTTGACCCAGAATGTTGAAACTTAATAGGATGATTGGTCATAAAGAGTAGATGACCCCTAACGATTTTGGGGTCACTCTGTGAAAGGTCAAGGTCACAGGGGCCCGAACATTGAAAACCATTTCCAGTCAGTAACTTGAGAACCACTTGACCCAGAATGATGAAACTTCGTAGGATGATTGGTCATGCAGAGTAGATGAACCCTAACGATTTTAGGGTCACTCTGTTAAAGGTCAAGGCCACAGGGGCCTGAACATGGAAAACCATTTCCAATCAATAACTTGAGAACCTCTCGACCCAGAATGTTGAAACTTCATAGGATGATTGTTCATGCAGAGTAAATGACCCTTATTGTTTTTGAGGTCACTCCGTTAAAGGTCAAGGTCACAGGGGCCTGAACATTGATAACCAGTTCCGATCAATAACTTGAGAACCACTTAACCCAGAATGTTGAAACTTCATAGGATGATTGAACATGCAGAGTAGATGACCCCTATTGATTTTGGGGTCAGTCTATTAAAGGTCAAGGTCACAGTGGCCTGTTCATGTAAAATCATTTTTTGGAAATAACTTGAGAACCACTTGACCTACAATGTTGAAACTTAATAGGATGATAGGACATGCAAAGTAGATGACCCCTATTTATTTTGAGGTCACTTGATCAAAGGTCAAGGTCACAGGAGCCTGAACAGTGACTTGAGAACCACTAGGCCACGAGTGTTGAAATTTAGCGGGATGACTGGACATGCCATGTAGATGATCCCTATTGCAGCCAACCATCAGTGTCTCTTTGACTTTCGCTCCTGACCCCTATTGACTTCTTGCCTATAGGACTTTGCATTTGGGGAGACATGCGCTTTTTTACAAAAGCATTTTCTAGTTGCTTCCTTACTTTTGCATCAAATGATCATTGTGATTATCTAGCATGTCAAAATAAACTCGCTCCGCTAATAAATAAACAAAAGAATATGTTGACAGCCTTTCTGAATTAACAGGTGACACTTTTAACCTAGCAAAAATTTTGCTGTTCGGTTTTCGGAAGTCAATTTTAATGTTTAAATATAAACGGTCCTTCAAAAATCGTCCGGTTTTCAGAATTTGGAAGTTCCGGTTTTCAGAAGTTAAAAATATATAGAAATAAGAACAGAAAAAATGGGACCTTGAGTTTTGTGTGGTTTTCAAAAGTTTCCGGTTTTCAGAAGGTCCGGTTGTCGGAAGTTACACTGTACAAATAAAATGCAAGTAATACAGAAAAGAGAGGCCAAGATTGTTCTTATTAGACCGATAAGGTCACCTACATTAGAACTTTTTAATGATCTAAAATGGCTTAAATTTAGTAACAGGGTAAAATATCACACAGCAGTGATGGTTTACAAATCTATGTATGCATAACATGGTACCTATCTACATGACTGAAATATTGAGTGTCTCAAATAATAAATTGCATAATCTACGATCAACAGCCCAGAAAGATCTTGTTTTGCATAAAACACCTCGTACAAATTATCTTAAAGATTTGTTCTCGTACTTCAGTGTTAATATATGGAATAAAATACCTGCTGAAATTAAGGAATCGAGTACATTACAAACATTCAAAAATAATTTCAAACGACCTATGTTCATGTTACAGTCCAGTGCTTAAAATAATTATATTCTTCCAGTTTTTACATATAATGATGTCAGATATTTTATTATTATGTCTCCCCCAGGAGACATATTGTTTTTGCCCTGTCCGTCCATCCATCTGTCCGTCCGTCCGTCCTTCCGTCCTTCCGTCTGTCCGTCCGTACGTCACACTTCATTTCCGAGCAATAACTGGAGAACCATTTGACCTAGAACCTTCAAACTTCATAGGGTTGTAGGGCTGCTGGAGTAGACGACCCCTATTGATTTTCGGGTCACTCCGTCAAAGGTCAAGGTCAGAGGTGCCTGAACATTGAAAACCATTTCCGATCAATAACTAGAGAACCACTTGACCCAGAATGTTGAAACTTCATAGGATGATTGGTCATGAAGAGTAGATGACCCCTATTGATTTTGGGGTCACTCTGTCAAAGGTCAAGGTCACAGGGGCCTGAACATTGAAAACCATTTCCAATCAATAACTAGAGAACCACTTGACCCCGAATGTTGAAACATCATAGGATGATTGGTCATAAAGAGTAATTGACCCCTATTGATTTTGGGGTCACTCCATCAAAGGTCAAGGTCACAGGGGCCTGAACATGGAAAACCATTTCCAATCAATAACTAGAGAACCACTTGACCCAGAATGTTGAAACTTCATTGGATGATTGTACATGCAAAGTAGATGACCCCTATCGATTTTGGGTCACTCCATTAAAGGTCAAGGTCACAGGGGCCTGAACATTGAAAACCATTTCCGGTCAATAACTTGAGAACCACTTGACCCAGAATGTTGAAACTTAATAGGATGAATGGTCATGCAGAGTAGATGACCCCTAACAATTTTGGGGTCACTCTGTAAAAGGTCAAGGTCACAGGGGCCCGAACATTGAAAACCATTTCCGGTCAGTAACTTGAGA
This sequence comes from Mercenaria mercenaria, assembly GCF_021730395.1. Lineage (NCBI taxonomy): Eukaryota > Metazoa > Mollusca > Bivalvia > Venerida > Veneridae > Mercenaria > Mercenaria mercenaria. The sequence goes on along the minus strand of NC_069361.1, from coordinate 61,133,409 downwards.
ACCACTTGACCCAGAATGATGAAACTTCATAGGATGATTGGTGATGCAGAGTAGATGACCCCTAATGATTTTAGGGTCACTCTGTTAAAGGTCAAGGCCACAGGGGCCTGAACATGGAAAACCATTTCCAATCAATAACTTGAGAACCTCTCGACCCAGAATGTTGAAACTTCATAGGATGATTGTTCATGCAGAGTAAATGACCCCTATTGTTTTTGGGGCCACTCCGTTAAAGGTCAAGGTCACAGGGGCCTGAACATTGATAACCTGTTCTGATCAATAACTTGAGAACCACTAGACCCAGAATGTTGAAACTTCATAGGATGATTGAACATGCAGAGTAGATGACCCCTATTGATTTTGGGGTCAGTCTGTTAAAGGTCAAGGTCATAGTGGCCTGTTCATGTAAAATCATTTTTTGGAAATAACTTGAGAACCACTTGACCTACAATGTTAAACTTAATAGGATGATTGGACATGTCGAGTAGAGGACCCCTATTTATTTTGAGGTCACTTGATCAAAGGTCAAGGTCACAGGAGCCTGAACAGTGACTTGAGAACCACTAGGCCAAGAGTGTTGAAATTTAGCGGGATGACTGGACATGCCAAGTAGATGATCCCTATTGCAGCCAACCATCAGTGTCTCTTTGATTTTTGCTCCTGACCCCTATTGACTTCTTGCCTATAGGACTTTGCATTGGGGGAGACATGCGCTTTTTTACAAAAGCATTTTCTAGTTATTATTGTTATTATTATTTTTTTTTCATATTTTGTTCTTGTTTGTTTATTCTCTTTAATATTCTTATAATTATGCGAGTGTCTGTCGGATGGATGAATGGGAAGCTTTTACTTAAGAAATAATTTATAACAAAAGAGTGCTTTAACACTATTTATGCACGATGGGTGGTTATACGTTGGGCATAATAATTTCACGAGGGCACAGCGGGGTCTCAAGTTTACATAGACTTATATAGGAAAAAACCTTTAAAATTATTCTTGCCTGAAACTGCAAGGCCTAGGCTTATGATAGTAAGTATGTTGCCTTTCAGAGTGTTTCTCTACCAAAATTGTTCAAGTTATGTCCCTTGGGTGAAAAGAGGCCCTGCCCTGGAGGTACCAATTTTAACTTGGACTTATATAGGAAAAAAAAAATAAAGATCTTCTTGTCTGAAAGTTCAAGGCCAAAGCCTTTGATATTTGGTATGTAGCATTGCCTGGTGGATCTCTAACAAGTTTGTTCAAATTATGCCCTTTGGGTGAAAAAAGGCCCCGCCCTGGGGGTCACTTGATATAATTATGACTTATATAGGAAAAAATACTTCAAAAATTATCAGATCATTTTTCCTAGACTGTTTAATTATAATTACCCGATGACCCCAAGCGATTAGGGATCACTTGACTGTGACCTTGACCTACTGACCTACCTTCTTATTTTTTAAAATACAGCCTTGAAATTTGGATGACATGTACAGTTTTGCACACCGATCTTAAAACTGACTTTCAGTTATCATGAATGTGACCTACTGACCTACCGTCTTAATATTTTAGCATCAGTTTGCCATTTTAACATTTGGCTCATATTACTTAGGTGAGTGATCCAGGGTCATCATGACCCTCTTGTTTTAAACCCCCACCAAACGCTATACAGGAGTCAGTTTTGTCACGTCCTGTCACGTCGTGTCGCGTCCCGAAATCTATATCTCAGTTATTACTGAATGGATTTGATTCAAACTTAAAATAAATGTTCCACCTTATCACCCTCATCATGTGACACAAGGTGCATAACTCTGACACCAATTTTTAGCTCACCTGAGCATTGCTCAGGTGAGTTTTTCTGATCGCTTGATGTCTTGTGTCCGTCATCTTTCGTCTGTCGTCTGTCAACATTTAGCCTGTGTATGCGATACAGGCTGAATTTTTCAACTGAACTTCATGAATTTTGGTCAGAATGATTACCTTGATGAAATCTAGGCCAAGTTCGAAAACGGGTCATCTGGGGTCAAAAACTAGGTCACTAGGTCAAACCAAAGAAAAACCTTGTGTATGCGATAGAGGCTGTATTTTTCAATTAATCTTCATGAATTTTGGTCAGAATGATTGCCTTGATGAAATCTAGGCCGAATTCAAAAATGGGTCATCTGGGTTAAAAAACTAGGTCACTAGATCAAATCCAAGAAAAACCTTGTGTATGCGATAGAGGCTGTATTTTTCAATTCATCTTCATGAATTTTGGTCAGAATGATCACCTTGATGAAATCTAGGTCAAGTTCGAATATTGGTCATCTGGGGTCAAAAATTAGGTCACTAGGGCAAATCAAAGAAAAACTGTGTATGCGATAGAGGCTATATTTTTCAATTGATATTCCTGAAATTAAGTCAGAACGATTGCCTTGATGAAGTGTAGGTCAAATTTGAATACGGGTCATTTGGGGTCAAAAACTAGGTCACTAGGTGAAATCAAAGAAAAACCTTGTGTATACGATAGAGGCTGTATTTTTCAATTGATCTTCATAAAATTTGGTCAGAATGATTGCTTTGATAAAATCTAGGTCAAGTCTACTTATGGGCCATCAAGGGGCAAAAACTAGGTCACTAGGTCCAAAAAAAAAATCCTTGTGTTTGCAATTGGGGCTGCATTTTAAGTAGGATATTGATGAAATTTGATCAGAATGTACATAAAAAAACAGCAAATGTTATAATGTATTCATTGTATTATCATCTTGTTCATGTTTACATTATGATATAGCCCGCCCGCTTAGCACAGTAGGTAGAGCATCAGTCTACGGATTGCGGAGTCGCGAGTTTGATCCTCGGGCGGGGCGTATGTTTTCTGTGACTATTTGATAAACGACATTGTGTCTGAAATCATTAGTCCTCCACCTCTGATTCATGTGGGGAAGTTGGCAGTTACTTGCAGAGAACAGGTTTGTACTGGTACAGAATCCAGGAACATTGGTTAGGCCAGAGAAAATAAATGTTTAGATTCTCATCCGAATTTTGAGAAAAAATGGGGCGGGTGGGCACCTTTTATTTTTTATTTTTTAATTTGGAAATCTGGTAGTCTGGAGGTCAATTTGACAAACTATATTTAAGATATCCCTGTATTGATATTCTAGTGTGTGTTGCTTTGTCTTTGAAATGTTTGTATATGTAAAACCCATTCTGATATACATAAAGATATGAAAAAAATAATTTCATGTCATAAACTTTTATATTGCTTATTATGTGATAGTAAATCATTTTGTCTGATAGTTGATTGTATCCTGTACAAATAAGTATATCTATAACGACAGCAAAATAATATCTGTCTGTTCAGTTTATTTGCAAATTCAAAATATTAAGTTCTGTCAAAGTACAACCACATTCTATAACGAAAACAATCAATCTGTCATATACTCATTGAATCGATGATGATGCTACTGATTTTCAAGCTTAAACTATAAAATACAAGGAATCGAGTAGTTTTACACTTGAAAAAAATCAAGATGTTTATTAATTAGATGCACTTGCATACATAACATATTTTAATCTATTTCCACATCTATGAAACAAATAGCCCGGTAGTTCAGTATACTTTGCACTTGAAAATGGCATGTCAGGCGTCCCGACAAAGACAAAAGTCCATGTTAAACACAAATGAAATATTGAAATCCAGGCAACAGATACTTATTTCTAACCAATAAAAATCAGTAACAATTAAATTAGGATAAAAAAATACGTTGGCTTTACCTTTTTATGCCCCCAAAGGGAGGCATATAGTTTTTGAACCGTCTGTCGGTCTGTCCGCAATTTTCGTGTCCGGTCCGTATCTTCATCGATGGATGGATTTTCAAATAACTTGGCATAAATGTGTACCACAGTAAGACGACGTGTCGCGCGCAAGACCCAGGTCCGTAGCTCAAAGGTCAAGGTCACACTTAGACGTTAAAGGTCATTTTTCATGATAGTGCATTCGTGTCCGGTCCATATCTTTGTCATCCATGAATGGATTTTCAAATAACTTGGCATGAATGGGTACCACAGTAAGACGACGTGTCGCGCACAAGACCCAGGTCCGTAGCTCAAAGGTCAAGGTCACACTTAGACGTTAAAGGTCATTTTTCATGATAGTGCATTTGTGTCCGGTCCATATCTTTGTCATCCATGGATGGATTTTTAAATAACTTGGCATGAAAGTGTACCACAGTAAGATGACGTGTCGCGCGCAAGACCCAGGTCTGTAGCTCAAAGGTCAAGGTCACACTTAGACGTTAACGGTCATATTTCATGATAGTGCATTGATGGGCATGTCCGGTCCATATCTTTGTCATTCATGCATGGATTTTAAAATTATTGGGCATGAATGTGTACCACAGTAAGACGACGTGTCGCGCGCAAGACCCAGGTCCATAGGTCAAAGGTCCTAACATCGGCCATAACTATTCATTCAAAGTGCCATCGGGGGCATGTGTCATCCTATGGAGACAGCTCTTGTTCTAAAAGTTTTTGAAGTCGAAAGTAGGTTGCCAGAACCTCTGCTAGCCGTGTGAATTGGCCGATATTTTATGATCATTTCTCTTAATTTATTATAAAAAGAGGTAATGTCATGGTAAATTTTAATATCAGATACTGTCAAATGCTGTTAAATTGTCTTTGCATCACCACAATATGTCGAACATTTTCTTTAAACGCCAGAATTATGCAATGTTTATGTAAGTGTATCAGTATCCGGACATAGAATTTTGGATACCCGGATTTTGACCAATAAAAAATTTTGGGGCGGGGAGTTTCAGATAGGGGCGGGCGGGGATGAGAATCTAAAAACTAATTTTTTGTTGCCTTAGGTTAACTGCCCGCCGTTACATGACTGAAATACTGTTGAAAAACGGCGTTAAACCCAAAACAAACAAACAAACAAACAAACATTATGATATGTTTCTCAGGTGAGCAACTTAGGGCCATCTTGACCCTCTTGTTTATGAATTATGCCCCCTTTTACTTAGAATTTAAGGTTAATTTTGATGCATTTTCACTATATCTCAGTTATTACAAAATGGATTTGATTCAAACTTAAAATAGAATGTTCCACCTTACCACCCAAATCATGTGACACAAGGTGCATAACTTTGACATCAATTTTTCATGAATTAATGCCCCCTTTTACTTAGAATTTAAGGTTAATTTTGATGCATTTTCACTATATCATTCTGATTGGCTTAGAGCCAAAGGGAAGTAACCTTTTTGAGCCCCCCCCCACACTTGAGTGGTGGGGGCCCCCATATAGATTTGGTCTTGTCAGTCCGTCCATCCAAAGTTCGTGACGCGCCTAGCTCAAAAAGTTTTTGATATAAATTGATGAAACCTTGCACTAGTCTTTATCATGATATGAACTTGTGCACCTCCTATTTTTCATCTGGGTCCACCCCCTATATTCAGAGTTATGGCCCCTGAAATAGTCAAAAATGCGCATTTTCACCTTGTGACATGCCTAACTCAAAAGTATGACATATAAATTGATTTAACCTTGCATGAGTCTTTATCATGATATAAACTTGTGCACCTCCTATTTTTTGTCTGCCTCTGTCCCCTATTTCCAGAGTTATGGCCCCTGAAATAGTCAAAAATGCACATTTTCACCTTGTGATGCATCTAGCTCAAAAAGTATATGATATAAATGGATGAAAACTTGCCTGAGTCTTTATCATGATAAAAACTTGCAGATCTCTTTTTTTTTTGGCTGGCTCCTTCCCCTATTTATAAAGTTATGGCCCCTGAAATAGTCAAAAAATGCACATTTTCACCTAATTATGTGCCTAGCTCAAAAAGTATTTGATGTAAATTCATGAAACCTTGCTTGAGTCTTTATTATAAAGTGACCATGCACACTTGGCATTCTTCTTGAGAATCTTAGCGCTTATTACAGAGTTATGGCCCTTGAAATAGCCAAAATAGTGTATTTTTTGTTTGTGATGCTCATAGCTCAAAAAGTATTTGGCCTAGAATAATGAATCCTTTTCATAAAATGTTTGTTGAGGCTATACCCCATTAAGACTGCAAACATTTGAATTATTTCCCCTTATTTGTGACAAATGTACCAGTGGGAGGCTCACCCTGTGTCCTACAGATACATTCTAGTTTAAACTTTTGTACTGAGTTACTTCCCCTTAAATTCCAAGAATTAGTCTATTTTTAGAAATTCTATTTTTAGATTTTGGATACTTTTTAGCTCACCAGAGCCAAAGGCTCAGGGTGAGCTATTCTGATCGTTCACCGTCCGGCGTCCATCGTCCGTCGTCTGTCTGTGAACTTTTACTTTAAACGACATCTCCTCATAAACCGCTAGGCCAATTTCATCCAAACTTCACAGGAATGTTCCTTGGGTGAAGCTCTACAAAATTTGTTCAAAGAATTGAATTCCATGCAGAACTGGTTGCTATGGCAACCGAAAGGAAAAACTTTAAAAATCTTCTTCTCAAAAACCAGAAGCCCTAGAGCTTAGATATTTGGTGTGAAGCCTTGCCTAGTGGACCTCTACCAAATTTGTTCAAATCATGACCCCGGGGTCAAAATTGACCCCGCCCCAGGGGTCACTTGATTTTACATAGGAAAATCTTCAAAAATCTTCTTCTCAAAAACCAGAAGCCCTAGAGCTTAGATATTTGACGTGTAGCATTGCCTAGTGGACCTCTACTGAAGTTGTTCAAATCATGACCCCGGGGTCAAAATTGACCCCGCCCCAGGGGTCACTTGATTTTACATAGATTTCTATAGGAAAATCTTCAAAACTTTTTAAAAAATAAACCAGAAGGCCTAGAGCTTAGATATTTATGTCTCCCACCACACAGTGGTGTGGGAGACATATTGATTTACTCCAGTCTGTCTGTCTGTCTGTCTGTCTGTCTGTCTGTCACAAAGCTTGTCCGCACTCTAAGTCGAACATTTCTCATCCGATCTTCACCAAACTTCAACAAAATGTGTCTGCCAATAAGTGCTCGGCCAAGTTCAGTAACTAGCCAAATCGGCCTAGGCACTTCGGAATTATGGCCCTTGAATTAGCAAAAAATGATCAGATTTTAGGCGCATTCCTGGAGCCAAAAGGACCCCTATACTACTCATGAGTTATAGGGGTCCTTTTGGCTCCAGGAATGTGCATGCAGTCTGAGTAGTATAGGAGTCCTTTTGACTTGATGAATGTGCATGCGCTCTAGTATGGCAAATTCGATAATGAGGCAAATCGGTCCAGGCACTTCGGAGTTATGGCCCTTGAATTACCGAAAATCAGCCTTTTTACCCTTGTCCATGCTCTAAGTCGAACATTTCTCATCCGATCATCACCAAACTTTAACAAAATGTGTTTGACCATAAGTCCGCGGACAAGTTTGATAACTATCCAAATCGGCCCAGGCACTTTGGAATTATGGCCCTTGAATTACCGAAAATCAGCCTTTTTATTCTCGTCCGCGCTATAAGTCCAACATTTCTCACCCGATCTTCACCAAACTTGAACCAAATGTTTTTGACCATAACTCCTCGACCAGGTTCATTAACTAGCCAAATGGCCCGAGGCACTCCAGAATTATGGCCCTTGAATTACCCAAAATCGGCCTTTTTACTCTTCAAAGGTATATTTGTAGTGAGTAAACAGTATATAAAGACTGACTTGCTATTTAGATGATTAGGCAGTTGTGGGAGACATGCGCTTTTCTCAAAAGCAACTCTAGTTGACATGTAGCATTGCCTGGTGGACCTCTACAATATTGTTCAAACCATGACCCTTGGGGTCAAAATTGACCCTGCCCCAGGGGTCACTTGATTTTACATAGGAAAATCTTCAAAAATTTTCTAAAAATAAACCAGAAGGCCTAGATCTTAGATATTTGACATGTAGCATTGTCTAGTAGACTTCTACAAAAAATTTTCAAATCATGACCCCTGGGGTCAAATTGACCCCGCCTATGGAGTTACTTGATTGTACATAGAAAAATCTTCAAAATTTTCTAAAAATAAACCAGAAGGCCTAGAGCTTAGATATTTGACATGTAGCATTGCCTAGTGGACCTCTACAAAATTTGTTACAATCTTGACCCCCCAGGGTCAAATTGACCCAGCCCCAGGGATTACTTGATTGTACGTAGGGAAATCTTCATAAATTTGCTAAAAATAAACCAGAAGGCCTAGATCTTAGATATTTGATATGTAACATTGCCTAGTAGACTTCTACAAACTTTGTTCAAATCATAACCCCCGGGGTAAAATTGGCCCCGCCCCAGGGGTTACTTGATTGTACATCGGAAAATCTTTCAAAAAATTTCTAAAAATCATCAGTTTGACATTTGAAACATGTAGCTCATATTACTCAGGTGAGCGATCCAGGGTCATCATGACCCTCTTGTTTACGTTTTAAATTATTCTAAGTATTTTTTAAAATTTCTTATGGTTGCCATTCTTCTGTGACAAGACCGTATTGTGGGGTTATAAGTTACTCCTTTGACAGTTCTAGTTTTTTTAGATATGATTTTGTGAAATTGTAAATGTTTGTATACATGTGTATTGTTGTTGTTGCTAACTGAAGGCCATACTGAAAATAAGTTTACGTTTCATTTTCATGTTATGTACACTTTGTATGTTACCTTCATTAAATAAAGATTTTATTATTATTATTATTATTATTATTATGATCCCTATTGATTTTGGGGTCACTGTATTAAAGGACAAGGTCACAGGGGCCTGAACATGGAAAACCATTTCCGATCAATAACTTGAGAACCACTTGACCCAGAATGTTGAAACTTAATAGGATGATCGAACTTGCAGAGTAAAAGGACCCCTATTGATTTTTGGGTCACTCTATTAAAGGTCAAGGTCACAGGGACCAGAACATGGCAATCCATGTCCGATAAATAACTTGAGAACCATTTAACCCAGAATCTTGAAACTTATTAGGGTGATAGGACTTACAGAGTAGATGACCCCTATTGTTTTTGGGGTTACTCAATCAAAGGTCAAGGTCACAGGGGCAATCTGCCACTATTAAAGGCCAAGGTCACACGGGCCAGAACATGAAAAACCATTTCCGATCAATAAGTTGAGAACAATTTGATCCAGAACCTTTAAACTTCATAGGGTGATAGTACTTACTGAGTAGATGACCCCTATAGTTTCTGGGGTCACTCGAGCATGGGTCAAGGTCACAGGGGCATCTGCCAGTCACACATCATTTTCGATCAATAACCTATCTTCATTGGGTGATAGGGCTTACAAAGTAGAAGACACCTATTATTTTGGGGGTTACTCGATCAAATGTCAAGGTCACAGGGGCCTGAACATGGAAAACCATTTCTGATCAATAACTTGAGAACCACTTGACCCAGAATGTTGAAACTGTATAGGATGATTGGAAATGTAGAGTAGATGACTTGATTTTTAGGTCACTTGATCAAAGTTCAAGGTCACAGGGGCCAGAAACGGGAAAACCGTTTCTGATCAATCAATAACTTTAGAACCATTTGACCCAGAACATTCAAATTTCATAAGGTTATAGGACATACAGAGTAGATGACCCTATTGATTTTTGGGTCACTCGATCAGAGGTCGACAATGTCATAGGGGCCAGGACATGGAAAACCATTTCCAATCCATAATTTGAGAACCACTAGGCCCAGAATGTTGAAACTTCTTGGGATGATTGGACATGTCGAGCAGTTGATCCCTATTGCAGCCAACCAATAGTGTCTCATTGACTTTTGCTCCTGTCCCCTATTGATTTCTTGCCTATTACTACTATGCATTGGGGAGACATGTGCTTTTCTACAAAAACATATTCTAGTTTAATTTTTTTTAATTATTTAGGTTAGGACTGGGGATACTGTAACAAACAGTGCTGATGTTGCTGGAAAGGCAGCATCAATATATAAGAAGGTTTCCACAGCGACCAGTGGCAACAGTGATGTAGACCACGGTGCAGACTCAGATGATTGTGATGATGTTGAGGGTCCAGTACTTGCTGGGCTAGAAGTGCCACACCCTGTGTTTTTCTGTTCTATTGAAGCACCCAGTATATCTAAGCAAAATCACATGGAAAGGGCATTAGAGAGATTACAGAGAGAAGATCCAAGTCTTAAGGTAGAGTTCAGTTTATAACTTTCATAGAATACTTCAAAGCTTTCATATTTGCTTGCAAAAATGTCTGAAAATAAAGTTTATGTATTTCTCAGTAAATTTGGAAAAGCAGGTTGGATTATGAAATTGTTGCAAAGTTGTCAATATTATGGTATTTAGAAGCTATTAAAGGCCTAGAAAATCTCTGAAATTCAACCCTCAGATTCATTTTAACTTTTAAGCGACATAATGATAAAATGATGTTCCTTAATACCTGTTTTTAGCTCACGGTGAGCTATTGTGATCAGGCTGTGTCCGTTGTGCGTCCATCGTCAATTTTCTTTAAACAACATCTCCTCAAAAATCATTGAATGGATTTTGATGCAACTTGGCCTGGATGTTCCTTGGATGGTTCTCTACCAAAGTTACTATACCCTCACTTTTGGGGGGTTATTAGGAGTGAGCTTGCCGGTTGGTCTGTTGGTCCATTGGTTTTCATGGTTTCCTGACAATAACTCATGAAAGGCTTGACAGATTTAATTAAATTTTGGTACACAGGTGTAACATGGTAAAATACAGGTCAGTTTCAACTTTGCCTACAAACCACCATTTTTAGCTCAACTATGGAGAGCTATCCTACTCACCCTGGCATTGGCATCTTTCCGTGTCCCCACCTTGGTTAAAGATTTTTTACACTTTCTCTTTTTTCTTCTTATCTCTGTAATTACTTGATGGATTTGCTTTAAACTTAAAATAGTTCTTCCTCATAATCACCCACATCATATGGCACAAGGGCTATAACTCTCACACCAATATTTCATAAATTATCCCCCCTTTTTACTTAGAATTTCAGGTTAAAGTTTTGATGCACTTTCACTCTATCTCAGTTATTCCAAAATGGACTTGATTCAAACTGAAAGTAGTTTTTCCACATCATCTCCCACATCATATGACACAAGACCCATAACTCTGGTACCAATATTGAATGAATTATCCCCCCCCCTTTATTTAGAATTTCAGGTTAAAGGTTTGATGTACTTTCACTCTATCTCAGTTATTACTAAATGGATTTGACTCAGACTTAAAATAGGTGTTCAGCATCATCACTCACATCATATGACAGAAGGGCCATAACTCTTGCACCAGTATTTCATGAATTATCCCCCTTTTTAATTAGAATTTCAGGTTAAAGTTTTGATACACTTTCACTCTATCTCAGTTATTACTAAATGGATTTGATTCAAACTGTACTTAGTTTTTTAACCTTATCACCTACATCATATGACACAAGGTGCATAACTCTTGCACCAGTGTTTCATGAATTATGTCCCCTTTTACTTAGAATTTAAGGTTAATTTTGATGCATTTTCACTATATCTCAGTTATTACGAATGGATTTGATTCAAACTTGAAGTAGTTGTTCCACATCATCACCCATATCATATGAAACAAGGTGCATAACTCTTGCACCAATCTTATATGAATTATGCCCCCTTTTGCTTAGAATTATAGTTATATAGTATTTTGATACACTTTATCTTTACCTGTCTTATTTCTTAATATTCTTGACACAGACTCAATCTATTGTGCAATATCTTAATCCACCTTTGGAGTCATTAAACACTCCAGTGACAGCTCCAGTTTCCTCAGATGTGCCCAGTTTCACTATCCATCATCGAAATAGTCAAGCTCACTGTCTCCTGTGACAGCTCTTGTTTGACGTAGTTATGGTCCTTTTGGAACTTAAAATTTGCCAAACTCATGGTTTCCGGACAATAACTCATGAAAGGCTTGACAGATTTAAATAAATTTTGGTACACAAGTGTAACATCATAAAATACAGGTTAACTTTGGCTACAAACCACCATTTTTAGCTCCACTATTTGGAGAATAGGGGGGGCTATTCTACTCTCCCTGACGTCGGCGTGAGCTTTCTTGGTTAAAGTTTTTCGGCAACCTTTGTTTTTCTGTTATATCTCTGTTACTATTGTTTATATCTTACTGTAACTTCACATAAACATTGTTCAGCATACAAACAAAGTATATGCAGGGGCTGGGCCCATTATACCAAAGGTCAAGGTCACCAAGGTGTTATACTTGGGTTATTTTTAAGGTTAAAGTTTTTCGGCAACCTTTGTTTTTCTGTCATCTCTTTGTTACTATTGCTTATATCTTACTGTAAGTTCACTTAAACATTGTCCAGCATACAAACAAAGTATGTGCAGGGGCTGGGTCCATTATACCCAAGGTCAAGGTCACAAAGCTTTTATATTTGGAATTATTTTCATGTTAATTTTTAGCTCACATGTCACAAAGTGACAATGTGAGCTTTTGTGATCGCGCGTCGTGCGTCCGTGCGTGCGTAAACTTTTGCTTGTGACCACTCTAGAGGTCACATTTTTCATGGGATCTTTAAGAAAGTTGGTCAGAATGTTTATCTTGATGATATCTAGGTCAGGTTCCAAACTGGGTCAACTGCGATCAAAAATTAGGTCAGTAGGTCTCAAAATAGAAAAACCTTGTGACCTCTCTAGAGGCCATACTTGTGAATGGATCTTCATGAAAATTGGTCAGAATGTTCACCTTGATGATATCTAGGTCAAGTTCGAAACTGGGTCACATGCCATCAATAACTAAGTCAGTAAGTCAAGTAACAAAAAAACCTTGTGACCTCTCTAGAGGCCATATTTTTCATGGGATCTGTATGAAAGTTGGTCAGAATTTTTATCTTGATGATATCTAGGTCAAGTTTGAAACTGGATCAGCTGCGGTCAAAAACTAGGTCAGTAGGTCTAAAAATAGAAAAACCTTGTGACCTCTCTAGAGACCATAGTTTTGAATGGATCTTCATGAAAATTGGTCAGAATGTTCACCTTGATGATATCTAGTTCAGGTTTGAAACTTGGTCACGTACCATCAATAACTAGGTCAGTAGGTCAAATAATAAAAAAACCTTGTGACCTCTCTAGAGGCCATTTTTTTCATGGGATCTGTATGAAAGTTGGTCTGAATGTTCATCTTGATGATACCTAGGTCAAGTTCGAAACTGGGTCAACTGCAATCAAAAACTAGGTCAGTAGGTCTAAAAATAGAAAAACCTTGTGACCTCTCTAGAGGCCATACTTTTGAATGGATCTTCATGAAAATTGGTCAGAATGTTCACCTTGATGATATCTTGTTCAAGTACGAAACTAGGTCATGTGCCATCAATAACTAGGTCAGTAGGTCAAATAATAAAAAATCTTGTGACCTCTCTAGAGGCCATATTTTTCAATGGATCTTCATGAAAATTGGTTAGAATTTTTATCTTGATGATATCTAGGTCAGATTCAACACTGGGTCACATGAGCTCAGAAACTAGGTCACAGTGTCAAATAATAGAAAAAAATGACATCATACTCTGTTTTAAACTGGATCATGTGGGGACAGGTGAGCGATTCAGGACCATCGTGGTCCTCTTGTTTTGAAAGCTTTGTTTATAGACATATCTTTGGTTCTTTAAAAGATAATGACTTGAAATTAAAAATATTTCTTTATAATCTGTTTACAATCCAATAACTCTAATTGTATTTTTGACAGAATTATGCCCCTTTCATACTTAAAATGTTTTGGCAATCTTTGCTGTCTTGATGTTACTTTAGTACAATATAAGATAAAGACTTGAAACTTGAAATGTAACTTTATCATTATCATCTGCATGAGTGGTAACAATCCCCATAACTCTGCTTTGTAGTTTTGACCAAATTATGCCCCTTTCATACTTATTTTTTTTGACAATCTTCGTTTTCTGGACATAACTTTGTTACCATATAAGGTTATGACTTGAAACTCAAAATATATTTTTACCATCATCATCTGCATGTGTGGTAACAATCCCAATAACTCTAGTTTGTGTTCTTGACAGAATTATGCCCCTTGGTGTATCTTCCTTTTAAACTAGAGGTCTCTTATTGGGACATATATTCATTTTACTGTCAAATCGCCGAATAGTTGAACGCGCTGTCTTACAGACAGCTCTTGTTAGCTCACCTGTCACGTAGTGACACGGTGAGCTTTTGTGATCGTCCGTCATCTGTCCGTCTGTTCACAATTTCTTGTGAACACAATAGAGACCACATTTTACAACTGATTTTAATCATACTTGCACACAACTTGTATTTGCATAATATCTTGGATCCTTTCGGAAACTGGCAAGATCCCATCATGGGTTCCAGAGTTATAGCCTCTTAAAGGGCCAAAATTTGCTATTTTTGGCTTATAAACACGATAGAGACCACATTTTGCGATTGATTTTAAAGAAACTTGCACACAACTTGTATTGGCATAATGTCTCAAAAACTGGCCAGAACCCATCATTGGTTCCAGAGTTATGGTCCCTTAGTGACAGCGTGAGCCTATGTGATCGCCCTTCAACCGTCCATCGTCCATCCGTCGTCCATCTGTCCACAATTTCCTTGTGAACCAATAGAGACCACATGTTGTATTTGATTTTAATCAAACTTGCACTCAACTTGTATGGGCAGAATATCTCGGTTCCTTTCGAAAACTGGCCAGATCCCATCATGGGTTCCAGAGTTATGGTCCCTTAAAGGGCCAAAATTTGCATTTTAGCTCACATGTCACATAGTGACAAGGTGAGCTTTTGTAATCACCCTTTGTCTATCGTCTGTGCGTCCGTCCGTCCGTCAACAATTTCTTGTCTGCACGATAGTGGTTTCATTTATGATTTTATTTTAACCAAACTTGCACACAACTTGTATCACCATAAGATCTTGGTTCCTTTCTTGAACTGGCCAGATCCCATTATGGGTTCCAGAGTTATGGCCCCTGAAAGGGCCAAAATTAGCTATTTTGACCTTATCTGCACAATAGCAGCTTTATTTATGTTTCCCCACCTCTGGGGGAGACATATTGTTTTTGCCCTATCTGTCCGTCTGTCCTTCCGTCCGTCCGTCCGTACGTACATCACACTTCATTTCCGAGCAATAACTTGAGAACCATTTGACCTAGAACCTTCAAACTTCATAGGGTTGTAGGGCTGCTGGAGTAGACGACCCCTATTGTTTTTGGGTCACTCTGTCAAAGGTCAAGGTCACAGGGGCCTAAACATTGAAAACCATTTCTGATCAATAACTAGAGAACCTCTTGATCCAGAATGTTGAAAGTTCATAGGATAATTGAACATGCAGAGTAGATCGATCAATTTTTGGGTCAGTATATTAAAGGTCAAGGTCACAGGGGCCTGGTCATGTGAAATCATTTCCGGAAAATAACTTGAGAACCACTTGACCTAGAATGTTGAAACCTAATAGGATGATTGGACATGCAGAGTAGATGACCCCTATTTATTTTGGGGTCACTTGATCAAAGGTCAAGGTCACAGGAGCCTGAACAGTGACTTGAGAACCACTAGGCCAAGAGTGTTGAAACTTAGCAGGATGACTGGACATGCCAAGTAGATGATCCCTATTGCAGCCAACCATCAGTGTCTCTTTGACTTTCGCTCCTGACTCCTATTGACTTCTTGCCTATACCAATTTGCATTGGGGGTGACATGCGCTTTTTGCAAAAGCATCTTCTAGTTATGATTTGATTTTTACCAAACTTGCACACAACTTGTATCATCATAAGGTCTTGGTTCCTTTCTTGAACTGGCCAGATTCCAAAATGGGTTCCAGAGTTATGGCCCCTGAAAGGGCTAGAATTAGCTGTTTTGACCTTGTCTGCACAATAGCAGCTTCATTTATGATTTTATTTTAACCAAACTTGCACACAAATTGTATCACTATATGATCTTGGTTCCTTTCTTGAACTGGCCAGATTCCGTTATGGGTTCCAGAGTTATGGCCCCTGAAAGGGCCAAAATTAGCTATTTTGACCTTGTCTGCACAGTAGCAGCTTCATTTATGATTTGATTTGAACCAAACTTGCACACAACTTGTATCACCACAAGATCTCAGTTCCCTTCTTGAACCGGCCAGATTCCTTTATGGGTTCCAGAGTTATGGCCCCTGATAGGGGCAGAATTAGCTATTTTGACTGCACAATAGCAGCTTCATTTATGATTTGAATTAAATCAAACTTGCACAAAACTTGTGTCACCATAAGATCTTGGTTCCTTTCTTGAACTGGCCAGATTCCTTCATGGGCTCCAGAGTTATGGCCCCTTAAAAGTCCAAAATTTGCTATTTTGGCTTTTGCAGCCATATAGAGACTTCATTTATGGTTTGATTTGATACAAACTTCCAAAATATCTTCAACAACAATAAATCTTGGATTCCATGATGAATCTGTCAGATCCAATCATAGCTTCCAGAGTTTTTAGCTCATCTGAGCCAAAGGCTCAGAGTGAGCTATTGTGATCACTCACCGTCCGGCGTCCGGCCACACTTTCCTTTAAACAACATCTCCTCCTAAACCACTAAGTCAATTTTGATGAAACTTCACAGGGATGATCCTTGGATGATCTTCTTTAAAAATTGTTCAAAAAATTGAATTCTGTACAGAACTCTGGTTGCCATGGCAGCCGAAATGAAAAACTTTAAAAATCTTCTTGTCCAAAACTACTAGGCCTAGGGCTTTGATATTTGGTATGTAGCATCATCTAGTGGGCCTCTACCAAGATTGTTCAAATTATCCCCCTAGGGTTAAATATGGCCCCGCCCCAGGGTTCACATGGTTTATATAGACTTATATAGGGAAAAACTTTGAAAATCTTCTTGTCCAAAACCATAAGGCTTAGGGCTTTGAAATTTAGTATGTAGCATCTTCTAGAGGGCCTCTACCAATATTGTTCAATTATTCCTCTTAGGTGAAAAGAGGCCCTGCCATGGGGTTCCCTAGTTTTACATAGACATATACAGGAAAAACTTCAAAAATCTTTTCCCCTAAAACTGCAAGGCCTATGCTTTTGATATTTGGTATGTTGCATTGCCTAGTGGTCTACTACCAAAATTGTTCAAATTATGCCCCTGTGGTGAAAGAGACCCTACACTTGGGGTCCCAAGTTTTACATAGACTTATGTAGGAAAAGACTTTGAAAAATCTTCTTGTCTGAAAGTTCAAGGCCTAAGCCTTTGATATTTTGTATGTATCATTGCCTAGTTGTTCTCTAACAATATTGTTCGAATTACGCCCCTGAGGTGAAAAGAGGCCCCACCCCAGGGGTCACTTGATATATCAGTTATATAGGAAAAAATATTTCAAAAATTATCAGACTGTTTATTTATACTGATCTGATGACCCAAAGTGATAACGGTCACCCGACTGTGACCTTGACCTGCTGACCTACTTTCTTGTTTTTTCAAGATACAGCCTTGAAATTTGGATGACATATACAGTTTTGCACACTAATTTGAAAACTGACTTTCAGTGACCATGAATATGACCTACTGACCTAATTACTTGTTCTTAAAGCTTTAGCAAAGAAATTTGTTCAAGCAAGCAACTTAACTCAGGTTAACGATATAGGGCCATCATGGCCCTCTTGTTTAAAATTGTTAGGAATGATCAGTATCTGGTTTTGTATCAATTTTTAGTAACATTCAGTTTTACAATAGGCATGCAGCTTTTTATGTTACCTGATTCCTTCTTCGTTCATCAGATTTTGTTCAAAATTGGTATGGATATGTGTTGAATCTAGTTAGTATATTTCTTATTTCTCTGTAATACCAAAATATTTCTATCTTTGTTGGTGAGCCCGCTTGCGGAAGCGAAGACACTAGTCCAAATGGCTAGTTTGTGCATGCGTCCATATAGATTTTTTGGTCGGGACAATGACTGACATGCTTGTAAACAATCTTGTTCATATTTGTTTTATATTATGTTTACCTCCATGAGGTTGAGTGTCGCGTGCAAACCCTAGGTCCCTATCTCAAAGATAAGGTCACAGGGGTCAAAACTCATTTTAGAGCTTGTCTGACATGCATCTTATTTTTATTTGGAATGAATGTTTGCCTCAATTAAACTTAGTATCACATGCAAACCCCAGGCCCCTATCTCAAAGGTCAAGGTCACACTTAGGGGTCAAAGGTCATAATATAAGATCTTAGGCCATAACTTTGACATGCATTGATCAATCCTTTTTTTTATTTGGCAGATCTGTTTTGTGGACTTAATGCTTTTAGCTCACCTGTCACGTAGTGACAGGGTGAGCTTTTGTGATCGTCCGTCGTCCGTCCGTCCGTCGTCTGTCCACAATTTCTTGTCTGCATGATAGTGGTTTCATTTATGATTTTATTTTAACCAAACTTGCACACGACTTGTATCACCATAAGATCTTGGTTCCTTTCTTGAACTGGCCAGATCCCATTATCGGTTCCAGAGTTATGGGCCCCTGAAAGGGCCAAAATTAGTTATTTTGACCTTGTCTGCACAATAGCAGCTTTATTTATGATTTGATTTTTACCAAACTTGTACACAACTTGCATCACCATAAGATCTTGGTTCTTTCTTGAACTGGCCAGATCCCAAAATGGGTTCCAGAGTTAGGGCCCCTGAAAGGGCCAAAATTAGCTATTCTGACCTTGTCTGCACAATAGCAGCTTCATTTTTTATTTGAATTTAATTAAACTTGCACAAAACTTGTGTCACCATAAGATCTCGGTTCCTGTCTCGAACCGGCCAAATCCCTTAATGGGTTTCAGAGTTATGGCCCCTTAAAAGGCCAAAATTAGCTATTTTGACCTTGTCTGCACAATAGCAGCTTCATTTATGATTTGATTTTAACCAAACTTGCACACAACTTGTATCACCACAAGATCTTGGTTCCTTACTTGAACTGGCCAGATTCCATTATGGGTTCCAGAGTTATGGCCCCTGATAGGGCCAGAATTAGCTATTTTGACCTTGTCTGCACAATAGCATATTCATTTATGATTTGAATTTAATCAAACTTGCACAAAATCTTGTGTCACCATAAGATCTTGGTTCCTTACTTGAACTGGCCAGATCCCATAATGGGTTCCAGAGTTATGGCCCCTGAAAGGGCCAGAATTAGCTATTTTGACTTTGTCTGCACAATAGCAGCTTCATTTAAGATTTGATTTTAACCAAACTTGCACAAACTTGTATCACCATAAGATCTCGATTCCTTTTTATACGCTCTAAGAGACTTATTATGTTATCGCCTCAGTGTCCGTCTGTCTGTCTGTCTGTCTTTCTGTCTGTTGGTTAAGCAATTTCCCTTCCGCTCTGTAACTCTTGAACCCCTTGAAGGATTTGAAAGAAACCTGACACAAATGTTCACCTCATCGAAACGATGTGCAGAGCGCATGTTTCAGGTGGCTCGCTTCAAGGTCAAAGTCACACTTGGGGGTCAAAGGTCATATTACTTTGTTTTGTGTGTATATTGCTCTACATTTGCGTTGCATTGCAGTGCTCTTGTTTTTATGTGGCAGATCATTCTTTTGTTCACTTACAATAATTTTTTTTAATTACTTCCCTTTTATGTTACTATAAATAGCTTATTTTTAGTAACTTTTTAGCTCACCTGTCACAAAGTGACAAGGTGAGCTTTTGTGATCGTGCGGTGTCCGTCGTCCGTCCGTGCGTCAGTGCGTCTGTGCGTGCGTGCGTGCGTGCATAAACTTTTGCTTGTGACCACTCTAGAGGTCACATTTTTCATGGGATCTTTATGAAAGTTGGTCAGAATGTTCATCTTGATGATATCTAGGTCAAGTTCAAAACTGGGTCATGTGCCTTCAAAAACTAGGTCAGTAGGTCTAAAAATAGAAAAACCTTGTGACCTCTCTAGAGGCCATGTATTTCACAAGATCTTCATGAAAATTGGTCAGAATGTTCACCTTGATGATATCTAGGTCAAGTTCGAAACTGGGTCACATGCCATCAAAACTAGGTCAGTAGGTCTAAAAATAGAAAAACCTTGTGACCTCTCTAGAGGCCATATATTTCACAAGATCTTCATGAAAATTGGTCAGAATGTTCACCTTGATGATATCTAGGTCAAGTTCGAAACTGGGTCACGTGCCATCAAAAACTAGGTCAGTAGGTCAAATAATAGAAAAACCTTGTGACCTCTCTAAAGGCCATATTTTTCATGGGATCTGTATGAAAATTAGTCTGAGTGTTCATCTTGATGATATCTAGGTCAAGTTCGAAACTGGGTCACGTGCCATCAAAAACTAGGTCAGTAGGTCAAATAATAGAAAAACCTTGTGACCTCTCTAAAGGCCATATTTTTCACGGGATCTGTATGAAAATTGGTCTGAGTGTTCATCTTGATGATATCTAGGTCAAGTTCGAAACTGGGTCAACTGCGGTCAAAAACTAGGTCAGTAGGTCTAAAAATAGAAAAACCTTGTGACCTCTCTAGAGGCCATACTTGTGAATGGATCTTCATGAAAATTGGTCAGAATGTTCACCTTGATGATATGTAGGTCAGGTTTGAAACTGGGTCACATGCCTTAAAAAACTAGGTTAGTAGGTCAAATAATAAAAAAAACCTTGTGACCTCTCTAGAGGCCAAACTTTTCATGGGATCTGTATGGAGGTTGGTCTGAATGTTCATCTTGATGATATCTAGGTCAAGTTTGAAACTGGGTCACGTGCGGTAAAAAACTAGGTCAGTAGGTCTAAAATTATTTAAATCTTTTGACCTCTCTAGAGTCAATATTTTTCAATGGATCTTCATGAAAAGTGATCTGAATGTTCACCTTGATGATATCTAGGTCAGTTTCGAAACCGGGTCACGTGCGGTCAAAAACTAGGCCAGTAGGTATAAAAATAGAAAAACCTTGTGACCGCTCTAGAGGCCATATTTTTCATGAGATCTTCATGAATATTAGTGAGAATGTTCACCTTGATGATATCTAGGTAAAGTTCAAAACAGGGTCACGTACCTTTGAAAACTAGGTCAATAGGTCAAATAATAGAAAAACCTTGTTACCTCTCTTAGAGACCATATTTTTGAATGGATCTTCATGAAAATTGGTCAGAATTTTTATCTTGATAATACCTAGGTCAAGTTCAAAACTAAGTCACTATGTCAAATAATAGAAAAAACGACGTCATACTCAAAACTGGGTCATGTGGGAAGAGGTGAGCGATTCAGGACCATCTTGGTCCTCTTGTTTATTATTGGCTGTAGGGAAAAACCGAGACCACATTCCTGTGGTACAACATGGATGGTACCTCCAGTTTACAGGTGTATTTTGACATATCTGTAACTTAAGGAAAATTTCAACTACATTTTCTCATGATTCTTTTGATTGATCTTGATTATGATTTTTTGACCTTCTTGTCCTTAAGTGCAATGATGACAGGTGAGCGATAAAGGGCCATTATGGCCCTCTTGTTTTGGCTTGTGAACACAATAGATGCAACATTTTGCAATCAGCTTTAATCAAACTTGCACACAACTTGTATTGGCATAATATCTCGGTTCTTTTCGAAAACTGGCAAGATCCCACCATGGGTTTCAGAGTTATGGCCCCTTAAAGGTCCAAAATTTGCTATTTTGGCTTTTGCAACAATATAGAGACTTCATTTGTGGTTTGATTTGATACAGACTTGCAAAATATCTTCAATAACATTAAATCTTGGATTCCATGATGAATCTATCAGATCCAATCATAGGTTCTGGAGTTATTTTATATCTGATTACCTCCCCTGATTTTAATCAAAATTGATTTATATCAGTAAGTACTTATAGGACTCATTTGAAATTTCATTATTGTCATTAGTTGGACTCAGACAATCAGGGTAGATAACTATGGACTGATTTTATGTCAAATTACCTCCCTTTATTTCAAATTAAAATGGGTATATCTCCGTGACTAATAAAGATACTGATCTAAAATTTCATTTATGCCATCAGATGGACTTGGACAATCAGTGAAGATACATATTGACTGAATTGATGACAAATTACCTCCCTTTATTTTTTATCTAAATGAATATACCTAGCAGCTTCTAATGAGATTGGTTTGAAACGTTATTTATGTCTTTCATGGTAAGAAAGGACGGGATATGATAAGGACCAAAAATGGCCCCCACTAAATATGCATTTAAAACAACACCATTCCATTGGTAATTAACTATATTTTTCAAAATCCACTAAGATATAATGACCAGACGTCGGCAATGAACCAAAAATAATTTATTATTACACCTATCTAAGACTTACGCTGAAAAGATATTTGATCATTTAGAATGGGGGTATAGAAAACTATTTTGCAATATATTTTATTTTATATTGCTGAACCCTATAAATTGTATGTCGTCACAATACACAGTGATCCAACTTCTTGAAACAAATTTTTATTTTGTATTCTAAGACAGAATGATCATGCAAAAACAAAGAAAACAAGGGAGATAACTCTTTCATGTAAGGACGACCGAAAACTCTTTTAAGAAGTAAGATTTTTTTTCATTTTATACATCTACATTATACTAAGGCGTATTTTCTACTTATTATGTCTGTTTCGTTTTATTTCGTATCAAGAAAATTTCTAAAACAAAAATCCAAAACTTTCATTTCATATGTGTTACCATAACAATATAGAAACAGTTTTGCATTTTTGTGCCCCCCCATGAGTGGTGGGGGCATATAGATTTGGTCTTGTCCATCCGTCTGTCTGAAGTTTGTGACGCGCCTAGCTCGAAAAGTATTTGATACAAATTGATGAAACCTTGCATGAGTGTTTATCATGATATGAACTTGCACACCTCCTATTTTTCGTCTGGCTCTGCCCCCTATTTTCAGAGTTATGGCCCCTGAAATAGTCAAAAATGCACATTTTCACTTTGAGACACGCCTAGCTCAAAAAGTGTTCGATATAAATTGACGAAACCTTGCATGAGTCTTAATCATGATATGAACTTGCGCACCTCCTATTTTTCATCTGGCTCCGCCCCCTATTTTTAGAGTTATGGCCCCTGAAATAGTCAACAATGCACATTTTCACCTTGTGACATGCCTAGCTCAAAAAGTAGCACCTCCTATTTTTCATCTGGCTTTGTCCCCTATTTTCAGAGTTATGGCCCCTGAAATAGTAAAAAATGCACATTTTCACCTTGTGACACGCCTAGCTCAAAAAGTATTTGACATAGATTCATGAAACCTTGCATAAGTCTTAATCATGATATGAACTTGCGCACCTCCTATTTTTCATTTGGGTCGGCCCCTATTTTCAGAGCTATGGCCCCTGAAATAGTCAATAATGCACATTTTCACCTTGTGACATGCCTAGCTCAAAAAGTATTTGACATAGATTCATGAAAAACTTGCATGAGTCTTAATCATGATATGAACTTGCGCACCTCCTATTTTTCATTTGGGTCCGCCCCCTATTTTTAGAGTTATGGCCCCTGAAATAGTCAAAAATACACATTTTCACCTTGTGATGCACCTAGCTCAAAAAGTATTTAATATAAATGGTTTAAAACTTGCATACATCTTTATCATGATATAAACTTGCACACCTCTAATATTTTGGCTGGCTCCACCCCCTATTTTTAAAGTTATGGCCACTGAAATAGTAAAAAAATGCACTTTTTCACTTAATTATGTGCCTAGCTCAAAAAGTATCAGATGTAAATTCAGGAAACCTTGCAGGAGTCTTTATTGTGATGTGAACTTTCACACTTGGCATTCCTCTTGAGAATCTTAGTTCTTATTACAGAGTTATGGCCTGTGAAATAACCAAAATAGTGGATTTTTTGTTTGTGGTGCTCATAGCTCAGGAAGTAAAGGGCCTAGAATAATGAATCCTTTATATAAAATGATTGTTGAGGCTATACCCCATTAAGACTGCAAACATTTGAATTATTGGCCCTCATTTATGACAAATGTACCAGTGGGGGGGGGGGGGGGGGCACACCCTGTGTCCTACAGACACATTCTAGTTTTTATTTATAGTAATTTAGCGAGTTATTTCACATACTTGATGAAATATTAACTTTTAAAAAACATTTTTGCTTCTATATCTCCTTACATATTTAGTGGTTTTTTTAGCTCACCTGTCACAAAGTGACAAGGTGAGCTTTTGTGATCGCGTGGCGTCCGTCGTCCGTCCGTCCGTCCGTAAACTTTTGCTTGTGACCACTCTAGAGGTCACATTTTTCATGGGATCTTTATGAAAGTTGGTCAGAATGTTCATCTTGATGATATCTAGGTCAAGTTCGAAACTGGGTCAAGTGCGGTCAAAAACTAGGTCAGTAGATCTAAAAATAGAAAAACCTTGTGACCTCTCTAGAGGCCATATTTTTCATGAGATCTTCATGAAAATTGGTCAGAATGTTCACCTTGATGATATCTAGGTCAAGTTCGAAACTGGGTCACGTGGGGTCAAAAACTAGGTCAATAGGTCTAAAAATAGAAAAACCTTGTGACCTCTCTAGAGGCCATATTTCTCAATGGATCTTCATGAAAATTGGTCAGAATGTTCATCTTGATGATATCTAGGTCAAGTTTGAAACTGGGTCATGTGGGGTCAAAAACTAGGTCAGTAGATCTAAAAATAGAAAAACCTTGTGACCTCTCTAGAGGCTATTTTTTTCAAGAGATCTTCATGAATATTGGTCAGAATGTTCACCTTGATGATATCTAGGTCAAGTTCGAAACTGGGTCACGTGGGGTCAAAAACTAGGTCAGTAGGTCTAAAAATAGAAAAACCTTGTGACCTCTCTAGAGGCCATATTTCTCAATGGATCTTCATGAAAATTAGTCAGATTGTTCATCTTGATGATATCTAGATCAAGTTCGAAACTGGGTCACGTGGGGTCAAAAACTAGGTCAGTAGATCTAAAAATAGAAAAACATTGTGACCTCTCTAGAGGCCATATTTTTCAAGAGATCTTCATGAATATTGGTCAGAATGTTAACCTAGATGATATCTAGGTCAAGTTCGAAACTGGGTCACGTGGGGTCAAAAACTAGGTCAGTAGGTCTAAAAATAGAAAAACCTTGTGACCTCTCTAGAGGCCATATTTCTCAATGGATCTTCATAGAAATTGGTCAGAATGTTCACCTTGATGATCTCTAGCTCAAGTTTGAAACTGGGTCACGTGCGGTCAAAAACTAGGTCAGTAGGTCTGAAAATAGAAAAAAATTTGTGACCTCTCTAGAGGCCATATTTTTCGCGGGATCTTTATGAAAATTGGTCAGAATGTTCACCTTGATGATATCTAGGTCAGGTTCGAAACTGGGTCATGTGCGGTCAATAACTAGGTCAGTAGATCTAAAAATAGAAAAACCTTGTGACCTCTTTAGAGGCCATATTTTTCAAGAGATCTTCATGGAAATAGGTCAGAATGTTCACCTTGATGATATCTAGATCAAATTCGAAACTGGGTCACGTGCGGTCAAAAACTAGGTCAGTAGGTCTAAAAATAGAAAAACCTTGTGACCTTTCTAGAGGCCATATTTCTCAATGGATCTTCATGAAAATTAATGAGAATGTTCAGCTTGATGATATCTAGGTCAAGTTCGTAACTGGGTCATGTGCGGTCAAAAACTAGGTCAGTAGGTTGAAAAATAGAAAAACCTTGTGACCTCTCTAGAGGCCATATTTTTCACGAGATCTTCATGAAAATCGGTGAGATTGTTCACCTTGATGATATCTAGGTCAAGTTTAAAAGTGGGTCACGTACCTTCAAAAACTAGGTCATTAGGTCAAATAATAGAAAAACCTTGTGACCTCTCTAGAGGTCATATTTTTCAATGGAGTTCATGAAAATTGGTCAGAATTTTTTATCTTGATGATATCTAGGTCACATATGCTCAAAACCTAGGTCACTATGACAAATAATAGAAATAACGACTTCATACTCAGTTCAACACTGGGTCATGTGGGGATAGGTGAGCGATTCAGGACCATCATGGTCCTCTTGTTTTGTTTCATATACGGAATGTTCTTCTTGTGTGACATTTGTATAAAACAAAACCTTTGTCGAATAAATCAGGAGGCAGGACTTTGTCTTACAAGTTTACATTTTTCATATTTTCGGTGATTTTTTATTTTTAGCTCACCTGTCACATAGTGACAAGGTGAGCTTTTGTGATCACGCAGCGTCCGTCGTCCGTGCGTCCGTTCGTGCGTTAGTCCGTCCGTCCGTAAACTTTTGCTTGTGACCACTCTAGAGGTCACATTTTTCGTGGGATCTTTGTGAAAGTTGGTCAGAATGTTCATCTTGATGATATCTAGGTCAAGTTCGAAACTGGGTCACGTGCCATCAAAAACTAGGTCAGTAGGTCTAAAAATAGAAAAACCTTGTGACCTCTCTAGAGGCCATATATTTCCAAAGAGCTTCATGAAAATTGGTCAGAATGTTCACCTTGATGATATCTAGGTCAAGTTCGAAACTGGGTCACGTGGGTTCAAAAACTAGGTCAGTAGGTCTAAAAATAGAAAAATCTTGTGACCTCTCTAGAGGCCATATTTTTCATGAGATCTTCATGAATATTGGTCAGAATATTAACCTTGATGATATCTAGGTCAAGTTCGAAACTGGGTCACGTAGGGTCAAAAACTAGGTCATTAGGTCTAAAAATAGAAAAACCTTTTGACCTCTCTAGAGGCCATATTTCTCAATGGATCTTCATGAAAATTGGTCAGAATGTTCACCTTGATGATATCTAGGTCAAGTTCGAAACTTGGTCACGTGGGGTCAAAAACTAGGTCAGTAGATCTAAAAATAGAAAAACCTTGTGACCTCTCTAGAGGCCATATTTTTCATGAGAACTTCATGAATAATGGTCAGAATGTTCACCTTGATGATATCTAGGTCAAGTTCGAAACTGGGTCATGTGGGGTCAAAAACTAGGTCAGTAGATCTAAAAATAGAAAAACCTTGTGACCTCTCTAGAGGCCATATTTCTCAATGGATCTTCATGAAAATTGGTCAGAATGTTCACCTTGATGATATCTAGGTCAAGTTCGAAACTGGGTCACGTGCGGTCAAAAACTAGGTCAGTAGGTCTAAAAATAGGAAAACCTTGTGACCTCTCTAGAGGCCATATTTTTCATGAGATCTTCATGATTATTGGTCAGAATGTTCACCTTGATGATATCTAAGTCAAGTTCGAAACTGGGTCACGTGGGGTTAAAAACTAGGTCAGTAGGTCTAAAAATAGAAAAAACCTTGTGACCTCTCTAGAGGCCATATTTCTCAACGGATCTTCATGAAAATTGGTGAGAATGTTCAGCTTGATGATATCTAGGTCAGGTTTGTAACTGGGTCATGTGCGGTCAAAAACTAGGTCAGTAGGTCGAAAAATAGAAAAACCTTGTGACTTCTCTAGAGGCCATATTTTTCACGAGATCTTCATGAAAATTGGTGAGAATGTACCCCTTGATGATATCTAGGTCAAGTTTAAAAGTGGTTCACGTGCCTTCAAAAACTAGGCCATTAGGTCAAATAATAGAAAAACCTTGTGACCTCTCTAGAGGCCATATTTTTCAATGGATCTTCATGAAAATTGGTCAGAATTTTTTATCTTGATGGTATCTAGGTCACATGTGCTCAAAAGCTAGGTCACTATGTCAAATAATAGAAATAATGAAGTCATACTCAGTTCAACACTGGGTCATGTGGGGATAGGTGAGCGATTCAGGACCATCATGGTCCTCTTGTTAAAAATATGTAATGAAGTATTTTCATCAAGTAAGTTGAAGAAACGACAGTGTTCATTTTACTTGAATAAATAATATACGAGTTAAATATTATTAAATCCTTACCACATAATTAAAACACGTACCCGTAGAAATGTCGCCGGAAACGAGTTAGATCGGTATTACAACTATGGAAGCATATCTATGTAGTTTATTCAAATTAATTTCTTGGATTAAATCAAAAACGTTTCCTTTGACACGAAACTATAATATCGATATGAGAAGCATGAAATATACATTAGCGTATGTAAGATCATTACGAAGGAGTGACATGAAAGGCACGTGCAGTTTCCCATCAAAATGCCCTTATATATGTAACGTAAAATGCTTACGATTTCCAGCAAAAGATTTTGGATTATAGATGAAAGAAAATTATTTTTAGTCCATTTTGTTATATTCCAATTACAATTGTTGCATTTATATTATATATTGCGTTTATATTAAAATCAGTTTACAAGACGACCTGGGATATACCAAAGTAGTAACATTTGTATGCAATGAAGACATTTGATTTTATTCTAATGGTATTGAACACTGAATTCATTAGAGCGGTAGGTATAAATTGTTTACAAAACAACAATAGGTCATGGTTGCACAGTGAGAAGCAGATGACCCGGCTTTCCTCTGGATTACCGCTTTTCCTTTTCTCGAATAGAAAGACAGACAGATTCGAGACGAAACAGCTGCAGCGATAAAGAACCGGCACAGTTGCTCAGTACGCACGTGTTAGTCTAAGAAATATCTGCGCACGTGCCCACGTATAAGCTAGTAAGTGATGTCAATAGTAAGCTTTCCATCATGCCGAGTGATATGTGCGCAGAGGTATTTTTTATAATAATACGTGCGCAGATGTTTAATACAATTACATGCGCACTTAACACGTAACGTTATTCTTATTACGTGCGCAAGTTATAGATATTACGTGAGCACGAAGTAACTAATACGTGCGCACGTTTTAGCATGACAAAAACACCCATGTCCCCCTCTGTGATACCTTAACTACATGTATATACATTCCTCGGTTTTTTAAAAATCATTACTGTTATTCTAGAAAAGAATGAGAAATATCACAACACCTGTATATGTGCCTTCCTTTCAAAAGCGTATTCATTAATAGTGCAGAGAGCCTAACTAGTCCGGGCCTGCTTCGATGAATGGATTCATCACGAATGAAATGTCGAAAATTGATTTATATAAGTTGAAGAACTTGCTTTGCAAGCTCAATAAGGACACCACAGATTTGCGGATCGCAGGATCGCAAGTGCGATCCCCGGGCGGGGCTTTTCTTCTCCGTGACGATTTGATAGCGGGTATTGTGACTATAATCGTTCGTCCTCCATCTCATAATCATGTGGGGAAGTTGACAACTACTTGCGGAGAACAGGTTTTTACTGGTACGGAATCCAGGAACTGGTTAAGTTAATTGTCCGTTAAGTACTGTTGAAAAACGGCGTTAAAACGCAAAACAAAACAAATCACAATCAACCTACAATAAATTATTAAAAACAATTATAAGATGACGCGTCTTTCGATATTTTAGATATTTTTAAACACAAATATAGCTTAGCTATTGTGTTTTAAAAATGGTTATATAGGGATTTTATCTTTTATTCATAAAATAAAATATTTCACACTAGAAATGACATGTGAGTGACATTAATTGACTCAACATACATTTATTTATGAAACTTCGTACGGCAATGAAACGGAGTATTTTAAAATTGATGAAACCATTCTGAGTGGTTGACTTACCATTTTTCATACATCATAAAAAAAAAGAAGTATAAAAACACATGTTTATAACTTTATCACAGACATACAGTAAGAGAATAATTGACTAATTATAGAAATAACGCGGTTAAATAGTTTAAAATATTTTAACTCGCAGCTAAAAATATAAAATCTAAATATGGTTTGCAACTCACCATCAAAGAATAGTACTTTCTGTTGTTTTTTTTTTCAGAAAAAAAAGTTTTACAGACTTTGTTGAGAATCGATCTCGCATACCACTGACACTAGGCATAAAGTTTCATTTCAACCGTCGTGCATACCGATTGCGTCACTGAGACTTGTATACAAACTACGTCATTATTTTTACATAAAAGAACTATCTACATGTGTCTACTAGTTGCGGTGTACATGAGTTATCTTTCTTGTCTCTATAACATTTATGTAAACAGTAACAATTTTCTTTTTAATTACACTTTATTCTTTCTTTCAAAATGCCGCTTAAACAAAATCAGCTTGAATATAATCCCGAAATACAGTTCAAGTAGATCTAAAACATGTAACTGATCATTAAAATGTCTAGATCTACTTTCAGTTTCACTTTTGCATAAAACTCGTCTCTAAACATTTAATTTTCTTATAAAAACAGCTCTTGGTTATCAGTTTCATGATTAGAACAAAACTCCCGCGTATCTGTTTGATGCTCGGTTGCTTAGAGATGAGCACCAGAAAGAAAATGCCTCTGTACATGTTATACCCTGCCCCTAGGTATTCTATAAGAACCATGGTCATGAAGGGAAAAATATACTAACCCGTTTTAATCGCGCATTTCATACCTAAAACACGCAGTTCCGTAAATGTGTACTATGGATATCAAACAAGAGGTAATTTATCTACCATTGTGTACCGGTCACATTTCTTCAATACATCTTATCTTAGAAAAACAACGCGTAGTTTATAGTTATTTCAACGTTACACAAAAAACTTGCTTGAACTTCCCTGGTGAAGTACCGTTCTAGATTACAAAACCATTCTGATTGGCTAATGAGAAATGTATGTCAATCGTCATTTTACTACACGTGTTCGCTAAAATGTGAAACTGCAGCATAAATGTGCAAAATGAATAAAATAAACAGAACAGATGCAGACCTGTGTACAAGTTCAAATTAAAGATCATATACAAGATGAATTTCATTCATCATTTTGAGTTTTATTGGAAAAATGTGATTTTTTAAAATTCTGTGTTTGTTTGTTTACATTTCGCCAAACATGTGCACACTGCCGTGACCTCTAGACCGGATGTTCATTAGGGAAGGTCAAGCAAGTTTTTTCTGTAACGTTGACAAAAGCATAAAATATGTTGATAATCTCAGTAATATGGAACATTGAGACAATGTGACTGGTGCACGATGGAAGATAAATTATCGCTTGTTCAATAAATTACTAGATACCCATTCACTGAACTGTGCGTTTAAGTTGAGAAATTTACGATTGAAACGGGTTAGTATATTTTCCCGTTCATGACCATGCTTCCTATAGAATACCTAGGGGTAAGGTATATCATGTACAGAGGCATTTTCTTTTTGTTCTGATGCCAGTGTTTCCTTCAAAGAAAAATGAGGCTAAAAATTGCGAAAAAAAGTGGAAATTCAACATGAGCTGGACCGAGTGTCAAGCTGATTTTTTCTGAAAATGTATATTTTAGTAACCTTATTTTCTCAGCAAAACTTCAGCTTGACACCAGCTCCAGCTCACAATGAAATTTGAGCATGTAGTTTGTAAATCGCGTGTAAAAACGGTAAAAGTCAAGGACCTCGAGTATTTTAAAGGTCTGAGTCGTACAAATAACTTGGTTTTGAAGTTTTTAAAAGTCATACTTTTAACGATTATGATCTTCTTTTTTGTTTTAAACAGTTAAACTTTCATTTATGGAGTTTTCATATTCTAATTATTTAGGGGGCCATTTTGCATATCTTATCATATCCCGTCCTTTCTACTTTTATTTACTTTTCTAATATATTGTTGTAAAGGCTTGTACTCTGTATCTTCTACATGCATATACCAATGCATGATTACCTCCCCTGTTTTTAATAAAAATGGATTTATCTCAGTAAGTATTTATAGGACTCATTTGAAATTTCACTATTGTCATTTGTTGGACTGAGACAATCAGGGTAGATAATATGGACTGATTTTATGTCAAATTACCTCCCTTTGTTTCAAATTAAAGTGGGTGTATCTCAGTAACCAATAAAGATTCTGATTTGAAATGTCATTTATGCCATCAGATGGACTCGGACAATCAGGGTAGATAACTTTTTGACTGAATTTATGACAAATTACCTCCCTTTATTTTATGTAAATGAATATACCTCAGCAGCATCTAATGAGATTGCTTTTAAATGTTATTTAAGTCTTCCAGGGTATGGAATAGTCATGCTAGTACAGAAATGCAGCATTTGAGCCTAGGACCCTCAAACTTGGTATGGAGATTGGCCCTGACTAGTACGTGACCCATAGGTCAAAAGGGACTGTTACAAGAAAATATTTAGCCTGATGATATTTAATATGTATGCCTATGTGATCTATGTCAAAACTTGATCTTATTATTAAGAGCAATGGTACTCAGGTGAGCGATATAGGGCCATCATGGCCCTCTTGTTTGGCTTGTGAACAAGATAGAGACCACATTTTGCGATTGATTTTAATAAAAGTTGCACACAACTTGTATTGGCGTAATAACTTGGTTCCTTTCAAAAATTGGCCAGATCCCATAATGGGTTCCAGAGTTATGGCCCCATAAAGGGCTAAAATTTTGCTATTTTGGCTTTTGCAGCCATACAGAGAGTTCATTTATTATTTAACCAGATTTTTATAGCACTCTTTTCATCTATAAAATAAACGTTATGGTTGTATTTGATACAAACTTGCAAGATATCTTTAACAACAGTAGATCTTGGATCCCATGATGAATCTGTCAGAGCCAGTCATAGTTTCCAGAGTTACAGCCCCAAATTGACCCCAGAAAGAGCCAGAATTTGTTAATTTTTACCTTGTGAACACGATAGAAGTGACATTTCTTGGGTTGAGCATGAAACTTTTGTGACTGTATATAAATAAAGAACAAGATACATTAAGTTTCGCACTCAGCCTTTTTACATTTGATTTTAACCACACTTACACACAACTTAAGTCACAATAAGATCTTGGTTCCTTTCGAAATCGGGCTAGATTCCATCATGGATTCTAGAGTTACTGCCCCTGAAAGGGGCAAAATTCCCTTTCAGCCATTTAGAGGTTTTATTTATTCTTTGATCTGATACAAACTTGCACAGAATGTTTATTTTGATGATCCATAGGCCAAGTTCACAACTGGGTCATATTGGGTCAAAAACTAGAACACCAGGTCAAACCAAAGGAAAAGCTTGTTAACCCCCTAGTTTGACGTAGTTATGGCCCCTTTCCAACCTAAAACTGTGGCCATTTATTTCTTATGGTTGCCATACTTTTGTGACAATGCCCTATTGTGGGGGTATTATTTGTCACTCCTGTGACTGTACTAGTTCAAACAGTTCCGTTTGGTTCCACAAAGGGGCCGCCAGAGCTAAAAATAGAAAAATCTTCAAACAATATCTCCATGTAAACCGCTGATCCGATTTTGGAATTATTTCTTACAAATGATCACTTTTCCCTATATATATTTGGCCCGGTTTTAAAATAATTTTACACAAATGGTCCATGTGTGACCGTCTACCAAGATTGTTCAAATTATTACGATTCATTTAAAAACATGACTGCCAGAAAGAGTGGTCATTTTCCCTGTATGTATATAGTGGAAATGTTCGTGTGGTCAGATTTTAAAGTAATTTCACACAAATGGTCCTTGTGTGACCTTCTATAAAGAGTGTTCAAATCATTTTGATTCATCAAAAAACATGGCCTCTAGAGGGCTTGGTCACTTTTCCCTATATGTATATAGTAGAGATGTAAAAAATCTTCTTTTATGAAACTGTTGGCCCCATTTTCAAATAATTTCACACAAAATGTACTTGTTTGACCTTCTACAATGATTGTTCAAATTATTCTGATTTGTCGAAAACAATGGCCGCCAGACAGCATCTTTACTTTTCCCTATATGTACAATTATTGGAAGCTTAAAAAAATTTCTTGAATGAAACTGCTGGCCCGATTTAAAAATAGTTCCATGCAAATGGTCCTTGTGTGACCTTCTACCAAGATTGTTCAAATTATTTTGATTTGTCATACAACATGGCCACCAGGGGGAGTTGTCACTTTTTCCCTATATATATATTCGAAACTTTAAAAATGTTCTTGTAAGAAATAGCAGGCCCGATTTTAAAACAAATTTTACACAAACGTTTCTTGGATGACCATAAAAACTCGGCCAACTTCGATTGTGACCCATATCAGATTAGTACTTTTTATATTTTTAGCTCACCAGAGCCATAGGCTCATGGTAGCTTTTGTGACCGCTCGATGTCCGTTGTGCGGTGTGCGTCGTGCGTCCGTCAACAATTTCTAAAAAAATCTTCTTCTTGAAAACCACTGGGCAGAATTACACCAAACTTCACAGGAATGATCCTTGGATGGCCCCCTTCCAAAATTGTTCAAAGAATTGAATTCCAAGCAGAACTCTGGTTGCCATGGCAACCGAAAGGAAAAACTTTAAAAATCTTCTTGTGCAAAACCGCAAGGCATAGAGCCTTGATATTTGGCATGTGACATCATCTAACGGTCCTCTATGAAGATTGTTCAAATTGTGCCCCTTGGGTGAAAAAAGGCCCTGCCCTGGGGGTCACAAGTTTTACATAGACTTATATAGGAAAAAACTTTAAAAAGTCTTCTTGTCTAAAACCACAAGACCTAGGCCTTTGATATTTGGTATTTAGCATTGCCTTGTGGTCCTTTACGAAAATTGTTCAAATTATAACCCTGGGGTGAAAAGAGGCCCTGCCCCGGGGGGTGACAAGTTTTACATAGACTTATATAGGAAAAACTTTAAAAAATTTCTTGCCTGAAACTGGAAGGCCTAGGCTTTTGATATTTGGTATGTTGCATTGCCTTGTGGTCCTCTACCAAAAATTTTCAAATCATGCCCCTGGGATGAATAGAGGCCCTTCCCTGGGGGTCCCAAATTTAACATAGAATTATATAGAGGAAAAAATACAAATCTTCTTGTCTTTAAGTTCAAGGGCTAGACCTTTGATATTTGGTATGTAGCATTGCCTAGAGGATCTCTGACAAGATTGTTCAAATTATGCCCCTTGGATGGAAAGAGGCCCTGCCCCAGGGGTTAATTGTTATATGCGTTATATAGGAATATATACTTAAAAAATTATCAGATCATATTTCCTAGACTGTTTAATGATAATTACCTGATGACCCCAATCGATTAGGGGTCACTTGACTGTGACCTTGACCTACAGACCTACTTTCTTGCTTTTTAAGATACAGCCTTGAAATTTGGATGGCATGTACAGTTTTGCACACCGATCTTTAAACCGACTTTCAGTGACCATGAATGTGACCGCCTGACCTACTTTCTAATATTTTAGCATCAGTGTGCCATTTTAAACATGTGGCTCGTATTACTCAGGTGAGCGATTCAGGGTCATCATGACCCTCTTGTTATATTAGAATAGTTATTGCCCCTGAAGAGGAAAATTGCCGTATTTGACTTTGTTTACACTCAAGCGCTTTTTAGCTCAGGGTGAGCTATTGTGATCCCTCACCATCCGGCGTCTGGCTTTCGTCCGTCCTCTCGTCGTCCGTCTGTCCTTACTTTCCTTTTAACAACATCTCCTCCAAAACCATCAGGCCAATTTTGATGAAACTTCACAGGGATGTTCCTTGGGTGGTCTTCTTTAAAAACTGTTCAAAGAATTGAATTCCATACAGAACTCTGGTTGCCATGGCAACCGAAAGGAAAAACTTTAAAAACCTTCTTGTCAAAAACCACAGGTCATAGGGCATGAACAACATGGTGAGCTATAGTGATCACGCTGTGTCCGTCCGTCCGTCGTCAAGAATTGTGTTTGAAAGACATCTCCTCCATAACCACTGAATGGATTTTGATGTATGTTCCTTGGATGGTCCTCTACCAAAGTTGTTCAAACGGTTCCGCTTGGTTGCACATAGGGGCAAAAATCTCCTAAACCGATGGTCTGATTATGAAATAATTTTAAACAAATGGTCCTTATGTCACCCTCTACCAATATTGATCAACTTATTTTGATTTGTCAAAAAACATGGCCGCCAGAGAGCGTGGTCACTTTTCCCTATATGTTTATAGTGGAAACTTTAAAAATCTTCTTTTGTGAAACTGCTGGCCCGATTTTAGAATAATTTTACAGAAATGGTCCTTGTGTGACCCTCTACTAAGATTGTTCAAATTATTTTAATTCGTTAAAAAACATGGCCACCAGAGGGCATGGTAATTTTTCCCTATATGTATATAGTGGAAACTTTAAAAATGTTCTTGTGTGAAACTGCTAGCCTGATTTTAAAATAATTTTACACAAATAGTTCTTGTGTGACCCTCTACCAAGACTGTTCAAATTATTCCGATTCGTGAAAAAACATGGCTGCCAAGGGCGTGGTCACTTTTCTCTTTATGTATATAGTAGAAACTTAGAAAATCTTCTTGTATAAAACTGTTAGCCTGATTTTAAAATAATTTCACACAAATGTCCTTGTGTGACCTTCTACAAAAACTGTTCAAATTTTTCTGATTCGTCAAAAAACATGGCCGCCAGAGGGCGTGGTCACTTTTCATCAACAATTTCTTAATACAACATCTCCAAAACTACTGAATGTATTTTGATGAAACTTTACACAAATGATTTCTGGGTAACCGTCTTTCAAAGTTGTTAAATGGTTCCAGTTCATTGAACATATGGATTTGTTTGGTTAAAAATAGGTTTTCAGCTGTCAGACTTTAAAAATCCTTTTCTCAAGAGGTTTGATATTTGGCATGTGATATAAGGGTTTGACTTTTGACTCTCTACCAGAATTGTCGAAATTATTGCCATAAGGTCAATAAGATGGCCATTCCCGTGTCTGACATGTACTTTCTATAGGCTTATATATAAGAAACTTCGAAAATCTTGTCTGAATCAAAAATAGCTAGAGCTTTGATATTTGGCATGTGATATCAGATTTGTAATGTCTACCATAATTGTTCAAATTATTGCCCTAGGTTCAAAAGTGTGTGTGACATGTATATAATATAGCCTAACATAGAAGAAACCTAACTCTGTACTTATACACACCCTATAAACGACTGTATCCCCCTCTTCCTCTTGCGAGTGATCAAAACAATAAAATGACATGGAAAATGCAAGAATCGTCATCAAATTCATTATTTGGCTTTACACTGTGTGTGTATTTAAGCTAAACGATAAGTCTAACATAAATATGTGTACATGATGATATAATAGATGAAACTGTTCAAAAAATGTTGACTGATCACACTCATTGCATGAAAATTCACTCGACCAAGTCACGAAATTGATGAATATCACGCCAAATTGATTAGTAATCCAATTATCCATGATGTTTTCTGTAATAAGTATGCATACTCCATAAATATATGTGAATAAAATGTTTCGTTTCTGTTGCGTTTTTGAATGAAATTAATTTTTACCTAGTCGGTGAAAAAACATTTACTGTATGCCAACTTGCCAATTTTGATATTTGATCTGAATTCGTATTTGCGAGTGATACTGTATCCCATCTTCCGAGTACAATAGGCGATTTATGTCCTTAAAAGACGTAAATGAAATAAAAAATATGCATACAAAAATGTTTCTTTTGTTCCGTCGTCATGTTTAAAATGTCATTCAATGTCGAACCAAACACCACCACCCCTATGCTTGTACTAATCAATTGGGGGGTGGTTGGATTCGAGTGTCTGTTACTCGCTGTCTTATATAATTAAATAATTAATTGAATGCTTCAGCATCGTTCACATGCAAGTGTTCAGTGTTGGCTTTACACACATATACTATCATAAAATACGAATCAATAACTGAATGTATACACAGGGTCCCTACCATGTCTTGCAAGAAATTAACCGTTGATTCCCTATGGAAATCACATGAAGAAATTTTACCTTATGATTTCAAAATATTGATGAGATGAGACAGGGGAGGACTATAGGTTGACCCGCGTCTATCTGTCCGTCTGGAAGAAAATGATCCTCTGATTTAAAAAGCAATCAAAACTATTTCACCCGCAAGTATCCTGCGAATGAACGTATAAATAGAAAAGGATAACGAATACATTATCGGATAAGTCGATTAAGTCCTTATTAGTAATTCAGAGTTAACTTCATGGTAAATCAGTCAACAAGATTCAAAAGTAGTACAAAATAGTTGAATGGCCTAATGGTTTAACTACCCGATTCCCCCTTTCTAAATAATAAAATAAACATGTTATCATTACAAATACAGCCGTTGTGTTTACTGACTGTCAAGATTTACCACTATTTCTCATGTTAGAAATAATTTGCATTTGATACTGAAAACGCACACACGCCAGGAATCTGTCCTTGCGGATTTGGTCGTTTTCATTGCTTTTTACAGTTTATTAATCAAGTCAAGGCCCATAAGGGCCTCTGACAACAATTATAATAATAACAAGTCATAGTAACAAAATCAGATTGGCATGTAAAACCTGACAAATCGTTGCAGAAGTAACTGATGATGTGGAGGATGGGAACTAACTATTTATCAAAAGCAGACATAATTTTCTTACAGAAAACTGTCAGTTTTAACAAAGTATTCTTATTGTTATTGTTCATAAGGCCAGAAAATTTGGATATTTAAAATAATATTCATCTATATATTAAATATTTAGATGAATATTATGTTCATAGAAAAAAATGTATTACATTTTTTCTATCAACATTGAATATATATTTGTAATAAAAAAGAAATTCATCTCCTAAAAATGTTACTGTTACACAAATGACAAGTACTTTGTTCTCTTGCATTGTTTTCAAATCTACCTTTTTCTATTGGCAATGAATGATTCATGCATCTGAATTTACAAAGTGAAGTGCTAAGGTCAAAAGGTAAAAGCTTGAAATATTTTCAAATTCGTGTTTATACATTCTATAATTTAAACATTTGCTTGAGTTATTAACTGAATCTTTAATTCTAGTGTTAACAATATTTTTGAAGGAGCGAATCTTCTGATCTAACGAATAATTAGATACACCAAGAGAATTCAGACTATCTTTAAAATAACATAACCAGTTAAATTTCTTGTTTTGCCTCTGAGACAGTGAGAGAGTTCTGTACAAAATATTGCAAATTTTATTTTCCTTGGAGCTTATTAACTTACTCCAAAAAGTTAACACTCTACCTTCAATATGACTTAAAAGTGGTAAAATACCAAGATCACCATACAACATGTTATTAGGGGTACTCTGCTTCAAATTTAAATATTTCAACTGAAATTTATCAACAATACAATGTAACTAAATTTTCGACCCCTCCCCCATACGGCTGAGTCGTACAACCATGGCATTGAAAAGGTGCAACGGCAAATAAATAGGTAAAAACAACTTTCTGGCTTTACTAATAACAGCAAACAGAGCTTTGCGTGCTTGAGCAACTAAATGAGCCTTAGTTCTATCGAACTTGCTATGAAAATTGAATACCTAGGTATGAGAAGTAGTCAACATTTCTAAAATATTACCCTCAAATTGAAATACTGGAGCATTACTCATACCTCTCTTATTTTTCCAAAATATGACAACTTTAGCTCTGACATAGCAATAAGAGCAGACTAGAGGTCATTAGGGGTCTCTGCTAAGATGACTGTGTCATCAGCATATAATAGAAAATATAACTTGAAGAAAACTTCAACATCATTATCACTTCAAATATGACTAGCATTATCAGATAATAACTGAAGACCATGAAATTTACTAGACATAAAGCTATAAATCATTCCAGAATAATGAAAAAAGAACAGGAGAGAGATTTTCACCCTGTCTAACTCCTGTTTGACTCACAAAAATTCAGATAGAGTATTGTTTGATTTTACACAAGACTTCGCTTTATCATACATGTCGAGAATAATTTTAAAACATTTACCGTCAATATTGTAACTTAAAATATTCGCCCCAGAGCAATACGATTGACTGAGTCGAAGACTTTTCGGTAATCCACAAAAGCACAGTACAGTTTTTTTTATTATTGACAAAATACATATCTATTAACATTTTTAAAGAAAATATATTATCAACAGGGCTATAATGTTTTCTAAATTCAGCCTGTTCTTCACACAATATGTTATTGACCTCAAAAGTGTTTAACCTAGTGTTTAATAAAGATGTGAACAACTTTCCAAAACAGCTTAATATAGTTATGACCCTGTAATTGTCAGGGTCATTAATGTTACCCTTATTCTTGTACATAGGTAAAATAACACCATTACTCCAGATATCGGGGAAAATACCCAATAACAACAGACACAGGGTGATCACAGAAGCTCATCTTGAGCACTTCTTGATCTGGTGAGGTAATAAACACTCATTTTTTCCTCTAATGGCACTTCTGCTTGTAAAATGGGGGCTTATTTCATTGCAGAATGTGTTTTCAGTAAGATAAGACAAGGTTCATGTTAAAGTTCATGTGTTTATGGCAAATACAAAGACAAAACTAAAAACGCTGTCAAGGAAGCGATGCGCAAAGGATTAGTGAATTCAATCTGGCGCCATCTTACCCCATTTACTGTTTTCATATTTACATATTTTCACACCTTATTAATTGCAGTTGCGATTATATATTAGTTTAAATGGTTTGAAATTCTAGAAAATATAGTCTTGTATGTGACACATCGTCGTAATACGGTCTCATGATTGTGAACATTTGTTATTTCAAAATCCTTTAATGCATAAAGAAGTTATGGCACTGACACGAAACACAGACCATGTTTCACCTTATGGTGACTTCATGTTTTAAAGTGTAACTTTAAGAAAAAAGGAAAGTAATAAGATGGACATTAAATACATATGGCCGATGTTTGTATGAAAACTTTGAGAGAGGTAGGTGCAATAGCATTTAAGTAATTGCACGACCAAATATATGAGGACGCATATACAAACAGATCAAACAGACAGACCGCATGGTGACTGCTTTATACCACCCTCCTTCAAACATTGTTTGCGGGTTCTAAATATGAAGAAATACTACAGGAGCATAGGAAAGAAGTCACTCTCAAACAGGCATACAGTCTTTTTACCAAACTCGCAAGCACTTGTACAGAAATTAAGCAAGCATGCATACAGTCAGGAAATAACCCTGAATCTTTTTTCCTTTACGGTTATAAACAAATTCGAGAATTTATCAATGCTATTATTTTATTCTACCAAACTAGTATTGTATCTTTATCCATGAAACAGTGGACTTTACATATAGGCCATTCTTCGCGCAAGAAAATAAGTACTTTTGACGCCGACAATGTATAATTTCTGGACAAACTTGGTGATCAATCGAGTTTTTTTTTCTATAATTCTACCTGTTATCAAACTAGCACATTTCATACATAAACAAATCATGTTTAGCTCCTAATAAATGTAAATTTGTATACCTTTTAAGCAAATCAGTCACCTTAAAATGCTGTTTTTCCAACTTAAGCTGTCAGCTTATTGTTTTGATCACTCGCAAGAGGAAGAAGGGAAATACAGTCGTTTATAGGGTGTGTTATACAAACACATTTGAAGCCTTGTATACAGGTGAGCGCTTTAGGGTCAATGACCCTCTTGTTGAAAATACAGCAAAGAGATTTGGACCACATCACTGGCACCAGATCAGAAAGAAAATGCCTCCGTACGTGTATACCCTACCCCTATGTATTTATAAAAACCATGGTCATGAACGGGAAAATATACTAACCCGTTTCAATCGCGCATTTCATACCTAAAACACGCAGTGCGTTAAATGTGTACATGGATATCAACAAGTGGTAATTTATCTTCCATTGAGTACCGGTCACATTTCTTTAATACATCTTACTCTTAGAAAAACATCGCGTAGTTTATAGTAATTTCAACGTAACACAAAAAACTTGC
Source organism: Mercenaria mercenaria (assembly GCF_021730395.1). NCBI lineage: Eukaryota > Metazoa > Mollusca > Bivalvia > Venerida > Veneridae > Mercenaria > Mercenaria mercenaria. The sequence goes on along the minus strand of NC_069361.1, from coordinate 61,091,865 downwards.
TTGAACTTCCCTGTGAAGTTCCGTTCTAGATTAATAAACCATTCCGATTGCCTGTTGTGAAAATGTTGTCAATCGTCACTTTACTACAGTGTTCGCTAAAATGTGAAAATTGCAGCAAATTGCAAAATGAATAAAATAACAGAACAATGCAGACCAATGTACGATTTCAAATAAATATCGTATACAAGAGAATTTCATTCATCATTTGAGTTTAGTGTAAAATTGTGATTTTTTTAAATTCTTGTTTGTTGTTACTTTCCCAAACATGTGCACATGTCGTGCCTCTAGCACGGTTAGTTCATTTGTCGTATAGGTCTAACAAGTTTTTTTGTAAACGTTGACGAAAGCATAAAATATGTTGATAATCTCAGCAAATAGGAATATTGAGACAATGTGTTGTGCACGATGAAGATAAATTACGCTTTTCAATATGCTACATACCCATTCACCGAACTGCGCGTTTAAGTTGAGAATGTACCATTGAAAACGGGTTAGTATAATTTCCCGTTCACGACCATGGTTCTTATAGAATACCTAGGGGTAGGGTATAACACGTACGGAGGCATTTTCTTTCTGATCTGGTGCCAGTGGACCACATGTATAATGTTTGATACAGATTTCAATCCCTTTACTGTATTACTGACCTACTTTCTTGTTTTTGAAATTAAAGCAAAGAAATTTGGACCACATGTAATGATGTATAATGCTTGATACAGATTTCAATACTCACCTTGAATAGTCTTAATCTTGACTTACTGACCTACTTTCTTGTTAATCCTTGGCAGAGGGATAATAGGAATGGTCTGCGTCCGTCCTTCCGTCCGTCCATCCGAGCTCACATTTGCATACTTAGGTGGCTATAGGAACAATGTGTAACTGTACTATTTCTCTTTGATGTCATTCATTCCGTAGAGCTTTTATGTGCTATTTTCTCCTTACGTGGCTAAAAGAACAATAGAGAGAACAAAAAGTAGCCACATAAGTATCTATGTGAACATCGTCCGTCCTCGTTCGTCCTTCCGTCCGTCTTCCGTTTCCGTCCTTCGTCCGAGTAACAAAATCGTGTCCGTCCATATCTCCTAAACCCTTGAAGGATTTTCATGAAACTTGGGTCAAATGATCACCTCATCAAGACGATGTGCAGAACCTATGAGTCAGCCTTGTCGGTTCAAGGTCAAGGTCACAACTCAAGGTCAAAGGTTTGAGCCTGCCATTTTGTGTCCGCTCTATATCTCCTAAACCCCTTGAAGGAATTTTATAAAACTTGGGTCAAATGATCACCTCATCAAGACGATGTGCAGAACCCATGATTCAGCCATGCCGGCTCAAGGTCAAAGGTTTGAGCCTTCCATTTTGTGTCCGCTCTATATCTCTTAAACCCCTTGAAGGAATTTTATAAAACTTGGGTCAGATGATCACCTCATCAAGACGATGTGCAGAACCCATGAGTCAGTCATGCTGGCTCAAGGTCAAGGTCACAACTTAGGGTCAAAGGTTTGAGCCTTTCATTTTGTGTCCGCTCTATATCTCCTAAACCCCTTGAAGGATTTTCATCAAACTTGGGTCAAATGATCACCTCATCAAGGTGATGTGCAGAACTTATGAGTCAGCCATGTCAGAATTACAATGATTACTAAACAACCACAAAATTAAAATTACATCTGCAAATACAGGTGCTAGAGTATAGAAATTTGCTGTGACGGGCGTATATTGTTCTGGCACTCTTGTTTATTCTTATGAAAAGTGTTGAAAACCTGGTTTCGTGGCATTGTTGCGTTTCTTGTTTTAACATATTTCAATTGTTATCTTGAATAATCTTTGCCATGGCCTACTCACCTAGTTTTTTGTTTTTGAAGCTTTAGCAAAGAAATTTGTTCAAGCAAGCAACTAAACACAGGTGAGTGATATAGGGCCATCATGGCCTTGTTGTTCTATTACAGGTTCATGTTGACAAAGAAACTAGTCAGATGATACTATCAGGTATGGGAGAACTACATATAGAAGTGATTAAACATAGATTGGAGAAGGAATATGGTGTTGAACCATACCTAGGTCCACTACAGGTATGTAACACTTCACTTTAAGAGAACCTCATTTATAGGTGAAAGAATGAAAGGTAAGAGTAGACTTCCTGCTGCTTCAAATATCTATCAACAAGTACATTTTTAGGGCATGAACTTTGTTCAGGGTGAACTATTAGTATAGGGTGATGGTCCAATGTCTGTTTAACATCATCCCTCATCCATCTTCCTGCGTCCTGTGTCCTGCGTCAACATTTTTAGCTCTCCTGAGCACAATGTGCTATTGTGATCACTCACCGTCCAGCAGTCAAGTCGTCCTTCATTAACATTTGTGTAAAAGCGACATATCCTCCAAAACCACTTAATGGATTTTGATGAAACTTGGTCTGGATGGTCCTCTACCAAAGTTGTTGAGATGGTTCTGCTGGGTTGCACATAGGGGCTGCCAGAGCTAAAAGCAAAAAAATCTTCAAACAACATCTCTTAAACCAATGGTCCGATTTCAAAATAATCTCACACAAATGGTCACCCTCTACCAAGATTGTTTCAAATAATACTGATTCTTCAAAACATAGCCACCAGGGGGTGTGGTCACTTTTCCCTTTATGTATCTAGTGGAAATTAAAAAACTTCTTGTGTGAAACTGTTGGCCCAATTTTAAAATAATTTCACACAAATGGTCCTTGTGTGACCCTCTACCAAGATTTTTATACACCCGTCTCTGAAAGAGCAGGGCATATTATGTGAACACCCGTGGGTGTGGGTGGCAGCGGGTGGACGGTCAGCGTCCAAAGCATGTCCGCTCTTTAAGTCGAACAGTTTTCTTCGGATCTTCACCAAACTTGCTGACAGTGTTTGTGGGCATAATATCTCGGCCAAGTTCAATACCAGCCAAATGGTCCCAGGCACTTTTGGATTATGACCCTTGAATTACTTAAAAAAACTGCAAATTTAGCCTTCTAAGTCTAACAGTTTTCATCCGATCTTCACCAAACTTACTGACAATATTTGTGGGCATGATATCTAGGCCAAGTACGATAACTACCCAAATTGCCTTAGGCACTCTTGGATTATGCCCCTTGAATTAGGCCAAGTTTGATGACGGACGTATTTTGTGAGTCTGGCACTCTTGTTCAAATTATTTTGATTCGTCAAAAAATATGGCCGCCAGAGGGCATGGTCACTTTTCCGTATATGTATATAGTGGAAACTTTAAAAAAATTCTTGTGCCAAACTGCTGGAATTATTTTGAAATGATTTTACACAAATGATTCTTGTGTGATCCTCTACCAAGATTGTTCAAATTATTCCTATTCGTCAAAAAGCGTGGCCGCAAGAGGGCGTGGTCAGTTTTCCCTATATGTATATAGTAGAAACTTAAAAAATCTTGTTGTATAAAACTGGTAGCTTGATTCTAAAATAATTTGACACAAATTGTCCTTGTGTGACCTTCTGCAAATATTGTTCAAATTTTCTGATTCGTCAAAAAATCATGGCCGCTAGAGGGCGTGGTCACTTTTCACAGTTTCTTTAAACAACATCTCCTCCAAAACCACTGAATGGATTTTGATAAAACTTCATACAAATGATCTCTGGGTAGCCCTCTTTCAAAGTTGTTCCAGTTGTTCCAGTTCATTGAACATATGGGTCTTTTTGGTTAAAAATAGGTTTTCAGCTATCAGACTTTAAAAATCTTTTTTTCTAGAGGTTTGATATTTGGCATGTGATACCAGAGTTGTACTGTCTACTGTAATTGTTCAAATTATTGCCCTAGATTAAATAATGTGTTTGACATGTAGAACATATAGGCTAACGCAGAAGAAACCTAACTCTGTACTTCTACCATTACGTTATACAAACACACTTGAAGCCTTATACACAGGTGAACGCTTTATGGTCAATGACCCTCTTGTTTCTAGGTGTAGTATAATATTCCACTACTTTTTCAATGTTAAAGCTTTTTGCATAATAATTTTGCGATTTTCTTATGAAATGTGAATTATGGCAGCCATCTTGAAAAGTATTTTTCTTCACACCAAAATTGCAATCTAAGTCAATGTGCAGATAATCTAGGCACTCCGAACATGTCATTGTCACAAAATTGTTACATTTCACATAATGTAGCTTTTGTGATCACTCACCATCCGCCGTCTGTCCGTCCACATCTGACATCTCCTCTGAAACCTTGTTGTGGAAGCAGAAGAAACTTGGCCAGGATGTTCCTTGGGTGGTCTTCTTTGAAAATGTTCAAGCTGATCTGCTTGGTTGCACATAGGGACAGCAAGAGCTTAAAATAGAAAAGTCTTCAAATGACGCTTCTCCTAAAGCGCTAGTCTGATTTTGAAATAATTTCACACAAATAGTCCTTATATAACTGTCTACAAAGGTTGTTCAGGTTATTCTGATTTGTCAAAACATATGGCCGCCACAGGGTAAGGTCACTTCTCCCTATATGAATACATTGGAAAAATCTTGTACAGTGTATGTTTTGCTTCAGGTAAAATTTTGCCTATATTTTCCTTATTACTTGACAGATTTTCATGTAATAAAGTGTGTCAAAGACATTAAAATGAGTGCTCAAGATTGTTCAGATTATTTTGATTCCTCAAAAAAATGACCTATTGTTCAAATTATTTTGATTCCTCAAAAATGGCCACCATGGGGCATGGTCAATTTTCCTAATTTTAAAAATCTTGAGGCCAAATTTTAAAATGATTTTACACAAATGTTCCTTTGGTGGCCCTTTACGAAGAGTGTTTAAATGAATCTGATTTGTCATTAAACATTAGGCTGCCAAGGGGCATGGTCACTTTTCCCTGTATGTATATAATGGAAATGTTATGAATCTCCTGTTCAGAAACTGCTGCCCCAATTTTAAAAATATTTTACACAAATAGTTCATGTGTGACCCTCTACCAAGATTGTTCAAATTATTCCAATTTGTCAAAAAGCATGGCTGCCAGGAGGTGTGGTCACTTTTCTCTATATATATGTACACGGTGGACAATCACGTGACTTGTGCCGTTTCAACTTGGGTATCACGCCAAGCAGAATTTGTAAACAAAACAGGGTTTTTGAAGGTAAAGTTTTTAAAGATATATTTTTGTAAAATGACACCTAGCTGGTGCAAGTCCTTATATCAATGCGTACCTCCGGTGATATAACATATGTCCATGTCTGCTTTAGTTTTGCTGGTAACCTGGACAAACCGCAATGCTTCCACAGCAAGTGTATTTTCAAATGTTTGAAAACCAAACCCAAGCGACTGTTCCTTGATAAATGACCAACTAGTTGTCTCCGCTGCGTTCTCTTTGATATCTAAAATCATTTTGGTAGGATTTTCGCTCAGAAAATGGTGTATTTCTGGATAGATCGGCGAACTGGAAAAATGTCCGTTTGAAAGTCCAAAAGCTCTCACAGAAAGCACTATGACTATTTTAAATCACGATTTTCTCGTTCCTTTCGTTGAATGCAATGCCGCAATTAACGCAGGTAACGTTTTTCCCTACCAATGCAATACTTTGTAAAGTTTACTGCACGTGGATAGTGATATTTGCAAGAAAATGTGGGTAGCTCAAAAACATACTTTATACCAATGCTGTCACATCAAGCAAAAATCTTTAGCTGACAGTTTAACCACTTCCTACTGTTAATTTTGCCAAGAAGATAAAGCAAAATGATTCTTATTTGACATATAGTCCTTTTCCAGTTTGATTTCACATGAATTTAGTGTGTATCGAGACAACACTTAAATAATTCAAAGATATAACGCAAATACTAAATTTGCTGAACATGCAGTCAATACAAAAGGAGCATCATGGAAGGCACGTGCTGTTTTCCCGGCGAAATGATCGTCTGCTTCCCGTTCCATTTGGAAATCCTTTATGGCGTATAAGATTGCCCGATATTTACGCATATTTAAATCGTAGGGGAAAACCAAGACCACTTTTCTGTGGTACAACATGGATGGTACCTCCAATTTTTAGGTGTATTTTGACATATCTATACCTTGTAAGATTTTTTTTTTCTTTTTGGTTAAATTTCTTCCATGTTGTTCCTGTCCTTTGGACTTAGATATTTTTTCTGAGGGCCTTCTTGTCCTCAAGAGCAATGATAACAGGTGAGCGATATAGGGCCATCATGGCCCTCTTGTTACATTTCTATTAAATGGCTAAAATGCGATATTAACACATTGTGATCATTTTGGCCACATACTACTTAACGAATAACAGAAATAAATAAGATGGATAATGCTTCGGAAACGATATCAAATATTTCGCAAGTCACAGTTTTATTACTACATCGTAAAATAGCTGGCTTTGTCAGTAATAGTTAAAAGCAAAAAAAGTTGCAGGGCTACATACCATTAGCTTTAATCAGGCGACGAGATATGATTTGAAAATAACAGAAGGTAAATTCACCTCGCAAATCAATCAATCATGGAAATATAATGTTTTCTTCACATAAATATTTGAAAGAAAAATGATATTCTCGAATTTTAGAGTTTAACATTGCACTGATACATATCCTTTTTAATCCTTATTGATTTTGGCAATCTAACCAAACAATTTGACAGAAAAAAAACAACAGACAAAACACGTGTGCAACAACTTAAATACTTGTTGGGGTAGCAGTTTCGTGTCACATCTTTGCACAGAAAAAGAGTGTAAAAACTGCAGTCAGTAAGTTAGGTGTTTTATAAACGAGGACTGTCAGGGATCATTATGATACCGGGTTTCCTGCGACTTATATATTGTACGCCCGTTTGAAAAACCGGACGTATAATGGGAACGCCCCTGGCGGGCGGGCGGGTGGGCAGCGTCCACAGACTTTGTCCGGAGCATATCTTCTACATGCATGAAGGGATTTTGATGAAACTTGGCAAAGTTGTTCACCATCATGAGACGGAGTGTCATGCGCAAAAACCAGGTCCCTAGGTCTAAGGTCAAGGTCACACTTAGAGGTCAAAGGTCAAATTCAAGAATGACTTTGTCCGGAGCATATCTTCTTCATGCTTGGAGGGATTTTGATGAAAGTTGGCACAATTGTTCATCATCATGAGACGGAGTGTCATGCGCAAAAACCAGGTCCTAGGTCTAAGGTCAAAGTCACACTTAGAGGTCAAAGGATACAAGAAAGAAAGCTTTGTCCGGAGCATATCTTCTTCATGCATGGAGGGATTTTGATATAACTTGGCACAAATGTTCACCACCATGAGGCGGAGTGTCATGCGCAAGAACCAGGTCCCTAGGCAGGGTTTCAGAAATCTGCAAATTTATTGGTAGCCCATTGGGCTACCAAAATTTTAATCTAGTAGCCCGAACATTTAATTTTATTTGGCAACGGCCATTTCGGTTTATTTACTATGTGCTTCTATACCACAGTGGATGGTATGATTAAATTATTAGAGGTTTCATAATTTTAGCCATACGCACATTGTTATAAATTTTGTTCTCTTAAATAGCAATTATCAATACTCCTTTTTTCTCATTTTAAAATATAAAACTACATGTTTTTAAACTGAGAAATATTATCAGGAGTACTCCTGATAGTTATTGCAACATGGCAATAAAAAAAAAGGAATGCAAATCAATTTTTATAAACTTGCAAATTCCTTAGAACTTACTAACTTAGAGCTGTATGAATTGTAATTTATCTCAAAATTATTTAAAGTTGATCCTGTCTGATTCTAAACATCTGTCTGGTATAATAAAGGGACTAGAACCGCGTATATAACGTCTCTCAGTTTCTTGGCACTGTGTATTCACTTATCCGAATTTATGTTTGTCCAAAATTTTGTATACTTTCTGGTATTTTGCTAAATCATTGTCGATTTTTTTTTGCATGTTAGGCAAGTATTTAAACTGAAAAGCATAAACAATCAATGTAAGCACTAAACTGCCTCATAATCAAATACCAGTTCTTTCGCTTGATAAATATTGAGGTCAGCGAAACCGAAAGTACACTTTGGCAGGTGTTGCTAAAATGACGTAATTTTAAGACTGGTTTGCATATTGTTTTAAACAATACCAATCAGCTACTTTGATGTTATTGGAGCAGTCTAAAATCACTTGTGCACATGTTTTTGTAAACATTTGCCTGTGGGTACGAATAAATGGGTAATTGTTTGCAGATTGTGACAGTAGGTGGTAAGATAATTAAAGCCTCGGGCGTGTATCTTTTGATAAACAAGGGGATTATAGACAACTATCAAAATTATATTTGAAGACTAAATTATTGATTTTCGGGCTACTCGATACGGAGTTTCAGGGTAGCCCGGCGGGCACGCTCTGAAAAAATTTAGTAGCCCGACAGAATTTTCTGGTAGCCCCCGGGCTTCGGACATGGGATTTCTGAAACCCTGCTAGGTCTAAGGTGAAGGTCACACTTAGAGGTCAAAGGATACAAGAATGAAAACCTTGTCCGGAGCCTTTCTTCTTCATGCATAGAAGGATTTTGATGAAAGTTGGCACAATTGTTCATCATCATGAGACGGAGTGTCATGCGCAAGAACCAGGTCCCTAGGTCTAAGGTCAAGGTCACACTTAGAGGTCAAAGGATACAAGAAAGAAAACTTTGTCCGGAGCATATCTTCTTCATGCATGGAGGGATTTTGATATAACTTTGCACAAATGTTCACCACCAAGAGGCGGAGTGTCATGCGCAAGAACCAGGTCCCTAGGTCAAAGGTCAAGGTCACACTTAGAGGCCAAAGGTCAGATACAAGAATGACTTTGTCCGAAGCATTTCTTCTTCATGCATGGAGGGATTTTGATGTAACTTGGCACAATTATACACCATCATGAGACGAAGTGTCATGCGCAGTTCCTTTTTTTAAAATTACTTCCCTTTGTTGTTACTATAAATAGCTTATATTGCTAGTCGTAGGGAAAAATCGAGACCACTTTTCTGTAGTACAACATGCATGCTACATCCAATTATGAGGTGTATTTTGACCAATCTCTACCTGGTAAAGATTTTTGTGTGGACTTACAATTTTTTTATGGATTTTTTTTTTTTTTTTTTTTTTTTTTAAGATTATCTTCCCTTAGTTGTTACTGTAAATAACTTATATTGTAACTTTTTTATAATTGACCGTAGGGAAAAAACAAGACCACTTTTCTGTGGTTTAACATAGATGTTACTTTAAAATTTTAGGTGTATTTTAAGGTATCTCTGCCTGGTAAGGAGTTTTTTTGTGGACTTAGAAAAACAAATGACTTACAATGATTACTAAACAACCACAAAATTAAAATTCCATTTGCAAATACAGGTGCTAGAGTAAAGAAATTTGCTGTGACGGGCGTATATTGTGACATTCTGGCACTCTTGTTTCCTTATAAAAACGTTTCGGAAGAGGCTAGTGGTTTCACAAATATATAGAAATTCCTGTCTATGGATGGCGATGATATTTATGTTACTGCTATGGTATTCAGTCATACAAAGGCACTACGTTGCAGCCGGATAATAAAATGGGTACATGTGCTTTATAAACATGCGAATCACGAGGATTCTGTGCAATTGTTTTACTACATTGTATTTGTATGAGAAAAGAAAAATTTGACTAGTTTTAGGAAAAAGGGATGTTTATACAGAGAATTTGTTCTCAATTCAAGCACGTTCTTGTTTCAGCTTCGTTTCCATTTCTGGAACTCTCGTTAGCTGCACTGCATTCTACTTCTTTTCCCTGTTCAGTTTTAGTGCGTATGCGAAACAGCCATTACATTGAAGTAAATGAAATCATTGTCCGAAATATCGACACTTCGTAAAACGGTTTTGCGGAACTATTATGCATGTAGAAGAATGCTGAATAGTAGAATAGTTTTTATACGCCCGTTTGAAAAACGGGACATATTATGGGAACGCCCCGCCATATTATGGGAACGCCCCTGGCGGGCGGCGTCCACAGACTTTGTCCGGAGCATATCTTCTTCATACATGGAGGGATTTTGATGAAACTTGGCACAGTTGTTCACCATCATGAGACAGAGTGTCATGCGCAAGAATCAGTCCCAAGGTCTAAGGTCAAGGTCGCACTTAGAGATCAAAGGTCAAATTAAAGAATGACTTTGTCCGGAGCATATCTTCTTCATGCATGGAGAGATTTTGATTTAACTTGGCACAGTTGTTCACCATCATGGGATGGAGTGTCTTGCGCAAGAACCAGGTCCCTAGGTCTAAGGTCAAGGTCGCACTTAGAGATCAAAGGTCAAATTAAAGAATGACTTTGTCCGGAGCATATCTTCTTCATGCATGGAGAGATTTTGATTTAACTTGGCACAATTGTTCACCATCATGAGACGGAGTGTCATGCGCAAGAACCAGGTCCCTAGGTCTAAGGTCAAGGTCCAACTTAGAGGTCAAAGGATACAAGAATGAAAACTTTATCCAGAGCATTTCTTCTTCATGCATGGAGGGATTTTGATATAACTTGGCACAAATGTTCACCACCACGAGATAGAGTGTCTTGCACAAGAACCAGGTCCCTAGGTCTAAGGTCAAGGTCACACTTAGAGGCCAAAGGTCAGATACAAGAATGACTGTCCAAAGCATTTCTTCTTCCTGCATGGAGGGATATTGATGTAACTTGGCACAATTGTACACCAACATGAGACGAAGTGTCATGCGCAGGTCCCTTCTTTAGAATTACTTCACTTTGTTAACCAGGTTTTCAATGAAAACCTGAGTTATTAGATTGGGGTAGATGTCGGGCGGGCGGGCGGGCGGCGGCGGCGGCGTCAAACTGGTGTTTCCGGTCAATAACTTTTGTTTCGGTAAAGATATTTGAATAAAACTTGGTATGTATGTAGCCTATATCAAGACAAATGCTGGGATTGATTTTGGGGTTTCTGGGGTCAAGGTCAAGGTCACTGTTACTTAAAATAGAAAAAGGGTTTCCGGTCAATAACTGTTGTTTCCGTAAAGATTTTTGAATAAAACTTGGTATGTATGTAGCTTATATCAAGACAAAGGCTGGGATTAATTTTGGGTTTTCTGGGGTCAAGGTCAAGGTCACTGTTACTTAAAATAGAAAAAGGGTTTCCGGTCAATAACTTAACTTAGGAATGAGCTATCATGATGAAACTTGGTGTATAGAAAACTTATATAAAGTTGTAGCTTGGGATTGATTTTGGGGTTTCTGGGATCAAGGTCAAGGTCATTGTTACTAAAAATAGGGTAAGGGTTAGGTTAGGGTTAGGGTTAGCATATCTTCTACATGCATGGAGGGATTTTGATGAAAGTTGGCACAATTATTCACCATCATGAGACGGAGTGTCATGCGCAAGAACCAGGTCCCTAGGTCTAAGGTCAAGGTCACACTTAGAGGTCAAAGGATACAAGAATGAAAACTTTGTCTGGAGCATATCTTCTTTATGCATAGAGGGATTTTGATGTAACTTGGCACAATTATACACCATCATGAGACGAAGTGTCTTGCGCAGTTCCCTTCTTTAGAATTACTTCCCTTTGTTGTTACTATAAATAGCTTATATTGTAACTTTTTCATTACTAGACGTAGGGAAAAATCGAGACCATTTTTCTGTAGTACAACATGCATGTTACATCCAATTTTGAGGTGTATTTTGACCAATCTCTACCTGGTAAGGATTTCAGTGTCATTTTGTATTTTTTTTTTTTTTTTTTTTTTTTTAGATTAACTTCCCTTAGTTGTTACTATAAATAACTTATATTGTAACTTTTTTTATAATTGACCGTAGGGAAAAACCAAGACCACTTTTCTGTGGTACAACATAGTTGTTACTTTCTAATTTTAGGTGTATTTTAAGGTATCTCTACCTGGTAAGGAGTTTTTTTGTGGACTTAGAAAAACAAAAGAATTACAATGATTACTAAACAACCACAAAATTAAAATTACATCTGCAAATACAGGTGCTAGAGTAAAGAAATTTGCTGTGACGGGCGTATATTGTGACATTCTGGCACTCTTGTTTATTCTTATGAAAAGTGTTGAAAACCTGGTTTCGTGGCATTGCCGCCTTTCTTGTTGTTACTATAAATAGCTTGTATTGTAACTTTTTCTTTACTAGTCGTAGGGAAAAATCCAGACCACTTTTTTTGTAGTACAACATGCATGTTACATCCGATTCTGAGGTGTATTTTGATCTGTCTCTACCTGGTAAGGATTTTTGTGTGGACTTAAAATTTTTTGGGGGGGGATTTTTTTTTTTTTTTTTTTTTTTTTTTTTTTTAAGTTTAACTTCCCTTAGTTGTTACTATAAATAACTTATATTGTAACTTTTTTATAATTGACCGTAGGGAAAAACCAAGACCACTTTTCTGTGATAAACATAGATTCTTCTTTCAAATTTTAGGTGTATTTTAAGGTATCTCTACCTGGTAAGGAGTTTTTATGTGGATTTAGAAAAACAAAAGAATTACAATAATTACTACCACAAAATTAAAATTCCATTTGCAAATACAGGTGCTAGTGTAAAGAAATTTGCTGGGACGGGCATATATTGTGACATTCTGGCACTCTTGTTCTAGAAAGTTAACGATAATCATGATAAGCGATCCTGTTAAATTAACATATCAAAAACAAAATGGTATGGTAACACAGGGAACTCGATCCCATAACAACGAGATGGATCAATACATGTGATATTAATTATGATGTTAATTAATAAATGTATTTTATTCGTTCTTCAATGATTATCGTTATTTAGGTTCACACACCGAAAATTAATAACGGAAACATATGGAATATTCATGAGTTCTTGATCAATACATTATAAACGCCACATGCCAGTTTGATACATGGCGGGAAAATAGAAGAATCAGTCGGTCTCCACGGATTTTATCAACATCTTACACAAGTGCGAGATACAGTAAATAATTGATGGCATGATTCCATAAGAATCATTTTGCTTTATCTTCTTGGCAAAATTAACAGTAGGAAGTGGTTAAACTGTCAGTTTAAGATTTATGCTTGATGTGACAGCATTAGTCTAAAGTAACAGGCTGTGGGAACATGTTTTTGAGCTACCCACATTTTCTTGAAAATATCACTATCCACGTGCAGTAAACCTTACAAAGTATTGCGTTGGTAGGGAAAAACGTCACCTGCATTAATTGTGGCATTGCATTCAACGAGAGGAATGAGAAAATCACGATTTAAAATAGTGCTTTCTGTGAGAGCTTTTGGACTTTAGAATGGACATTTTTCGAGTTCGGCGATCTATCCAGAAAATCGCCATTTTCTGAGCGAAAATCCTACCAAAATGATCTTAGATATAAAAGAGAACTCAGCGGTGACTACTAGTTGGTTGTTTTTCAAGGAACAGTCGCTTGGGTTTGGTTTTCAAGCCATTTGAAAATACGCTTGCTGTGGAAGCATTGCGGTTTGTCCAGGTTACCAGCAAAACTAAAGCAGACACGAACATATGTTATATCACCGGAGGTACGCATTGATATAAGGACTTGCACCATATAGGTGTCATTTCACGAAAATATATCTTTAAAAACTTTACCTTCAAAAACAACATTTTGTTTACGAATTCTGCTTGGCGTGATACCCCAGTTGAAACATCAGAAGTCACGTGATTGTGCACCGTGATGTAGTGGAAACATGTTCTAATATTATTTCTATTTGTCAAAAAACATGGGCGCCAAAGGGCATGGTGGGCCTCCGTGGCCGAGTGGTTAAGGTCGCTGACTTCAAATCACTTGCCCCTCATCGATGTGGGTTCGAGCCTCACTCGGGGCGTTGAATTCTTCATGTGAGGAAGCCATCCAGCTGGCTTACGGAAGGTCGGTGGTTCTACCCGGGTGCCCGCTCGTGATGAAATAATGCACGGAGGGGCACCTGGGGTCTTCCTCCACCATTAAAGCTGGAAAGTCGCCATATGACCTATCCTGTGTCGGTGCGACGTTAAATCCAACAAAAAAAAAAAAAAAAAAAAAAAAAAAAAAAGGGCATGGTCATAATTTTCCCTATATGTATTTATTGGGAACTATAAAACTCTTCCTTTCAGAAACAGCAGGCCAAATTTTAAACAAGAAAAGCATTGATGTAAAGGGCGCCATGTAATTAAAGGAGAAACAAGTTAAGTTTCATCTTTTAATAACAACAGTAAGAAATTCACAAAATATGTATTGAATAAAGCAATCAATACAGGAAAACAGAAAAACGTTGTAAAGAAATGTAATATTATACAGTTTTAATGAACTGTGAAAATTTCAAAAATTGTTTTTAAGTTTACTGTGACTAAGAAAAATGTTGCTATGAAAGAGAATGGAAGATGAAAGTGAAAAAAAAAGTTTGACCTTAAACGTAACAACTAAAAAATATATACACTTATAATATAAATAAATATTTATTTGAAAGACTTAATAAATCAATAAAATGAACAGTATCTTCCTTAAAACATAATCATATATCAATAGAGACTTGTACAAACAACACATTAAAATAAAAACACAATCTTTAATGAAAGGCATTATGAATGCAATGCGCTAAAAATAGATCGGTGAAGTGTACGCAGTTATTTTTAGCGATTATAGATTAGTCCATTTTACGAAAAACAGGTAATACTCTGTTTTACAACACAATACCGAACAGTTTAGCCGTTTTACTTACTTTTTGCCAAGTAATGACAAAATATTATCTGATGGTACATTATAATCATTCAGTATGGTGGAAATGAAAATATTTATGCTGACAGTCTAGTTTAAACATTCATCCAAGTTACTACCTTCTCCTGAGAAACAGATCGTTCCTTTTGAAGGGACAGGTGTCGTTTATTGTTTCTAAGTATTGCATAACATCATCAAAACTGCATCACCGGAACTATATTTTAGCATCGATAATAAATACGTAAATGATCATTTCTGAAAGAGCCTTTCAAATGAGCTTTTATTAGTACATACTAATGAAATAGGTTCTACAACCAGCATATGTAAAATGACCGTTCACTCCCTTTAGCAAAACAATTCCCAACTCGAATAGAGACACCTGCCTCAAGGCCAGCGCCAGTAATTTTACACAAATGTTCCTTTGATTACCTTTTATGAAGGGTGTTCAAATGAATCTGATTTGTCAATGAACAAGGCTGCCAAGGGGTATGGTCACTTTTCCCTATATGTATATAGTGTCCCTTTATGAATACAAAGTATTCTGTTTTCTCAAAAAACATGGTGGCCAGGGGATGTGGTCATGTAAGTATGTAGTGGAAACTCTTAGTATCCTATGTCATCATTCCCCTAACGTCTTACCACACCTCCCCCTTTCTCCCACTCCTCAACAAACACATGCATTTCTTGCCCATATTTATTCAGTAGAGACTGTTAAAATACTCTTGTGGGAATGTTTTTAGCTCACCTGTCACATAGTGACAGGGTGAGCTTTTGTGATTGCCCTTCGTCCGTCGTCAGTCTGTCCGTCATCTGTCCACAATTTCTGGTGAACACGATAGAGACCACAGTTTGCAATCAATTTTAATCAAACTTGCACACAACTTGTATTGGCATAATATCTCGGTTTCTTTCGAAAACTAGCCAGATACCATCATGGGTTCCCAAGTTATGGCCCCTTAAAGGGCCAAAATTTACTGTTTTTGGCTTGTGAACACAATAGAGACCACATTTTGCAATCAACTTTAATCAAACTTGCACACTAGTTGTATTGGCATAATATCTCGGTTCCTTTCGAAAACTGGCCAGATCCCATCATGGGTTCTAGAATAATTATGGCCCCTTGAAGGGCCAAAATTTGCTATTTTTGGCTTGTGAACATGATAGAGACTAAACTTGCAAACAACTTGTATTGGCATGATATCTCAGTTCCTTTCAAAAACTGGCCAGATCACACCATGGGTTCCAGAGTTATGGCCCCTTAAAGGTCCAAAATTTGCTATTTTGGCTTTTGCAGCCATATAGAGACTTCATTTTTGGTTTGATTTGATACAAACTTGCAAAATATCTTCAACAACAATAAATCTTGGATTCCATGATGAATCTGTCAGAACCAATCATAGGTTCCGGAGTTATTTTATATCTGATTACCTCCCCAGATTTTAATCAAAATGAATTTATATCAGTAAGTAATTGTAGGACTCATTTGAAATTTCATTATTGTCATTAGTTGGACTGAGACAATCAGGGTAGATAACTATGGACTGATTTATATCAAATTACCTACCTTTATTTCAAATTAAAATGGGTATTATATCTCCGTAACTAATGAAGATACTGATCTGAAATTTCATTTACGCCATCAGATTGACTTGGACAATCAGTGAAGATACATATTGACTGAATTTATGACAAATTACCTCCCTTTATTTTTTATGCCCCCGAAGGGAGGCATATTAGTTTTCAACTGTCCGTCCGTTAGTTAGTTCGTTCGTTCATCACAACGTTAACTTTTTGCATGAAGGCACTTTACTCGCGAACCACTGCACCCAGGACCTTCAAACTTCACATGCTGATAGTACTTATTGAGTACATGACCCCTACTGACTTTGGGGTCACCAGGTCATAGGTCAAGGTCACCAGGTCAAAGGTCAAGGCGTTGTGGGGGCATTTGTCACCATTAGTGACAGCTCTTGTTATGTAAATGAATATACCTAGCAGCCTCTAATGAGATTGGTTTTGAAATGTTATTTATGTCTTCCATGGTAAGAAATTTCTACTTTATTTACTTTTCTAATATATTGTTGTAAAGGCTTGTACTCTGTATCTTCTACATGCATATACCAATGCATGATTACCTCCCCTGATTTTATTAGCCCACCATCATCAGATGGTGGGCTATTAAAGTCACTCTGCATCCGTGGTCCGTCCGTCATTCCGTCAGTCCGTCCGTCCGTTAACAATTTCTCGTTATCGCATCTCCTCAGAAACTACTGGGGGGATTTTGACCAAACTTTGTCAGAATGATGTATTGATACCCTAGTTGTGTCCCCCTGAAAATCAGACTGGTTCAACAATTTATGAGTGAGTTATGGCCCTTTGTTTATTTCTATATTTTACATAGATTTATATAGGGAAATTTTAGCTTTGAAAACCTTCTTGTCCAAAACCACAGAGTCAAGGGCTTTGAGATTTGGTTTGAAGCATCATCTAGTGGTCCTCTACCAAGATGATTCAAGTTATTTCTCTAGGGTCAAATATGGCCACGCCCTGGGGGTCACATGGTTTATAAAGATTTATATAGGGAAAAACTTTGAATAACCTCTTGTCCAAAACCACAGGGCCTAGGGCTTTGATATTTTGTATGTGACATCATCTAGTGGTCTTCAACTAAGATTGTTCAAATTATACCCCTAGGGTCAAATATGGCCCCGCCCTGGGGGTCATATGGTTAACATAGACTTATATAAGGAAAAACTTTGAAAATCTTCTTGTCCAAACAACAAAGCCTAGGGCTTTAATACTTGTAATGTAGCATCATCTAGTGGTTCTCTACCAAGTTTGTTCAAATTATCCCCCTAGGGTCAAAAATGGCCCCGCCCCGATGGTCACATGGGTCATATAGACTTATATAGGGAAAAGCTTTTAAAATGTTCTTGTCAATAACTACAACATTCAAATTTGGACCACATGTATATTTTTGAGTGGCAAGATGAACCTTGACATAAGTTGACCTTGATTTTGACCTAGTGACCTACTTTCACATTTCTGTAGCTACAGCCTTCAAATTTGGACCACATGTATATTTTTGACTGGCAAGATGAACCTTGACATGAGTTGACCTTGATTTTGACCTAGTGACCTACTTTCACATTTCTGTAGCTACAGCCTTCAAATTTGGACCACATGCATAGTTTTGTGCACTGGAAAAAACTTTGACCTTGATTTTGACCTAGTGACCTACTTTCACATTTTTGAAGGTACAGGCGTCAAATTTGGACCATATGCATCGTTCCGTGTTTCAAAATGAAATTTGACATTGATTTTGACCTAATGACCTACTTTCACATTTCTCAAGCTACAGCCTTCAAATTTGGACCACATGCATAGTTTTGTGTACCAAAAAAAACTTTGACTTTTACATTGACCTAGTGACCTACTTTCACATTTTTGAAGGTACAGGCTTCAAATTTGGACCACATGCGTAGTTTTGTATTCCAAAATAAAATTTGACCTTGATTTTGACCTAGTGACCTACTTTTACATTTCTCAAGCTGTAGCCTTCAAATTTGGACCACATGCATAGTTTTGTGTACCGAAATGAACTTTGACCTTTACATTGACCTAGTGACCTATTTTCACATTTTTGAAGGTACAGGCTTCAAATTTGGACCACATGCATAGTTTTGTATTCTGGAATACAATTTGACCTTGATTTTGACCTAGTGACCTACTTTTACATTTCTCAAGCTACAGCCTTCAAATTTGGACCACTTGCATAGTTTTGTGTACCGAAATGAACTTTGACCTTAAGATTGACCTAGTGACCTACTTTCAGATTTCTGTAGCTACAGGCTTCAAATTTAGACCACATGCATAGGATTGTGTACCAAAACAAACTTTGACCTTGACATTGACATAGTGACCTACTTTCACATTTCTCAAGCTACAGCTTTCGAATTTGGACCACATGCACAGTGTTGTGTATGGAAATGAAATTTGACCTTGAGCTAGTCAGTAAGTCTTGAAATTTGGAACACTCAAAAATGGCACATTGGTGGGCGCCAAGATCACTCTGTGATCTCTTGTTAAAAATGGATTTATCTCAGTAAGTATTTATAGGACTCATTTGAAATTTCATTATTGTCAGTAGTTGGACTGAGACAGTCCGGGTAGATAATTGTGAACTGATTTTTTGTCAAATTACCTCCCTTTGTTTCAAATTAAAATGGGTGTATCTCGGTTACCAATGAAGATACTGGTTTGAAATGTCATTTATGCCATCAGATGGACTCGGACAATCAGGGTAGATAACTTTTGACTGAATTTATGACAGATTACCTCCCTTTATTTTATGTAAATGAATATTAGTCAGCAGCATCTAATGAGATTGGTTTTAAATGTTATTTAAGTCTTCCAGGGTAAGAAATAGTCATGCTAGTACAAAAATGCAGCATTTGAACCTAGGACCCTCGAACTTGGTATTGAGTTTGGCCCTGACTAGTATGTGACCCATAGGTCAAAAATATTTATCCTGATGATATTTAATGTGCATGCCTATGTGATCTATGTCAAAACTTGATCTTACCATTAAGAGCAATGCTACTCAGGTGAGCGATATAGGGCCGTCTTGTTTACATTGTAGGATCACAGGGACTGGATTATAAACTGCTGATCCGATTGTGTAATCAATTGACAGAAGTGGTTATTTGGTAACCCTCTTTTTAAATTTGAATTCATTTTACCAAAAAGAAAAAGAACATGGATGCAGAGGGCAGGGCTAGTTTTCCCAATAATGCTCTATGGAAAACTTTGAAATTCCTCTCTCCAAAATTTAGGCCAGTTTTCAAATTAATTTGGCAGAAATATTTCTTTTACATATATTTGAGCTGTGAAACTTTGGTGAGTAATTTATGGCCATCATTGTCAGCTGATATTACTTGGACCTTTTTGTGCCCCCCCCCCCCCCCCCCCCCCCCCCCATGAGTGGTGGGGGCATATAGATTTGCTCTTGTTCGTGTGTCCGTCCGAAGTTCGTGACGCGCCTAGCTCAAAAAATATTTGATATAAATTGATGAAACCTTGCATGAGTCTTTATCATGATATGAACTTGTGCACCTCCTATTTTTCGTCTGGCTCCGCCCTTTATTTCAAGAGTTATGGCCCCTGAAATAGTCAAAAATGCACATTTTCACCTTGTGACACACCTAGCTCAAGAAGTATTTGATATAGATTCATGAAACCTTGCATGAGTCTTAATCATGATATTAACTTGCACACCTCCTATTTTTCATCTGGGTCCGCCCCCTATTTCCAGAGTTATGGCCCCTGAAATAGTCAAAAATGCACATTTTTACCTTGTGACACGCCTAGCTCAAAAGTATTTAATATAAATTTATTAAACCTTGCATGAGTCTTTATCATGATATGAACTTGAGCACCTCCTATTTTTTGTCTGCCTCCGCCCCCTGTTTTCAGAGTTATGGCCCCTGAAATAGTCAAGAATGCACATTTTCACCTTGTGATGCACTTAGCTCAAAAAGTATATGATATAAATGGATGAAAACTTACATGAGTCTTTATCATGATATAAACTTGCACACTTCTTATTTTTTTGCTGGCTCCTTCCCCTATTTTTAAAGTTATGGCCCCTGAAATAGTCAACAAATGCACATTTTCACCTAATTATGTGCCTAGCTCAAAAAGTATTTAACGTAAATTCATGAAACCTTGCTTGAGTCTTTATCATAATGTGACCTTGCACACTTGATATTCTTCTTGAGAATCTTAGCATTTTTACAGAGTTATGGCCCTTGAAATAGCCAAAATAGTGGATTTTTTGTTTGTGATGCTCATAGCTCAAAAACTCTATGGTATAAAATAATGAATCCTTTTCATAAATTTTTTTTTGAGGCTATACCCCATTAAGACTGCAAACATTTGAATTATTTCCCCTTATTTGTGACAAATGTACCAGTGGGGGGGAACACCCTGTGTCCTACAGACACATTCTAGACACACTTTATCGTAATTTTATTCCCCTTTTTGTACTCAGACATTTTTTTTCAACAAAATCAGATTGCAACCTTCTATTTCTTTGTTAGTCTTGAATACATTTTGTTAACCCCTGCTGTGAAGTAGAATGGGGAATATAAAAGAATGCTATTCATATATCTGTGTGGCTATGTGTCTGTCTGCCTAAGCACCTACGCCAACATAAGTGCATTTTTTTCTTTTTTACATCACCTGAGCATGAAGTGCTTTTGTGATCGCCCTGTGTCCGTCGTCCTTAGTCGTCTGTCGTCAACAATTTGACTGTTAACACTCTAGAGGTCACAATTTTGGCCAAATCTTAATGAAACATGGTCAGAATGTTACCCTCAATAAAATCTTGGCCACATTTATAAAAACATCTCTATGAAATTTAGTCAGAATATTAACCTTGATGATCTTTAGGTCAAGGTAAAATCTGGGTCAGGTGGGATCAAAAACTAGGTCACCAGGTCAAATCAAAGGAAAAGCTAGTTAACACTCTAGAGGCCACATTTATGACCTTATCTAAATGAAACTTTGTCAGAATGTTAATCTTGATGATCTCTAGGTCAAGTTCAAATCTGGGTGAGGTGCGATCAAAAACTAGGTCACCAGGTCAAATCAAAGGAAAAGGTTGTTAACACTAGAGAGGCCACATTTATTACTGTATCTTCATAAAATTTGGTCAGAATGTAAATCTTGATGATCTTTAGGTCAAGTTTTAATCTGGGTCATGTAGGGTCAAAAACTAGATCTCATTGAAAATGAAACCACTGCTATCATACTTTTGCAAATTAAAGCAGCACCCTGCTTTTTTTGAGCGCTAGAGTAACACTCATATAAAACTCTAGAAGTCGCATTTTCTACTTGATCTTCATAAAAGTTTATCAAAATGTTTGTCTCTTTGAAATCAAGGCCAACTTAGATTCTAACTTATCAGGGGTTAGAATTAGGTCAGGTGAGTGATACAGGGCCTTCAGGGTCCTCGTCTTTATACTTTCAGTTTAATATTGACATATAACAGTCATTATGTCTCCCACCACACAGTGTGTGGGAGACATTGATTTACTCCAGTCTGTGTGTCTGTCTGTCACAAAGCTTGTCCACACTCTAAGTTGAACATTTCTCATCCGATTTTCACCAAACTTAAACAAAGTGTGTCTGACAATAAGACCTCGGCCAGGTTCTATAACCAGCCAAATCGGTCCAGGCGTATTGGAGTTATGGCCTTTGAATTACCAAAAATCTGCCTTTTTACTCTTGTCTGCACTCTAAGTCGAAGATTTCTCATCTGATCTTCACCAAACATAAAGAAAATGTGTCTGACAATAAGACCTCGACCAAGTTCGATAACTAGCCAAATCGGTCCAGGCGTATTTGAGATACGGCCCTTGAATTACCGAAAAATCGGCCTTTTTACTCTTGTCCACACTCTAAGTCAAACATTTCTCACCAGATCTTCACCAAACTTGAACAAAATGTGTTTTACCATGAGACCTCGGCCAAGTTTGATAACTAGCCAAATCAGTCCAGGCATTTTGGAGTTATGGCCCTTTAATTAAAGAAAAATCAGTCTTTTTACTCTTGTCCGCTCTCTAAGTCTAACATTTCTCATCCGATCTTCACCAAACTTGAACAAAATGTGTTTGACCATAAGACCTCAGCCAAGTTCGATAACTAGCCAAATCCGCCCAGGCACTTTTTGAATTATGGCCCTTGAATTACCGATTGGATCCACTCGTCCAGACCATCTACCGTAGATACCCGTGTATAATGCGCACCCGTGTATAATGCGCACCCCCGATCTTAGTCCAAAATCCTGGGAAAAAAAAAAAAAAAAAAAAAAAAAAAAATTTTGGTCAATTTTGAGGTGGATGGAAAACGAAAGTAGAGTTTACATCGACACCGGTAATAAATTTTATCTCCACGGCGGAGAGCAGCATCGGTCTCACGGTACTATCGATTTTTGTTTTCTCGAAAATAAAACCAGTAAATTATTGTTATATTTGTTGTTTTACCTTTTTTAATTCACTATTTTGAATAAATAAATAGCAGCTGATTCAATATTTCGGAATGGTATCTTTCAAAATGACATAAGCTTCTCAATTTAAACTGATAACAAAAGGTGTGATAGTCTTTTTGTCACGATCATAAAGCCAGTAATTACCGGCAATCAACGTGTCACCTCGTGTCAATTATGTTGTTCACAGTTTGATCTCGGTTAAAGATAATTCTCGATCTTTAATTAGTAACATAATTTTTGTGATTTATAAACATTTCTTTCGTCAAAATACTTTTAAATTTATATGAAATTAATTTTGTTTGAAAAAAAAATAAACAATTCGATCTTTTACGGAACGTAACGGCAATCTTAGATTTTAGCGGAGACAGTAAGCGCGGGGAGTAGTTTCCCTTTACCAAAATGGCGAACATCGGTAACAAACTTGTTTTGAAGTTGGAAAATTGTCTATACCTGTGTATTATGCGCACCCACGATTCGGGGGTGGTCCCGGGGGTCAAAAAACTGCGCATTATACATGGGTATCTACGGTAATTGGATCCACTCGTCTAAATCATCTAGAGAAACTAGACATTTTTTATAGGGGCAGTTGTGGGAGACATACGCTTTTCTCAAAAGCATCTATAGTTACATTATGCTGCGGTGACAGCAATCAGTCCTATTCAGATAGAGGATTCTGTATTCATTCTCTTGTTTGTTACAGATTGCTTACAGAGAAATGATTGGTTCAGAAGTTGAGCAAACCTCCACTTTAGAAAATACGATAGGCAAGAACACTAACACTGTCACCATGACAGTACGACTGGCACCTAACCAAGAATGCCCTGAATTTAAAAAAGTGAGATATGTTGGTGAAGAACTTCCTGTTTTAAAGTACAAAACACAGCATGCAATTAACAATGGTGTGAAATCAGCTCTCACTTATGGTATGTATGTTTCTGAAAAAAGTAGACTGAAGCAGCATGCAGATAACAGATTTCTACACATCAAGTAATCAGGTGTAAGATCTTAATGATAAGTATGCACATTGCAGATATTTCTTTGATATTGGAATTGAACTTTAATGTGGTACCCCCCACATCTAGCCTGGGAGTCCAGTCTGACAATTTCAACTTTTTTTCTATCTGCAAATTTACAGCCTGGGGAAACCTGATTTCCAACTATAGCGCCCAAAATACACAGGTGTATGATAACTTCGGAAATCAATAATCCATGGCTAAAAGTGGTTGTCACGAAAAAGATGGATGGGAATTTGTGTACTTACAAAGGTTTACAAACATTTCCAGTCTATAGACAAGTACCTTTTTGTACCTCCCATAGCTTTTCCAGCAAGTAGTAAACAACTTTTAAATAATTATGTCAGAATGAACTTGAACCCACGCATCATAATTATCAGATTGTAAGATATATTATGCCGACCTAGTGATGTATGAAAATAATTGCTGAATTTTTTGCAGCATTGCCTTGTTTTCCTTTCAAACAGGTGCAAATAAATTATGATTATATGTTCATTAGGCTGTTTATAGAAAGTCAATAATCATGGTAACATGGAAACTCCCCAGGCATTGATAGTATCAGAAACCAGGGACATAAATAGATAGGGATTAGCAACGCACTATACAGCAGCCGGAATTATCGAATTTTCATTGCGGTAGGTAAACCGCAAATTATCGGCAATTATTGATCCGTTAGATTAGATAAACTCCTTGCTTTTACTTAGCATGGAAGCTCTTTCCACTAATTATTGACGCATTTGCTCCAAATGAAATAAAAACTAGATAAAATGATGGTTATTCCTCGTAGTTTGACTGGCTTATTATCCCCCGACAAAAGTCGGAGGGATATAGTTTTGGCGTAGTCCGTCCGTCCATCCGTCCTTCTGTCCGTCCGTCCATCTTTCCATCCGTCCGGAGCCATATCTAGGAAATGGTTGGGAATATTTATATAAAACTTCATATACATGTTCACCACTATGAGTTTTTGCGGCCCGCCAAGTTTCAGTCAGATTGCCTTAATAACACCAGAGGTATGGCCCTTAGAAGTTTCTAGTGTTAACAGAATATGGCAATTTCTGCATCATAACTTTTGATATATTTGACCTAGAACTATGAAACTTAAACAGACTTTAGACCACCATAATGTGGTTGTGTACACACAATTTCTATTTGTAAATTAAGAGTTATTGCCCTTTAATTGTATAAAAATCAGCATATTTGTACATAACAAACTTACTATTTGGTATAATTTCATTAAATTTTTTTCCATGAATATTTATTGTAAACATGTGAAGTTGTGTACCCACACCTGGTCACCCCCTTACCTTGATCACACACCCCCCCCCCCCCCCCCCCCCCCCCCCCCCCCCCCCCCCACCCCACCAAGAAAAAAATAATAATTCCTTATTTTAGATTTTTTTCAAACAAACGTCATATACATGTTCACCACTATGAGGTTATGGGGCCCATCAAGTTTCAGTCAGATTGCACAAGTAACACCAGAGTTATGGCCCTTAGTAATTTCTAGTGTTAACTATATAGGGTACTATAAATATGGCAATTTCTGCATCATAACTTTTGATATATTTGACCTAGAACTATGAAACTTAAACAGAATTTAGAGCACTATAATCTGGTTGTGCACACACAGTTTCTTACGGATTTCTTTTGTAACTTCAGAGTTATTGCCCTTTAATTGTTTAAAAATCCACATATTTGTACATAACAAACTTACCATTTGGCAGAATTTCATAAAATTTCTTTCATTTCTTTTCCCTGAACTTTTATTATTAAAATGTAAGTTGTTCACCCACACCTGGTCACCCACTTGCCTTGGTCACACCCCCTCCTTTTTTTTCATGCCTTATTTTAGATTTTTTTCAAACCTTCCATGAATATTTATCAGCATGCAAGTTGTACCATTCCCCCACCTCGCATTTCAATTAATATAAATTATTTCTTTAAAATAATTTCATTTATTCCTCAAGACTTAAAATGTTTGTTAGTTGCTAAGGATTCGGGATTAATCGGCCTTTATTATTCAGTTGAACTGGTTCTCGTTTTATCAGTACAGTACTGATGCGCATGTGCAGCGAGCCGAGAACACAGCCAGTTGTTCGATATAAAAGCAAAAAGCCCGTGCAGATTTCTCACATTGCGTCTGAAAGGGCGAATAGACCGTTATTATACACTGACTGACAGAATCTACTGTTCTTCTACATGTCGTTCAGTAAAGATAAACTTAAAGTAATCTTAAATTGAGATGCCGCATGAACGTGTTAGACCTAAACGACAAGGCCGGGAAAGGAAGGACGAAGGTCACAGGCAAAATGTAAGAGCAAAATCGTCAACAACAGGAATATCACCATAGGACGAGAGGAGAGAAACAAAAGGCCGGCCAGGAACGAGGTGGGGAATCAGATACCTCCACATGACCTTGGAGCACGAGGGACCGGTAATTGTGCAAACGATATCGAGAAGGAAGAAACAGACAGTTACAAGATAATGCTGGTGGGTGTATTACTAATATTATTGATTTTTAAGTATTTTTACATGGTTCGGGTATTTCACAAGACTATGTCATGGTTAGAGGTAAAATTTCAAGGAGGGTGTGGCGATGTAAGTGTACAGGTCATTTATACTAGGCTCGTCTGTATGGTCAGCATGTCTAATATTGAACAAAAAGTTACAGTCTGTGGGAAGATGCGCAAATTAAATCATACCTTCTGTTAGTCTTACCAGTGTCTTATTGGCGGCACATCTGCTTTCCTCCCTTGAACAGATTTTCAGAGATGAATATATCAGTTTGGCATTATTGCCGGTCAAAGGGGGCAATTAGTTATCAAAACGTTTTTTGTAAGAAAGACATTTTAGACTGTCTACCGACGGTCAGGCTGAAACACTCGGGCAAGATTAATTCTATATGCAGTGGTCGAAAGCGTTCATTATTTATGCGGCGACATATCTAACCAATCAGTGATAAAGTTCAGAAAATGCTTTGTTACATGTACAAGTTTTAGCATGGCGTGTGCACGGTGGGCAGTTTCAGTTGCGTCGGGTGATATCGCCCGCATCCTGGTCTTAAAGCATAACAGACTTGTGGTGGCGATGTGTGCAGGTTAATGACGCAGCTGAAACGGTTCGGGCGAGTACACGTCACTGCATGTGCAATAACTTCATTAATATTCAAATTTTCCATATATAGCACATACTTCACTCCACATTCGGGAGTGTCCTGCAGTCAGTATAACTTTTCAGTGAAGTATCAAAACCCGCATCCCGGGATAATTTGCAAGTAGAACATTTCAGAGACATTTTAGGGGTCAAGATTGGGGTCGCGCCTGGAGATGAAGTTCAAATGAAATTTCGTCTCAGAGCTCAAAAAAAAAAAAAGAAAAATATCGATATAGTTAACTTGGCAAATTCACCGGTCAAAGTAGACTATATCGACCCAAAATAACAGCTGTTAAATTTCTAAAATAGGTCAAGATATAGGTCAAGGGACTTGTCATCAAAAAAAGTAAAACGCATACCGTTTAGTACGTTTAATAGTCTTCTCTGCTAACACAAACACTGGACTGACACAGAAAGTTTTTATTTTGATACAACACTTCCTTTTGAGGAATCGATAACATTGCAAAATTTGCTAGGATTTAAAGATATGCCACAAAATACCTGTATTCTTTTGTATTTCCATGACGGTAGTTTTACATGATTTGCATGAAAAGATTGAAATATACAAGTATTTAGTAACAAGTTGACGGTGACATAGATTAGGCCAAAACAAGGTGTTTAATGACTTAATACTATATTTAATCAATGTAACAATATGTACAGAAATTAGTGTATTAAGTTAAATTTCGAACACATTTTGTTTCTTCGGTGTAAAGTAGTCATTCTATGCTATGCTTTTAAAACTATGATGATAAGAGATTGATTGAATAAGTTTTGCATATGAAGCTGTAAAACTCATTTATTTTAGGAAGGGCCTTAATTATCCATCATGGCTGTATATTACTTGTAATTTAAGAATGATTTTCATGAAGTTTCCGTGGTAAAAAAAAAAAAAAAAAAAAGGTTACTAGGTCGTGGTGGGCATTTAAGAATTTTGTGTTGAAATCAAACATGAAATCAGGCAAACAGCAGAACTATCTAGAGGATTTTACTGGAGGTGGTTTTGCGGCTTTAAATGTATTTAAGGATTTGATAGCAGTTGGCAAATGAAAGAACAAAGGCAATAATGATTGAAATTTTGGGGTTTAGAGCTTGATTTGTAGACCTACAGATGGTGATCTGAATTCTGACCACTACACTTCAGAAAGTAAATTAGAAAAAAAAAAACCAAAAAAAAAACCGATTGTTTCACAGAATAATTTTTATTCAGGACTGCAGATGTATGTGGATTATTTCGTTTCTGCTTCATCCGACTCGTTCTGTTGATTTAGCAAGCCTATCACCACATAAGGGTTGAGATTTGTTTAGATTTAACAATACTAGGATTCTTGCGATAATGCAGTCAGTATACCCATTTTTTCAGGACTATTTTTGGGATTACCAATCAGGGTAAACAGTTGTTTTTTTTTTTTTCTGCAAATGCTTGTGATGAAGGTTTGGATTAAAGGTCATTGGTGTCACGCAGACTGTTGCCTGACACGTGGCATAAATGTGGCATAACTTCCGATAGAATTGTTCTAGAACTATTATATTATTCCCCATTTATCTGGGGTACCGACTTGTCGAATAAAGAAATCAAATTCAGTGGCGATTATGTTTGGTGCCTTCATATAAATATTTTATTCAAAACCAATCACGTGCCTGGTCGTTTTAATGGCATTTGAAATGGCCTGCTTCGCCTTCGAATTGAAAAGTTCAAGACATTCTTTATTTAGAACAAAGAAGTATAAAATTCACATTTTATTTTATTGGTCGGAAATCTCTACCGATTCTCTGATAATGTGTAGCACTGCTTTTAAAAGCATCTGAAATATTTCGACAATTATAACCGGTAAAAGTATAGCCTATACTTAGTGAATACGTCATCATGTTTATTCATGACGTATGGTTTAGTGTAAGGGTTCTCATCATAGTTTATCATACCTTACGAGCATTATTTTTCATTAGTTTTTATATGAGAGTGTTTTTAAGTAATCTATTACAGGGTTGTCATACGGAATCAAATTCATTTTTGCGGAGGTAGATATAAACCTGTTTTATTGCAGATTTATTATAACTACGAATAAAGGATGTTTACAGTTTTTCACATTAGCCTATTTTGGCAGGCCACCTATTCAGATTAATTAATTAAGTGTACTGGTAGATTCAAGCGTCGGTGGGATCCAGTATTTAGAGAAGAGGCTGACCTGTCTTTTACGGTCAGTATTTGGTTATACGTTTAATAAATTCTAAGACAAATCAGAAAGGGGATTTTATTTTGTTGAAAATACAAAACGAAACCAGTGTAGCTTGCCCATAGTTCAATTAATTTAACGCGATTCTATGAAATATTAAGATACTATTTTCTTATGGGCAATATCCCCCGAGTCAAACATTCAAAAGACCAAATAGTTTAAGCAATTTCTGAGAAAATGTTCATCGCTACCGACGCTTTACATGCTAGAGGTTTAAATTTATGACAATAATTTCACAATTTGGACACAAATTCAAATAAAACTTGTGTGTGCCAAAAGTTGATACAATTCTTCATTGATTTAGGTAAAATATTAAGCAATATCCGAAATTACGAATTTTTGGTGATTTGAAACTATGTATGTACTTTTACTATGTATACACGCAAATAAAACAAATAACTTTTCATGACTACTTACTGTGATTCAGAAGTTCTGACGTCACAAATAACCTAACATCGAATTATTTTGTTAAGATCTAGTTTGCCCAAGATTTTTACGGTTGAACCAAATCACACTATAATTTGTTATGCCACAGCAACTTTTTCCCAGTAAAATCAGGAAGGTCTAATACGTATCAGTTGTTCCAGGTAAAATGTGGTTCAGATTTATACTGTTAGGGATAAGTGCATTAATACGCTTAATTAGTTTGTCCTGTACGTACTGATCATTCGTATTAGAAATATTACAGTATCTTTCGGTAACACCGCATGATATTTTCGACTCCAGCGATTGGCTGGCCGTGTGGATTGAATGTTTACCTATATTTTATGCGTTCGCTATAATTTCTTTCGCGCGGATTCATTGCATTTTACTTGAGATTTGCCGCGGTCACAGAGATGCTTTAATAGAAAATTGTAAATGTCTAATTTTTCTTTGTGTTGATTTTTTGGGGGATAAATTTTTGCAAAATTTATTGTGTTGGAAAAAAATCAATAAATCGAGAGGAGACGGGACGCATGGTGTTTGTTAAACAGCTTTCTAGCACTGAGTGTTTGGTAGCAGCTCTTGACTTGCCTCGTGGCATCGTTTTGGTGCGGAGCCGTGGTGAGCTGAGGTCTGCTGTCATACATTCGGGTGTGGTCCGTGTGCTGGGTGCCGTCTGCGGTTTTTAGGGGTCATCGCATCGCGTGTTGTCTCATGCTTGCGCCTGGTCTCCTCTCGCTTGAAGATAGAGCGGCCAAAAACATGCCAACTTAACTTTTCAATGTTTTCTCAGATCTATTGATGCATTTACCTTAGCAGATGTAGAATATATTAATTTAGAAATCAAGTATTTTAAGTCATTTGTTCGTCATAATGTGTTATATGATCTTAAAACATTTAACAGTATAACAATGAGATAAATAAAAGACATAGAATGGTACATGTTCTTATTTTATGTCGAGTAATATGGAATAACTGCATTTAATTTTAAAAGCTAAGCTTATTACAGTAAGCATATCCCATTCAAAATAAATTCTTTAGTCAGGGTCAAAGTATAATACATTTATTATGTACTTTTTAATTATGTCTCCCCCCCTTTGGGGGGAACATATTGTTTTTGCTCTGTCCGTCCGTCCGGTCATCCGTCCGTCCGTACGTCACACTTCATTTCCGAGCAATAACTTGAGAACTATTTGACCTAGAACCTTCAAACTTCATAGGGTTGTAGGGCTGCTGGAGTAGACGACCCCTATTGTTTTTGGGGTCACTCTGTCAAAGGTCAAGGTCACAGGGGCCTGAAAATTGAAAACCATTTCCGATCAATAACTAGAGAACCACTTGACCCAGAATGTTGAAACTTCATAGGATGTTTGGTCATGAAGAGTAGATGACCCCTATTGATTTTGGGGTCACTTTGTCAAAGGTCAAGGTCACAGGGGCCTGAACATTGAAAACCATTTCCGATCAATAACTAGAGAACCACTTGACCCAGAATGTTGAAACTTAATAGGATGATTGGTCATGAAGAGTAGATGACCCCTATTGATTTTGGGATCACTCCGTCAAAAGTCAAGGTCACAGGGGCCTGAACATTGAAAACCATTTCCGATCAATAACTAGAGAACCGCTTGATCCAGAATGTTGAAACTTCATAGGATGATTGGTCATGTAGAGTAGATGACCCCTATTGTTTTTGGGATAACTCCCAACTTGATTTTGGGGTCACTTCGTCAAAGGTTAAGGTCACAGAGGCCTGAACATTGAAAACCATTTCTGATCAATAACTTTAGTACCACTTGACCCAGAATGTTGAAACTTCATAGGATGATTGACATGCAAAGTAGATGACCCCTATTGATTTTGGAGTCACTCCGTTAAAGGTCAAGGTCACAGGGGCCTGAACATTGAAAACCATTTCCGGTCAGTAACTTGAGAACCACTCGACCCAGAATGTTGAAACTTCATAGGATGATTGTTTATGCATAATAAATGACCCCTATTGTTTTTGGGGTCACTCTGTTAAAGGTCAAGGTCACAGGGGCCTGAACATTGATAACCATTTCCGATCAATTTTGGGGTCAGTCTATTAAAGGTCAAGGTCACAGGGGCCTGGTCATGTAAAATCATTTCTGGAAAATAACTTGAGAACCACTTGACCTAGAATGTTGAAACTTAATAGGATGATTGGACATGCAGAGTAGATGACCCCTATTTATTTTGAGGTCACTTGATCAAAGGTCAAGGTCACAGGAGCCTGAACAGTGTCTTGAGAACCACTAGGCCAATAGTGTTGAAATTTAGCGGGATGACTGGACATGTGAAGTAGATGATCCCTATTGCAGCCAACCATCAGTGTCTCTTTGACTTTCGCTCCTGACCCCTATTGACTTCTTGCCTATAGGACTTTGCATTGGGGGAGACATGTGCTTTTTTACAAAAGCAATTTCTAGTTAAACATTTGTTTTCTGTTAATTTGATTTTGACTAATGAAATTATTTGCTTCTTATTAACATCCTTAACTTTTTGCCGGATATATTTTTTTGCCATTCCTCACCACAAACCCTTTCGGCGGGGGATACCAATTCATCGAATTTGCTTGTTTGTTAATGCTTTTGTCAGCTGACTTTCAAAAATAATAGAGGTTTGATATGCTTATCAATCTTTTGTCATAAGATTTGTTAAATAGTTTTCTAATCAGGTTTACAATTAAATACTGTTTCACACATGTTTTTTTTTCGTTTACCCTTTACATGTGAAAAACATTGCCCTCGACATTACAATGAGAAATAAAAGTTTGTGAATATGTAATTGTTTTATTTTCTTTCTCTCCTAATTATCTATCATCACCTTTGCTCAAAGAATTTTCATTTCTTAGGCTTTGTTACAATATCAATCGTTTGTCACCAGTTAAATTTAACTGCAATTATCTGAATTGAGTATGTCATTGTTTTATTAGCTCACCTGTCACATAGTGACAAGGTGAGCTTTTGTGATCACCCTTCGACTGTAGTCCGCCCGTGCATCAGTGCGTCCGTGCGTCAACAATTTCTTCTCTGCACGATAGTGGTTTCATTTATGATTTTATTTTAACCAAACTTGCACACAACTTGTATCACCATAAGATCTCGGTTCCTTTCTTGAACTGGCCAGATTCCATTATGGGTTCCAGAGTTATGGCCCCTGAAAGGGCCAAAATTAGCTATTTTGACCTTGTCTTCAACAATAGCAGCTTTATTATGTCTCCCCCAGGAGACATATTGTTTTTGCCCTGTCCGTCCGTCCGTACGTCACACTTCATTTCCGAGCAATAACTGGAGAACCGTTTTACCTAGAACCTTCAAACTTCGTAGGGTTGTAGGGCTGCTGGAGTAGACGACCCATATTGTTTTTGGGGTCACTCCATCAAAGGTCAAGGTCACAGGGGCCTGAACATTGAAAACCATTTCTGATCAATAACTAGAGAACCACTTGACCCAGAATGTTGAAACTTCATAGGATGATTGGTCATGAAGAGTAGATGGCCCCTATTGATTTTGGGGTCACTCCGTCAAAGGTCAAGGTCACAGGGGCCTGAACATTGAAAACCATTTCCGATCAATAACTAGAGAACCACTTGACCCAGAATGTTGAAACTTCATAGGATGATTGGTCATGAAGAGTAGATGACCCCTATTGATTTTGGGGTCACTCCGTCAAAGGTCAAGGTCACAGGGGCCTGAACATTGAAAACCATTTCCAATCAATAACTAGAGAACCACCTGACCCAGAATGTTGAAACTTGATAGGATGATTGGTCATAAAGAGTAAATGACCCTTATTGATTTTGGGGTCACTCCGTCAAAGGTCAAGGTCACAGGGGCCTGAACATTGAAAACCATTTCTGATCAATAACTAGATAACCACTTGACCCAGAATGTTGAAACTTCATAGGATGATTGTACATGCAAAGTAGATGACCCCTATCGATTTTGGGGTCACTCCATTAAAGGTCAAGGTCACAGGGGCCTGAACATTGAAAACCATTTCTGGTCAGTAACTTGAGAACCACTTTACCCAGAATGTTGAAACTTAATAGGATGATTGGTCATAAAGAGTAGATGACCCCTAACGATTTTGGGGTCACTCTGTGAAAGGTCAAGGTCACAGGGGCCCGAACATTGAAAACCATTTCTGGTCAGTAACTTGAGAACCACTTGACACAGAATGATGAAACTTCGTAGGATGATTGGTCATGCAGAGTAGATGAACCCTAACGATTTTAGGGTCACTCTCTTAAAGGTCAAGGCCACAGGGGCCTGAACATGGAAAACAATTTCCAATCAATAACTTGAGAACCTCTCGACCCAGACTGTTGAATCTTCATAGGATGATTGTTCATGCAGAGTAAATGACCCTTATTGTTTTTGGGGTCACTCCGTTAAAGGTCAAGGTCACAGGGGCCTGAACATTGATAACCAGTTCTGATCAATAACTTGAGAACCACTTGACCCAGAATGTTGAAACTTCATAGGATGATTGAACATGCAGAGTAGATGACCCTATTGATTTTGGGGTCAGTCTATTAAAGGTCAAGGTCACAGTGGCGTTTTCATGTAAAATCATTTTTTGGAAATAACTTGAGAACCACTTGACCTACAATGTTGAAACTTAATAGGATGATTGGACTTGCAGAGTAGATGACCCCTATTTATTTTGAGGTCACTTGATCAAAGGTCAAGGTCAGAGTAGCCTGAACAGTGACTTGAGAACCACTAGGCCACGAGTGTTGAAATTTAGCGGGATGACTAGACATGCCAAGTAGATGATCCCTATTGCAGCCAACCATCAGTGTCTCTTTGACTTTCGCTCCTGACCCCTATTGACTTCTTGCCTATAGGACTTTGCATTGGGGAGACATGTGCTTTTTTACAAAAGCATTTTCTAGTTTATGATTTGATTTTTACCAAACTCTCACACAACTTGTATCACCATAAGATCTTGGTTCCTTTCTTAAACTGGCCAGATTGCATTATGGGTTCCAGAGTTATGGCCCCTGAAAGGGCCAAAATTAGGTATTTTGACCTTGTCTGCACAATAGCAGCTTCATTTATGATTTTATTTTAACCAAACTTGCACACAACTTGTATCATCATAAGATCTTGGTTCCTTTCTTGAACTGGCCAGATTCCATTATGGGTTCCAGAGTGATGGCCCCTGAAAGGGTCAAAATTAGCTATTTTGACCTTGTCTGCACAAAAGCAGCTTCATTATGTCTGCCCCCCCCCCCCCCCCCCCCCCCCCCCCCCTCTGGGGGAAACATATTGTTTTTGCCCTGTCCGTCCGTCCGTTTGTCACACTTCATTTCAGAGCAAGAACCTAGAACCTTCAAACTTCATAGGGTTGTAGGGCTGCTGGAGTAGACGACCCCTATTGTTTTTGGGGTCACTCCGTCAAAGGTCAAGGTCACAGGGGCCTGAACATTGAAAACCATTTGACCTAGAACCTTCAAACGTCATAGGGTTGTAGGGCTGCTGGAGTAGACCACCCCTATTGTTTTTGGGGTCACTCCGTCAAAGGTCAAGGTCACAGGGACCTGAACATTGAAAACCATTTCCGATCAATAACTAGAGAACCACTTGACCCAGAATATTGAAACTTCATAGGATGATTGGTCATGAAGATTAGATGACCCCTATTGATTTTGGGGTCACTCTGTGAAAGGTCGAGGTCACGGGGGCCTGAACATTGAAAACCATTTCCGATCAATAACTAGAGAACCACTTGACCCAGAACGTTGAAACTTCATAGGATGACTGTACATGCAAAGCAGATGACCCGTATTGATTTTGGGATCACTCCGTTAAAGGTCAAGGTCACAGGGGCCTGAACATTGAAAACCATTTCTGATCAATAACTAGAGAACCACTTGACCCAGAATGTTGAAACTTCATAGTATGATTGGTCATGAAGAGTAGTTGACCCCTAATGATTTTGGGGTCACTCTGTCAAAGGTCAAGGACACAGGGGCCTGAACATTGAAAAACATTTCCGATCAATAACTAGAGAACCACTTGACGCAGAACGTTGAAACTACATAGGATGACTGTACATGCAATGCAGATGACCCCTATTGATTTTGCGGTCACTCTGTCAAAGGTCAAGGTCACAGGGGCCTGAACATTGAAAAACATTTCTGATCAATAACTAGAGAACCACTTGACCCAGAACGTTGAAACTTCATAGGATGATTGGACATGCAGAGTAGATGACCCCTATTTATTTTGAGGTCACTTGATCAAAGGTCAAGGTCACATGAGCCTGAACAGTGACTTGAGAACCACTAGGCCAAGAGTGTTGAAATTTAGTGGGATGACTGGACATGCCAAGTAGATGATCCCTATTGCAGCCAACCATCAGTGTCTCTTTGACTTTAGCTCCTGACTCCTACTTACTTCTTGCCTATAGGACTTTGCATTGGGGAAGACATGTGCTTTTTTACAAAAGCATTTTCTAGTTTTTGATTTGAATTTGATCAAACTTGCACAAAACTTGTGTCACCATAAGATCTTGGTTCCTTTCTTGATCTGGCCAGATCCCATAATGGGTTCCAGAGTTATGGCCCCTGAAAGGGCCAAAATTAGGTATTTTGACCTTGTCTGCACAATAGCAGCTTCATTTATGATTTGATTTTAACCAAACTTGCACACAACTTGTATCACCATAAGATCTTGGTTCCTTTCTTGAACCGGCCAGATCCCATAATGGGTTCCAGAGTTATGGCCCCTGAAAGGGCCAAAATTAGCTATTTTGACCTTGTCTGCACAATAGCAGCTTCATTTATGATTTGATTTTAACCAAACTTGCACACAACTTGTATCACCATAAGATCTTGGTTCCTTTCTTGAACCGGCCAGATCCCATAATGGGTTCCAGAGTTATGGCCCCTGAAAGGGCCAAAATTAGCTATTTTGACCTTGTCTGCACAATAGCAGCTTCATTTATGATTTGATTTTAACCAAACTTGCACACAACTTGTATCACCATAAGATCTTGGTTCCTTTCTTGAACTGGCCAGATTCCTTTATGGGTTCCAGAGTTATGGCCCCTGATATGGCCAGAATTAGCTATTTTGACTTTGTCTGCACAATAGCGGCTTCATTTATGATTTGAATTTAATCAAACTTGCACGAAACTTGTGTCACCATAAGATCTTGGTTCCTTTCTTGAACCGGCCAGATCCCATAATGGGTTCCAGAGTTATGGCCCCTGAAAGGGCGAAAAGTAGCTATTTTGACCTTGTCTGCACAATAGCAGCTTAATTTATGATTTGATTTTAACTAAACTTGCACACAACTTGTATCGCCATAAGGTCTCGATTCCTGTTTATACGCCCAAAGGGACGTATTATGTTATCGCCTTGGTGTCCGTCTGCCTGTCTGTCTGTTGGTTAGCAATTTCCTTTCCACTCTGTAACTCTTGAACCCCTTGAAGGATTTCAAAGAAACCTGACACAAATGTTCACCTCATCGAAACGACGTGCAGAGCGCATGTTTCGGATGGCTCAGTTCAAGGTCAAGGTCACACTTAGGGGTCAAAGGTCATATGACTTTGTTTTGTATGTATATTGCTCTGCATTTGCATTGCATTGCAGTGCTATTGTTTTTATTTGGCAGATCCTTCTTTTGTTCACTTACAATTTTTTTTTTTTAATTACTTCCCTTTTACGTTACTATAAATAGCTTATTTTTAGTAACTTTTTTATTATTGGCCGTAGGGAAAAACCGAGACCACTTTTCTGTGGTACAACATGGATGGTACCTCCAATTTTTAGGTGTATTTTGACATATCTGTACCTTGTAAGAATTTTTTTTTTCTTTTTGGTTAAATTTCTTCCCTTTCTTGTTCCTGTCCTTTGGACTTAGATATTTTTTCTGAGGACCTTCTTAAGTGCAATGATAACAGGTGAGCGATATAGGGCCATTATGGCCCTCTTGTTTTCTTTCTCTCCTAATTATCTATAACACCTTTGCTCAAAGGATTTTTTTTATTTCTCAGGGTTTGTTAAAATTTCCATCTATTGTCACCAGTTAAATTTAACCGCAATTATCTGAATTGATCGGCACGAGTAGAAGAAATTATTTGTAGCATCACACCTAACATCTCGTGTGTGCTTATTGCACATTCTTTGAATGTGTGGAAAAAATAATTAATCTTGCCTTTTATACTGAATAAAAAATTGAAAAATAAAGGGTCTAAAAAAATTAAACATTAATTTGTCTATCATTTTGTGATCATTTTGTGTTCGTTCAATTCCGCGAGGTTATATTGTAGTAATAGTGAAGTTCATGATTAAAAATGGCTTATGGCAAAGAGGATTTTATAGACTTCAGTGATCTAGATTTAGACGATTCGCTTGGTGAATACACTTGTAGTGAAGTTGAGAATTCTGATGATAATGATAATGTAACAAAACCTAATCCGAACTCTGCAGTTAAACCAAAGAATGTCGCAAATAAGATTTATCAGTGCGACAACTGAGACAAAACGTATGCATCCATATCGGGGCTAAGAGGTCACCTGCGGACGAAGCACGGGATTTCAAATGTTAGAGGTGCGTATTTTCAAGTAATAAATTAGATGTGTATGCGTGCAAGATAAATATTATATTTATAGGTAATTTGTAAATGTTCTCTATATTTTTATGAGGAACAAGAACAAAAAACCTGGTACGGCTGTGTGTAATCAATTTGTTTTTGACATGAACTTTGCTGGAGTTAAGGTAAAGAAGGTGTAATAAGCGGGAACTTCTAAAAGTTGTATCCTTGATAACATGTTTAAAATAGCAAAAGCTGATCTTTACCTGATGTACAATTATTAAAAATGTCAGATGCACTTTTTTTACGCAAATGGCGTCGAAAGATCACGTTTTAGTCTTGCCCTAAATAGTTGTGACGTTGTCGTTTTTACGGCAATTAATTTGTTTCGAGGAGTCCCTATAATTAAAAAAAAAAGATGTTGTTTTTTTTCTTTTAATATAAGACAACCGTTTAAAACTATAATAATTATGGCGATGTAATTTTCAAATTATTTGCCAACGGAAAGCTTACTTTACGCAAAATTCATGTCAAAATCCTTCTGCGAAATTAATTGTTTTCGAGCAGAAAAACAGTCCCTAAGATTTTTTAAAGAACTAGAATTATATAAATTTATTATCCCCCACTGATGAAATCAGGAGTGGGGTATTGAAATGGCGTTGTCCGTCCGTCCGTCACGTCCGTGCGTGCGTACGTCCGTCCGCAGCCATATCTCAGTAACTAACAGGTAGAATTTCATGAAACTTGAAATAAACATGAACCAACATACTGCGATGATGCCCGTCAAGTTTTTTTTTGATTGGTCAATTTCCCTTAGAGTTATTGCCCTTGATTTAATGAAAAATCCATGTCTGCAGCAATTTCTCAGTAACAAGCTGGTAGAATTTCATGAAACTTGAAATGAATATGAACCAACATACTTCAATGATGTCTGTCATTTTTTAGCTCACCTGAGCACAAAGTGCTCAAAGGTGAGCTTTTGTGATTGCCCTGTGTCCGTGTCCTCCGTCCATCCGTCCGTCTGTCCGTCGTCAACAATTTGACTGTTAACACTCTAGAGATCACAATTTTGGCCCAATCATAATGAAACTTGGTCAGAATGTTACCCTTAATAAAATCTTGGACGAGTTAGATATTGGGTCATCTGGGGTCAAAAACTAGGTCACCAGGTCAAATAAAAGGGAAAGCTTGTTAACACTATTGAGGTCACAGTTTTTGCCCAATCTTGATGAAACTTGGTCAGAATGTAACCCTCAATAAAATCTTGGAAGAATTCGATATTGGGTCATCTGGGGTCAAAATCTAGGTCACCAGGTCAGATCAAAGAAAAAGCTTGTTAACACTCTAGAGGTCACAATTTGGACCCAATCTTAATGAACTTGGTCAGAATGTTACCCTCAATAAAGTCTTGGACAAGTTTGATATTGGGTCATCTGGGGTCAAAAACTAGGTCACCAGGTCAAATCAAAGGAAAAGCTTGTTAACACTGTAGAGGCCACATTTATGACTGTATCTTCATGAAACTTGGTCAGAATGTTAATCTTGATGATCTCAAGAGGTCACAATTTGGACCCAATCTTAATGAACTTGGTCAGAATGTTACCCTCAATAAAGTCTTGGACAAGTTTGAATGTGGGTCATGTGGGATCAAAAACTAGGTCACCAGGTCAGATCAAAGGAAAAGCTAGTTTACACTGTAGAGGCCACATTTATGACCATATGTTAATGAAACTTGGTCAGAATGTTAGTCTTGAGGCTGTATAGGTCAAGTTTGAATCTTGGTCAGGTGGGGTCAAAAACTAGGTCACTAGATCAAATCAAAGGAAAAGCTTGTTGTACCCCCCGACAACAAAGTTGTAAGGGGGGGTATACTGGTTTCAGGTTGTCTGTCTGTCTGTCTGTCTGTCTGGTCGTCTGTCCGTCTGTCCGTAGACGCAATCTTGTGCGCACCATCTCTCCTTATCCCCTTGACAGAATTTAATGAAACTTCACACAAGTGATCAGTACCAACAGTAGTTGTGCATGGGGCATGTTAGCTTCTTTTAGAAAAAAAATTTGCAGAGTTATGGGACTTTGTTTTTTTGTTACTATACTATATACATAGACACAATCTTGTGCGCGCCATCTCTCCTCATTCCCTGGACAAAATTTAATGAAACTTCACACAAGTGATCAGTACCAACAGTAGTTGTGCATGGGGCATGTTAGGTTCTTTTAGAAAAAAAATTTGCAGAGTTATGGGACTTCGTTTTTTTGTTACTATAATATATACATAGACACAATATTGTGCGCACCATCTCTCCTCATCCCCTTGACACAATTTAATGAAACTTCACACAAGCGATCAGTAACAACAGTAGTTGTGCATGGGGCATGTTAGGTTCTTTCAGAAAAAAAAATTGCAGAGTTATGGGACTTTGTTTTTTTGTTACTATACTATAGACATAGACACAATCTTGTGCGCACCATCTCTCCTCATCCCCTTGACACAATTTAATGAAACTTCACACAAGTGATCAGTACCAACCCTAGTTGTGCATGGGGCATGTTAGGTTCTTTCAGCGACAAAAATTGCAGAGTTATGGGACTTTGTTTCTTGTTAACATACTATGTACATACAGTCTTCATATGCAATCTTGTGCGTGCCTAATCTACCAAACCCTTGCACACAATTTAATGAAACTTCACACAAGTGATCAGTACCAACCCTAGTTGTGCATGGGGCATGTTACATTCTTTTAGATAAATATTCTGCGTAGTTATGGGACTTTGTTTTTTGTTACTATACTGTAAACATACAGTCTATATACATACAGTCCACATAATTATGCAGTCTTGTGTGTGTCAAATTGCAATGTACTGTGTCAGTGCATTCGGGGGGTACATTCATCACCTTTATTGATAGCTCTAGTTAACACTCTAAAGGCCACATTTATAACTGTATCTTTATGAAACTTTGTCAGAATGTTAATCTTGATAATCTTTAGGTCAAGTTCGAACCTGGGTCATGTCAGGTCAAAAACTAGGTCACCGAGTCAAATCAGAGGTAAAGCTTGTTAACACTGTAGAGGCCACATTTATGACTGTATCTTTATGAAACTTGGTCAAAATGGTAATCTTCATATTCTCAAGGTCCAGTTGGAATCTGGGTCATGTAGGATCAAAAACTAGGTCACCAGATCAAATCAAAGGAAAAGCTAGTTTACACTGTAGAGGCCACATTTATGACCATATCTTAATGAAGCTAGGTCAGAATGTTAATCTTGATGATCTATAGGTCAAATTCAAATCTGGGTCAGGTGGGGTTAAAAACTAGGTCACGAGGTCAAATCAAAGGAAAACACTCTAGAGGCCACATTTATGACTGTATCTTCATGAAACTTGGTCAGAATTGTAATTTTAATGATTTCAAGGTCCAGTTTGAATCTGGCTTATGTTGGGACAAAAATAGGTCACTAGGTCAAATTAAAAGAAAAGGTAGTTTACACTTTAGAGGCTACATTTGTACCATATCTTAATGAAACTTAGTCAGAATGTTAATCTTGATGGTCTTTAGGTCAATAGGTCAGGTGAGCGATACAGGGCCTTCATGGCCCTCTTGTTTTTTATTCTTAGCTTTTTGTGATCGCCCTGTGTCCGTCGTCATCCGTCCGTCTGTTGGCGTCGGCGGCGTCGTCAACAATTTGACTGTTAACACTCTAGAGATCACAATTTTGGCTCAATCTTAATTAAACTTGGTCAGAATGTTACTCTCAATAAAATCTTGGATGAGTTCGAAACTGAGTCATCTGGGGTCAAAAACTAGGTTACCAGGTCAAATCAAAAGAAAAGCTTGTTAACACTCTAGAGGTCACAATTTGGACCCAATCTTCATGAAACTTGGTCAGAATGTTACCCTCAATAAAATCTTGGACAAATTTGATATTTGGTCATCTGGGGTCAAAAATAGGTCACCAGGTCAAATCAAAAGAAAAGCTTGTTAACACTCTAGAGGTCACAATTTGGACCCAATCTTCATGAAACTTGGTCAGAATGTTACCCTCAATAAAATCTTGGACGAATTTGATATTGGGTCATCTAGGGTCAAAAACTAGGTCACCAGGTCAAATCAAAGGAAAAGCTTGTTAACACTGTAGAGGCCACATTTATGACTATATCTTCATGGAACTTGGTCAGAATGTTAATTGTGATGATCATAAGGTCCAATTTGAATCTGGGTCTAGTTGGGTCAAAAACTAGGTCACCAGGTCAAATCAAAGGAAAAGCTAGTTAACACTCCAGAGGCCACATTTATGACCACATCTTCATGAAACTTCGTCAGAATGTTAATTGTGATGATCTTAAGTTCCAATTTTAATCTGGGTCATGTAGGGTCAAAAACTAGGTCACCAGGTCAAATCAAAGGAAAAGCTAGTTAAGACTCCAGAGGCCACATTTATGACCATATCTTAATGAACATTGGTCAGAATGTTAATTGTGATGATCTATAGGCCAGATTCAAATCTGGGTCAGATGGGGTGCAAAAACTAGGTCACTAGGTCAAATCAAAGGAAAAGCTTGTTAACACTGTAGAGGCCACATTTATGACTGTATCTTCATGAAACTTGGTCAGAATGTTAATCGTGATGATCTTAAGGTCCAATTTGAATCTGGGTCATGTAGGGTCAAAAACTAGGTCACCAGGTCAAATCAAAGGAAAAGCTAGTTAACACTCCAGAGGCCACATTTATGACCACATCTTAATGAATCTTGGTCAGAATGTTAATCTTGATGATCTATAGGTCAGATTCAAATCTGGGTCAGGTGGTATGAAAAACTAGGTCAGTAGATCAAATCAAAGAAAATGCTTGTTAACACTCTAGAGGCCACATTTATGACTGTATCTTCATTAAACTTTGTCAGAATGTTAATCTTGAGGATCTTAAGGTCAAGTTCAAATCTGGGTCATGTGGGGTCAAAAACTAGGTCACCGGGTCAAGTCAAAGGAAAGCTAGTTAACACTTTAGAGGCCACATTTATGACCATATCTTAATGAAACTTGGTCAGAATTTTAATCTTTAGGTCAATAGGTCAGGTGAGCGATACAGGGCCTTCATGGCCCTCTTGTTTTTTTCATTTTTAATTTTCCATCAATATTTATAATCAACATATGATGTTTTGTACCCTCACCCAGTCACCCCCCGCTGCCCCCCCGCCCCCACCCCACACACACACACCAAAAAATAGCATACATTTTCTGTTAAATTGATTTTGACTAATGAAATTATTTGTTTCTTAGTAACATTCTTAACTTTTTGCCGGATATACTGTTTTGCCGTTCCTCACCACAAACCCTTTCGGCGGGGGATACCAATTAATCGAATTTGCTTGTTGTACTGTAGGGATAACGCATGTTTTTTCACGTTATAACATCTGCAGAATCCCAAGGGATTGGGTTGGTAACCAGAGAGGGATTCTGAACATGTTATAACACGTAAAGAACATGCGCTACCGCTATTCTAGCATAAAACGCGTAAAAACCAAGTAAATGAATATTTTCCCTCAACGTCATTAAATTTTCATGAAATGCGCAGTAAAGTCTAC
This sequence comes from Mercenaria mercenaria, assembly GCF_021730395.1. NCBI lineage: Eukaryota > Metazoa > Mollusca > Bivalvia > Venerida > Veneridae > Mercenaria > Mercenaria mercenaria. The sequence continues at coordinate 61,048,215 of NC_069361.1, read as the reverse complement.
GTTGTTTTTTCACAACGTTATTTCCTTTTGAATTATCCGTTTTGGGGCCGTAATACGTTTACGCTTTGCCATGGAACGCCCATATATGAATAGGTGCTATAACAGCCCATGAGTACGAGAATCTCTGTTAAAACACTTTTTGTCTCCTGTTAAAACTCCCTAAAAAATGACAATATAACACAGTTTCATGCTAGAATGTAAAATTCGGTGGTCTCCGAATTCGTTTTCACGGTATTGTCCTAAATTTTTCCCCTACCCCCATTTTTCACGGGCAGATTTTAGGCATCAAAATTTCACAAACAATAGTTTGTATTTTCTGAACTACATGTAGATATCTAATTGTTTAAATATGACTAAAAGCTGGATGTGAAATGAAATCTTTAGCATACAAGCTGGTTACTGTCAACATTTAGAACGCAAAGACATTACGTCATCAAGCATTATGTTTGACATTACGCTAGATCATGTAGATGATGCTGAATTACGCCTTCTTGACTTTAAAAGGAACTTCCATTTACAGGACAACAGTGTACCTTGTGGAAAAAAACAATAAACAAGACATCATCTTTCAAGTTCGTTATTATTTCGAAATTACATAACGTATACTTAAAATCTTTCAATGACACCGCAAACAGTTTTATTATCAAGTTTGTGACAAAGACTTCATCTAGATACAATTATATACCATTAGTAAATTAAAAAGATTCTAGACTAGAATAGCTGATAATTGGAAACAAAACACATGCAAGGAAAGAAATAAGGCAAGAATAATAAGAAAACATCATTGTCACACTAAAGAATTCATTTAACAATATTTTAGAATTATTCTTTCTGTACTAAAAACTGATCGTTACTACATAATGACATTAAAGCATTTATTGGCGAGCCCGCTTGCGGAAGCGAAGACATAGTTGTCCAAATGGCTGTTTGGTGTATGTGCGTGCATGCGTCTGTCCTTGCGTGCGTGTCGGGATTTGTTTGTCCGGACCATAACTTTGACATGCATGGAGCAATCTTGTTTATATTTGGCATGAGTATTTCCCTCAGTGAGACGGAGTGTCATGCACAAACCCCAGGTTCCTATCTCAAAGTCAAGGTCACACTAAGAAGTCAAAGGTCAAATTCAATAATGACTGTCCGAAGCATTTCTTCTTCATGCAGGGAGGGATTTTGATGTAACTTGGCGCAGTTGTTCACCATCATGAGACGGAGTGTCATGTGCAAGAATCAGGTCCCTAGGTTTAAGGTCAAGGTCACACTTAGAGGTCAAAGGATACAAGAATGCAACTTTGTCCGGAACATTTTTTCTTCATGCATGGAGGGATTTTGATGTAACTTGGCACAAATGTTCACCACCATGAGACGGAGTGTCATATGCAAGAACCAGGTCCTTAGGTCTAGGGTCAAGGTCACACTTAGAGGTCAAAGGTCAGATACAAGAATGACTTTGTCCGGAGCATTTCTTTTTCATGCATAGAGGGATTTTGATGTAACTTGGGACAATTGTTCACCATCATGAGACGAAGTGTCATGCACAAGAACCTAGAATTACTTCCCTTTGTTGTTACTATAAATAGCTTATATTGTAACTTTTTTTATTACTGGTCGTAGGGAAAAATCAAGACCACTTTTCTGTAGTACAACATGCATGTTACATCCAATTTTGAAGTATATTTTGACCTATCTCTACTGGTAAGGATTTTTATGTGGAGTTAGATTTTTTTGATTTTTTTTTTTAAGATTTACTTCCCTTTGTTGTTACTACAAATAACTTATATTGTAACCTTTTGCAATCTTTTTTTTATCCCCCCGCCAAAGGCGAAGGGGATATTAGAAATGCTGTCCGTCTGTGCGTGCATGCGTCCGTGTGTCCGCAACGATCTTTATCCGGAGCATAACTCCAAAAGTACTAGAGGGATTTTCTTCAAACTTCATACACTGATAGAACACATTGGGAGGAAGTCCAGTGTGCAAGAACAATAACTCTACCTTGCCTATTTTTAGCCCACCATCATCAGATTGTGGGCTATTCAAATCACTCTGCGTCCGTGGTCCATCGTCCTTCCGTCCGTCCGTCCGTTAACAATTTCTCGTTATCGCATCTCCTCAGAAACTACTGGGGGGATTTTGACCAAACTTTGTCAGAATGATATATTGGTACCCTAGTTGTGTCCCCCTGAAAATCAGACTGGTTCAACAATTTTTGAGTGAGTTATGGCCCTTTGTTTATTTTTATAATTTACATAGATTTATATCGGGAAAAACTTTGATAATCTTCTTGTCCAAAACCACAGAGCCTAGGGCTTTGATATTTGGTATGTAGCATCATCTAGTGGTCCTCTACCAAGATGATTCAAATTATTTCTCTGGGGTCAAATATAGCCCCCCCCCACCCCGGGGGTCACATGGTTTATATAGACTTATATAGGGAAAAACTTTGAAAAACCTCTTGTCCAAAACCACAGGGCCTAGGGCTTTGATATTTTGTATGTGACATCATCTAGTAGTCTTCTACTAAGATTGTTCAAATTATTCCCCTAGTGTCAAATATGGCCCCGCCCTGGGGGGCACATGGTTTACATAGACTTATATAGGGAAAAACTTTGAAAATCTTTTTTTCCAAACCACAAAGCCTAGGGCTTTGATATTTGTAATGTAGGATCATCTAGTAGTTCTCTACCAAGTTTGTTCAAATTATTCCCCTAGGGTCAAATATGGCCCCGCCCCAGCGGTCACATGGTTCATATAGACTTATATAGGGAAAAACTTTGAAAATCTTCTTTTCCAAACCACAAAGCCTATGGCTTTGATATTTGTAATGTAGCATCATCTAGTAGTTCTCTACCAAGTTTGTTCAAATTATTCCCCTAGGGTCAAATATGGCCCCGCCCCGGGGGTCACATGGTTCATATAGACTTATATAGGGAAAAGCTTTTAAAATCTTCTTGTCAATAAACTACAACATTCAAAATCGGACCACATGTATAGTTTTGAGTGGCAAGATGCACCTTGACATGAGTTGACCTTGATTTTGACCTAGTGACCTACTTTCACATTCCTGTAGCTACAGCCTTTAAATTTGGACCACATGCATAGTTTTGTGCAATGGAAAAAACTTTGACCTTGACATTGACCTAGTGACCTACTTTCACATTTTTGAAGGTACAGGCTTCAAATTTGGACCACATGCATAGTTTTGTGTTCAGAAATGAAATTTGACCTTGATTTTGACCTAGTGACCTACTTTCACATTTCTCAAGCTACAGCCTTCAAATCTGGACCACATGCATAGTTTTGTGTACCGAAAAAAACTTTGACCTTGACATTGACCTACTTTCACATTTTTCAAGCTACAGCCTGCAAATTTGGACCACATGCATAGTTTTGTGTACCGAAAAAACCTTTGACCTTGACATTGACCTAGTGACCTACTTTTACATTTTTGAAGGTACAGGCTTCAAATTTGGATAGTTTGCATAATTTTGTGTTCCAAAATGAAATTTGACCATGATTTTGACTAGTGACCTACTTTCACATTTCTCAATCTACAGCCTTTAAATTTGGACCACATGCATAGTTTTGTGTACCAAAATGAACTTCGATCTTGAGATTGACCTAGTCACCTACTTACACATTTCTCAAGCTACAGGCTTCAAATTTGAAGCACATGCATAGTTTTGTATACCGGAATGAACTTTGACCTTGAAATTGATCTTGTGACCTACTTTCCCATTTCTCAAGCTACAGCTTTCAAATTTGGACCACATGCATGGACCACATGCACAGTGATGTGTACTGAAATGGAATTTGACCTTGAGCTACTCTTGAAATTTGAAACAATCAAAAATGGCTCAATGGTAGGCGCCAAGATCACTCTGTGATCTCTTGTTTGAGTTATTCCCCTTTATCTTATTTTCTTAAAAAAAATTGTCCAGAGCATAACTCCAAAAGTACTGGAGGGATTTTCTTCAAACTTCATACACTGATAGAACACATTGGGAGGAAGTGCAGTGTGCAAGAACAATAACTCTATCTTGCCTATTTTTTGAGTTATTCCCCTTTATTATATTTTCTTAAAAATTTTTGTTCGGAGCATATCTTCTTCATGCATAGAGGGATTTTGATATATCTTGGCACAAATGTTCACCACCATGAGGTGGAGTGTCATGCGCAAGAACCAGGTCCCTAGGTCTAAGGTCAAGGTCACACTTAGAGGTCAAAGGATACAAGAATGAAAACCTTGTCCGGAGCATTTCTTCTTCATGCTTAGAGGGATTTTAATATAACTTGGCACAAATGTTCACCACCACGAGACAGAGTGTCATGCGCAAGATCCAGGTCCCTAGGTCTAAGGTCAAGGTCACACTTAGAGGCCAAAGGTCAGATACAAGAATGACTTTGTCCGAAGCATTTCTTCTTCATGCATGGAGGGATTTTGATGTAACTTGACACCATTATACACCATCATGAGACGAAGTGTCATGTGCAGTTCCCTACTTTAGAATTACTTCCCTTTGTTGTTACTTTAGATAGCTTTTATTGTAACTTTTTCATTACTAGTCGTAGGGAAAAATCGAGACCACTTTTTTGTAGTACAACATGCATGCTACATCCAATTTTGAGGTGTATTTTGACCAATCTCTACCTGGTAAAGATTTTTGTGCTGACTTAATTTTTTTTTTTTTTTTAAGATTAACTTCCCTTAGTTGTTACTATAAATAACTTATATTGTAACATTTTTATAATTGACTGAGGGAAAAAACAAGACCACTTTTCTGTGGTACAACATAGATGTTACTTTCCAATTTTAGGTGTATTTTAAGGTATCTCTACCTAGTAAGGAGTTTTTTTTGTGGATTTAGAAAAACAAAAGACTTACAATGATTACTAAACAACCACAAAATTAAAATTCCATTTGCAAATACAGGTGCTAGAGTAAAGAAATTTGCTGTGACTGGCGTATATTGTGACATTTTGCACTCTTGTTCCCTGTTAGCTTTCCATTCCTTCTTTTTACAGTAGCCATATAGAAAAACATCATAGCTATACTGTTCATAAAAATTAATAAAATTTAGCAGTAAACCACCTCACTACTGACTTATTCTTTCTTCCACATCTTTAAAACCCCTGATGTGGACCACAACTAAACGGTTCTTCAAAGCTTTCCCGAAAATTAATACTTTCAGACACTAACTTGCCAGGAACTTTAGCCTTCAATTATAATATGCCCGGCGGGGGGATTAGCCATGTCTAACATGGCTCTTGTTTATTTGGCATAAATAATTGCCTCAGTGAGACAGGGTGACGTGTGCAACTCCCAGTACGGGCTCGACATGTTGCCCGTGGGCATCTAGTTTTACATAATGTATACCTGACCTTTCTTTAATGAAACCCGTGCACACAACAAATTTTCTTTCCACAAAAGTAAAATCTTTTTTTATGATGAACATGTTAATCACAAAATGATTCAACTACAAATGTATCTTAAATGAGTTTAACTGGAGTACAGGTACAATTAATTATATAAATATTTTTTTTACAGTGTTTATAATGTAAAATTATGTAACATTCATGATCAACTTTAAACTACACACTAAAGCAAGAGTGGTGACCTTGATTAACCCTTATCATGCTGTACACAATTAATTCTGGTAGATCATGATCAGCCTGCTGATCCATGCAGTCTGATCTTGGTCTGCGATGTTCGCCAGTTAATAACATACAAGTATCAGATTTAGACTACACACTATAGAAAGAGTGATGACCTAAATTAACCCTTATCATGCAGATTTAAACTACACACTATAGAAATATTGTGTATTGTTTTTGGTAAGCACCGTTTTTAACAAAACAGTTAATAACATACATGTATCAGATTTAAACTACACACTAAAGCAAGAGTGATGACCTTAATTAACCCTTATCATGCTGTACACAATTGATTCTGGTAGATCATGATCAGTCTGCACATCCATGCAGTCTGATCTTGATCTGCATGGTTTGTCATTCAGTCAGTATTGTTTTTGGTAAGCACCCTTTTTAACAGTTAATGGTACTGTCCAGTTTGAAAGATGGATGAGTCGTTATAAAAATTTAGCAGGGTGAGGGTTAACTAAATCAAGAAACACATTTCGTGTACCATTTACAAAAGTTATTTTAGGGAATAACTGTTTTCAAAATTTAACATACGTAAAAATATACAGAAATTCATTGAATGATACACTTCCAGTATCTGTATTACTGGTTTTACAAATGCACATAACGAAAATCATAATTATGTCTCCCCCAGGAGACATATTGTTTTTGCCCTGTCCGTCCGTCCGTCTGTCCGTCCGTATGTCACACTTCATTTCCGAGCAATAACTGGAGAACCGTTTGACCTAGAACCTTCAAACTTCATAGGGTTGTAGGGCTGCTGGAGTAGACGACCCCTATTGTTTTTGGGGTCACTCCCTCAAAGGTCAAGGTCACAGGGGCCCGAACATTGAAAACCATTTCCGATCAATAACTAGAGAACCACTTGACCCAGAATGTTGAAACTTCATAGGATGATTGTACATGCAAAGTAGATGACCCCTATCGATTTTGGGGTCACTCCATTAAAGGTCAAGGTCACAGGGGCCCGAACATTGAAAACCATTTCCGGTCAGTAACTTGAGAACCACTTGACCCAGAATGTTGAAACTTCATAGGATGATTGGTCATGAAGAGTAGATGACCCCTATAGATTTTGGGGTCACTCTGTCAAAGGTCAAGGTCACAGGGGCCTGAACATGGAAAACCATTTCCGATCAATAACTAGAGAACAACTTGACCCAGAATGTTGAAACTTCATAGGATGATTGGTCATGCAGAGTAGATGACCCCTATCGATTTTGGGGTCACTCTGTCAAAGGTCAAGGTCACAGGGGCCTGAACATGGAAAACCATTTCCGGTCAGTAACTTGAGAACCACTTGACCGAGAATGTTGAAACTTAATAGAATGATTGGTCATGCAGAGTAGATGACCCCTATCGATTTTGGGGTCACTCCATTAAAGGTCAAGGTCACAGGGGCCTGAACATTGAAAACCATTTCCGGTCAGTAACTTGAGAACCACTTGACCCAGAATGTTGAAACTTAATAGGATGATTGGTCATGCAGAGTAGATGACTCCTAACGATTTTGGGGTCACTCTGTGAAAGGTCAAGGTCACAGGGGCCTGAACATTGAAAACCATTTCCGGTCAGTAACTTGAGAACCACTTGACCCAGAATGATGAAATTTCATAGGATGATTAGTCATACAGAGTAGATGACCCATAATGATTTTAGGGTCACTCTGTTAAAGGTCAAGGTCACAGGGGCCTGAACATGGAAAACCATTTCCGATCAATAACTTGAGAACCACTTGACCCAGAATGTTGAAACTTCATATGATGATTGTTCATGCAGAGTAAATGACCCCTATTGTTTTTGGGGTCACTCCGTTAAAGGTCAGGTCACAGGGGCCTGAACATTGACAACCAGTTCCGATCAATAGCTTGAGAACCTCTCGACCCAGAATGTTGAAACTTCATAGGATGATTGACATGCAGAGTAGATGACCCCTATTGTTTTTGGGGTCACTCCGTTAAAGGTCAAGGTCACAGGGGCCTGAACATTGATAACCAGTTCCGATCAATAACTTGAGAACCACTTGACCCAGAATGTTGAAACTTCATAGGATGATTGAACATGCAGAGTAGATGACCCCTATTGATTTTGGGGTCAGTCTATTAAATGTCAAGGCCACAGTGGCCTGTTCATGTAAAATCATTTTTTGGAAATAACTTGAGAACCACTTGACCTACAATGTTGAAACTTAATAGGATGATTGGACATGCAGAGTAGATGACCCCTATTTATTTTGAGGTCACTTGATCAAAGGTCAAGGTCACAGAAGCCTGAACAGTGACTTGAGAACCACTAGGCCAGGAGTGTTGAAATTTAGCGGGATGATTGGACATGCCAAGTAGATGATCCCTATTGCAGCCAACCATCAGTGTCTCTTTGACTTTTGCTCCTAACCCCTGTTGACTTCTTGCCTATAGGACTTTGCATTGGGGGAGACATGCGCTTTTTTACAAAAGCATTTTCTAGTTCCAAATTCGAATCATTACAAAATATATCATACAACTACCGCAATGCTTAGAAGCATCATATATACAGTTTTCTTCTTTTTCAGTTTCTGAATGCAAATACGGAAACAAGACAAAAAGTGAGCAACAACCATTTGGTGTTGATGAATCAGACTTCAGGGTATTTTTTGAAAATTCATTTATGCAGTGTCTCGATTCCATGCAAAATAACTCCCTCAGAAAGAAAGCTACATCAGGGCCTGGTAAATTAATTGTTGACATCTCGAAGAAAGTATCACTAGACTCTGACATGAAAATTACTATAGAACATAAACTGTGTCCATATTTCTTAAAAGTTTTTGAAAATGCAAATTCAAGTGATGGTAACACAAATGAAAATCTCTACTCTAGTTTTTACAAGGTAACAGAAGATACAAAGTTGAGCACTGAAATTCAGGGTGTTCTAAAGAGAAGTAGTGATGAAAATTTAAGAGTGTTCTCCTACACTCTCTCATGCGCTCTCTGATTAAAAACTGGGTAAAACTTTTTGAAAGAAGAAGAGACAACAATGACCAGCTTGTAATTTTTTACATCAGTGGTTACATCATTCACACTCTAACAAGAAAGTGTTTGAAAGCAAAATCAAAGTCAGTGAAATTGCAGACCTTACAGGAAGCGATGAGGCTCTCGTTAAAAAATGAAAGCGACGGTGAAAAAACATTTGTGAACAAATATTCTGAATGGACATGCAAGACAAATCGTGGTGGCCTGAAAATACCTAGCGACAGTTTCTTCCTTCTAATTCAAGAGTGCGAAATGTTTTGTCGTGAGGAGATTGACGAAAAAAATTTACACAAGGATTCTCTGAACAGAACTATTTTGTGTGAAAAGATAATGGATCGGTTCATGGTAAAGCATTATGGCGAGTTTGCAAGCTTTATGTTAGAGTCTTGTGTAAAACTGTTCCTTACAGTATGCGGGCATGCATGGGCCAGGAAAAGTGACTGCGCAAATCACTCATGGAATATACTAAAACCTAGGTCAACTGCGTTAGTAAATAAAGTAAAATAACGCCAAGTGTACTACAGCTGTAACTCTTCAGCAAAATTCATCAGAAATTCTTAATTTAGTTCTGCAAGTTTTGTGGGATGTTGTAGATTTTTATTGCTAATTGTTAAAGCAACATGAAGAATATGTTAAAAATTTATCTATTATGAACCATATGACAAACCTGTATATGTCTGAATGCTTTATTTTTCCCAATTCACCAAATATCAAATATAGTATTTATTTCTATGAGGAACTATATAATATTCTTACATGTAAATGCCATGCATGACAGTGTCATATTTGCTTTCAGTATTATATTGCTTTCATAATGTTTTTGATATATCTAGACTGAAACTAACTTAAAAAAACAACTGTTATTATTATCTCATCAAAGTTTTAAATAAAACATTTGAAATGTCATGAATATTTTGTTTTCTCAATCTTGTTTTTCACTTACTTGTAGAAACTGCTGATATTTTATGGAATATTGTCAGTAAAAATTCATATCATTGTTGTGTTATAAAAACGTAACCACGTCATCATTGTAATCAACATAATCATGATATATATATATATATAAATATAGTCTTGTTTTATCCTAATATGGCTGCATAGATTTTTTAATAATGATTCTTACTGGCACCATGCAAACATCATTATGTAGAGTAAAACACATGCACTGGTAATATCATCTGGTAAGTTTTGTCGGTGCGCATCACGCTAGGGCCAGTCTACTAATTAGACTGCCCTGTACCGACTTATTTGATAGTTCTAATTTTGCTTTAAGTCAATCGTTTCTATTAACTTGAACAAACTTATATCCAGTGCACTCTATATTTAGGATTGGTTTCCTGTGAGTCATGCAAGGTTAAGTGAAGCATGCACAGTTAATATGCATGGTTATAAATATTACACTCACCATACAAATAACTAGCTATCCTAACTAAATACTGTTAAATCTGATTTTTGAATCACAATATACTATAATGAAAAAAAAACCCTGAATTATCACAAACTGCACTTCACTGATTTCATTTAAAAACAAGGTGACACACAATTACTGATGCCTTGGCTTTTTAGCTATTGGTGTGTTATCCACTTGAAGATCCAGGCAGCGCTTGGTGTTTCCTCAGAGTGGAGCCAGCACCTGACTCCCTACTACACTTAATTTCTGCATATTGCTGTTGAACGCATGCAGTGAAGGATTTGTATTGGACCCTATGCACACCGAAATGTTGCTCAATGGCATCCTGGTTGAATTTTTCTGTTAAAACAAATGGCATGCCTCTATTCAAACAAAACTTATCACAGTCAACAATAGAGTTAACAGTTATTTTTACGCCTTCTATTGTCTGGTAGCTTAGACCCATTGCATTTCTTTGCATATGAGAAAAGTTACCATTTCTACTATTTACTTTGCGGTGCCATTCTTCAAAGTAACTGAGAAATTCATCTTTTAGATACGTCAGTCTTGCATCATCAATATCAGTGAATGGTTTCAAGTTTTCATTTCTTTTGCGGATACTTTCCATAAAATTTCACGTGTTCATAATGTCAAAGAATTTGTCCGTATTCCTAATAAATTTTACTGTCTCTGACGTTCTATCACCATACACCAATTCCAACGCGTTAGCCACAGAAGAACTCAGTACCTGGGCGGCCAAATTGACCTTCATGTAACTGAAAGCAGTCAGATTAATGTGATTTTTAGAAAGTTTAGGACACAGTCTATATAGTCCATTACATTGGTCTTTAAAAAGATCTACTATATGTAGCCAAGATATGTCTTTACCATTTTTCCATAGTTTTTTTGTGTTTTATGCAAATAAGAATTAGAAAAATTGTTCCGGGTTGTCTTAATCAGACAGGGAGGATCAGATATAAAATAAATGTAACGTTGTTCTGCAGCAAATACGTTTTCAGCCCTGTATACAATTGAATCAGTGTCTTGGCCATGTAAAGGAATGAATCTTCTGTTTGGTGATGCACCGTCACTAGTTATAAAAAGCACTGAAAGTCCTATATCTATTTCTAACATTTCAACAGCTTCCCAAAGAATAGAAAATAACTGATCAGAAACAACTCAGTTAGTAGCAAAGTGAGCCATTGGAAACTTAAGTTTTGTGGACAATCCTCGAACCATTATGACTAGAACATATCTTGCAAGAGTTAATGCCTCCTGAATATTCATTAAATCATTACTTGCACTGTCTAAATCTGTAAATCCAATTAATTAACCTGTGTGTTTGTCATAGACTAGATCGCTCCTAATTCTTACTTCATCTTGCAATATACCAACAATTTTTTCATGACCTTCATTGAAATCTGAAACTTCTTCCTATAACTTGACCAGAACATCTTCATGAAAACCAGTTCCTCTCGACAAGACATTTGAATAGTCATAAAGGGTTCGTTCACTTGGTAGATTTATGAAGCCGGACTTGCGCATTGAATCATATGTTGTTGAGGACTTGCTCTTTAAATAAATACACCATTTGATAATCATTGGGTGCCACCTCATGTTTTTTTTTTGTTTTTAAGTTGGCTGAAACGCATTTGCTGCTCCCAGAAAAGTCTTTGAACTGATGTTTCCACAGGGTAAGCTTCTTTCACAGCACTGTCTGTTTCTGTCATTAGGTTTTTCATTTCAATGTTGTCAGCCTCTGACAGGGAAACACCATTTACCTTAATTGAATTTTTAAGTTTTCTATTTAGTTTATCTACTTCGGACTGTAAACTTGACCAGTGTTTTCGCAACTGTTTCAGTTTATGGATTTTTTCAGATTCAGTAAGCCTTTCATTTCCTTTTTTAGCTCACCTGTCACAAGGTGACAAGGTGAGCTTTTGTGATCGCGCGGTGTCTGTCGTCCGTCGTCTGTGCGTCAGTGCGTCCGTAAACTTTTGCTTGTGACCACTCTAGGGGTCACATTTTTCATGGGATCTTTATGAAAGTTGGTCAGAATGTTCATCTTGATGATATCTAGGCCAAGTTCGAAACTGGGTCACGTGCCATCAAAAACTAGGTCAGTAGGTCTAAAAATAGAAAAACCTTGTGACCTCTCTAGAAGCCATATATTTCACAAGATCTTCATGAAAATTGGTCAGAATGTTCACCTTGACGATATCTAGGTCAAGTTCGAAACTGGATCACGTGCCGTCAAAAACTAGGTCAGTAGGTCTAAAAATAGAAAAACCTTGTGACCTCTCTAGAGGCCATATGTTACACAAGATCTTCATGAAAATTGGTCAGAACATTTACCTTGATGATATCTAGGCCAAGTTTGAAACTGGATCACGTGCCATCAAAAACTAGGTCAGTAAGTCAAATAATAGAAAAACCTTGTGACCTCTCTAAAGGCCATATTTTTCATGGGATCTGTATGAAAGTTAGTCTGAATGTTCATCTTGATGATATCTAGATCAAGTTCGAAACTGGGTCATGTGCGGTCAAAAACTAGGTCAGTAGGTCTAAAAATAGAAAAACCTTGTGACCTCTCTAGAGGCCATATATTTCATGAGATCTTCATGAAAATTGGTCAAAATGTTCACCTTGATGATATCTGGGTCAGGTTCGAAAATGGGTCACGTGCCGTCAAAAACTAGGTCAGTAGGTCAAATAATAGAAAAACCTTGTGACCTCTCTAGAGGCCATATTTTTCATGGGATCTGTATGAAAGTTGGTCTGAATGTTCATCTTGATGATATCTAGGTCAAGTTCGAAACTGGGTCATGTGCCTTCAAAAACTAGGTCAGTAGGTCAAATAATGGAAAAACCTTGTGACCTCTCTAAAGGCCATATTTTTCATTGGATCTGTATGAAAATTGGTCTGAATGTTCATCTTGATGATATCTAGGTCAGGTTCAAAACAGGGTCATGTGCGGTCAAAAACTAGGTCAGTAGGTCTGAAAATAGAAAAACCTTGTGAATGGATCTCCATAAAAATTGGTCAGAATGTTCACCTTGATGATATCTAGGTCAAGTTTGAAACTGGGTCACGTGCCATAAAAAACTAGGTCAGTAGGTCAAATAATAAAAAACCTTGTGACCTGTCTGAGGCCACACTTTTCATGGGATCTGTATGAATGTTGGTCTGAATGTTCATCTTGATGATATCTAGGTCAAGTTTGAAACTGGTCAACTGCGGTCAAAAACAGGCCAGTAGGTCTAAAATATTAAAAATCTTTGACCTCTCTAAGGCCATATTTTTCATGGGATCTTCATGAAATTGATCTGAATGTTCACTTGATGATATCTCGTCAGTTTCGAAACTGGGTCAGTGCGGTCAAAAACTAGGTCAGTAGGTCTAAAAATAGAAAAACCTTGTGACCTCTCTAGAGGCCATATTTTCATGAGATCTTCATGAAAATTAGTTAAATGTTCACCTTGATGATATCTGGTAAGTTCGAAACAGGGTCACGTGCCTGAAAACTAGGTCAGTAGGTCAAATAATAGAAAAACCTTGTGACCTCTCTAGAGGCCATATTTTTCATGGGATCTGTATGAAAGTTGGTCTGAATGTTCATCTTGATGATATCTAGGTCAAGTTCGAAACTGGGTCATGTGCCTTCAAAAACTAGGTCAGTAGGTCAAATAATGGAAAAACCTTGTGACCTCTCTAAAGGCCATATTTTTCATTGGATCTGTATGAAAATTGGTCTGAATGTTCATCTTGATGATATCTAGGTCAGGTTCAAAACAGGGTCATGTGCGGTCAAAAACTAGGTCAGTAGGTCTGAAAATAGAAAAACCTTGTGAATGGATCTCCATAAAAATTGGTCAGAATGTTCACCTTGATGATATCTAGGTCAAGTTTGAAACTGGGTCACGTGCCATAAAAAACTAGGTCAGTAGGTCAAATAATAAAAAACCTTGTGACCTGTCTGGAGGCCACACTTTTCATGGGATCTGTATGAATGTTGGTCTGAATGTTCATCTTGATGATATCTAGGTCAAGTTTGAAACTGGGTCAACTGCGGTCAAAAACCAGGCCAGTAGGTCTAAAATTATTAAAATCTTTTGACCTCTCTAGAGGCCATATTTTTCAATGGATCTTCATGAAAATTGATCTGATTGTTCACCTTGATGGTATCTCGGTCAGTTTCGAAACTGGGTCACGTGCGGTCAAAAACTAGGCCAGTAGGTATAAAAATAGAAAAACCTTGTGACCTCTCTAGAGGCCATATTTTTCATGAGATCTTCATGAAAATTAGTTAGAATGTTCACCTTGATGATATCTAGGTAAAGTTCAAAACAGGGTCACGTACCTTTGAAAACTAGGTCAATAGGTCAAATAATAGAAAAACCTTGTGACCTCTCTAGAGACCATATTTTTCAGTGGATCTTCATGAAAATTGGTCAGAATTTTTATCTTGATAATATCTAGGTCAAATTCAAAACTGGGTCACATGAGCTCAAAAACTGAGTCACTATGTCAAATAATAGATTAAACGATATCATACTCAAAACTGGGTCATGTGGGAAGAGGTGAGCGATTCAGGACCATCATGGTCCTCTTGTTTGAAGAAAGTCAGTTCTTTTGCGGAGTTGCTACTTTATCTTTTTGCTGCCACGATGCCTTAGACAAAGTTCTTCGTTAAGTAGTGCAGCACTCGCATCTGTTGGATTTGATGAATAAAGAGCACTTGGTTGATTGAATAGTAGAGCCAGAAATATTTTCACTATATCCTGCCTGCTGGTTTTCACTTGCGACATCAAGGTATGCACCAACAGGAAGGAGGTTCTGGTACTTGCTGTCAGGATTTACCGGACATATTCTGTACTGGGCCAACAAATCAAGGATGCATTTTATTTGGTCTAATGTTTTACAATACGTGGGAATGTGGGACCAGATTTGATGGTCAGCAGGTAGAGAGACTCCATGTACACAAATGTTTACTGAAAAGTCCTCTTTTTCACTGTAATACACACCTTAATCACTGGATTTGCACATACCCCATCCCCATACAGTTGTACAAATCTTATATATTTAGATGTTGAAAGACAACTATACTCTGCATATTCCCTCAAGTCAACACATTTCTGCTTCAAGTTAGTGTATTTTAACATGTATTTAGATTTGATCAATGCATCAATGTCAGCATCTGGTCCATGCTGAAACACACCGTCAAAAACCACATAATGTTCATCTGCAGTAAGATGATCTTTAGTTATGTCACTATCACATGTTGTAGGTTCAGATAATGAAGGGAACTGTTCAAGAAAACTACTGAAGAATCGCTCACTTTCATAGGTTTCTGAAAGATTAAAACAAAAATCTTACTTCATTTAACAGGCACACATCATACAGATTTATGTATGTTACATGTCGTTACAACTGTATGATATCTTATCATGTATGCAACTCCACATACAGATAGAATTAATTTATGACATTTTCTAATGTGTTAGCAAAATTTCTAAAGACAAAATATTCAGTACAAAATGGGTAGTAGATATAGAGGATATTTGTTTGTTTTAGTGTAAGATCGAAATATATTTCACTGAGTGAACACTGTAATGCAATATTTTCACGAGTGGCACAGCCACGAGTGAAAATGTAAATTATGGTGTTCACAAGTGAAATATATTTCGATCTTACACTGAAACAAACAAATTTTCTATTTATTTTATGCATTTTTAATGTTTTTAACCAAATTATATTCAGTTTGTCCGCGCAACGTCATAATGTTGTGACGTCAGGATGTCTTTGTAGAAAAAACTATAAATAGTTCTATGACATTTCCTGATTTCTTTTACATTTCATTATGATAAAATGTAGAATCTAAATATTTATGATCCTTTTATTATTTTTATAAATCTTTACCTTTACTGAAGAATATTTCGCAAGGAAATTCCTATCATTATAATTCATATCATTTCGCATTCAAATGTAGTTCCGTACCAGTGAAAAATAAAAATGATATTTTCACTTGTTTGAAACAGTGAAAATATCATTTTATTTCAACGATAAATTTCAGTATTTCACAGAAGAGCATAAAATAAATATTTAATATCTGCTGGTCACTATTATGAGAGTGGATCTAACATGCATTCTGATCATAATCTTTAAAGTAGAAATCTTTCCTTAAATGATTAATTTTGTCTAAATATAATCATAACAAATTCTGACAAGTGAGATAGTAGTTCAATCAGTAGAGTAGTCACGTACACGTGATAATTAAGATTGACATAAAATTTATTTTTTTGTAATTTTCGCATCTAATCATGAAGAAAAGCCATTCTTTACTAATTACCTGGAACAATGTCAAAGACTGTTTCTTTAATTTGTTGTTTTCGTTTACTGGCATGGCCAATGCGGCACCGTCTACTTCTCATACCATGACCCATCACGCCTCAAAGACCAAAAACTGGAAAATAAAACAATGTTGATAAATGTAATTGTTTGAAGGCACTGACATCCAGATACAATGACATCCAAGAAAGAGAAATTTTCAGACATCTGGAATTAATACCTTTTATCTTACCTTTTATTATGCTGGACACGACTAGTTCTGCCTTAGCAGATAGTGTAGATCATGATCAACCTGCACATCCATGCATTCTGATCATAATCTGCACTGTTTCAATTCAATCAGTATCCTTTGACAGTAAATGGTATACAGTCTAACTTTAAATTGAAAGATGGACAAGTTCATTATAGAAATTTAGCAGGGTAATGGTTAATACTTCATGGCTTTGGACACAAGCTGAAACTTAGGGTGGAGCAGCAGATGTGATAGTCAATGGTTTGGTGGATGACACTATGAGATCTAGTAGAATAGCACAGTAGCACCGGAGGAGTTATATATATTTTTCAAATCTAAACATAAAGACAAACCCAAAGCAGATAAAATAAGATACCTGTGGTTTTTTGTAGGCAAATCGTTGTATTGGTAAAATGTTATTCAATTCAGTCAAAATAACAATTTCAACATACATTAAAAATCTATGCATTGTCAATATATTAACCATTACCATGATAAATTTCTATAACAAATATGTCTATCTTTCAATTTTGGACAGTATCATTAACTGTGAAAATGGGGTACTTTCGGTTACCTAAAAGATACTGTCTGAAAGGATAGCAGTGCAGATCTTGATCAGACTGCATGAATTTGCATGCTGATCATGATCTACACCAGTCGCAAAGGTAGAACCATTAGTGTCCAGCATTATAAGGGTTAATATACAGAGTACATCTCGAAAGGCAACACTAGGGGTACAGTCAATACTTTTTTAACCCACGATGCCTTGCATAGGTAAATGCAAACGGTGGTTTTACATGTTATTAACTGTGTGCTTGTTGAAAAAACAAGAGTATAAAAGTTTCTATACATTTCTACATTTCTATATGTACTGAGCATATTCATAGTCACGAATTAGTGCTCTACTTTATCGGATGTTTACATATTGTTTTTAACGTAAACAACTAAATTTTTACATCGTCACAAAGATACATGTTTGCAGTGCACCGCATGTCTGTGATACTTCAAAAATTACTTTAAAAAATCCCACCAATCCTTTGCAGAAATAAAATTTTAAAAAGGTCAAGATTATCCCCATCCTCTACTAATATTTTAGCCATATGAAACCTGATATAATGTTTTTGAAATATAATATCTTGTACTCGCGTGGTTTGTCAATTCACGTGAAAACGAGAACGGCCGAGAACTTGCGAGATTTCGCGGTGTTGCTAATCCCTGTAATACATTATTTCTGCAGAAACTCAAAGAAAGCCAATTAACACTCAGAAGAACTGATTAGTGGGATAATAAGAACTAATTAGTGGGATCTTTACTGCATACATGTTATGTTTGATTTCTTCAGGATAAGAATAACTTATCAACAACTTTCAGGCTACACTTCTTGATTACTGATTGCCTGTTGGCTGGCATTTGTTATGAAGCTCTTCTATTTTTAGCTCTCCTGAACCAAGGGTTCAGGGTGAGCTATTAGTGTAGGTGGATAATCTTGTGTCCTGAGTCCATCGTCAACAATTTTACTTGAACATCTTCTCCTCTGAAACTACTGGTCAGAATTACACCAAACTTGGTCTGTAGCATCCTGGTAAGGTCCCGTTCAAATTGGAGCACTTGGCCCCTTTTAAGGGCCGCTTGAGCTAAAAATAGAAAAACCTTTAAACAACTTCTTCTCATGAACCACTGAATGGATCCTTATCAAACTTGGTCTGTAATATCATTGTAAGGTCCTGTCTCAAATTTGTGCAAATAGGGGCGCTAGATCTAAAAATAGAAATACCTTTAAACAACTTTTTTCTTATGAACCGCATGAATGATCTTTATCAAACTTGGTATCTAGCATCAATGTATGGCCCTGTCTCAAGATTTTTCAAATGGGGGCGCTTGGCTGCTTTAAGGGACTGCTGGAGCTTCTAATAGAAATGCCTTTAAAAACAACTTCTTTTCATGAACCGTTTAATGGATCTTCATCAGACTTGGTCTGTAGCATCATTTGTAAAGTTTTCTCTCAGATTTTTACAAATATAGACACCTGACCCCTTTTAGGGCTGCTAGAGCAGAAAGTAGAAATACCTTTAAACAACTTCTTCTCATGAACCCGTCGATGGATCTTTGTCAAACTTGGTCTGTAGCGTTAGTTTAAGGTTCTCTCTCAGATTTGTTCAGATGGGGGCACTTGGCTCCTTTCAGGGGCTACTAGAACTTAAAATAGAAATAACTTTAAATGACTTCTTCTCACAAACAGCTTAATAGATCTACATCAAACTTGGTCTGTAGCATTACTGTAAGGTCCTCTCTCAAATTTATTAGCTCACCTGAGCACGAAGTGATCAAGGTGAGCTATTGTGACCAGTCATTGTCCGGTGGCGCCATTGTGCGTTGTACGTCAACATTTGCCTTGGAAACACTCTAGAGGCCACTGTTTAAGTTTGAAACTCATGAGAATTGGTCAGAATGTTTGTCTTGATGACCTCTAGGTAAAGTTGGAATCTGGGTCATGTTGGATCAAAAACAAGGTCACTAAGTTAAATCAAAGGAAAAGCTTGTTAACACTCTAGAGGCCACATTTATGACCCTATCTTCATGAAACTTGGTCAGAATGTTTATCTTGATGATCTTTAGATTAATGTTGAATCTGGATCATGTGGGGTCAAAAACTAGGTCACTAGGCCAGATCAAAGGAAAATCTTGTTAACACTCTTAAGAGACCACATTTTAACACTTTACCACACCGATATGTTTATCCCCGTATCTATCGATTACCAAACACATACGTATTGACCCATGTCTATTGATTACTCGATAGATACGTATATTCTTGATTATTGGCCATTTGAACAAAAATGGATATTCACGTGTCTCATAATCATCCGCTTTATTTTATCTTTTCCTAAAGAAACGAATTCCAGATGTTTACTAATGCAAAGTATGGGATTTCATCATCAATATTAGGGTAAAACTATTAAAATTTATCGAGTAATTTGCAACCAAAGACACTGGGTTTTTTTCCTACCTATGCATGATGATATGTCATGGAAAATTACTATGAAAACTACAAGCGTCTGGCTATTGCGATGGACCAAGATTGTTCAAATTATGCCCCTGGGGTGAAAAGAGGCCCTGCCCCATGGGTCCCAAGTTTTACATAGACTTATATAAAAAAATTTTTTTTAAATCTTCTTGTTTGAAACTGCAAGGCCTAGGCTTTTGATTTTTGGTATGTTGCATTGCCTAGTGGCCCTTTACCAAGATTGTTCAAATTATGCCTCTGGGTTAAAAAGAGACCCTGCCCTGGGGATCCCAAGTTTTACAAAGACTTATATAGGAAAAAACTTTTAAAAATCTTCTTGACTGAAAGTTCAAGGCCTAGGCTTTTGATATACAGTATGTAGCATTGCCTAGTGGCTCTCTAACAAGATTGTTCAAATTATGCCCCTGGGGTGAAAAGAGGCCCCGCCTCGAGGGTCACATAATTTTTTAGCCAACCATCATCAGATGGTGGGCTATTCAAATAACTCTGCGTCCATGGTCTGTCGTCCTTCCGTCCGTCCATTAACAATTTCTCGTTATCACATCTCAGAAACTACTGGGGGGATTTTGACCAAACTTTGTCAGAATGATGTATTGATACCCTAGTTTTGTCCCTCTGAAAATCAGACTGGTTCAACAATTTTTGAATGAGTTATGGCCCTTTGTTTATTTTTATAATTTACATAGATTTATATTGGGAAAAACTTTGAAAATCTTCTTGTCCAAAACCACAGGGCATAGGGCTTTGATATTTGGTATGTAGCATCATCTAGTGGTCCTCTACCACGATTGTTCAAATTATTTCCCTGGGGCCAAATATGGCCCTGCCCCGGGGGTCACATGGTTTATATAGACTTATATAGGGAAAAACTTTGAAAAACCTCTTGTCCAAAACCACAGGGCCTAGGGCTTTGATATTTTGTATGTGACATCATCTAGTGGTCCTCTACTAAGATTTTTCAAATTATTCCCCTAGGGTGAGATATGGCCCCGCCCTGGGGGTCACATGGTTTACATAGTCTTCTATCGGGAGACACTTTGAAAATCTTCTTGTCCATACCACAAAGCCTAGGGCTTTGATATTTGTGATGTAGCATCATCTAGTGGTTCTCTACCAAGTTTGTTCAAATTATCCCCCTAGGACCGAATATAGCCCTGCCCCAGGGGTCACATGGTTCATATAGACTTATATATGGAAAAACTTCTAAAATCTTCTTGTCTATAACCTACAATATTCAAATTTGGACCACATGTATAATTTTGAGTGGCAAGATGAACCTTGATATGATTTGACTTTGATCTTGACCTAGTGACCTACTTTCACATTTCTGTAGCTACAGCCTTCAAATTTGGACCACATGCATAGGTTGTGTACCGAAACTTTGACCTTGACATTGACCTAGTGACCTACTTTCACATTTTTGAAGGTACAGGCTTCAAATTTGGACCACATGCATAGTTTTGTGATCCAGAATGAAATTTGACCTTGATTTGGACCTAGTGACCTACTTTCACATTTTTGAAGGTACAGGCTTCAAATTTGGACCACATGCATAGTTTTGTGATCCAGAATGAAATTTGACCTTGATTTGGACCTAGTGACCTACTTTCACATTTCTCAAGCAACAGCCTTCAAATTTGGACCACATGCATAGTTTTGTGTACCGAAATGAACTTTGACACTGAGATTGACCTAGTGACCTACTTTCACATTTCTGAAGCTACAGGCATCAAATTTGGACCACATGCATAGTTTTGTGTTCTGAATTGAAATTTGACATTGATTTTTACCTAGTACCTACTTTCACATTTCTCAAGCTACAGACGTCAAATTTGATGCACATGCATAGTTTTGTGTTCAGAAATGAACTTTGACCTTGAAATTGATCTAGTGACCTACTTTCACATTTCTCAAGCTACGTTTTCAAATTTGGACCACATGCATGGACCACATGCACAGTGTTGTGTACCGAAATGAATTTTGACCTTGAGCTAGTCTTGAAATTTGGAACGTTAAAAAATGGCTCATTGGTGGTCACCAAGATCACTCTGTGATCTCTTGTATATGAGTTATATAGAAAAAAATACTTCAAAAATTATCTGATCATATTTCCTAGACTGTTTTATTATAATTACCTTATGACCTCAAGTAATTAGGGGTCACTTGACTGTAACCTTGACCTACTGACCTACTTTCTTGTTTTTTAAGATACAGCCATGAAATTTGGATGACATGTACAGTTTTGCACACCGATCTTAAAACTGACCTTCAGTGACCATGAATGTGACCTACTGACCTACTTTCTTGTTTTAAGCTCACCTCTCACCTGTCACATAGTGACAGGGTGAGCTTTTGTGATCACCCTTTGTCTGTCCGTCCATCATCTGTCTGTCCGTCTTTCGTCCGTCCACAATTTCCTTGTGAACACGATAGAGACCACATTTTGTATTTGATTTTTATCAAACTTGCAAACAACTTGTATGGGCATCATATCTTGGTTTCTTTCGAAAACTGGCCAGATCCCATCATGGGTTCTAGAGTTATGGTCCCTTAAAGGGCCAAAATTTCCTAGTTTTGGCTTGTGAACACGATAGAGACCACATTTTGCAATCGACTTTAATAAAACTTGTACATAACTTGTATTGGCATAATATCTCGGTTCCTTTCGAAAACAGATCCCATCATGGGTTGCAGAGTTATGGCCCCTTAGAGGGCCAAAATTTGCTATTTTGGCTTTTGCAGTCATTTAGAGACTTCATTTATGGTTTGATTTGATACAGACTTGCAAAATATCTTCATCAACACTAATCTTGGATTCCATGATAACTCAGTCATATCTAATCATAGGTTCCAGAGTTACGGCCCCAGATTGACCCCTAAAAGAGCCAAAATTTGGTGATTTTTACCTTGTGAACACGATAGAAGTGACATTTTATATTTTATTTTAACCACACTTACACACAACTTAAGTCACAATAAGATATCGGTTCCTTTCGAAAGCCGGCAAGATTCCATAATGGGTTCTAGAGTTTACTGCCCCTGCAAGGGCAAAATTTTCAATTTTTCCCTTTCAACCATATAGAGGCTTCATTCATGTTTTGATTTGATACAAACTTGCACAGAATGATTATCTTGATGATCTCTAGGCCTGGATCGAAACTGGGTCATGTCGGGTCAAAAACTAGGTCATCAGGTCAAATCGAAGGAAAAGCTTGTTAACACTCTAGAGGCCACATTTATGACCCTATCTTCATGAATCTTGGTCAGAATGTTTATCTTGATGATTTCTAGGCCAAGTTTGAAACTGGGTCATAATGGGGTCAGAAACTAGGTCATCAGGTCAAATCAAAGGGAAAGCTTGTTAACACTCTTCAGGCTACATTTATGACCCCTATTTTCGTGAAACTTGGTCAGAATGTTTATCTTGATGATTCTTAGGCCAAGTATGAAACTGGGTCATATGGGGTCAAAATCTAGGTCACCCAGTCAAATCAAAGGAGAAGCTTGTTAATAGTCTTGTTCATTTGATGTGCATGAAACTTGGTCAGAATGTTTGTCTGAATGAAATATCTTATGAATTTTTATCTGGGTCATGTGGGGTCAAAAACTAGGTCACCAGGTCAAATCAAAGAATAAGCTTGTTTACACCCTAGGGGGCATATTTTTTATTCTATCTTCATAAATTTTAATCAGAATGTTTGTTATCATGAAGTCATGAGTCACGCGGGGCCAAAAATTAAATCACTAGGTCAAATCATAGGAAAAGCTTTATACACTCTAGAGTCCACTTTTTTGCTCCAGTCTTCAGGAAATTTTGTCAGAATGTTTGTTTTCATGACATTTTGGACAAGTTTGAATCTGGGTCATGTGGGGTAAAAAAATAGATCACTAGGTCAAATCAAAGAAGATGTTTGTTTACACTCAAGAGGCCACGGTTTTTGGTCCAATCTTAATGAAAATTGGTCAGAATATTTGTCTCCATGAAATCACTAGGTAAAACATGTTTACACTGTTATGGTGTGTTACACAGGTGAGCAACCTAGGGCCATCTTGGCCCTCTTGTTTAAGATACAGCCTTGAAATTTGGATGACATGTACAGTTTTTCACACCGATCTTAAAACTGATTTTCAGTAACTTTGAATATGACCTACTGGCCTACTTTCTTGTTTTTTAAGATACAGCTTTGAAATTTGGATGACATTTATATTTTTGCATGCCGATCTTTAAACAGACTTTCAGTGATCATCAGTGTGACCTACTGACCTACTGTCTTGTTTTCTAAGCTATTGCAAAAGGATTTGGACCACCTGTAATATTTTTTTTTACAGATTTCAAAAGTAATCTTGCATAATCTTTACCTTGACCCACTCTCCTAATTTTCTTGTTTTTAAAGCTTTAGTTAAGAAATTTGTTCAAGCAAACAACTCTACTCAGGTGAGAGATATAGGGCCATCATGGCCCTCTTGTAAAGGTTAAAGTTTTTCGACAACGTTTGTTTTTCTGTCATATCTTTGTTACTGTTGCTTATATCTTACTGTAAGTTCACATAAACATTGTACAGCATAGAAGCAAAGTATGTGCAGGAGCTGGGCCCATTATACCCAAGGTCAAGGTCACCAAGGTGTTATACTTAGGTTATTTTTAAGGTTAAAGTTTTTCAGCAACCTTTGTTTTTCTGTCATATCTTTGTTACTATTGCTTATATCTTACTGTAAGTTTACATAAACATTGTCCAGCATACAAACAAAATATGTGCAGGGGCTGGGCCCATTATACCGAAGGTCAAGCTCACAAAGTTGTTATACTTGGAATTATTTTCATGTTAAATTATTTCAAAAACTTCGTTTATAGACATATCTTTGGTACTTTAAAAGATAATGACTTGAAATTAAAAATATTTCTTTATAATCATCATCTGCATGTGTGGTTACAATCCCCATAACTCTTATTGTGTTTTTGACAGAATTATGCCCCTTTCATACTTAAAGTTTTTTGGCAATCTTTGCTTTCTGGATATAACTTTAGTACAATATAAGATAAAGACTTGAAACTTAAAATGTATCTTTATCATGATCATCTGCATGTGTGATAACAGTCCCTATAACTCTGATTTGTACTTTTGACCAAATTATGCCCCTTTCATACTTAAAGTTTTTGACAACCCTTCAGTAAATTTGCCACCATTTTCCACTGAAAAATCATTGGAAAACAATGGAGTATTGGAACAAGCCTCTTTGAGTGGAAACTGATGGAAAGCAGTGAAAGAATAGAGGATGGAAAGGCCAGTCAAAATTTTCCACCATTTTCCATCAAGTGCCAGTATCAGTGGAGTATTGGAACATTTTTCAACATTTGCCATTAAAGTATTTCACTGTTTGCCACTGTCACATATTGATGTAAAAACTGCCATCGTTTTCCATTGAATGCCACTATCAGTGGAGTATTGGAACGTTTTTCACCATTTGCCACTAAAATTTTCCACTATTTGCCACCATAACTGTTGTGGCAATCAATGTAAAATATGCCACTGTTTTCCTCAAAATGCCACTGTTTGCCACGGATATTTCTCCACCATTTTCCACTAACCAGCACAAAGAATGCCAATGTTTTCCACCATTTGCCATCAAGGTCATGAGGTGCATACCATCACTGCATGTGTTTGAAACATGATATGAAATAAAAGAAAGGAATGTAATCATTAGAGCAGCTTGTGTAATTTTTCCTTTTTAAACTGTCAGTTAATTCACATCATTTTCATGATATTATTAAAGCACTAAATTCAACTTTGCTCATTAGACTTAAACATTCTTGAAGTGAACATGCTTAGATAAAAGAAAATTGTTTTATATTAAAGGTAGAAGTTCACTAGAACTGTTAAGTAATAAGAAGTTACAAGAACATTCCTTACAATAAACACTGTTCAATGAGTTTTGTGCTGGATTAAAGTACCTGCAGACATACACATCAATGGGGTTTTTCTGTGAGCACCATTCTGCAGTGTGTAAATCACTGAAGTCTGAAAATGTCTCAGGCCTCATAATTCATCCATGTGTGTTTTGGCATAATTATGTCAGGTACTTCATATACACACCTGATACTTTATCTGAAAAGTAATTATGATAAAAGAATGAAACCTTTTATGTTTATTATTAATTTAGTTTGTGTATAAACTAACAAGAGATGAATCACTGAAGAATAAATGGTCATTTAGAAAGATTGAGTCAGCATTTAATTTACTCAAGTTTATTCTGAAGCTTCCTGAATGTTATAAAACATGTTTAAGTAGAAAATAAGTAAATGGATGTACTTACCTAGTGTCCTTTTAAAAGTTATTTTAGCAACATAAAATGCCAGCTGCATGTGTAAAGGAATATCTCCAACAAAGAAGTTCCTGTTTACTTTTAAACTTTTGATATTCTTGAGCAGCTTTCTATTTTGCTATGTATTGTTGAAGGAATCTCACTAGAATGTTTTAACAAATACTTATATCTACTTAAGAGAGAATATCTTTCATTTGTCCATTCTTAAATATTTAAAAGGCCTTTGAAATAAAACAGGACTATTGGGATTACTTTGTGTGTTTTGGCTCCAGTACATACCTTTATAACACAGCAGCATTCCAGAGTTAACCCTTTATCTCTGCAGTGTGTTTACACTGTTTTTGCGGCGGGCCGCTTGCGGCCTCTGCCGCTTAGTTAGCACTCACAGTTTCAAAGTGTGTCATTGCGCGGAAGATCGAAAATTGAAGACATTCCGAATAACACATCAAATTGAAGCGTAATTATTCTTGTAAAACAGATAGTTTAATGAGAAGAAGGGTTAGTGTTAACTGCGTGATGATTTTTAAAGTATTCATATCTTGTATGGTAAACGTGTTTTATACAGTAATAAACCCGTCAAACTAGTTCAAGAACAGAACTATTTGACTTCGCAGAATGTCACTGGACAAAACCAAACAACACACTGTGACAAAAAAGTCCATATTTTCATTGTTATTACACCGTAAAAATGCATTTGATGAAGTTTGTATATTATCCTACCTTCGTGCATTTTACTAAGAATAAAGTGCAAAATCTAGGCGAATGATATTTTTTGTTTTAATAGGTATTACTGGACTTCTTTAATTATTTCTCTTCCACATGTTAAATACTACATATAAACGACTGTTATAACCCAAGAACTATGATGCGCCAGTATTAGTGAAAGATAGCAATCGCTGATAGGCTGAGTGTATATATCGATGTAAACGTCACGCAGAGTTTACTTTTATTTTAGATCCTTTTTTTGTCGGCTGCTAGATGGAAATTACAAAAACATTTCTGTAAAAAAAAAATGCATTGTTTTGCATTAATAAAGAAAGTAATTAACACACAATTCAGTATCCTTAAACCCAAAAATGTTGAAAGTGCTAGAATAAATAATTGATGGAGATACATTAGTAATTCTACCCACTGCGCGGATATGGAAAGTCATTAATATGAAGTTTTGCAGGAGATTTCAAATAGTTGTTATCAATACTAGAATACTAGAAAGAGAATGATTTATAGTTAGTTACCAGTAGATCTAGATTTCTATGCGTATTCTACAACACAGACAATATAGCTGACTGGAAGCGCTTATCAGCTGTGTCTTGTTTAAACCTTCATAGTTGTAGATTTAACATTTTATGTTAGTTGATTGAACAGTCCTTTCAGGATTAATAAGACAATTAAGACAATTTACAATATGCATTCAATACCAAATTTAAACTGAGTTGGGAAAGCCTGGCTGTTTTTAGCTCACCTGAGCACAAAGTGCTCAAGGTGAGCTTTTGTGATCGCCCAGTGTCCGTCGTCTGTCCGTCGTCGTCAACAATTTGACTGTTAACACTCTAGAGGTCACAATTTTGGCCCAATCTTAATGAAACTTGGTCAGAATGTTACCCTCAATAAAATCTTGGATGATTTCAATATTGGGTCATCTGGGGTCAAAAACTAGGTCACTAGGTCAAATCAAAGGAAAAGCTTGTTAACACTCTAGAGGTCACAATTTTGACCCAATCTTCATGAAACTTGGTCAGAATGTTACCCTCAATAAAATCTTGGACGAGTTCGATATTGGGTCATCCGGGGTCAAAAACTAGGTCACCAGGTCAGATCAAAGGAAAGGCTTGTTAACACCCTAGAGGTCACAATTTTGGCCCAATCTTAATGAAACTTGGTCAGAATGTTACCCTCAATAAAGCCTTGGACGATTTCGATATTGGGTCATCTAGAGTCAAAAACTAGGTCACCAGATCAGATCAAAGGAAAAGCTTGTTAACACTGTAGAGGCCACATTTATGACTGTATCTTCATGAAATTTGGTCAGAATGTTAATCTTGATGATCTCAAGGTCCAGTTCGAATCTGGGTCATGTAGGGTCAAAAACTGGGTCACCAGGTCAAATCAAAGGAAAAGCTAGTTAACGCTCTAGAGGCCACATTTATGACCATATCTTAATGAACCTTGGTCAGAATGTTAATCTTGATGATATATAGGTCAAGTTCAAATCTGGGTCATATGGGGTCAAAAACTAGGTCATTAGGTCAAATCAAAGGAAAAGCTTGTTAACACTCTAGAGGCCACATTTATGATTGCATCTTCATGAAACTTAGTCAGAATGTTAATCTTGATGATCTTTAGGTCAAGTTAGAATCTGGGTCTTATGGGATCAAAAACTAGGTCACCGAGTCAAATCAAAGGAAAAGCTAGTTAACACTCTAGAGGTCACAATTTTGACCCAATCTTCACGAAACTTGGTCAGAATGTTACCCTCAATAAAATCTTGGACGAATTCAATATTGGGTCATCCGGGGTCAAAAACTAGGTCACCAGGTCAAATCAAAGGAAAAGCTTGTTAACACCCTAGAGGTCACAATTTTGGCCCAATCTTAATGAAACTTGGTCACAATGTTACGCTCAATAAAGCCTTGGGCGATTTCGATATTGGGTCATCTAGAGTCAAAAACTAGGTCACCAGATCAGATCAAAGGAAAAGCTTGTTAACACTGTAGAGGCCACATTTATGACTGTATCTTCATGAAATTTGGTCAGAATGTTAATCTTGATGATCTCAAGGTCCATTTTGAATCTGGGTCATGTAGGGTCAAAAACTGGGTCACCAGGTCAAATCAAAGGAAAAGCTAGTTAACACTCTAGAGGCCACATTTATGACCATATCTTAATGAACCTTGGTCAGAATGTTAATCTTGATGATATATAGGTCAAGTTCAAATCTGGGTCAGATGGGTTCAAAAACTAGGTCACTAGGTCAAATCAAAGGAAAAGCTTGTTAACACTCTAGAGGCCACATTTATGATTGCATCTTCATGAAACTTAGTCAGAATGTTAATCTTGATGATCTTTAGGTCAAGTTCGAATCTGGGTCTTATGGGATCAAAAGCTAGGTCACCGAGTCAAATCAAAGGAAAAGCTAGGTTAACACTCTAGAGGTCACAATTTTGGTCCAATCTTAATGAAACTTGGTCAGAATGTTTCCCTCAATAAAATCTTGGACGAGTTCGATATTGGGTCATCTGGGGTCAAAAACTAGGTCACCAGGTCAAATCAAAAGCAGGATTTTTTCTAGCTAATTTGGGAACATAGCCTATACCCCCAAAATTGGGAATTTCTACACGCAAATGTTCCAAATTGGGAAATATTTAATCCCATAGGATGTAGTAAGGATGTGTTTAAGCACTTTCTCATACACTTGTTTCACATTGTACAACTCCTTTAACATACTTCCATTACAAAAATGTCCATAATTTGGTCAATTTTTGTGCAATTTTGATGAAATTTTTTCAGAATGTAGATTGGGAATTTTTGCACACATTTTGGGAAAAATATATACTTTCTGGCATTGGGAATATAGCCGAATAACGGCTATAAAAACGGCCGAAAAAAAACCCTGAAATGAAAAGCTTGTTAACACTGTAGAGGCCACATTTATGACTGTATCTTCATGAAACTTGGTCAGAATTTTAATCTTGATGATCTCAAGGTCCAGTTTGAATCTTGGTCATGTAGGGTCAAAAACGGTCACTAGGTCAAATCAAAGGAAAAGCTTTTTAACACTCTAGAGGCCACATTTATGATTTTATCTTCATGAAACTTAGTCAAATGTTAATCTTGATGATCTTTAGGTCAAGTTCGAATCTGGGTCTTATGGGATCAAAAACTAGGTCACCGAGTCAAATCAAAGGAAAAGCTAGTTAACACTCTAGAGGTCACAATTTTGGTCCAATCTTAATGAAACTTGGTCAGAATGTTTCCCTCAATAAAATCTTGGACGAGTTCGATATTAGGTCATCTGGGTTCAAAAACTAGGTCAACAGGTCAAATCAAAGGAAAAGCTTGTTAACACTGTAGAGGCCACATTTATGACTGTATCTTCATGAAACTTGGTCAGAATTTTAATCTTGATGATCTCAAGAACCAGTTTGAATCTGGGTCATGTAGGGTCAAAAACTAGGTCACCAGGTCAAATCAAAGAAAAAGCTAGTTAACACTCTAGAGGCCACATTTATGACCATATCTTAATGAAATTTGGTTACAATGTTAATCTTGATGATTCCTATGTTAGGTGAGCGATACAGGGCCTTCATGGCCCTCTTGTTAGATAAGCATTCGCGCAGTGGATTATGGTATTCGTACAGAAATCTGTACGTTTGTAATCGGTTTGTTACTGACTCTTTATAGGCTGAACACCACTAAATCCAGCTGTTCTTTATTTCATATAAAATCCACTTACTTCATAATGGTTTTTCGACATTTTCTAGCATATCAGATTTTCAGAGACTTATATTCCCATAAAGAACTAGATCGGTACTTTAGAAAAACAAAAAGAAAAGGGGGTGTTAATTTTTATATAAGAAAACTACAGTTCGTTAAATACAACCCGCTGAATTTACTACTTTTCGCTTCTTTTAATTTCTCTTTTCGAGACATTAAATTCTTAAGCGGCCATTTTTACCTAGCATGCGATAGGAACATGCTGATTTCAATAGAATGCATAGTGATACATACCGAAACGCGGTAGGGTAAAAGTAAGCACGTTGCTGCGGAGAAAATGCACTAGGAAAGGAAAAAAGATTAGTACTATTTATATTTGGACTACTTGTGACTAGACCTGCGGATAGAAAGTTTTTCATGACAATTTTTTATTCTTAATTCTGTTGTCTATTAAAAATTTCATACACCGGTAAAACGAGATCTCATTCAGTTCCTTCATGATGTTTGCGAGATTTGCTCTATATGCCTTTCAAGTTGTGAATCTGTTTATTCTTACAGGCTTAGCGCTTTGTTTTTTGGCAATGGTTAGGGGTGAAGACTCCATGCAGTACCAGACCTCTAGACAAGTTCCATTTATCTCGCGACGGATGAATTAAAAATAAAATAATAAACTTAATGTTTTCTTTAGTATTTAAGACATGGATTGTGCTGATGAATTGTTGAATTCATTCAAATAACGGTGACAATCGTTAATTGCTGTTAAAATTTCTAGTCAATATGCCTCAAACCTTTTGAGTGAGAGCAACATGTAATTATGATTATAAAATAAAATAAAAAAATATTAACAAAAACTTCATATGAAGGAAACTTAAGGCTAGGCTTAATATACTCATTTGGTTTATTGGGGTGATATTTTTTCATCCCTCTATAAGCCTTACCCGTATCAGCATTTTAATGTAAGGAAAACGAAGACATTAAAAATAAAAAAATGTCATATATACCAGTCAGACTTACTGCTCCAATACATTAAACATTAATATTCATGTTGAATTTAACTAATAAGTTTAAATAACAGACATAAGTCTATATAATATAATGTAAACAGGTGCGAGGAGATATTTACCCCGACACCTGTTTCAATATGCAGCGGACTGCCGACGACACTAACTTGCAGAAAGAAAACACATATACATTAAAAAATTGTCAGTGATGCAATTATGCTTTAATGTTGACATAAATTCATTATCAGGCATGTAATCCTTACAAATACATTGTACATTGTACCAGAAAACATTCAAAATGGAGTTCATTGGGGATTTCTTTACAGAAATATGCAGAATAAGTTTGGATGTGACGGGACAACGACAGTCTAATTTATGTTATCACGCTGTCCCCAAACGTTCTGCTTTATGACAACAAATCATTACTTTTACCAGCAATTACTTTATACACAGTAATTAATACAGTACATATAATAAATTAATAGTACATGTACATTGTATATTGATGCCCGGACTAGGGGTGTAACGATACGCCTAGTCTCACAATACAATACATATCGGGATACAGATGCAATGATATGGTACATATTGCGATACAAACTGAGTACCGTAAATATACGCATTCATGTGACAAAATTAAAAAAAATAAATTAATGTTCCTTCTCTTGGAAAGTACTTGAAATTTTGCTTAAAGTTAAAGAAACTGTAATAAATGATACATTTGTTTAGTTGCTATCTTCAACAGTGATTGTATGGAAGTTTGTATTCAATGTCTCTACTTTCCACTGTATCGTAAAACAGACCTATGATACGATACTCGTATCGCCAGACTATATATATATAATGTATGATTATTCAACATTAGCACACTATAGTACCATTTTTTTGTCCTGAGTGGCTGGAATCCATTGAAACTTCATCGGAAGTTGCATATTATCTTCATGTTCCGGTCGGATGATTATCACTGTGTTACTGCCCTTTGATTGTTCAACTTAATGAACTATAGTGCCATTCTAATTAGGATATTTCTTGGCAACAAGAGGTGGTGCACATTTTATCTTCATGTTACGGTGGGATGATCTTCCAATGAGGTTTTAATATTTTATTATTCAACGCGAGTATTTTTTATACGCCCGTTTGAAAAACGGGACGTATTATGGGAACGCCCCTGGCGGGGGGGGCGGGCGGCGTCCACAGACTTTGTCCGGAGCATATCTTCTACATGCATGAAGGGATTTTGATGAAACTTGGCACAGTTGTTCACCATCATGAGACGGAGTGTCATGCGCAAAAACCAGGTCCCTAGGTCTAAGGTCAAGGTCACACTTAGAGGTCAAAGGTCAAATTCAAGAATGACTTTGTCCGGAGCATATCTTCTTCATGCATGGAGGGATTTTGATGAAAGTTGGCACAATTGTTCATTATCATGAGACGGAGTGTCATGCGCAAGAACCAGGTCCCTAGGTCTAAGGTCAAGGTCACACTTAGAGGTCAAAGGATACAAGAAAGAAAACTTTGTCCGGAGCATATCTTCTTCATGCATGGAGGGATTTTGATATAACTTGGCACAAATGTTCACCACCACGAGGCGGAGTGTCATACGTAAGAACCAGGTCCCTAGGTCTAAGGTCAAGGTCACACTTAGAGGTCAACGGATACAAGAATGAAAACCTTGTCCGGAGCATTTCTTCTTCATGCATAGAGGGATTTTGATATAACTTTGCACAAATGTTCACCACCACGAGGCGGAGTGTCATGCGCAAGAACCAGGTCCCTAGGTCAAAGGTCAAGGTCACACTTAGAGGCCAAAGGTCAGATACAAGAATGACTTTATCCGAAGCATTTCTTCTTCATGCATGGAGGGATTTTGATGTAACTTGGCACAATTATACACCATCATGAGATGAAGTGTCATGCGCAGTTCCCTTCTTAAGAATTACTTCCCTTTGTTGTTACTATAAATAGCTTATATTGTAACTTTTTCATTACTAGTCGTAGGGAAAAATCAAGACCACTTTTCTGTAGTACAACATGCATGCTACATCCAATTATGAGGTGTATTTTGACCAATCTCTACCTGGTAAAGATTTTTGTGTGGACTTACATTTTTTTTTTTTTTTTTTTTTTTTTTTTTTAATTAAGATTATCTTCCCTTAGTTGTTACTATAAATAACTTATTTTGTAACTTTTTTATAATTGACTGAAGGGAAAAAACAAGACCACTTTTCTGTGGTACAACATAGATGTTACTTTCAAATTTTAGGTGTATTTTAATGTATCTTTACCTGGTAAGGAGTTTTTTTGTGGACTTAGAAAAACAAATGACTTACAATGATTACTAAACAACCACAAAATTAAAATTCCATTTGCAAATACAGGTGCTAGAGTAAAGAAATTTGCTGTGACGGGCGTATATTGTGACATTCTGGCACTCTTGTTAAAACTATATGTGCCCAGTCAGTGAATTCCACTTTTTAGCTCACCAGAGCACAAAGGGCTCAAGATAAGCTATTGTGACCAGTCTAGAGTCCACAGTTTAAGTTGGAAATTCATGAGAATTGGTTAAAGTGTTTGTCTTGGTGTCCTCTAGATCAAGTTCGACTCTGGGTCATGTGGGATTAAAAGCTAGGTCAAATCAAAGAAAAATCTTGTTAACACTCTAGAGGCCACAGTTGTAACCCAATCTTTATGAATCTTAGTCAGAATGTTTGTCACATAATAGATGATCTCTAGGTCAAGTTTGAAACTGGGTCAGTTAGGATCAAAAACTAGGTCAGTAAGCCAGGTAAAAGGAAAATCTTGTTAACCTCCAAAGTTTAAGTTTGAAACTTATAAGAATGGGTCAGCATGTTTGTCTTGATGACCTCTAGGTCAAGATCGAATCTGGGTCATGTGGGGTCAAAAACTAGGTCACCCGGTCAAATCAAATGAAAACTTGTTACAACTCTAGAGGCCACATTTGTAACCCTATCTTTATGAAACTTGGTCAGAATATTTGTCTTGATGATTTCTAGGTGATGTTTGAAACTTGGTCATGTGAGGTCAACTACTAGGTCAGTAGGCCGGATCAACTCTGGTGAGTGAGATAGGGCCATTATGGTCCTCTTGTTTCTTTTAATATGCAATAATCTTATTTTGGTGATACAATAATATATTGGACAGTCACGTGGTACAAATGTTATTCGCTGAGAAAAATATGTATTGAATGATATGTGTATATTCTAGATGCAAATTTATAATTAAAATTCAAAATCTCACGATTTTGAGAAAGAGAGATTTTAAAATATAATCTTCCGTTATATTTCAGTTCTCCACTAGCTTGTCTTCTATTTAAGCCCGCCGCATTCAGCGCTTTTAGTGCTTTGATTGTATACAATGTACAGGTATCAAGGCCATGCTGTGAGGGAACAGCCCCTATAATAAATAACAAATAGATTCTCAGTAACTTGAGTAAGATTAATGATGAAACAATATTATCTATAAGTTTGATGTTTATTTCAATGGAGGCTTGTTACACAGTAGAAACAGCAAATTTAAACAATAAACTACATGCTTAAGAGTGACTAAAAAAAATAGTTTTCACCTTCATTACAATTATAAGCAAAAATAATGATTATGATTAAAATACTCTTTACTTAAATCTAAAGACTATTTTAATCATAATCATTATGTTTTGCTTATAATTGTAATGAAGGTGAAAACTATTTTTTTTACTTAAATCTTTCCATACCTCATGTTTTTATTTCGATGTAAATGAGATGTGGAACCAAAATTTGTAGTCCTGTTTGGCGCCATATAACCTATACTGTGTTGGTGCGCCGTAAAATCCAAATAAATAAATAAATTACTTAAATCTATATGTTTCAGATTTATCACTACACAAATGATATCAGCACAGATATTCCCAGTCTCAGAATGAGACAAAAAAGTGTTTTCCACTGATTTACACTCATAAAATTGGCTAAGTTCATTTTTCCACTGATTTCCACTACAGTTCTGTGGCAATTGGTGGAACTTTTGTTGTCATTTGGTGGCAAACAGTGGCAATGTAAAGAAAAGGCAACAATTTTCCATCAAATGCCAGCATTGTCCATCATATTTTCCATTAGATGTCGCTGAATGCCATACAATGCCATGAAAAATAATGGAAAATGATGGAAATTGGTGGCATATTTACAGAAGGGAAACTTTGTTTTCTGGACATAACTTTGGTACTGTATAAGATAATGACTTGAAACTCAATATATATCTTTACCATCATCCTCTTCATGTGTGTTGACAATCCCAATAACTCTAATTTGTATTCTTGACAGAATTGTGCCCCTTGGTGTATCTTCCTTTTAAAGTAGAGGTCTCTTATTGAGACATATATTCATTTCATTTTCAGATCACCCAATAGTGGAGCACGCTGTGTTGTAGACAGCTCTTGTTTGAGATACAGCCTTGAAATTTGGATGACATGTACAGTTTTGCTCACTGATCTTAAAACTTTCAGTGACCATGAATATGACCTACTGACCTACTTTCTTGTTTTCAGCTCACCTGAGCCAAAGGCTCTGGGAGAGCTATTGTGATAGCTCACCATCCATCGTCCGTCCGTCCGTCCACACTTTCCTTTAAACAACATCTCCTAAACCACCAAGCCATATATGATGAAACTTCACAGGGATGTTCCTTGGATGGTCTTCTTTCAAAATTGTTCAAAGAATTGAATTCCATACAGAACTCTGGTTGCCATGGCAGCCGAAAGGAAAAACTTTAAAAATCTTCTTGTCCAAAACCACAGGTCACAGGGCTTTAATTATAAGCTCACTTGAGCCAAAGGCTCAGAGTTGAGCTATTGTGATCGCTCACCATCCGCTGTCCGTCTTCCATCCGTCCACACTTTCCTTTAAACAACATCTCCTAAACCATCAGGCCAATTTTGATGAAACTTCACAGGGATGATCCTTTGATGGTCTTCTTTAAATATTGTTTAAAGAATTAAATTTCGTACAGCACTCTGGTTGCCATGGCAACCAAAAGGAAAAACTTTAAATATCTTCTTGTCCAACACCGCAAGGCCTAGGGCTTTGATATTTGTTCTGTAGCATCATCTAGTGGGTCTCTACAAGATTATTCAAATTATCCCCCTAGGGTCAAATATGGCCCCGCCCCAGGGGTCACATGGTTTATATAGACTTATATAGGGAAAAACTTTGAAAATCTTCTTGTCCAAAACCATAAGGCCTAGGGCTTTGATATTTAGTATGTAGCATCATCTAGTGGGCCTCTACAAAGATTGTTCAAATTATCCCCCTAGGGTCAAATATGGCCCCGCCCCGGGGTCACATGGTTTATATAGACTTATATAGGGAAAAACTTTGAAAATCTTCTTGTCCAAAACCATAAGGCCTAGGGCTTTGATATTTATTATGTAGTATCATATAGTGGGCCTGTACCAAGATTGTTCAAATGATCCCCCTAGGATGAAATATGGCCCCGCCCCGGGGGTCACATGGTTTATATAGACTTGTATAGGAAAGAAACTTTAAAAATCTTCTTGTCTGAAACCACAAGGCCTAGGCTTTTGATATTTAGTATGTAGGATTGCCTTGTGGTCCTCTACCAAGATTGTTCAAATTATTCCCCTGGGGTGAAAAGAGGCCCTGCCACGGGGTTACTTAGTTTTACATAGACATGTATTGGAAAAAACTTTAAAAATCTTCTTGCCTGAAACTGCAAGGCCTGATATTAGTTGATATTTGGTATGTTGCATTGCCTAGTGGACTTCTACCAAAATTGTTCAAATTATGCCCCTGGGGTGAGAGGCCCTGCCAGGGGTCACGCTGTGGATCGCCACTTGAGCCATTTGCGACAAAAAATTAAATATGGTGCGAAATTTTCTAATTGGCTAAAATGGCCTGAAGCTATCTCTGTCTGCAAAACTACGAATATTGCCTGTTTTACAGTGTTTATGAACCAAAAGGTGTGAAAAATCGATAATCTGTGTAGACAAACAACATCCGTTATTGAAAGGGAGGGAGCCAGTTTGCATTATTCTTATTTGATCAGGCAGTTAATTGGTGATAATAAGATTATTAAATAACAAACTTGGTAATTTCAATCATCATTTTGTGCGCTTGATACGATTTTATGAGCAGTTGGCCGTTAAACGATCTATAGCAAATTTTCTATGATTGCCAAGACTTAGTTTGGGCAAAAACAAATAAAAAATGCTTAAGATAAGCAGAAATTGTAAGCATCGAATAGCTATGATGATAAAAAAGCAGTAAAACTTAGGTATTTTTCTTTGATTTTACTGGGTGACCTAGTTTTTGACCCAAGATGAACCCTATTTGTACTCGACCTAGATTTCATCAAGACAAATGCAATAGGGGCTACAGTTTAAGGCAGAATGTTCATGAAATTTGATGAAAATGTTTGCTTTGATGACATTTAGGTAAGGTTCAGATATGGGTCATGTTGGGTCAAAAACTAGGTCACCTGGTCAAATCAAAGAATAACCTTGTGTATGCAATAGGGGTTGCATTTTTCTGTGGATCTTCATGAAATTGATCAGGATGTTTGTCTTGATGAAAGCTAGGATGAATTCACATATGTTTCATGTTGGGTCAAAAACTAGGTCACCTGGTCAAATGAAAGAAATACCTTGCATATGCAAAAGGGGTCGCATTTTAAGCAGGATATTCATTAAATTTGATCAAGCTGTTCTCAGG
Source organism: Mercenaria mercenaria (assembly GCF_021730395.1). Classification (NCBI taxonomy): domain Eukaryota; kingdom Metazoa; phylum Mollusca; class Bivalvia; order Venerida; family Veneridae; genus Mercenaria; species Mercenaria mercenaria. Next base: position 61,010,081 of record NC_069361.1, on the reverse strand, counting down.
TGAGCCACCTAGGACCATTTGGTCCTCTTGTTTAAGATACAGCCTTGATATTTGGATGACATGTACAGTTTTGCACACAGATCTTAATACTGACTTTCAGTGACCATGAATGTGACCTACTGACCTACTTCCATGTTTTTGAAGCTTTAGCAAAGAAATTTGAGTGATACAGGGCCATCATGGCTCTCTTGTTAGCTCATCTGATTTTTTGAAAAAAAATGATGAGTTATTGTCATCACTTGAGCGGTTGTCGGCGTCTCGGCGTCGGCGTTGCCTGGTTAAGTTTTATGTTTAGGTCACCTTTTCTCCTAAACTATCAAAGCTATTGCTTTGAAACTTGGAATACTTGTTCACCATCATAAGCTGACCCTGTATAGCAAGAAACATAACTCCATCTTGCTTTTTGCAAGATTTATGGCCCCTTTTGTACTTAGAATATATCAGATTTCTTGGTTAAGTTTTATGTTTAGGTCAACTTTTCTCCTAAACTATCAAAGCTATTGCTTTGAAACTTGGAATACTTGTTCACCATCATAAGCAGACCCTGTACATCAAGAAACATAACTCCATCTTGCTTTTTGCAAGATTTATTGCCCCTTTTGGACTTAGAAAATCAGTTTTCTTGGTTAAGTTTTATGTTTAGGTCAGCTTTTATCCTAAACTATCAAAGCTATTGCTTTAAAACTTGCAACACTTGTTCACCATCATAAGTTGACCCTGTACAGCAAGAAACATAACTCCATCCTGCTTTTTGCAAGATTTATTGCCCCTTTTGGACTTAGAAAATATCAGATTTCTTGGTTAAGTTTTATGTTTAGGTCAACTTTTTCTCTTAAACTATCAAAGCTATTGCTTTGAAACTTGCAACACTTGTTGACCATCATAAGCTGACCCTGTACAGCAAGCAACGTAACTCCATCCTGCTTTTTGCAATAATTATTGCCCTTTTTGGACTTAGAAAATAATTTTCTTGGTTGAGTATTATGTTTAAGTCAACTTTTCTCATAAACTATCAAAGCTATTGCTTTAAAACTTGCAACAGTTTTTCACCATCATAAGTGGACACTAAACATCAAGAAACATAACTCTAACCTGCTTTTTGCAAGAATGATGGCCCTTTTTAGACTTAGAAAATCATGGGTAGGACAATATTTCTATTACACAAAAAAAATCAGATGAGCGTCAGCACCCGCAAGGCGGTGCTCTTGTTTACATTTCCCACACATACCTATATCTTATAATAATGATAGTATCTATCTTCTTAAACATGTTCAAACATTGGGGTGCTCTTTTTTTCCGACAGCTCTCGTTTTATTACAGGTCCTTTATATAACTCAAAGGTGATGAATGTAGATGTTATGATAACTGGCCTGGTTATTGGACACAGGACTTCCCTACCATTTATCCAGGCAGCAGCAAGTGACTGTATCAGTCAGGCATTGAGGAAAGCCCAGTGCTTCCTGATGGAACCTGTAATGGCACTTAATGTAAGTTTTATATGTAGAGTGATTGTAGCAATACAAATTTTTTATTCACTTGAACTCAAGGTAGCCATTGTAACCACCATGTGTCTATCATCAGTCATCATTGTCATAGTTTTGTTTTTAGCTCACCTGAGCACAAAGTGCTAGGGGTGAGCTATTGTGATCGCCCACCCTCCGGTGCAAGCAATTTTAATCAAAGTTGCACACAACTTATATTGGCATACTATCTTGATTCCTTTCAAAAACTAGCCAGATCCCATAATGGGTTCTACAGTTATGGCCCCTTAAAGGGCCAAAATTTGCTAGTTTTGGCTTATAAACGCGATAGAGACCACATTGTATTTAGTGGAAATTTTAAAAAATCTTCTTATGTGAAACTGCTAGCCCGATTTTAAAATACCTAATTTTACACAAATAGTCCTTGTGTGACCCTCTACCAAGATTGTTCAAATTATTTTGATTTGTCAAAAAACATGGCCGCCAGAGGGCATGGTCACTTTTCGCTATATGTATATAGTGGAAACTTTAAAAATGTTCTTGTGTGAAACTGCTAGCCTGATTTTAAAATAATTTTACACAAATGGTTCTTGTGAGACTTTCTACAAATAGTGTTCATATTTTTCTGTTTCGTCAAAAAACATGGCCGCCAGAGGGCATGGTCACCTTTCATCAATAATTTCTTTAAACAATATCTCCTCCAAAACCAGGGAATGGATTTTGATGAAACTTTACACAAATGATCTCTTGGCAGCCCTCTTTCAGAGTTGTTCAAATGGTTCTGGTTCATTGAACATAAGGGTCTTTTTGGTTAAAAATAGGTTTTTAGCTATCAGACTTTAAAAATCCTTTTCTCTAGAGCTTTAATATTTGGCATTTGATATAAGGGTTTGACTCTCTACCATACTTACCCTAAAGTAAAAATAAATGGCCATGCCCCTGTGTCTGACATGTACTTACTATAAAACTTTGAAAATCTTCTTCTCTGAATCAATAACGGCTAGGTCCTTGATATTTGGCATATGATATCAGATTTGTAATTTCTACCGTAATTATTCAAATTATTGCCCTAGGTTCAAAAATGTGTGTGAAATGTATATAATATAAGCTAACATAGAAGAAACCTAACTCTGTACTAATACAAACATACTTGAAGCCTTGTACACAGGTGAGCACTTTAGGGTCAATGACCCTCTTGTTTTACATTGCTATGTTTGAAACATGGATTAAATAATCACTACTCACCAAAAGCAGATTTTATTCAAGTCCAACCTTCCGTGCGTGCATTCCCTCCTTACCAATTCAATGGCGGACAAAACAATTTACAGTTACGTAATAGTTAGTGATGTAATTTATGACATAATACTAAATTGCTACCCTGGTGTATTGCTATCGACATTTCATATTGGAAATTTTATCACAGAGATTTATGGCAATTTATTCAACAATTTCTTGGTTTTACATATTTTTTGGTTAGGACATAATTATAAAAAAAAATCAAGTGTCAATGATTCTTAAAGGTCTTATTTGAAAGTGTAGTTAGCCAAAATAAATTAAAGTACTGTACAAAATGAGCTACGGGAGGTAACGCCAATTTTCAGTTGTACTTTAAAGCAAACTCGAAACGTTTTAGGACCCGACTGGCATCTCAAAACGCTCAATATAAGGAGTTTAGAAATAAGGTTCAGTATTCATAACATATTCTTAATGTTTACCATGCACCTGCAATATATAGTAACGCCGATTTTTCAAAAATTCGGACATTGGGCGACATATCTCAAACCGACTTTACGCACCTTGGTCACTTGTATATGAATGAAAGGTTTATTAAACACTTAATTCAATGATTATGTAAGTTTCAGACGACCAGATCGATGCGAAAATGTAGATGCCGTAACCATACTATGAGTTTAAATTCACGACGTAGAATCGCAACAGTAACGGACATTTAAAAAAAAAAAAGTTCATTCAACATTTTAGACGCTAAATGTATCAGGACAAAAAAAAATGTTATGATTTTTAGCTCGACTTTTCGAAGAAAATGTAAAGCTGTTGCACTCGCCCCAACGTCGGCGTCAGTGCCAGTGTCGGCGTCGGCATTCGTTAAAGTTTTTGATATAGTCAAATATCTTTGTTACTATCAAAGCTTTTGACTTGAAACTTGAATAGTTATTTACTATATCAGTCTACACCAGGAGAAACAATCTCCATAACTCTAATTTGAATTTTGACAGATTTATGCCCCTTTTTAACTTAAAGTTTTATATAACGTCCAATATCTCTGTAACTATTAAAGCTATTGACTTGAAACTTAAAATATTTATTTACTATCAAAGGCTACACAATAAGAAACAGTCCCCATAACTCTGATTAGAATTTTGACAGATTTATGCCCCTTTTACTGGCAAGCTCTAATTCAGAGTCAAGCACTGAGAAAAGTCGGGCGTGCTGTCTTACGGACAGCTCTTGTCTAAATATTGACTGTCTCTCCTTAATAGCTTCTACCCATGTTACATTTCAAAACATTTCCGGAGCTGTACCATGGCGACATGCAATGTTCCTATTTATTGAAAATCAGTGAAAACTAAATGTGCCAAGCCAATGAATTCCACTTTTGTTCTAATCATCAATTGGTATTACCAATAATTTCTTGTTTTTAGGCCAACAATTTAGTTACTTGACATGCATATAGAATTACCTAGCAACACATACAAATCCTCACTGGTATACCAGCGAATGTTGCATCTTTATATTTTGAAAGGTTTCTTGTGAGGAAAACCATTTCGCTGCATATGTGATTCTGATTTAACGCTGCATTTGTGATATAGTCTGCATACAGTAAACCATGTAAGTTACAATCCTAGCATATTTGAAAATCCATATTGATTTTGTTCAGTGTTGTCCCTTGCATTGAATTAAATAAATGCGATGAATATTGCTTATTTGCAGGTGCATACAGATGACAGTAACCTACATGTTGTTCAGTCAGACATAATCAAACGTAGAGGGGAAATTAAACACATAGTATCACATAATGAGGATAGGATTTTGCAAACTCTGACACCCCTTGCAGAGTTAGTAGGTTATTCCACAGCACTTAGGACCATGACATCTGGGACGGCAACATTTACTATGGAATTAGATCACTATGGTAGGCTATCAGCTGTGGAGCAAAACAAAGTTGTTAACAGTCTCTTCTTCTCCTAGTACAACATAAAACAAAAAATTCATTTTACGCTTTTGGATGAATTACTGACATATAAGTAAAATGGACAATGTGTATGACCTCTGGAACTGCTATATTTTTCTAGTAATTTGTAATGCACTTAAGTATTCCTATATAAAGACTTAGTGTATTCCAATTAGGCCAGCATTTTTATGCCCCCACTTTGTGGGGGCTGGTGGGGGCATATAGATTTGCCCTTGTCCGTCCTTCCGAGAATGTTGTGTTGCGCCTAGCTCCAAAAGTATTTTATGGGCTACCAGTAAATTTGCAGATTTCTGAAACCCTGGGACATAAGAATATTGCCGGGAGTTTCATGTTTGATAATTATCTTTTGAGTTATGGTACCTGGCTAGAACTTTAGTCAAACTTATTTGACACGATCCTAGGAAATAATTGAGATAATCTTAGCAAAGTACACTTTGGCAGGTGGCAGTAAAATGACATAATTTTAAGACTGGTTTGCATATTGTTTTGAACACTACGGATCAGAGACTTTGATGCTATTGGATCAGTCTAAAATATCGTGTGCACACATAAAACAATTGCCTCGGGGTACAATTAAAAACCAGTTAATTGTTTGCCAACTGTGACAATAGGTGGTATGATAATTAATGCCTCCGGCGTGTATCACTTGATAAACAAAGGAATTATAGATAACTGTCAAAGTTATGCATGAAGACTAGATTATTGATTTCCGGGCTACTCGATATAGGGTTTCAAGGTAGTCCGGCGGGTATACTCTGAAAAAAATTAGTAACCCGACAGAATTGAAGTATGCCAATAAAATCTGTAAGAAGACCCTTTGAAAGTATGTATGGGACAAACATTTTAACACTATATGCCATATGTGCCTTTTACACTGAGGAACACATATTGACATATCCAGTAATGTTTTTTCGGACTGACATAACTTACTAAGTCCAAGTCCCATCTCGGTGATGAGTCTTCTCGCCAAAACTGTTGTTTGAACATCAGCCGACAAGGTTATTATTTTGTACACATTTTAGCTGAACCAAATTTCAGATTGTTTCCACTTGTCGTACAATATAGGTGGCACTGACAGTCGGCAAAATATAAAACAATATTCAGGCCACTGAAACTTAACCAAAGCTACAACAATATTGATGTTGTTCAACAATGTTGGTTAAATTACTGCATATGACTAATCAGATTCCAAAAGCCAGTGTGCATAATATTTATCAATTCGTAATTTTTGCTTTCTAGTATGACATTATGCCTGTCTTTTAAGATTTTGCGTCTCCAGCCAATTGCATGTATGCAGGATGCAGACTTAAATTAGTCATTGCATATCCCCATTTTAATAGCAGCTGCTGTTTTATTCATGTTGATATAATAAACATTATGCAATGTTCTTATGATATGTCTACTGTGGTATCTGTATAGTTGATTATCAAAAATGTTTCCACAAGTCTATTTTTACTTTAACCCTTATCATGCTGGACATGATTGGTTCTGCCTTTGCGACCAGTGTAGATCATGATCAGCCTGCACATCTGTGCAGTCTGATCAAGATCTGCACTGTTCGCCATTCAGTCAGTATATTTCTGGTAAGCACCCCTTTTAACAGTGAATGATACTGTCAAAATTGAAAGATGGACAAGTTCATTATAGAAATGTAGCAGGGTAAGGGTTAATACAACAAAATAGATACAAAAACACAAATGATACATACCCTTGGTGGTTTTCTATGTATATACCTGACATGTCGCTCGAGTCTCTTTTATTAAACAAAAATGGCATTATGCATACAAGCTAGATGAGATATAAACCAGTTCAGAATAGTTCATTTGTGAGTGTGTATGCAATCTAAGCTTGCAAGCTTTTGTTTTCTAGTATGGTGTACAAAAAATAAAGAATTTGTATCCTTTTGGACGTTTTTATTTTTATTTATTTGGTTGACTGCTCAGAATTGGGGTTTTTATTTTTATTTGTCCCCCCATCGACCCAATTTTTTTTAAAAATCTCCCGTAAACCAGAAAATAAAAAAATGCTGGCAATGTTCTTCTGATATGTCAACATTTTTACTGTGGTATCTGTATAGTTGATTATTAAAAATGTTTCCGCATGTCTATTTTTACTTGAACCCTTATCATGGAAAGTACATTGTACTTTTTGGTAAAATTTTACATCTCTAATTAGTAACAATATTAGGATGCTACAAACAAACCAAGCGGAAAAGTGGTTAAATATTGAAGAAATATTTTGTGAAGAAATTCTTAATTCTACCTACACATAACTTATGGTTGCTGTCAAAAAAGCATATTGAATTCTTTAATTTGTTTGTTTCAGTAAATCTAAGTGACAGGCTTTAGTTATATCTGGATTAGACTATAAATTTCACATTTCCTTTTAATAAACTTGTTTTTACTGAAGCAACTATGTTTTTTTCCAGTCTACATCATTTGCACAGTAAGATATTCTCCACTGGGACTTGAACCCAGACCTATTCCTACATGGTGTAAGGAGCATTCTTACATTGAACTATGAAGAAAAAAGAAGCTAAATGTTGTAAAACTGGAAAATAAATTATTTTGGCACATTTATCTGTAATCAAAATAAAGTTATATATATTATAATAAAAAGAGAAAATGTATGTTTATCCCTATTTTCCTTCAATTGATGTATTTCAAGAAATTGTGAATCTTGAAATTAATCCAGAAACCAAATTCAAATTTGAAGCATTTTGCTATGGGGTGAGAACATTATTTCTTCATAAATACTTTAAATATAATTATGTTGTGCGGCAGTTTTTAAACCTTTTTCAATAACCCACACTTGTCAGACTTGTAAAATCATGTTTCACTGATAAAACTGAGTTGCAACTAGCCTAGAATTTATTAATATGGTATTTTAGCAATAAGGAATTAACAGAAGGAAAAAGCAGTCAACTGCAATGTATCAAATGTGAATACGTTCCATAAAAAGACGGGGAAAGTAGTTTCAAACTTCTTAGGTAAATTGAAAATTAAATGTTCTTCATACTTGTTGATGATGTGTATTTCTGTTAATTCCTACAAGGAGTATTAACCATTAACATGGTTGATTCAATGGAAACAGAAACATCTTTTTGAGTGGTAACTTGAATTACTGGTATTTTGAATTTTAATAAACCTATGGTAATTTATTTGGCTATGGATGGAATCCTTATAATTCAGCCCAAGGGAATGGGTCTTATAAATTTTATGAAAGACAACAGACACTGCATAGTTATGACATTTTAAGACCTGAACCTGAAGGATGTTTTCTAGTAAATATGCATAATAAATAAACTGCCCTATCATCCAATTATTTAAAAAATATCAAACGTGTACATGATTGTTTGTAATTGTATATATCTCAATGTATTACCTAACATAAAGATTTTAATATTTTTGAAGAATGGTTGAAATGTCCTTATCATTAGACATGAAAAAAAGGTAATGTCATTTATATCTTTTTTATGCAAGAATTTTTTTTCCTTCATAAAGTGCCAGTCACCAGCTTATATAAGACCTGGATTGGTCTTGAAGTGAGGATTTTTTCTCTTTATTTATTATGTTCCTACACAACAAAAAAGTCCAACCTAAAAAAGTTGTTTCCCCACTTGTGGCCGGCTGGGTAGGTAAGTACGTTGTAGGGAAATAATTTTCCGTAAAAAAAATTTCTGTTTAATCCAATTCCACATATATAGATTTTTTGCTCAGTCTTTGTCTCCTGCATATCAAAAATATTTCCACTTTTACAGTCATAGACATGTAGTTGTTTAAACTTTGTCATCACTTTGATTTGAAAGTAACAGTGCTGACAGGGTTGGCATTAATGCAGCAAAAACTGGTATTTCCAAGGACAGTGGGAAATACTGGGAAATATAACTGAGACCAAAATTTTATCCTTTAGATATGGTATAATAACCAAAATTAATTTGTATAATCTCGTTATACCAATCCATTTGTATTATTAAGGTGAGATGTCAGTGACAGTACAGTCATTTGCTGGTAGAGATTAGTGACAGTAAAACTCATCTTACCTTATTATTATTTCTCCGTATTGTACAGCACAATGTTAAATAACCTTTTTATTCTATATCTATTTTATCTTAGTTTAAATTAAAAATGTTTCACTGAATATTGTATTCCTGCCTTTTCTGTATTTTCCAGCTTGGTATGAGTGAAAATATATATTATACAGAACAATGTTAGGCCCTAAATAACTTTTTTATTCTATATTTATTTCACTTCAGACGTAATATACGTAATTCATTGAAAGTTGTTTTTCTGCGTATCAGTATTAAATAAATTATACAGTGCAACCTCCCTACAACAGCCATTTGGCAACTTGGGTGGTTATAATACTTGGCTGAGATATTATGCCCACAAACATTGTCGTCAAGTTTGGTGAAGATCCGATGAAAACTGAATTTCGAGAGCGGACATGCTTTGGATGCCGACCGCCCGCCCGCTGCCATGGGTGTTCACATTATACGCCGAGATATTATGCTCAAAAACATTGTCAGCAAGTTTGGTGAAGATCGGATGAAAACTGTTGGATTTAGAGAGCGGACAAGGCTAAATTTGCAGTTTTCCTGTACGGGTTGTCTAGAGGTCCGGTTACCAGACCCCTAGCCACTGCCATTCAAAATTTTCTAAACCTGTGACAAAATAATAGATTTTTCCAATCAATAAAATTTTCTTCCAATTATATCTGTATAGATCTAGATCTATATAATTATACGCCCGTTTGAAAAACGGGACATATTATGGGAACGCCCCTGGTGGCAGGCGGATGGGTGGGCGGGCGGCATCCACAGACTTTGTCTGGAGCATATCTTCTTCATGCATGGAGGGATTTTAATGAAACTTGGCACAGTTGTTCACCATTATGAGACGGAGTGTCATGCGCAAGAACCAGGTCCCTAGGTCTAAGGTCAAGGTCACACTGAGGTCAAAGGTCAAATTCAAGAATGACTGTCCGGAGCATATCTTCTTCATGCATAGAGGGATTTTGATTTAACTTGGCACAATTGTTCACCATCATGAGACGGAGTGTCCTGCGCAAGAACCAGGTCCCTAGGTCTAAGATCAAGGTCACACTTAGAGGTCAAAGGATACAAGAATGAAAACTTTGTCCGGAGCATTTCTTCTTCATGCATGGAGGGATTTTGATATAACTTTGCACAAATGTTCACCACCACGTGATGGAGTGTCTTGCGCAAGAACCAGGTCCCTTGGTCTAAGGTCAAGGTCACACTTAGAGGCCAAAGGTCAGATACAATAATGACTTTGTCCGAAGCATTTCTTCTTCATGCATGGAGGGGTTTTGATGTAACTTGGTACAATTGTACACCATCATGAGACGAAGTGTCATGCACAGGTCCCTTCTTTAGAATTACTTCCCTTTGTTGTTACTATAAATAGCTTGTATTGTAACTTTTTCATTACTAGTTGTAGGGAAAAATCGAGACCACTTTTCTGTAGTACAACATGCATGTTACATCCAATTCTGAAGTGTATTTTGACCTATCTCTACCTTGTAAGGATTTTTGTGTGGACTTAAAAAAAAATTGGGGGGGATGTTTTTTTTTTTTTTTTTTTTTTTTTTTTTTTTAAGATTAACTTCCCTTAGTTGTTACAATAAATAACTTATATTGTAACTTTTTTATAATTGACCGTAAGGAAAAACCAAGACCACTTTTCTGTGGTACAACATAGATGCTACTTTCAAATTTTAGGTGTATTAAGGTATCTCTACCTGGTAAGAAGTTTTTATGTGGATTTAGAAATCAAAAGAATTACAATAATTACTACCACAAAATTAAAATTCCATTTGCAAATACAGGTGCTAGTGTAATGAAATTTGCTTTGACGGGCATATATTGTGACATTCTGGCACTCTTGTTTCTATTTGGGAATACCTGTTCTTCTTCTTCTGAAACTTGTTCTAAATCAGATAGCATTGCCATCACTTGAATCGTTTTTGTGTGTTGTAAACAAACAAACGACAACTAAGCCCAGATTTCAAGATGATAATCAAACTCTGTACATAGAGTGCCTACTTCATCCTATTTACATTTGGAACATTTTCACGCGTTTCAGGCTTTATCGTATATTTAACATGGGACTGTTGAACCGTCCAAATACAGAAAATACAGGATTTTTTGTAAGCACGTGCATCCAAATACAGAAAATACAGGATTTTTTGTACACACATGCGTCCAAATCGAGGGCTTAGAGCGAAACTGGTCTATCTGCTTCTATTTCTATATACAGATAGACCAGTTTCGCTCTAAGCCCTCGAAATACCGTAATATATTGTACGGTCACGTGTTGCAAGTGAACGTTTGCGATTGGATAGATAAAATAGATATAGAATAAGATACCGGTAATTTTAAAATGAAAGATGAAATCAGTTAATAAACAAAAAAAAATATGAAATTCAGCACTAATATTCACTCAGACATGCTTTACAAATGTAATGTAATGAAATTTAAATACAATTTTAGTTCATACACCACTTCATAATTTGATACTGAACATACAACCTAATGTTTTTAGATATGATTGAGGGAGAAGATGGTTAATAATAATAATAATAATAATAAAGATTGCTGATACTATACTGCAAAAATAAAATACAGACTTACAGTAACTCTTCACTGTCATGTTTAAACTTTTTACAGTAAAAATAACTGATTTCAGTTGGGAATTTTTTCTTTGGATTTGGATTTTTTTGCTCCAGATTGGGAAAAATGGAGCATATTTGGCATTGGGGAACGGGGCCGAAGATCGGCCCTGTGAGACAGGTGGAAAAAGCCCTTGTAACATACAAAGTGTACATAACATGAAAATGAAATGTAAGGTCAAGGTCACAGGGGCCTGAACATGGAAAACTATTTCTGATCAATAACTTGAGAACCACTTGACCCAGAATGTTGAAACTTCATAGAATGATTGCACATGCAGAGTAGATGATCCCTATTGGTTTTGGGGTCACTCTTTTAAAGGTCAAGATCACAGGGGCCTGAACATGGAAAACCATTTCCGGTCAGTAACTTGAGCACCATTTGACCCAGAATATTGAAACTTCATAGGATGATTTGACATGCAGAGTAGATGACCCTTATTGATTTTGGCATCACTCTATTAAAGGTCACAGCAAACAGAACATGGAAATCCATTTCCAGTCTGTAACTTGAGAACCACTTGACCCAGAATGTTGAAACTTCATAGGGTGATAGGACCTACAGAGTAGATGATGGCTATTTTTGGGGGGGTCACTCTATAAAAGGTCAAGGTTGCAGCGGACAGACCATGGAAATCCATTTCCAGTCAATAACTTGAGAAACATTTGACCTAGAACCTTCAAATTTCGTAGGGTGATAGCACTTACAGAGTAGATCACCCCTATTGTTTTTGGGATCACTCCATCAAAGGTCAAGGTCACAGGGGGCAGAACATAGAAAACTCTTTTCAATCAGTAACTTGAGAACCACTTGACCCAGAATATTGAAACTTCATAGAATGATTGCACATGCAGAGTAGATGATCCCTATTGGTTTTGGGGTCACTCTTTTAAAGGTCAAGGTCAAAGGGGCCTGAACATGGAAAACCATTTCCGGTCAGTAACTTGAGAACCATTTGACCCAGAATGTTGAAACTTCATAGGATGATTTGACATGCAGAGTAGATGACCCTTATAGATTTTAGCATCATTCTATTAAAGGTCACAGCGAACAGAACATGGAAATCCATTTCCAGTCAGTAACTTAAGAACCACTTGACCCAGAATGTTGAAACTTCATAGGGTGATAGGACCTACAGAGAAGATGATGGCTATTTTTGGGGTGGTCAGTCTGTAAACGGTCAAGGTTGCAGCGGACAGACCATGGAAATCCATTTCCAGTCAATAACTTTAGAAACATTTGACCTAGAACCTTCAAATTTCGTAGGTTGATAGGACTTACAGAGTAGATCATCCTTATTGTTTTTGGGATCACTCCATCAAAGGTCAAGGTCACAGGGGGCTGAACATAGAAAACTCTTTTCAATCAGTAACTTGAGAACCACTTGACTCAGAATATTGAAACTTTATAGGATGAATGGACATGCAGAGTAGATGACCCCTATTAGATGACCCTATTGATTTTGGGGTCACTCTAATAAAGGTCAAGGTCACAGGGGCCTGACCATGGAAAACCGTTGGCAATTCATAACTTGAGAACCACTAGGCCTAGAATGTTAAAACTTAGTGGGATGATTGGACATGCCAAGTAGATGATGCCTGGTGCAGGCAACCATTAGTGTCTTTTGCTCCTATTGACTTCTTGCCTATACGACTATGCATTGGGGGAGACATTTGCTTTTCTACAAAAGCATCTACTGATACGGCCTTCAGTTAACAACAACAACAATACACATATATACAAACATTTATGATTTCACAAAATCATATTTGAAAAAAAATGTATCAATGATCAATGTATTAAATAAAGGCTAATGGTACTTTGCGGAACGGAACGGAACAAGTTAAGAGGCACCCCATGGGGTATAATCAAAATGTAAAAAACAATGCTTTCAAACTAATCAGACCACCAACTCTGATAAAAAAATAACCTATTGCATTCGATACATTGCCCTGGTTAGTCACATGTTAGTGTCAAATGAAGACTGTTCTTCTTTTCACTTACAGTTTAATTGTAGCTGTATTCATTATAATTGTAACTCTGTGTACTATCTACAGAATTTGAAACTAAGAATGCGTGCCAGTGCTTGCAAAACGTATTAGCTGCAGAAGCAGTGCATGAAACTAGTCATTTGGTTGTCTGTGGTACAAGCTGAAATCACATCAAGTTAAATATTTCTTGTTCTGTTCTGTCCTGCAAAATACCATTACCTATATAGCTATTGGTACTTTGCGGAACGGAACGTGAATGGAACCAAGTCAGGAATAAAGCTCAGCTGCATCTAATGTAGAAATGACTAATCTGAATATTTTATATAGATCACCAGAAGTTAAATCATAATGTGTCAGATTTAATCATTACTTGAAGATTACAGCAAGACCGTTCTTCTTTTCACTTACAGTTTGTAGGTGTATACTTGTTACTCTGATTCTATGTACTATCTACAAAATTAGAAACTGAGAATGTGTGCCAATGCTTGCAAAACGTATTAGCTGCAGAAGCAGTGCATGAAACTAGTCAGTTGGTTGTCTGTGGTACAAGCTGAAATCACATCAAGTAAAATATTTCTTGTTCTGTTCCGCAAAATACCATTACCTATATAGCTATTGGTACTATGCGGAATGGAATGGAACCAAGTCAGGAATAAAGCTCAACTGCATCTAATGTAACAAGAGCACCGCCTTGCGGGTACTGATGCTCATCTGATTTTTTTTGTGTAATAGAAATATTGTCCTACCCATGATTTTCTAAGTCTAAAAAGGGCCATCATTCTTGCAAAAAGCAGGATAGAGTTATGTTTCTTGATGTTCAGTGTCCACTTATGATGGTGAAAAACTGTTGCAAGTTTTAAAGCAATAGCTTGATAGTTTATGAGAAAAGTTGACTTAAACATAATACTCAACCAAGAAAATGATTTTCTAAGTCCAAAAGGGGCAATAATTATTGCAAAAAGCAGGATTGAGTTACGCTGCTTGCTGTACAGGGTCAGCTTATGATGGTGAAGAAGTGTTGCAAGTTTCAAAGCAATAGCTTTGATAGTTTAAGAGAAAAAGTTGACCTAAACATAAAACTTAACCAAGAAATCTGATATTTTCTAAGTCCAAAAGGGGCCATAAATCTTGCAAAAAGCAGGACAGAGTTATGTTTCTTGCTGTACAGGGTCAACTTATGATGGTGAACAAGTGTTGCAAGTTTTAAAGCAATAGCTTTGATAGTTTAGGATAAAAGCTGACCTAAACATAAAACTTAACCAAGAAAACTGATTTTCTAAGTCCAAAAGGGGCAATAAATCTTGCAAAAAGCAAAATGGAGTTATGTTTCTTGATGTACAGGGTCTGCTTATGATGGTGAACAAGTATTCCAAGTTTCAAAGCAATAGCTTTGATAGTTTGGGAGAAAAGTTGACCTAAACATAAAACTTAACCAAGAAATCTGATATTTTCTAAGTACAAAAGGGGCCATAAATCTTGCAAAAAGCAAGATGGAGTTATGTTTCTTGCTATACAGGGTCAGCTTATGATGGTGAACAAGTATTCCAAGTTTCAAAGCAATAGCTTTGATAGTTTAGGAGAAAAGCTGACCTAAACATAAAACTTAACCAGGCAACGCCGACGCCGACGCCGACAACCGCTCAAGTGATGCCAATAACTCATCATTTTTTTTCAAAAAATCAGATGAGCTAAAAATGACTAATCTGAATATGTTATAAACATCACCAGAAGTTAAATCATAATGTGTCTTAAGGAGTATCAGACAAACACATCTTATAACTTTTTACTTTTTTGTCGATTGTGAAACAAGTGCCTTAAACCTGTATTTATCATCTTCGATGGCTGCATTTGAAGTTTCCTACCAGAAAGTGGAGAGACAGTGGAAGAGGGTTGTTACATGATAACATTTGACACATTATGATGTAATTTCTGGTGACTTTTACGTCATAGTTAGGTAAGCAATTTATAAGATGAAGCTGTGCTTAATTTTAACTTTGGTTCCGTTCGGTTCCGCAAAGTACCTGCAGTAGCTATATAGGTAATGGTATCTTGCGGAATGGAACGGAACAATTAGTGATATTTCAGTTTGTAAATTTGATGTGATTTCAAGTTGTACCACAGACAACCAACCGACTATGTTTCATGCCTTACTTCTGCAGCTAATTCTAGCAAGAAAATTTCTGCAAGCATGGTTACTTGTTGCACTTTTCATTACTGCTCATGAACAGACTCACTAAAACCGAGTCCGCTATTTTTTTTTCTATTGTTTGTCGTCATTGCTCTAAAAGGATCTCCTTTTCTTCAGAATTTATAACACAACTATGTTGTTAGCAGTTTCTACATAAGATGCAGCTGTGCTTCCCAGCCAGCATGACTATATCGGCCCGATATAGGTATAATGTCGGCAAAATGTGCCAATGTAGGGCCGACGTCGGGCCGTTGTGAGTGAGTGAGTTAGGTTTTATGGCGAATCAACATAAAATGATCATATATCACCGAGATCGGACCGTTGAACTGCCGCAGAATATTGAAATCGGTAGATCTACATCAATCAGTGTAACTATTTCGTAAGTCGGATTGACATCGGGCCGATATTGGATTCTCTAATATAGCTATATTTTTCAAAATATTATTGATAAACGTGAAAAAGTAATCTAATTGTTTATGTGTGCTAATTTATTAAGCAAATATGATGTATGCCAGAATTAATCAAACTAGGTTCCAAACAAAATTTGTAGACGGTATTTATCAAAATTTTATTGTAATAAAGGGAGGTTATAATTAAGATGCATTTTTATTTTATGTAGAATGCCGCCATAGAAATATTTATATTTACAAAAAAATGAAAATATAAATATGTTTAAAATTCTAATAGTGTTAAGAATATACAGAAAACTTACGTAACTGTATAAAACATGTAGTATATAGTTGTGAAAAATGTTTTATCAATAAAATCAAATACCATCATACACATGATGCGAGACACATCTGTTCTCAAGTAAATTACTCTGAGAATTTATAAAGTGTATAATTGAAGAAAACTTTGATGAAGCACTGCTTGTCACACTATTTCGCGACAACGATATGATCTGCCAATATCGGGCGGATATCATTAGCTCGACTATTCATAGAATAGTAGAGCTATTGGACTCGCCCATGCGTCGGCGTCCACGTCTGCGTCAGCGTCCGCGTCGGCGTCCGCGTCCCGATTTGGTTAAGTTTTTGTATGTAAGCTGGTATCTCAACAACCACTTGTGGGAATGGATTGAAACTTCACACACTTATTCACTGTGATAAACTGACTTACATTGCACAGGTTCCATAACTCTGTTTTGCTTTTTTACAAAATTATGCCCCTTTTTTGACTTAGAAATTTTTGGTTAAGGTTTTGTATGTAAGCTGGTATCTCAGTAACCACTTGTGGGAATGGATTGAAACTTCACACACTTATTTACTGTGATAAACTGACTTACATTGCACAGGTTCCATAACTCTATTTTGCTTTTTTACAAAATTATGCCCCTTTTTCGACTTAAAATTTTTTGGTTAAGGTTTTGTATGTAAGCTGGTATCTCAGTACTCACTAATGGGAATGGATTGAAACTTCACACACTTGTTCACTGTCATGATCTGACATGTACAAAGCAGGTCCCATAACTTTATTTTGCTTTTTTACAAAATTATGCCCCTTTTTCAACATAGGAATTTTTGGTTAAGTTTTTGTATGTAAGCTGGTATCTCAGTATCCACTAATGGGAAAGGGTTGAAACTTCACACACTAGTTCACTGTCATGATATGACATCCAGTGCAAAGGGTCAATAACTCAACTTTGCATTTCACAAAATTATGCCCCTTTTTCAACTTAGGAGTCTTTGGGTTAAATTCTTATATGTAAGCTGGTATCTCAGTACCCACTAATGGGAATGGATTGAAACTTCATACACTTGTTCACTGTCATGAGCTGATAAGCACTATGCAGGTTCCATAACCCTATTTTACTTTTTTACTGAATTATGCCCCTTTTTCGACTTTCTTATTCATTCAAGCGACAAGGCTGTTAAATAGTAGAGCGTTGCTGTCCTCCGACAGCTCTTGTTTTGATGTTGGCCTAATATCGTTTGCCAATGTCGGACCGATGTCATTTTGATGTTGGCCCAATATCGTCTGCCGACGTCGGGCCGACGTCATTCCTACTTGCAGCCGATATCAGGCCGTTACAGACAATGACATCGGTGTGATATTGGGCCGATATAGAATGCTGGCTGGGTTATTTCTAACTTTGGTTCCATTAGGGTCCGCAAAGTACCAATAGCTATATAGGTAAAGGTATTTTGCGGAACGGAACGGAACAAGTGATATTTTACTTGGTTTGATTTCAACTTAAAACACAAACAACCAATTGACTAGTTTCATACCCTGCTTCTGCAGCTTATAAATTTTACAAGCATTGGTATGCATTCTCCGTTCCAAATTTTGTAGATAGTACATAGAATAAGAGTAACAAGTATACAGCAACAAGCTGTAAATGAAAAGAAGAACAGTCTTGCTGTAATCTTCAATTAATGATTACATTTGACACATTATGATTTAACTTCTGGCGATATTTATAACATGATCAGATTAGTAATTTCTACATAAGATACAGCTGAGCTCATTCCTGACTTTGGTTCTGTTCCGTTCCGCAAAGTACCAATAGCTATATAGGTAATGATATTTTACTTGATGTGATTTCAGCTTGTACCACAGCCAACAAACTGACTAGTTTCATGCACTGCTTCTGCAGCTAACATAGTTTTCAGCAATTGTTTATCTTTTTTTCTTTACAAATGGCATTCATTTTCAAAGGGAGACAACTTTTTCTCAAAGATTACTTAAAATAATCGGAAAAAGTTGTTTCCCTTTGAAAATGAATGCCATTTGTACTTAAAATAATCGGGAACAGTTGTCTCCCTTTGAAAATGAATGCCATATGTAAAGAAATAATGATAAACAATTGCTGAAAACTGTGTTCCACCTTGTTATGCGAAATTTCACCACTCGCACGCTATTGCAAATGCATCAAAACGAACATGTGTAACTGTTCTTTGAAAATGGTGAGTTTTTAAAGGCGTTAAACTGTCCGGAAGTGGAGCCCCTTTAGGCAGCCCTTTTCCGGAATTCAATGTTTATATCAGTATACTGACACTTGTTTCGTAAAGTAATATACATGTTTTACATGCTGTTCAATTTTCATGTCAAACAACTCTTTCTTTCTATGATTTGGTGTTGTTTGATTTTTGTTTCTCAAGGCCTCCATCGAAACCTTAAAATAATCAGTCTAGTACAATCCGAAATGCTCTTAGAGAGATGATTGGCACCTATGTAGGCATAGGAAATAGAGATCAATATAATTGTACCTTACTAATCCTACCAGGTGTTCTGTATTACAAAAGTGCTTCTCATGTGACATTTTGATACAAGCAAAACTGTATTATCTGCACTATAAAATACTTACAAGTATTTCATTTTATTATCGGCTTGTTAAAAGTTATTTTTATGCCCCCGAAGGGAGGCATATAGTTTTTGAACCGTCTGTCTGTCTGTCAGTCTGTCGGTCTGTCGGTCCGTCCACAATTTTCGTGTCCAGTCCATATCTTTGTCATCGATGGATGGATTTTCAAATAACTTGGCATGAATGTGTACCACAGTAAGACGACATGCAATGTGCAAGACCCAGGTCCGTAGCTCAAAGGTCAAGGTCACACTTAGAAGTTAAAGGATAGTGCATTGATGGGCGTGTCCGGTCCATATCTTTGTCATCGATGGATGGATTTTCAAATAACTTGGCATGAATGTGTACCACAGTAAGGTGACGTGCAGTGCGCAAGACCCAGGTCCGTAGCTCAAAGGTCAAGGTCACACTTAGATGTTAAAGGATAGTGCATTGATGGGCATGTCCGGTCCATATCTTTGTCATTGATGGATGGATTTTCAAATAACTTGGCATAAATGTGTACCACAGTAAGACAACGTGTCATGCGCAAGACCCAGGTTCGTAGCTCAAAGGTCAAGGTCACACTTAGATGTTAAAGGATAGTGCATTGATGGGCGTGTCCGGTCCATATCTTTGTCATCGATGGATGGATTTTTAAATAACTTGGCATGAATGTGTACCACAGTAAGACGACGTGTCACACGCAAGACCCAGGTCCGTAGCTCAAAAGTCAAGGTCACACTTAGACGTTAAAGATCATTTTTCATGATAGTGCATTGATGGGCATGTCCGGTCCATATCTTTCAGGGTTCATACGCGTCAGGGAAAAGTCAGGGAAAAATTTTTTTTTTCAAGGTCAGGGAATTGTCAGGAAATTTTACAAAATGTCAGGGAAATTTTGAAATTTGGAAAATGTCAGGAAAATGTCAGGGAATTTTCTGATCTGGTTAGGCAACAATTTGTAAAGGTTAAGGCAGTTTCTTCAAATATTTTTTTTTTTATGAAAGCTATCACACTTACAACAATTAAAGCATAATTTTAAATTATATGCATATATCTATATTCTACATATTTTTCAAATTCCATATAGAAGAAACTGAAAGGGATTTGCACCCCTTACCTCCTGAGCAAATCTGGTGATGGCTATATCTAATGATTCGATCCCCTTCTCTCCTGTATAGTGTCCATTACACATAGCCATTACTATATATACATACAAGGCTCCAATAACACAAACATATGGTCTTTATTTTACACAGTTTCAATATTTGAAGAAGGATGTTTTTGTGATACTGGTGCCTTGTGCATGTGGCTAGTGCTTGGTGCATGCTGTTCAGCTTTTTAACCTTTCAGGTGTGACTACTAACCACTAACAATGAGCAGGCAGACTAGATTTAATGACAATTCCATTTTAATGTAATTTAGTAAAGCTATGTTCAGAAAAACAGTTCGATTTGGCTAATATGTTCAGGTTTCCAAAAGTAATTGCTTTATTGTCTATTGGTCATAACATAAAAACATTTATTTGTTTGAAACAGTGTATTTGATTACTTTTTAATGCATGATAATTCATGTCATTTTGCTTGCCAATGTGTTTTGTATAATCACCAGCTCCATATCCATTTGATTTGGAATAAACAAACAAAATATTAAACAATGTAAATGTTTGTCAAAAAAGGAGGTAAGGGTTGGCTGTAGGGGTGGTGGAGGCCAACATTCTATTTTTCATTTAAAATTGAACCACTAAATGTGCACATTTTAAGATAACAAAAGTCATACTAGGTGACTTGGTTTGTATCGTACCGAACCAAAAAGTCAGGGGAAAATGCTTTCATGTCAGGGAAAAGTCAGGGAAATGTCAGGGAATTTTGTTTGAAAGAATGTGTATGAACCATGTCTTTGTCATTCATGCATGGATTTTAAAATAACTATGCATGAATGTGTGACACAGTAAGACGATGTGTGGCGCGCAAGACCCAGCTCCTTAGGTCAAAGGTCCTAAACTCTTAACATCGGCCATAACTATTCATTCAAAGTGCCATCGGGGCCGTGTGTCATCCTACGGAGACAGCTCTTGTTTCACCATAATTAAGTTGACAAAATCATAGGAACAAGGTTTTGAGGGGTAAATCAAATACATATGAATAAATCCTAAAAGTTTTTGTTGTGCAAAAAAGTATGATATTGTGTCTTAAACCGTTTTCATTTTCCACTCATTTGTGTAATTGCAAGGGAAGTAAACTAATAGATATCTCTGCTTATAAGTACTAGCCCAAGGCAAGAGTTGTCATTCTTTGTGGATCACAACTTTAAATTAAATATTTAAACTTCTGTAATTGATATTAACAAAACTATCATAAATTTCACATTTGTGAAACCATTTTTGGTTATGTCAAGGACTTGGAAATCAATATCTAGACTTAATTTAATGTGTTTCTATCATTGAAAATTTTAGGGTCTATCTCTAACCTATGGCTATTAGATTACCCATGGATAATTTGGTACATCATGCTAGTGGTCAAGTGTTAGGCTGCTGACCATAAATCTGTTTACCTGATTTTTAATGGTGATAACTGAAGAACTATTCTCATCTAGAATAAACTATTTTGCTATTTTTGAAATCCTGATGGGTCCCCTTGCAAATATATTTATTTACAATCATATTTTTTCTTATTTAAAGGATTATTTTAATCAGTAACATTCTGATACTGAAGAATGGATTTTAAAAGTTTCTTACAGCATGTCATTATCAAAAGCACATTTTTAGCTCACCTGTCACGAAGTGACAAGGTGAGCTATTGTGACCGCTTGATGTCTGTCGTCCGTTGTGCGTAGTGCATCAAGCGTAGTGCGTCGTCTGTCAACAATTTCTAAAAAAGTCTTCTTCTTGAAAACCACTGGGCAGAATTACACCAAATTTAACAGGAATGATCCTTGGGTGCCCCCCTTTCAAAATTGTTCAAAGAATTGAATTCCATGCAGAACTCTGGTTGCCATGGCAACCGAAAGGAAAAACTTTAAAAATCTTCTTGTCCAAAACCACAGGGCCTAGGGCTTTGATATCTGGTGTGTAGCATCATCCAGTGGTCCTCTACCAAAATTGTTCAAATTGTCCCCCTAGTATCAAATATGGCCCCGCCCCGGGGGTCACATGGTTTATATAGACTTATATAGGGAAAACTTTGAAAATCTTCTCGTACAAAACCACATGGCCTAGGGCTTTGATATTTGCTATGTAGCATCATCTAGTGGTCCTCTACCAAGATTATTCAAATTATCCCCATAGGGTCAAATATGGCCCCGCCCGGGGGTCACATGGTTTATATAGACTTATATAGGGAAAACTTTGAAAATCTTCTTGTACAAAACCACATGGCCTAGGGCTTTGATATTTGGTATGTAGTATCATCTAGCGGTCCTCTACCAAGGTTGTTCAAATTATCCCCCTAGGGTCAAATATGGCCTTGCCCCGGGGGTCCCAAGTTTTACATAGACTTATATAGGAAAAAAAGTTTAAAAAAACTTCTTGTCTGAAACCACAACACTTAGACCTTTGATATTTGATATGATGCATTGTCTAGTAGTCCTCTACCAAAATTGTTCAAATTTTGCCCCTTGGGTTACAAGAGGCCCCGCCCTAGTTATGATGTGAGTTATATAGGAAAAATACTTAAAAAATCATCTGATCCTATTTCCAAGACTGTTTAATTATTAGCCCACCATCATCAGATGGTGGGCTATTCAAATCACACTGCGTCTGTGGTCCGTCCGTCCGTCCTTCCGTCCGTCCGTTAACAATTTCTCGTTATCGCATCTCCTCAGAAACTACTAGGGGGATTTTGACCAAACTTTGTCAGAATGATGTATTGTACCCTAGTTGTGTCCCCCTGAAAATCAGACTGGTTCAACAATTTTTGAATGAGTTATGGCCCTTTGTTTATTTTTATAATTTACATAGATTTATATAGGGAAAATTTTTGAAAATCTTCTTGTCCAAAACCACAGGGCCTAGGGCTTTGATATTTGGTATGAAGCATAATCTAGTGGTCCTCTACCAAGATGATTCAAATTATATCCCTTGGGTCAAATATGGCCCCGCCCCGGGGTCACAAGGTTTATATAGACTTATATAGGGAAAAACTTTGAAAAACCTCTTGTCCAAAACCACAGGACCTAGGGCTTTGATATTTTGTATGTTACATCATCTAGTAGTCTTCTACTAAGATTGTTCAAATTATCCCCCTAGGGTCAAATATGGCCCCGCCCTGGGAGTCACATGGTTAACATAGACTTATATAGGGAAAAACTTTGAAAATCTTCTTGTCCAAACCACAAAGCCTAGGGCTTTGATATTTGTTATGTAGCATCATCTCGTGGTTCTCTACCAAGTTTGTTCAAATCATCCCCCTAGGGTCAAATATGGCCCCGCCCCGGGGGTCACATGGTTCATATAGACTTATATAGGGTAAAGCTTTTAAAATCTTCTTGTCAGTAACCTACAACATTCAAATTTGGACCACAAGTATAGTTTTGAGTGGCAAGATGAACATTGATATAAGTTTACCTTGATTTTGACCTAGTGACCTACTTTCACATTTCTGTAGCTACAGCCTTCAAATTTGGACCATATGCTTAGTTTTGTGCACTGGAAAAAACTGTGACCTTGTCATTGACCTAGTGACCTACTTTCACATTTTTGAAGGTACAGGCTTCAAATTTGGACCACATGCATAGTTTTGTGCTCCGAAATGAATTTTGACCTTGATTTTGACCTAGTGACCTACTTTCACATTTCTCAAACTACAGCCTTCAAATTTGGACCGCATGCATAGTTTTGTTTTCCGAAATGAAATTTGACCTTGATTTTGACCTAGTGACCTACTTTCACATTTTTGAAGGTACAGGCTTCAAATTTGGACCACATGCATAGTTTTGTGTACCAAAAAAACTTTGACCTTGACATTGACCTAGTGACCTACTTTCACATTTCTCAAGCTACAGGCTTCAAATTTGGACCACATGCATAGTTTTGTGTACCGAAAAAAACTTTGACCTTGATATTGACCTAGTGACCTACTTTCACATTTTTTAAGGTACAGGCTTCAAATTTGGCCCACTTGCATAGTTTTGTGTTCTGAAATGAAATTTGACCTTGATTTTGACCTAGTGATTTACTTTCACATTTCTCAATCTACAGCCTTCAAATTTGAACCACATGCATAGTTTTGTTTTCCGAAATGAACTTTGATCTTGAGATTGACCTAGTGACCTACTTTCAAATTTCTCAACCTACAGGCTTCAAATCTGGACCACTTGCGTAGTTTTGTGTTCTGAATTGGAATTTGACATTGATTTTGATTTTGATCTAGTACCTACTTTCACATTTCTCAAGCTGCAGCCTCCGAATTTGAAGCACATGCATAGTTGTGTATACCGCAATGAACTTTGACCTTTAAATTGATCTTGTGACCTACTTTCACATTTCTCAAGCTACAGCTTTCAAATTCGGACCACATGCATGGACCACATGCACAGTGATGTGTACTGAAATGAAATTTGACCTTGAGCTAGCCTTGAAATTTGGAACAATCAAAAATGGCTCAATGGTTGGCGCCAAGATCACTCTGTGATCTTTTGTAATTACATGATGACCCCAAGTAATATGATGTCACTTGACTGTGACCTTGACCTACTGACCTATTTTCTTGTTTTTTAAGATTCAGCCTTGAAATTTTGATGACATACACAGTTTTGCACACAAATCATAAAACTGAATTTCATTGACCATGAATGTGACCTACTGACTTTCTTAATATTTTATCATCAGTTTGACATTTGAAACATGTAGCTCATATTACTCAGGTGAGCGATCCAGGGTCATCATGACCCTCTTGTAAAAGATATGTAGCTGTCAAGTTTATTCGTATAATAAACAAACTGCTTTGTATTGTATGTGGCAAAAAAGAAGATTAGGATTGCTACCATATAAATCCGAGACTTGTTGTCCCATTGGAAAGCCAGTTAACAGTTTATGTAGGAATTGTAACAGACACATACCGAAGAATATTCCTCTGGTCAATAATCGACAGCAGTCAGATTTTCTATATAGAAATAAGAAGGGCATGTACACATTTTACTTAATAACAAAATTACTAAAAATAAGAAACCTTACGTGCAAAAATATTACCAAAGTTCAACATTTGATTCATCACACGGTATTTTTAGCCCACCATCATCAGATGGTGGGCTATTCAAATCACTGTGCGTCCGTAGTCCGTCGTCCTTCCGTCTGTTAACAATTTCTCGTTATCGCATCTCCTCAGAAACTACCAGGGGAATTTTGACCAAACTTTGTCAGAATGATGTATTGGTACCCTAGTTGTGTCCCCCTGAAAATCAGACTGGTTCAACAATTTTTGAGTGAGTAATGGCCCTTTGTTTATTTTTATAATTTACATAGATTTATATAGGGAAAAACTTTAAAAATCTTCTTGTTCAAACAAAAGGGCCTAGGGCTTTGATATTTGGTATGAAGCATCATCTAGTGGTCCTCTACCAAGATTGTTCAGATTATTTCCCTGGGGTCAAGTATGGCCCCGCCCCAGGGGTCACATGGTTTACATAGACTTACATAGGGAAAAACTTGGCTTGAAAATCTTCTTGTCCAAACCACAAAGCCTAGGGCTTTGATATTTGTAATGAACCATCATCTAGAGGTTCTCTACCAGGTTTATTAAAATTATCCCCCTAGGGTCAAATATGGCCCCGCCCTGGTGGTCACATTGTTTATATAGACTTATATAGGGAAAAAACTTGTAAAACCTTTTGTCCAAAACCACAGGGCCTAGGGCTTTGATATTTTGTATGTGACATCATCTAGTGTTTCTCTGCTAAGATTATTGAAATTATTCCCCTAGGTTCAAATATGGCCCCGCCCTGGGGGTCACATGGTTCATATAGACTTATATAGGGAGAAGCTTTTAAAATCTTCTTGTCAATAACCTACAACATTCAAATTTGGACCACATGTATGGTTTTGAGTGGCAAGATGAACCTTGACATGAGTTGACCTTGATTTTGACCTAGTGACCTACTTTCACATTTCTGTAGCTACAGCTTTAAAATTTGGACCACATGCATAGTTTTGTGCACTGAAAAAAAAACTTTGACCTTGACATTGACCTAGTGACCTACTTTCACATTTTTGAAGGTACAGCCTTCAAATTTGTACCACATGCATAGTTTCGTGTTCCGAAATGAAATTTGACCTTGATTTTGACCTAGTGACCTACTTTCACATTTCTCAAGCTACAGCCTTCAAATTTGGACCACTTGCATAGTTTTGTGTACCGAAATAAACTTTGACCTTAAGATTGACCTAGTGACCGACTTTCAAATTTCTCAAACTACAGCCTTCAAACTTGATGCACATGCATAGTTTTGTGTACAAAGAACTTTGTCCTTGAAATTGATCTAGTGACCTACTTTCACATTTCTCAAGCTACAGCTTTCGAATTTGGACCACATGCACAGTGTTGTGTACAGAAATGAAAATTTGACCTTGAGCTAGTCATTAAGTCTTGAAATTTGGAACACTCAAAAATGGCACATTGGTGGGCGCCAAGATCACTCTGTGATCTCTTGTTAAATTAAATTTTATTTTTATTTTTGATTCGTTAAAAACATGCTGTTTAATGCCATCATTTCTTAATTTTTTCCCTTCTATTTTCCATATAAAATGTGTAAAAATCTCATACATGCGTTTCTTCAAAGCAATTTTTTGTATAAAACCATTGATATGAAAGCTTAGGTGCAAATGATTTCCTACTCTCAATGAATTTATCTTTTGAATGATATTTATTTCATTTTTGTAAAATAAAAATTTGATACGTTCACAGACGGTTAGTTTCCACTGATTTTGAAGAATATTTAACTTCAGTGCGAAGTTGTTGTTGTAGCGTCATATGCAGACGATATATTAATGCCGCGTGAACATGCGGTATCGCGATCAAAAGGTTAAAGTAAATTATTTAATCAGTTTAGTTAATTTGTGATTGAATGTTTTATTCGACACAATGAGTGTAAGTTTTAAATCAATTTTACTTCGCAAATAATTCCTTTTGTGTTGATATCACAAATTTTTCAACATAAGAAAATTCAATTAAATATTGTAATTGATATCTTAGTTCTAAAAAGAAAGAGATGCGCATTTCTTCTTATGTTGTTGTTCTCACCTTATTTAATTTTCATTTAAATATCAGTGTCAGTTATGCCAATTACAATGTATGTCAATTAAATATGAAACGAGAAAGGTTTCTATTGGCCATACAACGTTGAAAGGCTTTATCTGGAGAAGAAAAAGTGAGGAACGCAAGGTATTTGCATATAAAATTTTTGTATTAATTTTATTTTTAGTTTTTAGATAATAAATTGCCAAAACTACGCAGCGCAGCGTAACCAAATAAAAACGAATAAATAAAAAAAAAATAGATAATACATTCAAGGTCCGCCTAGGCCAAATTAAAGGCACAAATTATGTCCAGAGGATTTTGATGTACAAGAATGTTTTTGTAATGTAAGTAAAATATCTGCATTTAAAACGGAATTGATTTTCCACCACATAACTTTCATAAAACTTTTGTAATAATGACTATTTTTTAATTTAATAAAAACTAAAAATATTTCATGATAACAGATAAATTTTCCATGAATGCAAGATAAATATCATAAAAATATTTTTTAGTCAGTGCTTTAAACTGCCACAGCAATACGTATGTTTTCATGATATCAACTAACTTTTTATGAAATTAGAAAAAATGATCATGATCATTTTTTTTTTGTGTGGAAATATAATTTTACTTTCGTGAAAATTTAAACTGGTTTCATGATTTTTTCAGTTATCATGAAAATCGTCGTTATTTACTTTACCTCATTATGAAACTTTCATAATTGATTGTACATGTTCAATTTAAAATGATTTTACATGAATGTCATTTCTATACTGTAATCTTAATGAATGAAAGCTGATAGAAATTGTTAATCCATCACGCATATATATCCGTTTTAATGCATATGGCCCCCAATTACCACTAAATAAGGAGCGCTAAAACAACACAGAGATATACAACACTGATAAGGCTATAAATGCGTTTTATAATAATGACTTTATTTTACGAGGCAAACATATTTGGAAACCAATCTTACATATGGGCCTCAACATATATACATGTACATGAGAAAGAATACATTAATACAAACATATTAAAACATAATAAAATTACAATGAAATACATTTAACAAAATACATTTAACTAATTTAGTCTGTAAAATTAAATATTTATGTTATGGAATATTTAAGATTTACATAAGGTTTTGCTGCCCACCAGAGTACCACCATGACAAGAACGAAGTTTTAAATGTTGACAAGGAGTTTGATTGGCAGATATTAAGAGGGATTTCATTCCATATGATAGGACCTGACTAGGCCAGTGACTTCCTGCAAAATTCTAATCTTGGTTTAGGTACATTTAGAAATTGTTGTGTGTGTGATCTGAGGGCAGTATTATTTGAATGTGAGAATAAGTTAAGACATGTAAAGTGGGAAAAGGTTATTGATTGATTTGTAAACAAAGATTGCCTTTTTATATGAAATTCGATCATGAATTTTCATCCATTTCAGTTCTTGAAAGAGTTCTTCTGATGGTGTGTCATGGTCTTTGTCGAGAATAATTTGTGCTGTTCTTTTTTGAAATTTGTAGATATTGTTCAGACGATCACTATTACAGTTTCCCCATATTGTGCAACAGTAGTCTAGGTGGGGTAAGATATATGCATTGAAAAATAGTTTGCGCATTTCAGTACTCAAGTATTGCTTAATGCGTAAGAGAAGATATAGCAATGAGTTGCATTTTTTAAGAAGATGGCCAATCTGTGTTTCCCAATGAAGTGTATGATCAACGTGCATTCCTAATAACTTTTCACATTCACTGAATTCTATCTCTTGATGTTGTAGGGT
Source organism: Mercenaria mercenaria (assembly GCF_021730395.1). Lineage (NCBI taxonomy): Eukaryota > Metazoa > Mollusca > Bivalvia > Venerida > Veneridae > Mercenaria > Mercenaria mercenaria. The sequence continues at coordinate 60,981,215 of NC_069361.1, read as the reverse complement.
TAGTTTAGTTATATCTGTTGATTTAAGTTCTGTATTATAGATCCTATTTGATGGTGATATTAACATTGCCCTAGTTTTCTGAGGGTTTGGTTTCATAGAATTTCTACGACACCATTTGTTGATGGTATCAAGACTGTTCTGTAATGTTTCACAAAGACATGCTAGTGAGGTGTCATATGCACTGATGGTTGTGTCATCTGCAAATATGTCTGTAGGTGTGTTTTGTAGATGTAATGGCATATCATTTATGTATAAGATGAATAGAACAGGACCTAAAACAGATCCTTGAGGAACACCAGATGAGATTTCTTGAGCACTGGATAGTTTCCCTGAGATGTCCACCTGTTGTGTTCGATCAGAAAGATATGACTTGAACCACTTGATAGCATCATTGGAAAAATTGTATTCCTGCATTTTATCGAACAAAAGAGAATGATCCAAAAGGTCGAACGCTTTTGTAAGATCAAGAAATATGGTACCAACCAATTTATTGTCATTGATAGCATTGATCCAAGAGTCTATTATTGAAGTCAGTGCTGTTTGGCAAGAGTGGGCTGTGTGAAATCTGGATTGTGTAGAGTGGAGTAAACACTGCTGTTCAAGATGTTGTTTGATATGTTCACCAACATGTTTTTTCTAGAATTTTTGACAGAATTGGTAAGATGGACACCTGACGATAGTTATTGATGTCTGATTTGGTGCCCTTTTTAAATATAAGTACAAGTTTATCTTTTTTGAAAAGTGAGGGAAAGGTACAATCATGAAGATATGCTTTTATTGAATATTTGTGTAAGTGGTTGTGCTATTACTCCGATTTTCAAGTACTTGGCTCCAATACCGTCTAGGCCGGTGGCCTTGTTAATTTCAAGGTTTTTAAGTTGTTTAGTAATGAATTCATTTGTTATAAGTGGAATGGTGAATTCTGGGGTTGAAAGAGCGGCGCAGGCGGGCAGTGGTTATTTTCGATTTGACAAAGTTGTTCAGGATTGTTTTGTCTTCGGAAGACATTTTGGAGCAATTATCTGGAGCAGATTTAAAGATTTGATATAAGTAATTTAGTTTTATTGCGCCAATGCTTGTATTCGTTTATGTCAGTTGATCTTTTAGCATGATCTCTTTTTTGCATGGCCTGTGTGATATCATCATTGAACCAGTCTGGCAAGTTTTTGTGTTTGACACGTTTTCGTTTCTGTGGTGCATGTTCATTTAGTGCTTGTGTGAACATTACAGTAAAGGTATCCATGGCATCATTTGTGTCTTCAAATATATCAATTATTGACCAAGGTTGGCTTTTTAGTATAAAATGTTCTTCATCAAAGTGTTTGACATCTCTGTATGTGATAATATTGTGTGTATGTTTATGTTCTTTGTTCGATGCTAATTTACGTGTGAAACATAGAGGGTAGTGGTCGCTTATTTACAGATGAGGTATTTGAATATCAACAATATTACAAGGCATATTTGTATATACCGGTATATGGTCAGTTATGGTGGAGGTACTTGCAGTCATTCTGGTGGGCTCTTCACCAGAGCTTTCTCTGTATTGAAAGTTCTCAAAGTTCTGTTTTTAGCTCACCTGTCACATAGTGACAAGGTGAGCTTTTGTGATCACCCTTCGTCCGTCGTCCGTCCGTGCGTCCGTCCGTGCGTGCGTGCGTCAACAATTTCTTGTCTGCACGATAGTGGTTTCATTATTGATTTTATTTTAACCAAACTTGCACACAACTTGTATCACCATAAGATCTCGGTTCCTTTCTTGAACTGGCCAGATCCCATTATGGGTTCCAGAGTTATGGCCCCTGAAAGGGCCAAAAATAGCAATTTTGACCTTGTCTGCACAATAGCAGCTTCATTTATAATTTGATTTTAACCAAACTTGCACAAAACTTGTGTCACCATAAGATCTTGGTTCCTTTTTTGAACTAGCAAGATCCCATTATGGGTTTCAGAGTTATGGCCCCTGAAAGGGCCAGAATTAGCTATTTTGACCTTGTCTGCACAATAGCAGCTTCATTTATGATTTTATTTTAACCAAACTTGCACACAACTTGTATCACCATAAGATCTTGGTTCCTTTCTTGAACTGGCGAGATTCCATTATGGGTTCCAGAGTTATGGCCCCTGAAAGGGCCAGAATTAGCTATTTTGACCTTGTCTGCACAATAGCAGCTTTATTTATGATTTGAATTTAATCAAACTTGCACAAAACTTGTGTCACCATAAGATCTTGGTTCCTTTCTTGAACCGGCCAGATCCCTTAATGGGGTCCAGAGTTATGGCCCCTGAAAGGGCCAAAATTAGCTATTTCGACCTTGTCTGTACAAAAGCAGCTTCATTTATGATTTGATTTTAACCAAACTTGCACACAACTTGTATCACCACAAGATCTTGCTTCCTTTCTTGAACTGGCCAGATTCCATCTTGGGTTCAAGAGTTATGGCCCCTTAAAGGTCCAAAATCGGTTATTTTGGCTTTTGCAGCCATATAGAGACTTCATTTATGGTTTTATTTGATACAAACTTCCAAAATATCTTCAACAACAATAAATCTTGGATTCCATGACAAATCAGATCCAGTTGTAGGTTCCAGAGTTATTTCATTATCTGATTACCTCCCCTGATTGTAATCAAAATGGATTTATATCAGTAAGTACTTACAGGAATTATTTGAAATTTCATTATTGTTATTAGTTGGACTGAGACAATAAGGGTAGATAACTATGGACTGATTTTATGTCAAATTACCTCCCTTTATTTCAAATTAAAATGGGTATATCTCCGTAACTAATGAAGATACTGATCTGAAATTTCATTTATGCCAACATATTTATTTGGCAGATCCTTCTTTTGTTCACTTACAATATTTTTTTTTTTTTTTAATTACTTCCCTTTTACCTTACTATAAATAGCTTATTTTTAGTAACTTCTTTATTATTGGCCATAGGGAAAAACCGAGACCACTTTTCTGTGGTACAACATGGATGGTACCTCCAATTTTTAGGTGTTTTTTGACATATCTATACCTTGTAAGAATTTTTTTCTTCTTTTTGTTAAATTTCTTCCCTTTGTTGTTCCTGTCCTTTGGATTTAGATATTTTTTTTGAGGACCTTCTTGTCTCAAGCGCAATGATAACAGGTGAGCGATATAGGGCCATCATGGCCCTCTTGTTTTAGTTTGTAACTAAAGTGGCATGTCAATTATGCTTAAGTTTTGAATATAATTTTAATGCCATTTTACTTTTTCGCATCATTTTTTTTAATCCCCCACCGTGGCGGAGGGATTATAGGAATGGTCTGCTTCCTTCCTTCCGTCCGTCTGTCCTTCCGTCCGTAACACTTTCGTGTCCGCTCCATATCTCCTAAACCCCTTGAAGGATTTTCATCAAACTTGTGTCAAATGATGATTTTACAATGTCAATTCTAAAATTTGTTTGTTTTATTTATTGATATTTTGTGACTTGAAAGACAAAAATACAAAATAACATTTAAGAAACTACATAATTATTAAGTATTGTTTTGATAAAAATGACTTTTTATGCCCCCGAAGGGAGGCATATTAGTTTTCAACTGTCCGTCCATTCGTTCGTCTGTTCATTCATTCGTCACAATGTTAACTTTTTGCATGAAGGCCAACGTTAACTTTAGCATGAAGGCACTTTACTCGCGAACGACTGCACCCAGGACCTTCAAACTTCACATGCTGATAGTACTTATTGAGTTCATGACACCTACTGACATTGGGGTCACCAGGTCAAAGGTCAAGGTCACAGGGGCCAATGTTAACTTTTTGCATGAAGGCACTTTTCTCGCGAACCACTGCACCCAGGACCTTCAAACTTCACAAGCTGATAGTACTTACTGAGTACATGACCCCTACTGACTTTGGGGTCACCAGGTCAAAGGTCAAGGTCACAGGGGCCAATGTTAACTTTTTGCATGAAGGCACTTTTCTCGCGAACCACTGCACCCAGGACCTTCAAACTTCACATGCTGATTGAGTACACAACCCCTACTGACTTTGGGGTCACCAGGTCAAAGGTCAAGGTCACAGGGGCCATTGTTTACTTTTTGCATTAAGGCACTTTACTTGCGAACCACTGCACCCAGGACCTTCAAATTTCACATGCTGATAGTACTTATTGAGTACATGACCCCTATTGACTTTGGGGTCACCAGGTCAAAGGTCAAGGCGCTGCGGGGGGCATTTGTCACCATTAGTGACAGCTCTTGTTTTTAATCCCCCGCCACAAGTGGTGGGGGGTTATAGGAATGGTCTCCGTCCGTCCGTCCTTCTGTCCGTAACACTTTTGTGTCCGCTCCATATCTCCTAAACCTCTTGAAGGATTTTCATGAAACTTGGGTCAAATGATCACCTCATCAAGACGATGTGCAGAACCCATGAATCAGCCTTGTCGGCTCAAGGTCAAGGTCACAACTCAAGGTCAAAGGTTTGAGCCTTCCATTTTGTGTCCGCTCTATATCTCCTAAACCCCTTGAAGGAATTTTATAGAACTTGGGTCAAATGATCACCTCATCAAAACGATGTGCAGAAGCCATGAGTCAGCCATGCCAGCTCAAGGTCAAGGTCACAACATGGAGTCAAAGGTTTGAGCCTTCCATTTTGTGGCCGCTCTATATCTCCTAAACCCCTTGAAGGATTTTCATCAAACTTGGATCAAATGATCACCTCATCAAGGCGCTGTGCAGAACTTATGAGTCAGCCATGTCGTCTCAAGGTCAAGGTCACAACTGAAGGTCAAAGGTTTGAGCCTTCCATTTTGTGTCCACTCTATATCTCCTAAACCCCTTGAAGGAATTTTATAAAACTTGGGTCAAATGATCACCTCATCAAAACAATGTGCAGAAATTATGAGTCAGTCATGCCGGCTCAAGGTCAAGGTCACAACTAAGGGTCAAAGGTTTGAGCCTTCCATTTTGTGTCTACTCTGTATCTCCTAAACCCCTTGAAGGATTTTCATCAAACTTGGGTCAAATGATCACCTCATCAAGAACTCCTGAGTCAGCCATGTCAACTCAAGGTCAAGGTCATAACTGAAGGTCAGAGGTTTGAGCTGTGTATCTCCTAAACCCCTTGAAGGATTTTCATGAAACTTGGGTCAAATGATCACCTCATCAAGACGATGTGCAGAATTCATGAGTCAGCCATGTCAGTTCAAGGTTAAGGTCACAGCTAAAGGTCAAAGGTTTACCCTTTCACTATCCATAGCAGTGGCTGGGGATTTAGCCTTGTTCTTATGAAAAGTCCATTCTTTTACATAGTTTGTAACTAAAGTGGCGTGTCAATTATGCTTGTTTAATTTCTTGAATTGAAATAAACATCTAGGTGATAATACCCGGAGGCAATAAATATTGACATCGCAATGCCGGTCACCCGTTACCAATATCATATTATAGCTGTTGTCTCCCCTGATATCGATTTTCTGCCATAACGGTCATGAGGTCAATCCTTCCTCATGATTTTTGTACTGAGCATGCATATAGACAAAATTATGAGAAAAGCTGTACCAAAATTGAAAGAAACACACAGAAGTGTCAGCAAAAAATGATTTCTATTCAGTGATCTCCCAGCACCATACAGTCACTGCAGCACCAAACAAAAAACAAAGAAAAGAGGTTTTATTTTCTTAACAAACATAATTGTACTTAAATATTTTCTCCCTCACTTTGTTCATCCGAAAATAAAACAATTATAAATCCTGCACGATAACTCAAACTTTGATGATTATGATTTTTCTTCAATAAAACATTTCAATACAGAAAATATAATATGTCTCTTCCCATTGGGGGAGACATATTGTTTATGCCCTGTCCGTCCGTCTGTCCATCCGTCACACTTTATTTCCGATCAATAACTGGAGAACCATTTGACCTAGAACCTTTAAACTTCATAGGGTGGCAGGGCTTATGGAGTAGACGACCCCTATTGTTTTTGTGGTCATTCCATCAGAGGTCAAGGTCACAGGGGCCTGAATACGGAAAACCATTTCCGATCAATAACTTGATAACCACTTGACCCAGAATGTTGAAACTTAATAGGATGATTGGACATGCAGAGTAGATGACCCCTATTGAATTTGGGGTCACATACTCTGTTAAAGGTCAAGGTCACAGGGGCCTTAACATGGAAAACCATTTCCAGTCAATAACTTGCAGAATGTTGAAACTTTATAGGATGATTGGAAATGCAGAGTAGATGACCCCTATTGATTTTGGGGTCACTCTGTCAAAGGTCAAGTTCACAGGGGCCTGAACATGGAAAACCATTTCCAGTCAGTGAGAACCACTTGAACCAGAATGTTGAAACTTCATAGGATGATTGGTCATGCAGAGTAGATGACCCCTATTGATTTTTGGGTCACTCTGTTAAAGGTCAAGGTCACAAGGGCCTGAACATGGAAAACCATTTCTTATCCATGACCCAGAATGTTGAAAATTCACAGGATGATTGGACATACAGAGTAGATGGCCCCTATTGATTTTGGGGTCACTATTAAAGGTCAAGGTCACAGGGGCCTGAACACAGAAAACCATTTCCGGTCAGTAACTTGAGAACCACTTGACCCAGAATGTTGAAACTTCATAGGATGATTGGACATGCATAGTAGATGACCCCTGTTGATTTTGGGGTCAATCTGTTAAAGGTCAAGGTCGTAGCAGACAGAAAATGGAAATCCATTTCCGGTCAATAGCTTGAGAACCATTTGACCTAAAACCATCAAACTTCATAGGTTGATAGGGCTTACAGAGTAGATGACCCCTATTGTCTTTGGGGGTCACTCCATCAAAGGTTGAGGTCAAAGGGGGCTGAATATAAAAAAACTCTTTCCAGTCAATAACTTAAGAACCACTTGACCCAGAATGTTGAAACTTAATAGGATGATTGGACATGCAGAGTTAGGCCTAAAAAAAAAAATTCTTTGTTTCCGGTAACATGCTCAAAAAAATTAGGGTAGGTACCGTATTTTCCCGAATAAAAGCCCCTGGTTTTGTTACATTTTCCAAACCTGTTTATTTGCGGTAAAAAAAATAAAAAATGAAAATTTTTACAAAACTGAAAGAAATCGTTCAAACTAACTTTATTCCGCCAAAACGTAATTATTTGGCATCCAGTTTAATGCAGTGGTTCTTTTATGCATTTATATACGGTACCTCATGTATTCCATGTCTGGCTTTTTGACATGCTCGCGACGTTATTACGTCATGACCCTAACAGCTGTTGTACTCCGATAACCTTTTCCTTAGTACATGCGGGTAGCTAATAGCGCAATACACAATGGTTCGGCACGCTGCATATGTGCCTGCTTTTAAATTAAAAGTTATTAAAACTGCCAAAGAAAAGGGTAAACACTTCGCCACAAGTTTGTTTAAAGTCGACAGGAAGCGTGTGCACTAGTGGTGCAAAAATAAATCGTTCATGGATTTACTGTTTAATTTTCTATTTGATGATTGGATTTGTACCATACTTAGTATAAATGTTTTGGACTTATGGTACATGGACTGTTTAAAAGTGTGTTTAATACTTAATACATTGGATACTTACCTGTGAACTTATTATGTGGACTTATAAAAATGAGGTAGGTGATTTTTTTCGTTCTTGTTGACTTTTTTTCCTCCAAAAAGGGTGGGGTGGGGGGGGGGGGGGGCGTTAATTACAGGGGGGGCCTTAATTCGGGAAAATATGGTAGGTCGGAAATTTTTTTTTTTGAATTTTTTTTTTATTAGGGTATTAGATCACTAATAGTAATGTTTACAAAACGGCCTTTGCTTGGTATATTCTGAAAGGTAACCGTGTTTTGCACTATTCTGCATTTTTTAAACAATTTTTACCGTGCCGTTTTTTATCAATTTTGTATAACTTATGGTATCTCCTCTAGCTCAAGTAGAGATAAATTTTAAAGTGATAGCCACTATCCAAAACGTTTGCAAAGAACTCATTTTACCATTAATTTTAATAAAAGAAACATCAAACTATTGGTAAACAATTATAAAACACAAAATAAAAATGTCAATATCATTTTTTCTATTGTGCCTCAAGTAAACGTATTTAATGAGACAGAATTCATACTTCAACATTGAAAAAATAAGGTCGAATGCTGTATTTCTGTTTTGAATTTTGCTTACTCCATTTAAAAATAACCTTAGGGCAGACGTAAAACCTACCTAAATTTCTTCCACAATATATAATCTAAGAGTGAAAGCAAAATAGAGAACTTTCACCGCGTGTAACTCAATATTTTTAAAGATGTGTAACCCTACCCCTTCTGTTTAAGTAGTAAATTCACTTAGAACACCAAAAAAATTTTGTACAAGAAATTAATAATAAGTCTTGAAAGAAGTAAAAACTTACTAGAAAAAAAAGGAAAATAAGGGAAAAAAAATTTGGTCCCAGTAGGGCTTGAACCTACGCACCCCTAAGAATTCAAAAAGGAGGTTCTTTATTAGTGATCTACCGTAATACCTTAAGGGAGACTTTTCAGAAATTATTTTTGTGTCACAAAATGAATGCAAACAAGGGGATTATGCCTTTAGAGCATCAGTAAGTTGATTTGTAATATCACTAAGCATGTTTAAAGCATAAAAAGTGCAGTTTTGCAACTTTCTGTCAAAAAGATGAAAAAAATATTCTCCAAGGCCATAAAAACATTTAGGGTCGGGCCAAAAATTTAGGGTAGGTTGGGATACCGGAAACAAACAATTTTTTTTTTATGCCTTAATGACCCCTACTGATTTTGGGGTCACTTGATCAAAGGTCAAGGTCACAGGCGCCTGAACATGGTAAACCGTTTCCAATTCATAACTTGAGAACACACTAGGCCCAGAATATTGAAACTTTGTTGAATGATTGGACATGTCAAGTAGATGATCCCTATTGCAGCCAACCATCAGTGTCTGTTTGACTTTCGCTGCTGTCCCCTATTGACTTTTTGCCTATACGACTATGCATTGGGGGAGACATGCGCTTTTCTACAAAAGCATCTTCTAGTTTTGTATAAAATTACAGTATGCACTTAACTTCTATTATTGACAACTTTTTTGAGTTCAACGATGCATGAGAACCATAACAATCAAACGATAATATAAACATGCTTTCGTTTAAATTATCGTGCGGGAGTAGTATGTGCTAAACTTGAAAAACAACTAAGACTAAATTGAGTTAGAAGGCGGTTTGCTACTTTATATTCATCCGTATTATAACAGCATAAACACAGTACTAATTACATCAAAACCAAGTATAAATTTTATAGAAAGCGTACTGTAGTAGTAATCAATGTCGTTTCCATAATACAATGTTCTGCACAGAATACCATAAAAGCCTAAATGTTCATAACATTATGCACCTTTTCAATCATATTATGCGTTCACACTGTTCAATGTCTCACCATCTCACCATGCACTTGAGTACATTTTACATATCTTATTACACACCATATTATGTTCAACAAACACAGACATTTATTTATCATAATATATCATTTAAAATTATACAAGAGGTTAACATAACAGTTTTTTAAGTATGTACCAATGATCTCACTTTTACCTGTCTTCAAAATTAACTGAACAAAAGACTTGTTTCTCTGTCAAGTAGCAAACCTCGAATGACTAAATGCCGCGAAATTCTGCACGAGGAAAATGAAATTTAAATGAAGCAAAAGAATTTAAATACCAAAATAATTTTAATTATTTCCTCCCGCACTTCGTTTGTCCGAAAATAAAACAATTATGTGCTAAACTTGAAAAACAACAAAGACTAAAGACGGTTTGCTACTTTCGAATAAAACAAAGCTGAATAAGTAGTATTAAAGTATTTAAGTATTCCATCTGCCGTGTTTATTTAATAATCTTGCATCTAATGAACTACCACTATTAGCTGCTGCTGATGCATCACCACTACCTACCGGTAAACTATGTAATCCAAATTTGGAACTATTTTCTCCAATAGCGCAATAACTTCTGCTAATATTTCTTGTGTGCGTGTATACAACAAGGGTGAACTAGGATCACAAAGAACATAAATACCCTTTCGCTTAAGAAAACGCACTCGTAAACAGATACTCAATTGAGGAAAAAGTGAGATCGGTCGCTTTAATAAACTTTTCTAACCATAATACCGGACACAGTTGCGTTCCTGTTTTAGCAACTTTGAACCATGTTTAAACTGATCAGTCTTATACTTTTCCTGATTAAGGTGGTATCACGTTTTGAATTTCCGGTGAATAACAAACAAGAGCTGTCACAGGAGACAGCGCGCTCAACTATTTCGATGCTGAATAGTGAAACTGGGCACATTTGAGGAAACTAGAGCTGTCACTGGAGTGTTTAATGACTCCAATTGTGGATGAAGATATTGCACAATAGCCTGTGTCTATGTCAAAAATATCAACTTAAAGTAATAAGAGAAGTAAAGATAAAATGTATCAAAACACTATATACGAGGGGCATTCAATAAATACCCGGAAAAGTGCTCTCAATTCTTTATGTATCATCAAAAATAAATGAAAATGCTACAAAATGTAGACTAGGGAATACCGAGTTGATATGTTAAAATTAGATTGTCTTTGGATAAATAATAAGTAAATGCGAGTCCCCATGGCAACGTCATGTGACCTCATCCGGCCCAATTTTGTCTCTTTTTCTATTTTACATGCGCTAAAACATTACTTGCCACTTACCTATTTTTCAAGCTACCTTTTCTTAAATTGGGTGAATATTGGTATGGAAAGTAAGCGTTACGCCAATAACGTCAAATTATAAATGTGACATCATTAAAATATTTGGCAGGCATATTGAGTTGGTCGTCGCTTGAAAATCAGTGTTGAACGGAGATGTGAGATAACATTTTGTGTTCTAAATCGAAAATAAAGGAAAGAGAAAATGTTTAAGGGACAATGCCCTGAAGAAAACAAAATTTTATTAGTGGGACGTGACGTTTAAAAATGGTCAGGAGAATATTGCTGACGACTTTTGTTACAGACATGAAAAATAACGCTCAGTCACATTTAATATCTTAAAGAGCTCCTTGATAGGGCATCAGTTCAGTGTCCAATTTCTTCAATACGACAGGAACATTATACGAACAGTATTTATTTATTCTTAGGAAGGTGTAAAAATGCATTTAATGGTGATAAACATTGAATCAATGGTAATCACGAGTTGTATTGATTAACTGAGTGTGATATGACAGCATCATAATGACTTTGGGCCGCTTTTGAGGTGATGACGTTGCCTAGGAGACAACAAATAAATATTGTGCATGTTCTGAAATCTGTAATTTAGGTATTTGCATTCAGTATGTTCATATCTTTCATATTTTCAAATTTTAACAAAATGAGACCAGAAATAGAGAAATGAGAGCACTTTTCCGGGTATTTATTGAACACCCCTCGTAAGTATATCCTAAGCAAAAAGGGGCATAATTCATTAAATACTGGTGCCACAGTTATGCAGCTTGTGTCATATAGTGTGGGTGATGATGTTGAACAACTATTTTAAGTTTGAATCAAATCCATTCAGTAATAACAGAGACAGAGTGAAAGTGCATCAAAACTTTAACCTAAAGTTCTAAGTAAAAAGGGGAAATAATTAATGAAAAATTGGTGCCAGAGTTATGCACCTTGCAATATATGGTGTGGGTGATGATGTTGAACAACTATTTAAAGTTTGAATCAAATCCATTCAGTAATAACAGAGACAGAGTGAAAGTGCATCAAAACTTTAACCTAAAATTCTAAGTAAAAAGGGGAAATAATTCATGAAAAATTGATCCCAGAGTTATGCACCTTGTGTCATATGATAAGGGTAATGATGTTGAACAATTGTTCACGTTTGAATCAGATCCATTCAATAATAACAGAGATAGAGTGAAACTGCATAAAACTTTAACCTGAAATTCTAAGTAAATAGGGGAATAATTCATGGAAAATTGTGCCAGAGTTATGCATCTTGTGTCATATGATGTGGGTGATGATGCTGAACAACTATTTTAAGTTTGAATCAAATCCATTCAGTAATAACAGAGGTAGAGTGAAAGTGCACCAAAACTTTAACCTGAAATTCTAAGCAAAAAGGGGGAAATATTCATGAAAAAATGGTGCCAGAGTTATGCACCTTGTGTCATAATTATGATGTGGGTGATGATGTTGAACAACTATTTTAAGTTTGAATCAAATCCATTCAGTAATAACAGAGATAGAGTGAAAGTGCATCAAAACTTTAACCTGAAAATCTAAGTGAAAAGGGGGAATAATTCATGAAATATTGGTGCCAGAGTTATGGCCCTTATGTCAGATGATGTGGATGATGATGAGAAATAAGTATTTCAAGTTTGAATCAAATCCATCAAGTAATTACAGAGATAAGTTGAAAAAAGAGAAAGTGCACCAAAACTAACCAAGGTTGGGACGCGGAAAGACGCCGACGCCGATGCTGGGGCGAGTAGGATAGCTCTCCTTATACTTTGTATAGTCGAGCTAAAAACCAAAGAATATTCAGTTCTTTCCAATAACCGTTATGTTATGATTCAACCAAATAGTTTCCTTTGTCTACCAGAAAGGAGCAATTCTTATATCTTAATATTGAGGTTTGGTACCTTTATTACAGACAATAAACTAAATAATTCCAGGGTTTTTTCTTTCTGTTTTGGGAACATAGCCTATACCCCCAATGTTGGGAATTTTGACGCGTAAATGTTCCAAATTGGGAAATATTTAGTCCCATAGGATATAGTAAGGATGTGTTTAAGTACTTTCTGATACACTTGTTTCACATTGTACAACCTCTTTAAGCATACTGCCATTACAAAATTGTCCATAACTTGGTCAATGTTTGTGCAAATTTGATGAAATTTTTTTCAGAATGAAGATTGGGAATTTTTGCACTCATTTTGAGAAAAATACATACTTTTTGGCATTGGGAATATAGCCCAATAACGGCTATAAAAACGGCCGAAAAAAAACCCTGAATTCATACGTGACTTCAGTGAGCTCAACAAAGCAATTTCAAGCACAAATATTAATGTGGAATGTAAAGTAAGTTACACACTACAATATCCCACCAAGATACTTACAAACACAATGCATTTGCAGAATAGAGAGATAAAAATAATTTTGACAGCTCGTAAAAACTAATGACAAATTTTGACAGGTATATGATGACTCTTGAGCTAATTAATTTTTTTCTGTTATTTCTAACTTCCAGTTTGATTTTCATAAAAATGGGTCTTCTGTATTGTAGCTTACAACTAAAAAAATTAAAACAACATCAGAATATATTGTTACCTTACTGTCGTTTTGTCTATCCAAGTCATGTACGAATTCCTATTGTTTCAGTCATTTGTCACTAATTAGAGCAACTCGCAGTGTTGCAATCATACAAAACACATCCCTTATTTTCACATAGATATTGAGGATTTATCTAATGAGCACATGTATTGGAAACACAATTTTAATACCGATTGTGTATTGCAATAATGCTAAACTATCTCAGCGGTGACGTGTCCTTAAAATAGAAACATAAACATCATGAAAAGCAATATCTGACATTTGAATGGAAGAAAGTTCATTATATCTAAGAAATCCTGAAAATCCAAGAATACAAATTAGACAAAGTCTCATATTTTTCAAATTTATTTGAACATCGTTATTTTGGTAAAATTCACAATTTGTCGCAAAATGTCAGTGTTCATAGGCTGCTTGTTGATGGTTTCGCAAGTTTTTTACGGCAGCCTTCATAAGTAAGCTTCGCAAGTTTTTTACCACACAGATTTTCAAATAGATGGAATTCATGTTTTCATTTGATTCCATTAAACACTTGTAGAATTTTTTACTTCTTTAGATAATAAACCGCTAAAAAAAAACGCACAGTGTTGATTCGCTTGCTGGTAAGTAATCAAGAGAATGTGACTTACATCATCTTGCAAACTTATTGAAAGCTATATACCGATAAAAGAAATTATTCTTTGTTTCATATAAAATTCAGCTACTTCATAACAATTTTTATACAGTTTCTAGATTTTCACTCCGTCGTAGACCTATTTTCCACAAGATATCCATACATTTGCTTCAAGAAAATGAAAAGAAAAAGGGGTGTTGAATAGTATGCAGTGAAATGGAAGTCATCTAAGTCAGGTACTCTCATATTGCCTCATTTCAGAAAGCGGTCCGCAGAATAAACACCCTACTTTCGTTTTCAAGTAAACAACTCGAAAATATGTGAATATTAACAAGAAAAGTGTCTTAATTTATGTAAAATTCATTCCAGGAGTGAAATAATGCCCATTTGGGCCCCGGTTTACGCGCAACTGCGCAAAAAAATTAGGATCTATTTCAAGTCAAGTCAAGTAATATTTATTTACAAAGTCGGAGAGTATCAACAGATAACATAAGCTCTAATGAGCTTTTTACACCAACTTATTAGGGACTTCTTTTGACTACACCACGGAAAGCACATTTTTGACCGAATTACTGCTATATAACCTGAAGTAACTGTCATACTTTGTATTTGTGTTCTTGGACTTTGAGGAACAAACTATCTCCGGTATTTTGGTAGCAGCAGTACTCAAGTCTGGATCTAATGTAAAATCCCGCATTTCGTTCCACACTCCATTACATGGAAACTGCACTGATAAAGAATCAGTATGAATATAAATCAATACAAAAGAAAACCAAATATAAAACATAATAAAATATATCATATAATCATATATATATGGCATACTAATTCCGAATTGTCTTAAAGCTAATTGGAATATGTCTGACCCAGGGTCGAATTTAATTGGAATATGTCCGACCCATGGTCATACTATCACAGTGGTTGGGTGTTATCTCTTTGTTGATAGATTTCTGATTTTGGTTCGTTTTTGTTGTTGTTGTGGTTATCGTTTTTGTAACTATTGTTACGTAGTAAGTTTGGAGTCTGGTTTCTGAAAGTTATTGAAGAAAGATGTCCAGTTGTTAAAATATTTTATTTTCGAATGAAGAAGCAGTAGGATAAGGGCCCTAGAATCTTGTCCCCTTATATACTGCTTGGTTGCCATAAACTGTGTCCATGGCAGCACAACAACTGGAACATCTTGCAGGTAATATTACAGCGAAAACTGTAAGTGTTTCTTTGATCATAAAGAAAATATGATTTAAGCAATCTTCAACAATTAACTGAAAGGGTTACTAACTAGGGACTTTTATACATTAATACTGTTAAGTGGCCCTTAATAGGATTTTATATATCACTAAGAATGCTTAACAAATATACCAACAAGTAGAGTCGATAATCTATTTTCCAAATCACACAGTGATAGGTGCTATCAGATTATTATTTTTTTTGTTCAGTAAGAATTAGCATTTACTGATGTATTTACACATGTATATACAGGTTAAACAGGTAAATAATCATAATAGTTGAAAAATTACAAATTAACAAATACAATTTTTAAAGAAATATTCAATGACAAAACCTTGTTACAGTACTAATTCAAATTGTCTTAAAGCTAAATGGATTTATCTTAATTCAGGGTCGTACAAATTCGATTTAGTATGATACTATATAGAATTTGTCTGATCCAGGGTCGTACTAAAAATAATAAGCTTAAAGCTAATTCACAACCAGGATCATACGTCAATTTTTTTTTTTGATTGGTCAATTTCCCTTAGAGTTATTGCCCTTGTTTTAATGGAAAAAACACGTCTGCAGCCATTTCTCAGTAACTAACTGGTAGAATTTAATGAAACTTGAAATAAATATGAATCAACATACTTTGATGATGCCTGTCATTTTTTTTTTTTAATTCGTCAATTTTCCTTAGAGTTATTGCCCTTTGTTTAAAAATCTATAGATTTGTACATAACAAACCAACCATTTGGTAGAATTTTGTCAAACTTCTTTCATTCTTTTCCATGAACATTCATTATAAACATGTAAAGTTGTGTACCCACACCTGGTCACCACCTTGCCTTGGTCACACCCCCTCCCAACCCCACCCCCCATCCCTTTTTTTTTCAAACCTTCCATGACTATTTATAAACATGCAAAGTTGTACTGTTCCCCCACCTCACTCCTCCACCCCGCTGAGTCATGCCCACAACCCCGATCATGCATCCCCCCACCCCCCCCACCACACCACGTTTTTTTTTTTCATTTTTAATTTTCCATCAATATCTATAATCAACATGTGATGTTTCATACCCTCACCCGGTCATCCCCGCTGCCCCCCGCCACCCCTCCCTCTCCTCCCAACTTGGACCCAAATAAAGTATTCATTTTCTGTTAAATTGATTTTGACTATTGAAATTATTTGCTTCTTAGTTACATCCTCAACTTTTTGCCGGATATATCTTTTTGCCTTTCCTCACCACAAACCCTTTCAGCGGGGGATACCAATTCATCAAATTTGCTTGTTTACATCAATTTTGTAACCGTTAATGCATTATTTCTAAAAGAGAAAAAGTTACTCCTGGTATCAAGGGGCAGTTAGACTCAAATAAATAGCTAAGATACTGCCTGTTTATATGTCTTTTCAAGACAGATTGTAGATTTTTGAGTAAAAAAGAACTGCTGAAGCATTTGGTGAAGTTTATGTATCTTTTTACCTATTTCTTAAAAAGAATCAGAACAAAAATGAAAGGTATAGAAAAATTTCATTTGTAATGTCATATTGATTATCGAGTGATATAACTTTTGATCTTTATTTTACATTTTGCTTTAACACAATCGTGAGAACAAAACCTGTTTTGTTGAAAATAAAAAAAACAAAACACGAAATTTGTTTAGTGATTTGGTAGATAATTGACCCTTTGGGACATAGGTGATTAAACACTTATACCGTGTCTGTTAGGTGTGATTCCTAATGGGCAGGTTGCTGTAGTTCCAAATGGCCATTTATCAAATAAGATTGCTAAACATTTATACAAGACAAAGTTTAATGGATTCCTAACAATTTCATACTTGGATGGTATTAAAATTTTTGGTTTTCCAATACCACGATGAAGTCGGAATTTTAATTTTTTATGCGTTTCTTGTTGCAACATCCATTCAATTTAACTTCTACATTAGTTTATACTCACGTAAATATAAACTTTGTATATTTTAAAACTATCTATTTTTAGCCCACCATCATCAGATGGTGGGCTATTCAAATCACTCTGCGTCCATGGTCCGTCCGTCCGTTAACAATTTCTCGTTATCGCATCTCCTCAGAAACTACTGGGGGGATTTTGCCCTAGTTGTGTCCCCCTGAATATCAGACTGGTTCAACAATTTTTTAGTGAGTTATTGCCCTTTGTTTATTTCTATAATTTGTATAGATTTATATAGGGAAAAACTTTGAAAATCTTCTTGTCCAAAACCACAGGGCCTAGGGCTTTGATATTTGGTATCATCTAGTGGTCCTCTCCCAAGATGATTCAAATTATTTCCCTGGGGTCTAATATCGCCCCGCCTGGGGGTCACATGATTTACATAGACTTATATAGGGAAAAACCTTGAAAATCTTCTTGTCCAAACCATAAAGCCTAGGGCTTTGATATTTGTAATGTAGCATCATCTAGTGGTTCTCTACCAAGTTTGTTCAAATTATCCCCCTAGGGTCAAATATGGCCCCGCCCTGGGGGTCACATGGTTCATATAGACTTATATAGGGAAAAGCTTTTAAAAACTTCTTGTCAATAACCTACAACATTCAAATTTGGACCACATGTATGGTTTTGAGTGGCAAGATGAACCTTGACATGAGTTGACCTTGATTTTGACCTAGTGACCTACTTTCACATTTCTGTAGCTACAGCCTTCAAATTTGGACCACATGCATAGTTTTGTGCACTGAAAAAAACTTTGACCTTGACATTGACCAAGTGACCTACTTTAACATTTTTGAAGGTACAGGCTTCAAATTTGGACCACATGCATAGTTTTGTGTTCTGAAATGAAATTTGTCCTTGGTTTTGACCTAGTGACCTACTTTCACATTTCTCAAGCTACAGCTGTCAAATTTGGACCACATGCATAGTTTTGTGTACCAAAACAAACTTTGATCTTGACCTAGTGACCTACTTTCACATTTTTGAAGGTACAGGCTTCAAATTTGGACCATATGCATAGTTCTGTGTTCCAAAATGAAATTTGATCTTGATTTTGACTTAGTGACCTACTTTCACATTTCTCAAGCTACAGCCTTCAAATTTGGACCACTTGCATAGTTTTGTGTACAGAAATGAACTTTGACCTTAAGATTGACCTAGTGACCTACTTTCACATTTCTGTAGCTACAGGCTTCAAATTTGGACCACATGCATAGGATTGTGTACCGAAACAAACTTTGACCTTGATATTGACCTAGTGACCTACTTTAACATTTTTGAAGGTACAGGCTTCAAATTTGGACCACATGCATAGATTTGTTTTCTGAAATGAAATTTGATTTTGATTCTGACCTAGTGACCTACTTTCACATTTCTCAAGCTACAGCCTTCAAATTTGGACCAATTGCGTAGTTTTTTGTACCGAAATAAACTTTGACCTTAAGATTGACCTAGTGACCTACTTTCAAATTTCTCAAACTACAGCCTTCAAACTTGATACACATGCATAGTTTTATGTACAAAGAACTTTGTCCTTGAAATTGATCTAGTGGCTACATGTTTGCTATTTCTGTGTTGCGTTTGCTTCAGGAAATGATTGAAATGCACGTGTGATATGCACGTGTCTGTATACAGTGTAGTGGTTGAAATGCACTTTTCTGTATGCAGTAGTGATCGAAACGCGCATGGCCATATGCAGTAGTGGTTAAAATGCACGTGTCCATATGCAGCAGTGGTTAAAATGGACGTGTCCATTGGCATAGTGGTTGAAATGCACGTGCTGTATGCAGTAGTGGTTGAAATGCACATGTTCGTATGCAGTTTTTTCTGAAACCGTTGATACTGTGTTGCGATTTGCTATTCTAGTGCTTTGGAGTAACGTACAGTGGCTAACAAAATATAGTGCTGACTGTTTACATTACGATGTCGTTAATATAGTAAAGCACCAGTATTAGGCAGGTACTTCTATTCAAAGCAGGCAGGTTCGAACTTTCAGACTTGTAGAATTTTTAAATCGGTTCAACTGTAGCAACAGTTGGTACCTCAGTGAACCATATAGCGGCCATATAATACGGAAAATCTTTCATTATATCTGCCATACCTATCATACAAAACATTTTTTTTACTATTTTAAAACAATTGAGTTTTTAAAATAAGAATGTTTGTTTGTTTTGGGTTTAACGCCGTTTTTCAACAGTATTTCAGTCATGTAACGGCGGGCAGTTAACCTAACCAGTATTCCTGGATTCTGTACCAGTACAAACCTGTTCTCCGCAAGTAACTGCCAACTTCCCCACATGAATCAGAGGTGGAGGACTAATGATTTCAGACACAATGTCGTTTATCAAATAGTCACGGAGAACATACGCCCCGCCCGAGGATCGAACTTGCGACCCCGAGATCCGTAGACCAACGCTCTTATCTACTGAGCTAAGATCTGACATTTAAGAATAGTCGTAGAAATGTAGCGGTATGTGTTACCATGGGAACAGCTGATGAAACTGGTCAAATTGGCAAATGCTGATTTTAAAAAACTGATTTTAAACTTAAAACGACTGAATATTTTTCAGTAAAACTTGATACAAGATATAAGTACATCAGTTCCCATCGAATTAATTTATGATAGTGAAGATTACTGTCTAAATGACTGAAATCAGGGGTGAACATGCAGAATCACATTGTTGACACGTCCGTACTTATTATTTTGTTTTCTTCTTAAATTAGACATTAATTTTATAGCGTCATTTGGTGTAACGCCAAAATCTCAGTTGAAACAGATAAGAAATGTCATATGTTAGAATTGTTTCCCAGTCCATTTGTTTTTTCTTTCACATTTGATGACAGCACATTTAAATATAAATCGACCACTTTAAAATCGAAAATATTTATTTCAGGGGACGCACGCTTCAGTTGAAGTCATAAGCCATTTGGATTAGTCGTATTCTTGTCGAGGGATGGTGTAAAAAGATCACTTCCAGACTATGATCATTTTACTTGTAATAGTGATCGCTTAATAATCGAATGTTATTCGCTTGCCATAATCATAGTAGACTAGCCACAAGACTGATAATAAATATATTTCTGCTTTTTTCACCATTTTTTTGTCGAACTCAATTTCATAGAGACAAAAGCCAGTCTATTTTAGAGATTTTCACAGAGGAATGATGTTAAAATTATCATATTGACCAAAGGGTATATACGGGCTCAGTTCATTACATTCAATGGTAAAAATGTAAAAAAGATATGTCATAGTCTAGGAGCTAGTCCATAATCATAGTACAGTATCCACAAAAAAGTAACCAAGGTGTTTTACTGGAACGTTTTGCCAGAAATGCACACAATTCATGTCAAATAAATTCTCTTTAAAGTTGAGAATAACGAATATCCAACAGTTACAGCCAATTCCCGGCTGTACATATTCCATAGTAACTGTGGAAAAATTGCGGACAAATGCAAAATTTCCATGAAAAGTAGGTACTTTTCATGGAATAGTCCGGAAAAGTCACCTGTTATATAACATGTCCAGAGTGATTGCAAATGTTTTCCACTGACATCTCTGGAAATTATTCTGGACATCTATCAAAAAGTTCATGGAATACTCACCGACACTGCGGAAATGTAGCACTTTGAAAAAATTCTTGTCATTTAACTCTGGAAAATATCTCTGTCATTTTCTAAGGGATTTTAAACACATAAGAAAACAACCTGTCCCTAGATTTGCCACTATAATGCCACCCTTTCCAATGGTGGAGTATTTAGACAATTTTCCACCAAAATGTCACCTAAAATGCCATCAAAATAGTGAAAAAATGAACAGGACAGTGGCAAACCTGTTTTCCACTAAATTCTACCTTTTTCCACCTGTGTACACCTTTAGGTGGCAATAAGTGGAGTATTTAGACAGTTTTACACCATTATGCCACCATTATGGTGGAAAATTTGTTTGCCACTTAATTCCACCAATAGCCACCTTCATGGTGGCAGTAAGTGGAGTATTTAGACAAATTACCACTAAAATGCCACCATTATGGTGTAAAATCCATTTTCCACTAAACGCCACTTATTTCCACCAATCGCCACATAACAGGTGGCAGTAAGTGGTCAAAATTTTACCGAAACGCCACTATTTTGGCAGTCCTATTTTCCACTAGATGCCACCAAATAGCTGGCAATAGGTGGAAAATACGTGGCAACTAGTGGAAATCGGCTTCACCTGCTGAATCTGAAAAAAATCAGTAGTAAGCAAAAATCAAATTTTATTAATATATTTTTTATTTTTATGCAAAAATCAAAGACCCTTTACAAGAAATCACAAAAGATCTGAACACGAGGATCAGGATGTTTTATTGTCTTATTGTCTTTATATGTCTTATTTTTTCATATTCCAGGATGGCTTAAGTAGATGGCAAATGACTCTCCAAATTTCACTCCTTTGGATGTAAGGCCATTTTTCCAGCACACAATCTGTAAAAGCAAACCATACATCTATTAATAGATATATTTTTCTGACATTCTGAATAATTTTGCAGAAAATTGTAAATTTCCTCTAGGAAATATGAAATCAAAAGACTAAACTAACTCACTGACATAACAACAAACTCTACAAACTTAATCTGTGTCAAATTATATTCAACATCTTTACTAAAACTGTGAGAAGTTTCATCAAAATCTACATTGTAGAAAAAATTCTATTCACTCAAAAGGTTACATTGTTTTGTGGGAATATATGCATCTTGAATCAATAAAAGTGCAATAACACTGTAAGAACTTGAGAATTGATGAAAGATGTGGAAGCACCATTGCTCTAAGGTGATTTACACCTTGTGTCAAATTTCATGAACATCTATCAATGGATTACTTGTTATGTAGGAATTTATGGACTGAAAAACAATTAAAGGGCAATAACTGTGGTTACTGAAGTGATCCTAATGGAAATTGCACATGCAATGCTGTCCTGTAGTGATCTACATTTTTTCTTACCAAATCAAGGTGAAATACTTCTTTTACTTGGTAAATAACTGAGCAGTGTTAATGAGCTTATAATAATTACATGAAGTTTAGTGATTCTATAGACAAAGCTATAAAATTATTTTTCCAATTACAAGCATTTTCAATTAATCTGATGGACAGATAAAAAAAGAAAGGACAATGCAAAAAAAAAATATCCCTCTGCCTTTGGCAAAATGTAATAATAGCAATTGGGTTTTTCATCACATTTATAAGTAATATTTATCATATAATATGCCAGGAAATTCTATTAATTGGTGTATTTCTTTAAAAATTAAGGATTATTTAAACATTAGCTTTTATAAAATCTTATAATATTTACCTGATTCAGAATTATCTTGATATGTTTCTTTTTATGCAGTAATAAGCTGTATGCTGCTCAGGTATATACAGTCAGGCAGGCAGATCATGTCACAAAGTTGCACTTTTTTCAGAGAAGGTTCCTGGTATGAACAGTTTAAAGTACATATAGTATCCTAAGTGCTAATCAAAAAT
The DNA here is from genome assembly GCF_021730395.1 of Mercenaria mercenaria. Lineage (NCBI taxonomy): Eukaryota > Metazoa > Mollusca > Bivalvia > Venerida > Veneridae > Mercenaria > Mercenaria mercenaria. The sequence continues at coordinate 60,958,627 of NC_069361.1, read as the reverse complement.
GTAAATAATTACAAAATGATACAATTTTACAAGCAGTGTTATAAACATGATTTAGCTATATTCCAGAAAATATATCTGGTATCTATCCATCTGCCAAACTTCCTAAGACATAAAAGGAGATTTGTTGATTTTAATTTAAAGCAGTTTTGTAAATGTTGTTTCAAATTCAAGTATTTGTTAAGAATAAGTAATTAAGACAATGTTAAAGACAGTAAAATTTTTTAAAAAAATAGATAAACAGTATAATATTGTTACCTTTCACAATGTGTTTCCATTTTCTCCCTGACTGACTCATCGAATGCCAGATTTCAAATTTTGGTACTACTACATAGATAAATTGATTCCACACATACACTTTTTTGGTCAGCTAAAGAAGGTGTCAAATACTTGTTGAAAAGCTATTGTAAAAACATCCTTTTTATACACACTTCTTTTTTCAATTAATGAAGAGAAAAGGCAGGAACTATTTCTTTGCTTCTAACCTCATGTTTGCCTGCATATATAAATCATAACTGACCCAAATTCCACCTGGGGTTGTTTCTCTACATTAGTGTGGGAGCTTGTAACTTGATCTATCATTAATCTTATCTTTAACCAACTTTCACTCACACAGAAATAATACACTGCAGACACATTCAAAATTGATCTTTTCAGATTCAGCTAGTACAGCTAATTTCCACTAGTTGCCACCTATTTTCCATCTTTTTCTGTCTTTCAGAATTGTTGATTGAAAAAGTGACTTATTAATATTTACATTGAATATAATACAAAGATATAATAAATAATAAAAATTCTGTCTCACAAAATAACCAAAACTCAAATTTTCTGTATACCACTCTGAATATTATTTTTGTCCAGCTAGAGTCAGCATAGACTTATTCTCATTTTAACGAAAATTCTTTGAAGAAGGAGCCTGGGTATACTGTTTTGCAGATGTCAGTCGGTCTGTCAGTCCTTCGGTATGTAGACCAATTGGTTTCCGGATGATAACTCAAGAATGCTTGAGCCTAAGATCATGAAACTTTATATGGAGGTTGGTCATGACCAGCAGTGACCCCTATTGACTTGGAAGCCAGTAGGTCAAAGGTCAAGATCACCGTGACCTGGAACAGTTACAGTTTCCAGATGATTACTCTAGTACTCTTGGGCCTGGAACCATAAAAGTGAATGGGAAGGTTGATCATAGCTAGCAGATAACTCTATAGATTTTTAGTTCAGTAGGTCAAAGGTCAAGGTCACAGTTAGCTGGAACAGTTAAGCTGTTTCCGGATGTTAATTTGAGAACTCTGACCTAGGATCATGAAACTAAATTGGGAGGTTGATCATGACGGGCAGACGACCCTTATTGATTTTGAGGTCAGTTGGTCAAAGGTCTAGGTCATATTGACCCAGAACACTAGATCTTTTTTTTTGCCCAATAACTAGAGAATGCTTTGGTCTAAGATCACATTTGATACAGAAGTCACTTATGACTGGTAAATGACTCATAATTATTGATTTGAGGGCAATACATCAAACGTCCAGTGCACAGTGACCAAATGATTTCTGTTTCTTGTACAGTTACTGAATGCATCAAGGGGAGGGGGGCGGGGGCATTTTGTGTTCTACGAGCTGTTGTCAATGTGGAGTTTTAGCAAAGTCAGGTTCCGTGTCATTTAGGCCTGACGTTTGAAGATTAGTGTCCATTACACCTTGATTCCAACCTGAGTCCATGTTAAGATTTTTGTACAGGGTATTCCAATGTCTTACAGTTCACTTTTAAATCAAACATCACAGAAATTTCTAAGTTTTTTTCCACCTATTCGCCACCAAGAAAATTTTCTAAGTCCCTATTTTCCACTAAACGCCACTCAATTTCCACCATTAAAAAAAAACTATGTTCTACTTTCCACCAATTTCCACCTTTTTGCCACCATAAAGAAAAACTATGTTCAAATTTACACCAAATGTCACCTAAATGCCACCAAAATAAAGTGGCTTTTGGTGGCAAATTTACCACTTATGTTGCAAAAAGAGTTGAATTACACCAAACGCCAGCTAATGCCACCTATTTCCATCAATTGCCACCCTTTTTTCATGGAAATAAGTGGCAAAGAGTGGCATTAGGTGGCAAATCTAGGGACAGAATTTAGCATCAGACTGGCAATACCATGTGATCAAGCTAAGCCAATTAGATGAACTGATCTTACAGAGGAATTTTCAAAATGTGTAACTGGAAGTCTGATGTTAACAAGTTGTGTAACAATTAGTAAAACTTTATTATGTGAGGTAATTCAGTTCAAAGTTAATACTGAGGATTCTACAAATTGCTCAAGTAAGTTTGTTTACATAATTGACCAATGAAACAATACATACATTTGTAATTATGCTAATTAACACATGCGTGTATATTTGTACATCAGTCATTATATATGCAACCGGGACCCTCCTGGGTCTCTGGTGGGGGGGGGGGGGGGCAGCATGCCCTTATACTTTGTTTACATATAACACTGATTGGGCTCAGGCGTAACCCCTTAAGCACTTGCAGTAGGGACCAAGACCTACAGTAGAGCTATGGCGGTACCGGTAGTTACTTGGGGAATTCACTGAGGTCCTGTGGAAGTCCCTGTATTGTCTCTATGCCCAAAGAGCTTGTCCGGTCACGGGGTCCACTCTACCTCCAGTGAGTAGAGTGTAGATGCAGACATTTGAACTCTTAGTAGTGACAACCATGAAATGTCTCTTGATTCAAATTCCTTTATTTTTGTAATATAGTAAAATGTCCAACTCAGAATTGTAAGTTCTAACAAAGTAGATGTTCCTTTAGCATTATTACAATCACAAATATTCTTTTACTGTTTCTGCCAATTTAACTTATATCATTTAACATTATTTTATTTCCAAGTTTATCTTTTGGTGAAGATAAAAAATAAATTTTCAATGCTTTCTTGTCAAACGTTTTACCAAGACTGAAGTTATGTTCTTTAGCAAAATTCTAGCTTAAGCATAACAACCAAATTGAATGAACTTTTTAATATATAATAACCAATAAAATTTCAGAATTACAAGATAAATACTGACCAATAAAAATGTCACAACATAATCTAATTACTTAGGAAAGCTGGACAGTGAAATTGCCTTATGACCTTCTCCGAGCCCCCCGGTGCGTGCACGTCGTGGAGAGGGCACATATGGCGCTAACTGGGTCATGTATATTGTCTGTATATTGTCAACCTAGTTAGCGCCACATGACTAAAACCGAGGAGTGTGGCCGTAAAGAGGGAACAATAATCAACCGGAATGCATCCTGCCGATGTGTACAACGTCGTTTTGTTGATGGTCTACATGATGAGCCGCGCCATGACTTGAGAACCTGAAGAGTTGCACCCTGCTGGATATCTACGTCGACAGCATGTTTTTATCTTGTTTTTATTCTGTTTTTAACCGAGCTCACCGGGTTGGAATCACCGGTTTGGCTGGTGCACTCTTGCGGCTCTAGACGGATACCCGGCAGTAGACCGATGGCAGTGGACGTGTCGACTCAACAGGGACTTGAGAGGGGCACCAAAGGACATCAGTTTCAGTCGACTTTGCGGGTATTGTCGCATACCTACATTTCTATGCTCCGAATTTGATAATGAGGGTAAT